>NC_135066.1:9715000-10965000 GCF_051401765.1 Calliopsis andreniformis
AGATTAAAAAGGAGCGGCAGTTGAATTGATTTTTCGGGATCATCTCCCCTAGGGGAAGATAAAGCAAGACGTAACCGTCTTTTCTAAGCCAGTGGCTAGCTACCCCTTTCAAACGTTCTCTATTCAAACGGACCCAGCCTTACAACCTATCTTTTATCCCTTCCGCACGTCGTTTTAGCCTCAACGTCTTTCGTTGAGTATAACAATGAACGTACCGAGAAAAATGTCGTGGAATACTAAGAAGAGTTACTAATCCAATCAGTGGGAATGAAGATTGTTTGAGAATCATGAGTCAATTCTCCTACAATTTATCTGGCGATTGTATCGTCATACAAGTTCAATGTGATTAAATGCATAATCACATGAAGAAAATGGTTGATGCTACTTGATAAAAGATTGTTGATCAGTTGTTTTGGATCAGGTTGTTGATCAGGTTGATCCTTGGCATACTAAGGTGGGATCACTCAAAAACCCCAATCCTATTTCTTCAACACGATTGAATTGAAATTCTCAAATTTCAAATACTTCAAGTCTTCGAATATTCAAATTTGTAATTCACAAATTTCCAAAGTCTTGTTGTACAATCTCTATCAAATTTCGAAATTCCAATTCTTCAGTTTAATAAGGGTTAATACAATTATTCTTGTATCAGTTTTCCTACAAAAACCTCCATAAATCATGAAGTTGATTAGTTTAATTTCTACGATGCTCAGCCTTCGGCTCCAATCTAAAGTTACGTCAAAATAACATCTGAAACAATATTAGCTGTTACTCAGAGCTCGTACTTATATGTCTCTGTTTATACACTAATAAACACAGTTATAAATCAAAATTAGTGAAATATAAGCTGAGCTCGTAAAACGAAACGTAAATCAAACGGATCGCCAAAAAAATGTATAGAAACGAAACTTAAGCAGCGAAGAAAACCCTTTTCTCTAACACTCTATCAACAATACCTCTTATCGGGGTCAAGCCTCCTCCAACTCAATTCCTGAAAGTTACAGACACGCGAGTTCACGGCGCTGAACAGTGATTCGAGTCGGAATGTTAATTTGCATCTCCACGATGCATCATCGGCGCGGTTAATTGCGAGTGTAGCCGCCACGCTCCAACTGGTGGGGATATACGCTGGGTGTTCGTAACGCGTACCCACATGCAACCCCATGTACGCTCGCAGACACGTGTGCAGTGTACACGTGCACGTGGATCGCGTGTGTGGATATACGTTGCGCCGGGTGGGGGGACGACGCCTCTCTAAGCGACGCTCCGCGTCTTCGTCAGTCAAATCGCGATCGTCCCCGCGTGATGGGCCGCTGCTGAGACCGAAAGACGTTCCGAGAAGACGCGGTGGCGAAGGTAGTTGCTCGGTGACACGGGTGTTGAACAAGTCAGTCCGTGGATCAGCTCTCTGTGTAGGCCAACGCATTTGGCACGCACGAATATTCCGTGGAACACGTTACGCCGGTTCGTCGACGAGAATAGACGCTCTCCGCGAACAGGAGAGACCGTCTTCCGGATCCCCAGCTCGCGCTCCCGGTTCCGGATATCAGCTTTCAACTAGACTGCGGATTTGGGCCGACAGTTGTACTCGAGTGACAGTAGAGTGGATTTCGAGTTGACCCCAAGTGCTAAGTTGCCCGCAGAATGAAGAGTCTGACGATTCTTCTCCTCCTCGTGGCCGTGACGATGTGCCACGAGCCCTTCCAGGTGATCTTCCAGTGGAACACCATCGACGTGGTCTGGCCTAGCGACGACGAGCGACAATACGCGGTTAGTCACGGCGACTACATCCCAGCTAACAATTTCATAGCTGGCATCAAGTTCTGGAAGGGCAAAATGTATCTGTCCCTGCCCCGCTGGAAGGACGGGGTGCCCGTCACTCTGGGAGTGACGTCTGCCACTCCAGTTAATCGAGTCACTGCCCCCAACCTGGAGGCATTCCCCAGCTGGGAAATGCAGAAGGTGGGTGATTGCAGCGCCTTACAATACGTCCAGAGCATGGAGATCGATCCCATAGGACGCATGTGGGTCCTCGATTCTGGTCGTTCGTCCTCCCTATCGGAGACGAAAACCGCCTGTCCGCCGCGATTGGTGATCCTGAATCTCGAGAAAGACGGCGAGGTGTTAAAAACGTACGAGTTCCCTCAACACGTGGCTCGCAACGGTCACACTAACTTGAACGACATCGTCCTGGACCACGAGGATGGCGGTCTGGCGTACATCACCGACAGCGACCTCGAGGATCCAGGTATAATCGTCTACTCTCTTCAGAACAACACCTCCTGGAAGGTCAGGCACGACTCGATGAAGGCGAAACCCGAGGCTGTCAGGTTCATGGTCTCCAAGACTGCCATCAATAAGCCAGTGCCAGTAGACGGCATCGCTCTGTCGCCAGCCAGCAGCAAGGACAGGCAAGTGTTCTACTCGCCGTTGTCCTCGTTCCACCTGTACTCGATACCAACCTCCGTGCTGAAGAGCAACGTGAGTAACGTGGACGAGCACGTGAAGGAGCTGGGAAGGAAGAACTCCCAGACAGACGGCATGATGATGTCCGCTACTGGGGTGCTATACTTTGGTCTATTGGCCGACGACGCCGTCGCCATGTGGGACACTAAGCTGTCCATGTCTTTCACTACTGGACAGAGGGTGATCTCCAGAGACCACGAGAGGATGCAGTGGCCAGACACGTTCGCGTTCGACGAGGACGGTAATTTCTACTGCGTCACCAACTCCCTTCAGAACGTGGTGAACAATCGCGTGAACGTCAGCCAGCCGAACTACAGGGTGGTCAGGGCGAAGACCGGCGTGAAGAGTTATCAGTACTTGGAGAACGGGAGTGCACCGGAGCAGCCGGAAATACCCGCTTCAGTCGCTAACAGGATTAGCTTCGCGGTAGCCACCGGATTAGCTATTCTGTTAGCTTTCGTCGTGCAGTAACGTCTCTTTCTCTCGTTTTCTTTCGGCGCAAAGAATAGCGGTAATTATTGGAAATAGGGTACATCACAGAGATTTCAGTGACCTTCGGATATGTTGTCAAGGTCAACGTCTTGAGTAATCGTGTTGTATACATTGTATAATCGCTACTTGGCTTTAGCTTCTTTTTTATCACTTTCCCTTAAATTCATTTTGAATTATCTTAGAAATCTAGAGAAATAGGCAAATTTGAAGCTTTTATTGTATGTATGTACTTCTACGAGGCGGAGGACGATCTTAAGAGATGGAACTGTCCCTCCTCCCTCCTCCCCTGTTAACTGTTTTATTGATAATAGGTTTTGATTAGATCTGGGTTCTATTTAGGTGTCGACTAATTTGAAAAAGATTATCATCACAAATTATATTAACTTGTGATGTTGGTGTTATTACCGTCATGTTTGATTATTGGAAATCTTACAAGGCTTGACTGGCGATGAATGTCAACGCCCAGGCGTAAACCGCAACATAAATTTCGTTGATCTGGAGAATGATACACATACGAGAAACTAGGTATAGCTAGGCATGTAATGACTCCTTTTTAAATCAACCCAAATCTAACCAAAATTCTAAAATAGTACTATAAGTACGTGGTATTTAAAATACATTCACGTATATCTCTAAAACTGAAGCCAAACAACGGTTATATGCATAAGTAAAAGTACTTAGAGCCTTGACCTTGACACTATACGTAACCTGTTCTCAATAATTACCGAAACAGCACTTGAGCAGAGGTGGAAGAAACGTAGACAGGTTCTAGAGGTGGCGTACAACAGCGTTAAAGTATCGAGAGGCCTAGGGCCGTATTCTAGCACCAAATCTTGCGATAGGGCCTGCACCCTCGAGAAGATGACTTAATGAGCCGCCTCGAGTATCTCGTAGATTTCTTCCACCCACACACGCTCACGACATACCAAAGACGTTCCATTTGTCTTCGAGGGCGTTCAGCTTATCTCCGCGGTTGAATACCGCGAGGATGACCCGTCCAGTGTTTCTGGTGGCCTTGAAGTCTCGAAGTGGTTCGAAGTATGAGAAAAAGATACGGAATTACAGATTCAACTGAAAGAAACGTACTGTGGAGTAAAGTTAAACATTTTTAATCGCGAAGCTCGTATTATCGATGAAAACACTCTATAGATTGGTAGTCGATCGCGTCATCGCGAATCCTACCAACTAACGAGTAATTGGATAGGAGTACACGATCCAGTCGCGAGATAACGTCAAATTCGACGAATTAAAGTGTCGACGAGAAGACAGACGCGCGAATCGCCTCGATTTCTCGAGGTTCGAAACGACCAAGAAACGCGTCGCTCCCGCTGTCATTTTGATTACCGTTGCCATTTAACAATAAAATTCTCATTGACAAGATACGAGTAAAATTGATCTCCAACCGTTCTATTCGCTGCACTTGCGGACTTCGCTGGGAGGAACAGTAACGCGCCAACGTTTCATCCCTCGGTCTTGACACAGTTCTGTCTTCTCGATTGCATCAATTCCTCATTCAAACCACTCAGAAAAATCCAATTACTTTGATTACCTCGATCGAGCAACCAGCCGTCTTTCGTCCCGCGAAAAAGCGAACCGCAGAGAAGCACCGTCTTCTTCGATTTCCAGAAGTCTGGAGAAACCCGATAACCCGAAACCCGAGCCGTAAATCGATTATCGAACCAGTCAACATCGCTCTTCGCTGCGGTAGACTTTCCGAAGGAACAAACTCTCACGGCGCCGCGGAGTGATTTGCTGGCGATTACGCTCGAGAGAAAGTATCGTCACGATTATAGTATATTAATAATCTCATGCGTATTCGTTCCACGCTCGAATATTTAATTAAGAAATCACACTGAACACACACGTGGCCAGGAAACAATTACGCTTACGCGCAGAGCGAAACTTTCGCCTCGATTCGCGGTTAATTGACCTCGAATTAACATCACCGATGGTGTGTATTAAACCCACTGGGAGCATTAAAACGCTTGCAGTTCGATTTGGAGGGAAATTGCAAGGAGGAGATGAGAAAAAATGTAATGACAGTTCAGAATATGGCATAGATGGATTCAGGAGGAAGATCAACACTTGTTGCCAGGAATTATGATAAGAGCGCTCAGCGGAAGGAAAGAAACATTATTGAGCGTAAATTTAAAAAGGTCATAGGTCTATTCTGAAGGCGGGAAAAACAGCTCGGAGACAAACGTTATAATAGCAGCGATATCGATTCACCTCTTTGTAATCAACGAACTTTATTGTTGGACGAATTGATTCTCAGTAACGTAACATGACTTTTGAATCACGTTCTATTTGTGAACTTGGTTTCTGTGTGTTCTTCTTTGAATTTGTACACGACTGCGCAGATATTGTCTAACGTGAACTTGATACTGTTCGCGAGTGTATTTTGTTATGGGTAAAGTACTAGGATGCTCAAAACAATCAAATTATATAATACTTGATGAAGGCCCAATTATTTTGAACAGTCATCTGTAACATTTGAAGAGCTATTGTCACTATAGGAAAGGTTCTATAATGCTCAAAATAATCAGAGAACCACTTAAGTATTTAATACCCAATGGTGTTATTATCTTAAGGGGTTGGTATCCTTGTAAACATTTGTGCTCCATAGTGCTCAAAATAAACAGATCGCCTAACTTGGAATTCTGATTACGTTGAGCAATATTTTTCTTTTTAAATGGGCCAGTCCATCAACTGAATAAGGATATTGAAAAACAACTGTTTAATTGTTTTGAGCAGTCTATAGATCTCTTAAATTATAAATTAATGTTAGCCTTAAGTGCAAAGCATTTTGTTTTTCGATTGATCATGTTCCGTTCAAATATCTAAGTTACAGATATACTTCAAGAGAAGCCAGTCTACGTAGTAAAATTGTTCAGTTTTATAAATAAACGCTATGTGTAAATATCTATCCTGCAAAACATTTTTTCTGTCTCCTAAGTTAACTTTTGTATCAATATTTCAATTTTATGTACAAATGCATTTTAATAGTTACCTTGACCTCGTTTGAAAGAGCATTTACTCCGAAATAAAAACTTGAAAAAACCAAGACTTTATAACGAACATTACACGAATAATGTACTGTTCATTCAATGTAGCATGTAAGGTGTGTTTCTTCCAAGAAAAGTGGAAGTACATTTGAACTGAAACTTGCTTCGAATATCACCTGTTATTAATATTCATATCTACATCGTCGAAGAGAGTCAAAGAAATGACTCGTTGCAATGATAGAAGCCAGCTTCGCGAAAGCGATTCAAGTACTGCGTCACGTTTGCAGAATTCGAAGAAATCTGCACCACAGATTCGGGGCGCTTCGATTCTCATGAGTCATACGCTCCGCGGCTCGGGAATCGACTCGATCGTTGGTGAACTTATCGCTGGCTACCAGTCGAGATCGAGCAAGCTATCGTGACGGGATCGTAGCCGAACGCGAAAGGGTGCACGCCTACATGTTCTTAATCGTAGACGAAAAGAAGGGAGAAAGACGATCGATGCGTTACCTTACTCTCGACCGCCTTAACGCTCGAGGACTGTGAATAACTATACCGTACTGTATGTATGTATGTATGTATGATGTATAATTAGTGTGTACGCTACACGTAACACGTACGAATAGCTTTAATGCGTATGGCCTTATTTACGGCGATGAATTGAAACTGTACACGAGGACGGGGCGTTGGGAAAACGCGAATTATGATCATTTGTCCTAGACCACTGGTTCTCAAACTTTTCCCCTTGACGCCCCTTTATGGCTTTTGAAAGCGTCACCGCTTCCCCTCATCCCTTTCTTATGGCTCGGACTACTTAAGTAGTTTGTTAGCTTGAATTGTGTTGCAAATTGGATTATAATAACTGCAGTACAAGCTTGATTATTGGAGCACATCAGAATATATTAATGGGAAAATTGCTCGGTTGGCAAGACAAAAGAATTAGAAAATGAGGATGGATATACACGTGTGGAATACACTGCTAACTTTCTGTTTAAAAATCTTTCCTCTTCTTTAATACTAATATTTACATGTTCGCTACTAGTGTTATACACGTGTGACGCACAGATTGTGATTTATATTTTTTGACATTATTTTTAATATTTATATAGATACTATTTACGCATTTGAGAGTTATAATTTTGTATCTTGTAATAATAGGAACAGAGTCTATTCATTATGTTTATAGTTTCTTCATTACAAACAGGAGAAAAAAAATATGGATGGTGGATTTTTTGACAAATAATAGTAGATTTTTAGTAAATCAAAACAAATATACTGAATATCTCAATATAAACAGTCTTTATATTTCTAATTTGGAAAATCAAAATCCTGTTGTATTGAACAAGCTGTCTGTCCATAAACCTAGTAGTACCTCATTTTGTTCACATGTAACCAAGATATTAGTTAATTACAAAAACCATTGCAGTGTATTTTTCCTGCGTTTATATGTAACTATTGTCCTGATGCTTCTTCAATTTGAATACCACATGTAAATTGACTCGTGCATTTGAACGTGTGAACTTAGTAAATCCTTCGTAAACAAATTCATGAGTCATCATAATTGCGCCAACCTTGTAGGAAGAAATTATGATTTATTACTTGAATATATCCTTTCCGCCAACAGGTCCCTCCCCACCTAACAGCATCGCGCCTCCTAGTTTGAGAACCAGGATTCTAGGCGCTCGGTGAACGCAACTTTCCGCCATTTCGCGGCATTTATCGCCTGCAATTGTTCTAATTCGTGGTGTGGATCGATCCAGAGCGCTTGCTGTTGCCGATTCTTACGTGCATTTCTTAGGCAAGGTGTTCATCTATAGATGGGGAAAATTTTAACGCGTACAATGCTAAGTAATTTTTATAAATTTTTCACTTCCCTTCAAACCTACAAATATGTATTATTGAAACCAAGAATGTTCCATGATTCGTGAAAATGATAATACACTTATCATTTTACAGAAAATTGTAAGTGTATTAACCCTTATTATAACAAGAGAGATGTTATAACAAGAGATGAAGAATAATATCGAAATCCCTGAGTGATCTTACCTTGAAACGATAAAGGTTAAACGGTGGCTCTAAATGTGGAACTAAAACGAAAATCAAGAATAACGAAATTGCACTGGAATCTTTATCTATTAATTATAGATATTTCAAAATTAGCAACACCAATTTAAAACGTGGCAAATCGAATGTCACCATTATTAATGCAAAACTCGTGACAAGGATCAAGCCATGAAGGACAGTGATTATTATAGTCACTATCTAATAATGAGTCAACTGTTACACAATAACAACTATGGAAAATGAATATCCCTCTTCTGTCAGTGACTACGATAGGCTTTCTTTACACTTTGTAATTAACAAACAAAAGTTTAAACGCAATTTCAGTATTCTTGATTTTTGTTTCATTTTTAGATCCAGAATTATCCCTGAAATTTTTCCTCACTTGTAAGTGACCACCCTGCACACTTTGCACGGAAGCACGTTTGCTCGGCAGACTCGTAAGCATCGTAATTTATCTGATTGCCGATTGATTCTCAGTGAACACGCGGGTAAGCATGCCAAGAAAATAGGATAATAGTACTGTGTAAACGCGATGTAAACATGCTACTGTGTACGACGTCCGATACTGTATCTTTTATCGATAACCCTTAGCAAGTACTTGATACTTTGTTAGCGTTTACTTGGCGTCGGCAGGTGAAAGCTTCTGTGAGTTTACTTGGGAGAAATTAATTTAAATTAAGAGTGAAAAGGAATATTTTAATCGTATTATTTTATTAATTTATGCGTAGAACGTTATGCTTAATACTTTGAGTGTAATTGGTATTTGTTTCGTTCGCGTTAGATTTTTGTACGTCAAAAAAGATCGAGGTCTTTATCACCGAGATAGTTACCTTCCCCTTGGTAATCTTATTATAAATAGGCTATTTTTCCTATCGTGTACAATTTACTATAACCATGTATAAATATATTATATTCACTGTGTAATTCCAAATTTCTGTAGAAAAATATCTTTTATTTTACTATTAGGATCATAATAATTTATGAACAATGTCTTCACTTATAAATAAAATAGATACAGTGAAAATGTGTGTTTAATCATTGTCGATCCTTTTTTCTTCAGAAATCCCAAGTTTAAAAGTGGTACATACTAAGAGTTAAACAATACAAATTACGACACCACCTATATAGGTATACATGTAATCTTTTAGTAATGATTCAGTAAAAAATAATTAAATCCTTCACTAGACTGAATTCTTATATTTAGATTCAGAAACAAAACAAGTAAGAGAGGGTAGTAGAATTTCGTGGATCGGTTCTCCTTGGATAAAAGTAGAACCATTGTCTTTAAATACAAACTGTAGTATAGTAGATCTTCAGGAGCTAAGTAGACGAAAACAGAAAAGTTCATCCAAAATAAACTTCGCTTAAAATTGTCTGAACATCAACATCGACGTAATACGAAGCAACAAATGTTACATAAGGTAGTCAAACACGGGAAATCAAACATTTGAAGATCTATAGAGTACTTAAAACGAATACCAATAATATTCTCGAGTCAGATTTTTTACCTGTTCACTTATGAGTCGTTATTCTCACGTCAAAACTAAATCAAATTTATTCATCACATTTATTTGTCCTTAGGTGAGTGAGAAGACTACTGTAAACGATTAGAGCCTAGACTGCTTACACAAATCGCACGACTATCGATTCATTTAATTTAATTTAAAAAAACGAAAGAATTAAATGCATACTATAAATATTGATTTCAGATATTAAACTTCAACTGCAAACGGTCAATATTATTGTTAATATTCTCACCAATAGGTACTATTATTAACGTTTGGCTCACAAAAATCACATTTCATCAAGATTCAACCTCCATTCCCTCAATATCGACCACACCTGATCAATAATATTGTCAATATCGAAAAGTATCGATAATATTATTGATCGCGTGCGAGTTCCTTTAGTCTCGTCGAAAAGATGAATGAAAAGAAAAGAGCAAACAAGAACCCATACCAAGAAAATACTTGTACTGCTATATTCATAAGCTTTGCGAGAGCCTCTCTTCAAAGTCGAAGCAACGATCAGTAGCCGAAGAGCAGCAACGAAAGAAAACACGCAGCGTGACGCGTGGTGGTGCTAGTAAAGCCAACGTGATGCGAGATGAATGTTTCATACGAGTTGGCGCGTGCTCGGAATCCGTGTTTCCAGGTGCATCTGTTAATCGCGACAGAGAGGAAAAGAACGCCCATTATCGAGTCTGTGCCATCTACGCGAGAGCCGACGGCGAACGGGGACTCGCGTACGAAAAGGGAAAACTCCGCGAAGGTACGGCAATCTCGCTTTCAGCCTCTTCCCACAATTGTCTCCTCTTTCAGCACGCAGCGTCCCAGTTTTGCGGCGAAGCGAGCCGCACGCACGTTATTACGCGAAGCTGGGGCCTAGCCCTGAACCGCGAGTCAACGAACGGCCAGGGAGAGGCTCGAACGATTACAAAACTTCGACGGGAAAGCCCCGTGCACCTGAGATTAATCGCTCCGATCTGGAAGCAGGGTGCGCTTTGAGGCCCGCTGCTAAAGATGATAGTGGTGGCAACTGAAATGTTTCGAATCACTCGAAACGAAATGCTCGAATCACTTTGAATATGTCACGAAACTTAGAGTTCTTGAAAGTCTTGATAGTTTTAGAATGTTGTGGAGAGTCGATAGATCTTGAGAAATGGGTAATTCGATACCTTAGAAGCGTTTGCAATATGTATCTTTGTCCAAGCAGCATTATTACCTTAAAGTATTGGAGGTTGAAAGGTTTGGATATTGAATGTTCGGATAATGAAGGTTCTGCTTCAAGTTCTTGGAAGAACTTGAGCCACCCCGAAGGAGATTCAAGAAATAATATTGAGAAAATGTCTTGCTTAATTACCTCGAACGATGAGGTGTGTATAATCTGATATAACTATTTGTTCGTTTGTTTTTTCGTAAACGATAGATGTCCTGCGTTTACATGCGTGTAGACTTAAAAGAATCATCCTAAAGTGTCCTAAAGGATCAAAAACACAGCCTTAAATATTACCACACTGATCGTATCAATTTACTGAACCCTATAAAAATGTAGGGATTGAAATACATAATATTGAAACGTAACCAGTATCTACTTTAGTCGATTTTACTCGCGAAACAGAGACTAAAATCCCAGAATCTCACGACACAGTGAAACCTCTGTTCTAACTACCAGATTCTAGGATCTTGGAAGACTCATCCTGTTATTTAAATTAGAGACGACGCGTTTCGCCACCCTAGCGGATCTGAGAGCACAGTTTGAGGTTCATTATTCTGTTTGCGCAATCCTCTAACGATGAAACGTTTCAAGGCTCGAAGAGTGAATAAATTCAAACAGGAGCATTTACTTTAACGTAGAATTTGCAAATTTTGAATCCTGTCAAGGTGGAACCAGCGTGTCAAAGCTCGAGTATCAAGGGGATAAACTTCCACTTCTGCTTTAGCTTTTGGTTACATCGTAAAGGATTTATCTTGATATAGGCTCCAGCGATTTCATTTCACCAGGGAGTACACTGCGCCTTCAAGTCTATTATGTAGACTATATCTCTTTATTTGCACAATTCTCTGCTCCGCTAGGGCACTCCTACATCCTCAAAGAGCTAATAGATTAAGGCGGTACATATTCCTATTAGAAGGCTCGATTGTAAAGGGATGCTTGAGGATTTTTGTTTAAAAATAAATAGTAGGGTGCAGCATCGTTAAATTTATTCACTTAACGTATTACTATGTAAACTGTATATTCTACATATAACATTCCTTTACTATTGCTGTTACCTATATGTACAATAGTGGCGTTAATCAAGCTTTCATGGGGCGTGTTACCCATTATGTATAGTTGACATGACACTTGATTGGCATATGATTAACACGACAACATGACTCATCCAAATCAGATAATGACTAGATAATATTAATGTAGATAATGCAAGTTAAGATTGAGGTTAGAGAAAACGACATGTTAACCCTTATTTAGATTCACAAAAACTAAACCATAAATGCATTTGTTTTTAATAGAACATTCTTCAAATCGAAGTATATATATAACGTTTTCTTTACAGAAATATTACAGTTCTAAGCCACGCAGTTTTTTCACGTCGATATCTAAAGAAACTACAGACGAAAACTTGCAATAATCCTGTTGCGTACATGAAACGGCATAAATGACTCATAAAGTAGCATAAAAGAAGCGGAAAACGCATAGCCTTCGAGGCTCCAGCGGTTACTTGCGTTTACAACAAATGATGTCACCGTTACATGGGAAGAATATTAAACAATTTGGCTGACAGACGGTCTTTGGTGTTTATCATCGCTCAAGGCGGTTTCTGTTCATTCGTCAGATGGTTTAAACGCTAGCCGAAAGTTCAGGGAAGTCAGTCGAGCAATTTTGACTGCTAAGATTAAACGTGCCACAAATAGTGATTGAATCAATATGTATACTGTTGATAATATTCACAAAGTTCGATATCAAAGTATCAGTAGTAAGTATCGAGAGGCATCGAAATTTTAGGTACTTGATATTAATATTAAAATAGCATTAAATACTAAATTAAGTATGAGGTCAAATTCATCTGAATAATGCTTCTATGTGAATTAATCCTAGCAACTGCATATATAATTATTTTACAAAAAAAGCAAGGTAAAATTTAAGAAAAGACAATTTCTTTGTCCTAATGAACTAATGCAGATGGATTTAAAAGAAATAATCCTAAAAGTAAATTAAGTGCTACCATATTCAAAACCAGAAACAAAACACGGAAGTATTTATTTAAAGTATCGAATACATCTCGCTGGATAATCGCTTAATTTGAGCATCCGATCAATAATTATCCGCAAACTGCGTCATGGCTTTCCTCCTTCCTGAAAAGGTGCTCGCGAAAGCGTTACATCGAAGATAACTCCGTCTATTGTGGCAACTTTGCAAAAAGGCGGTTCGCAATTGCGAAATCATAAAGCCTCGATGGGTCTTCCTGAATTCTAGTCAAGAACGATCAAAAAGCCACATTTGGACTACATGAAAACACGTATTTTGTCATATAAATCAATTGATGATTTGAGGAACAGTATAAGTTCAAGAACCACGTTTTGAGATACTTAATCCCAACATGTAGTTCTATGGATTTTATGTACAAGGTGTTTCAGATCTCAACCGACAAACTTTGTCAACATATTTGGGAGATTATTCTGAGCAAAAAAAGTTATACTATACCAACACTATAGATCGATTTAGTTTCGTTTTTGAGATACAGAAAGGAAAGTAGTATAGACCACAAGTAATCAGATATATTCAAGCTACTTAACTTTTAATTATGATACGTTATTTAGAACTATGTTTTACACTGATTTATAGTGGTTTAGACTAATTGGAACAAATTGTTTAAATTTAATATAATAACTCTTGTAAATAAAATTGTAATTTAATATAATTATTGCAGATAAAAATTTATTCGAAGCAATGGAAATAATATCCAGTTTTACTTTGATATATTAGATCAAGAAGAATAGCTAGAATATTCGCTGATTGGTTCTGCCTTTAAAGATAGATCTATATCCGGATTCTCGACGCGCGAGGTGAAACTGAGCGCAGGCGTGATAATCAGATACTTCTTTAGCACCGTTTTGCAGAATTATAATGAGACGATTAAAAGATTTTTTATACATATTTGTAAGTTATGCAGTGTCGTCATGCTAGACGGCGCAAACAAGTACAAGACGATTTAAGTGGCAAAAATAGTATTTTCGATAAAAAAAGCGTTAAAAACTGTTTATAATCTAAAAAGTGTAACGGAGCTAGAGAAGTTTTAGTGTTTATTTTGAATTAGTTTTAAATTTGATTCCATTAGAAGGAAAATCTTATAAAAAAATATTTTACAAAGTTACTTTTTAACTTCTCTAAAGTATTTTGTACCATGGAATCAATATGGAGTTAAAGCAAAATGTATGGATACTTGTATCATCAACGATTGTTACATTGTGTATTAGAGTGTAACATCGCTATTACGTAGTCTTCATGCAAATTAGGTCTTATTAATAAAGCAATGGATGTTAGTAAATCTCGGGTTTGTTATTTTCATCTGAATCACGCATTGCATAACTACGTATGTATTCTCATCTCGATAGATACAAAGCGCGCAACTGCATATTTAATGAGTGTTCGTATCGGTAATGTAGGTATCTTTGAATAGATATTGAGTGTTCATATATTCGCATAAAAAGTGTAAATGATATGAATCACAATGTATTAAATATTATATTTTGAGATGAATAAAGATAATTTTAGATAATTCATGTGAATATTCTTGATTTATCTGCGTTTATACTTCGATTACCCTAACATCCCGATTTTGTGAAAGCAAATGCGTTTACTGCGCCCTCTACACGTAATAAGATTAAGCTGGAGAATCACATACCATTCAATCAAAATCGGTAAAGTCGGCAATAGTAAGGTTTGCGTTGTTTTTGGATTCATACTTTATGAATAAAAATACTTATTGTATAACAAATTATTAATTTGTTTAAATCTAAATGCAAGAATGCCTAACTAATTCAATAAAGTTTCCAAAACTACACTTTGCACGACCAAGTTTTATTTTATATTTAAAACTTAATTTTTAACATAGAGTCAGCTGTTATGCCCACATTAATTAAGTAATTAAAAAATAATATGTACTTACATTATTCTTCACCTCAAGACAGCCGAACTCGTCTTACACTTCAGTCTTCACTGATAATTGACACTACGTACGGATGAAAAGAACATCCCACTTATTAGTAAAAAAAGAAAAAAGTAAAAATAAAAGACTACTGACGCGACCGAAAGTACTTAATTGGCGAACAACACAGACTCTATTTTCACATAATAAAAATCCACTTCAACTTCGAAAAATTCACAAAACTCATATCAGTGTTTATGAACAACGACAGTTCACCACTTGTTTGTTTCTCTAATTTCAAATTTTATCAATTCCCCGAGAAAAATTGTTTGAATTAATTGTTAACTGTCATGGCGTTGGTTCTACTTTGGCGCCAATTCCGACTTTGATTCCAATCACAAATTTATAACCTATAACACAAAAAAAGACAAATTTAAAATAAATATAAATATGTTACAATTAGGTAACATTCTTTCCAAAACACATGATAACAAATAATAATTTGATGCTTAAACTATTAATCAAAACGGTATGGAAAAGAGAGAAGAAAGCAAAAGTCAATGAAATTTTTCTTCAAATGTTAAATAAATTGTTGATCAAAGGTTTACTAATAATAGGAAGAAATAGTTATGAACGAAAAAGAAGAGAAGTGCACCTTAATGTTCACGGAACTGTTAGAGCCTTCCACACCTTTTGACTACCACTGAATGAATGACGCTATTACTGAATTTGGAATTCGGAAGGCTAGCTGTTACTAGATGGCGGGAGGGGATAGACCGAAACCACACCAAAACCCTTTATCTTTCTAAGAAAATGTCATGGAAAATGTCAAGCGCTTGTAAACAGTCCATTTGACACTCTCAACCTCAATATGTTTTGCTCAAACCAAGCCTGATAAGAATAAAGACTACAAAAACACAGAAACATTTCAAAGCTAACTGATTTGTTTGTCTACGAATAAGGGATACATATGTAATTCTTTTAGCGATGTCTATATTTTAAGTGGCTATGTTTCTCCTTATGAGGATTGGATCTTGATGTATCAATTTAGTTAGAAATACATCTATTAAGCGATATAAGTACACCATTGTACATGTTTTAATTGTCCACCTTCACAACTGTATAATACAATAACTATATAATTTACCTTTCGTTTCGAATATTAATTTCAATCACTGATTTTATTAGTCTCCAAATTAAGCAGCACCTTACGTTACTTCGAATCGAATGAAAATCTACCTATGGAGGGCGCTCTTAAACCATACCATATGAAGATATGTCATTCATGGACCCGAATATGTATTTTCAACACAGATGATTTTAAATTTCTAAAGCTTGAGTTTTGAATATTTAAAATATAAATTTAAAATTTTCAAAATTTTCAAATTTTTTACATTTTTTCAAATATTCGAAGCTCTAAAATTTTATCTGTCACTAGATGGCGCCATAGTACCTCTTAAGTCTTAAATCGATTCTAAGCAGTCGATAAAGCTTGTCAAAGATATCTAAAAACTTTCCTACAGACTTGATAGCAGATCCTAGAAACTAGAATTTAGAATGCAATTTTTTCTATCGTGTTTAATTATTGCTTCTTATTTGAATTGCATGACGCATTAATATAGTCGTAGGAAAAATACTTCACAGAATTTCATTTTCAATATATAAAATTGGTCGCAATTAAAAAAACGAATTCCAGTAAAAATGACAATAAGATATACGTATAGAACATCGTATGTATTGGCTTTTTTTGAGGTTAGGAGATTAGAGCATTAATTGCAATCTAATCTGACTGATATACGTCATTGTTGCTATTTGACGAAGTTGTGAAGTAGCATTAAATCTGGGTGGGTCACACAACGAGGGAATTATCAGTTTTGCTTTAGCGAGCTACCGAGAATGCGATTCCAAAGGGATGTACTTTTATTGTATACCATGCGCAGCTGTTACTTTAATGTAAGAGGGGTTAGGTCGGGGATCTCATGGCCGTACATACTTCCTCAAAACCCCTCATCTCTATCTTTAAAGTAATTGAGTAATTGTCACTTTTAAAGTTGAAACTTTGTCAAATATCATTCCAAACACAAAAGGAGTAACAATTTTTCTTTCGAGAATACTTTATCTCATTTTTGTGAACTATATTTTGAACACGTTATGCAGTATTTTACTGCATATAACTATGCATCTCTTATATTTTAAAAGAAAGTATGAATTATAAAATGAATTGTATTATGAAATATAAATAAATTATAAAATTTATGAAATCTTTGTCGTTGCGAGTTTCAAATGTTTGAGTTCTAGCAACGTGTCAGTGTCAGCACTTGGAATTACATACTCGTAACGTGTTAGTAACAACAGTATACGTCTTTTATGTACACTTTCACAAAATGCGCGATAAAAATGGTTAATTAACCATCAACATATTTAATAGTATCGTAACACCTTTGAGAATCAAATCAAACGAAATTATAAAACATGTCTTTATACTTCTTAATTCAGTTATTTATATTAATGGCATTATTGCTATAATTTATTTTTTTATATTTCTATGATTCTCTTTAAATGTAATATATAGTGTTATATGTACTTGATTTTGATCGCAAGATGTAAAGATGAAGGTACATACTTATTATTTTAAGTTATAAAGACAGCAATGATAAAAGTTCGACTCATAGAAATCGGCTTCCTCTGAATTCGAGCTAGAGAAGTGAAATAACACACTGGAACGTGTGAAAACTAATTAAAGTTAAAATAACTTTACATCCCAATTTACAAATGTTTTCACAGCGTGACGAAAAAGAATAAACAAAATCACAGTCTTACAAAAGCTTTCGAATTACAAATAAAGATTCGAGTTCCAAGATTCGACTGCACATGTTTTTCATTGTGTCCGTAATCTATCATTTACACATTTGACTATTAACGCTTTTATACCTCAGAAGTAAATACGAATATGTAAGAAGACAATACTAGCAACCCACAAAACGTTTCTACGCAGTCGAAAGTCTAAACGATAACAAATAGATGTAAAAGAATCATGGACTCAGTTCATTCAAATAACCCGCTCCTTTCCCAGCCAATTTAAAGAGACATAATCAAGATTTCAAAGACGCCACGCCGTCACGTCCCTCAATATATTTGCTCTTCGTTAAAAACAAAAGATGTTCTCTCTATACATTCCCTACTCCAAGAACCAGGGAGAAACCATCGGTAGCCCCAACTCGCGCGTCGTCCCTGGGACCGTTCCATCGCCAATGGTGGGGGCAAAAGAGGGGCTCGTACCGGCGGCGCCTGCAGTGACCGGCTGGTGTCTGTAAGTACCCGAGTGTCGAAAACGTGGACACGGGACGTCGTAAGGTTCGTCTCCTCCGTCCCTCGAAGAGGTCGTCGACGACGGTGGCCTCTGTGTCGAGTCTCGCGGGTGTTCGAGGAAGGAAACGTCTGGCTGCGCGACCATCTCTCTGTGTCCCCGTCTCCTCCACCACCTCTTCTGGCCTCCCCCGTCGATCCTTCCTCTCCGCGCGACGGGGACAGATCGGTGCGGTGTGACAGCGATCAATTGGCTACGACACTGCACGGGCAACCCTTGCGCTCTTTTTTTCCAAGGCTCACGCGGTTTTCCATGTCAACGACACGCGCGCTCCTGCCAAGGCCAGCGTGCTACGCCCCGCACAGAGCAGCCTCCGTCGCCGCCGTCAAGCGACCGCTCCACGTAGCGCTCGTGCCCGTCCTCGACGGCCCGTTGTCTGCGTCGCGTCGCCGACGGTCACCTCTCGGTTCGTGGTCGTCGTCCAGCCGACGGTCGAGGAGGCCGGACAGCAGGCTGAGGGGAAGGAGACAGGGCAGCGTCGCTCACTGCAGCCTGAGATGAGCGACCATGGCTGCATACACTTGAATAATTTCAAAGCAGCCAAGGGTATCCAGCCGTATAAAGTGATACACTCCTATTTCGTGACCAGCACGTCGACCGAGGCACGCGTAAGAAAGGTGCGACTATCTTTTTCTCGCGTGATCCGTGGTCAAGCTTCTCGTCTTTCTTTCTCTTTCTCGCGCTTTCGCCTACGCTCTCGTTTCATCGCTGACGTCGCGTTCAAGAGGGCATACGTCCGCCTGGGCGAACGTTTGTTTCTTGTTTCGCGTGTCGTCGGTTCGTTCGGGGCGGCAGGGACAGGGGTTTTGGGAGAATTGGAGACGGAGCATCGAGGTTCGAGGTTCTTAGAATCCCTGAGATTGTTCTCTTTCTTTGTCGCTCTGTAGTCCCACTCGCGATCTTTGGTCACGGAGCATGCAAATCCTAGCTAGAATACGCGACAGGGAAACGTACGCAGGTTGTTTATAGAAGTTTGAAGAGCGGCCGCTCGGTGCCTTTGGAATCACTTCGTTTTTTGTGTTCGTTAAGGTGGAACGGAGAAATTAAAATTATTTTCCTATTTTCTAATAGTGAACCAATTTATTTTATAGCCTTTTAGATTGTCTATAAAAGCTAACAAGCTGTCGAAACAATGAATTCTTGGATGGTTTTGACATTTTTATGTCTATTCGTTTTTTTTTTTAAACGTAATCGTAAACTCCTAAAATTAAAAATGATTTTTTATATTTCTTTTTAAAGCAGATGTCGTATAGAAAATCTGTACAAATTTTTGGAGATGCTAACATTCCTTAAAATTTATTACTCTTTTCCATGCTCGGTAAAATGATGATATCGCCTGATAAAGTGTCATGACAATTTTGAGTAACTTTAGCCGATTTCATAAACTCGTATGAAGTAAGAAACGAAAAGTAAAAAGAAGCTTATCGAACGAGCAAAAATACTCGTTTCTAAGTGGCTTGTTGCGTCTCAAAAAATGTATTAATCAAATTCAGATTTGAACAGTTTAAATAGTTTGACTAGCTCTAAATTCCGTTTCGTCTTAATGTCACAGACAAGAACTAGGACTTTGTCTGTTACTGTTCATTGATATCTGGGGAGGGGTATCGTAAACGTCGGCTTCGTTTTATTACTTCGATGTTTACTCGAAAATCTTTGTCTGTTAACCTGACTATGACACAGTCGAGCGTAACGATCGACTTCGCTCTTCATTGTTTAGCAATATTAAAGAGAAATTACACGTATTTCGTTAATTCGATTATTCGTCCAGTATGCCTTTCCCTCGATCTCTTTTTTCTTGTCGTATCGATTGGCGTCCCTCATTTTTCACGAAAGGTTTCGATTACTGTAACACGAAACCATCCGACGCGAAGGTGTCCATCGTTTCGGAGTAATTTTGGAACGAGGATATCTTCGCCGAGGCAGAATGAATTAATCTGAAAATCTATCGTGATAATGAAAGTAAACGATAGAGAATAATAGAACGATGATATAATTTATTTGTTTGGTCTGTACTGTTACTTTTATGGATGGTTCGTGTGTAAAGATGGATTTAAAAATGGCCGCCGTGCGTGATTACTCTGCCGGTACAAAATACTGGCAGATTTGTTGCTCACGTAAAGTAACAGTATTACAGATTTATGATTCTGCCTGTACCGTTGATCGCGATGCATAATCATTTATAATACGATGCAATTATGTCCTTTCATTGAATAAATCTTTGTATTATGTTTTAAGTATTATGAATGTACTAAAACATAATTCATGTAATGAAAGCATTATTATGTTTCTATTGTATCTATTTATATTATAGAATAATACTTTTACTTTAGACTGTGTAATATAATAAAAAATTATTTCTGTATTTTTTAGGCAGTGAGCTGTTTATGTCATACATGTAAAACATACAAGGATCGTCTTCATTCTTGTCTTCATTGTATATTCTTTGGCTGCTATGTAAAGGGTCATATACAGGAACATGCAAAGACGAAGAAACATTTCTTAGGTAATTATATGTGTACATATAAGGAGAAATGCAAAATAGATTATCTATCATTTTGATTTATGTCATGTTTCAGATGAAAGTTGAATGGTTTCATGGGAGCTACATTCTGATGTTAATTAATTTGTAGATGAATATGTGAAGTACATGTTTCAGTTTCACATGTATTTTAATGTTCACCCCCAAAAAAAGAAATTAATAACATCAAAATATGCTCACCTCAATATCATTCAACTTTTATTTGAATAAATTATTATCTGATAATAATATTGATGTACACCAAAAGAAAGGTATCAGGTGATCTTGTATAATTTGCTGGAAGGTAATGCTTTATATATATTTCATTTTGCAGCTGTTGATCTTTGTTATGGAAATATTTTGTGCTTCCAATGTGGTGATTATGTATACGATAGAGAATTATTAGCAGTTGCTAAAACACAGTGGAGTGAGTCAGCAAAATCACTGAGTTTCGGCGAATTTTATCGAGCATGGGAACCAACGCAAATAGAGGCAGAATTATTGAGAAAACATCCGCGTCGAAGACGTGTTGTAGAAAATTCCACTATAGGTATAAGCAATATGAAAATTTATAGTATAAATTATGTATTAAGTCGTTAACCAAGTTCTACGGTTTTCCTCATCTTATTAAAATATTGCAGTTATTAATTCATATTTAATATTTTTAGGTCTAAGAGGACTTATAAATCTTGGAAGCACATGTTTCATGAACTGTATCGTACAGGCACTCATACACACGCCACTTTTAAGAGATTACTTCCTTGCTGACCGTCACCACTGCCCACAACCCTCTCGTTGCTTGGTCTGTGAAGTGTCTCATCTTTTTCAGGAATTTTATTCTGGCAGCAAAGCGCCACTGACGCTTCACAAGCTTCTCCATTTAATCTGGACACATGCCAGACATTTAGCAGGTTACGAACAGCAGGATGCCCATGAATTCTTTATAGCTACACTGGATGTTTTGCATAGGCATTGTGAAGCTGCGCCAATTTTAGTGAAAGACAACCCCCATCATTGTAACTGCATCATTGATCAAATCTTTACCGGAGGGCTTCAAAGTGACGTGGTCTGCCAGGCGTGCAAGTATGATGCGCAAATCCACAATATAAAATAATACAGATTACCAAAATTTTATATTCATAATTGATGCATAAAATGAATCAATTTTTAGTGGAGTATCGACAACGATAGATCCGTTTTGGGATATATCATTGGATCTGGGTCCAGCGGCTAGCTCGTCGGGTACTGATAGTTCTGGTCCTCCTACCTCATTATTAGATTGTCTGGAAAGATTCACGCGTGCAGAACATTTGGGATCTAGCGCGAAAATAAAATGTAGCAATTGTCAGACTTATCAAGAGAGTACTAAGCAATTAACGATGAAGCAACTACCCATCGTAGCCAGTTTTCACCTAAAGCGATTCGAGCACTCTAGTATTCAGGACAAGAAGATTTCCACGTTCATCTCGTTTCCAGAACAGTTAGACATGACGCCCTTTATGTCGCACAGACGAAATGGCAACAACAATAGTGCGATGATCGATGGTTTACCGAAGAACGGAGAAGACATGGCATTCAGTGACAATAGATATTCTCTGTTTGCGGTGATAAATCACGAGGGTTCACTGGAGACTGGACACTACACTGCCTTTATACGGCAGCAAAGAGATCAGTGGTTCAAATGTGACGATCATTTAATCACGAGAGCAAGATTAAAAGATGTCTTGACTAGCGAGGGGTGAGTTCGCGGTACTGGTTCACAGTCCAGCTAATAATTATTATGAAAGGGTCCAGTGAAATAACGTTTCCTTTTCAGGTATCTTCTTTTTTATCATAAACAAATTTTGGAGTACGGTCGAAACAGCAAGGTGTAAACGTTAAATCGTATAATTAATTTATTTATCATGAGGAACATTGACGGTAGACTTAAGTCCTTTTAGAATTCTAAGAGATAGACGAACAGTTAATCCTGTTCTGAAAACTACTATCAATTTTTTCATCCGACTTAGGTAGACTCGCTGATCGGTCGGATTTATGCATGACCTATGCGACAGAAACTAAAAAGAAAAGAAACGAAGGCCTCTTAAAAAAATTCCGAACTTTACCGTTTAAAATGATATTCTTTAAGAAAGTGATACTGAGTAAAGATACTTTCGAGATTAAAAGAGTGAATTTAACGAATGACTATACTATTACGCTTTGATCGTACGATTAAGAAGGATAAACTAGAAACTAATCACTGTTAAAGATAGTCGAGATCGACCGAACGTCGCTCTGTTAGCATAGATGTTTGTCGTGATGTTGAATCTTTTAATTGTGAGCAGTACGGTCAATATGGATATATACGACATCATGTTCGCTATTATTTCATTTCACTGTCTTTTTTTTCACCGTTATGTTTTATGTTCGACGAAGTCTAAGTTGACGCACACGGCGATCGATTACCCTGTTCGTGTCCTATCGTAACGTAAGCGTAGTTTTAAGATTAGCTCAATTTTTTTAAAACGACCGATCGCATTTTTGTATATCGCTGACTGTTATATTCTTGCTCTGACACTTGTATACATTAGGTATCAAGGATGGATTACACGATTAAGATTTTCTGTATAATTAATTGCACTTCCTCCTTCGAGAAAACTATTTGAAATGCATTAAGTTTTATTTAAGAAACGATGAATTGAACATTTTCTTATGTGATTGTTCGTGTCAGCCATCCTTGAGCAAATCAATTTTGTACAAACGAAATAACGTATAGCGAAAAAAAAAAAAGAAAAGATAAGTGGATAATGGTATTTATCTGAATAAAGCGAAGTATTTCGCGTGACTGTGTATAATAAAATATCACTGTTTGACAAGTTTTTTTTTCTAGTTGCCCGTTTTACCTTTTTTTTTTAACGCAATGATTTAGGACTTAATCATATATGAACAAACTGAAAGAGACGTATAGGTTCCCCGTTAATGGATTGAATATCCATTTTTCGACAATTGTACGTTGTTCTTCACATACAAGCTAATTCTACAGAAAAGTGCCAAGTGTTCGTTGCGCTTTTAGTTAACTGTGTGCTTATCGTTATCGTAAAACCCTGTTCTGTAAACAGGTTTCTACGTTGTGTTCATCGTTGAAACTTTGCGTAACGTTCATCCGAAACAGTAGAGTTGTACAATCTTTGTCCGCTGTTAAATGATTCTCTGAAAATGAATCGTAACGGATACCTCTGCACTGTATCGATCAATATTTAAGTCAAGCGATTCATTTATGAATGTATAATTTTCTGTCGAACCTTGAAGACCACTAGAAAAGGTCTTCCGAGTGTAATCGTTCCACGTAATAAGGCATAACTTCTATTAAGTATGTACAAGAGACCATTGTACACGAAGGGAAAGAAGAAGAGTAAATGTCATAAAACATTGTCACAGGCCGACGTATTTCATCAATCATATACGTCGCGACAACTGCACTCGTGTGCCCATTCTCATGATGTATCGTGACCAACAATGCTGTACGTTTGAGAGTGACCATTACCATGTGCAGTTGTAACGTTTTATATAAGGCTGAAGTAAACGTATACAGAAATAAAGTTATATTTCGTCGAGAAAATGATATTTTAATTGTCCACTCCTTTTTTAGTTTTATATATGTCTGTGCTGAGTTTGAGGCCCAATTCTTACTAATTATGCCTGATACTACTGTGGTGACCTCGTTTTAGTGTCCTGAATTTTGCTCCCTTTAACGTCTATTCTTATTTTCACCAATTCTTGGGAATGAAATCTTGAATTTATATCTGTGGCTGTAAGATAAATCGGCCTATCATTTTTAACAAATTCGAGGTAAGGCTTTAATTGAGATTTAGAATATGGAATTTACATTTTTAGGAAGAAAAAAGAACGTTCAAAGAATTTTTCAGTGAAAACAAGGGATCAAGAAGAGATAAGTGTATAAAAAACATGTGATTTGATCCCGAATTGCAGACACTAAAGTGGGTACCAATGTTCATAGATATTTATTATCATATATGATGCAATACTGTTAAGATAAAATGAAAAATAATACTTCAATGACTTAGATAGCTAAATATTATTTTGAAAACAGCATAAAATGGGTTTTTTTTGGTAGAGTATAACTAGTGAAAATATTTTTAAGTAAAACTTTTTACCTATAATGAGGAAGTACTTTTGCCGATTTAAACAATTACAAATTCTTTTTTTTCTTGCTGTTCTATTAAATTTCATGTACGTAAAATGTCTGGCAATAGGGTTTTTAAAGTTGGAATAGTGATGAAGTTACAACGTATAAAAACAAAACTTAAAATGTTACTTTACCACGACTTTAGAAAATCTCGATATTTTATTCAACAATTACCATAGGACAAAAGCTTATAATTGATTTATTCTTCTAAACCTCGAAGACGGTGTATCTTTTTAAAGCGATTAATTGCGTTCAAATTTAAACTTTAACCTGCGCGATTTCAGTGAAATACGAAGTAAGTTTAAAAAGTTGAAAATAAAATATCTTTGCATTATCGTGCTCGTTTTAAAAACTTGTTTTTTATATTTTCAGTAATGTTTAACGTTTGCAGTATCATTTACTGTATTCCCTTTAATTAACGTTGTAGTAATGAAGGAAAGATGGACGGGTTGACGTTTGGCTTGCACAGGTAAACGGTTGATCGATTTTCATATATTTCTGAATAACTTTCTATTGAATGAATGTCACGTCACAGAAAAATGATTTTCCTTTTACAGACTGGTTCATTTAGATTTGAAGGGTGCTCCACCGCGTGTTTCTTACTTCGAAAAGGTCTGTTACGCGGATAAATAGCCGCATTGTTTACACACAGTATCCTCTATGTATATGACAGCAACAGCATCGAAATTGAATCACTTCTGACATTCACTTCTCCTACTATTTATCAGATGTAATTAGTACCTGATATTGTATTCAGTTAATATAACTGTATGCATAAGTTTTTCCATTTACGAATAACATTTGTAAATATCCACCTTCTGGGATAAACTCATATGCATAATGAAATGCAACCTTTTCAGATATAAGTCTTCATGCATATGTTCACATTAAGTTTCCTTCAATACTTCAAATATAATGCTATCTTTACTTTCTGAATTTCTGTAGTTAAGTGATATTTCAATGTAATGCGTGATATAAATTTCATCATACTTTTAGTATCAAATCAATTATGCATTTAATTAGTTTAATAAATATACATGTATTTTGCAGAAAATATTCTCTATATCATTAACAGTAATATAATAACTAAAGATGCAATCATTATATGATTTATAATAATTGAGTTAATCGTTTCCTTTGATTACAACAGTTCCATTTAATTCTGTTATTCATTAATTATGATTACTGATTACTCATTGTCAATGTGATTACTGACTTGATTGACTACTGATTACTCAGTATTGACTTAACTTCATGTTAGTCATAATCTTTAATCACTAATTAGATTATGTGTTGCCCACCTGTGTTTTTAGTTAATACATAAATTAAATGAAACGAAGGGATTATAGTTTCTAAATATGTATAATTTATATTGTAGTTGTTTCCCCTTTTAAGGACATGGGGTGCTACTGGTCTCCTCTTAGAATGGGAAGATACTTTTCCCTACAATCGAGAACTTTCTCACATAGGAAGCAATGGATTAAGTCATTTGACCAGTGGCTATACTGCTCAGGAGGCTAAACAAATATTACAGATAGCAGGAGATTGTGGTTTAGCAGTTGTTCCATTAGTACAAACGTTTGGCCACATGGAGGTATAAACAATCAGATAAGAATTAAAATTCAATGAATATTGACTAATACAAAATAATTACAGTTTGTTTTGAAGCATAATGAATGGAAATCTCTAAGAGAAGTGGAGCGTTATTCAAGTTCAATTTGTCCATCTAATCCAAGGACATTACCTTTGATAAAGTCCTTAATTCAGCAAATTGTTAGTTTCCATCCAGATATACAATATTTGCACATAGGTGCAGATGAAGTCTGGCATTTAGGTCTTTGCTCAGAATGTATGAAACGTGCTGCTTCTAGCAAATATGGAAAGTCATCTTTGTACATAGAACATATTTCAGCTGTTGCGCAATATGTACAAGAGACATATCCTTACTTAAAAATCATCATATGGGATGATATGTTGAGATCAATAGATATACAGGTGTTGAATGGTATCTTGATAATTTCTTAGTTTTATTCTGTGTCATATATCGTTTCATAAAAATACTTCGTATAATTTCCAGAACATTATATCGGGAAATATGTAGAACCTATGATTTGGCATTACAATCTTCGAGATAATTTCGCTTTACCTCACGGTACATTTTTTGTTATTTATTATTGTAAATATTACTATTTAAGTATCGTAATAAGTGTATAATATCAAAATTGATTTTCAGGACTCTGGGATAAGTACACAGCCGTTTTTCCCCGTATGTGGGCTGCTTCTGCATTTAAAGGTGCTACTGGATCTTCACAACATGTACCAGTTATAAGACACCATATCAGTAATCATGAAAAATGGGTCGAAGAATTAAGCGTGCACGTCATTAAAGTTCATGAATTTCGAGGGATAGCTTTCACTGGGTGGTCAAGGTGATTTTTTAAATAATTAAACAACTTTGTAGTTAAATAACCAATTTCATCAACTTTTAATTTCAGGTATGACCATTATGCAACGTTATGCGAATTATTACCGACGTCATTACCTTCATTAGCGTTGTGTTTGAAAGTCTGGCTCCATGGGTACTCTGAACAAATTCATAATCAAGTGTCTAAAGCCTTAGGCTACATAGATCATCCTTTGCATATAACACCGCAACCAAGACCTGCGCCGATACCTAGTAATTTGCTTTTCCCTGGGTGGCAAATTGCAGTAGGCATAGAATGGTTTTTAAATTTTAAAGCTAAATATCATAACATTACTGCTAGTGAACAGTAAGTGTAAATAGTTGTGACTGAAGAAGTTTTTTGAAATTCTTTAGACGTCTCTGTCAAAACCACGTATTTATAATTTATAACTTTACAGAATATCTACATGGATGAACCCCTGGCAAATTGCTAATAATTATACAAATCCTATGCAGTTAGAAAATTTAGTACCTGCTTTCACACAGTAAGTTTGAGAAATATTATGATAATGTATACGAACACTAAGTAACACTAAAACTACCATTTTGCAGATTACTTTTAGAACTGTCTTCTTTGGAAGGGTATTTGAGATTTCAAATGGAGAATACATTTTTTACAACGACGATAGATGAATGGATTGGTACAAATATTCAACCCATGAAAGGCAAACTGATAGAATTGAAACAAGTTGCAGAAAATCAAATTAAATTGAATACTTAAGTCTAGTTTTAAGTAGTATTTTGTAGAATTCCTACTTTAGATCTCAATGACCAATTCCAATACAGGTGAGGAATGTGAAACGATAGGCTGATGAACAGAGTTTGAAGAAAATTAGTAAAATTCTACAAGTTTATCTTCTGAGTAGATGTAGCAAAGTACTGATAACTTTTAAAAGTCGAAATATTGTGCGATATGCATAAGATATAATTTTATAAGATAAATAATGATTATTTTAATACTTGACTTAGAAGCGAACGAATTTGTGACAATAAGTGTCACTGAGCTTTGTCATTTTATGAGCTATTCTGTGATACTTGGCTATGAAGGTATTATTACCATATATTAAGCTCAATAACCATTCCCTTGGCTATTGTGCTTATCATACTTGCTTCTGACGGTATGTGTTTCTTACACACAATATCTGCAAATATTTTTCGTACTCCATTTAGAAATACCTCTTCGAAAAACTTCTAAGAACCATATTCACCAACTATATGAAGATTTTACTTAATATGCAATACACTTCATTCAGTCTTTTTTATCAATAAAATTACGAACTAATCTATTTACTACATAGAAATTGTTTTTAATATATATTTATCGACGTAATCTGTTAAAATATTTGTGAAGCATAGTAAAAAATTAAATGTAAGAAAACCGTAGATGTAAATAATAGAAACAAATAAATAGTAAATTTGAATGTGTATGTCTTTTTTGTACAATCACGTTATTTTATATTAGTAATATCTTTAATGTTGGATGTGCATATAAAAATCTAAATAAATTGAATTTATCACTTTTTCGGTAAATATATTTAGACTATTTTTATAATTACCGACATAAATGACAAAGAACATTCTACTTTCGTTTTTCATTCTTTTTTACCGCAGGATCGTCGTGAAATTTTGCAATTAAACAACAAATGTAACGAACTGTTAACAGGCATAAATTAAAAAAAAATGCCTTTTTTTTATTACTGCAAATAGTACCTTATATAAAATTAGGATAATTACTAACATATGTAAAGTCATGCCAAAAATCAGAGAATATAGTGAACAAGAAGCCCTGAAATTAGATGACTGTTTCAAAGAAACTTTAGCACGAGTTAGACCTTACATATTAAATTTGACATCTGCAGAAAGTGCACTTTTATGCAAAATGTGGCTTGATAAATTGAATACTGCTACTACACAGCGTCGTCTAAGAAATGAATACCTTTCACAATTATGTAAGCAATTGAAAACAGGTCGTATTGAAGGGATTTTTAGCAGACCTCCACCCAATGGACTTCTTCTACCATTTCCTAAGTCGTATCATATGGTATTTATATTAGCATTCGTGAAATTTCTCGTAATAAAAGAAAATAATCGATATATACTATAGGTTTGTATTAGTTCGTCTCTAAGTGATATATCAGATTATGCCATAAAGCCTCATCGTAGTTGTTTGAAACCAAGTGCAAAATGTATTCAACATCAGCGAAGTAAAGCATTATTAAAGCATCGCATGATGGATAATATGAGTACGAATCAATGCTTGAATGCTCTTAATAATTTATCAAATGGTTATTTTCATAATCAAAATATAATAAAAATATTATTACATACTAACACACTGAGTGTTGCATATTATTACAGAGTTACATGTACAAAACGAACACCTAAAGAATCAGTTACTAGACTATCCAGAGTATCATAATAATAGCATGAATAATCATTTATCTGCAAGTATTAGTCAATTAACTTCTGATGTCACTACTTTAAAAGCTAAGTTAGTATATCACTAAATATAACATAAAAGTAGTACTAAAGTATAAGCAACAAAACACTGTTAAAGGCTAACAGATGTGCAAAGGACAAAAAATTCTTTTGAACAATATTATAAAGAAATTATTCAAGAGTATCATTGTACAGTTGTAGAGCAGGTTACTGCATTGAAACAACAAGTAGAGGAAATTGAATTGAAGTACAAGACGTTAGATAATAATATAAGTGATATGGGTGAAAAACTGGAAAAAGTCATCCATGGTAAGGTAAGATATAAAAGTGTTATGTACAATATGAGAACTACAAAGAATATTTTGAAGGATGAGGAAGTTAAAGCAATAGAAACCCAATGGAGAAATGAAATCAAAGCAATGGGCGAACGATGTGATACATTTGTGGTAGAAAAAAGCAAGGAATTACAAATAAAGCAAGAGTTGCTTGAAAAGAAGAACCTAGAGTTGTCATTAAAAGATACAGAAAGAAAAGAAGAAATTGAATTGCTGTCTAATAAGATTCATGATTTAGAAACAAAATTGGAAATGAAAATTAGAAATGTATCCAACTATAAACAGCATAGAATATTATTACAAAATATTAATATATTATGAAATACATTGTTGCATAATATTTTATTTATTTTAGGAAGATAAATTACAAACAATGCTGCTTGAAAAGTATACAATGTTGAAGGAAGAATTTAACAATATAAGGAATGAAACAGATCAAAATGTTCAAAAGCAAAATCAGAATCTAACGTGCAAGGTTTCTGCATTGAAGAAATCTGTCTCGAAATTAGAAAAGTCTAAAGAAAAACTTGGGTACGAGTATGAGAACAAAATGTCGCTTATCATCAAGGTAATTAATATTAGAAAATGATTATTGGCGCGATACTATGTTATTTTTAATATTGCAGAACAAGAATTTGGAAATAAAAGCTCTACAATTGCAATTACAAGAACAAAAAAACGAATTATGTACATCTCTAAACATGAAGAAACAAAATGAAATGGATAGCATGGTTGCGTTATTGGAAAAACAATACAAAACGCGTTTGGCTGAAATAGAAGCCATGTCGGAATCTCAAATTCAGGAATATCAGAGGGTAGTGTACAACATAAATGTTATTTTAAAAGTAAATAATGATATATATAACGATAATGGATTAATAAAAAAGTTTTAAAAATTGCAGAAAATATGTGAACTAGAAGATCAAGTACTTAACATGAAGAAATTTTGATTAAAACTTATAGCATACTGTATCTTATATTCTAATTTGTGTAACATATTTTAATTACTGTAACTGTATACAATACTTATTAATAAAGAGCATAAAGGTAATCCAAAACATTACTTTTAATTTTCCCGGCAAATAAAGTGTTACGTAAGTTGAGGAATGGTGGCGTTGTTGTATACATTACTATGGCAACATGTACACCAACTAAACTGTCAAATGCAAAAGGAAATTACGTTCTATTGAATTAAAATTTCCAACATACTCTGATACATTCATCCATGTGTTTATATAAATTTTCCACAGACTTTTTAAAATAAATGTGCATATAAATCTGTAACTTTCATACGGATGAAACATTTTGTAGTATGTAACAGTGGTTTATGAATGTATTTTTAAAATGATGAGCATTTCGATTTTTATATTTTTTGCCGATAAAAAAGAATTGTTTGTTGATGAAGTTAAAGAATTTGTTTAAATACTTTTAACAAGATATATGATAACCTATTCATATGACTGTTTTAAGATTAATAGTGAAAATAGAGGGATTAATAAATAACAATGTCGTTGTACTTTGATACCCGTGTACAAAATCCAGAAATAGCATCAATAAGTACTCACGCGATTTGGCATGCTAATTATCCGCTGTTAGGAGTTGCTGCTTATTCTCAGGATAAGGGTGGTTTTGTGACTATTTACGATGATCAAGGAGAGCCACTTCAGGATGTGGAATCACCTAGGCATTCTGTGGCTCAGGTCACTGCTCTGGGATGGCATCCAGAGAAGAGGTGGCTTGCAGCAGGATGGGAAAGTGGAGAACTACGGGTAAAGAAATTTTAGTAATTTTATAGAAGTAGTTAGATTATAGTAGCTAGAATAAAATCATATTTAAATTTATGCAAATGATTGTTTAGATATGGCCAGGTGACACTGGTAGTATTGAATTTAATATGATTGTCACTCCACATCGTGATCCTATCAATATTCTACAATGGAGTCAGCATGGTGGAAGACTAGTGTCTGCCGACTCAGCTGGATCCATAGTTGGTTGGAAAATTGATTCCAGAGGACAATTATTGATGATGTTTCATCATGAGTTAAAAGACTCATTTGCACAGATAGTTTTCAAAACTGTTCCACCAAAATCAATGATTGATATAAGGTAAATACTGAAGTATTCTGTATTCGTATCTCTTTTGTATAGAAATAATTAAGAAATGTTAATCATTTTTTAGTGGTTTAGCAAAAGCTGCAGTTGCAGGAGATGAAAGAGCATTGGATATATTTAGTTCTTGGCGTCCTAGAACTGCTGCACCAACAACAGTTGTAACTCAAAGGGATAATCACGCTTTTTATATTGGAACTAACAATGGTGTGATATATTTTGTTGATAATCAAGGGCAGTGTACAGAAGTTCTTAGCATGAATGGTGCAGCATTACAGTTTCTGTTGCATCATCAAACTAGAGATTCCCTTATTATTATGACAGAGGGTTTGAATATAGGGCACTTTCAGACAGATCCTATTACTGGACGGCTTTCTGAGCTGACAAAAGTGAAACTTAGCAGTAGGTGCGATATTTCGCGAATTGGTACAGCATTGTGTTGGGCTGGTGGAAATATTTTAGCAATTCTCACAGGAGAATTAGGTGTTCGCTGTTGGGATCTTCATACAGGCGATACCTATGTACTATCTCCTCCAGATTCATCTACTGGAAATATGGCTACACCACAGGAAATCTGTACAAGCATAGCTTTTTGTAAAAATAATAGTACACTGGCAGCTGGAACAAATTTGGGAACAATTTATTTATGGAAACGTAAAGTTGAAATCGATAATGATGAAAATGGTTGGCCAAGTGTACCAGAATCTTGTAATATCCATGGCACAGTGAAACAACTCACCTGGGGAGCTACTTTATTGAGAAGCCCGCTTCTCGCAGTTAATTGTATCACAAATGTCTTTATATTGCATCAACAACCAATGTGTGCTGCATTCAATGATGAAGTTTGTGCTAGTCAACTTAGTCCTACTAATATTTTGATAGAAATTGAAGAACTAACTCATTCTCTCAAAACTGACATCCAAGTGCAGCTTGTAGCAGTTAACAAGGAATACATTGCTGTTTCTTCGGGTAGACAAATTGTAACTTACAGACTTCACAGAGAAAATTCTATAAATACTAGCACAATTGCGAATTTCAATTGTGATACTGAAAAGATATTGATATACGAACACACTTTAATTGTTTTGACTCCTGTGGTTATACAATTACGATCAATGGAGGGTACAGTCATTCAGATGCTACCTACATTGCCAGAAGAAGGAGAACCGATTACAATGGATCTCACAGGACAATATTTAACGGTTGCGTCTTTGAATGGTATATTAAAAATTTGGGACCTGAGCAAACGAGAAGCAAAGTTGCATACTAGAGCAATGACAGCTTATGAAGCAATCAGTGATTTTGCCGAAATCATCGAGGCAAAGTGTAATGCGGATTGTCGTTACGTGTCTATTACCGTTGCTATGGCTAATTTAATGCCTAGTCCGACGTTATATCTTTGGGATATAGAAAGCGATCAGATGCATGAATTCGATTTTGCAGAGTCCAATGACTTCGATGAAGATGACACTTCTCTAACTGCAAAATGTAAAGGAAGATTAGTTACTGCTCATTGTTGGGACATAGAAGATCCAAGATTACTGGTATGTCGTGCACAAAGAGTGGAATCTAGAGATTCGAAATACTCCTCGAAACAAGATAGTGAAAATAAATTTGATATTACAAAAGTACCTGTAGTTTTGGTATCAATGTTTGCTACCTCAGATCACGGAATTGTCGTACAGGATATAAAATCAATGAAGGATGAAAACTGTAAAGTATTAGGTGTTCACGCTCCGTACATTGTTATCTTAAATTCTGAAAAGACGGCAAATAAAAATAGTAAAGTAACGAAGTTGCTTATGAGAGACTTTGAGGAATTGGGTACATGTGATACAGTGGTAAAAAAAGCTGTATTAGATTTCAGTTTTTACATCAGCATCGCTAATATGGACGAGGCCTTCAAAGCGATAAAGTCGATTAAAAATGAAAGCATCTGGAAAAGTTTAGCAAGGATGTGTGTAAAGACGAAACAGTTGAATATGGCCTTGTTATGCTTAGGACATATGAAACAAGCTAAAGCAGCGAGAGCGCTTAGAGAAGCCATGCAAGATGATAGTTTAAACTTGGAAGCAAAGATTGGGATATTGGCTGTAGAACTTGGGTTATACAATGATGCTGAACGCCTTTTCCGCGAAGGAAAAAGACTAGATTTATTGGGAAAGCTTCTAGAAGCTCGGAATAAGTTTAAAGAAGCTATAGAATTGGCACGAAATGAGAACAAAATTTGTGAGAAAACGAGCTACTACAATTATGCAAAGGCTCTAGAACAAGAAGGCAAAATAACAGACGCTATTGAAATGTATACTAAAGCTGAGTGTCATAGGTTTGAAGTTCCAAGAATGCTACTTGGAAGACCTAGGGAATTATTGGCGTATCTTAACAATTCTGACGATCCAGAAATAAAAAATTGGTACGCGCAATACATAGAATCATCGGGAGACATGGAAGGAGCTTTGCGTCTATATGAACAAGCTAAAAATACGTTAGCAATGACAAGATTACTTTGTTATTTTGGTAGGGATGATGAAGTTAACGATTTAGTGTCTCGTACAAACCATGCCGCTTCTGCGTATCACCTAGCCGCTCACTATGAATCTAAGAATAATGTAATACAAGCTATTCACTTCTACACTATTGCTAAAGCGTACACGAACGCCATTCGACTGTGCAAAGAACATAATATGTTCGAAGAATTATGGCCCTTAGCTGTATTGGCATCAAGGCAATCGCAAATAGATGTAGCAAAATATTATGAAGAAAACGATCAGCCAGATAAAGCGGTTTTATTATACCATAAAGCTGGTCTGTTGCATAAAGCTCTCGATATTGCATTTCAGACCAAACAATACAGTGCCTTACAACTTATCATTATGGATGTTAATGCAGACTCTGATCCTGCTTTGATAGAGAAATGTGCTGACTATTTCGTGCAAAACGATCAAATAGAGAAAGCAGTTGATTTACTAGCTACAGGAAAAAAGTATATGGATGCACTACAGTTGATACAACAGCATAATATTTTGCTAACAGAAGACTTAGCCGAAAAAATGACACTGGATAAGGTTGATAGTAATATGGAACACGAGAAAATTCGTATCTTAATATTGGAGAGAATCGGTGAAATTGCATTCGAACAAGGGAACTATCATTTAGCAACAAAGAAGTTTACTCAGGCTGGCAATAAATTAAGAGCTATGAAAGCATTACTGAAATCTGGCGATACAGAAAAGATTTGTTTCTTTGCTCAAGTTTCTAGGCAAAGAGAGATCTATATCATGGCAGGGAATTATTTGCAATCGCTGGACTGGCAAAATCAACCGGAAGTATTGAAAAATATCATCAATTTCTATTCCAAAGGAAAAGCAATGGATTTATTGGCTAATTTCTACGTCGCCTGTGCTCAAGTGGAAATAGACGAGTTCCAAAATTATGAGAAGGCTCTTGATGCACTGAATCAAGCCAGTAGGTGTCTTGCAAAGGTGACTACTCCTAGGGATCCTGATATACACAAAAGAGCTGTTGATCTCGTGAATAATAGAATAGCAACAATTAGACGCTACCTAGACATTAAGAAGTAAGTAAATCTTAAATATTATATTAAATATTGAAATATTATGCAATAATATTGTTAATGAAAACTATTATTATAGATTATTTGACAGAGGTGAGACAGGACCAGCAATGCAACAGGTGCGTCAGCTACTCGATTCACAAGGATCTGATCTGGAACAGTCTGTACGTCGTGGTGACTTATTTGCAACTATAACACAGCATTACATAGATATCGGCGAGGTTGATAATGCACGTGCCACTATAGAAGAACTGAAACGTATAGTACCTGGAATTAATTTAAGTTATTACTACAATGAAAGCATGTTAGAAGCATTAGGTTATAAAATGAAAGTTCAACGCCAAGAAAGCTCCGATAGAGAAGACGATATCGAGGAACTGTTAGGTGAATAAGTATCAAATAGATGATTACATCTATATTTTAACTTGAAATTATACTCCGTCCAGAAATGTGATTATAGCTGTTAAGCATGTGGTGCTGTTTGATTTTCTCAAAATATTTATATGATATTGTATTTTAAAAAATATATTGTAAGTAGTTTGTGTGATTTGAGATGTTAGTACTGGATTATTGTGATTAAACCTGCAATTACTTATGGATTGCAACAAGAATTTAGAAAAAAACCATCATTTAACGTTTATTAGTCAGATTTATACAAGAACAATCTTATTCTTTACTATTTTATCGTGTTCTAGAAAATAAAAGTTTAGAAACAGTCGCGCTTTAGACAGTAACCAGCAACTCGTACACTGTCAAGTTTCTAATAGATACAATAAATAATCAAATCTTAAAGACAATGAAAGGAATGAAACGAAACACATACACTGATTATTATTACTGAATAAAAAAGAAAATGACGAGTCAAACAAGTGGTTTTCGGTCGGCATTCACTAAAATATCTTCCACGACATGGAGTCGAATCACTCAAGGATTGAATGTTATTAGCCTACCTTGGTCCAGCACTATAAAATTCCATCAGTGATTATAATACAGTTTTGTAATGTTAAATTTTCACCTCGGTAATCACGAATGTCTCAGACACACTGAATCAGACGAAAATTCAAACAGCTTTCTCTGGCGTCGGTTTTTTGCATGGAGACGCAACTTCTGTCTCTGGTTCGTCGGCTTTCCGTTTCTTACGCACCAAATGAGATATGTCACTAGCCGGTTTTTGAACTTTTGGCGCAGACCCTGTGTCACTACCGCTTGGACCAGCACCATTAGAACAACCGCCAGCTACTTTGCTTTTAATACCCTCTATGACCAATTTACAGGCCTCCTGTTTGAAATCTTTCATATCAGATATCTTTTCCTGGATCTCTGGTAGAAGTTCTTTCAACTCTTGTATCTCTCCCTCTACTGTATAGAAGGAATCATCAGTCTTTGGGGGTTCCTTAATCTCTTCCAGCTCTTTGATGCGCGCCTCTAGCAACTCAGTGGCTTTGTGGAACTCCTCGATGCTGGCGTCGAACTCGTTACCTAGAGAATGGGCTAACGCAAGCTGATAGTGAATCTCAGCTATTGCCCTGGGTTCACGAGGTTCGATTTGTTGTAGCAGCTCCAGACAACGATGCAGATCACTCAGAGCACCTTGGAAGTTTCCTCCCTCCATGGCCACCTCCCCTAACAACCGATAAGTATCAGCCAGTAGTTTCCAGCCGGGCTGACCGCGTTTTAGCAGCACCAACTTTGCCAGCTCCAAAACTTCCCAAGCAACCTTTAATTTTAAGATAAACATGTAATTTCTATCTAATATACTACCTTGCAATTATTAGCATCAGTTGCGATTTATATAGGGTGTCCCATTGTTCTTTTTTAAATTGATTTCGGGATGAAATTCACTGACGAATAGTTTACAAAATGCAAATGTTCAAATGCGTTACATACTCCGTATAATAGATATTTCTACACGTGAAAATATAACTTTCTCTTTGATAGTTTCTTATCTTATAAAACATAGTAACAACAGTAATCAAACAGCATATCAAAATTAAACGTAATTACGAGCAGAAAATTTATATCGAACTTAACCGAAGCTTAAATCTATTTTAACATAAAAAGATAAATCTTATTAGACACAATTATCTAAAAAGAAGAAATATAGGCAATATTTATTATTCATATACCTGTAAATTATTCACTTCGTCTTCCTCATCCTCTTTCCCAATATCCTCAGAATCATTATCCCCGTTCTCCTTCACCTCTCCGTTCTGTTCACTCGAACAAGATGGCCCATTAGCGTGATTCATTTCCTTGCTGGATCCAGCTGTAGCTTTCTCTTCCTCCTTTTGTTTCTGTTCCGTGACCTCATCACCTTCGATCTTTTTAGAATCAGATTTCTCTGCTTCTTCTTTCTCAGCACTAGGCTCTACCTTCTCTTTCTTTTCTACTTCAGTCTTTGTAGGCTCTTCTGTGGGCTTTGATTCATCAGCCTTAGTCTCAGAAGTACTTTCCTCTTTTGATTTATTGGTAGCGCGCTTTTCATCCTCTTCCTCTTCCTTCTCGTCCACATTGCTCAGTTTCTCATCCTCTGCTTCTTCCTCGTCCTCGTCATCCTCCTCTTCAGCATCTTCCGTTCCTGGCACCCCACCCCCTAACACCCCAGTTTCTTCTCTCGCTAGGCCGAGGAGAGCGCGGCCATAGAGTAGATAAGGTTCGCCGAGCTCATCCGCGGTGTCACCGTGTTTCTCTGCGAGCAGCTGGCAAGCTTGCGCCAACGCGGTCACAGCCATCGTGTAATCCCGCACTAACAGGTGCCGTTTCCCGTGGGATATCGCGGTTGCTGGGTCGGTGAATGCTGCATTTTCAGCGACGTCGGCCATCTGCAACAACAAACGCACATGATTGCTCCTATAAACTCTGCATTAATTAGTCGAATGCAGTCGAATTTTCAGGTAATAGAGGAATCATTTTTTCGGTAACACTAGGCTTCTGAAATTGAACTTCATTTATGGCAGCCTTCATTATTCGAACACAAATGTTCGAAGATTTCGTTGGCGAGTTATTGATTGTTCAAAAAACGTCGAACGTATTAGTGAAATGTGTCTGACTTGGCTTATTCTACTAACACCGCTGCGTCTGACCTCGCGAATGATGCGGGCAGTAAAATAAGTCTCCAAGTCAGATAAATTTTACGCGCACTTTAGGCATGCCATTCACGATGAATGGCTAGGAAACAAAGCTTCAAACACACTTTCGTTGTTTTCCATTTTTCTTTTATCTTATTATAGAATCTCTCTTCCAAATTTCTGGCATCAGTTGTCGAATAGGTAATGGGTATTTTGAGAGAAAGAAATGAATATAAATAGGATAATATAGTTCGGTATATTATTATCGTTAACTAATAACGAATACATAATCGCTTAATTTAAACTTAATGTTGAACTGAAAATAACTAAATATTGAAACTCATCAATTTCCTTATGAAGAAGTCAATCAAATCCTGCAGAAATGAAACAGCTGCGAAAGGAAAAGGAAGTTCTGTTGGTAGAAGCTCATAAGTGTGATGAGAGATCTCAAGTTCATGGAAACTTTTCGGTCGTAGCTCTCGATGACTCTCTATACTCAGTGCGGGACAATAAAAAAGGAGACTCTCAGATCGTCTACTCACGACGACGTCCACTACTCTAATGTCATGATGCAATTAAAACGTGTACAGAATATTCCACCCACGCGTGAAACGTGTCATACTTTCTACGTGTAGTGCATATAAAGTGTCAGAATGCGTTCCCCTGGCGTGCAATGTGCTTATATCAACGTTGATTTAGCAGATTCGGAAAGCTCCAAATGTCGCACAAATTTAACGATCGCTAACTGCATGAGTAACTCGAACTACACGGTTAGAATAACGAAGAGGGACTTTGAAATGCCCGTTAAGTAATGTATCAGCATTAAAACGATTGGAAACAGATAGCTGTGATCATATTGGCCTGACTCCGATGCAAATGGACCATTGGATGGCTTGAGAAATTGAGTGAAATGTTGGTGGACTTTCAGACGAGGAAGATAAGTCAAATTTTGGATTTTAGAGATTCTGGGTACTCTGAGGTTTCAAAATATTGGTCGTCTCAATTGATCATAAATGTTACATAGACGTTAGAGAAAATTTAAAGTTATAAGCAGTAAGAAGTCTTCAATACTTTGGGTTTTTATCTTGATAAAATTTTAAATGATTAGAAACCTTAGTTTTAATGAAACTCTGCACCAGGTTGTGTTTTATCCGTAATACCGAAAATGAAAATTAATTTGACCCATCAAGACTGATGCAATCCTTATTCAACAAATAATTTCTACTCCATTTACAGCGAAAGAAAAATTTATTAATTTACATTTTTGTAATTATTGTTTAAGGCATAAAATAAATAGAAAAGTATAAAAAAACAGAGTGTAAAAAAAACTTCTTGTTAAACATGCATGTGAAGACAGTCGCATGGTAGATAGAATATTGTGCAAATACTATTCAAATATTTTACTATACATAAAATCAGAGAAATATGTATTCAAATCAGTCTCGAGTCTAATTAAAATACAAATCGTATTTGCAATATAGCATATTTTTTGCAAACTCAAACAAATATCTCCAATAATAATACAAAATAATATTATCATTTCATATTACCGCAATTAAAAAAAACGGTTCAAGAAAACACTTTTATTTCTAACTTCAAATACCACTACCCCATCTGATCAAAAAAAGGTGGACCTAACGAAAGCTGTAACATAAGAAGCCACGCAAAGGGGAAACAGAGAAAACCTGAGTACTCACGAGACCGTCCCAAACAGGTCAGGATAAGGGACCACGAACAGACCGAGCCAAGGACTACCCGCAGTGGAATATACAATGGATCAGACTCAAGTTTGTTCTCCGCAGAACGGACAGGTGGCCGTGGGAGCTAGGGTCTGTCGAACATGTCTGATAGGGTTTGGCAAGGAGGGGAAAAAAACGGCTATAAAACGGTAAGATGGTTAAACGACAATGGTCCAGCAGGGGAAAGAACGACGGATAAGAGGCGAAGGAGCAGAGAGGCAGAGAAAGGGCTGTGGAGAAGCAGAAGTGGGTTGTCTGCAGCATCCGGGTGGGGTGATACGTCGGTCGATTTTCGTGCGCTTCGACGCAGAACGGAGAGGGCGTTCTGGTCGTTTTGCCCCCGTCGACTTGGTGGAGGAGTCGCCGAAAACAGACGGGCTCTGTGGGTGTCGATTGGTCAGTGCGTAACTGGCAACTGTCGGCGCGGTGTGCGGGTTTCTCAGTGGGCTGCCAGCGGTCGCCCTGGACACCACCTGCATGGATGGAGCCTACCCGTGTACCCGGGGCCCCTGGCCGACGTCTCGTTTTCCTCGTTGCCACGCTGGCCCTCACTTTGGCAGGTAATCGGTCCACCCTGACTCCGTCTACCACGATCTTCCTTTTCTTCTCTCGTCGATTTTAACTCTGCTGTGTTTTTGTTTGGATCACAACCGGCTTTGGTTTACGCGGAAAGCCTTACGTAATGAATGATAATGCAGATTGGTCGTTGTCCATCGTATGTTCGATGCATGTTGAATTAAGAAAACAGAGGTTTTATTTGAAGCTAGTATTTGTCGGTCTTGCCCATGGGGATTCCCCTGGCACGCGATCAGCTGATCTTGAGGGTTCATATAGTACTGTTTCGTGTGGCGTTGATTTCATGTGGCGTTTAAAGGTGAATTAAACATTGATAACAGGGACAACCATTTTTGTGCTTTTTGATGGAGTCAATGCCTTTTGTTCTTTTGCAGCTTGTACGTTATCGTTTCGTTTTATCTGACGTCGCTGCATCATTTTTGGGTATAACGTAACTTCTATGAGTGGATAGAGATGTTATTATTATCGCTGGTCTTTGTGATATGAGCGAATGATATTAAGTAGGCGATTCTTTATTTTGAACAATGCCAAAGGAATCTGTCGATAGTTGGATGTCTTCGATGAACGTGTGGAGTTCGCTTGCTTGTGTTAACAGACAATCGATGTCCATTGCTGTCAGCGTGCCGATTAATTTTGCATCGAAACCTCTCGCATAGCGAATGATAGCTAGACGGAGAATCGATGATCCGGAACACGTGGACGATGCCTGTTATTCGCCTAAAATGAGACGTGCTTCGAAACATCGCTGCAGTCCACCCTATCTCATTCTGTCTGATCATTAGGGATGGAATCAAGTACCTTGCAAGTAGGTTTGAACTTTGATTGGATTCGAACCTTTTACAAGTATTGTAGAAAGCAGAAACAACAGATACTCTCAAGTATACTTGACCCTAAATGAGATTTTGTACCGTCTATGAGTACTTTGGGAAACGAAGGAAATACTTTTAAGAAAATTTTAACACTTATCAAGCAGATTTGAAACTTACCAGAAATTCCATACTTCTTTGAATTACTATTTCTGTGGTATTTTTAAAATCAATTTATGATGCTATCTATGCATGATTCAGTTATAAACTAGGAACTGAAATTATAGGGGCGTGAAAGACTTTGATGTGGATATATTTTTTTGTAAAATTGCATTACAAATTTTACAAAGCATTTATAGAAATAGACTAAAACTGAGAATTGTAAGTGTGTTGGAGCATGGTCTTTAAGTTCATTTTATAGGAACATAGAACGACAAAAAGTAGAGGATGCCTTGAGAGAAGCGTGCAAGGACACAATTGGCCAAATCGCAGATATGAAACCATCCGAGCATTAGTTATCAGAAAAGTAATCAAGAATTCAGTTGTTGTGGAGAACATCGTTTCTGTGTCTTCAACTATCACTACTATTTACCCTTCGTTTTTTTCTTTTTTCTACTTTGTCTCGTACTTCCGAAACGAAGCTTGAATATTTAAATTGACCCAGACTTGTAAATACAATACATATTAAACTTGAACCCATTTCTACTCATCATGTCTATGCTTGGCGTAGATAAAATCTACCTTCGCTGATCAATGGTTTTGTACTGTCCAGCCTTGGTGGCGCGTTTCTCTCTGTAAACAAGTTAATCTACCAGAGATCTATGAAAATATGGAGGTCTTTTTGCTGACTGTTACATTGGACTAACCTTGGTAGCTTTCAAGCGACTTTGAAAACAGGATCACAACTATTTTTCATTGCTTCCAGCGATCGAGAAGATCGCAAAGAATTTCTTTCTATCCGTTTAATAATTCCTTGAGATCCAGCGAGTTTCTTAACGTTCAAGTCATAGCAATGCCGAGGTTCATTAGCGTCTCCTCTGTCTTGAAAATTCTCGTAACCAGAGGGCTAGCAACCACCGGTTGAACTCATTCATGTATCGTACACTTTTTCAGCATGGTCACTCGAGAGAAGTGCCTTGTTACTCTTGAGGATCCTCGTTATTAGATTTCTTGTAGAATTAAATTTTTGACCCTTCACAGAGACAGGCTGATCCGTTGGAGATGAAGCCTCTTCTTGAGCTTCTTGTGGAAAGTATTAAAGGAAGAAATTCACGTTTATTGGCATCGATCTCGACTAACATCAAACAATCGTTCCTTTTAATCTTCTATAATGGGATTACTTAGAGGAGGAGATCGAATGCAGTCTTTTTATAGCAGCAATTTTTCAGTTTTTCATGCGAGAACTTGTTGCAAGTGGAAACGAAACGTAGCTCGGAGTTATGGAGTACTTCAGTAGTAGATCTCAGCATACGATCAGACGTACCTTCTGCAATTGTTGGGTTTTATCGCTCATTGCAGAGATTTTTAGTTGTATGTTTCTTCGGATAAATTTGTAGAATTAGAAATCCCAAGAGAACTGTTATGCTGAAATAGTAATCCCTCCTTAGCTAGCTTCTCAGTAGGAAGATCTACGTACTCTCTAACTTGGCCATTACATCCCTTTAACTTATTTGTATTACATGGTGAAATACTTGCCTAAATTTTTCTGGCTCAAGAGTATTTTATGATTCGATGTTACTATTAGTGCTATTAATTATGTATAAAAATTGTTAAATGTCAATGTCAGTCAATACATTAAGGAACATATGATCATTAATTACTATAGTTGTCATTATGCTCTGTAAAAGAACAAAAGAGGATTCATTTTTAAGTATAAAAGTGTTTTTATGATTCTTTAACTCTAGTAGAACAAACGTGGATTACTGAAGCCCCGAATCAGGAATGACCCAGCTTTGTCTTATTCAGACCCATCTTCCGAGGGTTAATTTATAAGGTCATGCTATTCGGCTAAATCTCCATCCCTGATTTTCTGACACTCCATTAACCTTCGTCAAGCTGAGGTCACTCAAAGACCTCAGTACTATTAAATTCAAGCCTTCATATTTTCAAATATTTCAGTTTTCAACTTATAAATGTTCAAAGTCTTTTCAATCTTTTCTTTCAGTTCTTTTTCCAAGTTGTAAGACTTAAATTTTCCAATTCGTAAATTTTATCACTCACACAGTGATTTCAACTGAAGGCATAACTACTTGAATACTCTTAACGAATTTTTATATTCATTTTACAGTATTCTTCTGTGCCTTATTCATAAGCGTGAAAGTTGTCACCTATACGAGTAACAGGGCATTCAAAGTGTTAACAAAGCATCTCAATAACAAGAATCTTCCGATAATGTTTCTGGTATAAGACTCTTATCCTTCACAAAAGATTCTGAAGCTTTAAAAAAACACTCGAATACTATGAATTCCATCGATGGCACTTATTATGCACATTGCCAGTGGTCGATTGTCGGTTTTATAGATTTACAATAACGCGGCGATCTCGACAAAGGAGAGACGATCCTTTCAGAAACGACAGAAGAAAAGATAATGACACTTTTCCACGGTGAACTCTTTGTTCGTGTGTTACAGCGACCGGATTGTTGTGTGGCGCAATAATGTCGGATCACTGGGAGGAGGTGAGCTGGGACAAGGAGGCTCTGACCCACGCGAACGTTACTCTCAAGTGGTACTTAGATGGGCAGGTGGCGATGCTGCAGCACACTTCCAGCCACAGAAATCATCATTCTAGCAGGCGACCGACCTTCCTGGTGCCAATGTATGGCGGTATTTGGATCATGTGCGTCTCCCTCACGGGTAAGCCTTCAAACCAGAGACGATTTATGGGAGACATTATGGGGTACAGTAGTAGAGACTCGTAGCAGATGAATGCTTCAAGGCAGCCATGAAATGAGGAACTTAATCTCGCGAAAGGATCGAAGAATTTCAATTTGTTTATATCTGTGGTTAGAAGAAGGATAATATAGCACTGTTGGAAATTGGGATAATGGATCATTGTTATCCACGCAACACAGAACGCGTTAAATATTTTTAAGCTGGATTTACACCAAAAAACAGTCCGCGAACAGTGTTCTGTTTGTTGGTGTAGACCCAATTTTAAGCACCCCTCTACAGTGTTCTTAAAACCTAATATCGTGGAAGGATTACGTATACGTCAGACTGAGCCACCTACAAAAAGTCACATAAAATTTAATAACTGTTTTAGACTATTTTAGTCCAACAGAGTTGAATTTCGAGTTTAGAACCGAGTGGAAGTTGACCTTTTAATATCGATCTATAATTTCATTTCTGAAGCACAACCCCCATGCAATATTCCCCAAGTATACTAAACGTAGAAATTTCTCGTTGTCCTTTTGAAACTTTTGAAAAATTACGAGCAAAGAAACTTGTGAATTCGTTTCTCGAAGCGTCTTGATGATTCCTATGGATATAGATCTTTTTATGTGCATTTATTTTCATATTTCTCGATATAAACTCGATAGAGTAATATCGAGCACGTTTTCAAAGTCAACTCACTTTCACAGCGTCTTACTTTGATCTTATCAAAAACTGTGGGTGACAGTGCAAGCAGATAGAACTCTTCTACTCTAAATAATCTCAAGCTATAGCATATGTAAGAACAAGGGTACAACGAGGAAACACTGTAATCGAATCGATGCATCTCAACTGACGCGGTGCTTGTACGAATGGTGTTCTATACGTGGATGCCACCTTGACTCTGACCATGCTATCGACCGGTCGATTAGGATCTGAAACATTGCGCTGCTGCTTAGGCATGCCGTGACCGTGAACATCTTCAATGTTCCTTCAGCAAAAGTTCGTACCAATCACTTTCGCCGAATAGACTGCGACGGTTTAAGGAGACACAAGCAGGAATTACGTCTGTTTGGTTGAATAGAAAATTATTATTTATTTATGACTTTGTCAATACTATCAGTGACACAGTGGTGAGAGGATAGATATGTATGCATTTTCTCATACTAAATTATTTTAGAAGATTAACTTTTATCTAAAAGTTCTTTTTTCTTTTTTTTTAAATTGGAGAAATATTCTTTCTTTCTTTTCTTTTGAAAGAAAAAGATCTGTACACATCTATCTATAGCCTTGAATAAACCTATTTCATTGTATTCATCAAGTAAAAGATAATGAAAACTTTTTTAAAACTTTATATTCATGAATTTATAAACTGAATGTTGTTTTAAGGTAGAAAGTTGAGATTAATACTTGCATAAATATTGGGCAATGAAAGTCATGCTTCAATATTGGATATATTTTCATCGAGTAATTACTTTTCCAAAGGCGATAGACAGGTAATTACTTCGAAACAGTTTTTTCATTAAAGACCAACAAAACTCGATATCGATATTGGTACTCGATACTTCGCCTTGTTAAAAAGCTTTTTAAACTCCGTGAATCTAACGCTTATTATAAGTTACAAGTGAAAGAGTCTGAATAAAATTTTCACTATTTATTACCAGATGATTCTATCATTTTATCTGTCTTACTAATTACTCTTGTCCTATAATTTGTCTTACAGCGTACAAATAAGAGTTAATTTAAATAGAATAAAAACACATAAATTAATTATTTGATAGACAAATAATGTTACAAAATAAATCAAGACTTGAGATATACATGATTTGTGTCATGAATGTGAAAAACTAAATCAGTGAAATGTGGCTGTGAAATCAATACAAAATTTTCTATAATTTTGCGTATACTTCTGTTTTTAAATTAAGGTAAAAAAGAAGTATAAAGATATCGTATACGCGCAAGAACCCAGCCATAAATAAAAAATATTCTCAAGACTTTTATTTTCAACTTATAACAATTGTCTTAGGTTCGATATGTCAAATATGAGAAAAATAAGAGAAACATTTCTGATTGCTAGAGTTCTCATGTAATTACAAGAGAGTGTGCTATCATTGATCAAGATACTTGTCGTGGTTCTACTTCATTATCTTGAAATGTCGGAAAGAACAATCGAGGTCTATTTTTACCCACAAGAACACAGACCATTTTGATCGTAATGCTTTTTACAGCTATTTTACATCTACCTTCCACCTTCTCCCTGCGAGTATTGAGTGTCCCAGCCTTATAAAAATCTGAAAGGAAAGACTGGTCAGGAATTGTGTCGTTTGTCCCCCGAGGATAATGGACAAAGTGGCCTAGAAAAGGTCAATCGTGGAAAAGTACGAAAGGGTGTGACGCAGATCACTGACCAAATAAATTTAATGTTTGCTCAAAGAATTCTGCTCTGTACATATGTAATTCGAACCAAATTGTGATTTCTTAACAGTTCAATGACTCAATTCTATCCTTACATGATTTTTATAATATTCATTTAACAGACCTTTTATGATTTTTAAATCTTACTCTATTCTATATAATTCGGTATTTTAAATTTTATAATGAACACTTTCACGGTAAATATTTATGTATTTTCTTTTTGACTCAATAATTAATATATTACAATTTATACGAGTTTTATATTTCAACTACAAAGCCTGACCTCGATGAAAAATGTATACCACATAATCTACTATTCTTGCAAAGTAATAAACGAAGAAGGAGTTCGAGATGTTCAGTGAAGCATTACGAGCATTACTTCTTTTCTCGCATTTCTTTGGTACTTGATAAAAATTTCGATATTAATCTTTTCTGTTATATACATGCCTACTGTTTGACAATGAGAGTTTTACTACTTTGAACATTTACTTACGTCAAGTTCAAACACTTGTTCTTTCTAGCAATTAAAAAGTAACATTTAAAAAATGTCTTACTCTACTTGTAAGAAGAACGTAATTTCTGCTATTTCTGAAGAGAACTTCTTTTTGGAGTAATGACATTTTTTGACTAATATCATTATAAATACCTTGGTTAATTAAACGCAGATCTCGTTCGTTGAATTTCGTCAACATATGCTGGGGACGGTAGCTTACAATTAGAGATAAACGAAATGGAAAGCTACAGTAAAAGGGGAGCATTCATCTAGACTCATTAGCTGATTGTTTACTTCATTCATTGTACGAACCTCGTGCTTGCATTTTCAGTCTAATTTTGCACTGATCGAATTCCCAATGATTGAGATATTGAACTCAAATTATCAATCTAAATATGCATGGTTACAAACTAAATCATAGTTAATTGCAAGTTGAAATGGCAACATTTTCTAATATGTTATAACGTTTTAAACCCATGGAAAGAGTTTATAATTTTATACTCCATCATTTTCTTTAAACTCAGTTTTTCATCTCACAAACAGTTATAATTCAAACGGCAGATTCATGTGAAAGAACGACGAAGAAATAATTTATATGAAAGTGCCTGTCGTTTGATCTATTTGATGATTTGTTCTGTTTGATATCGTTTGACTGATTATGAAATGAAAAATTGAGCTTAGAAAAAGTGGCGCTTTAACAGATGAAATAAATTTTTTGCACTACGACACTGTCCAGTTTTTATTATAACCATTCTTTTCTCGTTTCTTCAGCAATTAAGGAGATAATTGGTAGAGTGTTCTGTTCTCCACTGACCGCTCATCGGGATCAATAACTTTCATCGTTAATTCTCACCAGTACGGTGCATTCCTCTTAACGAGCAATTCAATTATTTTGCATTTCATGGAACGCTTCGTTAACGTTCGCGGAGCGTCCTCATTAGATTCAGTGGTGAATTCTCTGACATATTTTTGAGCAACGAACGAAGCAGTTCCACGTCAAAAAATACAACGCAACGACATCGACGATATTGCTTCGAACATACCCTTCCGCGTATTCGATCGAGGAAAATATGGAAACTCGCTGCAACCGTCGACTTCCTACAGCGAAAAGACTTTGTCATTTTTGACGATCGCGCGGTCTTTGTATGCGTGGGCGTGCAATCACAGTTGATTGTATCTTCTAAAGGTTTAATTTTCTCGCTCGTGATAGTCGTTTTGATTCCTACATTCAAGTTTCATCGTGTGGAAATATTTACAGAATCGAGTGGGAACAAACGAATAACGATGAAAGCAACGCGCCTATATTTCGACAAATCTTTTGTTCATTTTTAAACGTGGAATCTGCAAAGTTCTAGATGACAACATGTTAAAAATTGAGTTAGAAAGAAAACAAGTGATCGTATGTTCTATAAAATTTCTTTTCATTGGGAGTTTCGGAAACAAGAAGAATTTTAATACTTTCTTTCAAGCTGCGTGATGTGAACAAATTTTAAAAACCAAGTAAAACTAGGTGAACAACAGTGAAATCAGTGTAATACTTCTTCATTGAAATTTCATAGTATGAAAAAGTCCCCTATATTGAGTGAAAACAGATGATCAGTAGTAAGAATAATTTATCATGATTTCAGATTTTCTTTTAGACAAGTATGCTTTACTAGGAGTATCAAAGGTATGCAGGACAGGTCTTTAATGAAAAATTCTGTAGAAGAAATTCAACGTGTCATGAAATCCTTCTCATTATTAACTAAATTTGACCTTCCAAGAGCATTTGAAGAATTAGTCACGCGTGTACCTGCATTGTTGGTTCGTTTACTATTCTTTCTTGAGGGAAACTTCCCCTGATAGCTTTCGGTCACGCCATGCACGAAACATTACTGTCTCAGGCAGACTATGGACATGTCTGTCGACCTTTGCACGAAAATCACCCAATAAAGCAAAACACATAAATCGTGAAGAAATTTCATGATTACGGAAAATTATTCTCTGGATACATTTAGGTACTATTTACGTCAATATTGTGTTTTCTCACTTGTGATACAGATATAAACCAATTACTGAAGGTTACTAATATTATCTTACAACAGACTGTGTTTAAGCTTTCTAGGACTTACACGCGGTTCACATTTTCACATAAGTTTGATTTGCAATAAACATGCAACGAGTAAAGATGAAATTAAAAATGATTGTTACTACCATTGACTGAAATTTAATCGATTACAGGAAAATATGGTTAGAAATATAATATCATGCTTGTAAGAGATAACATTGTGCACTTACAATAATGCAATAAGTATAAAATCCTGAAACTTTGCCATTGGCTGATTCCAATTAATTACATTGGTCTTGAACTCTTATATTATCTCTCTCGTATTATTTTGCTATTTAACTCTTAACTACCAAGGCTTCAAACATATCGGAATACTATTGACCCCTGGGAAATCAAATGTAAGAAGCTCGAGCAAACGAACCAGAAATCAGAATTACTATTATCTCATTTGCTAGTGTTATATCGGCAATATAGTATCAAGAGGTTAATAGAAAGTAAATCGAATGCCTCTTACAAACCAAACTAAAATTCTGAGAACTCTGAAAAGTTTTTAACCAAGTGGAAGTTGACCTTTCAGTATTCACTTATAGTTTCATTTTTGAAGCACTACCCACACTCAATACGATTTTCTAAGAACCCTCAACAAGAAATCCCACGTTATTTTATTTCAATTATTCTGTTCTACTACAGTTTCGAAAATTACGGCTGAAAAGGCTTGAAAATTCATTTCCTGAAATGTTTCTTCGCTCGTCGATAATTCTGAATTTTCGGTTTTACAACAACGTTCCCATGATACATTATTCGTAAAATAATATTAAAGATAATTTTTTAAAATATGATGTAAAGAATTGTTTCTTTCTTTATTATAAATACGAGGGACTGACATTGTAAAAATCGAAAAAACGCGACTGGTTTAACAAGGTATGATTACGGTGCGAGGTATAGCTCTCAAATTGATTATAATCAGAGTTAAAAATACTCTGTAATTATCGTAGTTTAACACTGAATTGTGTTTGGGTTGTTGTCGTGTGTACAAGTTCGAAGGAGGGTAACCTAGACCCAGTGAACTTGGCGCGATCTATTTCTGCTTCAGGATTTGTTATTGCTCAATTCCCGAAGTTTCCGCGGCCTCGGCGGCCACTCGCTCCTCTTCCTGACATTTCACGGATATCCGCGTTCCCAAGTTCACCCTCTTCAACCGGCCGATAGGATTCGGAATCTGATATCGAATTTCACGCTCGAACTATTACCCCATCGACCCGACCACTCGTTACGAGTTAATTAATCGTAAGCAAATTTACTGGCAAACGAGATTCTTATTTAGAGATATAGATCATAATCCTTGAAACGAGGTCAACGTTATCGGATGGAAAATCGTATTTTTATGCGACTGCTATTTCATTCTTTTTGTTCTAATGATTATTGAATATAACATTTACTAGTATTATTAATGTATTATCATTTTATAGTATTGCTACTTCTGTTTAAATACTTTTAACCTTTAATTATCTATGTATTTTTGTATGAACTGGCTACACACTTTACGCTATGGCTAACTAATTTTACCTATAAGAGGATGGATGATATTGAATTATATGTAAGATAAATTTCTGAAATTACTGTAACAAAAAAGACTCGCTACAATAACGTTAAAATTGAATCTTAAAAATCAGGTAAATTATTTGATATTAATAACAGGTTGAGCGATTAAGAATTAATCATGAATATGAATACTAGAAGCGTAAACGTGCTAAATGCATTTTTAAAATTAATTTTCTCAAAAATGAAACGTTGAACAGTTTTCCTTAACATATTTTTTCTTAAAAAATAATTTCCAGTTTGCTGGTATTCTAAGAGTACGACTCTGTAGAAAGTAAAATAAAAATAAATTGTCGGTAATTATACATTTTCTCGTCACAAATTTCTCTCTACCAGCATTTTAATTCACAAGCCTGAACGTTACTAATTCCCTTCTTCGTTTTTAATTATGAAATTGAATATCCTAGCGTGGAAAATGGAGAAATTTCAATTGAAAGTTGGACAGAAAAAAGGAACGAAGGAGAAACGAGGGAAATAAATAAGCGTTCAGTCTTGTTTTTCGATGTGCAAGGGAACAGGGAACAGCCTTAAATGTGTGTCAGGTCCGCATTTCTTTTTTCATTCGCATTTCAGAGGAAGAAATACGACTATTGGATCGGGTGGAATTCCCGCAAAAGAGATGCATTAACTACTTGACACCCGACGAACCACACGAAGAGATTCGTGTCGCCTGGCAAAATCGTGAGTACGATCGACGTTAGCCTTTCTTTTCTTGTTTCACCGATTGCTGATTATTCTTGGCGATATTACAGTGATTGTACTGCTATATACACGAATTCATTGAAGATACAGAAACATTTTTTTGCCTAAAATATATAGACAAAGTTTCTATTCTTTTTAAGTAACAACACACAACTGTTTGAGCACCAATTTTTTGGAAAAAATATTATAAAAATTATAAATCAGTTATTTTAAAGTTAAAATAACTACTTTTTGCAACTGTTTTAATTTAAGAAAGTTGAAAAAAAAGAACATAACGAAATTTGATTCAAGCGACTCTTATCCTCATCGCTAACATTTTCTATTAATTCACGCAAAAAGTCTTAAACGTCACGAAGACACTTGTGAACTCTTAGAAACACTTCAGAAGGAAAGACTTTCCTTTTTTCGCAGGTATGCAGAATTTGAGTATTTCCTGTTCGCTCGTTTGCCTGATCATCCTAGGCACCGCCGTTTTTATAGGATTTTTCGGATTGTGCAGACATCAAATGTCAGCTGTACTCGTCACCGGTGTGATGTACCTTTTGGCGGGTAAGTTTGCTAATAGTATCGCGGGTGAAGGAGTTGTCAGATAGCATCGTGTCACAGTGATAATAGCATTAACCGAGCAAACTTCATCAGTACCTACAGCGTGTTGCGGTTGCGGTCGATAAGTTCGGTGACCGCAAGAATTTCCAAGCATTCCCGAGAACTCAAGAACAAAATCGGCTACTTGATTTAAGGAACGAAGCTAAATACTGTCGGAAAGCTGTAACTTTCAATAGACTGTAGACACTTTATTTAAATATCGTAGTTTCCATTATTTAGACGGAATGTCAGGTAGCAGAGGAAATGCACTAAATCAATGGTCGGAAGCATTTAATTTGCGTCTGTCTGTTGGATATTACATTGGAGTATTAACTTCAACCAGCTTTAAAGTCGTAGCTAGACGAGAGTCTGAATAACTTTTCACGAAGACTTCGAGGTGTTTCCTTAATCAAAGTTTCGCTCTTGGCACTTGTGATTCTAATGAACACGCGATAAAAGGCAAACACCTCTTATCGCTGCCAAGACGTTCTCGAACACGAATCCTGGAGTTTCTTCTTTAATATCAACATTCTTTGACAAGAACCATTTAAATTATTTATTTCGTCCAAGGTGCACTCTAAGTTTGTACGTGTACTGGATTCCAAATGAATTTTCTTATATATTTAGTTACGTTTCTCTTCTGTTTCTTACGATATAATTAATTATTTAAGTGCTAATTGTTGGCAGGGGAGAAAAAGAAGCATTTACTTCGAATACATTGAAGTCATTGTTTCCTACTAAAAATTATGTAAAAGAGAAATTGGAATAATGTGGAATGTAACTGTTACAGCAACGTTCGCCCTGTTCACTCTGACGATAATACATTTCAAGAGAGCACAGGATCGCGGAGCCAGAATATTAAATGAGCCAGAGGATGGTGTGATTGGTGGACCGGCTCCACGAAATGTCCTCAAGGCTAGGCGATTCACCAGCTCCTGGAGCATGGTCTTTGGATGGGGCGGCGTCATAATTTGCACCTTTGCCTCGTTGGCATGGATTGTGCTGAGCAAAATAATGCGCTTTTGCCCCATTGCTGCTATGATCGCGTAGCAGTGGGAGGCCTTCGAGGTCTAAGGTCGTTTACAAGAATTATGACAACGTTTCGATGTCGATAGCCCTTCCGAGTTGCTTTAGCGGAGGAGATGCCCATCCATAAAGAGAACGAGGTCACAGAATCAAGAGTGAAGTTTCTCTCAAGTTCTGAACTTTAAATGGAAGCATCTCCATGGTCTTATAATTGTATAATGTAATTTATGGCTTATGCTGGAAGAAAAGAAGTTATAAACAGGGACTTAAATATTAATCATATCTCAAAAACTAAAAAAGTTTATAAGTACTGCAGAAGCAGTTCTTACGATGAACGAAGTAGTCTTGAAACAGGGTTCGACATTGAAACAAATTCTGAAAGTATTTTTTCAAAAATGAAAGGATGCTTGTAAATGACCACCTTGAAGGCCAAGTTAGTTTGCTTTCACCAAACAGGTAATGTGTATTGCACATTATTTGTCAACCTTATTGAGCCTATCTCGAATTCAATGGAGACACGGCAAAAGTAAGGAGTACAATTTTTGTCCATCGCACCGGATGCAACATTTTGTACAATTTACTAAATAATGTCTAGTCTTCGATAAACAAAAAACATAAATAACCAGAGAACTATATGCGAAGAAGGATTATATAAGATTTTCTTCCCAGTTCGTATTAAATATCAACATATTCAATTCTATACATTTAGATTTCTCATATTTTAAACTTTTTGTACACTTTTTACATTTTTTTTACAATTGTATTATATCTATGCATTTATGTAACCAAAGGCCTTCTTTTCATATAGGTCTTCAAGACTAAAATTAAATATTTCCAGATGCATGAATATGAGTTAACGCATAGGAGAAAAGTAAGCTTTCTGGACTGAAGAAGCATTATATTATAATATTTAGAACAATGCGAAATAGTGTACGTGTTTTCTCCAACCTTGATTTGCAAGCAGATTAGTCAATTAATGTTAAAGTAACAATCTCTTAATTGTTCTAGTCATGCTAATGAGATATATTTTCTATAAATTTCTAATTCAATCTTTTTTATTATGCTCGAATAGATACATTTGAGTTTATATCAGATTTGATTGACAGAATTCAAATATTTTCATATACTTAGGAAATGACAAAGCATTTGTTAAAATTTTGCTTAAAAATTTAAATACAGAGCATAATATGTAATATAGATGCCTATAGTATAATTCGATCGCCTTATAATTAGACAGATAAGCATGTTTGTAATATGCATAGTGTAGCTGTAAACATGTTTAAGGCAATGTAAGCAACGATATGCGTGTTTGCAAGAAGAATTTAGCTTTTGCTATGAATTGTTATAATGATAAAAGGGACTTACACCAACAAAAAATGTATCATATACCAAGGATTGTGAATCGCAACTCGTCCATTAAACTTTAAGAAAAGCAAAGGTGTTTTGAACAAAAAGCACCAACAATACCTGGAGACTAAGTTTTGTCAGTTCATTAACAAGATGAAGAAACATGAATATACTTGCAAAACTTCTCTCCAAGGTTTTATTCAAATGAAACGCATTTTTCTGATAATATTTTCTTGATTATCATATTTTTTACCTGATCCTTGTTATTTGTTATATTGAAATTAATGTATCGTAAATGCAATAAAAAATATGAGCCATGTATAAACATGAAATACCTTTTTACTTCCCCCTCAATGTATACATTTTTAGAAGTCTATAGCTATTTGTAAGTTGGATCATAGATCTATTATTGATAACTTTAGATGAAACTACTAAATTAACTACTAATATATATACATACAAGTATATGCTAATTGTAAGAAACAAAAATACTTCATTTTCTTTTGATAAAAATGAAAAATGAATAAAAGAGAATAAGCTTTCCGTGTATTTCAATATCTCTGAATTGCTTTGTTCACTATTTTTGTACATAATCTCATAAATATATATCGTGTTATGAGTCAGTTGGATGTTTTCGTTTATGTCATTTTCAAAAATAATTCGCGTCTAACAGTAGAACGTTTTAGAGGTTATAAAATACTTTCGAATGTTTTAAAGGTTATTAAAATGGACAAAAATACATCGAGCCTATCGAGTCGATGAGAGGTTATGTTTCGCAAACAATCTTCGCCGAAAAAAAAATATAGATTTCGCATATAACACACCTACATACACTAAGTTATTTCTCTTGTACAACACGGACACGTGATCAATTGTCAGGTATATATACGTACGTACGTACACATTCGTAGCATGCGATATAATGCCCACATGCTCTACACACACGTTGTGTGCACTAACACGTTAATATTTTTCTCATGGATTCAATAATTATACTTTTCATGGTAATAAACAATAAAACTGACAAAAGCACGAACCCATTGAAATTCGAAAATGTATGATACAAAAATGAATTATGTGCTACGTGCATTGTACAGAATAACCGATCGAACTATAGCAACCCCAGTTTGTAACGTATCTTTTCTCTATCTTATCCTCGTATTCGTATAAATATTCCATAACTATACATGTACCGATGGAACAAAGAAAAATAACGATATGTTTGTAGTATAAAGAAAGTGTACATACCTTGATTTTCTTCTAGTTATTTGATGTTTGATGCTTTCTTAACGAATAGACACACGCTTACTGTTTCCTTTCAAGTTGTACAGAGTATTTAGACTATCACGATGCTTCTTTTAACAGATATGATGTGGGAAGACGAGGAAGATTCTGTGAAACGACCGTTATACCAAACAACAGTCTATTACCGGCACGCGTACAACTTGTGCGAGCGTCAAGCACAATCGGGGCACAACGGTACGTACGGTCCACATCGATGTGAACATCTGACGCGCATGCGCGCACGTTTACCGCCATTTCTCGCCCGAAGGCGGGATTCCTTTATTTTAGAAATTTGGTCATTTGAATGCAATTCATTTTTAAAGAGATGTACTACTAAAAAGATCCTGAAATGCAATAAAACTAGTGTTTCTTTTTATAAAGCAAGTATATATTATAATCAGATTTTGGTTTGCCATCATAGTATTGTTCTAGTTTTGAACGTATATAGCAAAAATTGAATTCTGTAACATTTTATCCCAGTCAAAACGTAGATGTCGCTGGTGGCGGCTTTCTAATATCTTAATAAAGCAAGCTCATTGAGAGGTGAATTTGAGATACAGAAATTCAGTATATTTTTCAATTGTACATCCATTATTATGGCATATTGAGGTGAGTTATAAACAAATTAATTGAAAAATTAATTAACAATCTTTTACTTAAGCACATAAAGTAAATTTCATATGTTGAACTTGCTAAAAAGGAGCTTAAAATTTATCGTTAAAAATTTATTTATATTTTTTGTTTTTCTTAATTATTATAATGGAACAAACGAAGTTTTATGAATGATATATTGTTATATAGATCAATCGATTTAAGCATGTCCTATATTGCGCGGAGATCATTTACGAATTTGTGCGCATAATCTGCGCATCGTTGCGCACAGCAGCTGCGCAGCGTTGCGTACAGCATCTGCGCATCGTTTTGTACAAATTCGTAGAAGCAGGAGGCTGTGTGGCATTGTCGTGTGATTTTTCGAAAAACTTAGCAGATTTTTAACTACTGGGCAGTGAGTATGTACACGTATTCTTATAATAACTGTTTTCTTTATAACATGTGTAATTGATAATATGAATATATGCAAAAAATATAGCAATGTTTCTCATAAAAAGCATGGAGTTCTCTGCACTGCTCTGGACTCTAGAACTGTTAACGTACTTACAAGTTTTTTGCTTTGCACAAGACAATCTTAGCACAAATTAATATTCTTTTATACAGAATAATAAATTAAAAATACATTATTTGGATCAGTGTACTGTAAAATGCAATGTTAGGGTGTCGATATTTTACAAAGGGACATATCCTAAAATGGCGATCGAATTTCAGTGGTAAATTATTGAAATCTCGAAAGTAGACGCCATAACAGTTTCCCTTCAAATCGTTCGTGTTATTGGACTTAAATTTTATTTCTGCGATTTTAGGTGAACGAGACTGGTAAAAGTGAATGTATCGAGTCAATGGGACAGAAATAATCGTTGTAATGAGATTTTGTAAGTAATGAAAGTAGTCATGTCATAAATTTCTAAACGTTTTAAATTTTATTAGTCATGAATGCTACATAGATTGAATTGTTTCGGTCAAAAAGTTTGGGATGCTCCGAATTTTTTTTTTTATTTGATGCTTCGTATTTATGACTTAAATTTTCTAAAAAAGTTTTGTATTATATTCAATGAACTGTATTCTAAGGCTTGTAAGAATTTTGAAAATGAATATATTAATTATTGATTAATGTTATTTTTGATGTTATGTTCGATATCATTCAATAACGTTCTAAGCATTTAATTAATATAAAAATTTGTAGGAAAGTGGAAACATAAACAATATTTGTTTGCAGATTAAGAAACGGATGTATCCGTGAGTAGAGCAGACAGCAGGGGCGAACTTATTGCGAAATAAAGTCGTTTCGACTTTTCCGTCGCAGATGGGGCAAAAATGGTGCGGGACAACAGCTGGCACGTCGAAATGCAGCGAATGTGAGTCTTTTTATTGGTCCTTTTTATTGTTTGCGTGTTTTGTTTTTCCAAAATATGGTACAAAGAATCACTTTTTATAAAATGTAGGACTATGTATGTGTATTATAAAACATAGTTATCGAAAAAATAACAATTGTATACAAATTATAAATAATTCATTAAATACACTGACTTAAGCTCAGTGAGATATTAAATGCATTTTTCGACGTGAATGTTTGAGTAATACTCATTTGAAAATTTAAATGTAAATTATTCGAAGATAGATGAAAGTTGAATATTCAATTTTTAATTAATTAAATGCAAAACAAATTTTGGTATACCTTATTCTATAAAGGCTGACGTTTTCACGTAAATATTTAAAAATTAGTTATCCAGTTATATCCAGCATCTGATTTTGAAGAAAATAACCGTTGCCCTCAATAGTACTTTTAATGGGTCTTATATTAGAATCCATGGAACTTTGACTATTGGATTTATGAAAAAATTCTACAGGTTTTTGTCGGGTCTTCAACTTGTTGAGAGCTATATGTAATTTATCCTCTGAGCTGCTTTGAGAAAGTAATTTTTTATTATGCGCGTTGAATAGACTTTTTTTTATTTTCATCGTTGCATATTGTCTTCGAGAATAATAATCTCTCCAGCATTGTCGAAAATTCGTGAATGTGGTGTTCCAAATGCAAAGTTCTTCCACTAAAACAGAAATATATTACATAATAGAAAATCTGTGTCTAATTTTATTGGCGTATAAAAGCTGCAGGTTTTTTAATAATATACAGATCAAGGAAGTAATATTTGTTTATGTATTTTTCAATTTTATTTGACATCAATTAAAGGTAAGTGTAGTATTTTTATATAATATTAATAGATGGCATAATAAATAGTATTTATGTCAGCGATTGTGAATGCTTGGGTAGTTGTAATATTAAAACAGTAAATAGAAGAAAATTGATCTTTGTACCATATAGAAGGAAAGTTGTAAATATGAACATCCCAGTGAGGAACGTAACGTCTGGTAGAAGCACGATGGCTAAACTGAAAAGTGTTGGTCCTTCACACATGGCCATCCCTTTTATGGTATTCACTAACCACGGTAAATAGAGATAAGGAATACCATATTTATCGGCCATAGTCATCATTACTGTGGTTATCAGTCCCGTGATTACGTCTGTTGCAAGTATCACGATCTTTAAATCTGGAAGTGAAACACATTTTTGCTCAGAACCTATCCTCAAATTAAATAAATGAAGATATTAGTCAGTATCTCATTCAATGTTACGAACAATATGTTTTTCGTATCTTTTTCTTGGATTTCTAAATGAATAATTGCACACAATGTTTTTGATTACGAAGGAATGGCAAAATAAAGCTAAAATGCTTTGCAAAATTACTATTTACAAAAATTACAACTATCCATTCGAAGTGGGTATATGTGTTATAAATTAGACGTTCTCTACTATATCTTCAGATACTTTTTCCTTCATTTTATATTTTACAAAGTATACATTATCGAAAAGTGCATATTTAGCATTGGAAATGAAGTATACAATTAACGTAGGATTGGCATTCGAGAACAAGATACTTAAACATGAGACGCGTGCGCGAGTACATAGAGAGTGAACTAGTAACTTAATGAAATGTATTATTTAAGTATTGTTACTGTAATTTCGCCGGAAAAGAGCATTAAAAGTTGCCGATTTAGTCATTGTGTTCCCAAGGGGGGAACGACCTCCGACTTCAAGAACGATCGAACTTAAACAATGTGTAACGAAACACATTAGTGCCATGTACAGTGCTTCTACCTGCGATAACGTTACAAAATAGAAGATTTGATTACACGATAGGATAAAAATTCTCGTCGTCATTATGATATAATTTTCTACCTTGAAAAACATTTCCTTACGCGTGTCTTTTGTATTTTCCTCAGCGTAAACATGACTAAGACTTTTCTTTAATTTATGTACCATCGTTACCGTATTTTCTTCACATTTTTACCTACTCATAACGGAACCGTTTTTTGGTTATTGTATAACGAAAGCTGTTCCACGTGTTCCTTGTCTCGTCCAACATAGTAATTAAACAAAGAATAGTATGCGACACATAATCTGCAATTTCAAGCGTATGATCTTTTATTGTGTCAATACAGTGACATTTAACCGTACAGGACTTCTTAGATTAAGGTTTTACAAGAATTTCATGAAAAATTAATTTTTCAGTAAATTTTTAACGAGCTTGTCGCACTTGTCTGTGAAACAAGCAAAACACTTGTAGCCAATTGTACACAGTCCAAATGGACACTAATATCTCGTCGCGATTTATGTGTAGACCGTCCAAGAATACTTTAACGCAGAATACAATTATTTCTACGATAATAACGCATAGTTGCATCAGAAGCCACGGCGTGTGCAACATCGGGTATTCCTGAAACAATATTATATTAGTCGAAAACGTTAAGTTTGAAAGAATTTTTTTGAATCACTCACCGTGATTGCACCTAGTATGATTAAAGTGTAGTGTTCTATACCCAGAATGGAAGTCATCAACTTTAGATCCCTTTCTATGTCTACTGGAACTGATAAATTGTAACTAATAGCTACTGAGGGATTTGCCAATTGTTGATAATTTATTTATGGTGGTAATTGAAAATTGATAATCAAGCTCTTAAAAACCAAACTATATCTTCACATATTGTAATGCAGTACAATAACTTACCAGTTTGCTTCTCTTTACATGTTGACGATCTGATTGGTATTTTATTATTTATAATGCGAATGATATCGAAAGCTGTGATCACCTAATAAATACATACGTTATTTCAATGATTATTCGATACACACAAAGTACGTACTAAATAGGTGAACAAAATTCATCAAGAAATCAAATTTCATGAATCAATACGTTGCTATCTCCTTACTGATTATTAGGTTGCGATTGATTCATGAATTTGTTTAGTTCTCTATTATGCAAAAGCATTGAGTATTACGATCGACTAACGGTCCCAATCAGGCCCAGCATGATGACGTAGATGGAATTTCCCATCAAGTAGTGATCGCACAGGGTACATGCCAGTTTTCCAATTCTCTAAAAAGGTGTTAATAGTATTACCATCTTTGTACTTTTACCATTTAGTCGAGATTTCACTCAACATTTGAAAAAAGACTAACTAAAGGTCCCCTATGTTCGTAGACTTTTCGTCTACCGCGAAATCTCATAGTTCGTAAACCACGTTTATATAATCGTTATTCGATCAATTAAAATTTAGGTTAAAACTTAAGGAATCCTTCCAATTTCTATTGTTACTTCTTCAGAAGTAACACGTTGCAATTCAGAACGATGCTTTTTAATATTATTAATTTATAATAAATCCGATGAGAATTTCCTTAAAATTCGTGTATCGATCAGTTTGCCCCAATTCGTTTTAAATTCATTTTAACATTTGACATTAAGGCAATGTGTACACGCACATACACACACATCTGTCTGAAATGGAGGCGCTTACCGAATTTTTATTGTTTCCAATATACGCTCCAACAGTGGAAAGAACGGAGCGTTTTCGATGACGTGCCATTTTCTAGCATCTCCCGCGATTCACATAGCTGAAACGCTGGACCATTTTTCCAGAGGAAGGTTGCACCGAAATTTTGCTTGGCAGGTTATACAGTGTAATTTACAACATACGTTCGATAATTTGTCGCGTCTACGAACAATCTGAATAACGACGGAATACTGATGAGTGCGTTTCACTTCAAAGAGCCCAGTCTGACCCACTTTTGGTCTCCATACACGAAAAAAAAAGTAGAAAAAAATTCTCACGATGAACAGATACCCTGATAAAATTCAAACGGTGCACGAAGGATACGACACATCGACAGTGAGTTTTTTAAATAAAGACAGCTTCCATCATTAGCAAAGGAATGCCTCGAGTTCGAAGCGGCCCTTATTACTCGAGACACTTTTCTAGGTGCTTGATTATGAATTTCCACCTCAAAAAATTAAAACAGGTGACACGTCCGAGGTCAACACGTCGATAAAAGACGAGAAACAGCCCTGTACGAGGACGATCGAAAATGAAATTCTGAGTTACTGCCAAGCGTTACTGCTGTCTACTTGCGTGTTGACGTTGAGTTACCATAGTGTTCGTTATGGTCGAACCGAGTACAGTATTCTGGAAAATGGTCAAGTGATTCAAGGATACAAGCGTAAGGCTGTCATTACTTTGAGTCTAGGTTACTCTGTACCCTATTCTGTGATTTCTTTCTTGGCAGTTGCAATGCTTGCCTATTCTCTTTTATCGGTAAGGAGCTTTCGTTCGCTTAATTTGGGTCAAGGTTTAAGCTTAACTCGGCGTTACAAACTTCAGAGCTGTGGATATAAACTTTTTACTGAAATTTTGGTCTTTTTTTATTCTTGTCAGCATACGGGCTTCACCAGCAGATCTAATTACGTTCAAAAGGCAGGAAAATGTTTTATTTTTCCTCCTACCGTTAAAATTTGTTAATGTCAAATAATAATACACTTTTGTATGAATTGAAATATTATTGGAAATATTTATTTGGTTTCGCAAAAATGTGTCATTTGTATTTTAATTATATATTTCTGACACTGACGTCATCAGGAGTATAAAATATTGTTTCCAATAATTATTTTTAATACATTCAAAAAAATTATTATTTTAATTGGTAATACTAAATAGTATATTTGAAATCTTCTTTTTCTAATATTACTTTAAAAAAAGTAATATAAATTAAGCAAAAATATATTGTAAGTTATTGATTTTAAATTTCAAGTTAACGTTGCTGTACAATGTACATGATTATGCTCCTAAATTTGGTTCCTAGAAAGTTCACGGTATTGTTAGTAACGCCAGTTAATTTATGTAGATGCTTTGTCGGGTATAATGAATTTGAAATTGTAATATGAGTTTAACCGATCGATTGTCAATTATTTTAGAAAAAGCCACGTTGGAGTCTTCCATCAATAGTTCTTTATTTAGCCGACCTGATGTATGACATTAGTGGGGCTATAATTGCTATTTGGCTGTTTTTCTCCAATTTTCCTTTATCGACTGCCTTATCGTACACTGCAGGAACGGTGCTTTTCATACGTATGTTTCAATTTACGATTTCGTATTAAATAACTAACATGTTTCATGTCACAGAGATATATTAACTTTCATCTAGATCTCTAGAAAATTTTCAATCCTTAAATTGGATTTATTATTAGCCAGAATTCTCAACTTTAGATGAAATTACCGATTTTGTTTACGGTGAATGTTATCCATAAATCCGTCTTTACGTCATAATTCTGGCTTTCAACTTTATTTCTATTTATTTTATGTCAATTCGAAATATCTAGTCCAATACATTTATCCACGAGTAATAAATATTGTCGAGTAATAAATATTGTGATTCAGAGGACATGAAATATTTTAACGTAATACAAATTAGATAAATATTCAGAATTTTAATACGTAGTTGGAGAAATTTGGATATGGCTGGGCGTCCTTTGCCTCTACGAACATAGAACATTCAAATAGAAGTACCTGTTAGAAGAAATTCATGGGAGTTTAAGAACAATGAAAGAGAGGAAATTTTTAAAAAATTTACATGTTATTTCATATTGTACTTTAGAGTCTATATGTGTACAGTTTGTAATAAAGTCTCGATTCGTCGATTGTCACATCACGAAGTTTTCCAAATTTGAGTTTTCTTGCGTCAAAGTGCTTGAATATACTGCAGGACAATCTAATGCATCAGTCGAGCACTGTGGTTTGAAGTCAAGAATCCGAATTTCTGGGCAATAGTACAATCTGAAATGAATAACAACTTTGTGAAATGTGATACTTTAAACCTAATATTACCGAATATTTTCATAGTATTCATGAGAATTGTCTAAAGTGGATCGCCCTGTGTACTTCCAATTTACTTGAGAGGTTCTATCTTATCTATCTAATAAGTTTAATCTATTTAAAGGTCCGAGGAAAGCAACAAATAAGAAATTTTTGTAGGAAAAAGTGTAAACAAAAATTAAATAGAATTTCTTTCTATTAAAGTTGCATCCATTATTTAAATTTTTTTGGATTTTTATTTGAGAGATTTTCATTCGCGAACAACCTGCATATTTTCGACATAAATTAAAATAATTTTCGATTGTTCATGTTGTCCTTTTTTACAGACTCATAACTATTTATAAAATTATGAATTTGTATTCAATAATTGATAAACATATTTGTAAAGAGAACAAAATTAATTTTCAATTAGAGTTCCTTAATTGTTATACCCTTTGGATCTTTTAATTAGATGTAACTTATTAATTAAATTTATTCATATATTCACCTTGGACAATATTTTTCCACGGCGTCCTTCAACGTGTACTTCTCATGAAAATCGCTTTTCGATATTTCCTGCATGATGAATCCCATAAATGCTTGACACGGAACTCCCGTTGCTTGAATGTCGTTTTCTAGTTCAATCGTCGCGAGCTTGTCCGGTATGCACTCATCTTTGTTCCTGCTGAAAGGACATAAGATCTCGTAGAGCAGTTTTCATGGATTTTCCTCCAATTTTTCCCAATATTCAACTTGCGCTCACTTGCAAAGGAATCGTTGCATAGAATCCAGGACACAATAGGTGTTCGGTCTGAGAGCGACCCCAGGAACAGACCAAAGCAGTTGTGCTTTCGCTGCCATTTCCAAAACTTCGTCGTTCAAAACTTTCGCAATTGTCGACAGCTTCGAACTGCGCAAAAATCGTCTGACTTATGCCAGCAAGAATGGACGAGAATTTGAAAAAAACTTGGAACTTGATTTCTCACCCTCTAAAAAATTTGTCGATCGACATGTTGATGATCCTTATATTCGCATTGGCGAATACAAGTCGCTCCTTGAGTAGTTCCTCTGGGGTTTGATTCAAACTAGTATGGTTGTTTGCTATGGTACCGTTTGGTTTAAACCTCAGTTTTGCTCCATCTGCAGTTGATGCGTTTACGTCTGTCCTAGCGGGCTCGTCTTTCAACAGATTTATCAAATAAACCTGCACGATTTTATTTTGTGTATTAATATCGAAGCGTGGGAGTTGAAAGAATGTTAGTCGTTCGTTGGAATGTTTACGTGTAAATCTGGATGCCTGCGAGCTGCAGTCTCGATGTAACAGAATTCCCTGGTGGACCAATTCTGGTTCTCCAATTTGAAGAAGTAGACATTGGGCGACGCTTCGATCTCCACAAATGAAATTGCTTGTAGGCTGAAATGTTTTCGGTAGTGTAGTTTTCGATAAGAAATTATCTACAAAATGTAAATAACAATGAAATATATTTTCTCTAGATCGACTATAGACATTTACAACAGTCCCAACAAGAATAACAGAAGCTTCGACTTTATAATTAGATTTCTGATTAGAAGATTTTACAGTACAAAAGAATTTATACAATATTAATTTATTCCATTAATTTAAATTAATTACTCTTTAAGGAAAGTAAAATTTACATATATCATTTATCTGATCATTTTTCTCATTTCAATATCTGAAATATTTGATCAGCTGATGGCAGTTGTTATTGCGTCAATGTTCCGGGTCAGTACATTTGGCAGTTCAAAATGGCGCCTAATTTGAAAGGTAAACGTTGTCAAATATAGATAGATATAAAGTGTTTTAATTATATCAATGTCTATAGTCGATTTTGAAGAAATGTATCACATTGTCATTAATATCCCGTATAAGTTTTTCCAATGTATAGAAAAACTTTTTTAACCCTAAGGATAAAAAGCAGTTTTTATAAAATGATTTTGTTCTTAACGCCGATACCTATTGCCGATCACGGGAGGTAAACAAATGACCACCGTGACGAAGATTAGGAAGACCAGGCTTCCAATGATGAAGCAGGATGCCAAAAATGCGTAAAACAAATCTGACGGCCATCTTCTCAGTTGGCTCACTACTCCCTTGATTATCGGTGCTTCCGAGTAGCCCTCTGAGAATCTGTTGAACCTATCACTGTGTTTGTTGGGGTAAAGGAGGGATACGTCCTCGCTGAAGGGATCTGCGTGCGTTTTGAAGGAGGAAAGAAATCTTTAGAACAATTTATCTTCAACATGGTTAATACTTTATCAACTGCCTACGTTATGGTTGAGCACTGACTGTTTTATCTTTAGATTTTGGTAGTACAAAATTTTGGTAATACAACATTCTTGACGATTTTCGTAGTTTTCTGTATTATGATGAAACTCAGTGCGAAAAAGGTTTATTGATTTGGCCATTCAGTGATGTGTCGTGAAAGAGGTAAATCTACCTTGGCGGGGTATGGCAATGTGTTAAGTAAGATAGTTCACGCAAAGCACTTTTCAACTGTGTGTGTGAAGTGACGCGTCTATAAACCTCAGGTGCTATAAGCAAAGCTCTTTCAAATATTGCGGTACCACAGTATGAATAAATCACAGTGTTTCTGTGATATAACCTCAGTGTTCACTGACAAGTTTATAGCATTTGGTATCTTCCTGAGGTCGAATGAATTATGGACTACTCATAGAACTTTATTTAGTTTCATGAAAGACTTGAATGACAGTGCATGCAAATAAAACTAGTTCATTTTAAATAAGTTTCAAGCTGTAGTTAACACATTAACAGGCATATAACTAGGGAATCTGATACTTCCAAATGAATGAAATTAATGAAAGGATGGTTGATCACTTAATATTAGAATGTCATTCATCGAGGAACATCCAAATGAGCAACCAAGTGTCAAATCAGGTGTTTTAAGGTACGATTTCACGCGAGAGTACTTGACTTTTGTTGTCATGACACTGTACAATGATACAATAGCATTAAGTTTCACTGTCACATCTAGTTTTCACGATGACAAAAGTCACGATTTAGTGTCACGTGAAAATGTACCATTATAGAACCATTCACTGAATCAGAAGTCACTGTTAGAACAAAGAACATTGTTTCCCACAATTGTTGCACTTGATATCGAAGTAAAGTTTCAACCATTCGTGTGACATTGATGACCTCACTCGAGACAAACTCGATCACCCTCCCTTGGTGGATAATTTGAAAGATGCTAGATTGGATTAACGGGGATCTCGAGGAGGGTCAGACTACGTTTTCAGGGATCTCCCTCTGGATCACTTACCCTTCGTCTTCGGCATAATGTCGATACTTTCGCACTGCTTAATGTCGTCTTCGTCGCCGGCCGTTTATGCTGTCAGCATCGTCCGCCAAGTCAGCATTTCGCAATAATTGGCCGTATTTAAATTGAGTCACGACGATTTGCCAGAGCACGGAGGTGGGCTGTCCCGCGGATAGTTGGCATAATGTTCAAAAGCGGAGCGTCGAACCGCGATGTCAACTGTGAAAAACATGCAGCAGTTCGCGAAATGGGAACTGATGGGAACCGTTTGCGTGCAGACAGCGTGGAAAAAAAGGTTATCGCGCCGTTCGCGATTGTTTCTTCTGCGCACAGGTTCGATCGTCACGCGAAACTGTTTGCGTTTCGTGATCATCTTCGGACACTCCCGCGCGTTTGCTTTTATAAATCATAAATAATTTATAAATAATCGTTTACCTATACAAGGTGAGCTGCGCGAAAACGTAGGACACTTTCGACGGTATATGAGAAAATATTTGGCGGGAAATAGTTGAAACTGTGGTAGAACACGTTTTGTTTAAACTACCGATAGAAATGATAATATAAGTAGAAAATATAAATGATTAAAATTTTAGTATGGAAAAGGTTATAATTGTCAAATCTGAGCTTTTGCAAAGTAAGCAGGACACTGTCTTGACCTGATTTGATTGCAAAACCTTCAACTAAGCATTCCATTGAAACCAGAATTGTAATTATTTACTTTCTAGAGAAATACGTAAGTAGAAAAAATTTAGAGTAGTACGTACAGAAACAAAAAGATAATAAACAAAGTCCATAAAATTTCTAATATATTTTGTGTAAAAAATTTAATATATCTCTTCTTTTCATGATCAGTTAAAAATAAAAACATTTTTGTCCTTAGCACTCTTGAGTTTGAGGACTCAATTATGTATGACTTATAATACTTATTACATTCATTTACTTACATTGCTAAACAACGTTTTCCCACTTAGTAAGATACAGTTTAATAACTAAGAAAAGTACTTTATCAGACATATCGTATTCATTATATATTTAAAAACTGCTCGCGGTCAGGTCAATGTTGAAAACAGAGATACAATGTCCAGAGACATGGTATTAACCTGCTAATTGTGAAAAACAAATTAAATTATCGTTTAAAGATACTATTTGTGTTCCTGACGCTTAAAACTAAGAAGCAAAATCGATTATCTATCTTATAGTTGCGTGGACTATGAATAATAAAGATGGCAAATTAGCAGAGTCATATTGATTCTGCTATAGTAGCAGAGTATTAATATAGGAACAAGAAATTAGTGTTCATAGTGTTGTGTTCTCTCATACTAACAGACAGTAGTAAACAGTTCACATGAAAATTTCAGAGGTTCAAAGAAAGTACACTCGGTCTATGTTTCAATTGGTTTTTATTACAAATAACACTTTCACGTTTTATGCTAGAAGTCACGATGGCAGGTATCTATGACCCTAAAAGTTATTCAGATACTAATCATTCAGACATTTTTATCCTTTTTACGGAGGCTTTCCAGCAAACTTCACCTTAGTAATGATGGTGTAATTTAGCTCGCCCTGCAAATTGACTAAAATGGCAGAGAAATATTCAAAATAGTTATACATTCGTGCATTGAATCGACGTTGGATCGATTATTTCTTTTCATATTACATTATATACAAATGTCGAAGTAGTAATTACATTAGATTTCTGGAAGCAATAAATATGAACGATGCTATAATTTATCGTGTCGATGAACGCGCGTTGTGTTCTTTCTGGTAGGAATAGAAAGAAAAACGAGGCACTTTCGTTAGACGGATACTTTCTCTTATTGTCAAAAATACAATACACTGGCTTTTCGTGTTTCCCTTCGTTCTTTATCGTCGACGCGTTAGAAAGTATCAATATTTCTTAAGGGATAACTTGAGGAAACCTGTCAGCCAAAGTTAGAGGCGTATTGACAAATTCACTTGAAGAGCGATTTATATTGTACTATATTCAGAAACTACTTATACACTTTTTTTTTTAGTAAAAATGCGTGTTCTGATAATTCTTCAGTTACAATTAAAATACTGTGTCATATAGTATTTTCAAGATAACTCTTGCTTAGTGTTAGTCATATTTAATGATTTTCTCTAGACTGAATTGCGATCTATACAGATTAAAATAAAGGATAACTATCTAGTAACTAGTTCACAGTGTTTGAAACTGTGAGCAATGTTTTAGTCAGTACAGCTATTAAATTGTCAACACGTATCCAACTTATCTGAAGATCTGGACATTCTTGCGTGTACACGTGCACTTTTCTTAGAATAGTAACGATTATCAGCTTCATCGGAATCGACATAAAACGGATGACGCGTCGACAACCTTAATCAAACTTTCAAACTCAGACTTTGCATTTGTACGTATCGCATTGCAAAAATATATTTCACATCGTCGCTAAATACTCCGATTAAACCTACGCGAGTTTTATTCTTAAAACTAACGAGCACGGCGATTTTGAACACTCGTATTTTAACGTTTAAAGTCAACCTGCTCAATTATTTAAAAGGCACAGAGTGATTCGTGAAATTTGATTTCGCGATAAAATGGAGGGTTAATGCGATTAAAGCGTTGCATACTTCGTCCTCTACACATCCTAGGAATATTTCTAACGAAGCCTTCGAGACGCTTATAAAAGCTAAAAGGAAGAGGGTCGCTTCTTTCACAATTAACTTTCTGTTTATCGCGATGTCTAGGCAACTAACATTGTTAAATTACAAAAGTTCTACATAACGTATACATGGAAGCTTCGTGTGAACCGACCCGCGGTTTTAGAGTAATCAATAATTAATGTATAGTCGCGAATAGGGAAATAGTATAAATTCCCATAAATTTAAAATAGGTAGAAAGTTGCTACATATTATAATTACTATATTATTGTCTATTTTACGCTGAACCTTTTAGTCCTCGAGCACAGTCATTCAAAATTGATTAAGGAATATCTACTTACAATCAGACTCCTCGAAAATTGAATTCAATGTACATTGAACAGAAAATACAAAACTTTGAAAAGAATTTCAATATTTACAGTCTGTTTTGCGACAAATCGAATTCTTTAATTTTCTGAGGTCACTACATAGCATCTCATCCCTAAATCTTTTAACGCATCATTTTAACGTTCGTAACCATGGGTTAAGCAACAACCATTTACAATTACGGAGAGGTCCGGTTATATCTAGTTACGCCTTTCAGGTCTGCATATGAAACCATTCGCGAGGACGTAGCCGAGTTTATACCATGAATTATAATTCGAAAATTGGAGCATGTAAAAAGATTCTGATGATTTGAAAATTTCAAATGTTCAACGTTTAATGCTTCAATGTTAGAAAATTTGAATATTTACGTATTTATATTTAAAAATTTGCTTTTATATTTTTAAATTTAAATATGTAAACATTACAATATCTGAAAATTCAATTAATTTAATGTATCAATGCATCAATATTTAAAGATAGAAAGATTTGAAAACTTGAATATTTGAATATTTGACCAAAAAATTATGAAAATGTTAGCGTAACTATTAACTCGCGGTGAAAATCATAATCATAACCGAACACTTCTGTATCTCATTTCACTAATAAACGCTAATTTGGCTGTACACAACACATATGATTGCACTGGCTCTTGGAAGTGGTAGAATCACGTTTGCGAAAAGGCACATGGAGTAGTATATAGATAGCGTTCGTCAGACACTCGTGTAAGAGACCGCCTGTTTCGCTACAATGCTTTTCTCCCCGCATTTGGGAGGAACGTTATCGTTCGTTGAATTTTTCGCAGACTCCTCGCTATTCAAGGAACTGTTCTCGCTGCTGGGTCTGGACAGGATCTCGTTTACGTCTTGCAGTTGCGCGTTTTCGTAGCTCCTCCTGTTCCTAGTGATCACAGACTCGTTGGGAAATCGTAGATCCCTCTTGACACATTCTGGGCTAGAGTTCCATTGCAGACTTTCGTAAAATCCCGATTCTGGAGAGAGATCTGACGTCGGCGAGAGCGGTAACACTGGGGCAGGCGAACGACGACTCTTGGAGGAAGAAGCATACTCGTTCGGGGACAAATTAGGATCTGATAGAGACGTTCTGTTGTCCTCGGATAATGCTATCTTCTGGAGATGAGGCGATGGTTGTTTCGAAGACCTCTCCATTTCGATAGTCAGTCTGTCGTCGTTTGAACTCTGTCTTCCTGCGATGCCTAGTTCAGGAGTTTCCTTCGACTCTTTGACGCAAGTGTTTTTTCTGGCTAAATTCAGGTATTCTTTGCTACCCGTATGTTGTCTAGACACGGGCAAATTCTCTCTAACGGTGGATTCTGAAATTCTATTATCCAAAGGCACTAACAGATATCGCCTAGACCCGCTTAAGCTTCTTCTAGAGCCATCGAGTGACCTTCTATCCTCCTCTGAGCATCGCAAAAGGTTTTTATGATGAAGGTTCCTTTTAGAGCTGTTCAGAGGTCTCCTTTCCTCATCTAATAGAGGATATTTGATCGTACGTCGTCCGCTAATTGATCTCAGAAGGGGACTTCCCTCTCTTGGAGTATCCGATTCTTCATATATGATCTCTCGACTGTTCTTTATGATTTCTCTGTTTACTGCCTCTGGTAGTTGCTGCAGCTCGACTTCTCCCATCACCTGAATGCTGTCAGGATCTAGATCTAGGATTTTGTAGTGGTTGTGATCTCGAAAAGGTCCTTGACAGCTCGAATCCCTGTAGGCATTTCGATAGGTCGCTTCCTCGACGCTACTGTCGCTTCTAATGCTGTCCACGTGAGTCAGAGGGTGAGTTTGTCGATGATTGGGTACAGTCATTGGACGATGACCACAATGGCACTGTGCGTCTGGATAGGTTTCCCCTAGGAAATCCTCATCGACTATTACACCTGGAAAGTAGTCTGTTGCTTAGGGACAGTTTTACATGTTTAGACTATTTGGTGTTGATTGTTCAATCGGTAGACAGTATCAAAGTTTAATGACCCTATGACCTTTCATAAGGGGATTTTTACTGCAAGGAAAGGATTTACATATTTTAATGGACACTTTGTAACCCAAGCTTTGTCCAACCTCTCGAATTAAATTAATGCGCTTGGAAATTATTTTGGAAAATGATGTGGGATGCATGCTTTAATTTAAACCCCAGTTCCCATACAGTTGGTAGAACCACCTAATAAACCCAAGAGATTTGTTCAGTTTTAGAGATGATTTAGAAAGTGTACGGACATTCATGAACCAATGAGTCGGTACCCTATACCAACCACTTCCCCATTGCGTCGCATCGTGTCACGAAACGATTTTCAACAAGAACACGTCGGGCAGAGGTCAGAACGACACTAAAGACAGACACAAGCGCGAGACAGGTAAACCAGAATCTTTCCTCAGACGTTCAGAGCCAATCAGAAATGACTCCTATACACGTAGGCCTACAATGTCATAGTTCACAGCCTCTCCATGACCCTTGGTCTTCTGTTATTAAATCTGATTCGAGAATGGATGTTTCTTCAGGCATCTCTTTTAACATATCGATCGCTATAAGAATATCTATTTGTTTCGCACATCTTTCTCGTTTACTTCCACTCTCCATTCCTCAAAACCACGTTCATTCAGACACCTGGGCAGTCGTCGATCGATGGAATGTCAATTTGGAGTTTCGATGATCCCAGCGATGAGTGCCCTTGAGGGACAAAGTACTCCGTGGCTTCGGGTTGGTAGACAGTGCTCAGCATGACCGGCGCTGATCTCGGCTCGCTAGGAATTTTCCTCAGGCCTCCATCTATGGGTACATCCAGCACCAGCGGTCAGACAAGGACGAATCTTGCGAAGCTACCGAAACGAGCAGGCAAACAAGCGAAGCGTTTGAAGCACAGGAAAGCGGAATGAGACGAAGCGTGACACGAGGCTGGGTGGTTGATATCGATTAGTTTGATTTGCGTGTGCATCCCAATTAGCCGACCTTGTTGTGTCGTTAGTGGTTGTTTTGCAACGCGTTATTACTCTGTGCCATGCCGATGGACGATGGAAATTTATAATTGCGGCACACATTCTGGTCTACCGAAACCTCGAGGTTGCTCGGAGTCTCGTGGTATACAAAGAGCGTTGGGCTACTTTGGCGTTAAACGTGCTGCTAGAGCTATGATGAGTGTTTGGTAGAGAATGTATCGAAAATAAGGGTGAATTGCATCACTGGGAATCTTTTCAGCGAGATAATGGAGTGCTGACTATCGTCAGCGATAAGTGGAGGCAATTTGATTTATTGCTTTAGGATTGAATCTCATGGTGATTGCCTAATCTTGATTGGCAAGTGCGTTCTATTTTCTTTCACACGATAAGTGTGTACCGTTAAACCGTAACAATGAATTTGTTGCATAGCAAATGTCGTTCTTTCTACAAGTTCTGTTCAGTGCATTAATGAATAATATTCAGTTTGTTTTCTGGATGCGTGTTTTTTGTACTGAAGATTTTCTTTGATGATTATAAGTTGGATAAGTAATTTATAATAAATATATTGCAAAGAGTGTATATTTCATTCTACTACTGTATTTCGTATAAAAATGCATAAAAACTTTGTATATATAGTACTGAATTATTTTTTATATTTATTATGCTATACATTATTTGATGTGGATTTAAGAAATAAATGCTTAGAGGGAAAAAAGATTTTAAAAATGACAGTATCTTCGAAAAAGTAATATTCTAATGAATAATACAGAAATAAACAGTTAAATAACATTATTAGAACATGATCGTATAAACTGCACATCAAAAGCTTACAACTTTTCTAAACAAAGCTTCTGTTTTCTATTTGAATCAAAAATTTGTATTCTACTTTGACATAAGGCCATTCAAAAGGTTCACGAACGACATTTATCATGCAAGACTGAATGGACAATTATGTTGAATAAGGTATGCCTTACCGATTTTAATGACATCGGTCTTGAAGTGTACCTTACTCTACACAATTACCACCGAATGCGCAAACACAAGCCACTAGCACTGATCGTGCCAGGCAACTTACCGTTTCCATGACGAAGCTCTTCCTGCACCTTATAAAATTCGGCGAGCTCCCTGCCCGAGCACAACGGCGTGTCGACTTGTGTGGTGCTGTTAAACAGTGAATAATCCACTTCATAGCCCTGTCTCTCCTTCGAATACGTGACCATCGGCTCAAACCTGTGGCCCCAGAGTATCTCTTGCGGCAAGTAGCTGGACCTAGCCTGAGTAGTCTGCCCGGTGGATTCGATAGTTCCTTCCAGTATAGCTACAACCTCGAATCTCTCCGTAAGCATGTCCTCAGCGGACATGTTGTAGAACGGAGACTCAGCGTTGATCTTGTGCACGATCGTCGTTGGCCAGATGAAGAAAAGGTTCCCATTCTGGCCATCTGTGCCCACAGCCAATTCCTGTTGGTTCTGGGACAGTATCTCGCCCTCTTTGGTGGTCCTAGATCTGATCAGCTGCGCTCGAACCGCGGCTCCGATGATGTGGCTCTTCCTCATGTCACCTACGCGGAACATCAAGCAGAGTTCACCGTCCCTCTGGCAGATGACGGCGTTCCTGGAGAAGAGCAGCGTCTGGGTCCTCTGTTTCGGCCTGCTCATCTTGGCGAACACTATGCCCACCATGAAGGCCTGGATCATCACGCCAGCTATGCTCTGGATGCACATCACAAATATCGCCTCGGGGCATTCCTCGGTGGTGGAACGGCTGCCGTAGCCGATCGTGTGCTGGGTCTCGATACTGAAGAGGAAGCAGCTGGTGAAGGAGAAGATGTTGTAGATGCACGGCGTCCAGTTGTTCTCGATCTGGTGCGGGGGCAGGTGACGTTCTTCGAAGTCACCGTGGGTGAAGGCAATCAGCCACCAGATCACCGCGAACCCCAGCCAGGAGAGTACGAACGACAGGCTGAAGCAGAGCAACGTCCAACGCCACTGAGTGTCCACCAGGGTTGTGAAGATGTCCTGGAGGAAACGTAGCGAGCGTCTGGAGATGCGGGATTGCAGGACGTTGCAGTCGCCATTCTTTAGCACGGCCCTGCGACGCACTTTTCGCGTGGGACCTGCTCTGTAACGGCTCCTGAAAATTTCGGAATTGATTGGTTTGAGAAAAAGGGGTGAATATGTTTTACAAAAGGGAAATTGAACATTGTTAGGTGCTACTGTGGGCAGTTATTGCCAGGTTCTATATTTCTGACTCTTTCATAGTATAACATTATATCTTGATATACATAACATTATTCATACATTATTGGAATGTATCGGTCGGATGATCTCTATTAGTAGAATGGCAAGTTTCTGCTCTTTTTAGTGTGTTTAATATCACTGACTTAATATCAATGAGTCAAATAATTCAAATATTATGCTCCCTATAACTCGATGCATATTTTTTTAATAAGTAACATAACAAGTAATTAACTGAATAAGAATATAAAATTATTTCTCTAGTCAGGATAGTCATTCTCTGGAAGTAGTACTAACTAAATATAAAAGTAAAGTGAATACAGTCAATAAGTTTAATGAAACAAGTTTGTTTACATGGACCGTATTCCTAAAAATGGGTAAAAATTATTGACTTTATCGTTTCTTATTTTTGAAAATACCTTTCAATAACATTTAATGATATTTTATATGAATCATTTTTTTATCTAAATGTCAAGTATCATACGCTACTAGTCAGCTTTCAGTCCCCAACGTTTAAACAATGAGAACACGTAATTTACATGTGATTAATGTAAAAATAGAAACAAGAGATTGGTCAACGTATCAGTTTTAATAACTATACATATTTCACACAATCTCCCCGCGCGGTTGAAGAGAATGAATTATTTTTTTCACCTAGTAGTTGAAGATGTTACATGTGCTACGAAACGTCGCCAAGGTCTTCGTTCAGCTTATTATCAGTTTTGCACGCGTTGTATGTCTCAAAGAGATCAGAGAAGATTTGAATAACAAATTTCGTTGGATCACATTGTTCTAACACTGATTGACAGCTTTGCGTTCATCTCTTTCCTTTTTCGTAATAAGTCAGTCTGCTTGCGAAAATTCTCTTTGAAGCGTGAACGTGACTAACAAGAATGATTTATAATAAAAACTATTGCGTCACATTTTGCTCATTGCCAATGTTAATCGAGGCTCGAGCACCCGTCTTCATTAATTTAAACGCGACGAAGAACTACAGAAGCTGAAATCGAACAAAATAGGAAAATTTCCTCTCTAGGAATTCATTTTGAATTCAAACACTCAATTGTTTTTAAACATCACATTCTTCAAGGCAACGGAATGTAAAAAAAACCTAAAACCGAGATTCCTACAGTTTCATTAGTAGATTAATTACAAAATACTGATGTATTTTTCTGTTGAACAGTTATCGATTATCTTGTGTTACTCAAATAAAAAATGAAGTTATGTAACAGTCACAGAAGACAGACATCATAGGAAATTAACCTATTTAGCACTTAAATTAAGTTTGTAACAACTTTCCCAGAGACAAGGTCAATATTTATCATATCTTTTATTCACTTTCTCAGTTTTTAAAACAAGATTAATTTCCAAATATTTTTATTCTATAAAATAATATACTTAGGTTACCTATTAATTAAGGACACCTAATAAACGTTTATGAACACCGACGTTGTAAGAAGAATAGATGTGCAATTTTATTTGAGAAACAAATTATTGTCGCCAATGGACAATCGACTTTGTATTCTAGAATCCAACAAAATTTCCATCAACCTCGCATTTTAAGGAAAATACTCACGATGGGTCTCTTCGCATTGTACGCCATCGTTCTTGAACCTTTTCATGATGAGTTCTGTCCAGTCTCCCAAAACTTTCCGTTTCAAATTTTGTCACTTTTCGTCGAGACTTCAAACCGATCTCGACTCGATCCAATTTCTTTTTACGTCACATTTATCGTGAAATGCGTAGACTTTGTCTGAGAATTGTGATAACTCCACGAAACGCGCGACTATTTTCGTTCCGTATCGCACGTGTTACTGGATCGTTCTCTCTGTCTATGGTATTCTAACGATTATTCGCGCTCGAAAATCATTTCGACGATACGATTAAGAGGATTCGATCATCTGCTTTATCATCAGACCACTGTTGCCACTTGTATCAGCTGTCAGATTTGTGTGCTCATTGAAGAAGCGAAAATGAGGCACGGGAACGTGTCAGACCCGACGAACCGATTAACCAGCGACTGATAAACTCGATCTAATCGCAATTTACGCGCAAAATCGACGCAATAGAAGCGGATTCGGCAGCAATTTTTCGGATTAGCGCGCTAATTCTGTTCAATTGGATGTTGCACCAAGCATCGAGGTAACAGATATTGCACTTTGAGTTTCACACATGGTTTATTCGATGAATTCTCTTTTCGATTTCTGACTCACGAAACTAGACCAACTATTCATGGAGTGTTGCTGCGACAGGTTCGATGATCCGGCAGAGGCTCCTCGAACGCGTCTCCCTTTCGTACTGCAGAAAGGAAGTCGCCATTTTAACTTCGAATGATAACTGAGAGCAACTGTTATCTACCAATTTATTTATTGCCACGCGTAGATCAACCGGCGGAGTCGTCGACACGGACAGAGCTCCGCGATTTCGTTCGACCATTGTCGATCACTGTTCGAACGATCACGATTAAAACTTTGACTGCTATGTCACTTATGCATAGGTTAGGATGGAATGAGAAAATGTAAATTGTGCGACTGCTTTCCTTTATTCCATAAAGAAGTCTGCTTTTATTCTTTCAAGTTTAGTTCGTAAAAACTAGTTCCAGTCAAAGCAGTTTTTGAACTAGGGTAACGAACTTGAAGTTTTGTTTGCTGTTTTCCTAAGTATATTACAGAAATTTTATATATATTCTTTTTTGAATACTCTTCAATGGAAAATGCAAGAAATTTGTTGATTTGTTGATTCTGACTGCTTAAGCACCTTTCTAAAAGCTAATTTTGGGTTGCAATCGTAAATAATAAAAATTAATTTTATCTCTGTATTTCGTTCTATTTTTATGTGAATGATTATTTTTATGTGATCGTGAAAAATATTAATCGACTGTTACTACTAGAGTATTACAGAATGGATATAAAAGGAACTAAAAATAATTTGTATGTAAATACAAATTTACTGCCCATATGACAGCATTTATAATGAATGTCGCGTGTCACTTAAAATGTTAAAGTGTTGATCAAAAATAAACGAATTCATACGCTTGACTTTCTGGTTTTCAGTCCGATTCACTATGATTTGCTATTTCTTCTGCAAATTTATGGCAAGTATTATAGTGAATGGAACTTGTTTTTAATTGAATCTTCAATCAATGAACGTTTGATTTCTGTTTACACGGTTTTACATGACCTCGAACAATTCGTCTTTGAGATATCGGTGAATCTAAGTTCCCACGTTATCAGATGTTGATAAGCACCGTTTATGGCAAAGAGGTGGCTGAGATTTTTCGGGGAATTGTGTGGGAAAAATTGATAGCGACTGCTTGAACTGTTGAAGTAGTCTAAGTACTTTTAAGTTAGCTGAAAATTGGCAGTCATAAATTTAATTATGAGTAAAATTTCTCAGCAATCAATATGGGATTTGCTATACTTTTTAGTAACAAGTATAATATGTAAATTTACGATGGATTTTAAATCTCAATAAGATATATGAGACTTTTTAAAATTTAAATTAATAATCCCTAAGGTATAGAAAATTGCCATAAATCTCCAAAATGTTTAAAACTTCAGTATCTTTGAATTTAAAATTGCATTTTCATTTCAAACTTCCTTGAATATCAATATACAGATTTTTTGATTTTGAGTCTCTAATCCTTAATATTTTGTCATTTCAAAATTTTATTAGGTGGCAACCTGTCCATAAAGAAAAATTCCTACAAGCGCGTAATAATTTTCACGACTTGTTTTCTTGTTACCGTCTGGCCGAACAATTGAACAAACGCACATGAACGAGCCGTTAAAAAATACTTGCTTATCAAATTAACACTCCAGCCATAAATAGCAGAACGACGACAGAAATCGATTCAAAGCAATATCCAACGAATGTTGACAAAGCGTGATGGACATTAATTCACGGTATTAATGAATAATGATTAATTTTACAATCTCATTCATTAACGTGGAAGCTACTGCGCAGCAAAAATTATTCTTTATAGGCGTTTGTTGCTTAAAAGGCGATTTACCTGCTTCGAAATGACGCGTTTGTACTCTTCGTCACTTTGACAATTATGGGGGTAGTTGGCGTAACAGGTGACAGAAGATTCTGCTTCTCTCCATGATCCAATGATAATTTCTCGCTCAAAATTGGACTTTTTGGAACGTCTCCGTTCATTTTCTTTTAGTTGGATTAAAACAGCTGGTTTCTTGAAGTCGAAGTTAACTCAATAATGAAGTGAACTTGTCTTAATTGTGAATCCTTGATAACGTATTCAAAGATTTCTTTTATTCATTTGAAGGCTGCTATTATTATTCCTTCCTCGACTATATTCATTTCTTGCTTTAAATACTGAAGTGTTTTGTGTCAATTTTTCATTTTCTTTAGATCACTCCTCCATATGATCCTCTGGAAACACTTTATACTACTGACGTTTCGTTTCTCTGCACTTTCAATTTCTCGCTTCTTATCTGTGCAGGATTAGCAGCTAAAGAATTTTTTTGTCCAGTCGAACAATCTTGAGCTTTTCTGCACGATCGTAGATAACTTGTCAACATGCGACAGGATTCCCATGCACACGTGCACATTTGACGAAATTAAAGATTGTAGACAAATATCTAAACAACCAGTGATAATCCCCTTTTTTTGCCCAATTTTTGCGACACCCTGTGATGATAGACGTCTTCCTTATCTTTATATTTTGATACTCATTATCGTTACAGAAGTGGGTCGGTAGATGAATCACTAAAAATGTTGTAATTCAGTAGTCAGGGTAGAGCAATACGTCACCATTACTTTCCCGTCATCAATTATTGCCTCGCCGTCGACCTTTCACTTATCGCGGCCAATCTCCCGTCACGCTTATCGCAATAATCAGCTAGAAAGAACAATACCTCGCATCATTTTTATCAATTATGTCTCTCCTTGGTGATTTTTCTCAAGGATCGATCGATTGGCTTAATCTGCCGTTTGTTAAAGAGGCTGTGGAAATCTTGGCGCGAAATGCTTCTACTTTGAACCTTTTATCTCTGGCCCCAAGAGTGTTTCTATCAATAAAATTTTCCAGATCCTTTCAAGGATAAACCTGCCTGCTTCTTTGTTCTTCTTCGAGAGATTCTATGGCATCGCCTTTTATCTGACGGTCGAATGAAGATGCTCTCAGCGTAACTGCAGTGGAAACGACTGCTCGCGGTGACAAAACCGATAGATAGCCGTCGAGTTTGCTAGTGGATGATCTACTGATGTTCGAGCAACGAGGTAGGACGTCTTATACATATGCAGCCAATACCTGGTCAGCGGTCTCCACTTATCAGCCACTAACAATAACGTTTGCTCTTTTCATTTGCGAGGAAATGGGCTGGTTACATCACGCAGAGCGCCGCGCGAGAATCAGGATATCCTATCAGGGATTCCATTATTAGGATCCCTTCTTCCTTCCTTCCCTAGTGAAGTCATCTCTTGGACATCCATTTAATCCCTTCACATTTCGTTTTACTCTTCTCTTGGTTTTTAAAGCTTCTCTTTAGCTTCTTGTACAAGCTTTGTGGGTTGCACTTCGATTAGACTCTTCTTCATTATTTTTTCATGAAAATAAATAGAATTGTATCGAAGTTGACGTGAATTTAGTATATTACTAATACATCTTAATTCCTTAGTAATTTTTATGACGCGACTTGAGAATTTGACAGATTGATTTAAATTTGAGTTGTAACATAGTTTCGTTTTTGCTGTGCCATTTTTTTCTATCGTTGCTAACTATTATAAGTAGTAGATATAGCGTTGAACTTCAATCAAGAGGAATTACAATTTTTTGTTATGCAAACACTAAATCTGTAGTGTAGATGAATGCACAGTTAGTAATATTTTGCTCTACTGCATATTTTGATGCTATTCTTTACTTACTGGGACTCTGAAATGATGGGTACGTTCAGTATACCTTTCATCAGCAAATAATAGTGTTATATCTTAATCATTTATCCTCCTTTTATTTTATACTTGTTTGAAGTTGACCGACCTTAACACATCATACGTTCTCCACTTTATCTGAGACATTTTTTCCTCTTACGGATTGTCTTTTAAACGACTGGAGAACTCATTCGTTCTATCTTTATGACAAAGATATGAATCTGACAGTTCCAGTTCTCTTTCCTGGCTAATCGAGACAATTACTCAGGGGAACAGAATTCAACTTCATATCCAATCTTCAAGTCTTATAAAACAATTCTTCAAAGACTACATTCGATGAGAAAGTACACAGGAATATCAGTCTGTGGATGATCAGACACTGAATTTAGGTACTTTTAACAAATTTTCACTGAGACTAGTCTTACAGTCATTTACTCCTCAGTTACATAAATTAGTATAAATTTGTTCGCTCTTTGTCAAGTAGAGGATCAAGGAACTACATCACTATATAAGAGTTGCACATGGAACTCACTCACAAATTTCTAAAATTAATTAATTATTCTCAATCTTTCGATGATTAAACACTGTATCACCATCAAACTAAAACACGAAATCACAATCTTTTTTAATAATAATTTTCTGCTGATCGTTGTCTTTAGTCTTCAAGTTCCCCAAGATGTTCTCCATAACACATTAGGTAAATTTTTGCTGTTTACTCTCGCTTCTGCACAAAAGCACGTTGAAGGTTGACGAAGATAAATGAGTAGTGTCAAGGGAAATACAACGTTCATAAGACAGACTGGCTCGTTTTATCTAATTGGCGCTATCTGTTTTTCGTTTGCCTTGCACTGGTCACGTTGGTAGCGTTTCTTACTCGCGGGATGTTGGAGCGTCATGCAAACGAGCTTAAGACGTCTCTCGCGCGACGTACCATTCGTTTGACTGGCAGAAAGTCGACGGTATGTCTTATCAACAGCGACGCATCTCCTTATCGGAATCGCACTCCGCGATCCTTCGCGAAATCGCTGATTGCACGCAACGACGCGTTTTGAAAGATCGTTGAAAGCGGATCCTTGGCGTGCACGGAAGCAGGGTACTGTTTCTCATGATCGAACGCGTAGGAAATATCGTTTTCAGTTTGAATCTTCTCGCAATGGTAGTTGGTTGCACGAAGTATGGGAAACATGGAACGAGGTCAAGCATGTTGACTGGTTTACTTTAAAATGATTTTGAATTCTTCGTCGTTATACAAAGAGAAATTGAATTGACATAATATAGATGGGGAAAGTTCAAGTATTGGCAAATGTTAAATGTGCAATCAAGTAATCCACTATTCTTTTATTTTTATGAAAATATAATTCTGGTTTGTGTATTTTTTCATTATATTTCTGGCATAAAAAATTGTAACAATTACGTTACGAACAAATTATTTCAGAATATATTAATAATAGGACAATTCACGAAAAACAGTGAATTACTCAATACTTAATATTTACATATTTCGTTTTTGTAAAATAAATTTTGAGTTTTAAAACATTCTGTATAATATAACGTGACATAATGATTACTTTGCTATTATGTTTTGGTTATCTATAGTAATGTGTTAGTAATTATGACAGTAGTACATAAATAAAAATTAAGTGGTAGACAAAACAAAATTATACAAAATTGTACTACTAATAATGAAGGTGTTATATTGTATTACATGTATTTATTACTATCTTTGTAGTATAATAATGTAGAAATGTTGTTAAGAAATAACTTATTCAGTTGTGCTATATTGGTGACGTGTTATGACTTGATATTTCGTAAATGGTTGGTAAAATTTATAGCATAATTGATAAAGAAAATCGATCATCATCTGTGGAATTGATAAAGAAAATATATAAAGATATGATACATTTATCATTGTGTATTCGCCAATTTCAGAGGAGTACTTAAAAGTCTTTAAAATACAGAAAAATAAAAAATTTGATATTATTGAAAAAGTAGATAGATGATATTTAACTAGATATAGTTTAACATTCCTAAACAGAGTTCGTTCAATTTTTCATATTATATGCATATTGTATAAATAGTAAATGTATTTACTATTATTCATATTATATATAAAAAATTTTATTGTGATGAGTTGCACTAATTCCGGAAAGAATACCATCTTTCCTCATTTTTTGTTGAAATAATGATCGAGGAAAATACTGTTCTTGCATAACAAAGAATTCCTTAATTGAAAAATAAAAAAATTACTGCGTTTCGTGAACAGCTCCTGCTTTTTTTCTCTACATGTAGCGATTCAAATCATTATTGAGTACCACCTAGTGCACATTTACGATGGTTTTTTATTTCCATTAAAACAGATACTAAAATTTCAACCTAATCCAATCAATGAAACTTCTGCCTCCTAAGATCGATCACTCTAAAAAAATGCAATTCTTTCCAACATCAAAGTACTTGTAAATACTTTCTCTATCTACTCTTACAAATATCCATTTCAGCACGCAACATATCTAACAAAACAATGGTTCGCTAATCAAAATTGAAACGCTCGAAAGTGAATGAATCTATTCCTTTCAATCAATTCGCGCAGAAATTCCCGCGACTTCAGTCCTTTCATTCCTCGTCGTGATTTAATCACCCCTTTCGAGCGCCTAACTCGATCTTTTGCTCGATGAATTGAAGCTTCCTCGGAAACGTTTGACTCCCGGTGCAGAAAGAAATTCGAGCCGGAAGGGCTCGATCAACACGGGCCAACGGTAAATCGCACTACCCAGTAAGTAATTTATTCCGCGTGCATTATAATGGCGCTATTCCATAGGAGAGAATCGTGTCGTTTGTGGGCGTCAATTGAGAACGGTGATAATTCTAGGGAACGGAAGGTTGATAACTCAGACCTACTTGTTTCGATAGACTGCCACGAAATATCCTTGCTAATTAAGTTGTTAGTATTATTTGGGACAAGAAGAATCAATTTCGATTATTGGCGGCAAAGTTACTTTTATTTTTCTTTGTTAAAACAGCAGAATTCCTTCTTGATTGATAAAGCCAGAAAGAGACGTGGCATCGTTGTACGGCTAGGATTAATTAATGTTAAATGAGTAGAGCGTTCTCGATTATTTTTTGTGCTTAGCGCCTCTCACTTTCTACGTTTATATTGCATTATTCGAAGGAGAGTTGGAAGATAATGAAATATCGTTTGAAAGGAGTGTAATTAAATAAGTATGTAATAGATACTTCACGCTAATATAATAATGTTTAATTTTAGCATAAGTAAGATAAGTTTGTATCATTTTTCCCAATAGCATGGATGATAAATTGATGAGGAAGTTAAATCTTAAAATGTTGAAATTTCAAGAAAGTAATTTACTAAACAGACGTTGAACTTAATTTAAAAATCCTATATGTCACATATTTGGCAAACTATAGCTTATCATGATTCAGAGAAAGTAATGAGAATAATGTAATCCTTGGTAAACACAACTTCATGAATAAAGAAGGTAAGCCAGTAGATACAGTTTCTACGAATTTCTCTGTACAAATGTATGTTACGCAAGTCAAATTGCTCTGAGAATTACTTAAAAGAATCAACGATTCTGATAATCTGTACCTTACAACATTTTTTACACATCCAATAAAGTTGGCTAAAATCTCGAAACAGGAACAGTTCATTTTGTCATTTTGTCATTAACAAAATAAAACACAGCACCATTTGTCACCCAAAGAAAAGAATATAAATAACACAATAATAGACAAAGGTACAAAGTCTAAGTAACTCACGTCGACTACTTTCGTTGAAATTACACAACGTCCTGGCCTGTTACTCGAATCCAATTATTTGAGTGATAAAACATATTCTATCTCTTTGAACAAAACCAACCCGCAGTCTCGTTTCACGTGGCGTCGTTTCGCGGCCGATTTTGACCGAGACGCGTCGATTCTTCTGGTCCTTATTCCGGAAGTGGCACTCACTTTCTCACGATTCGTCATACCAAAACGCTTTCGAATTTCCTGCCCGATCTCGAGGTGTCGATGGATCAAAAGTCACGCGTTAATGTGTCATTGGGTGCAAGCTCACTGTCGGCCGAGTCTTGTCGCGCACCCAACGTCGTCAACTTCGGTAACGAGCTTTTAATTAAACTAACGAGATCGGACGAGTCTTGAGCTTCAGCCGCGCATGAAAATTTTTCTTAATGTTCCTACCTAGTGTAAAACGTATATTTTTACGGATATTTAGAAATTGTTGACCTTCTTTAAGAACTTCTGTAACCTATTTCGTGTAAAGACCACAAACGATCAATGTTCCAAGTTTCAAAGAAATTTCTCTTTTATAATATTTTATATCACTATGATCTTATTTGAAACTAATTTAAAAACTATTCTATAAATTTTCATAGACAAGTTTACAAATATTTTCAATCAGAATAAACTATATTAGTGTATTAAACAGTTGACACTGTTTACATTATTCTAATGCTTTAGAATTTGTTCTCTACAATTACTGATTTAGTCTTTACTTGTAAATAATAGAAATACAATTTTTAAAATCATTAACTCCAGTTTGAAGATGCTAATAGCAACACGCTTTATGAAAGACTAATGTTGATGCAATATACAGTGCGAATGCCCATAAGCGATGTTGCAGTCAATACGTCACTAGCGTCAACTAGCTTATTAGGCATATCTGTTGCACGCTTAATCCATACAGATAAATATGTCAGATTAGACGCGCGGCTGATAATTGGGTAATTGGATTACTAGGTTCATGTAGATCCAAAACATGTTTCCTGTCGCTCTGTATACCTGTTTATTGTCCCATATTAATTTCAATTGAACTGTGCTGGTCTAGCACACTAATTTATGCATCTTTAATCGTTTAATTGGTTTAACTTAATTTACGTAATAATTTAATTGTTTTTTCAGACAGATTATATTGGATTTAGATGTAATTTTAGACTTCTTCAATTACAGCAACATAGACGTTGCTAATATTTGTGCGCTAAAACACAGATCTGCAAAGAAATCGCGTGGATCCGCCACGGTGTCGTCTTTCGTCCCGGAAATACGAAATCTGATATATCGCGGACATCGTTATGAATTTCTGCGATTAACTTTGCCCACGGACTGCCACCAGCGACATTTTAAGGCGGAAAAGACTATAAAACGCTTTTAATCGTTGGGGAATTAAGCAATTTTCTGCAATATAGGATCAGATTTATTCGTTCACTAAAAGAATAGGTATTACGTATAGATATGCATATACATATAGACAATTAAAAGATACTATGCAAATAGAAATCTTTATTTTACTATTCTGAAGACTTGTAACAGTTTTTCTCATGTGAATGAGGTACGTGATCTTTTTAAAAGCAGTTGTACTGGGAAATATGACAAGTCCAAGTGAAACTGCAAAGTAGATAATCAAACAAGTTCACGAAAAGCGACAAACTATTAAATATTGGATTTAAAAATTACTAACTGCTGTGTTCAATAATATCGTTCAATAATACGGAACCAAAACAGGTGACTATTTTGTCAATTTTGAAAAATCAGTAAAAAATCGTTAAGACCTCACAGAGTTAGTTAAGGGTTCATCGACGACTCCTAAAGCTTTAAAAAAATAAAAGAATCCACGAATAAATATCTTTCAAAGTGCCTGCATGCATATAACCCTTAATATACATAAAACTTCACACTAATTAAATGGAGGAGAACAAGATTAGCAGTCCTCGACGAAGGTCGGCGTCTCATTTGCAAATTTTGCAACCGCTGTAACACAGTCCGCATACGTAACAGTGTCTTCCAGCCTCTGATAAACGGTGACCAGCTTGCAAAACGCGAATTATACAAGAGCAGGGTAAACAGAGTACAGTGGACGACGGCTGGAGGCATAGCCTCGCGTTGCCAAGAAATATATTCCAGCACGCTGACATTAATTAAAGTTTGCCCCATAAATTGTACTTGTCCATAATGAAAACCACGATGATATACATAAATAATCATAAAGGCATTGGCGCAGAGGCATTCGCTGCTGGAACTGTCGCGATGGGTTCGATTAAAGAACCTCGCGAAAACGAGAGAAAGTTCCTTCGCCACTTGGGGAGCAATTACCAAAGATTTCAAGCCTCTGTAACAGCCAAATTACGAGGTCATGGTTTTTTCAGTTCTCCTCTCGAGTTCCAGTTTCTACCGCATATTTTCATTCTGCTTGACACGTAATTGCAGTTCGGTGCGTTTTTACGCGGAATCTTGTATTTACTGGTGGATGCTGTAATTTCCCTGAATGGATAACAGTATTTACGTGGAAGTTTTCTGTCTTCGTGATTGTTTGCCGAGATCGCTTGACCCGCGTGAGGTGATTGATATTTTCCTGGTATTTTTATGCATCTATTTCGAGTGGCAAACAACAACTGGCGCCAGAGCGCGTCGACAATGAATCCCTCAAACAGAACTTAACCGACTTCCAGCTGAGAATGATGATCTGCGTTTACTGAGATACGCTACCTTGGGAACCAGCCACGTGATCCTTAAACTATTCGCGGCTGTTTTGTTTAGTAATTGTCGTGCTATTATAGCTGGTTTGCTGGAGTCACTAATACGTTCACTTCTCATACGCGAAGTAGAAATTTCCGGTCTCCGAGGACTGTCATGCTCGGATCGAGAAACAGATGACTCTTTTAGACAGACGTGACAGATCGTAGCAGATTGCAAATCCTGGAGCAGATTGTTTTTGAAGTATAGTATTTCATCGATAAAAGGTTCATTGCTCGCTACTCGCTGACAAGATTATAGAGACGTATACATCTTTGAAGACGATTTATAGTCATAATAGCCTACTTTGATTTCATTGAAGATGTAATTAACAATACACATTTTTCTCTTTAGACTGTTCTAAGTAAAACTGTTTTATTTGATAAAATCAACGAACTTAAGAAATGTTATCAATATTATTATATGATAGTAAAAGTACTATTGTTATATAATAGAAAAAAAATCAGATAAGAATGAAAGAAAGTTATCATTGCCTTTTGAAAATGAATCTATAAAGAAATTCTTAAGAATGCGATTAGAAGCATACTCAAACATATTTTTTCAGTTTACTTGTAGATGAGTTTGTGCTGATTACAAATATTTCTAAAAGGTTCGATTCTTTCCTACATTGAAGTTTTTATTAGTAAAAATATAAAGGACACAAAAGAACTATTCAGACAAAACTTCATTTTATTGAGGCACTCATGTTGTACAGTCTCACCAGGCAGTCTCTTCACTGTGTATACTAGGTAGTACTAAGCCTGAGGAACGTCACTTTTGACGTTTCATATAGCGAAAATGGTTTGTGCAAAATACACATGTACATATGTAAGTACTTTTTTAAAAACGTTGCGACATTAGCTACACGAATATATAGATAATAAAAAATATACATAGAATCCCATTAAAAGAATTTAAACGTAGTTTACACATAGGTTCTCATGGTCATCCTAAATATCATCACGATATGTAATTTTTGCGTACCTTTCATATTTTTTGAAATATTTCACAATTCTCACTTAAACCAGACAGTCTGTATATTTAAGTAGATCTTATCTCTAGTTAGTACATACACTCTCATAGAGGAAGTACAAGAATACCAGTAAAGTCTAACAAAGATCCTCCTTAGTTCTGCTCTAAATCCTCATAAAGCCACAGTAACACAGTAACACGAGAAAGGAGAGATTAATAGTGAAATTAGACTCACCTGGTGGAATCTTGCCGACCGACGCCACCGATGCTGCTACTTTGGGTGCTGACCCTAACGAGGGTGACGTTCCTCGGGAGACTGGACAAGGTTCCAGCGTTCCTCTGTCCCAGCAAGGGTGAGTCGGCTGTATTCGGATTCTCTGGGACCGTCAAGTGCCCTTGGGCCTCAGTATCCTTCTCCTCCTCCTCCTCGATGGTACCCGGGAGACGAAACAGCTTCTGCGGCTCCTCCATGCCACTTGGTCTTCGTTTCACGCGCGAAAATCAATTTCCATCATACGAACGCGAAGCTCATGCTCCTCTCCGTCTCGTCTCCGTCTCTCTTGTCCCCTTTCGGCTCGGCTCGTCTCGTCAATGTCGCGAATTCACGTCCATCTCGTCCTTCCCTCTCCCTCGTCCCTCCGCGTACCTATCTCTCCCCCTTTCGTCGACGAATCGGTTACGAATCGACAGAGATGTCACCTGTTATCTCGCCTCGAGGATGGGAATGAAGCTGATGGTGGTGGATGTCACCGAGCGACGATGACTCACGGCTGTTGGCCACGAAGAGCAAAGTTCTGTTTTCTGCCATCGTTTCTTCGTTTCCTCTCACTTTCCTCCGGCATTCACACCGCCCTTCCGTTCATGGAATCCCACCATTCCTCGTCCCTACGGCGGACAATCGGTGTCACACTTTAGTCAACGCGTCTCGCCTTTTTTCTCTCGTCGCGTCGCTCGTCTCGCGAAGCTTGATAAAAGAGAATGGCGACGAGTTTACGTCACGGTAACGGAAACGGTCTTGGGATTAGGCTTCCGACGATGCGCTAGCTATTTCCGGTTTCGATCGAATCTTGAGAGGAAACAGCCTTCCTCTCTTTGGGAATGAATGTACGGTTGGTCGTGTAGACAATTATTTATGGTCTTTATGAAAAATTGAGGATGAGTATCTGAGCGTTAGGCTCTTGAGTTACTACTGGTCAGTGTTTTTTTTGAAAGTGGTAATTGGGCTTTGGTAATATGAAGTTGAAAGAAAATCAGAACAAGAACAGCAAGGAAAGCATTCTTGGAAAAAATGTGTTGTTTAGATCGAGACTTCGATGAGCTGTTGCATAATAATTTTATAGATTCACGGAAGAACGTAATCTTTGAATCATTGAGTGAGGCGATATAGGCGATATGAGATAATATGTATAAAGGAGACTTTTCGTTTTTAGTTTCTCTCTGTTTTCTGATTTTGCTTACTCTTTCGTATAATAAATATACTTTTATCACGTACCTGCTATTACAAGAACAAAATATCTTTGCTTTCTCTCGAAATACACAATTTTATTATTGAGAGAAATCTTGCAAATCTCGAAAAAGAGAAACTACTATTTGAAGAAGACGAAGCAATAATTTAAGCTGAACAGATAAATAAACATATTTGCAAATTGTTATGGAAATAAGTGCAAAGATACCGAAGGTAAATAAATTTGAATTACAACTTTGTTACCGTGTAAACTTCACCTGTTATTACAAGCGAATCTCTCGAACAGCGATTATGGAAACCTGTTTGGAAGAAGAAGAGTAGGATTGATTCTCAGTACAATGATTTACCACTAATTACACAACACAAAAAAATCAAAAAGTGACGTTTGAATTTTTCTTTTAAAACTACAGAATGGACCAAACTGACACTGAGAATAATAAAAAAAATTTAGTATCTGTTTTTGAAGCCAAATCCAACCATTTTTAACATTTTTTCAAAAATACGAAAAACACGAATTCGTAATTCAGAGTTACAAAAGAAAAAAGTAATAGATATTATCAATGAAAAGGGAAAAAGAAACAAGTGAAAATTAGTTTCGCAATTAAAATATCTGAAATATATGAAAACTTTCGAAAAGGCCAGCAAATTTCTATTAGTTAGAAAAAAAATTCTGTGGTTATAAGGTAAATTAACATAAGTCACATTTTCAAAGAATTTTCAAAGAGCTTTAAAGAATTTCAAAGTTAAATCCCGATCTTAAAATCATCCATACAGTGAGTCACTGATTTCGAATATGTTAAAGACTTTTTAAAAATTTGTGTTTAACCTTTAATTAAAATTCACAATTCAAAATTTGTATTTTTAAAAAATGACGATTAAATTAAAGGAACTATCCCCTTAACCCTTGTGCACTGTTCAGGTCAGTTTTACTTCAAACTGAATTTTAATCTTCAATGTTTATTCAATAATAATTGAATTTATATAAAATTCAGTCACTTTGATTAATGCCATTTAAGGTATATATTATTTTTATACAAAAATACAATTTACACTAAGGGATAAGAAACGATAGCAAAACGCAAGCCCATGATAGACAGTTAAGTTTCAAAACTTCGAATGTCAGTATCTCGAAAATGGAAACATGTGACTTATGCTGCTCTACCTTAGAACCACAGAACTATTCAGAGATAGAGTCTCACTAGAGCGATCTGACTGGAGGGATCGTTTTCCCGCGTTTTTCCCAAGCTGGAGCAGCGCACGTAAGCGCGTCGCACTCGCAACTGTTTCAGATTCACGCCTGTTGCACGAGATTGTGCCAACGGATGCCATGGCGTTTCCTTCTTATGGCGGGGATAATGCAGACGCACGATGAACATCGTGTAAGTACGCGCGTTACACGCTGCCACGTGTGCCGTGCGCGACGAATCGTTCGCGAATTTCGCCGGATGTGAAGCCCCCTCGGGAATGCTTCTCGTCGATGCTGCTTTCAATCGCATAACAATTGTCTGCCTATCTAAAGTCAAAACTATCAACAGAGGCAAATGACTACGATTTAGCTGGTTTAATGCCAGTGGAGTCTTCCGTTTCTATGAAGTAAAAGGGAAACAAATGCTTCATGTGTTAGCATACTAAATATCATAAATTAAGCTAGCATATTCCTAAATTAATATTAATACACTGATTAAATTTCCTCTCTGAAGTTAAATCATCATTATCAACTCTGGAACAATGATGACAGCACTATGACTCGACCACGTTCTCAACTTGCGGGGTAAATATCTTAGTAACCGACCATGTCCTGGTACTTGAGCATTAACGCTAATTTTATTTCATTGTAAACTTTAATTCTAAAGTGTCTACCTAATAAAAATAAAAGATAGTGTTCTAGAATGGTCTAGACGCAATTTAAGTGTCGAGATATGTATTTTTAGATTGTCCACTCACTGAGACACCAAACATCTTAAGCATTCGAATATTGGGATATTTACCTTACTCCATTCTTCGATTAAAAAGAGTTAGAAGCAGGGTTAGTAATACCTATCACACTTTCACAAGGAAAATATCCTTCGAAAAATTCATAGCTGACAAGTAGTTCGAAAGGATTCGTTTTAAGTGTTCGCGGACGTGCACAAGCGGACGCGCGAGCCAAGTGGTTGTTTTCGCGCGCCACTTGGCAACGCTCGTTTCCAGCGTCCAATTCTTCCCGACTTTAACGAGCTTCGCCGTAATTCGCAGGAACAAAACGAAGTCTTATCAGCAAATATCGCGAGACCACTCGGCGCGGCTATTTAATTGCGCGTTTAATCGTTCGCGTTTCGCTAGATGCACACGTCGATCGAGGGTGAAGAGGGACGTTTCCGGCAGGGAGAATGCAGGAACTTGAGCACGTGAATCTCGCGTTATAGAGTGCCTTAAAATAGTTATCTGACTACGAAAGACAATGCTTCATCGGAAGAGAATGCACACTATTAAAAACGAATGCAGTTACAAAAGAATACGCCTTCTGTAACTATCTTCTCTATAAATTCTGTATAAATTTTTCTTCTCAAAAGTGAACTTTGGTACTTACAATATTGGTGAAAAATTGTATAGGGTATCTAAAAAATAATTAGGTATTCTAATGCTGTTTATCTCAAGCAGTGAATTTTTCAAGTACCTTAAATCACCTTTTAAGATAAAAAGAAGCATCGATCATTTAGTAATCTTCAAGATGGCAGAAATTACTGACTCCTGTGTACGTATTACCCTATCTAAATTATGTTCATAATATTCACCCTTAGCACACATAAGTGGGGTCATTAGGGAATCGTAATACCGTTCCTCCAGTACGATCGAATATAATTTTTGAAAAGTTTCTTTTTTAAAGTGTTTGTGAACTTTCTGACATTTAAATCTTAAAAATCTGTAGTTGAAATTTCAATGATCCCCTTTGTTACGATAAGGGTTAAAACACTGTCACATGAGTTAAGTTAGTTCAATGATGTCCGCGTTCAAATTCGCATGCTACGCCACAGATGATCCGTATCCGTCGAGCAGTACGTTAATCGTGTTATACGCGAGCCCCTCATTATAGAAATCTATCCCTTACGCGTGTTGGACATTTCCACACGCGATGCTGCTGCTTTCGACTTCGCCGAGCGTGACGGTACGCCTCTTTGAAGTCAAAAGTTATCATAAATAAAACTGATGTAAGGTTATATAAAATTCCTGCACTATTCAGCACTGTTTTTTTGGGATGGTAGAGGGCTGGATCATTGTAATCAAAGCGTTACAATTCTACTGGAATTTAGGCGTTATATTACTGTACAGCGAGACAAATTGTCTGCAGTGTCTGTCTATTACCCACCGTTACTACTTGTAGAATATAAATACGCGTAGCTGACGTGAAGTATCGGACTATGAAATTTTATCGTGATATATTTTAGTCACAAAAATGTATAAAATATTTTTTAATGCATGAATAGAAAGTCATATTTACGTTATAAATTACATAACTTATAAGTTATTACATTAAATTAAATTAGTTTACATAAGTAATTGTAACTGGATAAATTTTCCATCCAACAAAACCGAATCCTTAGATTAAATGTTTTCTCATTTGAAATGATGTGCATTATATAAGTAGAATGGGTAAGTAATAGATGGACAGGATCATTCAAGCAGCATTTATCAGGAATCGTGACCAATAGAATTTCTAATTAATGGTTTTCTTAATCAAGCTTGTCAAGTTCTCCTTCATTACCGAAACTTTACAAGAATTAGACACCGTGTGAGTATCGAAACCGAACAGCACAGAAATCACGATTACCATGTAGTAGCCACTACTCGTGAAAAAGCAAATCAGGTCAGCACGCGATCGGATGTTAGAAAATTCGTATTCTGCGAGATGCTAATCACCGATCATCTGACCGACCGCTTCATTGTCTTTCCGTTGCGCGTGTATCACATGAACCTTCGACAGCGGACGATCACGCCGATCAATTAACGCATTCTCTCACGTCATTGACGTTTACCTTTCAAACGGTCGTCAGTGGTGCCAACAGCCAAGCGTAAAAATCCGTGAAAGCACTTTGCCCGAAGTAGCTCAAAAGAACGATGCGCGTTCGCCTTGGTCGTTCGTTTCGCGTGTTACGAGGCAACAGACGAAGTAAATCGCGCGAAATCTCGCGCTTATGTCGTCGAATTTCAAGCTCGAGTCATCGGCACAGTTGGCCACGTGGTCTTCGCCGCTCCACAGATGTCGTTCGAACGAGCTGCGTCACTTTTTTGAATTTCAAATTTCCCGCCACTGAAGCACCGCACTTTGCCGCGAGCTCGCAGCGTTCCCGAACGATCGGCCGCGGATTATTTCGACGAGGAAACGATCGAAACCGGTCGAGGAACAGCACGTCGACGTTGAAACTTCGTGAAACTGCGATCGCGTCGGCAACGAGCGTAGCGAGCAGCGAGTTTGTCCAGTGACGTCAACGCACCTTCCTCGCCCGCCTTTATCCCTTCCCTTTTCTCTCTTACTTAGCCTTTTCCTCCTACTTCTCAACGAGATCGAGGATCGTCGATCAACATCGAGTCACGTATAGACACATACACACGTGAAACGTCTTATTCGTTAGATTCTACTGTTGTCGATCCACGCCGATGGATCTTGGGACGTTTTTATTGAGACACCTGTCGCTTTCGATCTCAAGTGCAGTATTCTTAGCCGATCTTGGCTCACGTGTGTCGCAAAAACTTTTCAATCAGTCAGTTTTTGCTCGGCTGAATGAACGATCTACTGTCTAGCTTCGTTACTTCGGTTTTAACATGTTGACTGCCGTGTAGTTTAGTCGGAGATATGCACTTTCATTTATGCAAATATGTATCGATAAAAAGAAGAATACTTCATGGTTCAGCGATGCGTTTATTTTACATCATTGCTGATGATATTAGTGTTGCCTGGAAGGTGATAAATGTTTAGGTGTATATACTGTAAATACAGGGTGATACAGAAATAGGTGGTCCTACTTTAGTAGTATATTCTGCTCCTTCTCTTCGAGATATGAACACTTTTTTTACTATGGAATATTTTAGGTATGCTAAACAGCATATTGGGCATTCGATAGCATTCAAATTGGATGTGAAACATTTTTGTATCATCACAATTTGAGAAAGAGATACTTAGATGCCCTTACTTAAATGGACCACCTCGTATATTAAGAAAACTACGACCAAAGTGCTTGTCATGAATGACCCTCGAGGTAGTTGGCCTGTTAAAAACATTCGAGTTAGATGACCCGTTAGTGTGAGTAAGAATAAAATTACCAGTGATTAATCACTGTCGTCTTGAAGTTTAAAGTGACAAATCCTCCAAGATTCTTAAGACTTCATGAAGTTAATATTGAGAAAACAGTAATCTTTTAGAGAGCTCGTACATACATATTTTATAAGGTTCAAGTATGAACAGATCGTAAAATTTTCGGGTGTATGCTAATGAACGTGTTTGAGGAACTGTATTGGTTTACTATATGAATACATACATATATGTATACATTATGGTGTTTTTTAAGGTGTACTAATTCATCACTGGTGTTTGGCATTCCGTGAGAAACCTCTGAACCTAAATATCACAGCTAATACCAGAGTTAAATGTAAATTTAGCACCAATTCGTTTCAAAGTAAATAAATAGACACCTAAGTGTAGAAATTATTCTGATTTCTAGAAACATGTTAGAAAGTTTTGAAATGGATACGTAACTCTTGGGAAAATCTGCTATGGAATGTGTTATAGGAAATAGAGCTATAGAAACGAGCAATTAGAATTAAGTATTTCTAAGAGCCATGGTAGAAGCACGCGAAATCTTTTATAAAAAATTGTCATTAAAGTTGAAAATTAAGAATAAATGTAGTTTCGTGTACTACAGACTTCCTGTCTCCTTGAAATAATTTTTTGAGGTAGGTACTGTACGCTTTCAGGAATAATTCATAATGGAAACTACAAAATAAGAAATGGGTTCGTGACTCGATTTATCATTCCTCTCTTCATAATGTATAATTCTCTAGAACACTTTGATAGAATATATGGAAAACTGAATAGACTCTTATTTTTACTTTTGAGTCGAAATGTACCAAGCATTGCACATTTACTTTTCCCGTTTACCAGTAACAGTAATGCGACTTCAATATTGATTGATCGATTCGGCGACCTTCGATTGTCAATGGCCCGCTGAATTTCGATCACGTCTCCCTTTGGCTTCTTACAACTCTTCCCATCCATTATTTCATTCCTGAACGCACGAACGTGCTTGTTATTTCATTTTTCGCTCGTCGCCGAATCGTTTCGCGAGCAGAGCACGTGCATCCATGGTGCATCGGCTTGTATGCACTCTGTATACGTTAATGCGCACTAACAACGGACAGTGTGTACACTGGTATCCACTAATAGGGGACACACTTCGCCGTGATAATAACCAATTACGTCAACGAGGCCGGAGGGCATGACCGTGACGTTTCGATGAGCATCGCGAGTACTTTGACGATCTAGCCGTCATCGACTAAACAAAGTTATCCAAATCTTGCATTGTGGTCACATAAATTATTGGTTTTGAGTCAATAAAGTCGAGCATTTTTAATTGTTTCGTGGAGGATAAATTATTGTTAGCGATAACAAAGATATATTGTAATCTTGAACACAGCTAATCAATTTTGGAATGATGGACAAGGTGGTAAACAAGATTTATTAATTAGATGCAGTTAGCGAATTCTGAAGTACATTTGTGATTATTTTTGAGAAGATTGCTTATTTTAATTGAGGATTTGTTCATTTTAATTGTTTGCTAGAATCTACATAGACGCCAGAAGCTATTTAGCCTACTTAAGCAATTCATCATAAATATCGTAAATTTCTTATCATTGCTTCTCATATCTCGTAAAAAGTAATTACCTAATTTCTAGTTGCTATAATTTCCTAAATTTGCTATATTTACTTTATACTATCATAAAATATAACTTGGAAGATACAATAGTATTGTACTAGCGTTTGGGATGGTAACATTCTAGGACGTCATCTTCTATAGAAATCGTAGTTCTATATTTAGCATCGAATACTCTCTTTCTTAGAAGAACCACTGACTATCAAGGATCATCAAAATCCCATTAAATGTTTGCATACTTCCTTTGACGTATGACTCATATGTTAATAAGAAATTGGGAATTTCAATGTTTCCTTCGGATCTAGCTGATTCACCGTGATACGGAACTCTGATGAATATCTACTACACATTTTGCTGTTCCACGTTTTACTACAGTTTTCTTTCAGAGGAAACTCTGAAGTTGAGTCAGTAGTAATTGCGAAGGTGCACAGTCAACTACGATTGCAACGTCATCCATTCATAAAATACATACGTTCGAAAGATTTATCGGAACCTGCGTTCCTATTAGATGAAAATGAGAAACACATACTGTACATTTGGCTGTCGTAGTGGTTACGTTGACTTGGGCACAAAAGTGTGTCGACCTTCAGGCACGACTATCTTAGTCATGAGAGTTGTGAAAATGAGGTAAACGAATGTGAGATAAAAATGTTCGTCAAATAATTCTTCTTTTTCGTACTTGGAAAACCGTGGTAACTTTAACGTAAAAAATTTGAATTGTTCTCTGTAGCAGGTACTCGTTCAAGATTTTGTTCAATTACTTTGTGATTTAGTTGTTCGTGATGGAACAATATCTACGTATCTATCCATAACAGTATTTGAACTACATACTGTGTAATAATATGAATACGTTCACTTTGATCTGGTTTCATTTATACGCTGTGCTGCCAAATAGGTGAAAGTCTTAAACCTCATAAAATGAAATAAAAAGTTTTCTTATTGACAATCAAACTCAAACTTAATGTCTGCAATGAAAAATGTAATTTTCGTTAATTACTGAAAATTAATTAGATGTCAAGTGAATAGATATATAATTTTTAAAAACGATACTTGAATTGAACTCATAATACAATAAATCTCTGTTTCATATTTTTTTTAATATCTTCAGAAAATCTTTACACATCTATTCTATCTCACAATTTTAGCATTTGAGGATTTATGTTCAATAAAGTACACCAAAACTCGAATTTAATGTGTGGAGAGGGAAAAGCACGTGAGGCGCGAACGACTTTATCCTAGACGCGCGAATCGTTCTTCCCCAAGATACTGCAAGTATAATCAGCGTATCAGAGCGAGGACGATGTTGGAGGAGGATGTCGCAATTCGCGTTGCAAGGTGATACGTTTTGCCGTTTTTCTATCCTCGCGACTCGGCTGTCATTCTATACACTGTTCATTGTCGCCTAGACAATAGCTGTTTTGAATAAGAAATGGAGAGATTCGCGATAACATAGTTGCATACAGTAAGCAGTAGTAGAGGTCATTGATGCTAACGATCGTGTAGGAAAATGCTTCCCGTTGCATGAGAACACGTTTACTTAAAGTATGGAATTTTTCAGAGAACCATTTGAGGTAAAACTGAATTAAAACTTGACTTGGCGATAAGTTAGGCTCATTTCTTAAATATTGAATTTAGCAACTATGAAGGCAAGATTCACCACTTTTTCCATATTTTTGAACTAGCAAGCCAGAGAAGTAGGACAGTTAAAAGAAAAAGAAAAAATTTAGCAAAGTACTTTCAAAACGCAACAGAAAGCAGAACAGTAGCTATTTATTCCTTCCAAAAACAAACAAATCGGAAGAAGAAAACCGAGACACACTAACAAATGGCAAATAGTAGGCACGAAAGCACCAATTACAAAAACGGGCGTCATTCTTCAAACATCTCATTCTTTTAAGCGGTTCACTTGTTCTCCTCAACTATCGAAAATGTAGAGACTCATGTCAGAACACAGAACAAACCCCTGTTAGAGAGCAGAGGAAAATGAAACAGATTGTACAATGAACTGCACACAGTAGGAGGGTCTCTTCAAAAGACGAACGTGCTTAAAGAAGGGAACAGCAAAAACAGCAACAAGTGATGAATGAAGTGCAGGAAAGCTCTAATTCCAGGTTCTACGCTCGGTGAGCTTGCACGGCACGAAACAGGTGAAAAGGTAGCCACTCGAAAACAAGGACAACATGGGCCGTGCACTTGCACGAGTCTACGTGCTCGAGGAACTTGATAGCTGGTTTAGCGTGTTTCCTCGTGGTGTCATGGTTCTCCGTGCACGTGTGTGTATACGTACGTATGCGCGTGTCTGTGGAAACTTGGCAAAAGAAGTGAGGTTAAGAGGGGAGGAGGCCGGGCCGAGATTAAACAATTGACTGGCGTGATAACGAGGGCACTTCCCGCCACTAAACTCATCCTGTCGTATCGTCTAACCTGCGCCTCTTTGGATCTATTAAATCCTCTACTCATCCATCTGTCCTTCAGCTACCGCACATTGCATCACGTATCGTGGAATATCTCTTCACGAAGTGACGAACGCGATTCACCCTGGTTCTTATAACATTTTTTGTACTGTACTACAATCAAGAAAATTTCATAATTTACTAGTACACAAAATTTGAACTGCATTAAGGTAGCCTAATAGTTGACAGGTGTTAAAATTTATTTATCATAGGAGTGTCTTGAATACATTGCTGATCCAACGTGTCGTTCATGGGTGACCATCACGACTGTAAATGTGTTAAAGAACATCAGACTCATTCGATACGAAAACAACCCACTGAATAGAACGAAAGAGACAATTTCTTTCAGCTTATCACCATTAAGGTTGTTCTACTCGTGTCATTTAACTGACGATTTCCGTGCTCGTTTAACCTCGTCCTACAAGTACATGCTCGAATCAACGGAGCGAATGTACTATGATCCTCAGCGGCGACTCTGCGAAGTTTAAGTGTTTGATCTCGGCGTCGTGCATAGAAAACAAGCACGCGACCTCTATGAATCACACCGCGTAGGTGAAACCAGCGGAATTTAATCACGAGTCGATTACTAAATGCTTCCCAAAGGCCAGACACCGTCTGACCTTTCCATGGAGACTGCTGTTAGCTGTTACTATTGCCGCTATGAAACTCAATCGATATTTACGATCGCGAATCAACTGTCTTCCGACACGTATTGGAGCAACACACCATATGGTTAGATTAAACCCAGTCTGAGTGTAGACGTTTCATTTGATTGTAATCGAGCTGTCTTTTATCACTTCTGTCCGAGGATTTCGAGCTCCACTTCAGTCTAAATTCAGTCGAGAGTATTTGTTTTGTATTACGCATAAAAATGACAGGAGGATTTTAAATTCACACATGAATGGCCTTAATTTGGAATCACGATCTCTGAAAGATAACGTCAATGTCTAAGATTTATGAGGGACCACTGCTGATGGTATCACTCTAAACCCATTCTATTCTATTTATACCTTGCGTGTAATAAAGCTAGCTACGTATCGGTATGACGAGACGTTGAACGGGAACACAAGTGACTCACAATGCGTTCCAGTTTTTCTGAGTTGAATTCCTAGACAATCGAGACGTCTTCGAGGTACTGAGACTTATGTGCACGCGGTTCTACTTCATAATTCTGATCAGAGCATAGAGTTTACGTGAAAACTCGATTGGAAAACAGAACAATGGAGAAGTGAGTATCGTTTTGTGATTTTTAATCGGATGTAACCTACGAGGTCTGTTAGAAAAGTGACGAGACTCATACCATAGAAATTTATGTTTTCAACTTTATTGTCTTTTAAGTAGTTACTTCCTTCAGGAAACTACACATCATTGGAAATGTTTCCACTTCCAAAAACAGTGTTGGAAATCTTCAGTGAACAGTGTTTTCAGTTGCTGGGTCACGGTCCTTTTAATACTGTTTACTGTTTTTAAATGGCAACCTTGAAATTGGTTTTTTATTTTCTGAGAGAGAAAATAGTGTATGGACTCGAATCTGAAGAGAAAGGAGGCTGTGGGACTAAGACGTGTCTCTTTTGATGAAAAATTCGTTTACTGAGAATGCAGAAGGTATAATCTGAGGTTGAACACGAATTTTTGAATTTTGAATTTGAATTTGAATTTTTGAATTTGAATTTTTGAATTTTTGCATTTTAAATTTAAAATTTAAAATTTTTATTTTGAATTTGAATTTGAATTTTTGAATTTGAATTTTTGAATTTTTAAATTTGAATTTTTGAATTTTGAATTTCAATTTTTGAATTTTGAATTGTTCAAAAACCTCACAGTAATAATTTTGCCTAACTTACTGCTCATTAAGCACAAATTCTTTATCATCAACACCTTAAATATAAAAATACAAGTGGGTATTCATTTGATCTAGGAATTGTTCAGAACGGTATTTTTTTCTATTTCTCAATGCTCTATAAGTGCCTTGTACCGAAAAAAGGAATCGTGTCAGGGATAGGGCGTCATCTCCACAAGACTCCTTCGATTTATTGAATTGTTTCGCTGTATAACACAAACTTTTATCATAAAGCGTTATACAAGTTCTTTCTTTCACTTTCATATTTTTGACAGGTTACTGAAAGATGCACGTATAAAAGTAATCGTAGATCATAGAGTCAAAGTCATTGAAGATAACGTACTGAAACTTTCATTGAATGTAGAGTGAGCTTACAACTACTCAATAATACAAATTCTTCTTATGTAGTGTCACCATATCTTTAAAATAAAATCAGTCTCGGTGCTTTTCCGACAGACCTTGTAATTAAAGGAGTTTTATGTCAATCGTGCATATGTATGAAAGCTTCTCCGCATGACGTCTTTGTGACCCAGTTAGAACAATTTAGAAGCCGAGTATACGGTGAAGTCGAGTTGTTTTAAGGGGGCGATCGTTGCAAATCGCCTGGGGAGTAATTGATCCTCCAGCAAGGCAATTTGCGGCAACGAAACCTCAACCTTCGCTCGTTTTGTAACGGCTCATCGATAGCGAAACGGAAGCCCATCGATTAAATTGTCAGAAGCTTTTTACTGCTACTGAAGGCTACTGACATAAATGTAGACGTGGAGCGGATAATGTGCTAATCTCTTTTAAGGTACCTAATATTTTCTGTAAAAAGCATATCTCTTATCCTCTCAGAACTTTAACATCCTTTAAAGTTATATAGATGTTTCGATATTAATTCAATTTTACATCAAATTCTTTTTATACCAATTTCATCAGCCATTATTTCGTGTTAAAATTCAACCTTCTACAATCCAAACTCAGCAGTTTTCTATTTTTATATGATGATCAATCTCACTTCATCGAATCTATCGCCAAACTATACATACTCACTATCTATGCTATCACTACCTTAAAATCCTCGGTAATCCCTGGTTTTATCACAGTATCAGTTCAGTCTCACAGTTGTCAATCCGTTTTTAGTCTAGTTCCAATATCCACTAGACTGCGATCCAATTTCATACAAAATTGAATTTGTGTGTGTCTATTATTTAAGTGTACAGTGTTAATTCCCTTTTGTTTGAGACATTTTGTTAAACACAAATTTCCGGATGAGTGAATCAGTTCCACAGAAATGAAAAGTCCGCGAATAACAGATTCTATTCGAACTTTCCTGATTAATTATACGGATCGATAGAATGATTCATTCGCTTACCTATACTTGTTCCTGAGGACTTCTGCTCTGAGGATGATGATTCGCTTTCAAGGAATCGGTCTCTAGTGACTCAGAGTCGTGATGATACTGAGGGACCTCCGAAATCGGTGATTCTATGACCCTAATGTGTTCGTCGTCACCGAGGATGAAACTGGTCTTTTTTGGCGTTTCTTTCGATTTGTGGTTATCACTTAAACTCGATCTCCTTGACTGTGAATGGGGATGCGGGTGGGGCGGTGCTTCGCGATGTCCTTCTGAAGGTTCTGTGAATTTGGCATGCCTATACACATAGAATACAAATTATGAATAATTTGAAACAAATATCTGTCTCCAGAGACTGTTTAAGGAGGTGAAATTATGGAATCTGAAATTCAAAAAACGTTCACTCAAAAATTTTGAATGCGAAATTTACTTTTTTGAAGACTCACCAGGTAGGTGGAATCCAAAATTTAAAGATTCAAGAGAAATTTAATGAAAGAATTATGTTTAGATCTTATATTCAGAGATTTTAATAGAATCGACTTCCTTAAAGAGTGTAAGATTTAAAATTTTCAAATTGAAACAAATTTTGTTCACCTAGTTTCTAAATGCAGTCGAGATTGTGATCTTTGGGGAGAGTTGACGTGGCTTGACATTTGATCTATTGCTGTTCTCGAGCTGGATCTCCTCATAAGGTCTGTGTTAGATTTGAATTCGTTTTTTCTGGAATCCAGAGTGCTCCTGGATGGCTCCCTGTGTATCTTTCTGTCATCTTTATTGTGAGCTCGATTTTTCCTCAGTGTCGCATTGATATCCTCTAAAACACGATTGTAATCTTCTTGATTCTTCGCTTCTTCGAGCATATGGCTAACAACATGAGGTTCGCTATCCAACAACTGAAAGACATAGTTAAAATTGTATATTTTTTTATAACCAGCAATTGGTAAAAATGAATTTCTAAGCCAGTGAATGATTTTTAACGCGAGGCACAGTATTTAATAGAATTATTACTTAAATATTCGTGTATTCAAAATACTAGAGTCTACCTTACATCGCTATTATTTAAATGTATCAAGTATTACATATTGTTAGATACTCCATTTTACTTTTTAACTGTCCTCCATGAATTAATTTTTGGGTCACTGTGTACAGAGTTTAACGATTCTTCAAAGCTTGATAAACTTTTTCACACAAAATGCATCATAATTTACAGTTAGCACCTTATCTTATCAAAACAAATGACATACATTCTGTTACAAATAGTGGAGGGAATGTGTCTGAATAGAAAAGAATAAATACAGAACGTTGCTTCATTATAAAAGAAACAGTTTATAAAACTACCTCGTTTTGAGTGTAAAATATTGGCTGTCTCGTGTCCGTTTGCGTGCTGTCCATACTCTCGCGTCTCAGGGAGCCATCGGGGCTGGTGATCATAACTGGAATCGGAGTTAGTGGCGTCATCGGAACATTCATGTGCAGTCCTCCAGTGGATGATGCCAAGCTCGAACCGGATCCAGTGGTCAAGGAACTGCTGGATACGTCGCGGTAATGAGCGAAACCGCTGCTGCTCATACGCTCTGAAATCATCCCAGGAATCTAAGTTCGCTGACAGGGTGTGCATACACCAAAACTTATGCTACAGAAATATTGCTGGTTCGAGTGCAACGTAGGAATCTCGTTTATCGTTCTCGCCAATGGCTCGTATTTTCTCTGGCCGACCTCGTTAGTGCTGTTTTGCCTTTCCCAACATAGGGTGCTCCAGAAATACATAAGTAGTTAAAAATTATTAAGTCGATACATCAATTTTGTTAAATTCTTTAATAAGAAATCGAGTGGTGATTATGGAAAAGAATTTAGTTATTTTTGACAATTCTTATGATTCAGTGGAAATTGCTTTCAACAATATTATAACATTTTTGTACCTAATTCATTGTAAAGACACTTGAGGAATAGCGTTTATATTTTGAACAAAATTTGTCCATGTGTTTTTTCTACGTCTCTAAGACAAATAGAATATTCTCTTAAATTACGTATTTCTGAGACACCCTACATATTTCTGTGCAAATCTTATAGTATAATTGCCTATGCTTCTTCCTCATTCTTGGTTCCCCGTTTTATTTTCATTTCATTTTCCACTGTGTTGATTCTTGATTCTAATGTATGTTACGGCATATAAACGATGCACTAAGTTTCTAGTCGTTTGATAAGTGAACAAATTACGCAGCTGTTCAGGTTTTGAAAGTCTTGATGCGAAGCAGGAATTTGAAATATCCAGATAATTTAAAGAATCTCAGTGGAGAATTCATAAATATTTCTCTCGTACGAAAATTATGTTCCACTGAATTCCCATTACCGACAAACTGCTTACTCTCAAGCTATCGTTACTTCTTCCTTCGCTTCCTTCAAAATGCAGTTAATAATAAAAATTGCGACAGGAAATATGAATGCGGTATCATGTCACATAATCAAATGGAAATCTGCGTCGCGGCGCGGCGCTTGGCTCGTGACACGAGTAACATCGCCACAGATTTAATAAACTAGATTCATGTTAATCGAGGTCAATTACATTTATCCAACCGCGCGATCATAAAATGCACTTCGCTTTTTATCGTCACTGTCGGCTCATCAAACGAGCATCAGATTTCCTGCCAACGATCTAACCAACGTTCTTTGGTATTCTGAAGCTAAAAGTACTCTGCTCCGTACCTCCTTTCGCGCGCTGCATTGCCCTTATTTTGTCCAAATCAGCTGCCGAACACAATGGCGTGTCAACTTCGTAAGTGTTGTTGAAGAGAGTATAGTTCACCTCGTATTCTCCAGTTTCTTTTTTAAATGTGATTATGTGCTCAAATCTGTGACCCCACAGAATTTCAGAGGGTAAATAGGAGCTCCTTGCTTGGGTGGTCATGCCAGTTGATTCGATGACACCTGAAAATTCATATACATGGATGATAATAATAAAGTGAAGGTCTCTATTACATTCACGCCAATGTAAATCATGTAAGATTTGTTCATTTTTAATAATACTAATATTTAAAGTATACATTCTTATATGAAAATACAAATAATTAATACGCTATGGATGTCTATATAAATTCTTATTTTTATAATCATACTTAGAGCAGTGGAGTTTAATTGAAAATTTGTTTCACTTTGCAAACATTATAAAGTGTACTTAATTTTTGATATTTTTTGTACTTTTTTGCATACTGAAATGTATATTCTAAATCGGATTTTTAAATAGTCAATAGAACTCCAAAAAAAGTTTCTTGCTTTGAAAGTTTTCGTAAGTTGTTTGCGTTAAAATTTAATAAATCAATAACGATTGCAAGATTTTCTGATCCCATAAATATCTGGTTATTAGTAATGTACTATTAATTATAGCTGTCACTTAACAGCACTGTGCATAAACGACTTCAGACCAACATCTACATAATATCACATTACTATATGTATATAGTGCAACTATAAATGCGTCCACTTATCTATAATAGTACAGCATCAATGCGTTTTATAGATAAGTGGACGCATTTATATTACACTACATATGTACCTATAATAATACGAATATAGCATGTCGACGTTGGTCTGATGCTGTTCATGCGCTGTGTTGTTAAGTGAGTAACAACCTTTACGTTCTTTATACTTTGAATTTTTTTCCATCTTGTTTCGCAATTAAATTACAGATGACACTTCTGTAATTAATCAATCATTCCATGATTCACAAAGTATATTAAATATTACTTATTTCGGAACTTTGTAACAGAATGTAACTGTAAATAAATGTAATCAAATAGTAACACTATTCTCATTTTAAAAATAATATTAAAATTGAAACTATAATTGTTTTTACAAAAATATGAATTTACAAAAACATTCTGAAAAACATCCTGTTTTCTGATTGAAATTTATCGCACTATAAATGCCATTTTTTCTTGACTTATCTTACTGCTTCTTTACCTTCCAATATCACTACAATCTCAAACCGCTCCCGTAACATATCGCTAGCTGATATGTGATAAAGCGGTGAGTGTTCATCGATCTTGTGAACGATCGTTGTGGGCCAAATAAAGAATATCTTGTCCTCCTCGCCATCACCGCCTACTTTTAGCTCAGTTTGAAAGAACGGTAGGAGCTCTCCTTCTCTGGTTACCTGAAATTTCAATAAACATTTCAGGTCGTGTTAAAACAAGAATTAAGATGCATTCTGGCTATGCAACTTGATATTTTGGATATCAGTTAAATAATATTTTTTTAATTAATTTTTTAGAGTTTTAGAAACTAGGGTATCTTATTTTTTTAGTTTCATTAACATAATAAATATATGGTATATACACAACATGTGTGCAGCTCTAATTTCAGGTGAAAATGGTATAATTAACCTTGTCAGATCTCACTGGCAATGCCCGTTCATTTCTTTCGCAGCTGTTCAAATGAATAGCATTTGCTTTTGTGCAAATAACGTTTACCACGAACATAAAATCAACAGTAGCCACAATTTGGGTATACAAATTAATTCTGTCTTTCTTCCAACTAGGTCATATAGAACCATGTAAATACAGATGGCAATTCTCTAAAACCACTCTAATATAAAGAAATAAATTTTGTACTTAAAGCAGTTACTATATAGAAATGAATAAGTCCAAAAAGAAGAGGGCAATTTTTAAGTAACTTAAGTATCCTTAAGACGCTTAAAGAGTTATTCAGGGTAATATTCAAAGTGTCTACAAAGCTGCTTAGCGTAAAATCTTATTTTCTGAGTTTACCTTATCTCAATTTTTGCAAGACAAATTGAAATCGTAAGGTGACTGTCTGGCATCGTTAAAAATATATAATATTCAACACTCTAAGACTTAATTCATAGAACACGTTTCCCACCTTCCTTTTGATCATCTGAGCTCTGACATGCGCCTCGATAATGTGACTCTTCCTCATGTCACCTACACGAAACATCAGACACGGTTGGCCGTCCCTTTGACAAATCACTGCATTTCTTGAAAATAATAACGTCTGCGTCCTCTTCTTTGGCCGAGACAGTTTCGCAAATACTATGCCAACCATGAAGGCCTGCAGAATCACTCCTGTCATCGACTGTATGCATATCACGAATACCGCCTCTGGACACTCGTCTGTGGGATGTTTCGATCCATATCTAAAAAAATTCGATTCCATTAAATGCTGGAATTGGTTTTATAAACGATATTACGAAGACAAATTTTTGTTGTTTGAAATTCATTATTGTATATTTTTCTAGCATTTCCTGTTAACTATTACAATAGAAATATAGTATTCAGAGAAAAATATTGACTTGAAGCATATGCAATTGTTGAATTGTTTATTTTTATTTAATCACAGTAATCGTTATCTTATGCAGGATGCTAAGGAAATGGGCGATCCTATTTTGGTAGCCTCTTCTTCGCAGCGAGTCCTTAAGTGAAATAATTTAATCATAGGCGAAACTTCTCTCGAAAGCTGCAGTGATTTAATAGCGTCTGAAATTCGTTCGAATCACTGATCCGACATAATGTTTGGTTAAAAATAAAAGTGGCTAGTCACCCGATCGTATGTTGCGTCTCGATCGAAAAGAGGAAGGAGCTGGTGAAGCCACGGATGTCGACGATACATGGCGTGAATGTGAGGTTTGGCTTGATGTAGTTATTTGCATCGAGATCCCCATGACTGTACGCTATCAGCCACCATATCAAGGCGAAACCTAGCCATGAGAGTAGGAAATTCATAGAAAATACCAGGAGTGTCCAACGCCATTGTGCGTCTACCAGTGTTGTGAAAATATCCTGAAAAATAAGAATTAAAAATAAAAAGAAATTATTTCTTAAATACTCCTCAATGATTTTTCGTTCTAAATATCTTTATGGTAACTTTTGTATCAGCGAAAGTTGGATATAATTTAGTACTGCTTTTGTTTTATATTTGTAATATAATTTTTGTCTTTTGGATTTTACTTTCTTGATTTTGATTAAACAACTGGGAATGAACAAGAAATTTTGATTGCAAAAGGTTAAAAGAATTTTTGACAGTAGTGTTTTATGAACATTGAATTTTAGTTTTTAGGGAAATTAAAAAATAAAATTCTTCTGATGATTATCACTCCTCTATACCTCCTTTTACATTACCATAATCTTGCTAATAGATTTTAAATAAAAACCATATTATACATTTAAATGATACCAGAAAAAGCAATACATAGCGAACTTGCATTCGGCTTAAATCGAGACTTGACTAATTTCGACCAAAGTCGACATCCAAAAATAATCGTCGCGAGTAACCATTAACTTTTACATCAGAAACAGACGATAATTTTAGTCTCCCGGAGCTAAGCGAACAGTTAATATAAACGTTCCTAGAGAATCAAAATGAAGCAGTTAAACAGAATCGTACGCTACAGAACGAAACGATTTGACAAGTGGTTGCGCTTTTAAAACACGCATTAGAGTTACTGCTGTTCCACGTGCCGACTAAAGGAGATCGTTTCAATGGTTAATGAACGAAAAGAAAACGCGCGAAATGTCGAAGCGTAATCGGCGACAGTTAGAAGCGAAGGCTTCTGGGATCGCCTTGAACGATACCGTGTATATGTTTCAGCACGGCCGTACGCTTTTAGAAATACTTTAAAATTACCTGAAGGTAACGTCGTCGTCGCTTGGCGACATTTCCTTGTACGACATTGCAATCGCCGTGTTTGAAAACCACCCTCTTTCGTATCCTCCTAGAACTGAACCTGGTTTGTCGGTACCTGAAAGCAAAGGCACACGTTAACACCTTGAACTGAATCCTTTCTAAACGACAGTTATAAAAATACAACATGATATAATGTATTCGTTACTATATGAGTTTGTTTCATCACATTTACATCTAATTATCGTATTTATTATTGCATTATGTCGCAGTGTTTCTTATTTTAAACACCATATTATCATTGTCCAAGAAAAAGTTTTTAAAAAGATTGCTTTTAGTAGAGATTCTGCTTTTTTTTCAAGGAAATTTGAAGATGAAGATTTTCTTTCTTAAATTTTGAGTGAGGTAGTTTTGGGTTGCGATACTGTATTTTGCTATTTTGTGCTAATGTTAACTTTAGACATGTATTCTTGTAACGTGGAGCATGTTCCACGTGTCACATTAACTCTCGACTCAAGTAATAAGTAAAAGATAATGTAGAAATGATAACTTTATGATGTGTCGAAATCAAATAAATTATTTAAAAATACTTCTGTATTTCAGTTGGCAGTTTCTTCAGTCAACTTGTCTTAAATGCGTTTAGAGCAGAGATTTCGTACTGTGTATGAATTATAAATAATGCTATATAAGAAATATTAAATTTGTGATATAATAACTTTATTTTAAATGTAATGTAGCATAAAGTTCTTAGGAGTGTTCTACTGTTGCAGATTTATGAAAAACTTTAATCGTGTGTATCACTGGATCCGTAGTTCAGACCTAAAATTCAATGGTATTATTTCAGTATAACATGGGTACAATTTTTCGATAAAATCTCATGATCTCATAAAAATCAGTGCATCTGTTGCCGAGATCTCATAATGTGATTCCGAAAAATGTAACTTTTAACGTCATTTTTCAAGATTTTCTTCTCCATACTATATACGGTCCCTATTTTACAACTTTCTGATCTGCTAGGCGAACTCGACAGAGCTCAAACGAATCACGACACGTTTAGCGATCAATTTAATCGATCTTTAACATAGCGAAAAGAAATCGTCAGTCTAGTTCTGTTTCGCGTGAAACGAGAAACGAGACGCCGGCTCTTCCCCCACGAGTTTCCTAAAGGCCGTTTAAAACGGTAATATCGTCTGCTCCAAAATATACGGAGTTTAATGCCAGAGGACATAATTTACGGTCAAAAGATCCCGTTCGCGCCAGGATGGGCTGATCGAGGGCAATTTGCCAGAAAATCGACAGGCGAACGAATCCCAATGCTCTTCCGCTTTTATATGATTCAGTGGGTGCTCGTTTAGTCGTAAACCTCGTTAGTTGTAAACGCGTAAAGTTAATCGATCTCGCGATACATCATGTTTTTCGCGGGACCAATCCATTCTAGGGCAATCAATTTCTCGGGATCTCGTAAGAGGAATAGCTCGATGAAAAATTGATTCAAGTTTTTCGTTTATCTCTGATTCAAATATGTTACAAGGCACACCGTTTACCTTACTTACATTAGACATTCATTTAAGTTTAAGTTTAAGTTCATTTAAGTTTATTTTAAGGTTGGTTTAATTATTACTATTTAAACCAGGGTTTGTGTGGAAATGCATGTTTCAATAAATGCAGCTAAAGAAATAGGATTTAACTAAAATCTTGTTTCAGTCTTTAAATGCTATAATTCATATTGTATTTTTTATATTTTGTATATTTTTGTAAATTATATGCATTCTAGTTATTATTTAGGTAGACTCTTCTTCTTACTCTTGTCCTTTCCATGTATTTGCCTACGTTCTTTCGTCAACAGAAAATAATTTATCAGTTCATTCAATTAGTAAGTAGTTTTTTTAAGTATTTTTCTAGTTAGGTAGAGAAAAATTAATTTTTACAATTATACTAACTCACAAATTTATTCCTCTGTATGCACTAGAGCAGTGTAAAGGTAATTATACTTTTTGTATTACAATTAAAGAAACTAGGCAAGAGTTCTACGTAAAAGCTCGTAAAAACATGAAGCGAAACCTGATGCCTCATATTATTTTTTGCGGTAGACTACTATTAAATCTTACTTCAAGTCTCAATTAGTGTTTTCTCGTATTCTCATTATTATGACACTATATAACAGTACCTCTGAGTAAAAAAGATTGATTATAATAATATATAATTGAGAACCGATTCGAGATTTTATTTGAGACGTAGATAGACTTTTATAATGAATTATATGTGCACGATTACAGTTACTTGAAAATTAATAATATACTTCTATGCAGCTCAGGACATGCTGTAATGTCAGTAAGAAATTTTCCTTTACTTTCGAAACCAGAGGAAAAAGGTCATATTACTTGGTTAGTAAATGAATTTTATTCTTAAGAAAACTCTAACTACAGAAATTGAGTTTAAATTCGATTCTCTGACGACGAGAAACAGAGACTTCTTAGTGAAGGCTTTTTCATGCTCGTGAAAATAAGTGTTGCGAAACTCTGGCCACCCAAATATTTGACTGATCCAGTTTATCTAGGTCACTGACGTTAGCCATGGTATAGGAATACTTGGAAATGTTAGACACATCTTGTCGAATTCTCTTGATTCGTAAAGAAAGATTGTGTTGTACTCATGTTCACAACTAAGTAGACGAATAACTAAATAATTGAATAGACCAATCTTTTCACAAGCAAGTTCAAACTGATAGGTTGTCGATTTTACTCGTTTAAACAATTTATATAAAGACAAAGTCAAAAGTAACAAATTTGTACATTAGGTTTCATATTCGTGGAATATTTATTTTCTAAGGAAACCTGAGACTGCTTTGAACATGATAAAACAAACTTTTAGCTAAAAATATATCGATTCCAATTTCGTCTCCGTGAGAAAAGTCTTTCTTGTGACGCGCATTGAATATTTACGTTTTCGCCAAATGTTTTGTCTGAGTATTCCAATAAAAAAATTATACGATTTCGAGTAGAATAAACTTGTTAAACAAAACCTCGAAACTTTCGAAACAAAAATGGTGAACATTTCTACCTCAAACATACGTAACTATGGATCAAACATTTGGGCCCATTTTCTAAATTAAATAAAGTAAAACTTACTTTCTTAAACACAGAATTCGATTAGCAATAAGGAATAGTATTAATTCATTTTATTATATACAAATAAAAAAGTTTTAATTATCGTTGAAAGTATTAACTTCGCCATACAATATAACTTCGACGAGAATTAATAAAATGATTTCAAACTTGTAGCCAGTGAGGGTCTAAAAAATGATAAATCTATTTCAAAACTGTCAATAAAATTTGAATCAATTTTCTGCCTTAAACATATCAAATTCCTGATACTCTTAAATTTTGTCCCCTCCTTCCATCCAACAGAGATTCAACAAAGTTCCGATCACTACCCTTAAAGCTTCCGGGTGACAGAAATTCCAGCGCCGCTTGCCAGACGATACAGTACGTTCCGTCTGATCGAGACTCGCCCGAAAATAAATCCGGCCGTGAGAGACTCCGAAAATTCGTAAGGCTAGACGAGCGAGATTAGCAGCAATGACGGCTGTTTACAGACGCGTGCGCACTCACGAATTATTACAATTCTTGTAACAGAGGCGCTAAACTTGTTGGCAAAGTCCAAGGATGCGACGGTCTCTTTGAACTTGCCTTTCATCGTCTGCTGTTGGTCTCAATCATCTAAAATGACAACTTTCTCGCCAGTCCTCGCCCCCAGAGTGTTTCCAATCATTTAGAAGTATTTTACCTTAAAAAACTTTTATAAGAATCGTGAATTTCTTTCAGTTTTTTCTTTAAATATAGAAAGATCAAACAATTAGACTTGGACTTAATTTGTCACCGTGCTATGGTGACAAAGTATTTGCTATGGAGGATTAAAGGCAATAAGTATTAAAGATTACTGTCTATGAAGCACCCTATTTAAACTATTTTTATAATCAAATGATACTCTAAATAAAGAAGGATTTAGGAACTTAATGGCACCAGAATTGAAAATATTGGAAATGGTCAAAAGTTTCTTTTTTTCGTGGCCAGACAACTATTTCGAACTTCCCGCGTTTTGATGAAGACAATGCACTCGTAAATATGAACCAATCTCCAGTATTTGCTTTCCTTAATGCTAAAACGAAGAATGCTTCATTTACTTTATTATCCCAACCAGATTGAAAGAGCCCCTCGAAGAGGCGCTAAGTATACCGTATGGTTTCGGCTTGTCATTCTGCCAGTTTTCGATGGATTCTCGGTGGACGTGTACCAATTTTTCCACCGGGTATTCTTCGAATGACAAAAATAGAAGATGGAGGTGTCTTCATGGAGGTATTGAACTTGGCCAAAGTCCTTTCCCATGGCTGAGTGCTTTGCTCTCGGGGAGCAAAAATATAAGGGGATCGTTTGATTTTGAACTTTGAAAAGCGTCATAAGTAAGACTTTTAATACAGTCTTCAAGTTTTGATGACAGAAACATGTCGTTCAAGCTTCACATTGTAATGGAACAATTGGGTAAAAATAAGAGAACGTTATGTTCCTAACTCCGTAAATTCCATTTTACAACTGTTTTTCTTAAAACGCATGGTCAATGCAACGATTATTTAAAACCATCTATAAATAAGTATGTAAATTTTAAAATAGCTCTTGGCAATTGTCTTTCAGTGAACAAATTATAAGACTTTGTCTTTTATGACATGCAAAACCAAACGATTCTCTTCAGGTAAATCCTTGAGATGGAACCTCTTCCTCGTTATTTGTGGAAGCTTCCATTTAAACGTAATAGGAGAATGTAGAAGATGAAACTGAATACGAAGTTCCGATGGAAGACGGATAACTTGAAAGGAAATAGGGGTTCGTTATTGGTTTCCTCGGACAGGCCTAGACCACGCGGTTCAATTTGGCTTGGTTCGTTCGCCTGGCAGACGACGTTCTAAATTCGTGTGGTTTCGCATCGTTCAACCCTGACATATTGACCCGAGATGAAAATAGATTAAGACTTCCACACCTGTTTGAGCTGCGGTTACCAGCGAAGCTGGAAAATGTCGTGTCATGCCGCGAAAGATCCTCTTTTCTCGCGAGGAACGCGTCTGTTTTAGCACAGATGCTTTGGGTAACTCGGACTTTGAAGCTTGATGCTCCTGTAAAGTCTACCTCACTCTGCTATGGTCGGGTTACATTGAAATTATCGACGTAAATTTCACCGACTATAATTCACGAACACTATATAATCTTGACTGACAATAGTATTAAATGACAATAATATCAACTAATAGCAGTAGATAATAATTGACAACAAGAATGACTGAGGTACAGATCCACGAATAGTGAGTAGTAATATATAACATTACATACATTTTTAAAATGAATACTTTTCGCAATATGTATTGTAAAATTTAGGGAAAATGGCAGTTTTTTAATATAGTTTCTTTCCAACACCGGGTATCTATACCTGCATTGTCCTCTTAGCTCTTATCATGTGACATCACCTGGGATTCAAATAGAGTTCCAGGTTCCATAAAAGGTCTTCGAAAATTTAAAAATTTGAAAGTTTGATTATTTAAAAGCATTCATGTTAGAAGAGTACTGAGATCCCCGAGTGACTCCATTTTGATAGGCTAAGGGTTAAGAAGAGTTTCAATTTCGAACATGCAGTAACTGATGACAACAAGGTAATAAACAGTGTAAGTACCGTAATTTTCGAATTAAGCTCGATTATTTGTTCGTTCAAGGAAATATCTTTGTAAGTCGACAAGCAATAAACTATAAAACAGTTTTATTAAGGCGACACGGTTAATTGATTGCTGGAACTACTGGTTAGGAAACATGCACAGGATTTCGAAAGGCCAACCCACGCGCGTAGTAAAACGAAGCGATTCAGAGCAGACGAGAAAGTGCCTGTGATTATGGGTAACTAGCCGCAATAAACCTAATGACATAAGCCGTACTGAGGAATTGTTGTTTAAAGAATACTACAATGAGATAAGACGTGCATTAAGTTGACCGCTGGAAATCGCTTTGATCGAGACATTTCCATTTTCATTTTGAAACTTCGTAATGGGTAAATTAGTTTCAATGACAGTGGAAACCAATAAAGTAATTTTATTTGAATTTTAAATCTTACTTGCCTTGATAGCACTACTAATTTGCCTTCGCCACTTTATAGCTTCTTATTACAATGACTTAGGACTATAATATTTATAAGTGGAAGGTAAAATAATATAAGTCGCGTTCCTTCAAAATTTGTGTTTATGCTTTGATTAAAGTCTGTGAATAGAATTTAGATTTTTGAATTTTTTAGAACCTCGGGACGACCTGCTAGACCATTGTAAACAAACAAGACAACGTGCGAGTTTCTTCTAGGGGTTGCCTACAATGTCTAACAGCTAGACATATAAATCTATAACTACTGCATTTTTCTAAGAGAAACGATACGAATGTTTTAGTTGAGTGCTTAAATAATAGACTCATACTTCAAAATTGGTCTACAAACCATTGACTTAAGGTGCAACAGTTATAGTTCAATGAAAGTTAACTCTTCATTATTCTTCTTAACTCTCAGTGAAAACTGACCCTGAGGGTGGGGTTATTCAAAGTTTTGAAATTTTCAAATCCCGAAATTTCGCACCCTTTATATTTTCAAATATTTAAATCTTTAATTTTTTCCAGCTTGTAAAGTTCTTTTAAAGAATAATTAAAAATACCTAATATTGATCGAGTGGAACGAATAATTTTGGTGCTAAAGAACCATTTACATTTTGTACTAATAGGGATTATAATTTTCTTGTAAAAGGTAAGAAATAGCATACTTGTGCAATTCCTCCCTCCAAGCCGTTTCCCCAGAAGTGGTCGCTTTCACGACCAACATCGACACTTGAGAAAGCGCCCTTCGCAGGCCGGATAAAGCCATTCCCTCGCCCAAGTGGACTTTTCCTGACCCTGAAGAGCTCGGCGAGAGTGTTTTCGATGTCGGTCCATCCATGTTTTTCGATCACACCACAAGCGTCTTCGAAGATCCCGCCTCAAGACGCGGACGTTCGCCCGCTTCAAACACGCTCGAACGTTTCTCTGTTTCTGGCGCAATTCCTATGCATGGCTGTGCACACAAAGCATCACCTAGCAATCAATTAACCACGGACCGTCTGCCGTCTCCCCTTATCGACCAAAACGTGATCGTAAAAATAAATGCTTGCGAATCTAACCCACACGTGGACTCTGCTACTCCTATATTTAGGGCGGGCTGCTCGCGCCGCTATCTAACCGAGTAGAAAAAGGAAAGCGGAGGGGAGTAAAATAGAAATTTTTCGAACAGTCGATTCGATATGGAGCACCGCTTAGAACCCGATGTATTTCGGTTCGTCTCGCAGCCGGAATCTCGGCGTCTAAGTTTAAGCTTTCTCGGCCGAGACCGCCGCTCTAGCGGATGTTCTTAACGGCGTGACGGATAACGAACGCATCGTCAAAGCCAGATATCGCAGCGTGTCCAGAGCCACTGGAAAATCCAGATCAACCTTTTGCACCACATCCGTTTCTCGACGATCTTCCCGCGCGTCCTTCGCCCCTCGATCGCGACAGATCAACGTGCCACCCTACCAGCCACTTCACCTTCACTACGATTCTCGTTCGAGGCACTGCGACGGGCAACCACGAGAACCAGTTCACTCCCGATCACTCTGGCGACACTGATTCACCCACGAGCCGAAACCACGATTTTGCGTAACACTTTCGAACGTCCTGCATCAACTGTTCGATTTCTTCCGAGAAGTCGAAGGGTTCTTCCCAGTCGTCTATGTCGCTCGCCAAATTGGCGATCGGTTGAGTTGCCCGAAAGGGAAAAAGGAATTCTTGGGATCGATGGAGTAACTGCTTTCGTTTGGGAGATACCGATTTACGCGCCGTGCTTGAATTATTTATAAAAACGTCGCGTCACTCGGTGAAATCATTGAAAAATCCCAAGATAACGCGGAAGAAGGAAAGGGGCGCCAGCAGGGCAGCGTGAAGTCGCGGTTTAATTAACGTTCGTTGGCGAACCAAAGCTCGGCAGACACTGAGAGCGGTCCAATTTCGACCCTTGGCGAACGATTTCCCTTTTGTCTTTACGCGCCAGGTTGGCACGGGCTGTGAATCGGCTAGATTCGTTTGATATGCTAGAGATGGAGCCTCGATGACAACCGACGCTCATACTGAGCAGATCATTGGACTGATCTGTTGTTGGATGCACCAGTTTGATCGTGATCAATATAGCAAATATGCAGAAGGATGTGTTTAAAGGTTGGACGGTCAACGAGTTTTAATGAGTATTGGGTGATCAATTTTATGGTGATTTATGGGACTAGAACTGAAATATTGCTAATTGTGAAATTACTATGAAATTATATCATTGTATATTTGAAAAATAATTCCTTTAAAATTTCAAAATAGATAAAATTAAATTAAGAAAATTTACTGTTTATGAACACTAATTAGAAAAACCTAAACAGAGATCTGTTTCACTTGTGAGTATTTTGCTTGAGGTATTTTGTACATTGTTGCATATTCTGCGCACTTTTTACTTCGCTCATTTAAATGTCTCATAAATAAGACTCTCGTAGTCTACTCATACCTCCCAAATCAAGTATCTTCAGATACAAATTCACATACTGCAAGAAATTGTATTTTTTCAGTTTCTGAAACACACTGTCTTCACCGCAATTCAAATATCACTTTAAAGTCAATATTATTGAATGTACTATCTATAGTGCGTCAAGAATGTGTGGAGCTGTCTTGAAACAGATTCTAAAGATTATGAATGAAAACTTTAGCAGACTATTTTTGCTCAGTTCCAAACAAACACGAATTGAAGTCAATGAACTGTAACCTACTGGTCAAAATTCAAAATGTTGTGGCCATCAATAATCATCAAAGCTTCAAATAAAGTACCTAATTCTCGAAAGTACCCATCTATTCTTTTAATCTCGGAAATTGAACGAAATGTTAACACAGCCAGTGGAATAAGGGCAAGACATACGAGAAAGACGTTGAGGAACGTAAACTAGGGCCTCGTTGAAGCACAGAGGTCTTTATCGCGCACGCACAGACACGAAACGATGCCGGGCGTCGGGAATCCCTGCTTCTTGCAGAGGCGTCTTCCGCAATTAGTCGCTTCTATTCTCGGTTCAGAAAAGCAGGATTTCTGTCGATCGTAACAGAGACAGGGAAGACCAGTCACTATTTTCGCAGGGTCACGAGCCATATATTATGGTCCAGTTCCAAATGACAAGTGTATTCTTGACGATTTCAGAAAAAATAGCAAGACATTTTTAATGAAATCATAAAATTCGTGAACTTCGAGTCCCTTTCTCATGGCTTCTTTGAAACCTCCCTTGGTGCTCATATGAACAGTATGTTTGATTTTCATTGTAGCATCAATTTAATCAATTACATTTGAAAGGAAAACTTTAGGTACAGTTTTTAATTTAGAATTATGTTCTAGTCAAGTAAACGAACCATGATGTATTTTTATGAGTAAGAAAATTTTCCACAAATTTCACAGAATAGACAGCAAAATTATCCTGGTGATAATTATTCTTTAATTAGTCTTCAAGAAAAATAATTTGCAAATTAAAAGATCCACAATAACTTTTCTAAAGTAAAATACTAATGCTAACGATTCCTCAACCTTACTATTAATAGAATTTCTAATTCTTTCTTTAACAGTATTGTGAAATAGTCTGAAAAAGAGTGGCTCCTCAAAGGTAATAAAGCATTTCTTTGCATGAATATTACCCATGCAAATCGGTGAGAATACTTACAAACGACAAAATAAAGCGAGAATGTCCATTCTGTGAAGAAAATTCAATGGAGCCTTTCGTGTGCCAGGTTTGAGTCGCAAAAATCAGAGACTATTCTGTCCTCGGAGTATCTGTCTTTATATCTTCGTTATCGGTAAAAGAAAATTGACTATTAGCTGTTAACTTCATTAGTGTTCACGAATTAGTAATGTAGTTTCGGTCTGCGAGTAAAGTTAAATTGCGTTTTTCGTTATATTACATACCTATTGCGTATGTATATACATACCTATTTCAACATAGTATATGTATAGTGACACAATTCTCAAAATATAATTTTTTAATTAGTATCGTGAAAGAATTTAAAAATCTTACTAATTAAATTCTTATCTTCTTATTCTTATACATAGAAATAAATTCCTCGCATCTATGACATTATTACTTCTTTAGTAAATAATATTCCTCTAAGCTCATAAATACCTTCTTGTTTACTCTGAAGAATTTTTCTGATTGTGAGTTGTGTCACTTTTGAAATACAGCATTTGTGTAATACATGTATATACATACTTAACAAGTAGAAGGAACACTGCGTACCTCTTTGTTACAAGTTAAGCACTCATTTAGAAAACTGGATATTTTACGAGTTTTACTAAAAAAAGCGCAAAGCTCGACGAACATTATTTATCTCTTTTGCGTCATGTTACTCTTATCTCAAAATAGCGGCATGTGTGATTAAATTAATAATTATACAGTCGTAATAGACTCGAGTACTGGGGTAAATAACTGCATTAAAAAAGATATGCAAGCCATTACATAGATAATCTACTTCGTAATCGACGAAGGTCGAATTCTTTTCGTTTTTTTTGTACACTTAAAGTTTACGGATTTGACCTTTTAATCGATGAAGACAAACTGACTTGTCATGCAAAAATCTTTATTCATTGAGAAAAACAAATTCATCCTACGTAAATATTGAAAAACTTTTATAAAAAAATACAAAATTAACTTTTTATATGAACATAATGAAGTAGTTCGTCTTCATTTAGTTATGAATATGGAAATGAGTGTAGAGAATATATTCTTTACCGAAGAATTATACCGACTAAAATACTGATAATGCTATAAGATATGTATAAAGAAAGTGGTATGCGTAGCTAAAGGTGAAGGAATTATGGAAGATGGCAAGTTTTATTTTCTTATCAGCGAAGTCTAAAAACTGGTTTCTGTTTAGTAAACGACACTGAAAACTGTAATTCAGTGACATAGCTATTTTTGAGAATTGAGAAAATATTTGCTTAATTTATCAATCAAAATACTGCTTTTACTAAACTCTTCTTAACACACTCATAACTGTGCATTTAAGTTTTTTCTTATAAAAGAAAGTTAAACTCCGTAAAAGTACTATGTTCTAAATATTGGAGCAAGAGTTACGTTACTAAACGTAATAAAGATAATGTTATTCTGACAAAACAGAAATGAAGTGATAATATGGCGTATAAAATTCTGGCGTATAAAATTAAATTATTCTGACCCTCATAGTCCTACTTAATACTACTTTTCATGGTAAATAAATTCATCTGCCTCCAGAGAAATTATCACGCTTCAAACCAACCTGTTTCCAGGATTATTAATCTAAGAAAGCCAAGAAGAAAAAAAAGAAACAAAATACATTCACCTGCTGAGCAAAGGTCCATTCTCCCCCTTGAAACTGATCCTGCTGAACGTTCTCCTCTGGAAATTGCTGAGAATACCACGCCTTTGTTTCTCGCCGTTGTTCCTTCCACCTTCGTCCGCGGAATCCTCGCACACTTTTACCGCAACCGCAGCCGCAGGAACGGTCGAGTTCACCAGTAACTCGTCCAATGGCACAGTGTCGCCTGTGGCTGTCAAATGCTCGTCCGGTTCCTCGTCGGTTCCTTTCGTGAAAGAACCCTTTTCGGACATGAGCATTTCGTTGAACGAACGTTACGCGCCCGCCCGTGCCGCTTCTTTCGCTTATCGTATTTATAGACCCCCAAGCTATCTTCACGGACGAGCGAAGACGAGTACCATCATCCCGTATCGCATCGTTGGCTAATCCATTCTGCCATTCATCATCGTCCAAGCTTCTATTCTCTTCATCATCGGGCCCGTTAGCCGGTGGTCAATGAACCAGCCGCCTTTTTCCCGAAATGTCTCGGGCAATCTTCCACTTATAATCAGACCCTCGGCTAATTCGGTCGGTTGTAAATCCAGCGATAGGCCGAGATTCAAATGGCTTAACGCGTGCTCCCTGACGTCGTTGGGGTCCGCACAGACGTCAGTCGAATTTACGATTTCCCACGGACGCCACTCACAGTTCCCTGATCCCACGGATTTAGTCGCTCATCCGTCCTTTGTTCCGGTTTACGTTAGCCACGTTACTTCCTCGTCGTCCACCTTCCACCTGTCGCTGGAGTAGTTTTGTGTCGATGATCCCACCAGCCTCGACAGTTACAGCCGCGTATCGTTCGCAGCACCGTTAGCGTTTAATTTGAATCTTAAAACCACACGCGCTGGTTAGAAGAGATCCCTTCGTTTGCAATGTAAACAGGCCAAGTTAAAATTCACGCGAGCGTTCCAAGTTCCACGGCCACGTTCACGCCACCACGTACCGTCCATACGATTTCTCGTACAAACGCGCATTCTATCGTTTATTCTCGTCCCGTTTCGTCATCCTTATCAATCTTCCGCGAAGACCGCGCATGATTACCGATATTTCCGTGGTTTGTGGCTCGAGTAGCGAAGCTTTGACTTGAGACGTCACACGAGGCTGGATTGGACTTTCTTGTCTCTGCAGTCTTTTTCCTCTGGAGGTCCTCAAAACTCTGGCCTTTTTGTTTGCCTCTAATTTTGGAGCAGCAGGGCCTCCAGCTTCCTCTATTTTCAGGGTATTTATTCTTCTTTCTGGTTTATTACAATCTGTAGCTTCTTCTTTGATCAATGAATGAACGATAGGATCAGCAGTCAGTAAAATAAGATAATATAAGCTAACAATAAATTAGCAAGAATTACTTTAATAGCTCACTTAGTAATTTTCTATAGATATTTATATATCATGTTTCTCATGGTAGTTAATTAGCAAATTCTTTATAAAATGATCTGTCAGTTTAGTTCACAAGGACCAGTCCTATGATTTCACTAGAAAATATTCTTGTTTGAATGCTTTCAACGTTGTTCAACATTTAATTCTTCCTTTTTCTATCCTCCGTTTCTAGATTTCCATTACTCAAATCTGTAGCTTTTTCATTAACCTCCAGTAAACGAACGATATACCATAGAAAGACACGCGCGAACACCTTGTCATCACTGAATATCCTTCACTCTCCTACTTTCTAGCTCTTCAGAATTCCAAAACTTTTCTGTTTTAATTGAAATATAAGAAGTCACAGAACACAGAGCACACGTTGGCACCTTTCGTTAAGAAATATTCTCCATTTACTAAAATTCAAAACTTGAATATCTGTCAACGCGTCGCACAATCTGCTAATGGCACAGGATAGCACTTCCCTCTCACTGAATATCCTCGAGGGCCCTTTCTTCCTGTTCTCCTCGAACTTCGGCAGGCCAGAAGTTAGAGATCCGCCGTTCGTGACGAACGACCGAGCGGTACGTCGCGGAGCGACGCGTGCAGGCGTATTTGTCCGTTTCTCTGCGTTTCCGCGCAGAAATTGCACGCTATTTCCACCAGCGGGGCCCGCAGAGCCGCGCGATCGTCCTCGTTGCGGGCATCATTCATAATTCACCGGCGATGCGTCCCTCCGTTTCCCCGCGCGTTCGCGTTTCTCTGTTCGCCGTTTCGCGTTCTTTGCTCGTTGTGCCGACACTGAGAAAATGCAACCTGTGCACTGTAATCGTTGCATAAGAATCCCTTCGAGCGTGTCACGGGTCAGTTTTACAGCACTGTTCGTTCATTTTGCGAGAATTGGTGCTGTGGAACCAGGGACCAAGAAACCATGCTGGATCCTCGAGTTCTCGAACCACTGCACAGTGCGTTGGTTAGGTGACAATGATAAAAAAGGATGCTTCTCTGTGGGTACTAAAATGGTCATGTAGATCTTGTAAAAGTCTCCTAAGGAGATTTAGGCTGTGGTTACAGTGGATGCATTCTTTGATGAAGTATTGTTCTGTCGAATGTTTGAACTAATCTGTTCTGACATATTCGTCAGAATATCAGTTCGTTATAAATTGCATCCACTGTAACTGCATTTAAAGCAGGGTTGACTTTCGTAGGATTTGTTATAGACCTTTGTAAAATTAACAAAGGTAGCTTGACTACTGTAAGAGCAGTTTTATTAAATTTACAAAGTCAATTCTTACTGATTGTATTAAACTAATACTTTGTATCAAACAAGATTTATGCATTGCGTAAAAAATACGAATCAGTTTACGTTGGCTTAATGAAGTATATTGTTAAGAGTAATCCTCTTAATTTTAATATTAGCTTCTTTCTCTTTCCACTATATTAAACTATATTAATAATTCGAAATGGCCCAGTTTTCTTATACCTTAATCAAGTTTTTCTAGATCACTCTTCAAAACTATTTTGTGATCTTAGGTGGGAACTGTTTCTAGATGTATCTATTCTGTAACAGACGAGGGCAAAATTCAAACTTTTTAGTATAGTACTGTTTGAATTGTTTCCAAGTTAGAAGATTCTTCCTAAGAAGTTCCTAGTAACTTTTGCAAATATTCTGATTTGTAGGTACTGTTCAAGCTTAAGAAAGTACTGCAATAGAATAGTTGAACGTCTTCACAGAAAATTCAGAGTGACTTAATTTGCGAGTTCAGTTACCCAAATTGCCTCAGTCTTTTCAAATACGTGTAAATGAATCCTAAAAACCGAAAATTTCATTTTTCTTTCCAAAACCACTCAACGCACTGTGCACTGTTCCAATCGGTAGTCGTCACGGTGCCAGCGAAAACTCACTCGGAACTTGTCAACGAGAGAACCACTTCTGAGATTGCGTGCGCTGCGCCACAAGCGAAAATAATCGCGCGCGTTCGCGTGCACCCACACAAAAATGTTAGAGAACGCGTAGCGAGAAGGCATGTGTGCGTGGTGTCCACGAACATAAAATTGTCGGTGTGCACGCGTAGAAGCGTGTCGAGAAAAGACGAAGAATGTTGGTGTGCTCATGTGCGAGGAAACACTGTTCACAGATATGCTCGTCTAGATGGGAATAAGTTTGTGTATGCGTTGGAGGAGCGAGCACGCGGGCGCAGTCTGGGAGAATGTGTTCGCCGAGGCGGTAGAAAAAGTTGACATGTGGGCAGGGGCGAAGATAAGATTATGTTGAGCCGCTGTGGAGCACCGTATTTTCGACACGAATTTTTTTATTGCAATAACGGACACCTTTCTGCCTGATTTCCGGACTTTTCTCTGACCTTTAGCCTTTCGTTGGAACGTGGTATTTATGTTGCCTTTCCTTGTTGGAAAACACGGTATTCGTGTATGATTGAATAGCCTCTTTTCAGTGATTAAGAAAGTGTAGTTAACGATTTCAAGAGGAGGTGATATTTATTGAAAATCTATTACTTTTAGTTACCAGAATGATCAAGATACACACATACTACATATACACAGGGTGTAACATGTATGCATTTAAATATTTGAAGGGGTAGTAGGGTAGCCCAATTGGATCACAGAGTGTCCTATAACACAGTGTCTGATCTGCTTTCAGTTTGCAGTAATAATGCCGTAAAGTTAGCAGTATGTTCTGAAGCGAAGAGTAGCTCGTGCATATTGATGAGACAAACACATTGAAGGAGTCTGTTGACCTAGAAAATTCGATTGTTGAGAAGGTTGTGTCTGTTTCGGAAGGCCTTAAACACATGTTAAGATCCTCATAGACATAAATCCTTCAATGGGACTCCTATTGTAAACGATCCCTGCTCTGTCGATCACTGGGTCAATCTTTAACAGCTGACTGCCGGCAGTCTTTTCGGTTACATTATATCTCTCTGTGTTATCTACGTTCTCTTCCGCAAGCATTTTTGATCTTTAAAGCTTTATAAAAATTAAACCGTAAAAGATATAATAAAATGTATTCAGACTTTTATCTTCTATTACTCTTTTTTAATATATTTGCAAAATTACAAAATCCTCTGATTTTATTTGACCATATAGACATGCTAACTTTAAAGCATTATTACTGCAAAATGAAAGCAGATCGAACATTATGTTATGAGACATTTTGTGACCCATTTGAGGTCTTCTACCACCACTTAAAATATTGAAACGTGTACATGTTACACACTTGATATGCACATATCTCATAAATATTTATTGGCATAAGAATGAAAACAGATACGTCTATGTTTCGAAGTTTACCAGTTTTATAGCTCTTACATTTCGATGATTAACGGGAGTTTCTAAACATTATGTTTGATTTACGATTGTCTGTGCTAGTTTACTTCTAACAGGTATGTACGCGTACCAGTTTGCTATTAGATTTCACATTTTCAATATTTTAAAACATTTTTGATATCCTCTTAGTAGAACAAGCGGCAAATTGCTTCACGATATTATAGAAATGTTTGAACGAATAAATATATAATATAGACAGTATACAAATTTTAAATTTGAATACAATAGTGAATTTTTAATTGTTTGGAAGAACACACTTGAGTGTAGTAGAGCATATATTCAGAACTATGATAAATAGCTTCGTAACATACAATTTTTATTTTTCAACACACATTGGTCATTGGAAAGTTCAAAGGTGCTTCTCAATTACCCGTTAACGAGGCAATCTCGACACTTGAATATACACGCAACTAACAGCAGCTGTTTTATCGCAAAGAATCTTCATATTCTAACAAGCAATCGCTGCTTCATCATCGCCGCAGAAGTATGGCAGAAAATTCTGAAAATTAAAATTAAAAATCCTCTGAAATTTTATGTGTATTTATTTACCAATGTATATTTCTTATTGTAAATTGCTATGACATATATCACACAATTATCACAAATTTATTTATGGTAATATAATAAGTGATATCCTATTTACAACATTAATGGAAACTTCGAGACTGCAACTTGCGAAAAAATCAAGCTTAGGTACAGGATCTGCGAAAGTACGGTTTCCTTTTCCTTCTCTCTTATCTCGTTTTAATGTTTGATTATAATATATATACCTGTATTTCCAGTATACCATTTCTCAACCAAATTTTTGTTATCCGAATGTTCCATTATCCAAATACTGCTATTCAAATATTCCTTCATTCGCAGGCCATGTTTGTACAGGATTAATTAATCTAACGATCGTGACGAGACTTACGTAAAAGAATAATTCAAGTCCGATAAGGTTTATTTAACTGGCAATGAGATTATACACGACATAGCGTGTCCTTCGAGTAATGAAATAAAATATAAAAAACTTCTCATGCTGAAATATCAACATTCTTTAAAGCACTCATATTTTTAAAAAAAAGAGCTGCTATGGTATAGTTTCTCTCGAATACATTAGCTAAAGAACTTATTACATTTCCAAGTAAAAGAGTTAAAAAGCAAGAATCAACCATATGTACATCGATATTACTCACGCAATTGTTCCGTTTGAAATCGTTTTTCGTGTCAATCGTGATCATTTCATTTTCCTTTCTTTTTCCTCTGGAACGTTTTCCCACTGATTTATGCGTCACCAAGCAGCGTAAATAGAGAAACGAGCTGCACGTATGTACATATGTACGCCTCCTCGATCGCCGACATGCCTGTACGTGTCACACATTCTCCTGGTTGGCGTAAGCGACACAAGTGGCTTTATACATATGTATGTAATGTAAATAAGCAAGCGCGTATTGTAAACCGTGCGCAAGAATACGCGCAATAAGCTATCATCAGTAACGCAGTTCTGCGAAACAAAAATGCGAGAAAAATCAAAATTTTGGTCAACTCTGATTGTACAATAGTGCGCGCTTAATTTCCAACAGAGTTGCATTATCTAAATTCCAATGACCAGTTCCACTACTCAGTATCTCGAGAACAGTGGAATGATTTCCTGGAACAAAATCTCGACCTGATTGATATGCGATCCTCACATTTCAATTGCACTAAACTGCATGTTGAGAATGTTCGCTTTAATTAGTCTCTCTGTTGGAGGACGTGAAAGTAAGCGTCTCGTGAATTGTAAGCGAACTGGGCCGAAATGCTTACAGGTGATAATGAAAATGTAGCTAAAGTGGAACTCACAAACTTGTTTCCTGGTGTAATTCCCGGTCGATTAAATTTCGCAACTGTACTGGAGCAAAGTTTACTGTGCAAATTACTTCCACAGTGGCGACAACTATTTAGAATATTAAAATACGAGATTATTGATTATTGTTCGGAGCAAACGTTACAAGTTTTGGTCCAGTTTATAGAAAATTTTGTTTTCGTTTTAATGAAGGGAAATTTGTTAACGTGGTGCTCCCATATCCTTTATTCAAAGCCTGGAAAGTACTATTTAAATAATAACAAAAAGAGCTATATAAAACTTGAATTTTAATTCCATATGTGTAAGTATCTAAAGTATTTATTCATTTGAGTCCTTGTTATTCCTTAAATTTTATGTTAGTGCAGGACCTGAGCATTGTAAATCCTATCCTAGCAACAGAATTTCGCTACGAGCTCATAAATGTTTGAATTTTGAATATTATTGAGTAGCTGCTGCCACCTAAATAGTGCAAAAGGCAACGCTGCTATTTCGGTACGCCCTCTATATTCGTGAAGAGTAGTTTTATCATCGAAATTGATGTATTTATGCATTTGAAACCATCAACATAGATCAGTATATCCTACAGAATAGAATGAACAATCAAAGCTTTTTTCCTGTCTCAAGCTTTTGGGTCTCTAAAGTTCCATTACCATTTCTATGTCACGCTCAACGTTAGCGGCTGTGCGTGAAATAAAAGTACAGAGCTACGAATGGTAAGAATCAAAACTATAATACCGACGCGAAATTGAATACAGGGGGTCTCGATATGTTCACAATAAATAGATGAAGCATATGCAGAAGTGATTTTTTTTAAGAAGTTGGTACTTCAGAATGTGAGACACGAAAGTCCAGTTTATCCTGTATATTCGTCTGTGCATGAAGCGTTCGTAAGCTCTCTTACCATCTCTTTTCACACCTAACAAGATTATCGACCCTATTTAGAATAAGATTGTAACACTGTCAGTAGGAGAAATTTGAACTAAACTTTTCCTAAAAAATTTGAAGTCTGAATTGGTCTGTATATTGCTACGGACGAAGTATAAGATAGACTTATCATTGGGTGCATTTTTGACTATTCAATGTATCTTTTATCATTAGCTGGTAAGTTTCTTTACCATTTTCATATCACGTTCTATGTTATCGGTTCAGTCTAAAATGAGATTACAACACTACGAGCGGAAGGAATTAAAATTAAATATTGGCGGAAACATTTCAAATATCTAGGAAAATAAAATTATTGATTGTAACATTAATGAAGAGAAAAATATTAATAATAGGGTGAGTGGTAAGCAGTGAGAGAGTGTGAGGGTTAGAAGAGTACGTATAATCTAGGTTTAAAATTAAAAACTTATCAAATGCCCCTGTACAAAAAGAACAGAGAATTTCTCCTTTTCTTAATGTTTAATTGGCTGTTGCATTTTTAATGATATTAAAAAGTAAATATTTTACGGTAATTTTAAAACTCTGAAGTATAAATAATATATTGAATAAATTAATATATTACAGATTTATAATGATTGAAAGCAACGAATATATCAGGTATCAAATAAACGCATATAAGAACTGTTTTTTATATCATATTCATGGAAACAATTTTCATTTCACATGCATTAAAATGCACGTGAAATGTGTCCGACTTGACTTATTCTACTGTCACCGCTATCTGACATGGCTAATGCACACTGGTAGCAGAATAAATCATAAGTCAGACATCTCTCCGAAATTTTAGACGCTTTTGTAACAAGTACTAATTAAAGCAAAGCCTCTAGCACAGTTTCGTCATTATTGATTTTCATCCTAATTTAACATGTAAAACCGTCGCTTAAAATTTCTGACATCTGTTATCCAATATCCTGCACAAGATTTTCTTTCGTACTCAGAAAGAGTAGAATACATTATGAATCTTGTCATATATTTTAATGTGATTCTACAGAACAAGTTACCTTCCTCATTTTCTCGAAAACTAGAAAGTAAATGAAACTAAATTCCATTTCACTACTTGCACAAAAAGGCGTTCACTAAACGAAAGAATGAATTGCAACAGCTATTAATAGAGACGATTCAATCAGTATACGTATATTGCTTATACGTATATCAACATCTTGACGTTTCATGTTTCTATCTTATATCATATTTATATCCTTTCTTCTATCTTGTGGCTGCATTTACTTGAAGGGTCTTTGAAAAAAGTGAAGCTCTGAATACGAAATAGGCGAATAGTTTTTTAAACAGCACTTAACATGAGAATGCGAAGCATTCGTACCGACAAAGCCAGTGTGAAAGTGAAAAGAAAGAAGCCCTGCATCGCGGAAATCCTGCCCGCGATTATGCAAACGTAGCATTAAGATGCATCTCCATTGAAATGTTCGACGTTCCCCCATGGAAATTGCAACCGTTGCGACGTTTACGTGGCGTCGCTTGCATTTGGGCTTCATAATCAGAAATTGTTTGAATACGTACTTTCCCTGAACGATTATCGTTCGCCTAGAGGAATCCCAGCTTTGGCGTTTCACATTCCTTCCCTTTTATCTTGTCAACTCAGTGAAGAGATTAGAATTTATGATGGGATGTGTTAAAGACAGTGCAAGAGAATATCGAAAGCGATATGTCGAGTTCACTTAATTTTATACAAGTGTGAGAAATTTTAAGAGATGATTCTACATGCGAAAATAAAACAAAAATGAAGATAAACGAAATTACTTCTAAGGCTTCGTTTCTGAGTTATTATAATTGTTGAGAAAACCCTTAAGATATACCTGAAATGTGTCTGACTCGAGACTTACTCTACTGGCTTCCTTGCGTCTGACTTGGCTGATGCACGCTGATAGTGTGCTTTTTGAGAATAAAAACAAATACAAATGAATTATTATTTTCTGGTGTGAATGTCCATTTAAGACTGAAACTTCTTTTCGTGAGAAGAGCAGAGTTGGAAGGTGGCCACAGAACGAGGCTCACAAGAGAAAGGCGGAAAAGCAAAGTGTCGCGAATAAAGCTGGTCGAAGAAAACGCGCGGTCACGTAGCGTGAAATACAAATACTGAACGAGTACCTGAGAGCATCTCCGCGCTCCATCGAGAATGCCTTAACGTCTCTCCTTCGGGGTAAAACGCAAATGTACACATTCCATGTTTATCCACGTCCTTGCCAGATCCTTCTTTTCCCGATATTTCAATCGTTAATCCCTTTCAAAGCTTCTATAACATCGAGTCTTCTACGGACAAGAAAGCAGGGTCAATTGTTCTGATACGAACTGGAAGTCTAGCATGAAATACAAGAATATTAGGAATTTTTGAATACTACTTTATTTCAAACTTAAACATTTGCTAAGATCACGTGTTTCAGTTTATGCTATTTAGTTAGTCTTACTTAAGTGGACCATCCTGTATAATAATACTAATAGTAAACACAAAAAATAAGTAAGTGAAATTATATCCCCAAAAAAGTTACACAACCTGAAACCAAAAACCAAATGATTGTAAACTTAAGATATAATACGTCAAAACCATATAAATTTCGTTAAGAACTCTCTGTAGATATAGAAATATAATAGATTACATACGATTCACATTGAACGATTCTTATAGATATAGTGATCGGTCTGATCAAAGACGTTAGTTTACTACTTATATCTTTCAGCTACGAACTAACTCACTTATACGCGACATCTTCGTTGCAATTTTTCTTCGTTTCCTAATTAATAAAGATTTCCCAGCACAGATCCTTATAACTTAAAATTAGAGATCATCCAAGCGTTCTATCGTGAACTACGTCCCTAGCTGTTGTTGACTCCAGAACGTCGAACAGGATTGTTGTTAGTTTTACGAGCGCAACTTTTCTTCCTCTGGCTAAGCAGAAATCTATATCGTAGCCCCGTTACAAGCAGAGGATGGGAGACGTCGCGCAACACGACGAAAGAGGAAAGTAGAAAGTTTCTCTTTCGAGAGAAAAGTTGAGCCATGAAAAAGAGAGAGGGAGAAAGAAATCGGCGTCGAAGATCACAAAAGGACGAGCGTTAAGGGTTGATTTATGAGCGAACGCGAAAAACTCGCGGGCCGATGCACCGCTGGGGATAAATATTATCCACGTATCTCTTCGATCCTGTCTCTCCTAGTTCCACGTGTCCTTCCTAGCGATTCAATTTTTAACTCGCCATAGACGAACAACGTCGACACGCGAGTGAAATATCTTCTGCAGTTTCTTTGGTTATTGACGTCTCGAATTCTTTCTTCATCGATTAAATTACTTTTCCCCTTGCGTGCTTTATTTTAATTAAAATCTCAGTGCATGGAAGTTGAAGTTAATTTGCTGTAAATAGTTTGCAGCATAGCGAACGTGATAATGAGTTTGTAACAAGTAAATGCAGAACACTATATCACAAGTTATTACTGATATTATTATGTGAAAATACCTATTTCAAGAGGATATCAAATTTTCCTGTACCTGAAAATCATTAATTTATTTTTAATATTATTATTACTGTTTAAGTTGTATTGTTTTTTCTTGGCACACATTTGCTAGTTCGATTTCTCTAAATCAATTATTTGAAATATTGCTCATCACTGCTTATCAGTGGTGTAATGGGGGACACAGTATTCATACTAACACAATTTTTATTATTTAGAAAAAACTACTACAAACTTTCTATGTATTATTGTTACTCATTGTGTATTGTAGAGCATCAGTAATTCTAGATTATGTTATAATGTCAATATCGTTCCAATTGAGAGTTAGTATTGACTTATGCAGTAGTTCGCGTTTCGTTGTCTTAGGATAGAGAATATGTCGCCTGATGAAAAGTTTCAAGAACTCCAAGTCGTTTCTGAAATCTTACATCGCAAACAAGTTCTGTTGACGATCGAATTCCTTTCCGAGCTTCAAAACATGTCGCGCGTAATTATTTCGTTATGCAACTTCCATGACAAATTTTTCCTTCCATAGAGGAAAAATGTAGTAGCGTCAGCGCTAAAATTAGATTGGTCTGTTTACAGCAGCCAGTGAAAGGGATAATGCAGTGTACAAGAGAGAAAAAAATAAACTGTCCGGAATTTTTCAATATTATTTACTGAATCACTTTGCATTCTCATTGACCTATATACCTACATTTGATTGCATATCATCTCTATGAATTTTTTGTAGTGAAGAAGAATTTCTACACATGTTGAGTTATTGAATTAATAAATATATTCCATGTTTTCATAGGTTACTCGATCTATTACTTCTGGGTCAATAAAATTAAACGCTGACTTAAAGGCCCATCTAAAATTTTACGAAAATATTGCATAGATTATTCATTTATACAATAATAAATTAATTGGATATTTTAATCTTTTCTACGTAAATTAACATCGAAATATGGACTATTATAAACTCCACCAATTTCACGAGTTCAGTCATCAAATTATATTCAATATTGTAACATAAATTATTGTAAATAAATTACTGATTTAATTAATCACCATCTCTGAATGCGAATTAATTTACTGCTTTGATATTTTCCAAATATATGTAAAATACTTTCATAAAAAACAAATTAGGAAATCTAAATTCTACAAATTGTTCAGTGATCGTACTCTGTTCAATATTGTAATATTAATTATATTTATATTATATATAATAATTAAAATATCTATTAATATAAATAACTGATTATAATAACTAACAAATGAAAATAGTTAAGAGAGAATTAATAATGTTAATTGTTGTAATATTTAACTATTTTAGTAAGTTAGTCTATTTATTTTTATTTGTTCCGATGGTGTAAAACTTAAACAAGTCACGAAGAGTTATACACAGGCCAAATCGAGCGTCCAAAGGCGTCGCAATTAGCGAAAAGGAAGACCTAGTAGTAAAGTCGAGCAATGATCAGACGAGGAGTCAGTAGTGCAATCTGGTCGGATTTCGCGTTTGCAACATAAACGCGAAGTACGTAAACGCCTGTCTTATATTAGTCGACGCAGTTCGAAGGATTTTGCAACGATTTCGAAGCACTTTTGGTCGAAAGTTCGAGAACTTCAGCGCCGAAAAGTTTTCGAAAATCGAGGAAGACTAGGGAGCGAGAAACTGGTCCGCCAGCTCTCGTTAGTCCTCCGAAAATCGCGGAAACTTTGATCTCAGGCGATTTCGCTGTAATTTCTCGCTCACGGTCACGTGCAAATAACAACTTTTAAACAACGACGCGACAGCCTTGATTACTCGTGTTAGTTCTCTCGAAGTTCGAGGCGCATAAAGTGGCCAAAAGTAATTATTTCTAGGGAATAATTACTTGTAACAGGAAGTCGTTTTTTTTCGTCGAAGGAGTAGGAGATTCTTTAGAAAGAATAATAAATTGTAGCACGAAGTTCTGTGAAACGAGTGATCAAAGTTATGAACATTTTAATTTGTGAAAGTTTTGAACATTGAATTCTGATTACCGTTTTGAGTGTTAGTTATTAATATTAGGATTGAATCGTACAATTATTAAGCTGCGAATCATTGAATCAAATATTTTTTAATAGTTTATTCTGTTAATTTTTTAATCTAATATTTACCTAGTATCCATTAACTCTGGACCTTCAAGTTTTTGACTTTTTGAAATTTGAGATTTCTGTGCGCTTTCTGATTTTTGACATTTAACAGTTTAAAATTATCAAATATTTAAATAGCAGGATTTTAGAACATTTCAACTTCATATTTTTTAAAATGTCGAACTTATAAATTTAAAAAATTTCGAACGTCCGGATTTAATATAGGTCATAGAATTACCGAAGCTTGAGACCTCAGAGTTTTTGAAGTTCTAGCCTCTTGAATCCTTAAGTCCCTAAGCTTTCAAAACTTCGAATTCCTGAACTCATTTTGAAAAATGTTTAACTTTCAAACTATTACCAAATTTCTGCTTCTTTTTTTCAAACTTATAACCCCTAGAATTCCAATTCTGAAATTTGAAATTTCAAAACATTTACGTCTACTACGAATTATCAAATCATTCGAGCTTTAGACTTTTCAGTTTTTTAACTTTTGAGTCGTTGAATTTTTTCTATAAATATATTCAAGATATTATAACGATCGATGTTTCAACGAAGACTAAAGCGAAGCCTCAATACACAGACGATCCAACCGACCGCAACCCTTCTTATCTTAGAGAGTAGTCAAATCGAGCAACTCCCTCGATCCTCGGGATAATACATTCGTCTGCGAGGAAATTTGAGCTGTCAGGAAACGGACATCCTGGCTGCGACGTCTAACGTCATAGGCAAGCTCGAGATCGCGTAATTAACAGGATATATCCTTCCCAATCCCCCCTCCCATGTCGGTGGCAATGGGACTCACCCCCTTTGCCCCTGTCTAGCAAACGGGAATTTAGATCGCGTTACAGGTTCCTGTCGGTTGCAGGAACCACTTGCTAAATCCGTCTAAGGTGACTGCTGAGACTGATTGGGGTTCTCGAGTCGTGTACAATCTCGCCTTAGCTGCTGACAGAATTGTTTTCGAATCGTAATCCCTTTGACACGTTGACCACGGTTACCTTGGGATTGGATTAGGTCAAAGGGAGGAGAACGCTTAACTAAATTGCTGTAGCTACTGCTAGGATAAATCTGTGATTGTAAGGCAGAACAATGTGAGTCCTTGATGTATGCTTTCGAAATATTGACATTCATAGTTTCAATCTTGAAATTCGTATGGAACCTTTTTACTGTTTTAAACTTTCAAACAGTTTTAAGTCTTGGATCTTATTATAGTGACTTTTTTAAAGGAAGGAGAATTTATATTTAAATATAATTTTCAGTTCTTTCATTTCTACTTTAAATTCAAATGTCTACTTACCTTGTGATAGTGGTAAAGAAATAGCACCTGGGTTTATGTTAGTTTACATGATTCAATTACGTAATGAATCTATACCTGAGAGTCAATACGACTCAAGTTCTTTTTTGTTATTTTTCAAGGGAACCGAAAAACAAATGCGATTACCCATTTCTTAAAATAATATTGATGGGTCTACAATAAATGTTATATAACAATGTTAACTATTAAATTTCTTTCACTTATAATGTATCTTAAATAAATATCTGTTATATTTGTTATTGTATTTGTTCTAGAAAGATAGTAAATTAATCGAGACACTTAATGTGTCAACTACAGTTCAAGTATGAAATATTAAAGCGCAAGGTTAGCGTTATAAAATGAAATAAACTGTACGTTCCCGTTATACTAACATTCAAAGAGAGGAAACTGGAAAATTCCTAATGCGATTACTTAATAATCCTGCTGCTTAAATATGCCGTGATTAAATGCACGGTTGGCGCAGGAAATGGAAAGTTTCGAACGAGCTTCGTCCTAAGTTTTATTGATCTTTCGCGAAAATTCCGCGTTTACCTTTGCACGCGAAGGCGAAAAGTTCCCACGGAAGGAAACTTTTGCTTGAAATAAGGATACTGGCGTCGCGAATGAAGCTAGGGACTTCGAAGAACTTACTAGAGCAGGTATCTACATAGAAACATCATCATCGTAGCGACAATGTAATGTGGATGCTCTTTGGAAATCATTCTTTGAAATAGACTTTCATATCGAAAATATCAGCTTTTTCATCTCAAACATTTGAAAATTGCACTGCCATATTGTCAGTTTAACAATCCTCTGGGTTTATTAATGGAGAATATTTGGTTTTATTTCTTGTAGTTTATGGAAATATACAGAGACAAATTTTCTTTGAATAGCTTTCTTTGATTTAAACTGGAACTCTCTATGTGATATGAAGAATATTGTTATCGTACCCTGAAAAAGAGGACTGATAATTCATCGTACTCTACTTTTTCGCGTACTCTCATAAATTCTGTGTAAATACAGATAGACGTCTAAAAGAATCCTTAATCAGTTCGTTTTTGTTGGGTCTTGAAATGAATTTAATTCTTCAAAACATTTCAAAATACATAATTATTCTTAAGTGAAACTACAGACCACTAAATATTTTATTTAATAAAAGCTAATATTTAATTGACTCACAAAAGAAACAAAAAGAAAAGAACAAAAAATACTAAAGGCGACTTATTTTTCTAACAAGTAGAGTAGCTGAAACTCATTTCTCCCATTCAAGAGCATGTACTTCAGAAATCAATACATACTGTAAAAATATGACGTTACCTGTTTATAGAAGTGAAAAAGATGGAAATCAGGAGGGATAAAAGGAAGTCGATATACGGTCAAACGATTACACAAACGTTTCTCCAACAGAGTTCCTTTTTTTATCTCATTGCCCAGGGGACATTTAACGATACATATGTACTTTGGAAACGGTCACAGAAACACGTGTGTATGAAAAAAGCACACTTTTACAAAAGACACCTTTCTCGCATCGTACATCACACACGCGCAAAATATGCTAGTTGAGGGGGAACTCTCAGCTCTTTCTCCCCATGGAAAGTAAAATTTCTCGTAAAAAGAATTCAAACACCACACTTTCGAGCAAGAATGGATGGCGTTAACGCGAACAATCGTGATTCACAACACTATTCCGTTCATGATGGAATCTTACAAAGATTTTTATATTTATCGAAAAAGCATGCAAGATTCGAAAAAATATACTTCAAATTATTATTGACAATTGATTCAGGAGTTAGATCTACTTTCCTGAAAAACAATCAACGATCTCCAAATTAAAATTTTCATGACTTCAACTATCTAAATATATTTAGGTGTCTATAAAGAACTCTTTTTTATGTTCATATTACATCCTCTGATGTTTGTACTGCAAAAAAGTTCTTAATATTCATCTAAAAACCTTTAAGACTTTTGAGAGTCGTTAAATGTTTTTCATAAAAATAGGGCTAGCCCCTAAATCAGTTTCTAAATGACGTTTTTGAGAGTCCTATAGTATACTCCTTCGACTCATATAAAAAGAACTATGCGATTCCATCATCAATTGAACAATAATCTCAGTGAGAAAATCGTTCTTTCGCCGCGAAATAAAATTGTCAATAAATCACAGTATTTGACTTCGTGATTCGTTCTCAAAGGATACTCAATTGGTTTCACTTACTCGTAAATAGTCGACGACAAAGTAAGATATTTCGGCGAGAACTACTTTTCAGCGACGAAACTGGCAGCAACGAGCCGTTCAATTTTCCAAGTACCCTTGCTTGAGAATTCCCACTTCGTTTAACACGCATACATCCTTCTTGTAGTTTCCTCGTCTTATGTACAAAACGGAAAGCAGGTGTTTTTGATTTTAAAACTTTTCTCACGTACCTTGTGTTACATACACTATGTACAGCCTCTTTGTACAAGATTATTCTTAAAATGAAACGAATAGAGAAGGAAAGAAGGGAATAAAAATATTGTTGAGCAATAGACTCCTGCTCTGATTAAAAAACGAATAATTATAGATTTGACTGAATTCCAAACCGAATTGACACTTATTATTAGTGGTTAAAATTAATCTGTTAACCGGGTCATTCGAAGGCTAAAATATCTTCAATATCCTTAACATTTTATACTGTAGGCCCCTTTGGAACTATAGATCTTAAAATTAATGTAAATAGAAAATAAAACTTATATTCAATTAAAGAGTAACCAATTTGCTAAAAAAATACACTATACAAAAGTTCATGCACAAGTGAGAATTCCCACTTTTCACTGCACTTTCAAGTTTTATCACATTCTATGCGGCTCCACTGTTCTTAGAAAGAATCAGAGGTAAATTAATTGACCTTTATGTTACTTACTTGTAATACATTTAATACTATACTGTCTCGTTTTGTTTTAATGGTAATATTAAATTTCGGATTTTTTTTTATTTAATAGTATTTTTATAGAATAACTTCACTCCCTTACCCCGATTAACAGATTAACACTTACCCAATTAAGAGTTTATAAACAAGTCTGTTTAACAACAAATTATTTCTTTGAATAAGATATATATACGTACTCCACCATTACTCACACAAAATAGTCGCTCGATCGTTCATCACGCAGCCTTTTTACACGTCTTTTTACAAATTCTTTTTACAGCAAATGAGACACGTGTGCAACGATGCACTCTCGCGGCGAGGTCTCGGTTTTTTCTTCTTTTTAGAAACGATTTTAATAGTCTCCTTCACTGTTAACTCGCGAAAATACGGGATGTGTTAGGACCCCGCGTCCTGGGTCCTTTCGTGCACAACTTGACTCGAATCCTCGCGATTTATACAATCCCTGATAGCTTGGAGTATCACTGGCACCCTTCTGTCCAGAGCTGTTAAATGCGGTTCCCACAGAACTGGTGCCACAGGGTCCCTTGCCATGCTTTTTCGCAGTGCTGCGCTCAGTCGTACAGGTCCATTGTGGAATCTGGAAAAAATAGCGTGGAGGTATTAAGTGTAAACTACTTTATTGAGTACATAGTATTAGTGTCCCTGAGTGGTCCTTCCTTGTTATGAAAAGGGTTAATATATTGCTTCGATTGATTATTAGGATTTCCAGGAGCAAACTGAGTCTCTGATTTTAATATTGTTACGGAACGATTATTTAAATAATAGTTATTATAATAATCATAATATCCACTTCTTTGTTTAATTCCTAATCGAGTGATCTTTTGTTTTATTTCATATCTGAGTAAGTATTTCTTGCAATAAATCTGTTTTTATGATACTAAACGTAGAGACTTTAAATCTCTTTCCATTTGTAATTTTTGATTCGTGACTCATATCAAGAAAGCTTTTCTGTAATAAAATACAGTACTGCAGCCATCACTGTAGTCGTAGAAAGACCGCGTTTGTTATCATGAAATATTTATTTCTATCGAAAATATACTGTTACCTACCCAACGAAATATTTGAAATCAAAACAATCAATGTTTAATTTTCAAATAAAGACATGTCTGTTATATTTTGCATTATTTGTTCACTATGCTGCACTTTGTTTATCCTGTATTCAATGCATAATTTTTGGAAATCGATATCACCTACTATTTTACATGAAACGACTAACTAAAATGAAAACTAAGTTTGAAACAATCTATTTGAATCTATTAAAATAGATCTACGTTCTCCAAGACATATTTAATTGCTAAAGTATTCAGGTTCTTAAGATACATTTAATACAATTATAAACAATAATGAATTATTTACAGTTCATTGTCGGTATAGCTTATATTTCAGTAATAGCGTTAAGTAGAATAAGAAACTTTTTGGTCAGACACAAGAGCTAGGACAACTACCATACTGAATGGATTTTCGCGTCGTAGAATAAAATAGATATATTACATTTTATTTTACATATTCCATTGCACATCATTTTCTAAGGAAGCATTTCTACCTCTGTGTCTTACAAGTTTTTCTTAGCTTGCAGATATTCAAGTTAATTTAAAGAAACGAAGCTATATTCTCTAACTTTAAAGTAGCAACCATTACTACTATCTACTAAAAAATTCAACAATTTCGTCAAGCTTGTTAAGTTCGACGATGGAAAAAAGTCAGCTCCAACATTTGGAACATAATTCGCGTCAGGCCCACCTGTTATAAGAGAAGTCTATCATTTTCTAAAACATCATCTCTCTTGAAATGTTCTCGTATAACTTCATTCATTTTTGGAAACGCTTCGAACTCACTTTGGACACATTTCGCTGTATTTCATACTCAATCTCAGGCTCAAAATTGCCGAATAAATCACAAAACCACCAACTTTGATCAACTCCCCAAAGATTCATATTCAACACCATCAACCTTTCACAGAGTAAATCTGTCAACAACCTGCTCGTTCGAGCTATCCCAGACAAAAAGAAGAATCCTTAGTTCGCTGAAAATTTTCACCTCCCCTCCACGTTGGCTTTCAATATTCACGGAATCAGACTAAGTCGATCGCTTTTAATAAACATGCAAATCCACTGGCGCAGAAGTCGTCGGGGGGTGAAAGATTAAAAAACGTGACCCTCCGCCTTCTCCGAATAAATCGATCGATCCCACCGCGTGCTGTAGAAGGAATTTTTCCATAAAAATGCAAATGCCCGTAATTACAAGTTTAACCAGTCGGAAGATGTGTATCTTCGCTGCGAATCACAACAACACTTCCGTTTCCTTTCCTGCTCGTCAGAAGATTGTTTTCGTAGACAACGTCTTAAAGTTTTCAAGAGTGTCGGAGCGTTCATTGAGATTTCCAAAGGTGGTTCAATAATGGAGGATCTATCTGGGTGTTCCACGCGGAAGAGGCAATGAATAAAGTATCGACTCGGGCAGACGTTTCGCTGATATCATTTATGTTAGCTACAGGGTGGTCTACTTATTTTTAGTCCCTCTTTTCAGGTCAGATGAAGAAATGGTATCCTGTAAGATTTCGATCGAAAAATAGAAATTCAGTGACTCGTCTTTTATGCTAATAACGATGGTAATATTATTTCCTTCGAGAATACTAGACAAAATTAGAGTCTCGTACCACCTATCGAGGACTTCTCGAATGCTCCAGGAAATTTTCAAAAATTAATCACTACGGGTCTTTTTATTAAAGTTTATTTCAAAATTAACTTCCATAGATTTTTAATGTTCGAACTATGAATAACAGTTACTTAAGCTTATTCCATTAACTTCGGAAGTTAGACACATATATTTTTCAAAAATAATCCAATGTAGAAATTTGACTTATTTTCATTTTTGTATACTCTATTCGTTTGGTTTCTTAAAAACAGCATTTTTAAAAGAAATATTGTTAATTATTGTTTTCTTTAGTATAAAGGTAGTCCTTTTTTCAAGTATTAAAAGATTATTAAGGATTCATTAAATAAACAACGAAATACTCTATCATATGTTTAATTCAATTTTTCTTGAAAAGGTTCATTTTATATTCTACATGGTAATCACATTCAAACCGATACACCTTATACGTGTAAAGGCATATGTATGTTTAAGGACGCATCGTGAAAGAAGCGCGGATAAAAGTACTTTTCTGACTGGCTACCTCTCGATGTCACGAGAGAACCAAGAAAAGCACAGCTCGCGACCAAAGAAGGATAAAGGCTTGATCGAACAGCTTTTATACCGTTTGAACGATTATGGTCTCCGAGGAAATTGATGACCCTGAACGACAGATCCTTTCAATATTTACCTAATCGAAGGAAGTTCAATCGAGTTCCATCTTCTGGAAATTTATCGTGACATTTCTACAGTAAATTTGTTATCTTTCTTTCGTTTCTCTTTTAAGCGCAATTTTGTGTTATCTTCTTCCTGTTGTTTTATCACATTCGCCAATGTATCCGCGAAATATTCACCAAAAAAAATACTAATTTAACGCTATACTCAGGACGTTGACACAATCCTCACACTATTACAAATAGAAATATCAACTAAACGAAAGAACAGAGAATACGCTATTTCACTCAGATCTACACATTTTTGAATAAAAAAAAATTGATAAAAATTAAATGAAAATATCGTGATGAATCCTCGTTCAAATTCTCTTAAATTCATCGTACAATTGTGTTAATTAAACGCGTTAATTAAACGTAATTGGAAATTCGAAACATCGCTAGGAAACCGTAATTTAATTATTAACGAAAGATGAAGTTACCAGCACTTGACTATCAATTCTGTAATATCATAAATAGAACAAAATTTGTACTAACTTCTAATGCAAACATAATTATGAGCATGGCCCCGATTAATTGGAAGATATGTCGATCATCAATGTAATCGCTTGATAAATACGAGTACGTTCGTGTATTTATAATAAGCATTCATGATTTTAGCTTTAAGCGTTTCGTACGAGTACAGATCGAGCACGGTGAATGGGATTTGAATGAAAACGAAGTCATAATGAAAGAAGGCAACTGTGACTGACACGGTGAAGTAGCCGCAATGAAGTAGCCACAGGATGCAATTATTCTATAATATCGAGTTTAATAGACACCGTGTGGGCTTCTTTAATGCATCTTCAACGAGCCGAGCACGATTTCATTCAAGTAGCTGCTTGTGCTCGCGATCCTCTCTCCAACAATTACCGAGACGGGCGACGATCAAACACGATTAACTTTTATCGGAAAAACCGGCTCGACGATATCAATCTTCAACGTATAATCTATACTCATTATCAAACTGAATTTAAAACGATTGTAAATAGGAACAAAGAAAGGCAGCAACTAAACTCTACACTTTTATCTGTTAACCAGGTGATTTATAAACTAGAAAATAGAAACTATGTTTTATAACATATACTAAGATCTCAGTACACGATAAAACAACGCGTTTAGGTCTACGCTGCTGCATTGACAAAGAAGCGCTGTTTTCAAAGAAGTTAAAAGTATGCTGTAACCTACAGTCGAAGATACATATAACATCTTTTCCTCAGCACGACCTCCCAAGCATCTTGGCAAACTTTGTCACCTCCAATCTGGAACGCCCTGTATAAAATCTACTCCACAAAAATGTCCCTCGTTTCCCGACACACCCCGCGTATTTATATCCCACCTCGCTCAACATTTCAATTTCCCTGCACCTCTTCCACCCCTCGTGCCTCAATTCCCTGCTTTCCCAAACGTGTTAACTACTCCACACCAGATAATCGGTCGACAGGGAGCAGAGGAGACGGATCGAACGACGAAAGGTTAAAGAATTCACCGATATCTTCCGCCTGAGTCCCAGGCCGTCGTAACTCGCGGGGAATTCAATCTGCGGAATGCTCCGCTTTTATCGAGACAGCGGCAGGTGTCGCGGAGGGGCGAGGGGGGGGGAGACGAGGCGGTCGACAAAGGAGATATCGCGACCGTACGAGTTTGGGCACCCCGAGGCGGGGTACGGTCGTAACGACGGCTTAAGCAGCAGCCCGAACAAATCGATAATCGGCCGATGGGATCGTGCATCGGTCACCAGCCGGCGTACGCGCTCACGTCCTGTATCTCTGCGCGCGTGTCGACGAAAATCCGCTCTCGTCGAATTTATCGCCCCCGTAAAAAGCCCGTCCCCGTGAATCCGCATCAAAGCGGAGATTCACGAGCGACACGGTACCGGTGGCCAATTCTGGTAAAACGTTTCACTCCGAAATCCGCCTTATCCGCGAACCCCCTGCCCTCGCCCACCGACGACACCTCTACCTGGGCCATACGACGGATCGTAAAGTTTCCCCGGGCTTTCCCTTTTTCGAAATCCGCCGAGAGGCCGTCGAGCGGTCCGCTCTGAATTGGAAATTCGCCCGATCGATCCCTGGCGACCGCTGCGTCACGGTCGTCGCGAAATTAGGAGCGTGGCCGATTTCGCGATCTTGGGAGGTCGATTTGAGGAAGGCTCGATAAGCATCGACGATGTTTCGCCATCATATGTTCTTCTTCGTTACTTGTAATTGGGAGAATAAAGAGAAACGTATTCAGAGTCAGTCCAAATATTGAGACTTTAACTTTACATGTCTCTTGAAACAATTAATGCCACAAATATTGTAAACTTAAGTGCAGAGGTAAAGAAGAAATAATGTACAGAAAGTAATAAATATTTCAGTGCGTCTGAAGATCAGAGTCAGAATCATACATTGAATCTCGTAAAACTCGTTATTTTCGCTTGATAAAAAGGGCATTTAAAAATTCTATAAAACTACTATACACACAGTTTTGAGTCTTAGTAAAAACTTACTTCAACAAAGTGCTGAGAGTGCTCTGTCTAATCATGCAGCACTGCAAAATGGGCGCCAGGATAGAGATTTCATCGTGGAAGGGTTGCCCGAAACCTCTGCCGTGGTCCAAGTGCAAGGGGAACGTGTTGTTCCCGAAGATCTTGAACGTTTCGTAATGGTGCCTGTCCATGTTCCCCATGAGGAAATCTAGGACAGCCATATCCATTAAATCCAGCAGTCTTCGACCCTCATCGTACGGTGGTATTTCTTTAACCAAGGAACAGTAATCAGAGTCTGAAAACATAAAAATAACGATATTAAAATGTCTGCACAAAGTAAACATATCGCTTTCGTAATACTTTCTTGAGAACTAATAACATCCATACCATACTACTGCTTTGACGTATTTTATAGGTTTCACAGTCGTGATCAAATATTCACAAGTTAAAAATGTTCAATTTTTCATTTCAATCAAAGAGTTTGAATATAGACTTTCTCGACTTGGAGTTCATATAAGAAGACTAAAAATATGTAAATCAGATTTAAATATTTCAAAACTTTTAAATTTGAAAATTTGAAAATTTAAATATTTGAATTTGACTATGTTGGTGAAATATTGTTGGGGTCTCCCAAAGACCTTTAGTATATTAAGGATTAATTTGCGTGGAATCTGTACATTTTAGCTAGCATGTCGCTCTGACCAAGACTTTCATTTTCGACTTGTGACTGTTTTCTCGCAGAACGCTATATAGGTCAATTTGTCAAAAATGATCGAAGAGGTGTTTTTAATTGAATCAAGATAGCTATTGACGACAACAAGTGCATATTCGTCACATACTTTGAACGGTCTGCAAAATTTTATGCCTGGAACAAATTTAAACGAACTGCTGACATCTAATGCTTTATGCAACGAAGTTATGCATGGGTTACGAGGATAACGCAGCGTTTTAAATTTTCGACGGACCGAGGAATCAAATATTCAGTGAACTATGCGAAATGTTTCGTTTTAAAATCGTGCCTTAATATCTTTTTTTTTACTTTCATCAATAACTTCCATAATCTTGAGTTCTCCCTTTTATTAAAATGATCTGAATTTATTTCCACCTTTAGTTTTTAAAATGAATTACAAGTATCAATTTTAAGTCATATAATTTTGAATATAAACTTCTATAAGATATTATATTTATACTATTAAAACCAGTTCGAAAAACTATGATTAAATGTATTTGAAATTGTATCTAAGCGTTCCTGCAACACCTGAATGTTACCCGTTAAAATTTCAAATCTTAAAAGCTTTTTCACATTGTGTTAAAATTATTTTTAGTATTGCCATTCTGCAAGTTCCATTACTAATGGCTCCTCACAAAATGTTATGTAAATAGATTTCCATTTGTGCTAATATTATTTTCTGTTACTAACATCATCATATAAAGGGAAGCATAATTCTCAATATTGTTTCTATCCTGCTTAACTATCGTACTTCTTGCCCACACTTTTCACTGACCTACCCTAAGCAAAGTACCTGCGAGATGTCCACAGACGCTGAATCAGCGATTTTTTCATTACTGCTAGCCGTACGTACGCATTTCCATGAAAATGGAGTAGGTCACGGCGTTTTCACAAATTTCGGCCGTTCCATTCATAAACGTCCCCACATTTAAATACAAACTTTCAAAGTTATACAAGGCGTCTCAGTCACTCTATGTATAAAAATATCAAACTGCAGAACACAAATTTTTGTACGAAACTTCGCTTTCAAGAAAACTGAATCTAAAAGTCGAATATTTTTCTTACTTTCGATTTAATAGACAACTTAAGAAAAATTCGTAAGCCAAGGGTTTATAATTATATCTGTTCTCCACTTACTTTAATCACATAATATTAAAAAAACTTACTTACAAATTAAAACCAAATATTTGAATGAACAGTAGTTCTCTAGATTATTGCCTGACGATACCAAATAAGTTAAACTTGCTTACCATATTTTTTTTCAAAGTTAGGAGGTCACTAATAAATATTTATAGCGCATGAATTTTATAAAAAGAACTCGCTGATAAAATTCTTGCTGCATAATGCTCTCTTGTATGCATAAAGAAGTGGAAGGAATTCTTACCGTGCTCCCACTGCGCTTTTTTCCGTTTGTGGTAGCTTCTCCTCCAAGGATGTCGCCAGGCCTTCCTCGCGGCGAACGACTTATCCGGCAAAAACGCGGCGAAACTCCCTTCCAAGGTGTCTGGGTTTCCGCAAATCGCGTGCGCCGTGTCGCAATAGTAACTGCACTTGCCGTGGAAGCAGATATTACCAGCGGGACTGACGAAGAACGTCTTCAGAAGCTCGCCGTCGGCAATCTGATAAATTTCTGTTGTCAGATTCAACGTTCTCCCAGTTACTGGCATCGCTCTTCGAAATCCCAATAGCCTGCGAAAAAAGGAACCACCGTTCGAGACTCAAAATGTCTTCCAAGAAAACCTTTGGTGAACTTGTCGAGAAGGTAGCTGTTCATGGATTTCATTGGTTTTGAAATATGTTATAAAAGAGGAGAATATAGAACATATGAGAAAATTAGATGGATTTGGTACGACAATATTTTACATTTTCGAAAGTCACAATACTTTTGAATAACTTCGTATTATTATATTTGGCTGAAAAGTTTTGCCAGGGGTAGTAGGTACCTATTTTATACTTTCTTGGACATTTATATTTTCTATAAATGCATAACCATGGGAAATCTGATAGTAACCTAATTCTCTAAAAGTTTGAATCTTATCAACATTTCATGAATAACGTAATATAAGAATTTTAAAAATACAATAGTTAGTTACCTGTCTAAATGGAAGGCTGCAATTTCAGCCGTGTGCCTCTCAAAGTCGGTGAAGTAGAAATGATTAGGCAAGGTCTGTTGCTGCCGTGGAAACCTGTCATAAAAACAAAAATTCCATTATGTTATTTGAATTCCAATATACTGTAAATGTAATGTAATGCATCAATAAGCCATTTGCATTGCTTACTTCACAGCTATTTTAAATCAACTCAGTAATACAGAAATAAAAATTTGATTTTTTGCTCCCTGACGTTCACTGCTTTCATAATTATTAACATAGTCAGATGAGGGCAAGAATTGGAAATCTATCACTCAGAACCTATCTGTCAATCTTCACGCCAATAGTTAAGGGTAGCCAATACCATTAATAGTTAATGTTCAGAATTGGGATATTGAAGCGGTTGCATTTATTCAACACGATATTTCCATTTTAATACTTATTAATATTATATAATAATTCTAAAAAGAAAACACGAACAGATAATAGATGAATTTTGGCCACAACAGCCACATTACAAAAGGTAGTGAAGAAGAAGATGACCCCAGGAGGGAATCGTTAGCTCCAACATTGCTCAGTGAATCATCAACCATTACATCGATGCTGCAGGATGAGAACATTCCCTTCCCTATCAGTTAAGAATCCTATGACTCTATTAGAAGCAAAACTGACGCGAATTGAATTTCCAAAGATCGAACGTTTTCCTTTTGTTTCCCCTGTTTCCCGAAGAATATTTTTCTCGTTCAAGGGCACACAGCACGTACCACCTCGAGGAGGAGCCTCGAGAGATGTCGGGGTTTAAAAGGAGACGATTTCTCGAGGAAAACACGCCAGCACGGAGAGAGTATAGGGTTGAAACAGAAGAAATGGTCTTCCCTCCTCGCTCCGTCCCAACCTAGAAGTCGACGGCGATAAATAAAAAAGGCATCCCCGGGGAATCCTTCTCGTACGTGGCCACCTTTTCTTGCGGAATATGGGATATGGAGGAACAAGAAGCCTGAATTCCTTCGATGTACTGACGTTGAACGAGTGTGTTCCGGCTAGACTCGATGCGAATGTAAATAATGGGGAGAAGTTCTGGACGAAAACAATCGTTTCTGTTTGAAATTCCGCGGCGACGCAGTTGATCCAATGGCTGAGAAAATATTCGTAGACACTTAATTTTGATTTTGGATTATTCACAATGCAATTCTATGACATTTCAGGTTTTCGTTATTCGTTAACTGTTTTACTCAATATTAGAATATTAAAACGACTTAAAGTTGAATTAAGACTGTTTTAAATGACTTTTGAATTTGGGAATCTTTTTTGTATGAGAATTATTCGATTTTGTGGTATCATTTCCGTGAGATGCATTTTCCTTAAGAACGAATAAAACAATAAAGAGTAACGAAGCGAAGAAGTAAGCCATCTCAGAAGATTCTTTTCTCGATCAAATATTTACTCCCGATCTTCATGCAGACTTTACGAGCCACCTGGCGCGTACAAGATCGATCCGCTATAAGCCAGCGCAACCGAATGCATCCAGCCTCGAATTCTTCGCCAAAACTAAGTTCGATTTAAGTCGAAGTAACCTTGAAGAAGGGTGACTAGTGCCGTTGTTCGGCCATGAGTCAAATGCCATAGAAAATAACGAGGAAAGTTTTAATCCGTTTCGTATCGACGTGGTAAATTATTTGATGCCACTGGGACTGAGTTCGCTGGTCCCTCTGAAATGTCAGTCAAGAAGTTCACCATTTTATTGCGACGGTTTATTGACAAACGTGACGGCGCAGTGGCGCTCGAAAGGTTGCGGCTGGTCGAGATTGCGGTCGAGGATAAATCGCTGGGATAACTCCAATGGGGTGATCTTGCCAAGAATACATAGGGGTGTTCTCAGATCTGCACGTAAATTTTTTCAAATATTTTCATTTTTCGGCGATTAAACATTATTGGATGGCCAGCTTTCTGCTAATATTTTATTAAATACTATACTCTGATCAACGAGACGAGTCAGCAAAGAAACACAAAATCTTCCCATGGTATTTGCGTGATCGATGTCAAGTCTGTGTATTTATTTACATCTGCTGATACTTTGTTGTTGAGAAATAAAGTTAAACAGAAGAATTACCCCTAATTATTAATGTGATCAGAATGTCAAATACTTTTTCAGACTGTCTCAAATTCTACATAAGATACAAAGTAGAATACTTTATAAAGTTGAAAACTCAGAATAGAAACATAAATAATTTATAAATTTTCATAAACATCTGGCGATGAATCAAACTTCTAACCTATCAATAAAAAGATGTCCATCGTCAAAGTAAAAGATCACAGTGGAAAATGATTCCAGGTACAGTTACAGTTCGCAACATTGGCAAGCCAAAGTGGAAACGAAGCAACGAGAACCGGAAAATTGTTGTGGCCAGTTGGGAGGAACTTTCACGGAGCAGGCAGTGCTAATTAATACGACGGTCGCTCGGTAATTAGCGCGTAATTTGCATCTGATTAAAAGTTAAACGACGTCGCGAGGCAACCAGCCAGGGCCTTGCCTCCTGACCTTCCGACTTCGCCAAGCATAATTCTGTTTACAGAGCATTCCCGTTCGCGAATTTTCTTGGGTTGTCTGTCGCGAAAGTGCGCGGCGAAGATAAGCGGCGTTTGGTCGGAATAATTGCGCGAAAATAAGACGCTGTCGTCTGGTGTTTTCTATTCAAATGAACCCCCTCGGATGCGACTCATGGACGTGATAATTTATGGTAGACCTTCCTTCGAACTTTGTCAGTTTTAAGTGAAGCTAAGAAATTATGGGTTTCTTTTTAGGAGAGCCTTATATAAATTACTTTTTTACTGATTTCACTCCTCATAGATCGTGGAATGGAAAATTAATTGATACAATGATATGAAAAATATACAGAATGCTTGACTATACAGGATGATCGACGACAGTGTAAAATCTGTTATCGAACACCTTGTATATTGTATAGTATTTAGCGAATTAATATGATTGAATTCATATTTGCCATATGAATTAAGCACAACTTGTCCATCCCCCCAATATCTCCTTGTAAGATATATTTACGTTTATGTCACTCGATTCAGCAACCGTTTTAATTAATCGTTATGATCTGATCTAATTCCTTTTTCATAGATATAAAGTTAATACGTCCATATATGTATAGTAAGCTACTACAGTATCTAATATAGGATATTTAAAAGCTACTAATTACTAGAAAACATTTCAACCTGTTATGAACGCTGCAGTAAACACCAGATTAAAGCATTTAGTTATCAGTACTCAGTCGTTTTTATGCTTATTTTATGATAGACATGATATGTTATGACGTACTTTTGGACTTTATTCAAGGCACTTTTGAGTGATATTTCTACACAGGCAAGGTTCAATGGCCAGTCCGAGCGATAGAGATTTTTATGCAGAAGCTAGTCGCATCGAGGCTCGTTATACTGAAAGGCTTAACGCTAATTAAGCGCGACACTCGATTAGTGGCAAAATAAAACAAAAGTCGGAGGCAATTTTCTTTAACAAATCGAATTAAAGGCATTATAGATGTAAATAGTAATATGGAAAGCATCCTGTAAATTTTATCTTGAAAATATGGAAAATAATAGGCATGTTCTAGAGAAAAATGCACTCTTTGACGCAATGTTCATTTTAAGGAAGGAATGTTTGTAATCAAACGGAATACATCTTTCGTAATTTTCTGTTTCGTTCAGCGAGTGAATTCAAAAAATATTTCAAGAATGAAATTATCGAAATTTCTTCGTAGAGAATATCGTTCCCGGGGGAAAGGTGGAAACTGTTTTTAATAATCGAGTGTAAAGAATTCAAATAGGAAAGTTTCGCGGGAAATTTAATAACGACGAACTTCTGAACGAGACGAGGGTGTACAACGAAGGAAACTCTGTTTTTAATAAATCATCACTGTGAATTCAGAAAAACGGGAAGGCGCAGGTCCAACTATAGAAAACTGAAGTTTCCTTTACGAAACTTTCGTCTGGTCAAATTACGTTTACTTCTGTACTTTATCTCATTACGAGCCATGCTCATTTCTGCAACTCGAAAAATTCGAGCCACTTCCCTTTATCTCTTAGAAATCATTACTGTATCGAACCCGTAATTCCTACGTCTGAAATTTGGTCGTTGGCTTCGCCTGTATGCGAGTAGCGTAACAATCAAAGCGCCAAGTCGAGTCGAGGAAGTCACCGAGAACAACTCCCTCGAATGGTCGAAAATCAACGCGGTCTAAAAAAGTGCATCCGCAGAAGAACAGTGGAGCACGTTGCTCGCAATCAAAGAGCCTTCACGCGCGGTGCAATAAGACGCTCGAGAAAGAAATAATTTCCCGAGAGCGGACCGTCGCGAGAAATTGTCCATTCAATGAATCTTAGCAGGGCAGCGGGGAAACGGGGGGCGGGGCCACGGAGGAAGGAGGCTAGGGCTCGTTCATTTCGGTACGAGAGAAAGAGGTGTCCTCCTTAACGTGTAACGAGAGCTTATTGCGGGATTGGTGGCGTCTGGGACGCTCGCAATTCTGCCCCGAAAATTTCTCTCTCGGTCGCGGGGCTGACCGAGGCCGGAAACTTTCCGTGGAACTTATTGCCGAACTTATTACCAGAGTTTAAGCCAGCCTGGGCCACTTATCGCGGAATCTTCGGCCGACCGGAAGTTTAAAGGGCCAAATATGTGCGCCGAGAGGAGTCCGAAGGCGCGGCAGAGACAAAAAGAGACGCAATAAGCGTCTGTTCGACCCAACCCCCCCTCTCGCTAGTCCGCCGCCTCGAGTTTCCTCTCCACTTCTGGATATTACGTTTTCTCCACTTTATTCCTTTCTTTCGCCCCCACCCGCGCCTCCTGTTCCGCGCTATTACCCCACGGTAACTCGTTCGGAACGATCGGGACGCTCGGGGGGCGATTCCGCTGGAACGCGTAGATCCTGGCTCGATGGGAATTTACAGGCGAAGAGAAGTTTCGAGGAATGGTCCTTTTTCAGTTTCGGCCTGGGCTGGGACGAGGCTTTGAATATTTGCGATTGTGAGAGGTGGTGAATCTTGGCGAGAGTGTATGAGGATTGGATCATCTGGAAGAGAATTCATGTTCTTGGTTATCTAATTAGAGCTGAAGTACGTAGAACAGAAACAGCGCTGCTGGGTCTCTTCTATTAGATGGGAGTTATCGGGTTCTCAAAGTATCGCTGCTTGACACATTGTTTGTTTTACTTTTGACGGTTGCTTTCTTGAAGAATTAACTCTTTCGTTATGTTTGGATTTATTGTTGCAGTAATGCTTTAGTGAGTGAAGCTAATCTACTAGTATCGATGCTTATTTTACTATTGTGTCAGATTGACGTATGTCTGTAGAGATAGGTGTTCCACACAGAGAATTTTAATATTAGGTTTTCAAGAAAATGAATTTCAGTATATTTGTCTTGTTGAATGGATAGAAGTCAGCATAAGTGCCAGAAAAGAATGTAAATGGTTTACGTAATTTTCCTCATAAAATTCGAAATGGGCCAAAATGACGCGCTCTGTAGATGAAATGTTAATATACTGCAAGAGTACTGAGGTTAAGTAATGCAGAATAATGAGGTAACTGGGAAAATCTGACAAAAATTCGCGAGGAAATTAAACCCAAAGAGCACAAAAAAAAAGAGAGAGAGATCAAGAAAGTTCTTGAAAGTCTGTTTAAAATGAAAATCTCAAGGGTCAACTAACGGAGTAAATTCGGGAAGATTAAAGCTTAAAGTACAATAATCACAGACAATAGAAAAAATCTTTGAAAATTATAATCAGAGTGGGCTTTAGAGACAAAAGGCATGGCAAATTGAAAAAGTAGGTATTAGTCTGTTGGCAGAATTGCGAAATTATCTCCGAGCTTTCCCTCGTTTTTTCTGCCGAAAAGATGTTTCTTCCATCGTGTGCAGGTCTGCGGTTTTTCTTGCGGCCAAGCTGACGAAGTTAAGGTGGATGGGATTACGAGCACAATTACATAAGTGGCGGCCCAAGTGCCTCGTGCCGTGAGAGAGCCACTCGAACTGTCCTTGCCTCTTCTGCTCAATTATCATTGCCCACGCTCTCTTTTTCTCTCTCTTTCCCTGTCTAGAAAGCGCGATACGTCACATCCTCCTATTGTTTGAGACCTAGAAACGCTTTCGTGAAGACTGACGGGGCTATTGAGGGTGGCGATCGTGGCTTTCTGAACGTGCCATCCTTTTTTTGCCCCGCGGTGCACGGATTCGTTGAATTAAATAGCCGTGGAACAATATTTTGCAGAGAAAATCGTGGATTCAGGTGAAGACATACAATTTTATAGAATTAATTGAATGTATAATTGACTGCAAAAGATTCAGTAGACAGTTTTGTCTCAAAATACTCAAAATAGTTAATTATCTTAATGTTCTAAGAAACAAAAATATTATCATAGTGTACTTAATAATTTTTCTATACTTTTTTAAATATCTCATTTATACTTAGAATTTTTAATCCTTTGGTTACCAAAGATGACTATGCTAAAGATGACTGCTTAATTTCTTATCCAAATTTTATATTACTTAACATAACTCTAGTTGATCGTGATATATCTTGGTAACACCAAACTGATTGTAATTATACAATTAAAAAAATATCATATCTTACGACAATATAAAATAATTTCAAGCTATATTTCAAAACTGATGCATTTCAGGGTTGAAGAAATATTCTCAAGTATGTTCAACACTATTTCATGACACTGTGCTCATTAAGAACACTGTCAGTCAAAGTTTCTCCATCGAATTTCTCACGGAAGAAGGTTTCCGAACTGCCATCCCTTTCTCGCTGTAATAATCTGAACGAGTGGTTTTTCCCTTTAGTTCAACAGAAAGTTAGCAGGGCAGATGTTTCAGGGTTAATTTGCCGTTCTTATCGTGGCGAATCTACGACAGGCGAGTCCACGCGTCTCGTGGGATTTCGTGTCGAGGGACCACGTGTCACGGACAAACTGCCGAAGTAATTTCACGTTGGCTGCGAGTCGAAGATACGAAAGTTTCTTCCCCTATCTTTGCACGGATGCAGCAGCCTGCACCATTCTCGTGCCAGAGACTAAGAAGCTCGACTTTCACCCACGCAATTTGCACCGAATCGTTTCTAATCGCGTTAGGGTATCAAGACTTTCGATAAATATTAAGAAGATAAAAACAGAACGAATAGTAGTTTTCACAAAGATGAAGCTAACAGTGTTTCTCTGTGTTTAATAACGATGGAAGTAAGAGATACGATCTTTATGTTTCTTTTACAGCGATGTCTAGTCTATTAACAGCTACTATTTTGCACGTAGATTAAAATTACCATTAACTGATTTCTTGCGAACTTCATTTCCAAGTAGGAATATTTCTTTGTAATAATTCGTTTTTGTGGTAACAGTTCGTGAAATAATAATAACGGTTGCGTCGTTACAAAAGAACCACTGTTTTTGAATGGAGGGTAGAATTTCATTTTGTATTTCAGAATGAATTCAACTATATGAAGCATAATAACGGTAAAAGTAACGAAACAAGAACAATATTCTGTGTAGACTTTCGAGTCTTGCTTTTATCAATTTCACGGTTCAATTAATTATAAAAATTACTGTATTGATTTCAGATTTTCACGTGTGTTGCTTCCAGTTGTGTTTACTATTGCATCAATTAGAATTCAGTATTATATATTATAATTCTATACGTATATAACACAGCATATAAAGAAATTAGGGAATTACCCCTCCTTCCAATAAAAATGAAATAAAAATGTATAAAATTCTGTTCCTCTCCGAAACTGCATCTAACGTTAAAGGATAATTCGAAATGATGTTCTTTGAAGTAAGAAAGAAATCCATTAGTTTTCACTTAGTTAGAGCAAAGACAGCAGAAACATACTTGTTAAGTTTCAAAGAACTCAAATTCAGCAGTTGAACGGTATAATTCGTTCGTAGAAGTGTAAGCACAAGTTCAGCAATCAAATAAATTGTTAATCCTCCGAACTAACATTGACGCGTTCAATTCCGCCGAATTAAACGCGGTAGCTTGATTTTATCGCGGCACCGAAACGAGTCCCGCGGATTCGATTACTGTCGAAATAATCTAAGGTAAACCCCCCGTCGTCCCAAAGCACGAAAGTTTCTCCTTTTATCTTCATCCTCCAAGTTTTGCACCTTCAGTCGTAATACTAAGCAGTGCATTCGGTTCTCTGGATGCCTGGTTATAATTCACACGCGTTTGTCAGAGATAAGCGTGCCAGCTTTCAAGAAACTTTCAGCTCCTTTGATTAATCGACCCAGATACATTTAATTAAAATACAGATAATAGCGACGGGATTCGTCGCGTATACGATATCATTGAGTTATATTAAAAATGCTTAATATTGCTGTTGACTTCGTTTATATCTTAGCTTCTTCCCCAAAGAACGAGAATTTCAGATGGCAATATCTTGAGAATAAAAATACGACTTATCTGGTTCTACTGTCAACCACAGACATTTCTCACTGACACTATCATCTGCTCAGTGAGAAATTATTTTTCCTCCATTATCTTTAATTATACTCACCTCATGGGTTTGAAGAGCGCCTGCATGTCCGAGTAATTTATTTCGAGCTTCAACTGCGTACCACCCTCTTTCTGAACTGAAAAAAAAAAGTTGAGAAAAACACGATTATTTATCCTGCAGATATGGTAGAAAGGAGCTCGATTATCCAATCGACCGAATCGTCTCGAACTCGGAACTTCTTCGGCTCGATTTTCTCGGTCTAACGAGAATCGAATAATTGGCATTTTCGATTCAATTGGTCTTGATACGGTTAAGTCGCGTTTAATTGCATCCCCTTGGTAAGCAGATATCAAGCAATAATTAGAAAAATACGTTTTACCATTGAACGATTTCGAACGCTTGTTTCGAATAGCCTCTCCGCTATTTGAACGGAATTTGGAAAATCGGTTTAATATTTTTTTTTATTATCGGTACTTTTATTCCTATTATGAATGCAAAAATATTGAGACCGCTGCCGAAAATGATTATTAGTTCCAGTTTCACGTTTATTCTCAACAACGTATGTGAGATTAAAATAATCTCTGTTTAATACGAGAATATTGAATATTTCAGTTGCAATTTGTGATCAGAATTTAAATTACTGGATCACTGTTAAGCGATCGAATTGGTTAGATAAACAGTGTCCTGATTTTGCTTTAGAATAGTTGGAAACGCAGAACAGAATGAGTATTATACAAGTAGTAGCGAAAGCTTTTGAACAGTTTACAGTTACGAAAAATATATTATACCTGTATAAACTTATTTTTTACAGGGCTATAGTCGAAAGAAATCTGTATCTCAAATAAACTGTGTTCATTAGTCTCCCTTGCTTCATCCACTCTGTAACATAATGCAAGTACACTGCAACAAAATACCGCGCGGGTTCATGCAAGTCAGCGTGAAAAAATTTTGATTCGGATACACAAAGAGATATCGATTGTTCGTCAACTACTGTGTCGATTCCATAAATGATATATGCCCGATTCAAGTACCAGTCGAACGGGTAACCCGCAGTCAATTTATCATACTGGATAATTAATCGTCGGCCCCCCTTCGTGTCGTCGGTATTATTGACTCGAACTACTTGAACCTGCACTTGCACTCGTTAACGACGAACAATTTATTCTTTCCTCGATTGACAGAGCCGCGGGTTTCTCTGGACGAGATCGTAGAATTACTAAATATTAACAACTAAAAACGAGATGGCCGCCAAAAAGCAAATTAGTATTAATAACTGAGTCAGCTCTCAATTAGAAGTGACACTGGAGCGTTGCACTGTGGCTCCAAATGTCGTTTTCAAAGTTGAAATATCTAATTTGTATTAAAAAAGGGGAATTTAACAGAAAACTGCTTTTAACACGTAAGCAATATTTTTTTATTTATATTCTAAAAACACAAAATTCATTCTTTTGTTAATTTTCAATACATTTTTTAAATTCTTTTATTACTGTGCATAAAAGTGTAGTCATTAACTTTTTCACAAAATTAGATAGCATAGGAATTCTGTAAGAAGGTATCTATCAGTTTCCAAAAGTGATTAAAAGAATTTTCACTCTGGATTATAGTACGAAGTTCAAGAGTCACCAAATTTTAAAAGAAAGAGAAGTTAGAAAAATATTAAGGAACTAGATGGAAAGAAAACTTTATCAAATATCTTGAGATGTTCCATGGACATCAAGTACCACTCAATCAACAATTGCCATTAGTATTTTTTACCCAGGGAGCTGAAGCGTATTTTCTCGCTAGGGAAGTTAAAACAGCTTGAGTATCAAAGTTTCTAGCAGCTTTTTTCAGTGCAGATAAAGAGAAAAAACTCTGCTATTGAATAAAAGATAAAATACGTGGTTATAGAATAACAAAAAATCTTGAATAAAGTAAAAAATATATGGAACCCACATTTTTGAATCATTTTGTATGAGAATTTTAAGCTGGACTGTAGCATGTCTAACAATAAGACAAAATAATTATCACATAAACGCAAACTATTTAATTTTATGCAACAGAAGTAATTAAAGTAATCAAATCGTGTTGTCCATCTTGCATAAACTACACCGTCCTCTTATTCCCATGCCTCTAAACGACACACGTGGGCTTTATTAAAGCAAGAAATTTTCTTTTTTTTAAACTGAACCTTAGATTAAATTTCCACCTGGATCAATCGAGCAAATGGAAGTTTCGTCAGGGAGATTTCTGGTCGATTGCACATACAATCCTGTGGATCGTGATTACGTGTGGAAATCAGCTTCCATCGTCTCGAACGGCAACAGCCTCTTCGCGCAATTTGATTATTGTTTAGCAACTTGGATCGACCTCCTTTGTTACCGAGACGTTCGGGAAACCGTCTTTGTCCCATCCTCCCTTTTGATCGACGATCTAATTTCCTACGGCAGCTCGATACTGCCTAATAATTGCATCCCCGTCACCACGAGACTCCTTGGTGCTGATTTAACTTCGTTCACCAGCTACCCGTCTCCACGGTTACCTCGCGATTTGTTTAACAAGTCGTCCCACTAGACAGGAGAGAAATTGCGCTCGCTTGACTATTTTACGAAATTCCTAACATGCCTGCTGATCGAAGGAATTCAATGATGTTCCTATGTTTATTCCAGGGTCGATTGTGAATGCCAGACCAGCGACGTCTTGTTCTACTGGATAAGCGTTGCGTAAGATAGACATTTTCAATAATTAATTTCTCGAAAACGAGGCAAAGGTCCTTCCTACAAAGGTGAAAATGTTTTATTTCTTCTCTTCTAGATCTAACAAAAAACGTATAAAAAAACCCAGTATATACTTCGTAAAGTTCTCTTGTAAGACCCTTTCATTTAAATTAAATTTATAATACTATGTGAATGAAATGGATTCTTAGTTTCCCAGACAGGGAAGCCGAAAGTCAAACCCAAAACCTCGGGTCGACATTCGCTCAGAAAAGGCAAGCGCATAAAAGCATATAAATAATCAAGCAGGTGAGTCGGCTAAGAGACGATCGAGCCGGAAATTGCGCGTGCAACGTCGTGCCAGGTCTAATTTTAAAACGTCACGGTTCGCAAGCGGTTGTCTGTTTCCCTTTTTCCCCCTTCCAGATTGGACGATCGCGGCTTTGTTAGTCAATGAACCGCGTCGTGGCAATTACTAAGCACAAAGCCACGGTCACAATAACACCAGTTTATTGACTGGCTTCATGGCTCAGAGAGAAATTAATTCTGCCGGGAGAAGAGATAATCACGACGCCGTTGCCAGATCAATTTTATGCCAGCACGCCTAATTCCTCTTCTATGGCCGATTCATTGGTCGCGTTCACAATGTTTCGAGTCTATGTGCATGGATATTAGAAACAAAAGGGAAAGCTTAGTGCTAGTGCTCCATTGAAGATCTATGATAATGCACGTGTACTTCAAAAATGACACAAGTCAAGAAATGTGATTTTTGAATTACAGCTATTAATCAGTTCGGTAAATGTATCTCTATTCATTACGAAAATTTGACTAGTTAAAGATCGAAATTATAGAATTTTATTCAAAGAACTCTTCAAATGTTACTCAAATCATTTAATTCAACTACACGTAACTGTATTTTTTATATACTAATTATTCAAGTAATATTATTTTCATTGTGTAAAACTACTCTTTATATTAATATTATGTATTTAATAAATAATTTTCTCCTGAAATTATAAATCATTCTTTGCTTCCCTCAAAAACATATTTTCTTGAGCTATGTCACTTCTGGAAATACATATGCGATATGACGATTGCACACATGAGTCATATGATATTAAATCATTTCTTATTTCTTTCAATTCTTGTGTTTTAATCAAGCTCTATTTTTTATACTGAAATACCATTAGGTTTGATTTTCAAATATTTGAACTTTGATATTCTCAAAATTTGTGTTTTCAATTCTTCTCAAAATTTTTTCAATTTCTTAAATATTTCGATTTCACCAATTTCTGGATTTCAATTTCTTGAACAGAATCATTTGCCTGCTAGCCAATAGTTTCACAGAGGGACCCAAAAATGTAACTACGATCAAGCACATTTATGCATACACATTTCTTTTGTAATATAATTGTTTCCCAAGTGATGACAACTTTCCTCCACATTTTCTATTGACTTCTTTTGATTGTGACTAAGTTTTCTTCCGTAGCAAATTAATTTCGTCAGACTTTCATGAATTCCTGATGCGTTGAATTGTTCATTGGGGCAGGAGAAAATCTCTCGAAGAAGTCAACTTCTTCTTTTGAGCCACGTAAAATTTAATAACGGTCCAAGAACTGGTAGCCCGGCTCGCCATTCATTCCTTCGCCATAGGAAAAATTCCAGACACGATTTACGTGCAATGTCGCTTGGAAATTTATATTACAGCACGGTCGATCGTGTAATATGTGAGGATAGAAGAAGTTCAATTGGAAGTGACTGAGAATTTTGATTGTTATGCATGACGCCGCGGTGGGAGGTCTGACTAGTGGTGTCCGCTTCTACTGTGACTCTGAACCGCTATTCGGAGCTCAGGATAAAGGAAATTGTCAGCACAGAGATTTTTATTGGAATTCTAGATTTATCTTGATACTTAATTGTTCATTTTTATGTTAGATACTAGTTTGTAAGTTTATAATGTAAACTTTGTTTTTATGACAAGAACAATAGTAAGAGATTTTTTTCATTTTATATCTATTATTTGAAAATAAAATAACTGTAAAGTGAAATGTCGGATAACTTGTCCAAAATTTCACTTGAAAATGTGTTGGAGCTAATATTCAAAGGTGTCCAATCAGATATACCAATACTCAAATTGAAAATTTTTTGAATATAATAAATGTACTGAAATCTTCAAATCTTAGAATTTCATAATTTTCCGAATTTGAGGTTTTTAAAGGAACACTAAGAACTGTTCGAAAATTCTATTACTTGACATCTCGTTTTGAATTTAAAATTATACATATAAAACCACCTAATCTTATCGAACAAACGAAAATTCCAGAAAACTGAAATACTTCAGAAGAATAATCTAAACCTCCACCAGGACTGGACCTTTTATCAAGTCCTAAATTTCACTCCGCGAAACCTCGTGATTTTAATTTTTGAGGAAGAAAAAGACACTTACCGACATGAACAATAGGTTTGGTTGCCATATCGTGCAACAATTGGTCCACATACTTCGAGTTGGCTGGGTACAGTTCCGTTCTAGAGATTTGTAAATGGAACCTCTCGAAGACCGAACTGTTTTTCCTGCAACAGAAAAACGAAGACAAAACGAATTAACACGTGTCGAACGAAGATATGATTACAGCAAAAGAAATTGTTGATCTGAATTATCGAATTCGTAGGCACGACTCTGTGAGCCTTGAATGCCTTCGTGGCACGCGCAACGATCCAGGAAACGTAATTTCTGGCACCTTTTAAAATGCATGGGATGCCGTCCACGACTCTGACCCCTCGTTTCACGACGGGTCCAAGGGTTTCCTCCTGTCGTCTGATAGGCTATCCTATGTCAGAGAAGGGGGTATTTTCCATGGTGCTACGTGAACACCGTTACGGGGTGGTTCTGAGCTTATCTATGGTTAGCTTTTGCAAAGTCAAGTATGCGTGACACGCGTTTACAAAAACTGTAGATTTCCTTGTTGATGTTGAAATATGCTGAAAATTGTGCTTTTGTATCTCCTATTTTACAAACTCTTTCTGTCAATTTTATTACTTTCATTTATTTTACTTATTTTTGTTAAACGATTATTATTTCCTTTTATGGAATGATTTTAAAGCAGTTTCCACGCTGCTAGTAGTATTATCAGTGATAGTTTGCCCATGTCTCCGAGATATTAACATTGCAGGCTTGCGCGAAAAACTGTCACAAATTGAAAACAAAATCCATCATCATAATTTCAAGAAACAAACATATAATATTGAATATTCATGCTTCCTGTTTACCAAATCCAAAGTCTTCAAACACTGAAATGTTTGAAGACTATTGACTATTTTCAATTTTCAATGCTCGTTCGTCCCCAATTTGAACAAAATCCAAGTGACACGAGCATTACTTCATTGAGTTGTCGATTTTATTCATTCCTAGTAATTGAATTTTAATGAAGGTAGGAGAAGTACGAGCATTCGCTGACTTGTCTTAAACGTACCATAAGATAGCTCAGTGAGGTTTAATGTGATGTCGTCGAGTGGTTAGTATGTAAGTCGCATGGGGTGTCTAAACCCATCTTGCTTGCTTCCTCATGGCAAAAAGGTGAAGATTTTCTGCTGAAGTGGTGGATTTCTGGACCACCCACCGTGAAACAAGCCTCCTCCCATTTTCTCTCCTGCCCCAACTTCCCCTTTCGATTCCACTTGGTGGCCACGTGGTGGGCGCATGCAAATTGAAGGGATGAAGCGTGGGGTGGCAAAGTGCTTTCGGTACGACGCGTGGTAACTTTTCTCGGACTTTTGTGAAGTCAGGGTTGGAAAATTGTTCGTGGAGGATTCTTTTTTCGTTGTCGTTTGTGAGAATTGCCGATCGAGAGCTTGAACTCTCTTCTGATTTATTTTCTAGCGAGACTAAGAAAATGCACACGTGTGCCACAGGAAGAAAGAAAAGATAAATTTAAGTTAAGAAAGTAGTGGAAGATTTTGGGAACTTGTAGCAATTATAAAGTGATTAAGCACCTTGTACTTGATTGCTACGCGTTGCTAAATACTTCTTTTCTACTGTAAATAAAATATTTGCAAGAATGACAAAATCATGTACCGCAGTCCACGAATCATTGTAATGTAATTTAAAAATTCGAGATTAAAGCACTTAAAAAATTGAAGATTTCCATTTTAAAACTTTGGAAGCTTAAGTTTGAAGAGAAAATTGAAAGCAGAAAATTGAAAAATTGCAAGTTCAAGAAGACTTAGAAAACTATTATTATAATATTATAAATATACTCAAAAATCTGAAGACTGAGGAATTTGAAAATTGAAAATTGAAAATTGCTCGTATTAGAGAACAATTGCTGTTCCTCAACGACCCCACCTTGATATTTTAACAGCTATCGCAGAGAGATTCTGCTATACTTTCCAGCAGAGATTCGAAGAAAACGAAACAAAGCCCAGTTCGATCGAACGAACACAGGTAATTATTAACTTCAAGAAAAAGAGAGACTATTCTCCGATGACTTTCCAGGCCACTGGAGGGAGACTAAAATTTCCAGGAAGTTTCCCAATTTTTGTCTTCTCGGAACGTTGGTTTTGTTGCCGCCTGTTTTCTGCTCTGCCACTCGACCGACTTGCGCGAACTCCACGGTCATCCAGCTCACGAAAATTCTCCGCCCATCGTATGCTATACCAACTGGGGCAAAAAAGAATGTCTGTGTCGCGATTAATTTACCACAGAAATTACCGCGGGAATGAAGCTCGTCGCGTCGCGATATAATTCCGCGGCAGATTTTTCAGCCAGAAATGGCACAGTGGTAAAAATGTCCTCCCGTCCTTCCGCGTAACTTGCCTTAAAAAATGAATAACGTTACGCCGTAAACATGCAGACGTCTCCCTCCTTTGTTTCCTGTTTTTCATTAACGATTGCTTATTCTCTTGCGAACTAACCTTTGCTCGGCTGGAAATACTGTTAAAGGCTACCGTTGGTTCATAATGGGCAAAGGACGAGGGGGTATGGTAATTAAACTGCAGATTCGTCACAATTTGCCGTGGTATGACTGGCGTAAAATGGGACAATTGGTAAACATACCAGCTGGAATATAAGAAGTTATATCTGTGGGTGTAAGGCAAAACGACTTATGTCACATTTTCAGAAAATTTGAGTTAAAGCCCCAATTGAGATGAATATAGAAATTATATTTTCAAAAAATAGAAAAGAAAGTAAAAATAAGGATTCAAAAAAAGACTTTAAACGTCGATATATCGAAAACAGAAGCATGTGACATAGATCATTCCGTCTAACAACCACAGACACACATACTGGAGAAACAAAATTCAAATTCGTCACGTACTCCTCTTCGTCTTTCAGGTCTGGTTGACATTTGACATTTGTTTCCAATAATATCCAGCTAGTGTATTAAATAAATCATTAGGACGTGTTTTCTCTGCTAACTTCCCTCCGAACTTCAGTTCTTCTGCTTTATTTATATGTTTCCTTGACAGTTGTGAATGAAATGTCTGTTGGCGACGACTTTATTTATTAGGACACTTATGATCATTTTCGTAACAAAATTTTCGAGTCCTAAATCATGTCAAGATCATAGTACGCAATATCGTTGAGTTCGTTTTGATCTCAACTACGACGCCATGAAATTAAAACTACATAGTACTATTTAAAAAAGGGTATCAGTACAGGTATCAGTACTTTGCTGGGACCGTAAAAGACTCCAGTGTGCCATTCCAGGATAAGTCCACTTGCTTCCTGCGTGACCTAATACACTTTGACTCTGGAGTCCAAATATGATCTCAAGGTTACTTTAAAATGGGTAATTTTGGACTTGCCCTGTTTTTCAACTCACCGATTCAATTGCACCCTCGGATACGACATTTACGTTCATGTATCTTCCTTCACTAAGCCGTCTATAACTCGACCTTTAATTAAGACCCTAACCAGGAATCTCGCCTGGTAGCCGATCGCGCGACGATTTACCAGATACTCCGAACAGAATCGATGCAAAAAGCGTGGCAAATGAACGCACGCCGCGGACGTGAAAATCGATACGAACTGGCGGTGTACACATATTGGCCAGGTCGCAATTGATGAGATCGTTAAAGTAGACACACCGTGTATATCTAGTTGGGGTTTCATACAATTCGCGCGAGTGTACACGAGCCAGCGTGTCTCTGTGTGCACAGGTCAGAATGCATACAGTCCGCCTCAATATGCAGCGATCGCTAATGCAATTTCATGGCGCCGTGCATGTGCAGTAACGAAGGCTTAGGTCACGCTTTCATGTACGCCGACTGATTACGTCTTGTGCTTGTAGACGTGCTGCCCGTAGTGTAACTAGCCCGGTCCGAGTGTCGTTTCCATGAAAACGATTCGAAACATGAAATCGAAACCACAGCCGGACCTATTAATTAACTTTCACATTTGTTTCCGCGGGCTGTGAAGTTTGACACGTTCCTGTAATTAAGGTTTTTAGAGAGGGGGCTTGTAGCCCTTATAGGTCTGTAAGGTAAATGTCCCATAAAGCGACCATGTCCTGGTACATGAATGCTAACGCTACTTTTATTCAATTTTAAGCTTCAATTTTGATATATCTAGTAAAAGTTAAAAATAGGAAGAGTACATTCAGGAACTATCAATTTTTATACATTATTTTAAAAAAGGAGGCATTTGCTAATGTCCACGTATATGTTATATATTAACAAAACTTATAAGGTTATTACGTCCTTCCTTGAAAACGGAAATAGGAAAAGTTTCAAGTTTGGAAAAAGTTCCAAAACGCGACATATCGAGGAAAAATGATATTTCACTGTTTTCCAAACTTCAGAACAATTATTCCGAGACGAATTATGTTTAATCTATCTAACCAATCTACGCAGACTTCGAGGATCCCACGTCAAGATAAGTCGTATCAGAGACATTGGGAACGTCCTTAAGGATGATTCTAATCCGCCATGGGAGTCCCCGTCCAATCGTATTATGAATTAAAGCCTCGTCTAGACGCGAGGATCGCCTGGGGGATAATTGGAAACAGAATCCCAAGAAACTAGTACGGGTTACCCCTGTTCACGATGTTAAAATGATCTCTCGCCCATCGCGCAAAATTATCCGCGATTAAAATACACCAGGGAGACTGTCGTATTTCAAGGTTTTGTGATCAACATCCAAGAATTATGACACGAGACATCGGTGGTTGCCGAGGCTTCTGCTCAATTTTCACAGGGGAATTACAGCATATCTTGTTACAATGAGTCAATCCCTTGAAGATGGTAGCTACGAGACTCAATTAGCTACGATACCAATTAACTGGGTAGGTAATACTATTTCAAAGTTTCAGGTTTCTTTGTAACACGATGGTGCTCCATTAGTGGTCGCGATTCTCGCTCTGCTACTAGTTGAGTGTTAAGGCGCGACTTCATTGAGGGAACACTAGGCGTCTTGTAGCATGCCGCCATTTTTCTTAAGTTAAATAGTATGCACACATTTTACAATAATTGAAAAATTATTTAGGAGAATTCTCCTAAATAGAACCATTAAAAGATTAAAGTCTATGGATAAAAAGGAACTCGTCAAATTTACAGAATACGCCGATACATTTGAAGGAATTCTCATGGCCCCTTCCAGCTCGAACAAGCCGTAAAGGGCAATTTGAATAATTTCCAATAAAATTCCAACTGGTAGAGACTTCTCTATTCTATTTGCACAATTTTTAATGTCCTTCGTGCGTAACATTCCGTTGTCTAGAAAGAGAATACATTCATTCAACTCACCAAGAACATGCGCGTGATTTAATTAAACGTGGACCCGACGTTAATTGAAGCCCTAGCAATTAGCAGGGATGCTCAACGAGCCGGCCAATTCACTGACAAGGCAATTTTGTCGAACATTGACGTCATAATGCCCAGCAATGTGTAGTTTTGCAGGTAATCCTACGCTTTGACCATTAAGCTCGACAGTGTGCATCGTTCCCAGTGCATACTAAATGCACGTGTGTGGAACGGAGACATACGCATGAAATAAGAGAAACAACGTGTTCGAGACACGGATTCCAAGCGAGGAATGTAGAAAAAAAAAAAAAAACAGAAAATTAGAGCAGCGTCTATGCTTCTGTAATTTTACTCAGTCTCGTTCAAGTCGGAAGTGATCGCTATAAGCTCTGTTAGTTTTTACACATCATAGTACGTGTTTTATGTGTTGCTTTTAATTTACTAAAATGTAAGAATTTCCAATACAAAATCGGATGTAATGCAGAATGTTTTTAGTATACCTTCTGTAGACAAACTTTTGGTGAAACTCAAATAGAATAACAAAAATGTTCGACTTTCTTTTTTATAATATAATAATTTGTACTATGAAAACATTAAAAATTTTTTGCCTTGAATGTAGTTTTTCTAATAATAAAGATGTTTTTACTTTTGCCTAAAAGTGCATACTTTGTGTAACTATTAAAAGATTTCTACAAATTGAGGATTTTCAAGTTGCTCGCATAGTTTTTATAGAGGTTGTAGAAGATCAGTCACTTTCTTTGGTCCACGTGACCATCTTTGTTAACAATTAAAGTCTATTCGTCTGTTGAAATATTCAAAGATTGCCTTGAGCATCCTTAGAGATTCATAAAGGAAAAAACTTTGAAAACCTGACCGAAAAAGTTTGAAATGAGCATGCTAGCGCATTAAGTAATAAGATACTCAAATATTTGCCTTCTGTGGCTTAAGTCATCACATTTCAGATTAGTTCATGAATTTTTGCGTTCTTGGCATGTTTCAGAACGCGCGCGATAAAATGTACAAATAAAATAAGATAACAATTATAATAGCTTTGCATGTATCAATTAATTTTTAGAACTAAAGCATCGTGAATATCATTTTTAATATTAGAATTGACATAATTTTTTAGTAATTCGTAATAAGTATCTAAAGTGGCTAAAGTCTTCGTATAGAAATTAAGAGATTGTTCCTAAACACTTGCTCCTAATCTAAGACTGAGCTCGATACAATGGAATCGAGGTATTTATTTTTAAGTTGTTTCATAACAGAACAGTTTGTGGTAACACAGATTGGTTCACTTACATAATACAGTGTCGCTACATTATGTAGTATAAGAAGAAATTACTTGTATCCAGTAATAGACAAAATATCAGTACAAACAGAGCTTTTACTGTATGCTTTGACATCTTTCTTATGAGAACAATCGAAGAAAAATGAGAAACATGAATTAAAATTTTATTTATTTAGAAAATCTTTAAAAATAATATAAAATCTTTAAAAATAATATAATGCCAGATATAGCAACACTTTCTGAGTCCAAAACAATGTTAGAACGGAATTACTAATGAATATTCAATGTTTTTACATCTTATAACATCTATTTCTAACTCTGTATCATCACAAAGTGTTTTCTATGCAAAAGTAAAACTAGATTAAAAACAATGTATTGCCAAAAACAACAACCGACAAGTATGTCGCAACTTTCTTAGAGTTGAATACCTATACGAGAACCGTTTCCTAATGTATTTTTAAGTCTCGGAACTAGCTGAGGATACCATGCGTCACTGCAAAGTGTTTCGCGTTGCACAGCTTAGAAATAAATGATTTAATTTCAATGGAATTAAAAACAACTATTTGTCCACACCTCATCGACTACTAGTCTACTTCTACAATTCCTATTTACATATAAAATATGTGGTCAGCTATTATTTAGATATTCTTAAAGTTAACTTGAATAATCTGTTAAACTTTAATCTCTGACATCTTGATTAAAATTTAGAAAAAGATCTAATATTTTTAACTGCGAAATTCATCGATCCTCGTCTTCTGTTGTATAGAAGGGACAAAAATAAAATTCTGGCAAGGACAGGAAGATCTATGAGCAAACGTGATTTGGTTTATGATTCCTTAAAGTGATTAATAAATCGACTATAGAAAATAAACAGCATCACATTGAAAAAAATCGAAACAATGACATACGAGGAAATTAGTCATCGAGTGACGATTTTCTCCTAGCAGAACTTCGCCCAAGAGATGACATTAGGAAGTTGAATCATAATCGCATTAATATGTTTGTCATGCCTGCTGTTATTTATAAAACAACGCACGACAGACCTTGGGATTAACAATAGTCTGAGCAAAGGAAATTAGCATGGAAACAGCCACTGGCTTTTCTACTCAACTGTTTTCCCAAATTTAACCAATGGTCTCGTCAATCTTCCTTATCCTCTGTCAAATGATCAGATCTTGAACAGAAATTCGGCGTTAAAACGCTCAGTGATACCTATTCTTGAAAAAGAATATATCTGCCTTCGAAATCGGTAATATTAATTCTTAATGACTCATTTGAGACGATGGAAATGTCGATTGCTAATGTTAAACGCGAATTGAAACTGTTATCAAGCAGAAAATAGATTGAGGTTTGTATACCATGGCTGTTTAATTAATTAGATCAGGAAGGATGAAACAGGGTCACGTAGAATCAGAGATGGACAGCGTCGAATGATTTTGTATTGAGTACATAGATTAACTTGCAAATAACAGGAAATTTTGTATTCTGTAGTAATCAACTAATCTAATTCGCTTATTGTGTATCTATCTAATCGTATTATGGAATATTAAATATGTACTCCTGCAATTTGTATTGAATATCTCGTTAAATACGGAATATAATAGCAATAATGTTATATTCTGTGTCTGATTAAAGAAGAAATAGTCGTATTTCACGTCACAATTCGAATAAAATATAAATTACTTCCTTAAATTCACTTTACTAATATCAAGTTAATTAATTAAAGATACTTTTTCTGATATTGGACAAGGTGTAGCTGTATGAAATCACTTCGTTCCAAATTTTCGTTATCACTATCCTACGATTCTGTCGAAGTTGACTGAATTACAGCAAATCTTTGGCTATCCATAATTTCTACACACATTGAACGTAATGAACGCTATTCTATAATCAATAGAATATTACTATATTACTTTTGCTAGTCATCATAAATAAAACAGTCAATAAAAGTGAATATTGAAGCTGTCACGTTGATCCAGACCGTTTCTTTCTTTTTATCACCATAAAGCACCCTCGGTAATGTATGCCATATAGGAGAGCCCGAGGCAATTAATTCAGACACCTCTGAAGTTCCCTAATTAAGATGTCGTTAGATCGACGCCCCTCTCAGGCTTCTTTGAAGTCGACTCGCCTCGAAGATGGAGAGATACCTTACCAAGATACCTTCGGCTCCATGGAATCCACTTATCTCAGCAAACTAGCAATCTCTTTCTATTTCCTAAATTCTACTGAACTATATCATCGTTACTGTAATCCTATTAAAGACCTTTATATAGACATTTCACCATGCATGTAACTTTATAAAATGTATGTAAATGTGGGCGTAACGTTTTAAGTCTTAAATTTTATTACCAGATGAGGTTAACTATTATTAGATTGGCTGGAAGATATGGTTGGACATTTCTGTAAAAAATTGACTATCTTCTGTATATTAATATGCATCATCAAAGCATGTGGAGTTATCACCCTTAACAGAATTCAGAGAAAATTAAAGATTTTTCACATTTTAGTCTACAAAGAACAGAACAGTAACAACAACCACCAAACGACTTGGTCTATAAGCAATTGCGTGCAGTGCCTCCAATTCAGATTCCTGATCTCCAAAATAATACACAAGTGTTCCAGAATCACATGAGCAAATTAATCCATAAATACTGAAATGAAAAAATGTCGCCTTCTCTCATCAATAAATCCAAAAGAAATTGCGAAAGCATTCTAAAGTGCCTGAAACCTACTTAAAACCTAGAACACCCTCTAAATATAGCAACTCCGCTCCTCCCAACACTCTTAGCGCACGCGAGCCAAGCTTCAGCTAACACTCATCAAAACGACAATGCAACGATCCCTCTCATTGGTCACCAGTAAATTATTAAATCAGCCGGGAGTCAATTAATTCGAATGCCTTTGAGACAGAGGGGGCAAACGAGCCTGGCCTGATTACGGTGCCGTCTGATTAGTCTGTTTCCTAGGTAGGAGTGGCAGAAGGGGTTGGCCGGAAGTCGAGGAAGCCGCGAGTCCCCTTCGACGTGCCTGGCAGCCGGATGCCGTGCTCGCGGAACAAGCCAAACTGCAAACCGAATCTTCCGGCGTAGATTGAGTTCGGAAACACACGCGCGAGTCGAACTAATCTCAACGTTCCTCTCCCTCCTCGCGCCCCTCTCGCGGCAACCTACCACCCCCCGTAGCAATTCCTCTCGCTGGCGTCTGTAACTCCATCAGGACTGGAGGTTTAAGCTTCGTTCGCATGTACGACCGATCGTAAACCGACAGACTCGAAATCGAGCACCTGGATGTGTCCACTGATGAATTTCTGCGTCACGGATGCGAGATGAATTCTGAATGACAATCTTTCCCCCGAAGTGCTCGCGGCGCGACGCTATCGGGACAAGTTATATTGAATATCGCCGATCCACGAGAACCCAACGGAATCCTTGAAAGTTTGAGGAGTTTACTTGAGATGTGGACCAGCATGAACCCGAGTTCCTGCCGCCGATGAAGACAGAATCCGCTTGGTATAGATTCCTCGCGAAGATGTAGGATGCCTCTGGTCGGACAAGAAGAATTCCTGGAGCTGGGACAGGCCAGGAAGTTGGCTGTCTTAACTGTCGGAGTTTGATGGATTTATTTAGGTTCCGCGACGGAAGTGGTTTTGGTCAAATTTTGGTGCCCTCTTGAGGTGCATGAGGAATATCCCCCTACTCAAGAAAGTGACGGTTTAAAAATTCAAGAGTCTGAAGTAATAAGAAGGCAGCTGTAACTGGGAGAAGAGGGTGTGTCGTAATTAGCGAGAGAAGTAAAAAGTGTTTAATAAGCAGTAAAATCAATCTTTTCGATGTATATTGCATCAATTATTACAGATTAAGTCTCATAGAACGAAGTAACCACTATCTATAGATCTACACGCAGAATAATCGTAGTAGAACATATGCTATTTCGATAATGGAACGTTCAGATGAGAGAATGTTCGCAACGTAGGTCGTTTGGTTAATGGGTGTGAGGGTAATGGAGGTTCTACTATATACTAGTTCAAGGTGATAATAATAACACAAGATTATTATTACTACCAATAAATATACCAATATGCATACGGATTATACTACACACATAAGTAATTATCACATGTTTGTAATCGTGTAACTTATTTTATTTGACTAAAAGTAATAGTTAAATAAAATAACCTGTACCTATTAGAAATATTACTCTCCAGTTCACTATTTCGAGTATTTTCACTTCATACTTGAAATCTATCATTACACTCCAAGCTCATTCTTAATTATTCCAAAACAACAGAAAATATTTGCAACTTTGAACTTGCTAAATATTATTGAAATCAAATAATGTACCTGTCCTATGATTTATTTCCAAATAACTCAATTAACATTTTACAGTCCTTATTATATCAGTTTGCGTTACAATCTCTGTACGTTATTTTCCATTTTCTGGCAGCTTAAGACCAACTTAAAAATCTCTACGGACACTCAAATAGCAGTCGCATCCACAGAATGCAGAAGAAACTCTTCCGCGAAGAGGGAAAAATTCAAGTAACTATAAAGCACAGACGGGTGGTTAATACGGCGCACTTACCACTGAATTTTTTAGCGTGACTCGTCCGTGTCAGAGCGGAACAAGAAGAAGGCGAGGCGAGTCAAGAAGGAAGGGAGAAAGGAAGCAGCGAAAGAGGGAGAGAAGGACACGAAAGTGGTGTTCATTTGTTATTCATAGGGTCGCCATAGCCCCGGCACGTCGTCGAACAGGTTTCGAACGCGTACAATCGGCTCAAAAATACATGGAGGGCCAGGAGAGACCGTAAACCCATCCAACAACTTCAATTACAAGGATTTTTTTGTCTGGCTCCTGGCAAATTTGTAGCTTACGTTCCTCCTTGTTCCCTTTTATTTTTCGAAGAACGGGATTTCTTAGAGAATTGTGTTTTTTTTCTCGAGGGAATGTCCCATATTTAATCATATCTGAATGATGCAGAAAATGTACTGTGCAGAGCTGGTAAAGTTGCACCCAAGGCACGTATTGACGTAGCAGTAATTTTCTGTACATGGGGGATACGTCGATTCAATTAGTAGTTATGACCACTTCGACTAACAATAGGCTACGTCCGAAGGTGCGTTTGAAATCAAGTGATCCTATCTACTGTAATCATAGAGATGCCTGCTTTTTCTAGATACAATCCTACCAGCTCTGTATAGTACCAAAGTTAGACTATTTATACATAGCAGTCTAATTCTGAAAAGAATGAAAAACAAAGAAAAGGTCTGAATGTGGCGCACTTTTTCAACGCCATTCTTTTTAACACTTCTTCCTAAATTTGAAAGTACGTTCCATTGCAATTTATACGGATTCTGATAAAGCTCGTACTTAAGTAACTAGTGAAAGAACTTCTTGATGATGAAAAGTCAGTTTTATTTGCAGTAAGAAAATTATATATATAAAACGAATTGGTCTTTAGTTTCATTCCTCTAACACCAGAAGACCTACACTACTAATTAGTAGTATAAAATCAGAATAGAGTCGGCGTGTATTCGAGCATTTGTAGTCTCTAATAGAACAATGGAACATTTCAAATAGGCCTGCTTGATCGTTTATAACAACGAATTAAGCTCACTGTTAAATTAGCAGGTTCGGTAGTTCAATATTTGCAAAATTAGCAACAGGGAGTCGCTTCGCTAATTACCAAGCAATTACCACTCCTGAAATACTTTCGACAGCCATCATATTTGGGTCACCAACAATCCATGCATGTCTGGATCAGAATAGCGTCCCACTTTTGTCGAATATTCAAGCTCTTTTTGGTTACAGATGGGGACAAATGTACGAGATAATTGTAGACATTGAAAAAAGAGCAAAGACAAGAACGAAGTTACGATTGACTCTTCATTTACAAATTGATTAAATCCACCAAAAAACCTGGCGAATTACAAAAAGCAGCGCGAAACCCGTGGCAATGTCAGACAATGAGAGAACATGTATATACATATACATATGTATATTATATTTTTCCATTTCATTCGAAGACCAAGCACTTCAATGATCACCATTTTACCAGAAATTAGACATTGCTCAGACACGAGATCACAATTACCATAGAAATAAATGTAGGAGACTATGAAATGACGAGCAGAACATGGCCCCCGACCAGGAAGATTTATCAGTCGAATAAAACAGAGCGCAAAGACGTAGGACGCGTATTTTACGAGGCATCAGCAATTCTCCTGGACAAATATGTCGGTTGTTTGTTTTAGAGGTGGTTCGCCTCGATTCAACAAACGAACGTTCGTCTTCGCGCCCGCGTCTCCTGGACCCACCATCCACGAATTCTAACAATGCCGCCTAAATTTATGCGCTACGAGTGTAATTCGCGTTGTATTCGCCCCACGTCGAACTCGACCTAACCTTGAGGTGGCGTGAACGTTGGGGGTGAGGAATGGAATTTTGGGAGCTCCACTCTGAAACGTGTTTTGGGTCACTTGTGATTTAATGCTTTGAGGAGATTTCATTACAAATGGACAGAACAGTTTGGAAAAAATAGTCGTGTTAATCTATTCACTCCTCATCTTTCTATCTCAAAATAGTTGGATCTACATACAATTTTGTTTCGATATGGGCTTACAGATTAGTTAATCTATTCACTCCTCATCTTTCTATCTCAAAATTAGTTGGGTCTGTATACAATTTTGTTTCGATATAGGCTTACAGATTAATGGCAAGTGTAAAGCAAGGGACAAGTTTATAAATTCAATTTATGCTTATGGTGACCTATTTTAGTCTTACCAACTATGTAAATGGCAGTATAACCAAATAAAACTACTTTGCTCTTAACTAAATTCCTATTATTCTAATAAATTGAAGAAAAAGCAATAGGATTTTGTAAAAAACTTAATTTTGTAAAAAGTGGACTTGAGTTTCTCTAGCTCTCTGTTACAGAACTGTAGCTATGCTTCTTTTTTCGTTGGCGCGATTTGGGTAAGTTTCCAAGCACGAAATGCCTCGAATAACTTTAAGGTATTAGATGGCAATATCAGTGATGTATTATCGCATGTGAAGTATGAGAGTAAACCTATTATCTAATGTATTTTCGTGGCCGGGTTTGCCACGGCTTTAGAGCAGTTTAAGCTTTACTCGAGAGTAAAATGCTTTTCACCCGGTTTGTCTCTAGTGCTATGCATATGAACGTTCATTTCGGCAGTGTTATGCGGATCAGAGGGGAAAGAGTCAAAACGCTACTTCAGAGCTTTATTGCAAATTTTATATGACCTAAAATTTGGCAAATAGGTAATAAAATTTAGAAACTTTTATTAAGGCACTGTTATATAACAAGTGTAAATATTTTCCTTAAATAATTAGATTGTATAAAAATTTACAAAATTTTTTAAGTTTTATTTAAATATGTAAACTTTTCTTGAACTAACTAGACCAGACAAAATTCTGAAACAATTTGGAAAATTGAAAGCTTATAATAATGCTCTTAGAATTTTCTTTAAAACGAAATATGTAATCTTACACATATGTGAGCAGCAATTGTCAATTCAACGAAATACATGAATTTGTGCATTAGATTGAAGTTCAGTGGTTTCCTCAATTTTTAAGCAATTATCATCAGTCGAATAGCTAGGTACTAGCTAACGTCATGCACAATGACCACTCAAATAATTGTTTACGTTGCTATCTAACGAGTACAATGTCAGGAAAAAACATCAATCATCGGAACAAGCTATTACTTCGTGTAAATGCCACTCAACAGCACGTGATACAATCTCAACGACGCATGTCGTCTATAGAATTCGCTATCATTAGGAACTCGTGAGTGTAGATAAATTAACAATGATAAAAAATGTCACAGTGGTTTTACTTTTTTTTTGTAACTATAAATTCTTTTTCTCAAACGAATGTGTCTCCTTTCGATTACGACGGGGTTAATAAAATCATAAAAAGTCAAGATAAGACTTGATAGGACACCGGAATGTGTGAGTCACGTAATTATCTACAGTAACTGATAGACTTGTTCACATGTACGTACTTACTCAGCATACGAATACACTTCCAAAGTTGGAATGGAAAATACATTTTCGTGAATACCGCGAATTTCGTTTTTTCATCTTATTGTTTATAAAAGAACCACGTATTTTGTATATTTACCATTTTTCTGTACCTCCATTAATTTTCAAGATATTTACAAAAATGTATTTTCCACCCCAACTTTGAGGGTTGTTTTCACCCTAACTTTGAGGGTGGTTTTCACCCCCTAAACATGAATATCAGCAGCTAAAAAAAAATACGTGTGTCATATTTTTCGATGCTCTACTCGTATACCACGTACCATAAAAATGAGAAGATGACACTAAAGTGATGTCCCTTATTAGTTAGTCAACTATTAAGAGTCAAAATAAAATCATTCTCATTAACAAAAACTAGCGAAAATGTAATACAAGTTTTCAAAGAGACATGCTAAGGCTTTGAATTCAGTTCATTACTAAAACCTATCTACATTTATTTAATAAAATATTACCAATGACGATATTATACATATATTGAAGAATAATACGTTTCTACTCTACCTAAATAATTTCTCGACAATGACGTACTTTCAGTATAAAGGTTGGTAACACACAGTAGGGAAAAATCGAGTGCAACTTGACCAGATCTGTTTTCTGCGACAATAACAAAAAGAACGAAGTTTCAGATATCATTCTCCCTGGAAAGGTCTATTCGAAGAAGTGAAGAAACTTTTCGGCACACCCGTTACAGCCAGGGAGCACTGAATTTTAAAGATAGCCATCTACTCCCTCTTACTGGTCACTCTTTGGTCAAATATTTGAGCCACCCCTTTTCTTCTCGTCGAGAAGCTATTTTCTTCCTCTCTCCTATCTCCCCCCGTCGGTCTCTGTCGTTTCCCTCGCACGCCCGAATCTTCAACCCAGATGGCCTATTGACTTGAAACGACCTCTTGAAAGAGCCGCGGAACTTTTGAAAAGATCTCCCGAGCCGCAACGACACTTTGTACACCACGAGAATTGGAACGAAGTGGAGGAGAGTGTGCCGTGAATCCAGTGGGATACGGTTCACGCTAATCGCGATTTAAATATCTCACGAAACTTAATCCATAGGATGAGACCCAGTAGCTGATCACGTCCTAATATCTGGACACTATGCCTAATTTTATTTAGTTTCAAGCTTCGTTCTAGTGCATGTATTAAAAAACAGTAAAAAAGAGAACCTAGTGTCGTAAAATAGTATACTCAGACTCTGGAATGCAATTCAAGTGTTGGAACATGCATCTTTAGGTTGTCCACTTAGTGGATCATGTGATGTCTTAAGCGTCAGAATATTGGGTCATTTACTTTATCTGATATTCTACTATCAGGCTGTTGAGTAATTAAACGTTTTTAAGCTGTACACTTTTGAACCTATTTAGTTATCGACAAAGTAATGTAGGTTTTGATAATATATTTTGAGGCCTGGTTCACTCCTTCAATATGAATGATAGCAGTTTGAAAAAATACTTGTCAAATGTTTGTACGAGAACTATTTATTAGTAGAATTTCATTGAACTCGGTAACTGTCATTTCAGGACGTTCCCTTGTTAACACATTATTGACAGGAAACTGGAGTCAGCGTTTTTCATTTTGGAAACGGGAGATGCGAATTTGATTTTTCAACTTTTTAATGAAAAGTTTAGTTTAGTAGAATATTTACATTGTTTCGATTAGGTGTATGCATAATTGACATATTCTCATAAAATAATTATAAATGAGTAGTTACATAACCAAGCAAACAAACTTTAAAGTCTTGAAAATGTAACGAACTCTGTTATATGAAAGATATGTTCTGTATTTTATGGTTTCTACGTATGGTTTCTAGAGGGCAAGAACTTTCTATAAAGAAAGGATGAAACCTTATGGACACTGTGGTCAAAAGTACATTCAAACGCACAGTTCATGCAAGTAAAAATTCCCATTTACAACTACACTCTCCAGCTATTTTATTACTATGTTAAACTAGAATTGAGTTAACCATCTGTACATCACTATTTCACTGACTATTAAATCCATTGAAGAATGGACAGTAGCTTTGCTACCACGTCGGCTAGACGAACATATAAGTCCAGCTTTGTAGAAGAGTTATCGCGCTTTCATAACTCCTTTTCCAACCAATAAAAAATATTATATCAAAACATTTCTTGTTTTCTATGTTCTCTTATGTAAAATTAGTCCTTCAATGAGTTTTAACTATTATCTTTATTTACAATTAATATTCAGTATCTATTCTGTAAAGAATTTTGAGTTTCTGCTGAAAAGCTTATTAATGTACGTTAAATTCGTAAACATTATTAAAGATCTCACAAAAGAATTTGAAATTTCTGACTCCATTAAGTGGATTGTTCTTTTTTCAAAAGAATTATGCTGAAATAGGTATGCAGACGTGCGTTTGCGTGAAAGGATCATGAATTATCGGCTTAGTTATTGTTTCACTGCTTCATTGTTATCACTGTTAAAAATGGATATCACATTGTTCATTTTCGTCAAAAATTGTTCAGTCGTCGGTTCAGATCGAATAAAGATACGTACTGATATACAAATGTACTGTCCAGTGAATTTCTCTATAACTGAATTTGGCAAGTCGTCGATGCATCGATTAATTAAAGTAGGAAGTATTAATCAGTTCTGTTTCGCTAAATCCTCCTTGTCTGTCGGTTTGCAATCAGTCAGAGTGAAATTCTACTCTCGTTAAATTACCTTCGTCCAGGACTAGTTAATTACGTGTATCAGTGAATGTTAAAATCAATACGTCACAATGCAAGATTAATTGGTCGAAATTTCTTGTTTCATGAGATTGTATAGATAATAAACGCTCTTTAACGCAACAATATAACGAAGAAACAAAAAGTTACTTTACAAATGTTTTAGAAAAATCTGTCAAAATATTCACAAAAAATGAATTATTATAATTTAGTCATAATAATAATTGTAATAAGTGCTCAAAAATTTGATTTCTCTTTGGAACAAACTTCTCTCGGGGTTTCAATATAGTGAATACTGCAACGAGTTTATATATCGAAAAAAATACTTTGTCAATAATATACATACGATTTTAATAATAATATGTGCATAAAAAAATGCTGGTGTAGAAACATTTAAACGTTCTCACTCTTAAATTTTCCAAAAAAAATAGGAATAGTTTCAACTGTACGCTATTTCTTGGAAAAGAATAACAGGTACTGAAAGATCGTTAAAATTATGAAATACATCGTGTAGCGTGTTATTAATTTGCCTTTAATTGGAGCAAGGGCTGTGTGAATCGTGTGTCGTGTTTGCACATACACTTGCACGCGCCAATAACGTTTAATTAATTGGGCAATTAATAAAGCTCACGATCGAATGTCGAGGACTCCGACTGCTTCGTGTAAAGTGTCACGTCGTAGAAATTGAGAACTATTAAATATCGTGACAACACGAATGCTACAATTTATGGAGGTGAAAGGAATAGGTTAGCAACCCGATAAACGATTGATTCCTCAATTAATAATAGATTGCTTATTCATGTAATAACTCTTTCTATAATAATATTCCTTTCAACATTCATTCTTCAGAATATTCATTAGACAGTACATAATATGTTGAATGCTTAATACTAAGCAGCTTTTAACCTATTGGCTCAATTTTATTAATCTGACAGCGCTTTCTTCGTTCTAACATGTTTCATCAATATATTGTGTTTATTAAATTGAACTCTTAAACGCTCCTTTTATTATTTATACTCACTATAAAATAGAGAGAAAACAAGGACCTCTTAGACCTGAGAGATTGTGAACAGCCAAAATTCATTGACGAAATTAAAATTAGCGAAATCTTTCCAAGGAAAGGAGCGCCTAACGAGTTCCCGATTAAACTGAATCGCGACAGGTGTTTACATAAACTGGCGAATATTTTCGTCTCCCAAAGCTTGGATCTCATGCGACATGTTTTTCAGCCTCTATACAGCTCCGACAGCAATCGATTCTCGTTGAGAAATCGGTTCCTTCGTCGGCGAATCTTCTCCGAATCGGTCGAGAAAATTTTCCTTCTTCGATTTTTTTTTCTGCGGAAAATGTAGCGATTGCAACCAATGCACCCGTAAATCACACAAATGCATCGTCTGTCGTCGAATTCATACAAATATCTGAGCGAACCGCAATTCTTCTACTCAAGCAGAGCTAGTTCTCCTATTACACTTTAATTAACCTTTATCATACTAAGGAGTCACTCAGGACTGAAATATCTACAGTGCTCCAGAAACTCGAATAAATACATAAAAAGGCTCCGAAGAGTTGCCAATTTCGAAGGTTTGAATTTTTGAAAGTTTCACAATTTAAAATCAGAACAATTGGAAAATTATATAGATTTGTATTTTAAATATTTGAAAATGTGTTCAATATTAGAACCCTTAAGAAATTAAAAAGTATCTTAAATAAGGTAGGCGACCCATTTCGCCAGTGTTCTCAAATTCGAATTTGCTATATAATATATAATGTAGACCCACCTCAACATGTGACGTTGATACGTTAAGGATTGACGCCTGAAATTCGATTTCAGTCCCGTTAGTTGATCAGATCGAGTGGAAGAAAGATAAACAAATCATCTCTATTAGGTCGTACACCCGTTGGTGTAATTTGATTTGATTAAATTCGCACCCCTGTCTACAAAAGCTAAATTAGAAATCCAGAGTCACGTCGTGTAACGACGAAGGAATCGCCAAATTGGAATTTCGCGCATTCTTGAATTTAGACTTCGCCCGTTCACAAGAAGATCAGCGTGCCGTATTTTCGAAGCAATTGATTCTAAATATCTCGAAAAACGGGCAAAAATAGCACCTTTCGTAAAATGAATATTACAAATGACTCGCTAAAATTTGCTATATCAATTTTCTGCTTCCTATTTAACACAAAACTCAGTTTTCGTCTGCAGTCGTCACATGTCATGTGTCGTTTCAGAAATATCAGTGACATGGCTATCATCTCTGGACCTTCAAGCTTTCGAACACATCCTTCTGCGCTTTTGGCAACTTCGAATTGGCAAGGATTTATTTCCGTTACACTAATTCATTTTTCACGACAATTTTCGACGAAACTAGCTCGGGAAAGGACCGAGGGATTTCGTTTTACATCGATGTGAAACGGTTTAAAATCGTGGTGCGCGTATATGTGCTGCAACATCGGCAGGGTATGCATAATGCATACTGTGCACTTACCTTAGGTCTGGACTGCATCACGTGAAAATATTATCGACTGGGGAATATCAATATGAGGACGCGAGAGTGTCGCTTCTTTTGTCCAAATTCCATTCGGCGACACACGTTACTCGGTCAGGGAAGAATAGAATCTGTGTATATAAATGATAAAATGGCCCTTCCTCATATCGAACGTTTGTGAATTCGGTCAAGCTTCCTTTCGAGACAGAGTAAAGGAATGTAATATCACTTGCACCTACTATTCTTAACACTTAGTATCACCAGCACCTGATATCGTTACTCGTAATATTTTATTAAGTGTTAATACCCCTTATGGTTAGTAACAAACTGGACTAGTAGTCTAAACATGATAATGGGCATGTATTATATTTGCACCAAAATTCAGTTTAGTTTAACATCTAGTGGAGGATGGGCACTTCATTGAAACTTCATAGTAAAAAAATTCGTGAATAACAGTTTCACATCACAGTGAGGAAATACAGGGTGGTCCACTTAAGTAAGGCTACTATTATTCTATATTTGAACACATAAAAAAATAATAAGTACTTTAAAATTATATTTCATTATTCTTATATCGTGAACATTCTATAAACAATTAGATACATATATAAAAAAGAAATTTAGTAAAATGCCATCTAAAACATTTATACAATTTAGAACAATAAACACAATTTTAAAAGTTCATAAATTCATGAATTAAGTAATTTTTCAGTAAACCTTTCCGATTTAAAGAGATTCTCAGTGGAAAACTGCTAATTGTGAAAGTTGCGTTCCAACTTTAAGAATTCTGAACAGGTGAATCTCAAAGTTACGCTAAATTACAGCAACGAGGTGAACTGATTTATCAAAGTGAAACGATTAGACCATACCAGAATCAGAAGCACCTCGAGTGCTCTCACGCTCTCTCAACAAAATTGTGAGATCGCGCGAGATGAGAAGAAAAGAACAACTTCGCTCGGTACGCGTAACAAGGTGCAAAGACAATACAAGCTTGCTCGAAGAGGCCAACATGAGAAGAAAAGACGTTTTCCTTTTACTTTGATGCGACTTCGATTGTCAGATGACAGTTTTATCGTTCATTCTAGTTCTTCCAACGAAGACGAACGAATTTAAGAGAAACTGTAAAGACAAAAAGCAAAAATGTAGAAGAATCATTCGGAACGTTATCGAAACACTGAATCGTTCAAGAAGAATCGAAGCTATACCTTGCTGGAATTCAAATGATTCTATGTTAATGCAATGGTATTCCATCGGGATTAACATATGTAATGCTATGGTAATGTAATGATATTCTAGCGAAAAGTCAGCGATATTTCAGGGAAGATAAAACGAGGCACAGAAGTGTAAGACAATTTTCTTTGGAGGAAACCCCAAAAGTACAATCCCAAAATTAGTATTAGATGCTAAGAAACTTTTTGTATTCTAGTCCAATTTATCCAGAAAAATTCAAGTATTAGTAATTATAAGCATCACCTTACATAAAGTGAAACAGAATATTAGGCACCCTTGCACTTCTGTCGTTAAGTAAATTGGCTTTCTCTTTCTCTGCCTGCGAGACTTAAAATCAAACTACGACAGTTTTCCATTATGCATACAGTCAAGGTGTTAACAGGTGTGTAACGCAAGGCACGCGATGGAGGATACTTCTACGAGATTTCTCAAACGATTTACTTGCTAGAAGAAAAACGAGGAGGAACATGCAGGGTGCAACGTGATGCTCTGCGAAAACAATTTTTTTATTCTTCTTGTTCTGTTATTGTTACTATGATATCTGATTAGGAAAGAATATTTCAAAAGTTTCCCAGGAAATTATAGACCACAGATAACATTTTGAAATTTTCTACCTAAATGTTAATTATGTTGATTACTTTATCAAAACAATTTTTAAATATTATGAATATTCAATATGGCTACATCTAGATATTTTAAAAATGTAAAAATATTATGCAATAAGTATTAAGATCAATTTTGTCTTCTCTGTTAATCAAGTGTTTAATTATTTATGTTTAAATTTGATAAAATCGCGAATTTTTAGCAAAAGCACGCGAAAATGAATCAGTTCGTAACTTTCGCCACACCATCACTTTTCATTATTTGAACCTCTTCGATGCACACGACTCGTTCACACACGACTCGTTCATTTTTATGGTGTCCCATTTACAATCAGGAATCAAAAACAAACAAACAAGAGTACGCACAGCGCGCTCCGACTTTTAATTATAATTAATATTCCCCCGATGGAGACTCAGCCTAGCATTTTATGTGATATGCAATCACTTTATGTGAACGTAACTTTATGCGTACATACGAAACTCTGTGTTTCATAAATGCGCGATTACTACCTCGAAATTTATTTAGGAATCAGCGATCAGTCCGCCAATTTGTTTCTTCTCCAGTTTTTAATACAGAAACGTTTAGTGGATTTTTCGCTGCAATTTTCTCGCATCGATGGAGTAGAACTCAACAAAAATAGCATTCGAGGCTTGAATATGGCACTAAATAAAATGTGCTAATGCATTTACGTCGATCCATTTGGTCTGTTGGGCGACTGTGTTCACTGTCAATGAAATTTATTATTTTAATTTTCAATTTATACATGAAACATGGAGAATAAATATCGAGAAAGAGTAGAGAGAGAAATAAAAGAGGGAAAATCAAGGAGATGAAAAGCGAACGCACGATTTTTTGTCGCTCGCTAACTCGTGATATGTAATTAATTGTTCGAGCGTGTTTTATTTACGCCGACCAATTTAACGGCTCCAACTCCGTAATTGCAAACTAATTTTGAACTTAGAAATTCCACGCCCAACCGATGCGGCTGACGGGAAATTGAAAATCCATCCGTAATCGAAAGTTATAATTTATACAGTCGCATTTTAATGACCCTTTTCGAGTCTCGCATCACTCTGAACTCGCTATTAATTAGCGCGGAAAGAAATGGAAAATAGTGTGACAATAAGAATGTTGGAAACGCAGTAATATCAACGTTTTGCGTTTCCTTTCGCCGCGACATTATTTCTCGCGATTTTAACGACCCTGCTTTAGCGATAAATAACGAATAATAAAGTACAGTGCCTGATTATAATTAGATTTTTTAGGTTCGAATGAAAAACTGTTCGAACGGATATTAATGATTCTTGTTGGAATTTTTTCACGAATTGGAATCTGGGGTCAGTCCACAGGAAATTGGACACTCACGGAGTATCATCTCAGATTTTATTCAAATTTGGATACGTTGCAGTCGTTGGCGATGTTTAAACCAAGGATGGCATTCGATCTCGAAAGTCTGTTTACAATAGGAGTCCTATTGAAGAACTTATGTTCTTAAAATGAGACTGCTCTCTAAACCCAGTAAATAAGGTTTTTAAAGCAGCATCATAAAGAAAAGCCAGATTAAATACAGTCTATTTGAGAAAGTATATCAAAATTCAAATTAATTTCGGTTTTGGGACCAAATACCATTCCTGGTTTAAACGTATGTCAAAGGGATTTTTAATATTTTTAAAAATTATGGATTTCACAGATGGTAATTGAAATAAGTAAAAGAGTTTTGAAAATTAGACGTTTCAACGAAGGCTACTCTCTTCAGAAATCACTCAACATTTTAAGACAAGACGCGTGCAGAAAGGGTTCACTATGTTTATTCGTGCTTGAAGTTAGTCCGTTTTCCGCATAAAACTTCTTTAGAAAGGAAAACCAGAAAGCCTTGACGAACGTAGGAAAGGTCCTTTTTACGAGCTACTCCGAATTGATCGCGGTCTGCGCAGAGAAAATCTCAAAAGAATTCATAATCAAGAGAGAAGGATTTTAAAACATCGACGAAAGTCGGAATGCAAAGGAGATTGTGGGAAACAGAAGAAAGACTTGGTTACTCTTCAATACGATTTTTAAGTTCTTAATCCAGGAGAGAAAAACGATTCTCGATGCAATAAGTGGATTCACCCAATATTTTATAATTCTTTCAATTGAACAAATGTGTGTAGAAAATGTTAGATATTATATTCCAAGAAATCTAAAAAACTGTTTTTGCAACTCTTTAAAACTTCAAATTACGCCTAGGATTTTTGAAACTTTATCTAATTAGTTACCAAATATATTCAAATATTCAAACCCATTTTCCTTTTACAATATTAAAAATTGGATAAAAAGCTATAGAAATACTATTCGTGTCCCACGAGAAGTCCCCTGGGAAGCATTGGTACTTTTGGTCCCAATAAACCATTCACATTCTATGAATCCCTATTTCATAAGCATTCATAATTTCAAAAAAACGAACTTGCGTGTTAGCCTACTTCTGAAACGCAGAATTAAACTGAACAATACGAGAAAAGAAACGAACGAAAGGTGAGTCTCCTCAAGCTTCCAGTCTTCCATTCCCGTGCATCGATAGAGATAGCAGCAGCGGCGAGGTAATTGCAAGAGGCAGGCCTAATTGCGGATGTGCTGCGAGGCGCTTACGAATAACTAATCAGCGCGAATGTCACCGATTGCGTGCAGTGTCTGCACATACACCGCCACGGTTCCGCGACGCGCGCCTTGTGCACGATCCTGCCGACGAATATGCCCAGCACGTGCAAATTAGCCTAGGCCAGCTGACGTGGTGGACATCATCGAATCAGATCGAATCGGAGGACTCTGTACACGGATTAGGACCAATGTTGGCGGTCCTGACACAGGCTTTGCTCTTGGATATTAGCGTTATATCGTCCGGCTGCTCCGCGATGGAAACGTTCAAACACTGAAAAGACGGATTGCACTTGTATGTGATAAAAGGGAGCTGAATAGAACACGTGATGGAATAGAATACGTATTGATCGATGCTTAGAATTAGTAACAAAGAATAGAGACTGGTGATTACGCTAACATACGAATTAATATTATTATCTTATTCGAGTTACATTTAATCATATTTATCAGAAGAGTTGTTAGAAAGTATTATTAATACTACAAGTAAATTATGTAATTTGTATATCTACAATTGATTTTTTCCCTTGTGATTTTATGTTGCATTAATTAGGTATGTTTAGACGATTTGATGGAATAAGTTAGTTTGTTTTAGGAATTCTAGTAGGTCATGGACTTTGTCGTGTTTCGTATTTTTTTTAATGATGGAACATATCGTGTCAGCCTTCATAGCGTCAAGTGGTTTCCTTGACGACGTAAGCGGCAGGGGGAGAGCCCACAGAGCTTGCGAGCCCTCGCTTGGACAACACTGGTCTGAATTAACAATAATTCATGTTTATTGACTAATAATCATTACGTTAACAATAATTTATGTTTATTGACTAACAAAGTGGCTATATGCATAGCAATATATGCAGAATGTTCGACAACAGGTGTCAGAACCTTTAAGTGGTCATCCTACATGTCGAAATAGATCAGAAATCAAGAATGACAAGTTATCAGACTGGATATAATGTATAAATTATCAAAGTTATTTATCGCTGATATAATGCCTAGATGTCTGACTCAGGACTTACTCTACTAACTTTACTGTATCTAACCTGGCTAGTACACGTCAGCAGTGGAGTGACTCAGACACATCTCACGCGAAGTTTAGACGTCTTCTCAACAATTAATAACTCTGACACGAAGCTCTAAACGTTTTTCTATTATTTTTTATTTTTGTTTTATTTTAGCGTGTAATTGCCTCTTAAAATTGTTGACACTTCCTGTCGAACACCCTGTATAAATGAATAAAAAGGTTGCTAAAATTAGAATTTAATTTAAAAAAAAAAAGCAAAGAATGCGTATGCAAATAAAACTGCAATCAAGGATCTTTAGGTAGGTGCTAATGCAGGAGCTTAAGAAACCAAATAGTATATAGAAAATGGTTAAAATTATTTAAGCAATCGACGTTTTAAAATACTGCACGACGTCTCTAAATATAAATACGCCTTTGAATTAGAAAACGAATGTTTGAAAGTGACACCAAGTACGTGCAATAAACGAACCGACGAGAACAAAAGAAGTGGCTCATGTTCATGGTGAAATTATTTTAGACATCGTCGAAACAGATGGAAAAACTGCCTAAGATTGTATCAGATGTATCTACGATGCGTTCAGAATCTGCAACAAGAGACAATTTGCGTCGTGAGATAAGGAAAGGTGTGCATTAACTGCGGAAGCGAGCGTGACACCGACAGTGTCCACATTCTCTCGGAGTTTCAAACTCTGAATCGGACACGGTATGAAAATGAAGAGACGGAGATTCGATTTCGATGGGGCCAGAAACCAGAATTCTCGTTTCCAAAGGTAAATTACTGTCCTGATTCAAGAACTGAGTGGAAAGTTCGTTAAAATTCCTGATATGTGTTCCTCTGAATTTCCCCCCTGGCAAGGATTAAAAATTTCCTACTGGAACATTCGAGAAGAGGAAACAGAAAAACGTATTTTTCAGCGGATCAATTTTATTAAATGGTATAGAGATTGCAGATGTAGACATAGAACGTGAGAACTGGTTGAAGTTTCTCCATTGGGAAAATTAGAATTAGGACAACTTGCTAGCAAATTTGAAACTTGGTCGCTGAATTAAAACTGAAAATGTGAACATTACTTATGTACGTACAAATGTATTAAACAGCCACCAGAGAATTACAGAAATCTGTAGTAATGCTGAGAATTCTCTTTTAAAAGTAATAATGACCTATAAAATAAAAGTACTAAACAACCACAGAATATAAGATTACGTTTTCCTCTAAGTAACTAGAATAAGTATTTTAGCTATTCAAGCTTCAACTGTACATTTAATCCACACGTTGACGAAGTCCTTTAAACCTTGATTCGTAAATCGATATAACGTAAGGAGGATGGAAATTCTACCTTCAGAAAATATTTTAAAAGAGTTAATCTCATCCTGAGCGACATCTACTGTCACTTTGGTCTATTCTTATCAACTTCAAGTAAGCCAGAACACTTTGTTCATTGGTTTCATCAAGAAACAGAGCCATTTCTATGATAAAACTCGAACACAGCAGGCAAAAGTATTTTAATTGCTGAACCAGCTCGTAAAATTAAATTTCGAACCAGTACACACCTATCGTTTTATCATACTAATAGATTTGTTTTCCACGATCAAATGAAGGTTTGTCTTCCGGATGTCGTAAATATCTACTCCTTTAATTACGATCTGCCCGACCACTGGTCATGAGATACTCGTTTATGGAAAAAATGCCACGATAGTCGTAGTATTTGTTATCGTTCCGACAGGTCGTGAAATGCAACACGTCTTCAATTTTCCTGTGCATTCCCGAGCTTCTACGACAACATTTTGATTGAATAAAAAAGTTTATTGCAAATTAATGTACGTTCCACAAACAACTTTTAAGTTTTGAGTTTTGTTTGAGATGATTTTTATTTCTGATTCAGAAATAGCGTGGAATTTATGTAACATATCTTGGCAATCGTTCGATATAATTATGTAGGTGACTCTTTGTACCGATGTAAGGATAAATCACAGGAAATTTGAATTTCAATTGAGGGAGATATAAACGAAAAATATGGGAGCATTAAATCTTAATCAAGTTGGTCTCTGCGTAAAACATTGTTACAAGGAAAATCTTTCCATAAATTATTTCAAAATCTCTGTGTTTAAGAAATAGAAAATAAACTCAATGTAAAATAATTTTATTAAATTTTTGTGCTGAACAATATAGGTATTTCAGAATAGAAAGAAACCTATAGTGCAAACGGAAATGTCCTATGTTAATCAAGACAAACCTACAGATCACGTACTTCTATGTCAATAATGACTTTCTGTTTGAACAAGGCGCACCAGGGCATTCCTCACAGCTATGCATTGAAATAGCGATATAGGATGCTGCCTATGAAAGATTGAAATAAAATCATATCACGAATACGAGCGAATATTGAAATTATATTTAAAACGTGCACACAAATAATTAAAAACGAAAGAAGTTATTCAAGGCTTAAGTGTGAAAGTGACTTATGGATCACCGCGTAATATAAATCACAAATTACAATTTTATTTGTTGCATCTGAAGTCTTTTTAATGCCTTATGCTTCGATTCAACTGCAAGTCTTTATTATTAAGTATATCAATTCGAATTTCTCTGGTGCCTGCGTCGTTTCTTATTTTTACGAGGACTTGAAGCTTGAAAAATTAGCGAAGAGACATTTGTAAAATGGGCAGGTTTAGTTTTCATATACCGTGCCTTCGCAAAATGCTGCTTAAGCATGCTAAACAAATTGACCAGACCCTTAAATAAATAACCCTAGTCGAGAGAGCATTTTTCCATGGGCATGGTGGAACAGGTTTTACAAGGCAGGTTCTGTCACGCGAGACGAGAGGAACGATGACAAATCAGAGTTTTATGTAATAGAGGATAGAGGCAACATCCGCCACGCGACATCCTGCTTGTCTAGTCTATTATTCCTGTTTCATCGACCAGTGTGTTTTTCTGAAGGTTTACGCAACCGATTGTTCGATGGACAACCATATCGTTTGATTCAATTGTCATCTGGTTTTGAGATTCGTTTAAATGTTTTCCCCCACAGAATAGCGCAAATATACTAAAATTTTGTATTCAAATAACTGTATTTGAATATTATCATGTTCGAATAATCTTCGTACTCTACTAGCCTAGATTGATGCACCTATAACCAGTGAAAGAATTTAGGTAAACTATTCTCCTAAATTTCTATAGGGAAAATAGATGAGAAGCAGACTGGAAAGTATGCAAACGTTCACGAAAGAACTGTCTGCGAAAGTATGCGAATACTACAGAACATTGAAGCATTCAACACACGACAAGAGCCCGCGTGCACTAGAGAAAAAACAGATATTACTCAATGCATCACGTTCGATGTTTCGAACGTGAAACATTTTCGCCACGTACAAAATGCTCAGAGTCACGGAAACGTGATATTGTTTTTTAGCTGACGATATGTCTTTCGAGAGAACCGGAAGAGTTTTATCTTCAACACAGTGCAGTCTGCGTTCTGCTGCTATATTCGTCTCCTATCACTCTGGTTCACAGATGTACGGATGCACGGATGCATCGTACAAGAGTCCTTATAAGTACTTCTACTTTGGTCGACTATCAAAATCGACATCTTTGCTATACACATCCTATCTGTTTGAAACGTTCAAAAATTATATTTTATTTTTTAATTAGGAAAATAGAATTTCGTATGTTAAGAGTAACTGTCATACTATACTCCTACAATTTTTTTTAATGTATACACTGTCTTTGATTCATGTGGTTAATCTTCTTATAATAGCGTTTTCCTTCTTCTCGTGAAAAAAATAGAAATTATTGCATGGATATCATTCGTAATTATGTGAATGAACATTATGCATGATTCTATGAATAAAATTTGTAAGTTGTTCCCAGAAATGGTAAATTCTCAGTAAGTAAGAATTTCACTTTCTATTAATCGAGTCCAGCTTCTTAGATGAATTATAAAATCCTGAAAAACTATTAGGAGCTAATTGGTAAATAATTTTTAAAAGCTTCGGTAGATTTCAAAGATCATCTCAACAGATAAAAACATTGGATTCTTTTACAAAATTACACTCTTAACACTTTAACAAAAGTGTTAATCTTTTCATAGTCCAAATGTCCAATTGTGCCTGCAAGAAGTACATCTTTTGTCAATTTTGACTCTCCCTCCCTTTTCTCACACGCCTTACGTATAATCCATTACTGGTCTCTTTACACGTACGTTTTCCTCTACGAGAGCAAAAGGAGCAAGCAGCAAGTAAAGACGCGAAATACCTTGACGTTCGTTGTTACTTTTTTCCAGCCAATTACCAACGAGTTGCATCGCGATCCACCGACGATGAACGCCGCGTGCCTTCGGATAACAATCGAATTCTCACGCGAGGGAAAACGGAAGAAATTGTGTCACGGTTATTGGGTCGCTTCATAACACGCCGCCGACTTATCTCCAATAAAGCTACCTCCTCAACCCGACCACTTATTCTTTTTCCCTTTTTTCCCGTCAACGCCAACAAAAGAGGAGAACGACGGAGATCCTGGCGCGCGCTGTCAGAAGCTCGTTCCGAGGCTTCGAGGGAGAATAAAACGGATTCCGCGGAGCTTCGTCTCCCGTCGAATATTTGTCAATAATCCTGAGAGAGGATGGCTATGGGCTCGATAACTTCACGTTCGCGTGGACACGTCCGAAAAGGGCTTTACTGTGATTATCTTGGAAAAGTGAATAATATTTGATACTTCTTTCGGGAAGGAAGTACGGTGATGCAAGCTTAAAGACCAATACGTAAATTTCAATCCTCCCTATTTATTATATCAAGGGTCAGCGTAATCCAAACGCATTGGAACTTATTCGAACGTGAATTTTTTCATGAAATAAAATATGGATCTGTCGTACGAGAATTACAATGCTGACGCCATGATTCTACTAGAATTAAAGCGTGTAGTATTGTATCCACTCACAAATAGCGTTTTTCAAATCGTAATCCAATTGAAAACAAGGAATTCCTCGCGTGATAATATATAAATGGAAAACGTAGAATAGAGGTTTTTTGTATGGAACTTCAGTCTTTGAAAAAATTGAGTTTGAACATTTGATAAGTAACTACACTTGTACTTAGGCACAGCCTAATCGTGGTTATTTCTATTTGCATTTTTTTAATGTCAAAATTTAGTATAATTGCGAAAAATAATAAACAATAGGTTTCAATAATTTGTTTATTCTGAGTAGTTTATATTTTAAAAATTGTTTTGAGTATTAGATACTTTTTATTCAATTATTACATTAAGCAGGATTAAGTGGATGCTTGTCATTTAAAAAAATACAAGTTTATGTGAAATTTGAAATTTATTTATAACAAAATTAGCAATTTTATAGTTTGCTCTTAAATTTCCAAGTTAATTTTTGTATTCCAGCTGTTTTAATCTATGCTGACTTTCACATTAATTATGGTAACTTGTGTCCTACACGATAAGTTGCATGTGTATACAAATTTAATAGCTGTGGTAATAAACTAAACTTCGTCGGAGAATTTGTGCTTTCTTTTGAATCTTTATAGTACAAATAATACCTTACACACTTCATAAGTTTGAAACTTTAAACCAGTATGCACGAACACTGAGAGTTAAATACGTTTCACAACTTCCACGTTCGAAAAATTTGTATTTTCTCGTCAATACTTTCCTTTACATGTACTGTACATTAAAAGCTTTCACTCATTTATAGAGACATAATGTAAAAGAAATGAAAACAAAAAGGAAATTAAAAGAAAATAAAGAAGACAGACATTTAACCATTATAACTGAAAATAAATTTGATTTGTTTAGTTTTTGCACGAAACCCATACAGCATTTATAATAATATAATATGAAACTTTTGTGCAATTTATTTTAATGATATACGCGTTGTCAGCAATATTTCAGTAGTGTGCACGAAGGTGCTATAAAGAAAGATGCATTAAAACCAGTAAAACCAGTTCCTGTGAAATATTTGTGTTCTCTAGCTACAAACCACCGTAAACCTCTATTTTCCGACACATGTTACTTTATACTGTATTTACATTTTCTTAACCCTTGCACTACTAATAGGATAATTACAATTATACAATTTTGTTTTCACTTTTCTAACGTTGTTTTTACTGCTTATCTAAATCTTCAATGTCTCTCTACACGTGCATATATTTCTTTCAATTTTCTGAAAGATCTCACCTTGATACAAGTGCTAAATTCTCGACTATATAACTTAGCCCTTGCATCAAGTTTCAGTTACCCTAGATTTAATTAGCATAAAAATTACTAACAAGCAACCATTCATTTCCCTCACACATCCTAACTTATCGTTACGAAAAAACTGTAAAATTTTGATGGCGAAACGAACACAATATCAACAAAGCAACACCTCGAACACGAGTCCCAAGGCGGGAAGCTAGTCGCTGGTTCGATCGGACGAGATTGAATGCGACCAGGAAAACGAGCAATGTGAAATCGCCCATAAAACCGCGACCACGTGTGCGAGAACTCGCGAATTACCCAAAAGCCCGCGTGCTGGTTGAGTACGAGCGAAAAAAGAAGAAATAAAAAGGCCTGGACGAGAACGATCGTTCCCAGGGATTAATTACAATGCAAATTGATTCCTACTACTTTTTCGCCTTCCCCACGACCCGGGGAAATTGATTTTCCGTTAATTAAATGTCGCTGTTCGGCTCGATCCTAATTAGGATTCTCTCTTCGTTAACTAACGCCATACCAGGATGTCCCTCGGCCACTTTCGTCTTTTTCTTCCTCTGTCATCCCTTGATCCTCGAGTGGCTCGATTCGAAGGACCTCGAGGAGGATCTCGAAAGCTTTCAAACAGCTTCTCTCCTGCCGAGGCAATGGAAAAAACGAAGGGGAAAGAGAAATCCAGTTGGAGATCGAGAGGAGAGTAACCACGAGGCTTTTCGCGCGAAGGACGAGGAGCCCGAGTAATCGATGGACCCGAGGATCGATTTTACCCGCGGCTCTTTCCACGGAGAGCTCGCAGCCAGTAAAACCGGATGTAACGGAGAAGGCTAGGAAGAAAGGGAAAGATTCGACGGGACAGAGAAAGGGAAACGAAAAGGGGGGGAGGAGGAGTCGTGGGTGTTCCGCTCTGGAAAACAGAGATGCATTTCTCCCGAGGAAAAGCCATTTTCTCGCCTCGCGCCGCTTGTTTACCCCGGGTCATTTATAATTTCCATTGCACGCTCGCTGCGTCTTGTTTACGGCGACCCCCCCTCCGTCGAATCAGCGATTCTACTCGTCTAGGGACAGGGTGGAATTCGGCGACTCTGAACGTGGTAACTTCCCCTCGCTAGGGGACTTGTTCACTTCGCTTTCGCGACTTTCGATTAGGTTATTCTACTGCAAACAGAAACTCCCAGCGCGTAATGCGTGTCGCAAAACATGCAGCTTTTCGCCAAGCTAGTTGGGTCGTTTGGTTTATTTAGGTGGTTGTATTGAGGTCAAGCTTCGGGGTTGGCGGTGAGTTTGAAAGTGAAATTTGGGTTCACGCATCTGGGCTAAAAAACAGCACAAATTCCTAGTATTTTTTGTATGTACATGTAATGATTGAAATGGCTAAAATTTTTGGAATCAAGACTCGGGTTTCCCTATAGTCTGATGTGAGAAAAATTGAAAACAAGGCTACTTGTGTCTTAGAATTTATGGGATGAAACTAAGAACTTTTTGGTGCAGTAGTTCCACGTTAGTTGGAAATGGTTCAGGACCACATCTGGCCAACTATCTCGCGAGGTCTACTTCTACAAATTCCCGAGTATTTTCTTTCTCCGAGTTGTTCGTCTCAGAATGGGTAAATAGGTAGAACAATAAAGAATAAGTACTACTCTACAGTTCTACTGTCTTATTCTACTAACAGTGCTGCACTGGACCTAACTAATTGACACGGAAAATAGAACAAGTTCCCAAGTAAGAAATTACACGTGCAGTTTAGGTATATTTTTAACAATTAATAATTCAGTAACGAAACCTTAAACGCAGTTCGTAATTCTTAATTTTGGCCTTAATTTTTTACGTAAAATTATTCCTTAATATTTTAGACCATCTCCAATTTTAAAAACGCAAACGTCTACAACTCCTATTTTCCTGTTCTCGTCACAGCAATCACCTTGAAACTATAAAAAAGCGTTTGATATTTATTTTACGACCAACTATTTCAATCCCCAAAAAACAGATTACCCAATTCTAAATTTTTCACACGGCCATTTTCAGCTATCAAATCGAGAAACAAGTGTTTTCAGCAGGCGGAACTCTTAATCCTTTCGACCTCGAACGTTTGTTTCGCTTTTGGACGAGAAACCTCTGAAAATCTCATGGGATCGAAGCGATCGATTAATTTTCGTCAACGACTAGAGGACTCGAGTACCAAACGATTGCCTCTAAATCGTCGAATCAGGCTGGATGAAAAATGTCCCGCGTGTTGCAGGCGTCGTCGAGAAAATGTACACGGGTGCATGTGCAATATCTGCGCCTGCATCCCTTGTGAGAAAGGAGAAAGAGGCAAACCGCTCGGCCCGCGTTGGACGCTGCAACTTTTACGATATATTTCAACTCTGTAACACTGGACGATTCCCTTTTTCTTTCTCAGCCCATGGAAAAAGGTAAAATGTGTCGAACATGGAACGTTCCCTACTTTGCTGGAGAACGGCTTGAAGGATATGGTAACGTTATAGGTGGTCGTTGAAATCGAGAGGCTGGTGATTAATAACAGCGCTCTACGATCTGGGATTGAGAATGTTAACCCTTAGCTGCTGTAGAAGGGTCGCAGTATTTGTCTTTGCACTAACTCAGGGTTTACTTTCTGACAGAAAAGTATATATAGATAATTTAGAATAAGAGTTGGGTAAAATACAATGAAATATATTGTTTAAAAGTTTTAGTTTCTGTTTCTTCAAACTAAGTAGGATAAAGTTATTTGAAAATTATATTTAATAAAATACTAATTTAGCATTTGAATAGTAATTGAATAAAAATCTTTAATTAATTTTAGTCGAATAATGTCCAAATCTGTGCGCAACGAAACTTCTGTAATTCGTTTTGTAATTTAATAGACGAGAGAATGAGGGATAATGACGACTGGAGTTTCTAATTTAAATAGAATAATGTGAAAGCAGCGATTTGCCTGTTCATTGGAGGGGATGAATTAATTAGTGAGGTGAAAATACCTGGGGACTAGGCAAGGCGAATTAACTGGTAAATGTTTAATAATTACTTTCGTATGAAACGAGTAGGTACATCACGGAAATACACATAAAATTTGCTACGAGAAGAATTAATTACCTCGTTACTTTTAATTATTTAGAGAGTCCTTTTAATGAAAAGTGATCCAGCTAACGGATGTATTTGATTGAAATTTGTCTTCCCCTTCGTGTATGCGATATAATTACATATATTGATAATTAGAACTCCAAGAAAAAAATTGATATACTTTATCCTTTATTTCTACTTCTGCATTTTCCTATCCACAGTTTTCCACGATACTGTGTCAAGTTTATGGTACGCTATGAAATATCAAGTCGAAAATTTCTTCGGTTGATTTTCTCTTTTCGCCTGCTGTCCACGATTTTCCTGGTAGTCGAACAATATAGAATAGAAGTAACTTTAGAGAGCAGCAAATCTCTGGGTCTACCTGTCACCACAGCAAATATCGCCTGAATTCAGTTTTGGACACTGTACGGTGGAAAATTCATAACCACATTGCTCTCCATATGGGCCATTTAACTGGTACTTCCAGTATTTCAAGAACAGTCTCATTTTCTTTTTATTTTTAGGTATTATGTAACTTTACCTCGGAACCCGATGATATTTCAACTCTACTGTAAGATTAGTGCAAAAAAGTGCAAAATGTAGAAGCAGCAGGTGCTGGAAGTTATCTCACACATATCCTAAGCAGATTTTTTTTACCAAAAAAGCTTTCTAAAGATAACTTGTATTATTGTTCTACAATTTTTAGTGGGACAATGATAAATCATCGTCAGTGAAAAATTATTGATGAATCGCTTTAACAAAGTTACTCCAGCGTAAAATGAAATACCTGAATAAAACGTAAAATTTCAACAATTTTTAATTTATGAAATATTTAGCTTATAAAAAGGTATTTTATTAAAACGAAATTTGGAAGCTTAATTTTAGTCCACTAGATTAATATTGAATTTTTCAATGCAATACAATATTGACGTTTTGCAGAATATAATGAGATTCACACAATATTAAATAGTATTCTTTATATCTATTTGCAAGAATTATATTTACAAGAATTCCTGAACGATGACCTTAATTTGACATAATAATAGACTGTACTAATCAATACAACTAGTTAAAGCTCAAAAATGGATAAATTTACGAAACTAAATCGACGAAGTATGCTATCTTCTTATCGAAAACTGTAGAATACTTCTGACCAATCAAACATAACATAAAACTACCACAAAAACCACAAATCTCCCTCGTACACAAATATCGCGCTAAAACAGCTCGAAAGGCAGGTTTCAATTTCATTCGAAAGATCCTGAACTTTCCACTTGATTCTTGAATAGAAGTCGAGAGTGCCCTCGAAAATTTATCCCGCTGCTAAAATTATTAATAGCGAAGCACAGAAAGCCTCGGAGACCGAGAGGGTTGCTTCCTATCACTCGAATTCACTTGGTTGCGAGTCGATCCAGTTACGAACGATGAATTATTTCCGGGCAAACATCCGGCGCTCGGTTCGGGCACCTTTGTCATCTTCGTCCCAGAGATTCCCAAGGCTTTGTGGCCCAGCAGACTCTCCCATGGTCGGTGGCACGGCGAAAATTCTGCCGATGAATCGATACAATACACGTCGTCGTTAACCTTCATGATGATAGCCTTATTATGCATGTTTGCTCGCGCGCGTACACACCGTGCCACGTCTACGCGCTCTCGAATGTGTGTACCCATCTCCGCCCTCTACACGCTATTGTACATATGTATGCAAATTCATGGATAATAACGTGTACACTCGTGCCGGTAATTTGCTTCGTGCACGCTTGTAAGAATATTCTGGCGATCGAATTACACTCGTCTGGCAAGGAGAAATTATAGTCATCTCTGAAAGTGAGTTAATGCTCTCCTTGAATAAGTAGTTTAATTATTGCAGCGTACTCCGCAAAGACTCAATTTAAAGTCAATTAAGCATCTGCGAAACTACGTAACAATAAATAAGCACTAAAAAGAAATAGAACGTAATTTGCGCGTATTCGACGTGACTGGTACTATTCCAACGTTTTTTTAATGACAGGAATTTCGTTCACTCTGCAGAAAATAACACTTAAGGTAGATGGATGAACGATATGTTATTGTGATTATACCTACGTTGGACTGTCATGTGTTATATAAAGTTTTTTATACGACGTTTTTTGTCAGATGTGTACATCAGATTATTTTTTTAGGATGTTAAAGTGCTTCTTATTGCATCGTCTTAAATTAGACACTGTAATGCCAGTTACGTAATAACGAAATATTAGAGTACCATAAAGGGTACCACAAAGTGGGTAAAATATTAGAGTACCAATAAGGTTATAGCAGAATACACGTTCTTGAGGTTAACTAAGGTGCATTGTTAGGTTGGCCACTTGCTGGGACATTTGGCATCTCAAGCATCCAGGAATTGGGACAATTTCCTTATCAACTAGAGCTCAGAAACCTCCTACTCTTCTCAGTTATAACTCTCGTCACATTTTGGCGCACCTAAGCGATAGTTCTCTACCAACTATCAAAGACGAAACCACTGGAATCGCCAAGTATTCGACTCGAACATATCATCAGACGAAGTTCTGAGATCAGCTTGCATCGAACCCCTATGACTCCGTTCCGAGTGTAAGGATCGTTGTCCTGCTCGGGACGTATCTGTTGCCCGTTGTATCTCGGTGGAGAAATGGTGGTTCGCGTGTAAATGGTCTGATCTTGCATTGTCTATGCACTCACGTAGCCTATTCAAAGCAAAGTAATCCTCTGAACAGAGACATTATGGTATTGTCGACGGTCGTGTGCCACGAAACAATGGTTTATTCCCCAGACGCTGGGGTCACTAGAGCTGTCTATCTAGTGAGAACCGAGAGACCATGCTCGCGAGGAAGCTTACAGCGTGTAACCTTCGGGGAAATGTGGCTGCTTGTTTCCCTTCCCTAATACCGTCAACTCGCAAACTCGCGTTCTTTAACCTCCCGAGGATCGATCTTCCTAGAGAAATGCAATGAAAAATGCAGCCACCCGTGTCTCGATGTAACTCTATCGTTGTAAGTTTCTCACGTGGCTTGGGGACTCCCCATATCTGTATGTACATATCTATATAGGTATGTTAAGCTTACTCGGGACAGGGATGAGAAAAGCGACGGAATGATGAAAGAAGAATAAGATGAGTCTGTTACAGGCACACGAACATTACGTAATTCGATTAAATTCTTGGAAAAACTTCTTGTGACTTTATTTCAGGAATAGCGTGACAGTTTCTTGTACGTTTAATGTAAGATAAAATCATGGTGTCGTTTCATTCCTTCCCTGCTGAGTTGGTATACTTATAATTAGTCTCTTGGCTATGACGTATTTGGAATGGGTAATTTATTATTACGTTTTTGTGATCATTTTATCCAGAGTTGGGTGGTAAGTGAATACACTTCTTCAAATAAATTCTGTTCCTACATTGGAAACTGACTGACGTACGTTGATTTCGATAAAACTGTGTACAGTTGTTTTCCTTTCTTGGATCAATCGTTGGAAAAGTCGTCTAATTTTTATTTTAAAGGAAAATTGGCCCATTTACTTGAGTCACTTTCTCTTGAAGTACTTATAAATCGTAAACGACGAAAGATATAAAAAAATGGTTGAGACAAAAATTATACTGTTTCTCTATATCTATAAAACTCTGTGAAAATTTTATTGGAAAGATCCAGTATTTACGAAAATTAGTTTTCTTCCTCTCCCTCTCTCTCTCTCTCTGTGAGAAATTTTTCCTTATTTCAGATTAATAAAGGCTTCTATTCATTTTAAATTCAACAGTGTACTACAAAAATCATATTAAAGTATATTCTATAGATTATAAAACCTTGCAGCAGTTATTCACGAGTAATTAATTTTATTTACTCTTTTATTCGATCATTTTCCGAAAAAGTTCGCTCACGTTAAATATTATAACGTAAACAAAAACATTAAATGTAGAAATAAATTGATATACTAGACTTCGTATAAAAGATAAACAACGCTACTAAATGTATTCATTTTTTGTCTTTCACAATATATAAATACGTTTTAAGGACGAATGTACGCATACTTCATTCATAGTAAATTGGGTGATAACTTTTTTACAGAATGAATTTTTATTTCTGTAGTAATCCTAATGACCTCTATTTTCTTCTTTATTATCATTCCTAAAATTAACTCAACACGGAACTGGGGTTTGTTATATTGGATCCACTATTGCTTGCAATGAAAAACGGAGTTCCCGTATGAGGAAAGTAAAACGCAACGCCGTGAGCAATTTTCGCGTATATTTTTTTCCCTGTGCGTACATGTAGTACTGTTGGAAAATTTTGTAACATACAAGACAATATATGTACCAAATGATCCTGACACATGTACCTACGCTGCGCTGGTTCCCACTGTGACAATTTGCTATTTCAAAATTTAAATACCAGGCATATTTTCCGATTTTCCAGAAAAATTTTGTGATATGAATCGCGACAACCATTAAGTAGAAAAATTCGACGCTCTAGCGTGATCTTCACGAATAAACAAAAAATGACACTGAATTCGAAGCTTACATTAAAAATAATAAAAAGTATGTTAATGTAGGGAAAATGTGCAGCACATGGCACTTGAAAATTAAAAAGGTGTCAACTGTGACTAAAGAATATTAATATAATTTAATATTAAATTGTTTCTCCCATAGCCCCCTTTATTAACAAATATTAAATATCAAAGAGTCATATAATGAGATAAATAAAAAAGAGAATATGTCTGTAGTTGGCAAAGGCAAAATAACCTGTGTCATATTTTCAACAAAATTCGTGTTAAGACCTTAACTCTTTGTGGCTTAGGATACGAAAATAGAAAGATACAGTACTAATTCATATTTTTCAATACGTGATAAGCAACATATGTTAACAAACTACGAAAATGTAATTTTAGTCTAAAACCACTGGGCCACAATGGATTAATTCAGATCTAAAATATAGATTTACTTAATTTTCAGAAACAAAAAAGTCATTAAAAGAATTTTTTCACCTAAAAATAAGAGTTCAAGAAGATAAAGTCCATAGAACAGTATTGAAGAAAACTTTAAACGTCAATATGATTATTATCAACCTAATTACTGTATCTCTCTTCAATTTTCCAAACAATTCGCGAACGCTGTTTTCGCTATCTGGAAACGATCACCAGAGAATGCAAAACGCATATTGTATTAACCCAAGTAATCTCGTTTCACGTATTTCTCTGGATAACAGGAGTCAAAAGCGCGAGGTCGACACAGTCGCTGCAAAGAACATTCGTGATCCAGATATCGCGTCTCGAACCACTGTTATCTGTCTGTTACGACAGAGTGACGTTCTCGATTTCAGTGAATTACACGAATCAAGACGCATCGAGAATTGGCTCGGGTGCAAATCGCGCCGCGTGCTCATCTCGTCCACGTGATCCTCGGCCGAGCGTAAACAATCGATTAAAATTACGTGGACGTTGCATTATTCCCTACCATCGGTACCTCTGCGCAAAGTCCACACAGATTTCGGTTATTTCAACAGAAGTTCCCATCGTTCAACTAATTGTTTCTCTCCACGAGGCCCTTCGTTATAGCGGGTGAAAAGTTTTCCCAATTGTGTGGAGAGAAAACAGCAGCGCGACCCGTTTGGACTTCGAGAAAATCGGTTTAGGGGATTTCGATAGACGCAAGACTTAAACTTGCTACTTTTAAACCGCTATTCCGCTTAATTAGGCGACGATGTTCCGTCGTACGAAAAATTCGCTTATCTTAGGATGAAATGGGGACAGATATTTTCACTGGGGTCGACACCAGCGGAAAATTTTTATGAAGCCTCCAGCTTCGATCATTATTGTAAGCACCGATAAGGATTTTATCATCTCTCCAGGGGATAAACTTGGAAAATTATTTTAAACTCATGCGTTATTCTGCCGAAAGAAATTGTGACTTAAACGAGGGGATATTAGTAGCTGATCCTTGCACCCGATGAATTCTTTTTTCTAATCCCTAATCGCTCGTCATCGGAGTGCCAATGACTTTTGAAATTTACTTTGCAGTTACTGGATATTTGCATAAAGAGCCAAAAAAATTGAACCTAAATAAAAGCTTGTTTTAACCTTCAGATATTATCGATTAAATATCGATTTACCTAAAAATTACTTTTTTCTTTTTAACGTGAAACGGAAATAATTATCAAAATATTACCATTTCATTTGGTAAATTTAGCTACACTAGTTATAGAATATTTTATTATTTGGTTATTTTTTTCAATTTTTTACAATTATTTCTTGAAATGAATTGAAATAATTATATTTAAAAAGCAAAACAGTCACGTAAAAAGGAAATAATCATCAAATTAATTTCATATAGTAACTGTAGTTAGAATACAGAATATTCGATTATTCGGTTATTTCAGTAAAATTATTTCTTGAAATAAAATAAAATCGTTGCATTTAAAAAACGAAATAGGCGAAATAAAAAACCTATATACTACTTAAAACCATATTTCATAAGAATGATAAAAAGTCCTTTTTTTTCACTACAAAATTCTCAAACTGATTATTCAGATTTACCTGATAACCAATAAATGGACGTTGATAGCATTTCAATTTATCTGATTTTCCTCCAACCGTCTGCTAAGTACTATTATCGACGTTTAATCGTTTATTCAAATACGATATCAATTCCCACGTTCAAAGCATATACTCAAATGATTTAAAGAAAGAAATACAGAATAACTCACTTTGGGTTGATATTTTTCAGTAGACCCAGAGTAGGATTGTACGTGTGGTCCTCCCCGCTGATCCTAGCCACCCCTTCATACGCACTAACACCATAACCCTTCACCACAATATCCACTAAATCAGGGAAGCCATCGTGCACCATCGTCTTCTCGGTCCTAGACTCCCTGGGCCTATCACTAGCAACATTCCTGCTATTCTGAGTGGTACCAGACACATCACCACTGGTCTGCTCTTTACTGGCATTCAGCCTCTGCAGGAACTTGCGTCGAAAATTATTATAAATAGTGTCCGTGTTAGGATCGTCGCCCATCCGAACGCGGCCGTGACTGGGCACAAGGTGATGGCCACTGTACCCCAAGTCCATCTGAAGATCCATCACCAACAAAATAGTAAACAGTATCGCGAACGCGCTCAAGCCAAGCATAAGCTTGTCGCGGATCCTGATCAGCCTGACCGTGAATTTCATCTTCCAATCGCTTGGGTCCCGAATCCTCTGATACTTCGCAGCCCTAATCCTCTTCTTACACAAGGACTTTCCCTGAGATTTGCTCGGAGCCTTCTTCACCGCCTGATTCGCGAGAATCGGGCAGGATTTCAGTTGAACCAGTGTGTCAGCGTCGACAGCAGCAACAGTGGGCTCCACAGGGACTCCCCGACCCACCGTCTCATCGGGCACACTGTCAGAAACGTTCACCAGGACCGCTGCAAGCTCTGAGTCACTTTCGGCCTTCGATTCGCGCACAGTGTCTCTGGAGTTGGCTACCTCACCGATGACTCGTCCATCGTTTGCGAGAAACGAGGAGCTGGGATCTATCTCGACGCTGGAATAGACACGTGAGCTATCTTCCGGCCCGTGGACAGACGTCGAGGGGTCAGGCGCGGTCGGGCGAGCAAGGCTGCTCGAGTTCTCGACGTGTCTCGCGACTAGCTCGTGTTTACTTTGCTGCTCCGCAGGCTCGCGGTCTCTGCTCCCCTCCCCGTCCTCATTCTCTGGGGCATCCGTGAAATTCGCAAGTTTGCATTTTGCGCCAGGCAACGTGGCTAGCTGTCGCGCGTGCAGCTTCTCGCTGCGTATCCACCACTTCCTTGCTGAAACTCGCTTATCGGCTGACCCGTGCTCGTTATCGACAGCCAGCTGAATCCCGATCGACCTCTGGCCCAAAGAATCGTCTGGCGGGGGCGATCGTTTCGCTTTCAACGACTGCCAACGCACCTTTGTCTCGTCGTAATTCGGCGACCTTGGTTCTAGCGAATGTCTATCCTCTTGCACCCCTCTCGCTCGAACGTAGCGTCTGTGCGTGATTGGCGAGCAATTGGCTGCGACAGGGTCTGCAGACTCCCTGGAGGCAGGGAACTCCGCTCCAAATCTGTTATGAACCTGTCTAATCAAACTTTCTTCGCTCCAGGACCTACGCCGGCAGGAGTGAAGTGCTTGCAGAAGCTGCGTTGACTTCTCCAGCCGCCTCCTGAGTATCACACGCTGCTCCAACAGACGTAGGTTATCTTCTGATCGGATTAAGTCTTCTACGTCCTCGACAGATACGCTCTTCGACGAATCTTCGTCGTCGCGAGGCAATTGGTGGTTTTGTAGGGCGACGTGGGGAGAGATTGTGATAAGTGATTCGTCTCTGGGAACTTCGTGATTGTTTTTCTCGATTCGAGGAATTCCATTCGTTGGTAAGATACTTTCTTCGTTAGTGTTTGTGCTTGGACAGTCGATCGAAACAATGTTTGTCGATTCTTCGGATACGGACTCCTTGAAGGGTACTCTAATTTGATCAGACTCTGAAGATTTCTGCTTGGACCTTTTTCTCCTAATTGGCGGCACTGGCTTCTCCTCGCTCTTCGTGTCAGTTACACTGTCGCAACTGTTGCCGGAGAGGAACTTCTTTCTCAAGACTAGGGGACTTTTTTGAATGTTCCTGACCAGCCTTTCACAGCCCTCTGTGATGTTGTCCCTCGAGCTCCTGACAAGCTTCTTGAGGAAGGAGTCGCTTTTCTGCAATTTACTACGAGGTACTCCCTGTTTGGTTTCCCTAGAAATAGGTGTGGAACCAGGATTCCCTTGATCTTCAACTCTATCTGAGGAGGCTCTAATCTTATCACTGAAGGTGAACTTGAACTTCGGCCTGTCGAAGGAAGCAAATAGCTTCTGTTGGTCCCTCGGCGACTGTACGCGGTCGCTCAGGCTCTGCTTGATCCTTCCCGCTTTCCTGCGAGTTCGAAATCGCGAATCCTCTTCATCCTTGTTCGAGGAACCTACCTCGGGGATAGATAAATGACTGATTCGAGTTTCCAGCAATCGCTGAGCTGCCCTTGACTCGCTATCTTCGAATATCTGGCGGCTTGAATGCGTTGTTTCGTGCTGTGAACCATTTACGGGACATCTCCTTTCGTCCAGAGTTCCTTTCGAGAACGAAACGCCAAGAAATCTTGGAATATCGATCGTGGATCGCACGACTCGTTGACGGAATCACGAGCGTCGACGTTTTGCCGAGAGTCTAGCCACGTAGATCACTAACACCCCAGACTACTGCTTGGACAGTTCGTTTATAACTTCTGCAATGTATCGATTCACTCGACTGTCGCGGACTTGGTTGTTCTGGTCACTGTCAGCCTTCCGATTTCGCCGTCTCACCGCCTGGAAAATAAACCAGAGAAAAAGTGTTAAGTTCTGAAATAAACCAGCTCTAAAACTGACAAGGAATATTCCCTTAAAAATATATAAAAGAAACAGCAATTTCTTAATGTGTTCTTTACAAATGCTTATTTTAATTCTGTAATTTATTTTTATATTTTCAATTTTTCCGTTTCAAAAAATATACATGCCTAATATTTGTAGCTATTCTACAACTTTACAATGTTTCATAAGAAATGACATCTGACACTTAGGTGATGCCCCTTATGAGTACATTTGAAACCCATTGTTTCATAAGCAACGAACCCTTATGCGAACAGATACAGGGTGCAGAATAAATCAGCAAGTGATGGTGTAATAACACTGACGTTGGGGGCCCTTTATCGAGCACCCCAGTAGGTGCATAGGAACCGTTAGATGCAGTGGGTCAGGGTGCAGCCTCTAACAGGATACTCGAAGGGTATAGGGGGTCGTAGTATCTGAAAGAGGAGCGATATCAACTGTGAAATAGAGTGACGGTAATGGCGTGCTTCGTGTTGCGCGAGTGGCCATTACAGCTATCGCAAAAGTCGTGTCATAAAGACGATGGTGGGGGCTACTCGAAGATGGTCGACGGAGATCGTAAAGACTCGTTGCTTTCCTGTCTCTTATACTCGCAAGCATCGTTGCACCTAACATCAACGCATAACTCAATATCCGCGTCGGGTGGCTACGACCTTAATGACAGGAAAGCAGATTCGGATTACTGAACTATTCACATCAGGCATATTTCCTTCTAAACTGAGTCGTTTCCTGACACTTTCATCGCCGAAGACTAGGTAATCATTGACAACTAATTCAATTGCTCATACCTAAATAGAAATTTAGAAGACTTATTTGAGATATTACGGAGAACTTCTTTATTTTATGAAATTTTTAATTATATTAGAGTATAAGTTTGTTGGAGTACGTTCTTGATAGAGACGTTTTTATCTTTATTTTTTCGTAACTTTCATAATTTACTCCATGTAGCAGCAGACCCTAGTGGAGGATACTCTTCATAGGCCAACGTTTTAACCAATGCAACCCACTTAACGTTTCCGAACCCTAGACTAAGGGTCTAGACTTAATGAATTTTGGGATCACCTTGGAAAACCGACTTCACTTACGAAAAGCACGACGCATTTCCTTTACCTTAGTCTGACTAAAATTATGACTAAAATTGGAGTTAATTTTCTCGTAACGAAGCGCGATTTTAAAAAAGTTTCTTCTATATTTTTGACTTATTTTTTCATGTAGAATTACTGTCTTTCTATTTGTACCAGAAGATCTAAGACAATTTCTAGATCTGAGAGAATTCTCTCCCAAGAAAGAAGTTAAATCCTCTTAGAATAAATGAACCTTCAAAGAAGTAACTATCCCACAACCCAAAAATTCTCCTACTCGAACACCTTTGCCTCCTCATTAATTCGCATAGAAATGTCTCTGTAGAATACACTCTTCCCCCTCATTGCGCATGAAACTCGACGTCATCGAAGGAAAACCACGTCAGCGTCCCTTTCTAAACACAGCCACCTGAAGCGCCTCGCTCGACATGACCCACTCATTTTCCCTCGATAAAAACAATAACTTGGCCGTCAGGTTGGCGCAACGTCATCGCTCAAGCGGAATCTCCGCTCGAGTTAAGAGTTCGATCACGTGTAAGTGGAAGCAGAGAGCGGGAGACGCGTTACGCGGCTTTATGGGAGGCACTCTTTTACCCGTAGAGAAATGTCAATGGTCGTAGCTATCTTTATTATCGTCGAAGGACGCGGCGGAATTTCAATGGCGCCTCGTCTCCCTGTGCCCGCTAGTTCCAGAGCAAAGAGTAACACAGATACGTTTCGCTGCCTTCGATTCGAAACGATCTCTCCCCTCTTCTGCCGAAAATGGCCGTTCAGATCAAAGATTCCGCGCGCCGGGACGCCACCGATTCCCAATCGTTCCCCGAGCATGTAGAAAGGGAAGAGGACATGGTCTGCCACTGAATCGTCGCGTAACAAGCTCTTCTTCGGAGCATTAACAGAGGCAATTTCAGCGAAACTGCGCCTTTAGTTAGTGGAACGACCCGCCTCTTGCACTGGCCCCCGACTACCACCTCTATTTTTCGCTCGTCTTCTTGCGGATGACGCCGCCTAACGCAGTCGGGAAGCTTCGTTTTATTGCTGGAGATTGAGTTAGCTGTTGCACGTCATACGCGACGTTAATTACGTTGGGATTGGTTAATTCATTCGAGGTGTGCTTCGTATCTGTAATGGAGTACAGAAATGACTGCTGTTTTTTGTGAATCAACTCAGTCGAGTCATGGATATAACTGTTCCACACAGGATGTCTCTGTTAAATGGAATTAACTAAGTAATTGTTTTATATATTCATTTATGAAAACTTCTCGGAATAAAGTTACACTATTTTAAGAGGCCACTTTGCTTTCTTATGAAATTCCAAGGTCATCAGTATCTTTTTATTTAATGAATTGTATATTGTCTTCTAATATCCTCGTAAAATACAAAAAGAACAAATTCTAGAGCGTAAATGTGAATGGAGGCAGTTAGTGCTGCGATTAACCGTGAAATTCTTTCAAAATTCGTGCTAGGTTCGAAAAGAACGTAGTTTAAATGGTTTTAATATGCAATACGTGCACAGCAAAGAAATCGCGATTCTTCTGATTCAACTGTGGCTGCACGTGCGTCTCCTACGAATATAAATACGCTGGATAATTGTAAGTCGGCGCCGATTTTCTACGATAATGCTAAAAGCCCCACTCACGTGTTCCCTTCTAATTAGAAATTTCGATTATTAAAGTGAACACACGGTCACGGGCAAGTGTAATTAGGAAGCATTGGATTAGAAGCTTCAACTAACAGCGTTGGTAGAGTGGTTCCAGAAATTTGAACATGGTCGACTACGTACTTTCTATTGTCTCCATCTACGAATTTCTGTTACGAATGATGGTAACTTCTATCTTCATTTTGGAAAAGTGTAACTTCGAACGCTTTCAAACAAAAATAAAATTTGCAGAAAATAGCATGTAACTTGTTCTCAAAATTATATTTAATTGTAGTAAATTCATGTACAATTAGTGTTAAACGACATCCTTTACTCGATTTTATTCGAAATCCTTAATTTCATTTTTATCGCTTTTCTTCTTCTGTATATTTCTTGTAATCATATTTGTATATAATAATAATTTTATCTTCTATATTATTTAATTTTCAATAGTTCACTGAAAATGAATGTATGACAACTGATTTATTCCAGATTCTCTTACTGTTAAATTATATGAAAAATGATGTATATTCGCGAATTTACTTGGTTAAAATTTTATCTTAATTTGCTTTTACAAACGATATGTCTACTGAAATTCCACTGAGAGCATAGTATCTACCTATTATACAATAATAAAGGTTTCAACCCTCCGATCAAAAAACATTGAAAAGTAACGTTCTTACAAAATTTCTTTGATCGACGGAGAGTTAGAATTCCTTCACTTTTTACTAGAAAAAGAGACTGCTTCTTTAATACGGAAGTCAATATATTGTTGCAGCAAGTCGACAACAAGAAAGACCACAACGTAAGTACAGTATCGTTCCTTCCTCCCAAGTTTTCTGACCCCCTCGTGTTTCAAGGAAAGTTGTTGGACCCAGTTTCGCAAATTCGAGTTTTCTCACAGGACTCGTGCCCCACGCCACAGAGAATCTCAAAGCGTGCATCCTACTTCCACCTGACGCCCGACGAATAATAAACGCGGATGTATTCCGCGATACACTCGCCAACAATCACCCAGAGATTCTATTTCGAGCAAACTACACGACCGTGGAATTTCGTTTTCGAGCTTGCCGAGCAATGGTCGTTCCATTCGACACAGAAAACGCTTCTTTTCTCGATTACATTCAGACGCCTAACGCCTGGCGTCGAGAGTTTCCCAACGCTTTTGAAAGACGAGGGAAAACGTATAAATACTTGCGAATAAATTTTGTCCAATGATGATTTTATGATGGGAGAGGAAAAAAAAGGATGGTAAAAGATGGCGCAAATCTAGGTAGCTTCAGCACCTGAAATATTAATGTACTATTTTATAAGCCTCGAGCAATTGTAAACACACCATCTTTTATCGCGAATTTATTGCGAAAAATTTGAAGTAATACTGTACTTCCTCATTATTTACTGTAGATTCATGATTCACTGACGAGTTTATAGTCAGGAACATGGTTCTGAGATCAGGAAGAGGGTTCTAAAGATGTGAGTTGGTAATATACGAGAAGTGAAACTCGTTTGCTCTTCGCAATTTCAAGAAATAATGAATATGTTAACGTCCTTATAACGAGGGAATATTATAGTCTTTAAATAATCATAACTTCCAAAGAAATATCATCCAAACATGGACAAAAATTTCTGTGAAATATATCTGACAAACTATTTACTATTCATTATTTCGCACAATACAGCTTCACAACATCCCAAATTATTTTTAATCCACCGTGAATTTTATTCTATACTCTTTATTCATCTTTTCGCCAGAAATCACCCTCTAGCGGCTGCAATATGATTTACCAGACATCTTGCAGATATTTCGGCTCTCCAAAAGCTACTAGCTGTCGATAATTTCTCTGCATACGAATTCGTTGCTGGCAGGAAATGAAAAATTAATCCAATCAAAATTCCCGTCGTCTCGAGCGAGCAGTAGAAGGTGTTCGCGATGGATCTCATGAAATATTGACGAGTGGAAAAATTATGAAGATAACTTAACGTCCGACGAGCGTTCCCCAAGCGCCGCGGCGCTGTAACAAGGCCGAAGAGTATGCAAAACAGAGGGATGCGAGTGGGCAAAAGGGGCTGCAACGGCCAACAGCAAGAACAGTCTATAGTGCTCGAAGGTACGACTCGTGGATCATTTAAATATTGCAAGGAGAATGGTTAAATAAAGCAGAAGGTCGAGTGTGCGAGTAGAATCTGGAATCAGCTCGCCCAAAACGTCCGACTGGTCCACGCTGGTTTTATCGAAATGCCTCACGTTCTGCGGCCATAACGTGCTTCGACGTTTGCTTCGTGTCCTCTGTTTTATTGCAAATTAAAAGACTTCGAAGGATCGCTCCGATTCCCCTTCGAAATGGCTCCGAGATTCTTTTGCAAAAGTGAATGCAGGCTGCGTAAAACAGAGGTTTGTGCATCTGAAGCTATTTCTGTGGCTATAAGGCGACACGGCGTAAGTCACATTTGCCAAAAATAAAGTTTATGGCTTAGATGGAGTTTATGAAATAGAATTCATGTTTTTAATAAAGGCAGATTGAATTGGAAGACATTTTCCTTAAAAAGTAACTTAAATAAATGTACTTAAATATGAAAATTTTCAAACAGGTGTTACAATATCTATTAAATATTTAAATATTCTAATACTCAAATACTTCAATATATTAGTATTCAAGTTTACTTATATTGGAATATAAAAATTTTGAAATTTCAAAATCTTTTACAAACTTTTTTTTCCAATTCGTGATACAGAATGGCTTATAACTTCGTGAATAACTTAACATGAGGATTTGAAAAATGTAACTATGACTGAACACCTATGTAAAATTGAAATTTCTCTCAAATTTGTGAACAACTATTGAAGTGTTAACAAATAAAAAATTGCGACAGAAACCGTAAAAATATATCAGGCATAGAAATCTACACGAAGTAGGATAAATGAAAAGCGTCTTCCCTGTAATTTGTACAATAAGTTTCATTTGAAATACTTGAATAATTAAAAAGTTAAAATCATAGATAAATGTTATCAAATCAATTTGGATATGAAAACAGTGACACATCTCTAAGATAATCAGTAAACCACTCCGACTAAAATAATCTATTTACAATAAAAAACTCAAAACCTACTAATAAATTTTTCTCTGTATTGAAAAATCATATTTTTCCCAAAAAATCAATTCTCTTTCCTTTTTTAACAAGGTAATTCATAAACAATTTCTCGGTCGTTTAACTTAAATAAACACGTTTGCTTTACATCGATTTTGCCAGGAGTTATCCTTTCCTATTAGAGGTTAATCGTTCCTTTCATAGATAGATTTCTTTGATCACTTTTTCGTCCCTCCTCTTTGACCGAATATACTTTCAAATGAATTCGAGCAATTTTAAGAGGAAAGCCAGGCTTCACTCTACTCTATCTCCATCTATAGATCCAGTCAGCCGATTATCAAGAGTTTCGTTTAGTAAGATAAAAATTTCGTATATTAGACATCTCGGTTACAAAATTACGATGGACGATGTTTCCTTAGCATTCACACAGTTGCATACTGTGGTTACATGATTCTACACTCAGGCAAGCCAACTTTACCGAATATATGTCAGGTTTCCACGGCGTTCTACAAAATTTTGCCTTACATCTGGTCTCTTCGCGCCGAAGCAAAATTTCGTCGTGAATGAAAGCGCGTTCCTTTTTCTCCAGTTCCACCTATTTCTACTTTTCCTTGACCGAAGCAAATTTTCCTTTCATTCTCAGACCCTTTACTGTGCATATAGACCGCTTGAGCGTCTTAATTGATTGCAATCCACTCGGTTCAAATCGAGAAGCTCACTTTCCAGGAAAGAATAGCTGCATTAAAATGCTCCATCGTGCTGAAACACCTCCCCACCTTGGCATCCCTCGTGAACAAATTATTTGGAGCGATTAAGGGGGAGTAAGAAAACTCTATTCAAACGCTGATTCTACGTAAATTAATTGGAACATGACTTTCTAATTTTTCCATATTCGATCAATACAGAAATGACTTGGTAATATAAAAAAGTTTATGGAATAAGTTTTCGATGATCTTTGAAAGATGTATCTGAGAAGAGTGATTTTTTAACGTTGCTAACCCTTTATAACAAATATGATTTTTTTTTTGCTTGCAGGAAACAAATTATAGACTTGATTATATAGTAAATATTCAATATTGCATACCAGTACCTAATTCATTTTCTACAAGTGTACGTTGATTTTTAGGACCAACTATACATAGGAAATTAAAGCACCAAAACTATTTATATATTTTTATTATACTTTTAATTGGAGCAATCTGTAATTACGATATCTACACTTCGGTGTAAAACTGAACACGAAAGTTTGAAAGCAAGGCACGCCATTTTTAACGAAACAAGAAACGATTGAACCGATACACCGTGTCAACGAAAATTTAACTTATCAAGAAAGTTACACGAAATTGCTATTTCGCTGAAACACGAACGACCCTTGAACTCTTTATTCTTCGATCCAACTTTTTCGCACTTCGACAGCCACCCGTGAAACTTCGTCTTCTCTCGTTTAAGCTCACTAATTAATCGCAGCCTGTTCTCACGCGCGTGCCGCGAAAGTTTACACCACCTCGGGGTTCGTTCTCTAATTATTAACTTAATTAATAACTCGATCTTCACGGTTATGAATCACAATTTTCTTAACCCCTTCCCTCCCCTATTCACCATCATACATTCGTATTACTGTTCACTTTAATTTCCACGAAGAGTGTTACAGTGTATTATATAATCGTGTCGATAACAACCCACCCTCAGAAAATATTTATTGCCTGTAAAAACAGCGCAAAAGCTTCCGATACTTCTGCAGAAAGCTTAATATAGAGAAGAAAATGTTTGATAGTAGAAGAAATAAAAAGAACTGATGTACAAAGGAAAAAACTTTTCGATTCCACGAAAATACTTTAACTGTTACATAAAACTAAACACGACTGAAATTCGTTCGATTTTATCCTCATGTCATTTTTATCTTTCTGCTACATATTTCGCCGTTATGCCATACGTGGCAGTGCAGTATTTATTTTATTGGAAGATTCCATATTATCACCTTCTCCTCTATCGAATTTCTAAGAAGCCGAACTTTTCCTCGAGTACTACAATTAAGAAAATTACTTTATTGTAATAAACGGCAAGTGTTGAGTCTATGTCAATACGTGCCAGTATATCGCCGAGTTTGTCTCTGTTAATTAGTAATGTAACGAGCACTGGCACGCTCTGAAATTTCCTCACCGTGGATTTTTAATCCACAGTCTCGTTTTTACCTCTATCAGTGTACACTCGCCACGGTAATTAAAGCTTTTCATTGGTAGGTAATCGTTGCAAGTTACCCTTGCCTACAATGTAACTATACGTTCGTGCTTTTAGTTACTAAAAAGAGGCCTGGAAATGGAAAATCCTACAACTAACAACTCTCAGCCATTTCAAATGAAAATTATCCCTTTTGTACATTCTGGATTTCAATACAAACACTTTTTGTAGGTCTTTGAAATTGTATTTTAATAAGAATACTTGAGAATTTTAATTGAAAATTAGGCAATCTTTTGAAGGTCGAAATTCTATTAGTAGAGGCTAAAATTTTCTAATTAAATTACTAGAAAATATAGCGGATTTTTCTGATTGTTTCTCAAATAACTTGAGTAAATGAATAAACAAACTGCATCTGCGTAATCGTACTCAACGTTCAAAAGAAAAACTGGTAAATGTCAAAGAATGCATTTGGAAGGTACGGGCAAACAGCAACGAGAAAAATTAAACGAGCATAAAGTGGGGGACTGCATTACAAAATTAAATGCGAAGCCGAGGGTCGCGGAAAGCTGCTGCAAAATTACATATTACAGTCGGCGGCGGTGAATAAAATTTTCAGTTTTCGTGTGATCCACATTGATTCATGTTGAATATTGTACATTGGAAAAACAGGAGATCGTTTCGACTAAGCGTTATCAAATGCTTATTTGATCGCGATATTACTCATTTGAGTTTGCTAGTTGACTTTTATTGAATTCAAAGCTTCGACTGGCAACCTTGCTTTGCATGGTGATTCAATTACGAACTTGGCTAGGTTCTGATTTAGTCGTTCTCGCTTGGAAATTAATTTATTTCGTACTACTTGATTTTGCTAATTGAGTTCATTTCAGATATATTATTGCTAAAGAGATTGTTCTGTGTTAAATATGGGACTGAAGATTTGCTACTTTGGTAGTTTAATGATCCCCATCTCTTCTTGTAATTTACCTAATGCGATTTTACCATTACTTAATTTGCCCTTCTTTAAACCGAATCTAATATACAAGAATATATTAGATACAAAGTATTTTTAACGAATATTAATAATATCTTTAGCATTTATATGTGTTATATGAACCTATATACACAAAAAGAAAATGACAAAACCGTTCGAAATTAATCACCTATACTATATCAAATTAAATTATAATAAATTAGTAATAAATATTAACCAGAAAAAAATTAATAATATTAATGAAATTATAACAGTAGATAATTATCCCTTACAGTTGAATAGTATTCCTTATTAGAACACTTCAACATATGTTACACCCTATACAAAAATAAAGGCCCTTGTAAGGTACGAAACTCGTGGCTAAAGGCTCTAGGATTAAGTTCCCTTACCTTTTGATTCACCGAACTTATCATTGTCTTTTCTCGAAGGATCATTCAACCTCCCCATAGCTTCAGAAGGTCTGCAACCAGAAATCCCAGTTGGGAATCTCTGAAAGCGAATTCCTGAATGACGGTGCAACGAAAGCGTTAGGATACCATTCTCGGCCACGAGACGCTAGGTGTTTCGTGTGTACACGTTGCGTGGCTTTCCGCATCGTCTTCGGATTATTTTCGGCTGGCAACGCGAAGGCCGCTGCCAAGAATACTTCGCCGTGCTAATAGTGGGTTGACAGGTCGCGCGTATACGAGCGGAAAACGAGAGCGTTCGGTGTCGCCGCGAATCGATTCGGCTGAATACAACACGGGCCGCTCGTAAACGTCCAATAAATATAAATAACATCGGTCGAGCGTACGTGCTGGTGAAAACCCGCCCGTGCCCCTTCCCAGCCAAGAAAAATGTATCGTCCTCGTCCATAAATATGAATTCTAATATCTGCTCCTCCGGCTTTTTTGCCCAGGCCTCGCTTTTCACCATTAGAATACGTAACTCTCGGGCAAAAAGCGATCGGCAGCCATCGACGGGCGTGGAAAATATAGGGAACGATGAAATAAATTCTTGTTTCGCGCGAACGAGTTTGAGTGAATCCCGCGGAAAAGGGGAACCATTTGTGAAATCGTTTTGACGCGAATGTGTGCTGCTCTTTAAAGATTCGATGAATTAAGGGGATCTTCTAAGTCGTCATTTTCTTGCTCTTTTCTGTATCTTTTTTATAAAGGAACTAGAGAAGTTTTTTATAAAGGAATATTTATTGCACATGTGTTATAAAAGTGGTATTTAAACGATAGAAAGAGCCCTTAAGCATCACCTTCACGATTATTACTTTTTTTTATTTAGAATTTTTTAGTAAAATTTGAAGCTTATTCTCCTTAATGAATAGAAAGAGTGAATGCAATTTATTGAAGGGAACGGTGAAATGTAATTTCTCGAGATATTATTCAGCTGAGGAAAAATGTTTCTAACTTGTACTAAAATGCAATATTACCACCAGATAATTCGACGAACATTAATTAAACGTTCACAGGGCGGAATGTTTATGATTGTTAATGCACCGCGTGCCATGTATCAAATTATGTCAAATGGACGGATGTTCGATCACAATGCGAGAGAGAAACGAAACAACGAGGTCGATCGGCGTCGACATCGAAGTTGAATCTATTAACAAGTTCCTCATAATTTATGCATTTTAACAAATCGACTGCTGCTAGTAAGATTAATTCGCGTGTGTTTTCATTTCGGGCAAAATTATATCTAAATAAAAATTTCGAAGATCGAATGAGAATAATGATACAAATAAAAACTTTGTTTTACGCTTTGGGTGAAACACTTTTCGAATAAAAGAGGTATCTTTATTCGTTGGATAAATTCGCATCGAATACATCCATTTATCTGTAACGCTTCGAGTAAATACATATAACTTGGATTATTGAGGTCTTCGAATCATGATTAAAAATGAATTATCTTTTATTCGAATCATTTTTTAAATAATTTTTTACCTAGACAATGTCTATCTCTGATCTACTTTTGTCCGACTATATTCGGTCTTTTAGTTGTTTTACGAGTTTAGGGTTAGATTATAATCGTTGCAAGTCGTTTTTTTCTTAAGTTTTCTGATCAACATTTTATTATTGTGATTCAATGACACATTACGAAATTTGTGAGTTCGAAATTTCGAAAGAGTTGAAAAATGAGAATTTTGAAGAAGAAATCTGAGAATTACAAAAATGTTTAACGTTCTATTCATTTCCAAGGTATATAATAGCTATTTTTACTTTTGTGTATGGAGAAATGCTGATTTACTGAAAAATTTAATACATGCAGGTCTGTGAAATTACCTCCCATTTTTAATTATAATTTCAAGTCATATGTGATTAATATTATTCCTTTTCTCTTATTTTCTTAAAGAGAGGATAATATAAAAAGTAAATTAGGACGTTGGTGATCGAATATAGTCGTATTAATTTTTTTCATATGACATGATCTTCAGATATAATGCTATTCTTTAGCTAACCAAATGAAATATTCTAAAACACGTACATGTAGAACTAATGTTATAAGCACCCAAAATAAAGTTTCATAAAAATCACGAAACTTATCTGAAAATCACTTCAAATATAAATAAACCTTAAATTTACTAAAATACTTCAAAAGTCGCGAAAAGTGAAAAATAAAAAATGAAGACAGCTGCTAAAGCTCAACTAGAAAGACTCAAATACTTTACCTCAGAAGCAATAGAGGTAAAATTTCTCTTAGATTAATTAACCTTTTTTAAAGTCATTTTTACGTAAATTCGATTAACTATAGCCTTATGACAGTCTAAATCGCAAACGTGCACTCACATTTTTAACACCCTGTCAAGAGACATCGTTTCGTACACTTTTTTCGGAGTAAATTTAATGAAACGAAGGTGAATGTCAAATAAATTTAGTTAAATAAACCCACGCAAATTTTTGTTTTACGAAACTTTATCGTACGTATAGCGCAGCTGCTTTTTTCGTATACATATTTCCCCCAAATATTTGCCCATCCACATAAATAACAGTATTTCATCGTGCGCCTCGCGTTAGCCCGCAGCAGAGAATCGATACTTTTTATTATGGCACATATCGCTGCATGTAGACGAAATTCGAGGGCGGCTGTAATTACCTCTTAAATTTCATCTTTGAACACATCTGTCGAGTGATATGCATACAAGCTCGTTACGACGCTTCGTGTTTTTCGAAAGAACTCTGTAATCACCACTTTCAGGGTACAAGTAATCGCTCAAAGTAAAAAAAGATTTTACTGTCAAATCTGCTCCTAAGCAAATTAATAAAGCCCTGCTGTATTTATAATACACGATATTGGATAACAATTGTCAAGTATTTAAAAAAATAATTCTGTATACAATTTCATTTCAATACATTTTCCACCTTCTACATCATGCTGATTCACTTATCCCTATAAGTCTAGAAATCCATTTCTCCATCATAGCAGACATCCTCTCATATTTGACATTTCTTTTAAGTTGCTAAGAACGTATCGTTCTATTGCGCAGCTTCGAGCTAAACCGTTTCCCGTGTTTTAAACGCTTCGCGACAGTTCCGTGAATATTGTCGGAAGACTTTACACGAAATAATACCGTATTTATCAACTATATTCTTTGCTTTGACGTTTGCGAGCTGTTCTTCGCAGAGGAGCATAAATCTATTCGTGACGTATGAAGTGTGACACAGGAAAGGCGGACGTAAGCCAAACAAATGTCGATTCATATGCGTATACTCTACTTGTCAGTCATCGTCGCGAATATTAAGTCGAGATGCACAATAGAACTTGCTCGAATTAATAATTAATTTGCTTTCCTTCTTTTCTTGTTTCTATTACAGTCATCGTGAAGCTACGAAAAATACAAAAAAGCGAGTTTCCATATGAAACACATTGCAACTAAATAGTTAAGTTAAGAATTATTTAATTGAAAAATTGAGGGGTTCTAGTTTAGGCGCTAGTCTTGCTCGTCTCATGTGGAGTTCGATTACACTTTGGCAGTTGTTTGTGTCGTTTACGTCAGAACGATCATACATGAGAGCATAGGACAATTTTAGCCGTCGAAATCCACTCGCTTCGAGATGCAACGACCGCGAAACGCGCTGACGTCGGTGCATTACATCTTGTTCTCGTGTTGCGTCGTGTTTCTGCTTGTTTTCTTCTTTCAATTCGCTCCCCCTAACATGAATAATATACTTCACGGTGAAAAAATCTCGAAAAACGCTTCAAGAATTACTCAACCTATCATCTGTCGAAGAATGGGAACATATGTTCTCTGAAAATTCGTGTACTAAATACACGAATTTAATCATCACGAAACTAATGCTTGAATATATCTTTATCATTACTTAAATCATTGCATAATTCCCAGAGTATCGTTTTAAATGGCAATCAAGATTCTATCGTATCTATGTTATCATAAGATGTTTCTGGTTGATGTCGATACTACTTGACTACTCACACCAATTTATTTATTCCTTTTCAAATATAATCTCAACTATAAGCTAAAGAAATACTGAAACACACAATGATAACCTGGCTCCGAATTTGTATGCATTGATGGGAAATTTCAGTATACAAAAAAGTATAGTATTTATACAACATGCAAAACCGAACGAAATATGGTTGAATAGTGAAATAAATTTTTAATTACGTTCCACGTGCCTAGTTCTGTGAATTGAAATAAGAATTTGCATAAACATCCGCAGTCTAGAGATAACTGAAATACACTGACTTCATCACTTTCCCTTATTTAATGCTAAGTAACTATTGCTGATGAGATGATTTGACTGTTGCAACTGTAGAATGGAAAAGTCATCCCAGTATTAACATTCTACGATAAAAAAAAGGTTATGTCGCGTGTTTCTTCCACATCAGTCTTAGTCTGTTCAAGCGAACCAGTCGCATGTCACAATTTATTGACACAGTTTAATCATGCGAGCTAGAAACTCCGTGAGACCCTCTCCGATAGAACGAACAGAGTCCACGCGATAAGAAACTGGCGCAACGTGAATGCTCCTGATCGCTTTAAGGTGAATAATTAATATACGCGTTGTTTCATTGTTTGCGTTGCGATTGCGTGCGAGGTGACGACGAATTGGAAATACGAAAAATATATTTACCAGGCAGAGGAGTTACGGCAACGCCCTGACCTAAAATTGAGCTGGAGAAACTGTAGAAAAAATAAACGCTTTAATTGGCTGCACTCGTCCCAATTTCTTTACACTTTTGTCGGTATCGATATCTTTTATTCATCGTATGAATTTTATTTCGATTATCTGCATTAGTATTATTGACATTTTTATGAGGTATTTTTATGGTGTTTTTCCAAGGCACAAATACTGTTAGTCTTTTGATATGTAGTATCTTGAGTAATTATGTAATGGGGAATTACTATTAGTTCTTAATATTTTGTATAAGCATTTGTAATTATAATACTATTCTATACTGACTCTCAACTTTCGAATATAATAATGCAATATGGGTGTTTATGCAAGTTTAAAGTTTCATAAACATAACTAAAGAAATAGAAGCTGAATAAAAATTTGTTTCACCCTCTAAAGTATTTAACATGTACTTTACGCTGAATATTTTACATACATTTGCATATTGGGTGCACTGGGTAATGTTTTGTCATAAATGCATAAACATCCGCAGTCTAATAATAAAACAAGGACAACATCATGATGAAAAACAGTATGTAGGACAGAAGACTGAACAAAATGAGAGCAAAAATAAAAAAGTACTGTTAAAAAAGATTCTTCAACTTTTGTCACAATGATAGTTCAACTTGCACACTATATTTCTTTCGATAAAATTACCTATATCTACACAAATTTAAATTGTGTTCACTAATACGTAAAATGAACTTACGAGATCACAAATTACCTAATAACTGAAAAAACTAATTTAATCAATTGAATAAAAAATCATAAGGACCCCACGCGATTTTTCAAATCTTAGAAAGTAACATACATCAATAAGGCAGTTAAAATTAATATCAATTTCAATAGATACGTAAACAATAACTAGCTTCCTCGTTGAACTCATCTCTCTCAATGACCAGCTGAGCTACTGACTGCAATAAATGACCTTGAATGCACATTAAGACCATACCTCACATTCTTCTGACCAGTAATCTGTGCTCATCCTGATCAGGCCACCAAATCATTCTAAAGTGTACTCTAAAGTGTCCTAACAAGAGGGAAACATAAAAGTCCATGGTATTGTCAGCGGATCAGCGGTTCCGTGAGCGGGGAGAGTCCTCGTCGCTCTTATCGAACAAAGGGTGTAGCCAAGTTCCCAGAACACGACCTTGAATCGTAACAAATCGATAGGGTTGAAAGAGCATCGCGGAAGACTGTAGGACAGGTCGTAAAATGTGAACATAAGAGCTAGATCGGGTTCTAAATATAAACATATATCAGAAGCCCCATTATCTTCAATTATCTCTAAAAAGCAACACGAGACGGTCTTCGCGCATATCATTTATGGCGAAGTTACTCATTGTCAGTGCATTGGTTATGCGAGATTAAATACTCAAAACTGTAGTATCTACATAATTAAAACTACAATTTATATAATACAAAAATAGCACTTAATCTTTTGCTTGTACACATCATCGTATACAACAATTAATAGGAAAAGGCAAGGAAAAATTGAAAAGACGTCAACCTCACTTGAAGCTTGAAAGGATGTTTCAAATCAAGTAAAATAAAAAGTTCACACTGGTCAGGTTGCTTCAAAAGACTTACATCCAAGCTGCTCAAATTCCAGTAACTTGACTAATCTGAACAAGGCTTTATAGTTCATTCTATTTTCCTTTCCATATCTCGGAAACAAAACCAAATCGACCCATAGTGTATATAACATTCTTCGCTCAGAATGACCTGTCAAACATGTTGGCAATGTTTGTCAGTAGAGCTCTGAAACACCCTGTACAAAATTTATATAAACTCTACCGTTAATAACGTACATATAAAAAACTTCGATGTCGAAAGGTTTAAAGTGACAGTAATCGAGTCTTCCATCCTATATTTCTGTCGCAGTGGGCAAACGACGCGCGTGTGGCGAGGCAAACACAGAGGGGTCGCGAATGGTGCTACCGTTGCGTCTACGGATGCACTTTGAACCGTTGAAAAGTTGGCTGAAAAGCGAAGCAACAGTTGACGCGTCGTTTAATTAGTTTCGCTTTCTGCGCTGGTGAACGAGCTCTCGCACGATCCTCTAAACGCTTCCGCTGTATAGTTCCCTAGCATCCGTTACATTTGCTCCCGGACGAACTTTCCAATGGAATTCGCTGACGAACGTGAAAGCAAATAGACCAGCGACTCGCTGTGGCCGAGCACGCGTCGTCCTTCCTTCGCTAATCGATAACTCGGGGTTCATTCATCTTCTTACGGAATGAATGAAACTCGAGTCTGCTGACACGCGCGGCACACGTCGAAGCAAGACTTTAGGAGAAAGACAACTACGCGGATGTACGGTGCACGTAGCCTCTGTTCTGACATGGACTCTACAAGCATGTATTATATTATAAAAATGTGTGGTTTCCTCCTTACCAGTGATTTATTGTTTTCATGTGTTTCTTATTATTTTTACAAAATTTCTGTTCTATAGATGCATAATTTTATGAGAATGTTCCTTGAGAAAGGTCACAATTACGATCGAAACGTCGGAAAAATTTAAACATTGAATGCAATAGTGCTTGATATTTGTTAATTTGATAAAGGACCGACAATTTGCGCCAAAACCATTAATTTATACGGTGCACGTGGTCAATAGTATCGTTCGAAATTCGTATTGGAGATTCATTCATCTCAGCATGAATGACACTGACCCTGAGCAATTTTGGGAGATGTGTATACTATATTAAGAATCGTAACCAGTATCTAAAAGATACATGATTCCATTTCTCAAAAATTTGTAGCATCATTGGAGGTAATAGTGTTCACAAGCATTCAAGCAACAATAAATATTTGTACAAACTTTCCCAAGATTACGTTTCAGATTTCTTTTCCGAGTTTTAAAAGACTCGAGATTGTGTAAAAGAACACCTAAAATTCAGGTCTAGTGTAACTGACCAGGGACTTATTCTACTGACATCGCTGTGCCTAGTGCACACTGACAGTAGAATAAGTTCCAAGTCAGACACATTTCACGCGAATTTTAGGAGTTTCCTTGACAATTAGTAACTTGAAACCGAAGTCTGAAACCTAATTTCGTTACTCTTCATTCTTCATTCATCATTCTTCACTCTTCATTCTTCATTCTTCATTCTTCATTTTAAAGAAGAATAAAAATAGAGAGAGAGAAATAACCAGCTTTCAAGCAAATGAAATGCCTGAAGAATACATGAAACAGACTATCACGTTTACGAAAGATCCAACTACACAGAGCTAAGAGACAGACACAGTGAGGAAGAGAGAGAATCCTTGGTTACAGAAGTAAGTTGTTGCTACGCTTAATTCGATAGCCCAGCGGAAACTCGCAACTAGCTTTGTCCTTACACAATCGAATTAACGGCAGGAAGCAATGATACAGTTACTCTGCAGCTACTTATTAAACAGAGACCTGGCTGCATTCGGTCGTGATTGCGCGAGAAGAAACAGAAGACAGGTGAAATCTGAACATCTGCGTCGCTCAGGATTAATCTAACGCTAACGAAAGCTGTGTTCCTGGAATAGAGATGATGGCTTTCAAGAAAATAGTAATTAGACTTTGTTTCGGAAGAAGAAGGAAAATTCTGGAGAAAATTTGATCACTTTATTGTGAAACATTCTACGATTCAATTATTTTTCCTCCTCACAATTTTAGGAAAAATATTAAAATGCATGGGTAGTAGGAATAGGAGACATGTACTGACACGAATATGGAATGTTATCGAATATAGAGAAGAGAAATTTTATGCTCAAATTTTAAATAGTATTTCTATTTTCAAGATATTGGCATTTTGAGTTTTCAATTCTAATTCTGTATTATGAAGTTGCATTTATCTTGTCTTAATACTTATTTTTACCTTATAGTCACAAAATATCACAAAGCTTTATAAAATATGTATTATAAAGAGTCCATTTCTCGATCAGCCTTTTCATTATTTCATATTATTAATCACATCCATTACTAAGTTCAGTTTCCTTGACAATTTTCGAAGTTACCAGTGTTACATTTCAACTTTTATATCTTTCCCAAAAATATGGCTGTACTTTTAAATATCTTAAAGCATATCTTCCATATCAATAGCTCATTTGTGCTTAAATAGAACGAGCAATATTAAACTTTAATGTTCGCGTTACGTAAAGAATTTATTTCACGGCAGAAGAATTTTCGGAGAATAACTGCAAAAACAACTGCAATACAATTAGCAACTACAATCGCTAAAGTAGATTCATAATTGCATAGAACCGCGTAATTGGCTCAAAAAGAAATATAATGACACAATGAAGGCCAGAAAATACATTAACGACGAGATAGTGAAAAAAAAAGATGGAGCTTCCGTTGCAGCGAGAGTGTTCAAGGATAAAGATCCATATTCTTCTCTAAATACATTTATGTTAAATACATACACTGCGAGTAATTAAATGAAATTGATGCCTCTATTACGATTTCTATCCACTTATCCATCTATCTACCATAATCACTATTACACACACTAACACTTTCCCTCTCAGAGTTACTTTTAGAAACTTTATAAGTAACCTAATCAGAACTGTAGTACCTTTTGAGTAAATTCTGTTATAAATACTTACAATGGTTATTCTGAATAACGACCAAAAATTGATAAAAGATACACAAATTAAGAAATTTAGAAATTCTAAAACAGCAGTAGAATTTTCAACAGAACCCTGAAAATATCGATAAGAAATGTGAAATAAGGTTTGCAGGGAACATGAAACACGCGGAAAGAGGGAAACCCTCTACGAATTCGTGGTGGTATGAATAACATTAAAAGAGGTACCCTAGCCCTTAAATTGCAGCTTCGTCGCAGCAATTTTCGCCACGCTGTTCCGTCGAGATAGGGCTTCTTTCGCGCTCGACATGCCAACAGATACGAATTTTCTCGACTTAATTTCGCCAGTCGTGGTCGTGTAATTGTCTCGGCGACAAGCTGGAAAATTCCTGAACGAGTATCGTTTCAAAGTAGAGACCTGCTTTCTTGGAAAACCCGCGTGTAACATGTCCACGTGAAATGCGAATGAATCTTCCTTTCGCTTATTTCCACAAAAAACTTCGAAGATTCTCACGGAGATAAATGTACGTTGGATAAATCTTATGGGTCAGTACCAACTGCTCGTGACGATTAATCCATGAAAATGCAAGCGCTTTAGAGCTTGAAAACGAAAAACGAAAAAGCTTTAATTAAGTGAATTTTAGTTGGTTCAATTGCAACAATATATCTAAAAGTTGCGTTTGCATCAAGACAGATCTTATTTAAGTAATAATCAGCAGACTTGAACAGAAATTGAAACAGATTGAAATAATTTTGTAATTTAAATCAATATTTCAAACAAAGTAACAGCAGGTATTAAATTTAATAAAATATGTTTAGAATGTTTCTGAAACAATGGAAAAGGTGATACAACATTTACAAAATTATAATTCCATTTTAAAATGATAAGTGTTTGATTTTGGAATTCCAACTTTGAGCATATGGTTTGAAAAATAATCTCGAGCGAAATCGATCACTGTAGCTCAAAATCACTTAATTGTACGAATAAAGTAACACGTAATTAGCTTGAAATTATTAGTCATTAATTACAATCTCCAAATAATTCTATTTAATCCTATGACCAGGTCATTAAATATCAGTAAACGTCTATACGTGCCAATACAAATGAGCTCGTAACCTAATTTGTACAGTTGCCACAACTGAAATTCATTATCTAGGACCTAGGAGGTACAGTGTCCTATTTGTGACATTGTGATATTTAGATAATGGCAATATGGCGACGCTGAATCCAGAAAGTCTGTAAATTCTCGACGAGATACGCCATAAAACAAATGATAAAAATATCCTATCGCATCACGGAGTTTGTACTCTCTATCAACACGAAAACTAGCCTCTAGGTTTACGAGATTCACGATACGAAACGGCTGATAACGGCGCATTCGTCGTAGCCTGAAGATAAAACTCACGTAAATTGCCTAACGTGTTGACGAAACCCATCCATGTAACGGTACTCGCATAATTTTACAGCTGGAAGTCCAGTCACCGTTGTATCAATTGATTTATGTTTTCCTCTCTTTCATAATAATCCAAAGAAGCAGTAAATCGTCGTGCATTAACTAAATTGTGTAAAATTAGACGTAAAACACGGGTTAGTCTTCTCGAAGTGTATAGTAAATCATAGATGACTACTGAGAATCTGCAAAAAGTTGCACTTACTGTGCAAGGTTTATATGCTTTGCAGATTCCCCTGTTTATTCATGTACTCGATATAATGTTTTGTTTCATTGTCCTCGTTTAAATATCAAAGCCTTTAGAATACTCGTTTCCATATTCAAATTCACATTATATTAATTTTACAAATATTCAATCGTATAATAATTGAATAGATTTTAATCAATATCTGTGTATCTTAAAATTGAATGTCCGTGGTTAAGGATTAAGAATACTAAAGTGATTATTATTTTATGTTATTCTTAGCTGACATTCAGCCTTCTAATAAGTGTTTAAATATAATTAGGTGGTTAAATATTTTATATAGAGAAAAATTGAAAATAACATCTGCTATAAAGGACAATCTGAATTCTAAAATATCTACACAAGAACAACTATAATATTTAAAGTACACTAATTTACATAGTAAAATTAAACTCTATCTTCTATTTGTTTCTCTATTATTTTTCCCTACTATAAAATCAAATCTAACCCACATAATAGAATCCTTAGAAAAAGCTTTTAAAACCTGTAGAAATATCAAACGTTCATATCTTAAATTTCAAAGCACCCTTACGTAAACAAAATAATCGAATACCAGTTCTTAAAGCACCCGATAATTCAAGTAGTTTTATTTCGTTAAAATGCTAAATTTTATCGAACAACGATGATTGCAGTCAATTAGAAGATTCCACCGAGCAGATAAACGAGGAAAAAACCGCAAAGAGATCCTCAGCCTCTCGAATGTCGTTTGGCTTCTACAAATTTCAAAGGGAGATTACTTGCGTAAGTCCATAATTACTCGATAATCTCGTTGCACTTTAATTAACCAAGTCAGACGAGTTATCGCGGGACTCGTAGTGAAACTGGTCTTCGATTTTTCGGGAGCGAAGATTTTCACTTCTCTATGTAGCTGACCGATCGACCGATAGAAAAAAGACCTAGAACCAGCTTTGGAATTGCCGACCACTGTCTCTCGCTTTCTTTAGCAAACCTGTCTATAGGATCTTTTAAAGACCGTCTGCGACACCGATCGGCGTACGCGCGAGCGCGAATAACTCGGTTTTCCTTAATAAACCGCACCGATGCCGCGGGAAACCTGAGAACGTAACACGACGGCGACTAAAAAAGGGAATTCGTTATTCTGAGTGGTCTCTTTTGCAGAGGCTACGAGAAGAACTGTTGGAATCAGAAATCATTAAATATGTGGTCTAACATCCTTTAATAGAAGTAATATATTGTACAACTTTGACACGTTCAGCGTTATTTCTATTTTATTTTAATTCTAACAGTAAAGATTTATACATATAGTTCAAGTCATTTTTGGTCTTCTAAAAAATTGACTAGTTTGTATACTCGCAAGATGCACCACTTGTGTTTTAGAAATAAGTAAACTGATGAGATTTTTCTTCTTTCAGGATTTAATACTTTGATATATTAATCAAAGGGAAACTAAAATATTCCTCAAACATTGGAAGATGTATTAAAATTCCAGTTTGCAATATTATGTTGGGACAAATAAACCTGTGTTCTCAGATATTTAAAGAAACAACTGTACGCGTTCTTATAAAGTTCTACTAATTTTTTCCTTCAGGATAACAAATTCTTGACTCTTAGCCAAAGTGAAACGATCAGGGAGAAGCGTTCCAAATACAGAACAGTCTCAGACGTTAAGATTATTTAAAGTGGATGTCTTGACAGAGACGAGTGACAATTTAATATACTAGTGCTAAAATGGAAAACTCTATAATTGTCTTTAAACCCTTATCAAAAGATGAAGTCACAGACATACAGTTAATGACCAAAGTAACTGCTCTTTTAGTACAGTAGAAGGAACTTCATCTACTTACTGTGAATTTATGCTCCAATAAATAATACGTATATTTTGAATCATTACTATGGTTCATAATCTTATTCAAATATATGGTAAAAATACATTTTAAGATATTCTATTTTTTACATAACACTCAAATAAGTACTAACTAGGCCAGATACTTTTGCCATCAACTGTACGTATCAGGAATAAAAAACTTTCCCAATAACTGACCTAAGAGAGGCTTTTCTATTTGTCTCCATAAAAGAATTACCTACTTGTTTCATTATTAAATTAAATTTCATTATTAAATTAAATTAAACTATTCTTCCAAAATTAAAGATTCAATTTTCTAATGAAGACAAAAGTAAATGGTACAAGCATTGAAAAAATGCAAACACATCCAAATCTCTATGTATAAAAGCTAAAATCTTATTAATCCTTCAAACCTAACCAAAAGAATTTCCTATTTCTATAAAAATTTCTATAACTATCCAAATAACTAACCCTGTACGCTTCTTCATATCTGCACCCCCTTCCCTCTCCAGAACAAGAAACTCCAATCTCCATATCAAAGTAGAAAATGAACGAAAAATACCTAAGAAATACAATACCCTCGGGTATTAAGATCACCTGAAACTCAAATCTCCAATGGCATCGGTATCAAAACGAATGAACCCTTTACTTTCGACTATCCGACGGAAGCAACTCACGCTACGTCAGCGTTTCATTTATCCCTTCCGCGCGACCATGCATCCCGACACTCGAGATGAAAGCAGGGAAATCAAGCAAAGACGTCTCGGAAGAATTTTTTGTAACGCGCGCGCTTGATACGCTCCAAGGAAAACAGTCAGAGATGATTTTGATTTATCTTTAATTCTCGAGCGAGAAGCGGAAGAGACTTGAAAGGAGGAACCCTGCCCGAGCTGTACTAATCCCTTAAGAGTACTGCGCGAAAGGAGGGTCCAAGTTGCGAAGAGGGAAACGAAAGGGATGGAAAAAAGGCGCGATACAATCCTGCCGGGACTGGGTTTCATTGAAATGCCGAGGACGCTCGCCAGAAAAACAGCATCTGGGTTAAATTCCCGTGGATGTTTCGGCTCCAACCAGCTTTCTTGCCGCGACTGATAGAATTCCCCTTTCGCGAGCTGGGACACAAGGGTCGAAAGCGAGAAGGAACAACATCGACGAGTTTCTCATTCGTGAAACGATGAACCTCGTGACTCTGGCGAACCCGCGGGAAATAACCTGCCGCGGACGGGCCGCGAATTTGAGAATCGCGAAACGAGATGCATGGAGAAAAGGACTGGGTCGCTGGAAAATGATGTAACAAATTTTTAAGCGACAGAGTTTTCATCCAAATTTAGACCGAAATTTTTCAGTTAATAAAGAGGAATTTCACTTTTTTGAAAGCGTTAAAAAGGCATAATTGTTTACATATTGATCGTTACTATTTCATTCATCTTATGCCCTATAATAACGAGTTCACGACAAAAATGTTGTTCGTTACATTAAAATAATAATTGTTGTTCTGTTATTGAATTTAGTGTCATAAAGGTGTCATAAAAGATCTTAATAATTATTTAAGTAGAAGCCAATTAATTCATGCTTAGTTTCCTTCTGTAGAAATTTAGTCTAGAAAATTTGTAGACTACAAAATAATTTCATTAAAAAAAGAAGGAAGACATCAAATACTTTTTATTCATGATATACTCTCCCAACACAAAAATTGTGTATACGTAACAGTTTGCCACGATAAAGACTTTAAAAAAATATAGATACTAAATCAAGCTTTTGAAATAAATTCTCTTCGAATACAGCTTCATATAAAACAAATCTCTTGTCCTTCCCATCACGTTGTTCGTAGATCCTTTTCACTTTGAGAATTGTGTGAAGTATTAAAAATTGCGGCGAAAACGTACATTTTGTAATTTTGAAATAATTCTTAATTAACAAGTGCCTCACTCTTGTTAATATTAACGTTTCATTTTTCTGACCCCTTGGCAAAGATAATTTTTTACTGTAATAACTGAAAAAGATATTACAACTGACGTTCGCGCCTATTTAGCTCAATCCTCTCTTAATTTCCTGTGACTTTAACTTCTCGAAATTTCACTCGAGATAATTTTTATCTTGCTAATTCGTGGAGCTATTATAACTGGAACGTCGCGCTTTTCTCATTTAACCTGTAACTCTAAAGAGACTCGGAGCAGACGAGCTCATTGAATCCACCAGCTAGAAAATTTTGAAAATTTATAACTCCTATGCAAAATGTTTTTCAAATATTATTTCTTGTGATGTATACGTTTAAAGTTAAAATAAAGGCATGGACATACGAGAGATAGAAAAAAAACAAGAGGCAAAATTTAGGAAAAATAACATGTTCACAAAAAAGCAAATTCCATGAAACCTGTTAAAATAACGCATGTAATTAATTTTTCAGAAGAATGAAAATTCAAATTTACTTTGAATCACAGCAGAAATGATCTAATAACAGAAGACAGATACTTTCTCTGAAAATAACGCGAGTCGCGTTCGAAATAATCGTTCTGTTAGTCGATACGGGTGTGAAGTGCGCATCGCTAACATTTAATCGCGCAAAAAGCTCACTCCTGCTCGCGACTCGCGACGGTAAAAAGCTTCTGCAAAAGGCGATAGTCGGGAGATACTGCGCAGAGAACCGAAGTCATTACACGGTACGTGACTACGTAACAAATAGACCGAGAATACGCAAATCTCTCGGCTCTCTGCATCCTTGAATCGCAGAAGAAGTCAAACGTGCAGACAGCGGACGATCACGAGGCGTGACTCGATGAAAAATGAGAGAGGAAACATCACGGTGGCCACTGGGCACAGAAATTTAATAAATACCAGCTTCGGCTAATTAAACTGCTCGAGAACCGTAACGTGTCCATTTATCAAGAAACAACGAATTTTTGTCTTCGGAGCTTCCGACCTTCCGTCGAAAATTTCATTTGAATAATTTAAACGACGATAGAAAGTCACACAATAGCACCCTGAGAAAATAGAATTTTTCGAAGGGGTAACGTATAATGGAAGTAGAAGCTTCTCTTGTGAAAATAAGAGTGTAACGTATTTCTACGTTGTGGGTGAAGAAGAAATTCTATGTTGACTTTGGAACAATAGGGAGTAATTTGGGAATAGCTTTGAAAGAGTTTTAATGTCATTGTTTGTAGTGAAGTTGAAATAGTCTGAATGAAGAAAATTGGCAGATTGAAAAAAGTAATCAAGATGATATCAGTTCATGAATTCCCTATTCTTCAGCTTTTACAGCAACAGGACAATAGAAGATTAAAAGGACTCTGGTCACTTGACTTTAGATAAAATATAAAAAGTGTTATCATTGGAAAAGTCCTCGTTCTATTTGCCAAAGGCTACTAGTAGATAATTTCAGTAGCGATTGAATCTGTACTACCTTATTGAAACCAATTCTTTTGGCTTAACTGTCTCATGAGAAGTAACTACAATAGGTCCTACACGATCGTAGCAACCTATAGAATGTATACGATTCTGACTTCTGATTTGTTAATAAAAACGTTCAAGAGAAATTTCAATTCTCTTAACACACATTCACAGTTCAATCGAAGGAGTCACAGAAACAAAAAGTCCTCCTATAACAAGAAAAAGTAAAAAACCCTATGAAATATGACCAACTTGCTTTAAACTATTCTTCCAACATTCTTTCATTTTTTAATAACAATTACAACACTGAGCTGTCATTGGGAGCTCTTTGCCCGAAAAGAACGAAAAGTATCGAGTGTAAAGTTCCAACGACAAGACTCGAAAGTTAGGCAACGCTCTGCGTGTACACTGGAAAATTATGCGTTCTTATGCATAGGCACGTGCATCGTGGATTATGCAAGACGTGTATACAGCCTCGTGCCGATCGCGACCGGCTGCTTAAAATGCTCGTCGCGACCGACCAACAAGTTACCTTCGCTGCTCTTGATCACGATCGAAATAAAGAGAAGTCACGCGAAAGCAAGGCGACACCTCCGCGGGGCCATTAAATTTTCATAGACTAATACCACGAACCGCGGTTATGCAACACAAAGTTCCATTTCGATTCATTTTTAACGACGCTTATTTTCAATTCCAGCTGACACGATGTTTGCACTTCGATTATGTATAACTTGAATGTTTCTATTAGCGAATAAGCGAATAGTCTTATCTCTTCAGGGACAAATCCAGAAGCCTTGAGGAAGAAGAGAGGCGTACAAATTACTTAGATACATTTTTGAACCTTTAACACGATTTGAAATTTTAGATGTTATTATACTTGACAAAATTTATAGGATATTAAATTTTAACTCTTTGCCTACAACATGCTCTGAATGGAAACTACTTTACATATCTTTATATTAATTATTACTGTAAAAATCAGAAAACAATAAATAGGTACAGGACGTAGTTGATATCTGGACCTGCACATGAAATATGAAGAACGTTTATAAATAGATTTACAGCTATATCTTCTGTCCATTCATATTTTTGCATATGGATACTTAGTTTCTTAAAGTGTAAACATAAGTAACCACTGTTTTATAAACTATTTCATTTATTCATTAGATTCAAGCAATGTGTTTTGCTATATCAAATATTATTTGAGCAGCGACAAATATCATAAATAACCCTTTCACCGTCTATGACCCAGATCAGGTTATGCACTGATATGTTTTCGGAGTAAAAACACGCAAATATGCATAACAGGTTGTGAGGCAGATTATAGTACAAGTTGTACAACACCTACATCATGATATTTTTCTAATAAACAGGAAATTGTAATGGGAGTTTTTCTAAACTCTGATTTTCCTGTTTGTAAGTAATAATTCCATCTCTACGCTTTTTCTCGTTTTTTAAAAAAAAATACACGCAAGTTTTTACCGTCAGAATATTTGATTCTCGCGTAAAGATAGAAGAGCAATCCTCAATTATTAGCAGAATGTGTGATTGGAAAGAGTACAGAAGCTAGGAAACGTTCGACTAAGTGAAAACTGGAAGGACGTGCAAACATTCAGCGGGACGTGAGGGTACGCCCAAAGAACTATCGGCCCAGGAGGGACAAGGAAAAAATCCCTGGCAAACGAAAAAGCCTATAAGGCTTGCGTGCAACCGGAAAGCGAATGAATGCGCGATAATTGACGCGGCAAATGGAAACCGACGCTTGTTTGCGCTCCCGTTGAAGCAACCAACACCGTCCGCGTTCAAATCAGCCACTTGTTTTCCATTTGACGACGGATATCGTATATCACAGTGTCGCTACTCTCCGACAAGCCTGCTAGCTTCCGAATTCACCAGGTGATTTTGGCCATCGCGCTGCATCACGGGTTGAAGAGCTTATATTCCTTTCAAATTTAATAAACGCAATCCGAGAAAGTCAAATTTCAGCTAAAAGTTACCTATTTTATTTCGACAGTGTACTAAAAGTAGACAAAAAGGCAAACATTAATAAGGCAATTAATTACTAAACCTGACTCATACTATAAGCCTAGTTTGCTTTTAATTAGTTATGAAAAATTACATACATTAATCTTTAGTGTACCTAGATAGAGTCACTCAGAGTTCAAGTTCAGATTTCCAATAACTGAGATTCGGAAAATTGAAACAAGTATACAGAAAGATTTAAAAAACTTCTGAGTTGAAGATCTGAATATCCAAGAAGAGTTGGAAAGCGTTCACAAATTTGATATCCTTTCACAGCACTTATTATTTCGATTAAAACTGTGGGTGATATATTGTCCATTTCATCATCGACGTGTTTTCACTCACTCAAAGTGTTCGGCTTGGCAACATAAATTATCAGTAACTTATGCACCTGGTAATTAACGTTCGAATGCATAGTGCAACTGGAATTTAGCATTTATAATGTTAAGCTCCTCGAAAGCGAATATATTCTTTCACAGACCATAGTCAAAGTGGCTCATTTATCCAAACCTAATTTTTAAAAATTCTAGAACACTTACCAGGCCTCTACTACATTCCATGATTATCCAAATCAAATTTAAACATTTAAAAGTTCTTTCAATACAAATAAAACTTCAAAGAAAAATCTGAAAAATGTTCAATTCTACTTGTCCTGTCAAAGACATAGGCTACCTACATATGGAGGGTTAAAATTATGCCAAGATTGTCTTGAAGAAAAAATAATTGAACTATACTCTACCTAAGGTACCGTATGCTACTCTTACTATTCATTTTTCTGAAAACTTGGTTAGAGCAGCACATATTCAACGATAACCGCTTGCATGATATGTCTGACAATAAATTGTCGATTGACCTAATTATGTGAATATTCATCGTGGAATCTAGGTTGAAGCTAAAGAGACACCAATTTGAATCCATTACGCAACTCAACCGTTGTATACACAATAGCACAACATTTTCTCTTCCCAAACCGATTATGCGATTCTAATCGCATCGTTTATTTTCGATCAAACAACCTAAAATTCATGCTTCACAGTAGTAGAGACGAGTCAGTCAACGGAATAATTGGTACCATTTACCAGGGCACTTAGATCAGCGAGACAATGACACTTTCGATCAGAGACAAGTCAAGAAACGAGAAAGCTGATACTTTCCGACGGTTCTCGCTGTTGTGGTTTCGAGATGAAATTATACGAGACCAGCGAACACTCTCGACGCACAGTGTACCGAAACGGCTCTGGTCGCAAAAGAATATACAAGGTGCAAACATTATGCGTGATAATATTTTAAATGTTAATAGGGGAATTCAAATGGAACACAAAATTTAACTTTAAAAATATAGTTCAAGTTTCACTTTAAAAGTGCATGAATCATTGAGGACCTATTAGATTACTCGCGTTTAGAAAACTTTCCTTAATTATTCCCCGCTTATGACTTGGAAGAATTTAAAACATGAACTAAAATATTTACTTTGAAAAAAAAGAAAAATCGAAGGTTCTGAAAATGTATTATAAATGTTTCAATAGTACATTACACAATATGAATTTGTTACCTTGCTTACTTTGAAAACGTATTGTAGCCCTAAAAAGTAATAGATATTATTTCACAAGGCAAATCACGAACATTCTTTCAAAATAGAATTTTGAATAACAGTAGAGATTACAGACTTCCCTGTAAAAATTACTCTAGATATTTAAACAATTTTTATAGACAAGTAATATTTTAAATTGAAATTTTTAAGGATTTTTTAAGAATTTGATGACATCAAAAATTACATAATCGAAAATGGTCAAAATTTTGATTTTTCTCGCGGCTAAGGAGCCATATTTGAACACTGTGCGTCACGAGACAGTTCAAAGAAAGCAACGTATCTTTTTAATCGTATCTTTTTAGCTGGCGATTTTACGAACTCCCTTGTGATCGAGTATAAAAAGCAAACTATAAGGAGACCCAGGGCATCGTATTGTTGCTGTAACCCTCTGTTTCGCTAATTTCTTTCGTGGAACGAATCGGAGGAACCTGTTCTTGACTCTGTTACGGTGAAGGATGACGCAAAGAAGCAAGTCTTATTTCATACTTAGAAGGTAGATTTTTCGTAAATGAGATGTAATAGGGGAGCAAAGATACAGTTTTTACGAATATACAATGAAAGTTTTGATACCATTTTTCTGTTTATACTTCTTCTGTATAATGAAATTATTTCTCGTTCAAAATAAAAGAGCGAATATATTTATCGCATTTTTTTGAGATTTTCGTTAGAAAAACTGTTGCTAGACGAGCACATGCGATTAATAAAAATTAAAATTACTAAAAGTGCTGGTAAATATAAAAAACCACTTACCCTTCATGACTCTCGGATCACTCCTAGTCGACTGAGAGACTTCCTCCATGGTTACTTTCGCGGCGTTCGTTACATGACGTTAATAACACGTTAATGCGGCTCTCACTCCAACACTGGGTTAATTTCCACACTCTGTTAGTATAGAATCATCTTCACCACTCTCATATTTTTGCTCTCTTTCCGGTCTGATCTGAAAAATTTCAAGAGACACCATCAGCTGTTTCCTCCTCGTACGATTTTAAACATTTCCTCTGTGATTTTAATCGACGCTATCTTTTCTACGTCAGACAGTTTAGCTAAAGATGAGACTTCCCTTATGAGACTTAAAATAAACGATGATCGTCACTGAATATTCACGAAAGAAGTGGAGAGGAGAACAATGGTGGAATTGGTACAATTACTGAAAATATACGTGAACGTACGCGATAAAAGTGAGTTGGTCAAGTGGTGTGAAGTGAGGAATATAAAGAATGAACTGTGAATTAAAATCAGAACGTGGAACACACTTCAATGGTGAAACTAGACAGTTGAATGAAAAAATGAGAGGATGAAGGTGACAACTAGAGCTACTACTGAGTAATCGGGCTTTTATCGAAATCATGTTTTATCGATAAACACTATGTAGAAAAATAATATTTTTCATTGATTCATCACAACATTGATTCAACACAAATTATAACTGGATTACGATACAAATACAACATATGTTAAATAACGAAAAAGAAGATAATTGAAGATATTAACTTTATCAATATGACAACTGACTCTTTCAATAAAGTATATGTATCTACATGTGACTTACATCTAATCTCACCTCGAACTTAACAACTCTAAAAAGCATTCATATATATTTTTATAACCTTTTTTAATGCTGAAGAAAATACTAACCAGATTCTACTGTAATGCCAATGCAACATCCATTTTAATAAAATTATAGGCAAAGTTAATAACAACTTCCAATTAGAAAACAGTCCGCTAACTTATTCAAACAAGTACGAAGTGACTTCAAAAAGTGAAGTTGTGATAAAGTGACTCCAATAACGAATTAGACAAGAAACTGCAAAAGTATTGGCTGTACTTGACATTATAACCAAGTCTGTGTTGTGCCAAGAAATGACAAGAATTTTAAAGACTATTCGACGTTTTTTTTTTTTTTTTGTCATCGTAGGTTTCTCGGCGCATTTAATATTACCCTGAAGTCAACGACAACTCAGTAAAGTTGCAGCTATTCGTCAATTAACGAGCCAGCACAGAAAAGTGCCTATAAAAGGTTGAAATATGATGCTAGATAAACAAGCAGTGCAAAAGATACTTCTCCAACAAAACTACAGGCTACTGGAGCGTTTATAACCGCGATAGGTATCCAGAAACACATTACGGGCGACATATTTTTTCGGAGAATATCACTTGAGGGAAGATTATCCGCGGCCTTTCGACGCTAACTACCACGAAATATGGCGAAACAGAAACTATTCAAGCCAGATGATAACGACTGATTATGTCAGGCTCCAATTGACCTATAAATATTCGGAGAACCGTTAAAGCTTTTTTACCCAAAGCTAGTAAAATAAATTAGAAATCTATGTTCCCAGATACCCGTATCTCTTTTACTGCATGATAAGGAAAACATTGCAGAAAAAACAATAGAAAGAAAAGACATTCCAGAAGATTGATTGATTAATTTCAACGTTTGTTAATTACACTGGCCTGGGTCAGTAATATCTTTTTCAACATACAGAGGATAATATTTACCATACAAAACATATAATGTTCAGGTGATTATACCTTGAAATCAGATGAGGTATTAGATTCACATATAAGGCAGCAGAAAACGATTAACTAATAGGAATCTAACAAGAGAACGTTTAGAATTATTAATTATTATACCAGAAATCAAAATATGTGCCTTTTTGATGGTCCAGATATTCCTTACTTACACTACCAAATCTTAAATCTTCTTTGTTTATGGAATTCAGACATGAGATATCAAAATTCAAAACTTTTAAGACAAATTTTTCGATCTAAATATTGTTTAACCTGATGAACTTTGTTATTGAACATCTGCAACTTTACCTGGTAATAAATGAACACAAAGACTTTTTATCTTCAAAATATTATAACTTTTTCCTTATTTTCGATATTTTCGGATATTTCGTATTTCTTCGCATATTTCAATCTCCCATAAATGAGTAAATATCTGCAATATACTGAAAGCAGATACTAATTTTATGCAAATAGCCCATAATTTTTTAAGTATCCTATTTTCATTGTTTCTGCTTCATCAGCGCGAGAATTAATTCATGTATCGTTCATCAGTTGACAGACTATTTACTGATCACTCAAAAGCACAGTGGGCAGTTAAATGGTGGTAAACAATTCAACGACGCTGTTGTTCAATCAATCACGGTAAAAAATTAATTTCAACAAAGCGATTAATACCACCGCAATCGCGTTAAATTTGCGGCTCAAAAAATCCATTCAACAGCCGAAGGATTAAAGCCTGCGCCAACAGAGGGGAAATTTTTTTCACTTAGACCGCAATAAACGAACGAATCCTGTAACTGACGCTTCGCAGAAAATCCTCCACACCCACGCTTACGTCTAAGAGTTTAATTCCGTCTCATCGTGATCGACGACACCACAATCGCGTGGGATTGAAAGAAAAAACGGTTCCGTTCAAATAACTCGTGCAAGCACGTGCTAAAATGTCGTAATTTCATCTTTTTTTTTTCATATATCGTGATATCTGTTATATATAGCTTCATGTATACATATAACTGGTTTTTAATCTCTCTGACGCTTAAGAATGATAAAGTCGAATGACATAGTACAACTAAATACTGTCCATAATTTTTCATAAGTGTCCATATTTTTACAAAGTTTATAAATCTTTTCTACTCTGTGTTTTTATCTTTCCTCTTCAATTAAAAATCAGGATTCTGTACCAAAAACTAAACAGTAACACAATATCCGCCCAAAATAAAAGCTTGATAATAGTTCTATAAATAACTTGAAAATCACCTTCCATTGCAATTTCCTAATCCCTCGAAATTCCGAGGAACCCAAAAGATAAGCAAAAGAGAAAAAATGAGAACTACCTAACTAAAATAACTCTCAAGGTTCGCCCTGTAAGAAATTTAGTCTGACAGAATACCAATGAGCGGAAAGGTATTCCTTGTATAAATTAAAGCAGTTTCGGAGGTGTTTAAATTGTCGAAAGTCGTAAACAAAAATTCTGTGATACCTCCAATATCGAGCAAGTATCTTCGTTCGTTAGTTAAAATAAAATCTTGACGATCTTCCTAGCTTCTTTGCAATTATTTTTCAAATGATTTAGTGAATGATAAGCCGAAAATAAATCTTTTTATATTCAAAAGTGGAGACATTGCGACTCTTTCATGGTCTCAATAAATTATTCACTTGGAGCCTGTCAAATCTCTCAGCTTTTTAACTCAGACATATTAAAGCATTTGCCTCGTACCAACTGACACTAGAACGAAACAAAAAATAGAAAAACGAAGCTATAAGGTTCTTCCTCCGTGGTTTTAACCCTATAAATCTTTCCTTGCAACCCGAAGTAAACTCTCGTTGCGGTTTCAAATGCTCAATAAAAGAAATAGCTCTTGAATCATATGGGTTCTCGCCAGGTCTGAATGAAATTAAACGGACACTTTGCGCAACACGAGGACTCTGGAATCCCGCAGCCAGCATTCTTACAGTGCATGGAATCCACGATCGCCAGGAGCTGCGCGTTCCTGTCGACGACTTTACAGGTGATTACAAGCCGCCTCGGGATGCCTTTCCTCGTTGTGAGCCGCGCACACACATTTCAAATTGAATACCCTGAGCCGTCTGTGTGTCGCGCATCGTTTCAGAAGCCCGCGACTATAGGATCTCTGCCGCTCTGCCGCTATAAAGACGATCATCGATTTACGAGCGTAGTCGTTGAATGGATCCACGTTTAATCGCGTGTTTTATGGCGCCTCGTCGTGCTGGTTCTGTTTCATCGAATGTACTAGCTGAAACTGGCAGCATCGGGTCTAATTAAACAATTTCCGTGAAACGAACTATCAGCAAAACGATCATTCTTTCAGCACCCTCGTGAAACCATCACAACGTTCCCTTCAATTCCCCAGCTTTCCTATGAGTGACGATATAGGGTCATGGTTCGCGGATTATGGGGTCAATGATTTCGATCGTAAATCATTCACGATTCCTACATTTAACGTGGAGAATTAAGCTTGAAAGAACGGAGAAAGGTTTGAGCGAATGGTAGTTTAAATATAATGTTAAATCAAAGGTGGTATTAGCTTTTTTATGTATTAGTCACCATTTGGAGTGTTCACATCTTTTTAAACCAGATTGGACTATTTAGTTTGATTCGTATATTTTTACACAAAAATATTCAGACATCACTAACCTACAACATGTGTACTGCTTCTCCAAAATATAGTGAGTTTGTAAAAACAGTAGCAGTTCAAATTTTTCACGCCTTTGACAATAATTTGATGGCAGGTCAAGCGCTCAGAAACAACTCAGAAAAGGACTATGTACTTCTTTGGAACCCTAGTAACACTATCCAAACAAGGGCTCGTGAGCCCTGTGGACAGTATTGCCAGTTGTCGGGACAAAATGTCTTCCAGTGACGTCATAGGGCAAGAGTGGGGATACCACAGGCAATGCAGTTAAATATTATACGGTACCCTCCCTCTTCTACTCTAAGACGTCACTGGAAGACATTTTGTCCCGCAATCTGGAAATGCAATCTGTGGATGCTAAGTAAATGTGGCCAAATAAGATAGGCTTGAATCAAATAGCACAGAACGAATGTACCCACAAAGGTATCGCATAACACGCCACTTGGGTCTTGCCTAAGTCAGTATATTTCGGGGAGGCACTATACTGTACACAAGTTATTGTTGAAAGTTGGCACAGAGGTAAAAGGAGTTCATCGTTCGTTCCGCCTGTTTCCACAAAATTTATCATTCTGTTATCTGAAAATTCCTTTATTCGAACACTCGGCTATGTAAGAGCTTCTACTGTATTCAAAATAACCTTGACATCACGTACTACCGCAAGACTATTTTCGAATTCCTTGTAATCTACTGTACGTACCTACCGTACAAACGTTTCATTGCCAATTTTCGTCACAAGTGTCCTTCCTACCGCTGCCTTTTTGCAGAAACGGTGGACTAATAAAATTACAGTCTACGTAGAATTATATGCGCGTGTCTCAGAAATGACTTCAACGCATGGAGGCTAACAAACTTTACGAGGCCACGTCTACTTAAAAGACTTAAGGTTAGCCTTAAAAAAGGAACCAGAAGAGCCAGAGAACAGAACGAACTTCTACTTGAACCTATACTAACAACAGCAGCAATGTTACAGCAAAACGTCCTGCTCGAGCGCTTTGCTAGGGTAAAAAGCAGAACAAGGTCAGAAGAATTGAAGGTCTTCTGTTTCACGAAGAATCGACGGCTCCAAAGAGCCTGTAAACAGAGATCGAAAAGGAGAAGACCACGTTCCGCGAGTAATTTGACTTTCAGCAGGCTAGGAAAGGGAGCTGGGGGACAGTGGCGTTGGAATATCGACGACTTTCAAATCCGCCGCCGCTAATAACGCTCGACGGGGTGTCGACGAACCGCGTGACGTTTATTTGCCCAGCATCGAGCTCGGCCGATCGCTTTCAGAAACGGAGCATCGAGCCAAGAAAGTTTACTCGATGTCAACACGGCAGCCTCTTGCCACGCAAAGGAAAAAAGAACAGCGGAGACGAAGAAATTCTGAAAAATTGATGACTTCTAAAAATAGGATTTCCTACACGCAACTGACGCTGCGATTGAATTCAACATCTAAATGGACTCAATGTTTTCTAGTAAGTGCACTCTACTGTATCTTTTACTTATTCTTTTTTCGGTTTGTACGTCAGTCATACATAGCAAAGCATATCAAGTCATATTTCTGTGGTTGTAATTATAATAGAACTATAGAATTCATGAATTTAGCAAACTATTTTGAGGGAGAATGTTCATTAAATTTAAATATCAACAAAATAATATTCATAGGAAAATGAAGATTCATTAAATTACAAATTATTCATTTAGAGAACAGTAGAATTAATTTTCACATTACAATGATGAATTTAACTGCATTGAAATGATTCATAAACGATTATTGAGCTTCTGATTGTGAGTAGGAAAATAATTTATGAGCTTATATCAATTCTAACATTCTTTGATAAAATTCCGAAATAAGACCTTAAAATTTTAATCGCTAAAATCCAAATCCCTTGATAACAAGTCAAAATTCTACTGTATTTCGAGAACTTTCAAACATTCTGAAAAGTTATGGAAAAAAATTTGATGAATCGGCAAATAAACTAACAAGAACGACAGGAATCAACACTGTATTTATTGACCCATTCGTCAACAAGGCGCTATCTCGCAAGCAAGCAATACTGTGCAGTTATCAGTAGTCGTGCGAAATAAAAAATAAAACGTTCCGCGATAAAACTGCTCCTTGCTAAATATTTGCGAAAACCGTGCCAAGAACGACGCAACGTCCACGCGAAATGATCTGCAGTGTTCCAAATTACAACAGCAGTGTCCAACAGGGAATGACTAGGATGTCATGATTCGAACCATCTAACTCCACGAATAAACCTCAAGACCGAGATGAACGCTTCGTCATCGAAGAAAATACTATACCGCGAGCGTGAACAAAACTGCTCGTTTTGCAACCCAGTGCAATCTCATTATCATTGAAATTGCGATGAAAATGCTATTTAATCCTTTTTTTTATGACTTGAGATATTTGTGAGGTTGGGAATCTGCTTCAACTACAAAGTGTTTAATTTCGTCAAATCTGTTCAAGACGTTGCAATTTTCGCGGTTTATCTTCATTAACTCGAGAGTGTTGTGAAAAAGATATTTAGAGGTACATTATTATAAAGTTACTTCAGAAACGATTTATAGTAGATACTTTTGATTTCTATGAATGAACCTATCGAGTTGTGTCACTTTGTAATTTAGTCGAATCAAAATGAACTAAAAGAGAAGTTGACGCAACGAAAAGATTTAAATTCAAATATATTCCTTTGATAAAAATAAAAATAAACACACATTATTTTCGCAATCGTAAAAATTACTAATTCTCTTCATACATAATTTCAAAAATTAAATCTTGTAAAGGTTCGATTCTTTAATCGATAGGAAACGAGCGAAGAAATCGGATTACAGAAGGAAACACGGATGTGTAATATGCATATATTTTTAGCTAGAAAAATAACCTCGTCCGGAACAAGTTCGTCGTTCGACTGTCACATCCGGTCAATATATTTCTTCTAGCGTGCAGATAACGCGTAATTTGCAGCCTGTCTGGCAAGGCACATTCATTCTACCCCTTAATCTACGATATTCCATTCCGTCTATCTTGTTTGACTAAAATAATGGAACGTTTTTCGTTAGAATCATTGATAAAATCTCAAGAAATGTTTTCTGAACTTCTGAATTTAAATGAAAAATAAAGTGGACAGCTATGAAGAAAATTACGTGTATGCACTCTCACTCAGAAGTTTCAGGCACCCCTCGCTTTTTAGATAAAACAAAATTTTTTATAGATGTGCAGGTGTTATTTTTGTTTTTAATTGGAATGAACTACAGTTTTTATAATATAAAATAATAATATTATAAATAAAATATTTATTTGCTTAAGCAAAAGATTATTTTACTTAAGATTCTTCATTCCTCTTGAGAACCTTTCATGTAATTTCTTTTCTTCTTGTTACTATGCAAATAACGATTATTTAATATGACGTCGAGAGATCAGAAATATTATCAGTATTCAATTATTTATATTTGTCTCAAAATTAACCCTCCAGCTGCAACCTGGGTCGTTTATAACTTAGACCATTTTTGTTTTAGACTTTTTTCTGGCTTGTTAAAAAAAATTAAGGTAACGTAAAGCAGTAAAAGCTATTGAATGATATTCTGGTGTACTATTGAATGATATTCTCTCATTTAAATAAAGTATTAGTAACAATAAGGTTGCAGACGGAAGGTTGAAAAAATGAAATTATTAAAAGCCACGGTGTAATTAAAGAAGAATCGAGAGGTATTCTAGAATTAATCAAATAAAGTGCATACAACGAAAAAGACAGCGATCATTAACAGTAATTCTTGATACGTGTTATAATAATTGAGATAATATGTTCTTACAAGCAGTAAAATGGAATCATCTGAACATTACGTAATTAGTAAATACTGTTTATATGCAGCTTATTCTTAAAGTGAATAGAGGAGATATAAATTATTAACGACAAAAATACTTAATTTGTGAGCTATTGACGTCACTTTGAAAAAGACAATCAAGTCGTTCAAGTTACGAAGTAAAGGGAAAGTTTACGACTTCCCGCTAATTACCATCCGTTAAAATTCTCGTAAAAGAAAACATATCGGGGGCAAATGAAACGACAAAGAGATTTACGATTTGCCGAGCAGCACGCAACTACCATCCGCTGGGGGACATGAAATTTTAAGGCCGTGGTTGGAATTAATTAAACGACACCCTTGTAGGTACGCGTACTGTCGATCAAAAGTTTAGGTGGTACGTTTGCATTTGGCAAACGTTTCTCTGTGAATGAGATGTTCTAGTAATCAAACATTTTCAACGCATCAATTTACTTAATACAACAAAAAATCACATCACGATTTAATATAATTTAGAATATTTTATAGATATCCATAAGCTTAGAAATTGTTTACTCTCCTGTAAAATTTTGATTTTGTCACACTGTCAAGGATCCAGTTCCTTCCTAATCACTTAGGAATAAGAAGCATGGTTTTTCTTTAATGTATTCACGAAAAAATCTTTTGTTATGCATATAAACCTACGTATCATCTCCAATTTGTTATTGAAAAAAGTGGGAAAATAAAAATAATGAAATCATAACTTAGTTCTTAAAGTAAAACGTATAAAAGAAGCAACAGCTGATCACTTAAATTATGTCTCACTGCCAGCTATTTAATTTCACATATAAATATTAAAACAGGTAACAATTATTTACTACTTTTTTGCAACAAATTTTTAGCAAAATAAATTTGATATATGTATTTAAATATTAAACTCATCAGAAATTGAATTCTGATCAGCAACTGGGTCCTTGACGGTGCCTACGTGGTAATTAGGGTATCAATATTTTATAGCCTGCATTAACAATTAAACGTTTAATATACAAAAAATATTTATAATTTATAAATTTAAATATTCATAATTCGAAATATGTATTTTAAATGAACAGCGCCTATATTTTCTTAAACACTATAAAAGTACAATATATGTATTTTGGAGACTGACTGTGTGTACAAATACAATTATTTCAGTTTGATTTGAAATTTTGCAAAGAAGCAAATTGCTTGCATTACAAATACACTTGAATTGCTCGAGGGAAAAATATCTCGAGTCGGAAAATCCCTTCAATTGGAAAATTAGAAACCGCCTATTTGTATTCAATTAGAGAAATAAAGATTCTGTGTTTCCTGTACTCATGCAATGAGTTGAATTGAATATAAATTACATAAATAAAATTCATGTAAGAGTCTTTACACAATAAGAGTAACATTTACTCTTCTTAATATTGATGAACAAAATATCTGTTCTTGTTATAAAGAAATTTTTATTTTTCCATTTTATTAGTTCTATTTTATTTAAAATTTTTAGTTAGCATTATTGTCAAGAATTCCTCTTTAATTGTTCTCATTAGAACTTATAAGGTGAACTTTTTTAAAAAAAATTCCATAGTGTATGTTTTACATAAATCCCATCAAACTTCTTCTAACTGCATACAAATTATGCAAAATTCGGGAATATTAACCCCCACTAGACACTGACAAATTTTTATCAGAAGCAAAAGAATCGAAAGGCTTACTTTACATATTCCAAGACCTACATAAAAGACACAACGGAGTTTTAGTGGATCTTGGCAGGTTCTTCGACAGGAAAAGTATCGAAAATTTGATTATCCATCGTTACATATCACCTGTCGAAACGTTCCTTTTCCTTTTCCTTCGCTCGGCAGCGCGTTGTAACGAGGTTACAGCTTTCCTCGCGACAGTTTCGAGCGGGCCGCGAACGAGATTTTCCGATTTGACGGACGGCGACGAAGTGAAAGGTAATCGAGAAAAAGGTAACGAGTTTCTTGCGCGGCCGCGCGACTGATAAAGGCGATAAAACGCGGTCGATCGACGTTCACGCAGGGAATTTTATTGCCGACATCAGGAGTTCAGTTAAACATCTTCGCGATAAGATAAACGAGAGCCGCGGTGAAAACAGTGGCAAAGTCGAGTTCACCCAAACACAGACACTCCACACGCGATGACGAGTTCAACTTAAACAATTTATAACATCGTTCCCATTGTCAGTGGTACGAAAGTGAAAAAACTCAAACTCTGAAAGCATGATTTGGATGCATAAAGCTAGGACTAGTTATATTTTAAAAAATTCTTATTACCAATGAACCGATGTATCTTAAGTAGCATGAAAGTTGATGGTAAGTCAAAAGTTGATGGAAATAAAGTTTCGAGAGATTTCCAGAGGGGCAGTAAACCCCTGGAAGCCTATGCATGTTTAACTTGTCTGTAGGTTGCTTCCGCTTGATTAATTTAAATATCATACCATCGTGAAATTCGCTAATTTCGTTATCTTATCCCATCTCGAAGCAAAGAGTCTTTTTTAACGCAAAACGTCTTCGCAGCTGCTTCCTACGTCGCTTGTACAGCACAACTGGTACCTCGACGGGAAAATCTCGGTAAATGAAATGAAACCTCGAGCGTGTTGAATATTTCTCGATGGTGGACCAACGAGCTCAGACTTTACGACCTATTGCAATTAAACAAATTTAGCAATTTAAGCGGCCGACACTCTGGCCTTCGTTTAGGGAGAGAATAAATCATCGTTCCGCGAAGCATTATCTTCCTACTTCTTCCCTGCTCGGAAACGAGGCATCGTTCCAAGAAACGTTTGTTCAGTCAGTGAGTACGGGTCAAGGATCAACTCGACGAAATCGTCGGCGTCGTTTTCCCGCATCAACGACGAGTAAAATAAATTTATCGCGGCTACAGGCGGAAGGGAAATCGTTGCTTGCCATGTTCGCGCCTTTCCCTTCTGCGCTTACACCCTCGTAACGCGGTCTGTATCTCCATTCACCGCGAATGAAACGGCGCATCTCTTTGATTAGGTCTCGGCCTGTCTGCCCACTGGACCGATAATGTGAACAAGTGTGAAGTGAGGTGCAAAGAGAGAGACACAAGCCAGGAAACGTTGGCATTCAGTAATGAGTACTGAATATGCTTGTACTTTGCATTCTACTGTTATATGAGCCACTCATTTGAATTAATTATATATATATATGTAAAAATTATGGACAGTCAAAACTTTGTTGATAACGAAAATTTGAAACGAAGTTATATAGATCAGGAACAACTTCTCCTAGAGTATCAGAAAAAGCGTATTTTAACGGCTGTTATTTTAGAATGGACTAATTAATTAACTTTGACTAATTAAGGTGAACTTGAAAATGTAATTTAACTAATTTACTTTGTATTTGGATGTAATTAATACTGAGTACAGTATTTCGTTTTTAATTAGACACAGAATACGGAATACCATTATATTCGATATTGGACGAGTCGCTGAATATGAATTACAAGAGTAGGTATTTAGGTAATACTTATTTCATAGTATAATTAAATTCATGATACAGATAAATCCGATTAGTAAGTCATTACAAAGTACAAAATTCCAGATTATGCTTCAATTGATCTATGTACGTATGTATTCACTGAAGGTATTCAATATTTTATATGCATGTTAATTATAAAATCAGTCGAAATTGCCAATCTCTGAAAGTGGAAAACGGACAAAAATACTGGCAAACTGTCAATACTGCGTGGTTGGAGTTAGAGAAGAAAAAGAATAAATAGAATTTATGAAAATTGTGAACTAGAATGTTTGACTGTGATTTGATAATATATTATAAAATAGAGCTTAGTAAAAGTGCATAATCCTCTATAGGGGTTCGTTCGTTCATATCACGATTTACTATGCGATAAGAAATACTACTATATTTGATAGAATTATATGAACGATAAGGGGTGTGGGTTTCGAGATATCTGATAAATAGAATTTATTCGAACAGATCTGAGATCTTTAGTAGATCTTTTATCTATGCCTAGTCGTTGTTGAGTCTTTCATCCAGCGTTAACAACAGATGATTAAGGTTTTCACAGGAAAAATAAGTGGAATCATCATTTTGTCACATGAAATTTGACTCATTTTTTAACTTTTAGAAGTGGATAAAAAAATACCCATGAATAACTCACACAGATACAGTTTATTAAACTAGAATATCATGAATGTCCTATATGCAACTATTCATATTTTTTTGTAGTGCAATCACAATGACCCTGCATATTATTTTATAATTCTCAAAAAATACAAAACAAAACAAAAAATAAATTTGTGAATAAATCTGGGTGCAATCTGTCACATTTAAAAAAAATTAAATGTTAAGGCCTTAATGAAGATCTAAAATATAAAATTTATATTGACAGAAAAAAGGGGCACCAAAAGAATTTTCTTACTTAAAAATAAAAGTTCAAAAAGGCGCAAGTCCATGAGACAGAACTGAAGTGAAAAACTTTGAACGTCAATATCTCGAAAAGAAAAACATGTGACTTAAGTCAGTTTGCCTTACAACCACAAATATACCTTTACAGTTACGTGTATTCTACTCGCTACAATTTCACGATCTGTTATCAACAATAAGTTTATAAATTATAAATCACAGGAGACAAGCGTCTGAAGTTAATTCACGTGTTAGCGATTTATGTATTTGTTTTATTAGAGATGAGACGGAAGAGCAATGAGAATAATTCCGAGGAAGGAAATGGAGATGACGAAGATAGCGAGGAATTTATAGCGAGTAAATACATATTGTATCAACTGTGTTTGCGCTCGATGAATCTATTAAGACAAAATATTTTTTTACTTCCAGCGAACTAAGTTAGTGATGTAATTTTGCTGCTTGAAATGTTGAAGAAACAGCCTGATTCCTAAGAAATGGTGGCTCTCTCGACTGAAAATATTCTAGGAAGTTTGACAGAGGAGCTTCTCGTTAAGAAGATAATGAAGTTTGCTGCTTTTATGAGATATTAAGCCTTCGCGTTTTCATTTTTTAGCAACTGAATTTAAAAACACTGATAGGTGTGTTTCTTTAAACCTATTCTTCTTGCTTCCACAAAGAGTGTCTCGCCCTTTAGAGTTGGGCAAAGTATTAAATTAAAAAGAAAGACTCGGTATCAGTCGCGTTAGAAAATAACAAATGGAAGCACGTTCCTCATACCAAGGCGATACTTCTACGTGCTTAGATTAAGAAGGAGTTAGAGCAAAGCAAAGACGAATAGCTCGCTACAGAATAGTCTTATTACGAATTTACGGCGTGCTTCCTCATTCGCTCTCATAAAAGGTAATTTGATTATAAGTTTCCGTGTCCTATGTGCTTCAATTTATGAATCAATGTTAATTCGACTAAAAATGCTACTATACGGTTTAACAAAATAATTAAGTGTAAAAAGATCAGTATTTCAATACTATTTCAATTAAAAAAAGCATCTCTCTTTTGTTCTATGAATCCTTTCTGTTCGTTAACAGGAAATAATTCTGAACCCCTTGACATTAAATGACCACTAATACTTCATACACTTCCCACGAAAAAATTACTTTTAAAAAAGTCTAAAATTATATGCATTGAAAATCTGTTCATCTTAGAGATATATTTTAATTTCAATAGGATATAAATTCTACTGTTTTTTTACTTTTTATTTAAATATAATGCAAGTAACATACTTTTCTTCTTATTTCTGCTTAACATTCATCCAATGTTTTGTTTCGTACACATACATATATTATACGAAATGGAGAATTTCCACTGGTAAAAAACACACGTTTCTTATCAACAGCTGTATGTATCATACAGTATCTCGTTTACTTATCTGTTAGTAAAAGCTCTAGAAAATATGTATATTTTTTAACAGATAACAAATTTTATATATTTTTTTGTAAAAAGTCCCTAATTTGTATCCTTCTCACACTTCTAAATAAATGGCACCCTCAACTACAAAGACCTAATTTTAAAATACCGTGACTTTCATTAAAACCTATTACTATTGATTTAAAAATTTTTAAGGTACATGTCATATAGACTTCGAAGACCTATGCCTATTTTCTATTTTACTATCCCGTAAAATAAAGATTATTATTATTATTATTAATAAGGAATGATTCTACACGTCAACATATATATGTAGTATAAAAATCAAGAATGACGAAATTGTGTTTAGGGTTTCATTTCAGAATTATTAATTGTTGAAAAAACATTTAAAATTGACGTGAGATGTGTCTGACTTGGGACTTATTCTACTGCCGACATACACTAGCCAGGTCAAGCACAGTAGAGTAAGTAGAATAAGTTCCGAGTCAGACACATTTCACGCGAAGTTTAGGCGTTCTCTTAAGAATTAATAACTCGAAAACGAAACCTGAAACGCAATTTCGTCTGTCTTCATTTTCGTTTTATTTTAGCATATAGAATCATCCCTTAAAATCCCCGAATAAAAACTATGTAATTTTAAAAAGTAAAAAGATATAAATTTTTCATATTTCTATTTTCAGAATACTGATACGTATCTAGTATCCTTTAATTTAGATAAAAGCTGAAACCTTTTGCAACCATGACTCTCGTTCTTTAGTTTTACAGTCACAGAGCTATGCAAAAAGAAGATCAACGATCGTTTTACGTGACAATGCAGCGTCTATTCAGATGAGTTGTTGCGTCTACTTTTACCTTGGATAAGCCCACGTTTCGGCGATTAACTCTTATCTCATCCACCTGGCACCGATGTTAATAAGACCAACTTCCGTATGTAATGCACGTACAACGTAGCGCGCGCGATATGCGTTCGAGCAACGAGCAAGCCTCGCTGAGAGAAGAAATACAAAAACGGAAAGACGGAGAAGAGAATCCGATGCAACAGAACCGAGGCAAATATCCCTGCCCTCCTCCTCCTCCTCGTCCTTCTCCTTCTTCTCTTGTTCCCCCCTATTTGTCTTCTGCATCTTATTAAAACGTTTATTGCTCTATAAATTACGGACCATACGCGGAGGAGATAGAAATTCGGGGAATTAAAAAGCAACGTGTAACAAATTAGCGAATCAGGGGAAACGAATAGAGGAGGAGGAATTCTCGAATTAATGTTCATCCTCGCTTTTTCCTTTTTTCTGGAGGGACTTAAGTTTCGCGGCAGGGGTACTCGCTTTATCGCCACCCTGTTCTTTTTTTTTTTTTTTTCTTTCGACTAAGAAGACAAAGTTTCGCCGCTCCTTCTGTGAAAAACGCGATGACGTGAATCAAATTTCGAAATTTATAACCGATTTTATACTTTAAACGAAGCGATTTCGTGATATTGTTGAAAATAAGTAGGTAAAACTAGGAATAAAGTTCTTGTATTATAAAATACGGACACATTTTGGATAAAAGAGAAATGTTTGTTGATATTGTAGTTTATTATTAATATTCTCAATGTATTATTGAACAATTATTTTCAATATTATTCCATTCTGAGTTCAACTATTGTTACCTTTCGCTACCATTTTTCCCCAACTGTATTAATTTTCGGAATATTTACGATAATGTGTTTTCTACCGAAAATTTAGGGATGGTTTTCACCCCCTAAACATAAATATCAGTAGCTAAAAAGAATACCTGCCTAATACTTTCCGATGTACTACTCGTATATCAAGTTTTATCAAAATCGAAAAATGAAACTAAAGTAATGCTCCTTGTAAGTATAATTTCAATTTTTAAGCTTTATTAAACTTTAATTTTAATCTTAATTCTGTACGCGCAAAACTATTAAGTACTGCCTTACAAAATCACTACATACTCTCCATAACTTGCAAATTAGCTTCATTATAGATACTAAGTAAGCAAAGCGTTAAATTTACTTCTTTAACGAAGAAATCATTAATTCCCCTAACTTGCCAAGCGATCCCAAGCTCTTGATCAATGACTACTGAACATCGATTCAAACATAATTTGAAACATTTTATCCATTACAACAAGCAACAAGCACTATTTAATTCTTTTGCTCGTTCCTTTACCAGAGGTGTTGTGCTTGATGATAAGATAAATTGCATTCAACGAAGGCTGAACGTGGGATTTTTCGCAATTAATTCACGAAAGGGAACGCATTTTGTCGACAAGATTTTTATCTGACCAACAGACGAGGCCGAAGAAGAACGGAGGGAAGTTCACGCAGCATTGTTGCGGAACAAACTCGGCAAAAGACTCTCTGACCGAGAAAGTGAGGAAAAAGGGAAGGAGAGAAGGCGAACTCGGTCGAAAGAAATTCTCTTTGCCAGTGGCAATATGACGAGAGAATTCCTGCCTGTTTCGCGAAAAACTTCATTTATTCAGCCAAGTTTCCCAATATTGAGATGAACAGCCTTAATACACCTGCACTCCAAAATATGTAGGGAAAAGAGGAGGGAACCTTCAAAGCAAATAATCTAACTTTGCATGGAGCCTGATGAATTTACTGAAGCATTTGCACAAAATTTCTGGTCAAAAATAGCTTAATTTTTACTGAAAGTTGTTGAATAAACACTTAGAGATTAATGTTAACCATACTCGACTGTTACTTTCATAAAAAGTCTATCAATGTTTTTTACCCTTAACTGATGAAATGCAAGTCATAGATATGAGAAATATTCGTGAATAATTTGCAGAAATGAATGCAATGGAGGGTTGAGAATTTTCTATGTATGTACCACTATGAATCTTTTTCTTATAGAGTCCAACTGATTTCATTAAATTATGTTAGAATAACAACTACACATCAGTTAAGGGTTGAAGTAATATTACTCACTAAAAGAAGTACAATTTTAAAAAAAATTTAGCAAATCTATAATAGCCATATATTCTGCAATGATTTGGCTAATATCACTATGATACAGCCTATGTTACAAGACCAACTAAAACTGTTTATATCAATTGAAGACGAATAAAAATGATACTGTGTACAAAAATTTTCAGCGCTTAAAGACTCTGCGAATAATTCAAACTGGTTATAAAACAACTGTTACAATTGGAGCCCCCAGTAATGACGTTAGAAAAAGTTGTCGTTTATCTTTACGACTATTTCCGTACGATTGCATCAGTGTATTCATATCGTCAATTAGATTCATACGTAAGTAGCAATATGTCTCACTTTCGAGCTCATGATCCACGTATCTTCTTGATTGGCCTTTATGTTGCCCACCCACGCTCGCAATATTAACACGAGTATGCGAAGCACGTGCTCCTGCTGACTAGCATTCGACGTACCTTTGCGAATTTTCGAACAATTTAATTATACGAAGACGCGAATCTATTTGAATATTACATAATTTAAGTGAAGAATGGGAGAAAATTATAAAAGTATTTAAATAAGCAATCAGTTCTAGACTTTTCACAATTTTAGTGATTTAATATATAAATTATTCCAATATGGCATCCCTTAATAGGTAATTTAGTCATTATGAAAATGGCGTGAATCCGACATTTTTTAAATCAAAATACCAGTTTTACAAGTTAAAATTAGCTTTAAAATAGACGTTATATCTATATAATTAATTTTAATTCAACTATTTTACCAACGGCAGCAAGTGATTTTAAATTCAAATAAAAATTTAACGTAAATTAAGATAATGAAATGTTCTCCAAGTAGTCTGTTGTTGAATAATGGTACAGCAACAAATTATTTTTATATTCAGTAAAATATTCCTGTCGTGAAAGATAATAAAAATACGGTATTTTAACAACATAAATGAAATAAGATTAAATAAAAATATTATAAATATAATAAAATGAAAACAAAGTATCTTGATTGACATGTTGATTGCCACCCAGGGATCCCTTGCCCAGCGAACGACTTTTACATGCATTTTACAATTTTGCTCGGCAGTCAACATGTTAAAAAATACATTAAAAAATTCTGTAATATATTTAACTCGATTAAATATAAAATTTTTATTTCTTATTTTATTATCTTCAGTACCCACTTTTATTAGTATTACCTTTATTATTTTATTTTTATTCTCCTTTTATTATACTTTAATAAATATTTCAAAAATAATAAAACAACAAGACTACAGGAAGCGATTTATAAATATTTCCTTTGTAATTGCAGCTTGTATTGCTCGTAATTTCATAAATTAACTTTTTCAACAATCATGCACCAGTATCATTTATATGTAGAATATTATTAATAAAAAGAGAAAAATAATGTATCCTTCTGCAACACTGAACAAGCTCACAACGAAATTTTTGCGCGATCTGCAGAACGCAACCTGTACCAGCCAGCGATAACAGATTTTGTAAAGGTAGGGGGACTCGAGATGGCGATAAAAATTTTACTCCAGTGGAGCCTCGATTATCGCCACCGAAAGAAATTTCCCGATATTGCGATAATAAAGCCGATACGCGTGGCGTATGGTGCGAGATGCAAGATTAAAGAAAACGTGAAAGAAAAAGAAAGCAACAAAGTCCTAGCGTCTGCAGCCTGCGACGACGATAAAATTGCGGTGAAAATCAAATCTCTCGGCTATTAGAATTTTTAATCTACAGGTAGATGCACGTGTGCTTCAACGATACGAAAAAGTAATTTGAAGATGCAAAAAGGAATAGAAAGTGAGCTTTAAAACTTAATCGTTTTCATAACTTTCAATATTACATAGATTACCTTGTATTTAAGTTCTTTCTAAGTAATTTGATTCATTAAAGTTTGTAACATATTTGACTATACCGATTTTATTCAATATTTGAGATAGTCTACTGTTTTTTATGGAGACTAGTTTTTTTTTATTTCTTATTAGTACCTAAGTATCAATAAAACCCCCCAAAATGCAATTTAGTACCATATGCTTTAATTATGAAGAATTTTATTGAAACGATATAGTAAAAATTTGCATCTACAGTTTTTTGTTGGAATTACGTTACTCGAAAAATAGTGGTGGAAAAATTATTGGTGGAACATACAGTTAGGGAGAATTGAATTTTTAAGACTTAGTTTATTTTACTAATTAAACGTAATTATTGTACATTGTATGCTTTGTGAATATAAAAACAAAGTTTGCTACAAATTTACAAAATGCATTAAATGAGGAATATACGTATCAGTAATACATATCAATGACTGATAACCAAAATAATAACTAATGGCGATGGAGTATAATTAGTTGATATAATTTATTTCAAGTGCCTTGCGTAAGATATAATCACTAGTTACAAACAATGCAAATAACATGCCATTAACAAAGACTTTTGCAAAATATAAGCCAGTGGTCAGATAAGGCAAAAAATAATGCTTTTAGAACATTTCCAAGCGATAATAACGTTTAATGAATTCCACGGAAGAAAACGCTATTCGAAAAATGCAAATATTAAAAAAAAGCTGCACAGCACGAAAAAAAGGGCATACATCAAATCAAAAATACTCGGTACAAAAACGAAAAAGAAATGTAATTATAATACAAATTGAATAAAACAGACGAGGAATCTCGATGCGTTCTCTAGGCTCGAAACACCTTAATAGGAAGTAATTAACACGGAGAATAATTGTCGATTGTTCTTGTATCCTTTACTCGGACGACGGACGTTCCAAAAGGCAGAATCAGACTCTCTGTCCTCGATATTCATTGAAAGTTCTCATTTCGATATAAGCTTTCAATAAAAACTTGGAAATAAAGGAAACTTATTATCTAATCGTCTCTATACGTTAAGTTTCGATTTTCAAGAGTAACTCGTACACAAATCAGCGATAAAGTACTTCATGAGAATCACAATAGAGAACATCTCAAGTTACACGATTCTGACAACTCTCCTCTGCTATAAAACCAGAAAGGATCACCCATTCCCCATTCTTGAAATGAAACTGTATCAATGAAATGAACTTGGTGGCGAAGAAAATAGACAACTTTCATGATGTTCCAAATGGAATGAAAAAGAAAAAGGGGAAAAACTCTTTGCGCGTGACACATCGCAAAGAGCAAGTCGATGCACCATCGACGATGCACTTAATGCGCGGAACGGCAAATCGATGAGTAAAATTCGAGGTTGCTCGACGAGTTATGGACTTTCACTTTTACTAAGTACGGAAATTCGCAGTTTCTCGATGTACGAAGGAAAAAGAAACATCAAACAGGAGATAAAAAGGAAAAATTTGACAACGTACCTGTCTGCACACCTGTCGCGTGCACGTGGTTCCTAGTAGATCTTCTCTCGTAGTCGACCCTCTAGTAGGTGACCTTCGAGGATTTTGGTCAGCTGGAACTTTTCTTGGTGGGTGGTTCTATCTTCCTCAAACACTTCAATTTTCCGTCTGCAAATGAAAACGACCTTGTAAACTCCGCGCCTTTGTATCTCACGTAATAATTCTCGCGAACAGTTACGCGATTAACGATGGTATCTTGATCGAGAGTCTCTACGTCATAATCGTGATTCAATTACGAATTTAAGAACACGAAAATGCAAATAAATTGAATCGTAAAATTGAAAAAATTCATTTTGCTTCGAATGATATCGATTCTGACGGTACCAATACATTTTGCAACGATTTTAGAGATAAAATTTTCAATTAATCCTTCACAATTATTTTCGCCCTGTGACAGAACTTAAAGCTTTCATTTCTTCTTATCTGTTTTTAAACACTCAACCAAATCATTCTTTCATTATCATTTCGTCCAAATTTCAGTTCTCACAGTACATAACATTTTATTTTCGTGTCTTCGTGCTATCTATCTCTGTAGTTTCTTTTTTATTTTATAGTATTTGTACTACGTTTTATTATGCTTGTTTATCCCATCATTTTTAACTAGCGTGATACAGGTCACAAGATTTATACGAACTCCATTGTCAAAACTTGATATGAAAAATATTCATGAAGTAATTTACGAAATTAATCACCCAAAAAGTCGTAAATTTTCTATATACCATTATTAATCATATTTTATGTATTTTATAATGTCACTAATCTTGCTGTACTAGATATGTTACAGTAGTAATACTTCATGAGTTGAGAAATAAGACAGCTTACTATGGCATTCTGTATTCATTAATGAAAAGTTCTGATCATATAGTATAACTGTCAAGAAAAGTAAAATTAATAACAATGAGCAATAAATTGATAAACGTTTTCGCCATTTGTAATTTCTTCGATTTGTATATCGAAAGTGAATAGCGAGTTTCTGCAAAGCCAACAGAAACAGGTAAAGCACTTGCGAAGCTATAAAGTGCTTTTCCAGTAACTCACGCAATGCGAACCAAGCTCCGCTGGTTACTATTTAAGCAATAGTTAACTCGACACTAATATGACCTTTAGAACCTTTCATTTTCCACGTAGTGAAGTGCAGTCGTGTTTGTTCTGTACACGTCGCGATCGTGAGGATGCGCCACGACTTTCACGAATTCATTCAATGGCGCGCCTTGTCTGTCGTTAATCTAAGCATTATGCAACGTGTAATATGCAGCTTTGTACGAACCATGACGTTGCTCGAGAATGATTTGAAGTTTCCTCCATAGACAATTGTAAAGAAGACGCCAACGACAAGCGACATCTTAATTACTAATTCAAATTTGTTCAGTGTACTGACTGCAAACGCGCGAAAATTCGCAAAAATGTAAACCTGTTTATATTCTACCAAATGTGTATGTAAAATGAATATAGTCATTTATTTTGAAAAGCAGATAATTTTCTCGCAAATTGTTTCTTTCCTTATTTCCTAGTCGACTTAGTAATTTTATTTTGCATATACATATCCTAGAATAATTTGACTGGACGACTCTATATGAAAAATTTGAATTTCATTATGCTGCTAGTTTTGAATCTCTGCTCTCAATTCCAAATTGAAATGCCGTTAATATCGAATACTTGAATATTTTCGAAAAGTGAATTTCAAATAACCCAGACAAAAGTAAAACACAAATTCTTTAATACATAATAACTTGTATAAATATTCTATTTCATATTACATAAATCTATACAAAAAATCGTACAAATACAATAAAACGTTTGAGCACTTCTCAAAACAAAGATTCTAAATGGCCTGATTTATCAGTGCAATTACTCAAACTCTCAAATTACTTTAATCTGTTGAAATACACACAAACAAACCAAATGATAAAATCCCGAAATCTGACTTTTGTCTCGAAACCGCCTTAAATTCACTCACCAGACTGTAAATACAACGACCTAAACGCTACGATCAATCAAGCGAGCTTCCGAAAAAGATAACAGTAACAGTGACCACAAATCTGTCAACAGTCGACCCTCAGCAAACTCCAGTATCCGGAGGAGTAAGCATTCCCAGCACGTAGTTAAAGAAGTGGAGTAAATCAAGCCCTCGCCGCTGTCGATACATCTAACGCGCTAATTTCATAGTTTACACGCTCCACTGCGGGCACGTCGCAGGAAATTCGATAATCCGCGAGTCGTGATTTATCAATGAAGCACTCCTCGACGCGTTCGTCAACGACAACGAACTTCTCCGCGCTCGTTACGGCGCGTACCTTGCATCGCCTTCGGCGGAATTAAAGTGAAACAGTAACGACGCGGGAGTTTGCTTTCCGCGGGCCTAAAGAACGCCCGAGCGCATGGCTTATCACGACACAAACACCCTACAATTACCGTCATTGCGCAACGAACACAATCCCACGCCAACGTTTTCGGCGTCAAGTTTAACGTCAACGTCGGGGACAAGCTTCTAATCACATGAGCACTCCCACGTTTCAACGCGCAGCCGACGAACAGGAAAAATTTTTATCAAAAGAGAACCGATAAACGATAAGCGTCCTCCGCGGAGCATTTTTCTCCATTATTTTTGTCATCTAATGCACGGTGCATCGTGTTTGTTTATAAACAAAAGTAATAAGAAGAACTTTCGGGGAATTTCTGGTTCCCCTCATCCCCAAGTTATTGAATTTATCGGTATTTGTTTGAGAGAAAAACTGATATTTCACTGCGAGAATAATATCGACAAAGGCTGGAGATTTTATCGGAAAGTAATATATAGTAAATAGTTCGGAGGAAGTTGTAACGACCTGAAAGATATGAGAATTGTTTATCGCCGAGTGCAAAGTAGCACCTGAGCCTTTGAAACTCCGAGTGCAAAAACAACCTGTGAGATTTTAACACGTTCGATGTCCCATGATCTATATGTGGATCAAAGTGATTTTAACAATAACTTCTCAGGATTTGCATCAAGTCCTTGTTCAAGTTTTAGCGAAAGAACGTGTATTGTGCAGAGTTGAGAAAATCACACTTGAGAGACAAGCTGACACAGGGTAAGTGTACCTAATACTGAGCATTAGCTAGATCTTTAAAAAATGAAGTGCAACATAGCGGCCAAACTATAGGAGTAAAGAGGAGATTCCCTGCTATCACTTTTGCAGTATGTCCGCTTTGTTGCATTTCGTTTTTTAAAGATACAGCTAATGTCCAGTATCGGGAGCTAGCCAGTATTAGATACACTTACCCTAGTAGTAATTTTCCACGTATAAGAGATACATCGGTTCAATTAGTAGTCACAACCACTTCGACCAATAATACATCACGTCCGAAAGTACGCCTAACTTCAGACACTCCTATCTACTGTACACAATTAAATCCTCATTTTCCCAACTGCAATCATCCCACCTCTGTGCAGTAAACCTTGCTGGTGGTATATTTCCCTCACAATCTTTCACCCAACATTCCTAATCTTTCCCCCAGCCTTCTATCTCTTCCCCAAACGTAGAAGTGAATCACATTTCTTTCGATAGATCTTAACTATGCTAACGAACACAAAACCGTCGTAAGACTGTTTGGTACCGTCAGATCGCGTACTCGCTAACGACAAGCAGTCGTTATCACGACTCAGCCGCGAGCCTGCTAGTTCACGGTGCAACGCTGCAGAACAGCGCACAAAAAAGATGCGAGAAAAACGTACGGTGGCGAAGGCGGCGAGCTGACAAGGGAGCAAAGTGGCTCAATGTAATTCGGCCCGATTTAAATTGCAATAACCTTCGACCCGGTTTTTCGTTGGTCACGCGAGCACGCGATCGCGTCGGATCCTCGGCACCGATGCACCTGTCGCGAGTTTCGCCGGGACACGAGCGTAGCAACTTTTCACGCGGTCACGGGGCAGAAGACGGGGCAAAGTGACACGACACGACGAGGGAAGCACGTGGCTCGGCCGTTTCCGAGAGGCCCGTGACAAAACGACGTTCGCGCGACCAGAGCTCGCTGCTCACTGACGATACGGTGGCGCGCGCGCGCTCACCTTACCCCTCCTTTTTACGTTCGCCACCCCCGCCACGCTGACGCCGAGCGCGGAACGACTCGTTGTCACCAACGACCTCGAGACGGTACAGCTTTAAGCATACAATGGGGATTTTTTATTCGCTTTTTTCTTTTTTTTTTTTTTGTTTTCATTTGTGCCAAGTGACTTGTGAAAAAGTGAACACTTGAATACCTATATTGGATTGGGAGATACAGCGGTGCTGTGTACCGCGCTTGCTGTGTTCACCCCTGAATGCATAATACTGGTACTGGAGAGAAAAATCTACGATCACCTTGGAAATGTTTAAGTTTGAACTTTAAATTTTTAATTAGTCGTGAAAGTAGTGAGCTCTTGACTATTGTCTTTTCTGTTCCGAGAAAACAGCTGTTGAATGAAGTATGCTCACTGACAGTTTTATTATACAGAGTGTTCGACAATAGGTGCCAGGTGTTTTAAGAGGTGATTCTACGTGTCAAAATAGGACGAAAATGGAGAATGATAAAATTGCATTTGGAGCTTCGTTTCAGAGAGTAAAACCTAAGCAGTGCGTAAACCAATCAAGACAAATATATTTTTTAAAGTAAATTAATAATCATTCGGTGCCAAGGAAAAGGATTAAAAATTATTTTGAAAATTAGAAGACGCTTCATCGACGTAGCTTGTCGGCGATGAATAATAAATCCTGTTAATATTTATAACAATTCTAAATTGCTCGAAAACTTGCAGCAGAGAGAACGAATGCAGATTGCTGCACGTTACCGCGACTGCGATCCCCACCGCTCGTAACGACAGATGCAATTCTGTGCATCTGGAAATAGTTCTCGACGCTGACGTGGATATTAGCAATATAACGTTTCTTCTCGATGCTACTATCGCTGATGTTCACGTGTTTATTTAAAGAAGGAAATAAACCGTCATATTGATGAGAAAAATTAATAACAAATTGCAATTTAGTAGATGCATTGATAGAATATAGAGAGATATAAACTAATAAATAATACGTTTTGGAAAGCAAGCAAATTTAAGGAAAAGTATGTCGTATTTCTGAATTGTCTTTCATAATTTATAATGTTGATAAGTGTTTGAGAAAATGTTGATTTAGGCTTTTACATTTTTATATGGTTTGCCAAAAATATCATGCAAATAATCGGATTAATAATCTGACCAATAATAAATTGTACATAGTTAGATCAATCAAATCAATAACGATGTCAATATCAATATCAGGACGTAGTAAGATCAATCATAGTGATAACGTAGATATTTAATAGATATTTATGTTAAAAATTAATGATATTCAGAAAACTAACGAAGCCTCGTACTGATATTACATTAGTTTCTTGATTTTCAAATTTTGTAATATTTGAAATGCAAATTTTCAAATTTCAACCTCTCAAATTTAATATTTGATACAGAAATTTTGAAAATCTCAACTATTCGAATATTTAGCTTTCAAATTTCCAAATCTTTAAACTCTTTTCGCGTATTTATTCCAATTGTTAGATTCCCACTTCTGACTCTATATTTAGACTCTGAGCGACCACTCGATATGATAAAAGTTAAAAACGATAAAGCACCATGAAGGTCAAAGGAACCTTTTCGAACCCATTATTAATAGACTTCACCTGGCCCTACATCGCCAACGCAGCGTCAATCGCCAATCGAATCGCTGCAATTCCTAACAAGGTCAAGGCCACCTACGCCAAAGGACACCGACGTCAAATCCACCGGCGACGCATTAATTAATTCGAGCTAACAATTTCTATCGGCTGCAACACGAGACGCGAACAATGGGACCGATTTGTCCGCGTAATTGATCCTAAGTGAGGCTCTTGTTCCGGCCGAACGGGTCTCGCGTTGCAACAGAATAACGAAGCAACGAAGATAACACAAACGCGATGATGACTCTGACCGATGGAGAGGCGACACGAGGGCCGAAGAGCTGGCAGTAAATGCAAACGACTTGACCCGAAGCGAAGATCGAACAGAGACAAGACACGTACGTGCCATCGTCCCTCACCCTTGGAAGAACCGGCACGAGTGTCCGTCTCTACTTCACCAAGCACGAGTGCATAAAGCTGCACAAAGGAGCGTGCAACGATCGCTGGGCCCGTGTACGGTTGCAAATTCAATTACGCCGCGTCTCTTAAGTCGACGTGCCGCGTGATCCAGACGCTTTGTCCCGCTTTTCGTGTCCCTTCCGACCTACCAAACCACCTCCAACCTATCCCCGTCGCGTCACGCCCGCGAATCGCATGGATTTGCATCGTTCGTCAGTGAACCAACGCGCAACGCCGCGCTGAAGGTTGCCGCAGGAATATTGGATGGCATTAGCGAAGACCTGCGGCGCGGTCTTTGATGTTGGATAAATTCAACCCTTTACCGCGTGAAGTTTAGTAAGTAGGAGATAAATTTGAAATTTTGTGGAAAATACTAACGCATATATGATAATATTTACGGTGCATGAGATGATATTTGTTGTAGGGTATTAAATAAAGACCGCGGGGGAAAATATGAGTCATATTTTTGAGCATTTATAGGAGCGCAATTGTAATTCTTTACAGACCATTTGGATTGTTAATGGTACGAACAAAATTACTGACACCTACCTATATTTCCCAGACTTTTTAATAAATAATTGTGTAATACTGTATGCATAGTAATTTCTCAGCGAGTAAAAAGGTAAATATCCCAATACCCAGAAGCTGAAGAAGTTAAATGTCCCAGTAAAGCTACGTTAACATTAGGCATTTTTTGGTCGGGCAACCGAGTTGATCAACCTAAAGTCAATAAAAATAGTCGCTTCAACTTGATTGAAAGTGTGTAAATTTACACGAATACTTGGATGAAATTACATGGATGACTTTGACCAACTCGATTGACCGATCAAAAAGCAAAAATGCTGAAAATTGCAGAAAGTAAACGTAACTTAAGTGAAGAATCTAAAAATGCATGTCCCGACACGAATTGCATCTCAATAGCTGAATGTACCATTTTATGGTACTATTTTTTATTTCTTTTTAATTAGATACATTAGAATTTAATAAAATTAACGTTAGTGCTAAAGTACTAGGACATGGTCTACTACTAGGACGTTTACCTTATTTTGAGTAAGCTGATACAGAAATGCCCAACCACTTTTTTCTAGATAGCGGATTTCTGATGCGCGGGACTGTTATCAAGCGTTCGAGATGCCGAAGAGAAATGTGTCCCGTTCGAAGAAAAATAGCACGGTTTCTTGCGATCGAAATGACTTCTTACTTTCTTCCGATTCTACGACACGGAGAGCTCGGTTAAAATCATTTTTCAAGGAAGAGTGCTGACGTTTCCAGAGATTTTGCCATCAAACGAGCAAGTTGAGGAGGGGTATCGATCGTGAAATGGATTGACGGATTGTATTCGAGTCTGACTTCACAAAAAATCTGTTTAGCAAGCTGCATGAATTGACAGTTTCGTATTACAGCTTCCTCACACCTCGTAATAGTAATTTTGCTAAAATTATTCCTAGTCCATTCACATCGTATGATTTATTTGCAATTGAGGTTTATTTCGTGTCAAATTCAAGATGGTTATCTGGGACTCCAAAATAGCTACCCCAAATTTCAGAACTCTTTCAGAATGAATTATAAATCAGAATCTAGATACACTAAACTAACAATACGTGAATGAAAACTGATTAGACAATTAAAAATACACGTAATGAATTTTAATAGGATTGAACAGGTCTAAATACACTATTCCTATAATATATTCCTATAATATACTAAATCATGTCTTATAATGGAAATAATGATTCCACTACATTAAATTTTAATCTTGATGTTAAATACATAAACTGAGAAATAATATTGGTATTTTTGGACCAATATACATGAAGATCAAAATGAGAAAATAAGTGCTTTAGTATTTAAAAGTTTACTTATAATTTGACTGTAATTACAAAACGAGTATTTAAACAAAATATGAAATTGAATAGAAGAGAAACATCAAATGACAATGCAGTGGAACACGTCGCGTCGTAAATACAGATTTTTATGCTAATCAGTCAGGCAAACAGCCCTAAGCGCACAAATTTTGCGACTGGTTCGACGAAATTTCATTGTTTGCCCAAACTAACATGCATACCAAGCAGCGATCAAGATTCGGATCTCGCAGCGAATTGTTTGTACCATTTTCGACTAGCTGCATATTTCTGTATGCACTGTGCACGTAAGGTATGCCCATTCTACTACGACCTAATCTTTCAGATATTATGTTTTTCCATCCTGAGGCGACGCATTCATAAAATTATGAATACACGTGTATTGGAATAATTTTAAATATTTTTTGCAAAAAATTTTAACTGAAATTCTCATTACTCATCTTTGAATAAACGGTGGAAATTTTATCGTATGCATCGCTGAATACGAATTTTCGCAATTAATTATGTGGAAACATGAGCGAGTTTTACACGTAAAGAAACGATGATATTTGCATCGACATTAAAATGAAATGTCTTATTATTAAAATGTTATGTTAATAATTGCACTTGTGTCTACAAACTTATGTTGCTTACGAACGATTAACAGCACTCAATGCGTTTGCCAATGTAGCTCGATGTCAGCGAAATGTGGCACTATGAGCATTTTTCAAGCTTATTGTTACGAGCGATCCAATCGTTAAATACAATATTTATGACGAGAAAATTTCTGTGAATTAATGACGAGCGTTTACGTCATGTTAAATAAAGTATACAAGGACGCTTATGTATGACAAGGCAAAACAAAATTAAGGCTAATGTGTAATTTCATTGTTTACACGGATAACACAGTCTTGTCGTACAATGCGAGTAAATCGATTGGAACCCCTAATATTTACGATCATTTCACCACTCAATATTGGACACTCCGAGAATTTTGAAAAACTTAAAGAGAAATGACTTTTACTTTCTGGGTTTATTACCTGACTATTTCTAGTTTTAAACAAATTGACCCTGCAATTCATACATGAATTAAGTATTTCATAATCTGTATATATTTGAAGCTGATATAAAAGCGAGCTAAAACAATAAAAGAAGACTAGGCCACTACAGTTATCTTGGTAACACTTTGCTCCAAACATAAGAACATTTCTAATATTATTTAAAATCCTATTTCAAGTTGGACATTATTTTATAGCTACATCATGTTTCAAATACAACTGGTTACTTCTGATAAGCAACTAAATTTGGCACGCGAAGTAGAATTATCTCGATGATCATATTTTTACCGAATTTTGAAATAAGAAAATATTAAGATATGTAATTCATTATTTGACGTTGCTTTTACCTCAAACTAATTAATACCCTCTGTATTTTCGAATAAAATTAAAGATAACGAATCTAAATATTATTTCAATTTCATTTTATTTATAATTTTTTATCTCCGATTTGAATAAAATTGAACCACTCGAGTCTGCTTTAAACCTGAGAGACTGCAAAGCACTGGAAAACTGCAGATGACTTTATGAAAGATCCATATATGGATATACTGAATAAATTTTCGATGAAATAAATGATTAATTCGTTGAGCTGTATCACCATGCTATGAATACTTAAAGGGCTCCTCTTCTACTATAAAATATACTTTTAAATCTTCTTTTAAACTTTTTTATAAATACACACATTACATTATGAATACTGATGATAAGTTATACAGCTTACTTGTGAAAAGTGCAAAGAATAGCCTAATAAACTACGTTCTGAAGTACAAGATCTATTTAATCTAACTGAGAATCTACATGACAAAATACACCTTCAAAAAGATGAATGTACCCATTCCTGAACCAGCCGTATCATTGAAACACCTTCACTCCTTCAATTTCACCTAATTTCCAGATAACAACCCAAAATTGCCCCAAAAGCTTTCTTCAGCTCACAGAAAAAACTGAATCGCCTCGCAAAGGGAGATAACAGAGCTGTCCATTTAATCCACGACAATAGGGAAAAAAGATAAAAAGAAGAGAAAAGTACGGATCGGCACTGTACAGGAATAAAATCGTAATTCCGATCTCGCAGGGGGCTGATAGTCGCGCACAATCAAATTTCGCGGTGTAATCTCACGCATAGAAGAAGGCGGGAGGCGAGGGGCGGTACGCATCGTGGCCGTCTTTTTACGACGAAACGTCGTCGTCATGCCATTTTTTGATGACGCCGCCTCTTAAAGTTTCGCGCTAGGCGTGCTGGGATACGAGCAATTTAAATTTAATGCCGCTTTTACGCCCCTGCGCCTCCCTGTCCACCCACCCCTCATGCTCTTTCCCTGTCCGTCGCGGAGCACGGCCATCATTTCGTCCCTGTTACGCATTGTCTCGCCTATCAGTCTCCCTCAATGCGTTTTCTGATGGCGATTTTTATCTGAAGATTGCGACTACTAAGGGAGCAACGACGGCCACTCTTTTGGCCTACTTTGAATAGACCCGGGGCCTCCTGGAGTTGACGATCCATCTAGATAGGGCGGCGTGTCAACCACGGCAAACAAGGACTCGCCTTGACCCGAAATTTTTATTCGTTCCGATGTGTGGCCGCTCCTCGAGCTGCTCGTGAAAACATATCGCTCGAGATCGGGGCGTTAGGGTCGCGGGTGAACCCTGGAATCCCATGAGAAAGCTAAATTTCAGCGTGCAAGGTGATGTTTTAAGGTTTCAAGGTGCCAGCAATTTTGGAGGTCCGTGTGGTTTACGAGTTTTCCCGTGTTTGGGAGTGAACAATGATTCTGTTCGAGGTTTTTAGGGACAATTAGACGATCTTCTGCAGTGGCGTGTTAACCCACAAATAACTAGTTTTGGGCAATCGAGCGTTTTACACTTTTTCTCGAGTAACACGTATAATATATATACTAATGTTATTCATTAAAATAATCGTGTAGATATTAGGATAGTAGGTTACAAAATATAACCTGGTTCGTTTAAAACACGAAAGTTAATTAATTACCAAATTATCATGTTAGATCGACATTATTTCGAGGGACCATCTCCAGAGCTTTAAACAGTAGATAGGTTTAGGTCGTTTGCACAACGCAAAATAATAATGCAATGCAATAAATAATACATTTCAAAGTAGTATTATTACATTTCCGTTATCAAAAATTATATATACTAGTACATATGGAAAATTGATGAATTTTCAATCTAGGAATTCATGAATATTTTTCTCATCGAAAAGTGAAAATTAAAATACTATAGATACTATGACCCGACCATATAAAATCAGGTTAATTGTATTATCAAAAAATATTGAAACTATCTATTTATTCAAAATAGAAGCAATTTCAAATATTGAATTATATACCTCATGATATTGTTATATCAAAACCTGAAAAAGAAAATAGGTATAAAAATAATTCCAATTGATGTGGGAAATTTAATTTCAGTATAGAATATTTCACTACTGTTTTCTTAAATTAGTTATAGTTCAATTACAGTTCAGAGAAAATAATATTTATTATTCATGTTAACAATAAAACTGTTCCAACAGCTTTAAAATACGTATAACACCTTTTTATCGGTAAAAAACTAATAAATGTAGTTTTGAAGCCTAATTTATCATAGCAAGAAATCTCCTATACAGAATGAATAATGGACTCTTTAAAAGAGTCTAACTTCGACGTAACGTTCTAAGTAAAACTCCTTGGCATAAGAAATATGTGCAGAGCAATAAACGACACGTTAATCTGCTTGAACTAAAATTGACTAAGCCACCGCGAAATAGGCACTCCTGTTTTATATCACTAAACAATTTTTGTAAATACCATATCAACCACGGAGAAGAAAGATTCGCCTTCAAGTGAATCACTGTTTATTCAAGCACGTCTATCCAGAAAATGTACAACGAGAAACGAAGCCTTTTCCATATTTCTTTCCCGCAGTTTCGTTTTCCTGGCCGTTGATTAATAAATAACCTGGAAAATACTGTACCGCGTATCAGCCATCCATGGAAACGAGAAATGTTCGCGAAAAGTGGCCTGTATTTTCCTCGATCGCGGATCGTTCCGCGGAAAACTGCTCGCTGACACGTAAAACGCGTTTACGAGACCGCGATAAGCCGCGTGTGTATTAAAGTAATTTGTACGCAAGTACATTCGGGGATCGGTTAATATCCGTGATATGCAAATCTCAATCCGCGCAAGTGGACATTGTGTAAATAGTCATTAGCGAAATATCGCTAGATATCTGTTAATACGATCGACATTTTCAGCAGGAGAATTAAACCGACATCATTTCTTACGAAACAGACGATTACCGCGATAATATTCACAATTACGTTTTCTACTATACCACTTTTATACGATACACGATAGTCACTGAATCATACTGTGCCAGGAATAGACGAACGACAGCAAGTTTTTCACCCGTGTCATTGAAATGTGAGTCATGTAAAATTAAAATATAGTGCCAGTTAAAAGTGATATGTACATCTGCAAAATATTTTCAGCCATATTTCATGGGAAACATTTGTCTTTTATTGCAACGTTTGCTGAGTCATATTACTGTTTAGTCGACAATGCTAGAAAGTATACGAACAAACTGTAATGTAAAAGGGTTGAATAGAAAACTCGAGTGCAAAACGGCCTACTGATTTCTTTACAAAAACTCCCGAAAAAGCCCTAAAAAATTAACGTCTATTAGACTATTTCTAAAAACATAAGTTAATTTTTATGTCTGTACGATGCACTGTAAACTTCCTTGGAAGAAACTTGTTCGAAATTAAATATTTGTAGTGAAAGAAATGATTAAGAGGAAATTGAAATGGCTAACCTTTTTGAGAAGAAGAATATATCGTTTTAAATTTCTATTTAGTTCACTAAATATTGCACTCTGTACGTGTATACATATATTCACACTTACATGCACGTATCACTTGTAAACCCAGTATCGCATCGTTTGTCATAGAAGCAAATTAAAAATGAAAGAAGAAAATTAAAGTCTAACTTAGTTATCACGGCCAGTATTTTGGTAGCGGTAACAGTTTTACTTTCAACGCTGCTGTTCTCGACATCGCCGCGCGTGGTGACGTTGAAGTGTGTAATTTGCGTTTTTGTCCTAGAAAATGTTGTTATCAGATACGCGCTGTTCTACTACTAAACGAAATATTTAAAAATCTAGTAATCCTTTAAAATATCGATAAAAAAAAATAAATAAAAATATTTCTACTTTAAAATACATATACAAATAATTTATACAATTTATATTGAGCGAAAAGAAAATTTACTAGTAATTTAGATGCAAAACAAAACATAATAGATAATATTACCATATCGAAAATTGCTGAATAGTAACTATTCCTATCTTTTCTAATTGTCTCGTACCTATGTTTAACTACATCAATTCTACTTCTTTTTACATTTTACTGCAAATACAAATGTCACGCAATTGAAAAATAGAAGCTATTCAATCGATTTCCTCAATACGAAATGTCATACTGAATAATTTATAAAATTATTGCTAAGCTAAGAAAATATCGCATAAATATTATCATCCTTTGTCTTAGGTAGTCCAAAAATGAAAAACTACATAGAATGCCGAAGAGGGACAGACATAGAAGTTCAAAATTTCGGAAGAATCTCGACTTGTTCCATCTGGTCATAACCATGCGAACTCTCGAGTCAAGAGGAATATTGGAGCTGGCTCGAGTCAGCCGCACGAAGCATCACCAGACTCATGCATGCATATTCCATTCGCTTCGTCGCTCTTATTAACGCAAGTTCTGGCAGCGATCCCCACCCTCATAACTCGCGATTCTATGTTAAATATAAATGTAACCACGATTTTCTACGTGTGTATTTATATGCAAGACGATTCCTAAAGTATCGCACACTTTCGGTCGCGCAAATAAAATGGAATCGAAATTTGCGTATAGATACCTCATTTGGACCTATGAAAATGTCTAGGATTACTCGTTAAATAAATGAGTTCATTAAGAGCCCTCCAAGGCGCATCATCCAATTTTTTCGTTTTCGGTCAAAAATTGGGCGGAAAGTTTGGCTGCGGGCCCCGTATTTAAAGAATCATGCTCCAGCGTTTCGAATTGGACGTCGATAAGGAGCACTGGGAAGCTCGTCTCTATCGTTGCGTCCGCGAACCGTGAAGATAATACTCGGATACGTCGATGCGTTAGAAAGTCAGTTGTAATGGGCGCTCGTTAAAAATCGCGGGAAACAACGGAAAGGAAGCGACGATGGTAAAACTGACGATGAAACGTCAAGCGTGTCGCGGCAGATAGAACCTCCGCGTATCCCGTCGTAATTACGCTTCCGATTACTTTCCTCCATGACGGGATAATCATTTCTGTCTGATATTTCATGAGTATGTTCATTTCATTCAAACCAAGCCGACATATTTTCATGAACTATCTGCTTTCTAAATGATTTCCAATAGTTTCATATTCTTCAAAAAATGGTCACGCCATACGTAGTAAAAGTGGAAAGCAGAGGATCTAATGGAAAGTAAAAAAAGAAATATCGAAACATTTGCGTCTTTAATGAATGGTGAAAAATAGAATTTGATACAAAAAATGCAGATACAGTGTGAAACCTTTAACTCTGCCACTCTAAATTGCTTATGGTTCGTTTAGACTTTTAGACCAAGCGAACGAATGCTCGTTCTTCTCCCAGCTCCAGCGGAATTCAATTATTATGAATGAATAAAATTGACAAATGAATGAAAGAATGCTCGTGTCACTTAAATTTTACTGAATTGAAGGATGAACGAACATTCGTTTGATTGGTTTAAATGCTCTGTTATACATACATTCTTTGTTAATAACAGTGTAACCACTTGACCAATATCTAACATTTATAGAAATGGTAGCACACTTTTCTATAAAAGAAGTTCTCGTAAAATGTAAAAAATAGTAAATTCTATGAACATACAGAATGTTCGACGACGAATTTATCCGAAATTATAAGGTACGATTCTATAATAATCGTCCGAATGTTACATTTTTTAGAACATAGTACAAAATTCTTATTTTCAAATGGTTTTTAAATTTCTTTAATTAAAAAGCTGTCCATGTCTATGCTACATCATATTTTAGAATTCTTTAAAATTGTAGTCATTAAGAAACTAATGCAAGAGCATCCAAATGTTCACAATCGCGAGACTATAATCGAAACAAGAGGCGACACAAGTTGTACAGACACGTAATAATTCTAGATAAGTGATAACTATATGGCTCATTATCAGTCTCGAAAACTGCAAAAAATATTCTTCGTTGACATGTTACCGCGACTGCACAACTCTTTTTGGCTTCAGACTTTGCATATGTAAAACATGAAAAATTGAAGTCTAACGATATATTATACCATTACGCAAAATGAGGTAAATTTAATATTGACATGAAACTTCCCAGGAAGTTAGATGTGTTAGGAAGACTTGGATGAAGTCCAAAACTAGATGTAAAAAGGATTGCAGCCGCACAGGTATACATTACCATTTTACGCAGCTCTAGTACATTACAAAACGAATCTCTGAATATATTCAAATTATATTACTGAACTTGGGAATAATAATACTCGAGTGAGAAGAATTAAAAAATTACTGTTTCAAAATTCAAACATTGATTTTATAGGTAAAACGATATTAATTTTATAATTATTAAACAGTATTACTTTCATATACGTAAATAAAGTTTTATAATTAGCCGACATTAAAGGTAAATGAGTTTCACAAAATTGCTAGTAAATTTGTTCTCCGAAGAAATAAACTAAGAAATATGAAATAACAATATCTACTACATAACAATGCTACTCTTCTTTTAGTCGTTATCAAATGATTCGATGTAGCATATTAGAAAACTATTTATGTATAATTTCAAAATTATTACAGAGAATCACTTTATCGAAGAGAAACGTGTCCTGCATTAAACTTTGAAGTTTACCTCGGCAGATGGTGTTCTCATCGAAAGGCCAGATTTTGACACATGAATACACGATCTAGCACTGTATGGAGCAGTCAACGACGAAAGGAGAAATGACTTTTTGACAACAGAAACCGAAACTGATCTCGGAGCGATTTTGTTATCGCGAACGTCGGTATTGTTACTACGAATTCGATCAGCATAATCGTGTGACAACGTAAACGAAAGGAGAACTGAGTTACGCAATGCATTGAGACAGCCAACTGTATTAATATCGATTATTTAAACTACCTCTATAAATGCAAAATGTATAAAAATGTACCTTTGGAATAAAGTATTGATTAAAACGTTACGCGCAAAGAAGCGTCAGATGGCCTTAAATCTAACATGACAATTATTATTGTGATATTTCTTATGAAATATTTACATATATATCCCTAAAATAATTCACATTCTCAACAACAAGCAAATGTTATGCATATCTTGCTAATAAGTTATTAGAGCTAATAAGTTACCAATCATTGAAGTAATCAGACAACATGGGATCAGAGCAAAGTTCTCAGGGTGGTACTCAAAATGCTAATGCTAACAGAACAAGAACTGCTCCGCTTAGACGTGGGAAAAGTGTACCAAATCGTGAAAGAGTACCAGAAGACACACCTCCAAGATGCATAAGTCCTGGTGCTAGTATTTGCTCGGACTCTGATCTACCTTATATATCGTATACAGTGAATAGACCTATTGGAGATTCACCAAAAATGACTAATAAACAATCACAATTATATAGAGGCAAAAGTTTGGGAGCACAAGATATATCTAGACGTAAAAATAGTTTAGGTTCTAGTAGTCACAGGTAATACACTTATAAGATGATTAACTTTTTCCACCAAGTTTATTTATTTAATATTTATAAATTGTTCATCACAGGAAAGCTACCTCTGATAAGATTCACAACATAGTGGTAGTGAAACCTGCCATTGCAGACCCTACAGCTGACAAAGATCCTGATCTAGTCAAATTACAAAGTATTCCAATGTTTCTACCAATCATGCGTGGTACGCTCAATTTGCCACCAGGAGTGAGGGACCCAGAAGTCCTGGAAAGGCTAGATCCTATCGGCTTGTTCAATTTATGTGCACGCTATCAACATCACCTTAACACTAATGCTCAAATGATTGCTGGGGAACAAGCTACTCTATGTATCAACATAGAACCAGAAGTTACAAAAATGTTGAACTTAGCAACAGAAAGACAAAAGAAATTTGCTAAATTTGCAGAACAATTGAACAAAGTACATGAGCTTAGCAAACAACTGACAAAGTGTCATTCTCTTCTTAATCAAACTTTAGAGAGTTTGGAAACATTAAATAATCTTTTACCCATAGAAGAAAGATTAGAACCATTTGTATGGACAACAGGATAAAATTGATGTTGCAGATGTGTCATCTATGGAATTTAAATTATATATGAAGTATATTGTGCTGGTGCTAAAATAATTTGAATTGATTTTAGTTAAAATTTGACAGTTTTTAAAATATTTTTTTATTATTAATGGCAAATCCCTACTACTAATCCTTATAGAAAAACCTTTAGTACCTATCTATACATGTCTTGTGCAGGAAATACTACTCTAAGAATTTATGTTAACATCTATTTTCATGGTAATTCCATACTTGTATAATAGAAAGAATTATAATGTTTAATTTCAGAAATACATATAATTTCCTATGATTAAATAATAGTGTATTTTATTAAACAAAATAGTCAACTTTGTAATTACAACCAAATGTGATAGTATTATCCTTATCAACGCATAGAAATAAACAATCTACCAAAAAGAATACATCTTATGATTTTTAAATATGTACATACCCTAAATTTTACCATCAACAGATTGTTGTGCTTTTAATCTTCTATATGCTGCTATAACATCACTTTGATCCCTGTCTAATTGTCTTCTTTCTGCAACTGGCAAATTCTTACGTTTGCCTGACCTATCTATAGAAACTGTCTTTGAAGAACCCGTTTTTGGCGTTTGATTTTCCTTTAGCAAAGAATGCAGTAGTAGGTCTTTCTTTCCAGGCTATAATAAACATACTTTTTCAAAATGTATACAAAAAAGGCAGTAAAGGAAGTTAAAAAATATATATACCTTCATATTAGGTACAGAATCAGCTGCTTTTGGTCTAGTTTTTAATTCAGGTGGTTCATGTACAACTTCGCCAAATTTAATTTCATCTTTGAAATTTTTAAATTCATCCATCTCTTTTTGTTGCTTTTTCTCCTTCTTCAAACGTAATTTCTCTTGTCTCTTTTGACTTTTTGTCAATTTAATTTCGTTACCCTTCTGTTTCTTTTTCTTTTTAATGTTTTTATGTTTTGCTCTCAACATTTCAATATGATCCAATTCAGATTTACTGCACTTTGTTAGTCCTTCTATGTATCCTGTTTCTGGATTCCTATTTACTTGTACACCATATTTTTTCTCAAATGCAGTCTCATTAAGAAAAGCATGCGTGTCCCTATTAACTCTGTGCATAAATTGTTCTTCGGTTTCTCCTGGTCTCTGTTTAAATATGGGTACAACCTTTTCTGGTTTTGCTTTTGGATGCACAGGTTGAGGGACTTGCCCACCCACGCATATCCACGGATTCTTTTTTTTCTTTTTCTTTCTCTTAATTATTCGCCCCGACTTTACTGCCTCCTTTAATTTTATTACACGCTCCAAGCTCTTCGGTATCGCTTGATCATCTGGATCCTTTGGCGGTACATTTATTTTTATTTCTAACCTATAAAACACAAGTTGTTAATCTATGTAAATAACTCGAGAATAACTTAAATAATGCGTAACTCACTCTGCTTCTCGTTTAGCCTGTTGTTTAAAGGGATCTTTTACACCTCGATGCTTTTTTCCAGGAATTTTCCGACCCATTTTCGTCTGCCAAACAACAACGCGCGACTTTCACGTGGCCGATAATGTCGTCTGCTGCGAAAACAAGAACGACGCATGTTCTTTCGCGCGCGAGTTTGAAGCAATTTTTTCATTTTGTAACTAAGTGATTAGTGAGTGCATTTACTTTACAACAACCTTAAATATCTTTTACATATTATCCACGATTTTAATTTTTTCGCAAAATAGAATTGTTATGAAGATTTCTCATATATCCATCACCTGCTCGTTCATACCACCACACATCGAAAACTTTAAAACGCCCTCTATGACAATTGTCAATATAACCTATACTAGAGACATCTAGAACTCATTTTACTTGTGAATACTTGTGAGTCTCGTGACTTCGCGATGTATCGAACTATGTTTGTGGTTTTAAAAGAGGTTAGAAAACAATCTCCAATTTGTGAATCGTTTGTGTTTAACGTGTAAATTTGTTTCATGACTAAATAGCTATTGTGTCAAAACATTTTGCTGCATGACACGCACACTAACCTCACAAGTGACGTTTCTATCAATACATGCTCATCGCGAGTTTTTCATTTTTTTTCCAACAATTAGGTACATCTACAGTGTAGAAAGAAAGCAACGATGAATCTAGTACGATCGTCCCTTTCGATCACGAAGAAACAATCGTGTAATTGTCAACAAGTATACTCCACATCTAGACGATGTATCCATGATACATGGAGAGTGTTATCATCCGAGAAGAATGATACTGTTAAAAACGAGATTGAGGATTCTCCTTCTGTAGAAGACCTGACAGAGCCAACGAATTGCTGCATGTCAGGATGCGCTAATTGCGTGTGGATTCAATATGCGGAAAAATTGAGCGCGGCGTTAGAAAAAAGTGATGTAGACATGCAAAAAGTGATCCTCGAAAAAGTTCAAGATCCTAATATGAGAGCGTTTCTTTCAATGGAACTTAGATTTAGAAATATCATTAAATAACGAAAGGATTTTCCTGTATACGTTGTATATAATGTACATATTAGATGTAATTAATTTTTCTATAATAAAGTATAACAAGTGATATATTCGTGTATTGTTTAGCTTTGCATTCCATTTACATTTTTTGAATCTCTTCCAACTAGTTACTGCATTAAATACACAAGAACATATATTAACACAGATGAGTATATAGGTCAGACTGGGTAGCTTACGAATTTTGCGAGTCATGTTCTAACTCGTTTGTGATATAGATTTATAGATTTTCGTGTCTGAAATCCGACCTGATCCGACTTATTACCGATCTAGTTATTGAAAACAGATTTCAGAGACCTCTGTTTATAAATGACGATCAATTAAAAAATTATTTACGAAAGTATAGACACCTGTGCATGTGAATTATTATTATTAAAAATTATTAGATAAGGAAACTAATGTGAGCTAGGTGTAACGGTTTCTCCAAAAGCATATTTATAAAACGATAAAATTTTAATCTCTTCTTCAAAATATTTGCGCGAAAAGACTAAAAATTAATGCACCTCAATTTTAAAGAACTTAATCTACCAAAATTCACTCATTTCAATTAGCTCGGTTAATTAAAACTAAATTAATTATTTAAATGTATATGGAATACTTGAAAACACACTATAATTATAAATAAATACATATACACATATAAATTGGCTGAGTGTAATAACACAAAAGTAGGTCATATATTTTCGTAACACAAAAATTCAACATACTCTGCATTATTATTAAAAATAATAAAAAAAACTTACCTTTTCGATGAATTCTGTATCCTGGCGTCTGGCGTCCTGTTCGAAGTAGATTGCGCGCGCAGCTTCGAGAACGTGAAAAATACATATCGCTCTTGCGATAGTATCGAATATGGTTTGCTTGGGGTCTTCTATCACCCACCTGTTATATACAACATAATAATGCAGCAAAAATTAATCAAATACATATATGAATATTAACTATAATTAACTTTAGAAGCTATCAAACTGTAATCTTCAAAATATGTCAGAAGTTAATGAATCCATTTAATTCTTACAGTACAAATTAGCTCGGCAAAACGCGGGCCCAAAATGGTGGGAAAAGATGTTCCCAATAACAATACCACAAGTCAGACTCATGATATTCATGTTTGGCCCAAAATTATAACCATGAGTCACATACATCATTGTACGCGAAGAAGTTAATTTACACTAGTATTAAAAGCGCCATTATATTTTCTCAGAACGTTCAAACGATCTACTCCAGACAAAATAAAAGGATACGAGATTTAAAAAAGTAGATAATACATTAACTATACTTCCACTGCATAAGATTTGAAAATGAAAATGAAAATGAATTTTTCATTAAACACGTAACAATATGTTAAAATTAGGAATACATACCTTCAAAAATAGTCAGGAACCGTGAGAAACAAGATTAAACGTATTTAACACAGGACGAGTGCATTCACGTCTAACTCCCAGCATTTCCATGGAAAGATTGACGGTACGCGCAATTTGAATAAACATGGCTACCAGATTCGATAGTAATGGCGGGAGAAGATATTTATACTGTTTAGGACATTTTTTTTGCATTTAACGAGTACTATCTAATTATCTACCCGTTTAAAATCCTTAGTAGCTTTTGTATGCATACTAATCTATACATATAGTAATAAATATACTTTATAATAACGTATATTACTGTATGTATACTACTCGTCGATGATGGGGCTCTAGAATCCCAAAACTAATAAAATAATTTTGTTTTAAGATGAAATTTAGCAACAATTTTATAGACAAAATTTACTTAATTTTATATAGTATCTAATAATCACTTTAATATAAGAGGTCACCATCTTGGATTGAATCCTTTTATGCCACAAAATTCAATTACTATTAATATTATCTTAATTAATGACAGTAATATTTTGTGTAAATATTACTGAAGTTTAAATAAAAGTATGCACTTATTGAAATATGTAGAAAATTGTTTATTTTATCTCCGTTACTAATGAAATGCTTTTTTGTATTTATAATCTGATGTGCTTTTCTTTTGATACTGATACTACAGAAAAATGTAGCAAATTCATATTTTATACGGGGATCGAAAATTACACAAGACAATTCATAAAATTCTAGGGTAGTATTTTGCAAACAAAAAAACATAAGATACAAGATACATATATTTCATTTCTATAATTTTTGTTTGTCTTTCCTGGCTTGTTCAGCAAGTGCTTCTATACGATCATGTTCTGCAATTAGGGCATCGATTTCACTTGCAGGGAGAATTATCATCTTAGTCTTATCATTTTCTCTTGTTAGAGTGGCCATTTCCACTGAAATAAAAACAGGAGAATATTTAAATATTAATAATTATACATCTATCTCATGTAACACTTGACACAATTGAAATGCAAACCTTTATCAGCAGACAATTTATTCATATCTAAAGTTTTTGAAAGAACTTTTATAGCTAATGCCTTAGCATCTTTTAATGTTGTTTCTCCATCTTTATATTCTTGTTTCAATGAAGACACTGCAGCAGCAGAATTGTTTCCAATACACGTTGCCTTCCAACCACCATAATTTCCACTTGGATCTGATTGATACAACTGGTATCCATAATGCTTATCCCATCCCATATACAAAATTGAAACCCCAAAAGGTCTTTTTCCACCATATTGTGTATATGCCTGTTTTACATCGCAAAGCCAAGAAACAAGCTGTTCACATGGAATAGGTTCCCCATATTGCAGCAGGTAGCGTTGTGCAATTAAACGTAATTCATTTGTTAATACATTAGCATCAGAAGTGATACCAGCAACAGAACACACAATATCATTATTTAGTCTATAAATTTTTTCAGAAAAGAACACTTCATCTAAAAGTTTGTTAGTATTGCGTCTCTCTGCTGCAAGTAGAATGCCATCAGATGCTAAAATGCCAAGGCAAGTACCTGCATGGCTTATAGCCTCCATTGCATATTCAACTTGATAAAGACGCCCTTCTGGGGAGAAGATTGTTGTACGAGTGTCATATCTACGTGCCTGTACATATAATATTCTGAATTAGAGAGACAAGAACTTAAACATCCAAATCAAGTTCTTCTAAATATTTTGTTTTTGTTAGTTTTCTTTCAAAAGTTTTACAATAAGAATTGAATTTTTGTCAGACAGCACAGTTTTACTTATAATTATAGAATAAATATTCAAATTATAATATAAATTTCTATTTTGCTATTATTATTTAGAAAAATCTACTCATACTCGATGACAGTGCAATTTGTATAACCTCTCGATCTCAGTTGTTTCAGAAAAATAACAAAGAAAACAATAACAATTCTGATAATATTCCAGATACTAATGTTAAATAATTATTTTTATAAATTACCATTATGAAAAATTCTTTTTATAACAATTATAATACCACGACACGTGAAATTGAAAAACTGACACTATACTGAAACGATTTGTATTAGTCGGCGTTTTGAAGATCTTCGGAACACATTTACGTGTTCCGCAAATCAGTGAAATGTTCCGTTAATGCAAGTTCACAGGATGCCAATGATTTGTAAGATTCTCATTAAGTAGCACAGTATGTAAATAGTCTTAATGTAAGTAATTTTCAATCTTTGACCAATTGAATCAATTTAATCTGATTTTAAGTATAGCTATATAAATTAATGTTTATGATTCACATTCAAGTTTGACGCATATTTATTTTTTTACCGACCTTTTTAGATGCTAATAAAGTAATAAACGAAAATTTAAGCGTAGTTTCATTATCTTCTATTTTTGCCGTATTTCGTTGTCTGCATAAAATAAAGATTTGATATTCGATATCTGAAAATGTCTTTATAGAACCCTTACTATTCGGATATTCAAGACTCAAACTCGAGTTCGATCAAATTTTAACTTATAATGAGTATTTTGATTACTCAAACATCCGGATAGTGAAAACTCTAGTCTGAAAACATATTTTAAAATTTCTCCCCCATCTGTAGCTGTATCTCCAGTACACGAACGACTTAAATCGTTCAAATAAATCTTGGTTTTTCTGGGTTCTTTGCCAAATAATCTGCTACAGTGAAATACATTGTAAAAAATTATTTTATTAAGCAGCTATGTAAGAATTGAATTACATTCTACTTTTATTGCTTTTAGTTTAACACAGCTGGTTTCATATTTACATTTCATCATACTTATTTCTTTCTTTACTTGTTACAACAATTTAGTCAAAAACTACTAAAGCTTATAATATTTATATAAAAATAAACAAATTATTTCATTTTAGAGTAATCTCTCGTATACAATAAATTGTACGATTACGAAAAACAAGTTATAATACGTTAATGTGTATAAAAAATGATCTCTTAGATTTTAATTTCTTTTACCTTATTCGATCATAAATGTATCACTACTGATATCTAAAAAACAAGAAATATGTAAAAAAAATACTACTACACTCCTTTTAATATGTCACTGATATAAAGATTGCTTATTCCTAATAGTATTAGTTATTCTATAAACATACTTGTTAAGCTTGAACCCTATATAAAGTAAATATAATAGAAACAGATTTTTATGAAGTCTTGTTTTGGGATTCAATATTGTCCTCGTTTTCGTCGTAACCATAAATGGTTTTGAAATCCACGTTACTTTTATCCTTTCCTTTTTTTCCTGAAATGTCAGCCTTTAACAAACAGTTTTGATAAGCAATAGTGAATCCTCTGCCAGTGGTGATTTTTTTCATTTCACCACACAGACTGGCTGCTATTCTTGGACTTGCACGAAGAATCTTTGGTGATTCTGATTCCTTTTTTTTATTCAAATTTTCAAGAGTATTTGGTTCAACTTTTAGTATTTTAGATTCAGGCTGGCTATTTGTCTCAGATAAATTCTTTGTTTTCACTTCGTTCGTTTTCAGAGCAATTCCATTTGTCATGGTAATATTTACTTTGTTTTCAGAAATATTTTCCTTTTCTTCAGCTTTAGTAGTACTTCGTTTAAGTACGTTTCCCATAGAAACTTCTTTCAATTTAGAAGTCAGATCAGTAATGGAAACACTTTCTGACTGATTGCAAGTTAACGCTTTAGCCGCTTGTTTAGGACGCCGTAATGGTTTTTCAAATTCCTATCGCAAAGGATTGTAAAATAATTATTCAGAATGTAATAGAAAAAGAAAAAAAAAATGAATTGAGAAAATTTACATCAATAATAAAACAAAGTAATTAATACATACTGGTTCTTTATATGCAATTTCTTGCTTAATGCTATTCATGTCGTATTTGTTTTCAAGGGCAGCTATTCTTTCTCTTTCCTGTCGTCTGAACTGCTTTTTCTTGGCTTTTGACAAACCTATTCCCATTCTTACTACTGGTTTATGCTCTGTTGCTGCTAATGGATTATATGTTGCACTATTCTAAAAAACATTCAGTTTGATGTCTTTCTATCATCATAATAATTTCATAATAAAAATACAATGATGCACTTAACTGAATATGAAGAGTATAATAATTTCAATACATGTTAGAATTTGTAAAAAAAGGTAAAGAATATCGAAATAAAGACAAATTTTTTTTACATACGCCTGTCCAATCATCTTCGTCAAGTGTATTAGTTTCTAATGTACACGCATCCTCCAGAGGAACTGATCCTACTTCTATGCCTTCATCTCCAATAGAAACTTGGCTGTGTTTTATAATTCCACTAGTAGGACACACAGAGAGGTGATGCTAAAACAATTAATATTAATAAAGATGGGAACACATTTGTATCAAAACTTAACTGTGAACATAACAGTCTATAATATAATAATATAACATACTATATTATAAATTACATAAAATTTACCTCATACTCAAGAGGATTCAACATGTGTGTGACATCAAAATAACATACAACTTTAGTACCTGGTGGATAATTTTTGCGACATTTGAATAAATGTATTTGGAGTCTACCTTCAATAATTCTATGTGATTTGTCAAATGGACAGACTAGATAAGGCCCAACAAGAGCCATTTTCTAAAATACAAAATAATTTTATTATTAATGAAAATATTTATTTTCCTAAATAAATAAATTTATATAAAACAGAATTTCAGTTTTATTGATAACATTTCCTGTGTTATCTAAGTTTATAAATTTTAAAGAATAAAAAATACTTGATTTTCGATAATAAAAGTGGTTTGTTAAACAAACAACAACAAAGTAAAATACTTTGAAGAAGACTCATTTTGTATAATTGATATTTATTACCAAAATTGACGAATATTATATAAATTGAATTCTTACTCCAAAAACGTTAAGAAATAAAATGAAATTTCAGGTCAAATTAAACAATGTGGCAAAATGAATTAAATCGAAATACCTTTATCTTTTAATAGTCAGACTAGTATGTGAAATACTATGAATCAATTTTCTTCAAATTTAAAATTTGAAAGAAATGTTATATTTTACAAACATAACATTATTCAATTGCGTCCACTTGCGTTACTGATTTACTTAAATACAATCTTGCACAAGAGCGTTCGTTGTTGCTTACGTCTTTCTAAGCTTTCATACCTTCAAACAGTTTCTATTTATAGCCCACGTAAAAACTGCTGAAAACAAAATATTATGTTACGGTATCACTTAAATATACCTTAACTGTACACATGTAACGTTTATTGCAAAAAGTATGTAGATGGACATACGTTGTATTTAAATTTGACTGTAAAAAACGACACTGGCAGCACAAACGTTAACAGAGTACAGACTTATTCGAACGATTATTTTTCGTTTTACGTATTCACAAATTATAAGTCTATATTTCTGCTTACACTACTTAGAACTTTCTACATGGAATAGTTTAAATTCTTACGTAATACGCAGAATATGGTTCCCTTAAATTTTGATGAGCAACCGGGCTATTTAAATCAGTTGGATTTAATATCTTTATCTACCCCTGTTTATAAATGGTTATTAGTATAAATATAAATATACGCACTGAATATTAATGAATAATTATTGACAACGGTAAACAATTGATCGTTTGATTATTTACAGGTTCTAATTGTAAACTTATATTTAAGTTTAATAATTAATTACGTAAAATTATCTACTGAAATTTTGACTTTAACAGCGTTTCATATCAAGGGATCATTCAAGAGCTTTAATAAATACTAAATTTTCAAATTCGTAAATTTCCAGTTTAGCCACTCAAAGCTTTTGCAGTTTCTCCATTTTCTCAAAGTTCGATGATGTGACAATAATATCTACTCTAATATTTATAACATAATTCATATCACAAGTGTGACTCTTTATTACAAGGCAAGAAAGTTAATTTTATGTTTTATTTTCCTTTTTTTTTAAAGTTGCATGAGTGTACTGTGGTATCTTTCACTAATGTGCTTCAGCGTTTCTATCGTCTTTTACCGGAAATTCAAAATTGGATTTTCAATTCTAAAATCAAAAACTCTATTGTATGTTAAACGGTGCGAATTAACTTTTACCCTGTAACCAATTTTATCCAGGCTAGTTCCAAAAGTGTAGGTTTCTTGGAAATTTGTAAATAATGAATGTTTGTTCCCTCTACAATTGAAAATACGTTTATATAGACTAAAACTAAAGGTTATAATCAATCATTGCATGACAATGAAATATTCAACTTTCACTTATTATTACAAAACATGGTCTCGTGATTTTCACGTTTTCGTTAATCATTTACAAATTCGACAAATTTTCTGATTGACTCGTCGCATTGACAAATTCTCATGTCTGATGTTCTTTTTACACACAGAGTATCCAATCTTTAGAGCGTGTAATTTGAGTTGCACCACCACTATCGTGCAAAGAAGGCACACGCTTTCCTCGCGCAGTATGGCCCGCTCGATTCCAGTCGTGATCCATTCGACCACGTTATCCCAAAGAAATTTTCTTACATTCACGAGCGAATTCGTGCGAAAATAATCGTAAATTCACCATGGACGACGAATGGGGTAGGTAGAGATTGATATCCGAATATCTTATCTGATACATCGTCGTAGTTGGATTGGAGACAATGAAACGATTTAACCTTCAACCTTTACAGATGTCGAAAACGCTGAGGCAAAATTCGACCTGGCGATCAGATCCAACAAGTGGGAGGGCGAAGACGAAGACGAGGACGTCAAGGTTGTCTCAAATAATTTTCTATTTTATCTTAGAAAGAACGTTCTCAAAATCTAGCCTTATGTCGATGGTTTATGAAATACAGTTAACCTTTTGTGTAATGGGTCAGCATGAGACTGATAGCACGACAGTTAATTAGGATTGTACATGAAGTTTGTCCCAAATTGGGTTTAAAAATTACGTTGAAATTATGATTGGAGTAAATTAAATAGAACTAGTATTGAAATTCGTATCTATCTTAATTTTAAAATGATCCGTCGTTCTGCAAAGATGAGATTGGGATGTAATGGAAAATAATTATGTTAAATTTGACATAAATGAATTATAGACTCAAATTATTGTTGACACTTGAAAATCTTACAATGATAAACTTTTAAATCGATTGAACTTGTGATTTTGAAGCTTAGAATTAAGAAATACGAAGTAAAAGTTCAGAATAACGTAACTGAATTAGTAGTCTTTTGTATAATCATAAATGTAGTTATGTAATGTTTAGACACGTTAATGTTTAATTAATGAAAAGCCTATAAAGTAAATTAATAAAAGCATTTAGTTATCAGTTTATAGATCTTTAACTGAAATATTGAGACAAAGTTGTATGTTAGTTATTTCCAAATATTGGATAATTATAAACCTGGTTTCTGCAATTATTTAATTTTCTATTCTACATAGCAAATGGTATCTTATAATCTGATTCTAATATTCCAATAATACATATTAAAATTAGTCTTCTAGTAAAAAAAACAAAAACATAAAATATTGAACCAAAAATTATGTCAATTTATACAATAATTTTAAAAGACTAAAATTAACAGGACAGTTGGGAAGATGTCGAAGAAGAAAAGAAAGATGTAGAGAAACCTGCAGAAGTGCCTAAGGCAAAACCAAAGCCAAGAAAGGCTTTAGCAGAAAGGATTGAAGAACGTGAGGTAATATTTCCTAATTTATGTGTAAAAATTTGAATTTTACTTTTTTCCTAATTTCATTCATCACTTTTTTATTTTCCTTAATGTATCATTTCCTTGTTATTTAATTATGTTGAAGAAAGACTCTAATAATTTTTGTATTCATTGGCCTAGAGATATAAACCACTAATTGTTTTTTACATTTAGTTTTAGAGAGAAAGGTCTCTGAAATAAGTAATTCAGTTATTGATTAATATTATATAGTTTTTTTATCTTGTACTTATTGTAGAAGAAGGCAAGAGAAGAGGCAGAAAGGAAAGCTAAAGAAAAAGAAGAGGCACTGACACCAGAGGAAAGGAGAGCTGAACAGTTGAGGCGTCAGAGACTCCAAGAGGAAGCAGATCTACGTCTAGCCATGGAAACTTTCGGTTTGTCCAACCTTGTTGATTTTTCTCACCGCAAGCCGCACAAAACCGACAAGAAATGACTGCGTTAGAAAGTTTCATCCATTAACTCTTTGCGCTCCGGCTTTTATTTAAGCGATACTATTAATATCAATTTGGGATAAAGTATAAAATTATGTAGTTACTAATTATTGAAACGAAAACGGTGATATTTTTTTAAATATTAAAACAAATGTTTTGCTTTTGCATTGATGCATTCCAAAGTATATACGAACTTTTGATTAAGAGTTTAATCTGTTCAATTCTAGTTTTGTAAAATTAATAATACAATTACATGTGATTTTGCATAAAATTGACAATTTGCTAAATTTATAGCAAAGAATAAAAATAATTAGAGTATATTTAAGTAAAAGTTTAATTTTATTTAATTTATTTGGATATTGTTTAATTTCAGTAAGAATTTAGATATAAATTTACTTGAAAATTATTGTTAGTTTTCAAGCTTGTATATTTGAAATGTTTTTTCATATTGAAATCATGCATTGCAGCTAATTTTTTCATTGAATCAAAAATTTTTATTTGAACAAATAAAAAATTTAAGTGTAATGTAAATTATTAACACTTATTGAGATATTGGATATTTATCGTTTAAATATCATTGTTTATTGTATATTTAGAAAATTTCTTTTTCTCTATTATTTGATAGAAATTCCAAATATAAAATAATATTTATTAAACAATCTAACAATTGGACTGCAAAGGGTTGATCCAATATTAATGCCTTACAACGATTTCTTAATGGCTTATTCTTTTATGCTTTGTCTTTCATAAATGAATATACAGTATATCTATAAGCATTGAGTATTATGGGTGTAAGAATCATAACTATTTGTACTTCTTAAATATATATATATCAATTAAGGAAATAATCATCTTAGTTATCTATAATCTATAATCTATACTAAATTTGTAATAATTTTTATTTAGATGAAATATAACATATTTTTTTATATAAATTTAAAACATAGTTATAAGAGTTCTATACATTTCTAAAAGAGTCTGAAATAACATTTGAAACATTGAAATATTTTGTTTCAATTTTAGACGTTATTGGTATAAAAATTAAGTATTTGAAAATTTAAATTCTATAACAGCATATTTTTGAAGATATACAATCAGTATTGCAGATACAATTATTTATTGATCTTTAAGTGCTTTTCAAATTATAATACATCGAGAAAAAAAATTGATGTTATGTCAGGAACTGTACTAGAGGTGCAAGAATGTATTTAGACATTTACTGAGGTAATGCAATTCTTAGATAAAATTACAAAATTGTTATTGTGCAAAAAATAAACATTTCTCTTTCATGAAAAAACAATTCAGACGTGTCTTATTTATCAACATTGACCTCCCGTACCGTTCCTGATAAACATTTAATTTGTCTCAATAAAAAGTACTTTTATTTAATATATTAAAACATTGTATGTCTCTGTATTTAAAATTATTTTTGCGACCTCTCTAGTACATGTATATAAATTAGAAAAGCAAGAAATAGTAAATTGCTAGCTTAAGAAATTGGTTTAAATAATTATTAATTCAGTTTTACTTACAAAACATGATGACGTGACAAAATTAACATTATTTTGTAGTTAAGAATTTCTTTTGCTTGAAACTTATGAGTAATAGAAAAACTCTTTTCTTCAGGTATTGCAGAGGAGGCTACATTTAGCTTGGACACAACGGTGCCCGACACAAAGGAAGAATTTGAACAATATGAAAACGTACTTACGCAGAAACTGAACGTATTTGCTAAACATGCTGAATTTCCTCCATTTGCAGAAGAACTAATTAAATCAATTGCTCTAAATTGTAAGTACAATATTTCAAAAATATGTATAAATAAAGAATCTTAGATTTATGAGAAAGTTAAACGATGAAATATCAGAAATAATTGTCATTTTTTAAATATCTGAATACTGGTACTTAAGTCTATTGACAATACTTTATTTTGAGCAGTGACTTCATACTTTTACGTTTACAATGAATAGTAACGTTTTTCTAATACTCGCGAAGTTAATGTTTGTGCATTGTTTACAGTATCCTCAACACATTTGAAGAAAGTAAAGACGATGGTTGATACTCTTTTGATCGAGAAGCAGAAGATAGAAAAAGGCGACAAGACGAAAAAGAAGGGCAAGGGAAAAGCAAAACTCAAAATTGAGGGTGATAACACCCTTCTGAGCGAATACGGCGACTATGTTTACGATGAATACGACGATTTCATGTAGCGACCTTTTCATCCCATATTCTTATTATTCCCTATCCCCTTTTCTAGTCGCCTAAATACACGCAGATGGTTATTAACAGTTTCGCAGATTTTATATCCTTTATTCTCTCTGTATTTTTAACTGTTGGTTCAAGGTTGCAATTTTAAATATTCTACATTTTTTAGAACTTATATACATATACACACACACATTTGTCATAAAAAACATGATACATCTAACAGATGTAAAACAATCTTAACACATAGTGTTAATGTATTTTAAATATGATTAGGAAGTTTTCTTTCAAATTTTTCGTTATTAACTTACCGGATAATTACATTGTCAATGTTTCTGAGAAATTCAGCAGTCCTCCAAACAGGTCACAAAATTTAGTTGCCTTTATATTAACATTTAAGCAATTTTAATGCGAACTTTAGTGAAGAAGATATACAAATAGGGGTAAATACGACTAGCAGTGTAAAGATAGGACGGTGACCTACACTCCATGAATGTTATGGAGTCACTGAACCAACTGGATCGTTGATCGAGGAATTTATCCTTTCAGACGAACTTCTTGCGCATGCGTAAACAATCGTCTGATCATGAGAAACTACTGTGTTTGTACGTGATTCCTCATAGTTTTTTATATTCACATACATACACGTATGGTTTCAGGAATTTCTCATACTACGAAATAATGTTTAAATAACATCCTATAGAAATATTATCGTACTAATGATTAGGAATAATTATCGAGACGCTCATAATAAATAATTTAACGGTACTTTATTAAGCTTTCTGTTATATAGAATCTTTCACAGAGAAGATGCATATAGAGAAATGAAAAAATTATACATGTATCCTGTTACGGTTAAAAGTTTTGTTTGAGCATGGACGAAGTTTTGGCGCTTAAACTACTTCAGAGTTTCTTACCCTTACAGCAGTAAAACTAAGAATACCGTTTATTTTATTATAATAAAAATAAGGATGTTGTTTTGTGTTCTATTTCCAATAAATTTTTCTTGTTAATAATTTGTTCTATTCTTTTGCAATAACAATGTACATATATTGTATTATTTCTTTTATATTTTGATAAACCTGTTTCTATTATTATAACAGTATTGTTTTATTAGAATAGCTCATCTTTCTTAGTTTTATTGCAATCATTTTTAAGAATACATTTTGCGGATATGATAAATAAACATTACAGTGACTTTTATTGCAATAAAACTATATCTTTATTGCAATCAATTCATTGCAAGTACTATATATTTGGATTTACAAGAAACTATTCTTTGATTTTTAACAATATGGCACATTTCAATCGTCAACTATTTGTAATTAGAAATAGTTTAGTTTCTTTTTTAAACAAAAAGGATCACTTCCATTATATTATGAAGCTTTTAATAAATATTGACTATTTAGTTCTTCTTAATTGATTAACAATTATGTAATGTTTGTATATTGCTGAAAATTTTAAGTGAAGCTTACAGTTATTTTAAGATTAAGAACGAAGAAGTATCATCTTTATTTATAACAATGATAGCTATATTTATATTCGAAAATCGCAATTGCGAAATGAATTGAACGACTTATAACATGATTTTTAATTAATTTTATATAAATACTTTTGTAATTTTCCAGTAAACACTGGGCCTTTGCAAATAATTAAAAATTGTGAATATTGAAATAATTATGTTTTTAAATTCGTAATTGGAAGTGTGTACGCTTTTTATTTTAATACGAGGCGACCACTTTTCAGTGGTAACTGAAATACCAGAACTACAGGGTGAATTCGTGTAATAAATGGAAATTTCCTTAATAAATTCTTATGTAAGAATCAGGTTGTTATAAGCCGTCAAATTCATCTGGACGTTTTCCGTAAAGTTACATATATTCATAAAAATATTAATTCATTTAAACGAATTTTGAAAGGAAATACATTGATAATATGTCTCAAAGATTACTATCATGTTCCTAAGTCAATTAATTTTTTATTTTGCTTGCATGTAAATTGCTTTTATGAGATATCAATTGTTATCAATTATAGCCAAAATAAATGTTTCATATAATATAATCATTGGAGTAATGGTATTTAATTTGATCTCTTTGAATTAGGTATTCAAGACAATAATATTACATAAATTATCTTATATAATATTTAAAAAATATAGTTAAATGATTCTTTTCCCTTCAGTGTATTTTACTTTTTCAAATTAATATATAAAGTAAATTAATGATAACTGTAAAATATCGCTACGTTTATACTTTCTTATATTCTAAAACTATTTTTTTGCATTTTTCATATTTTTAAAATACTTTTCAACTGTTTTAATAACTAAGGATTATAAATATGTATAGAAAAATAAATTATATTTCAAAATAAAATTTATTAATATTTACAACAGAATAAAATTAAACGAGACCGAATTATAAAGTCATAGCCTTTGTCATTTATATAATTTACAGCTTACAGCTTAAAAGGAGAAAATACAGTTTCTTTCATATTTCATATGGGGTATTTAAACGTGACCTTAAAATAATACTAACGAATCACATAAAGTTTAAAATCAAACCATATCGTATAAGGAAGAAAAGAAACATATTTAAATTAATAACTTAAAATTATACTTGTACTTTTACCCCTTATCTTGCATTATACATTATTGATAATAACCAATAAGTAAGACAACCAGTCTTTCCACGTAAAGGAATGTAATACAGATTACTTCATAAAATAATTAAGTATCTGTGCAAATTTAAAATTTATTTTTTAAATCATAAATATGTATTCATGGATTTGAGATTGCAAAAATTGTATTACTATTTTATGAAAAAAATTGTCTTAAAATTGTTAATGTTAAAAATTATTTTCGTTAAAATGCAATATTTTTAGCTGGAATGTAAACTATAATCGAAAAAGATAATAAGTATTATTCGGTTTTATACCTTAAAACTTTGCTAACGGTACGAGTTAAAGGAAAGGTTTCATTCAGTTTACACGTGTTGTTCCAGTCGTCAACGTTTAAAGATAATATCATTGCACCTCCAAAATTGTTTGCACGAATCCATTCAGCCTAAAAAGATAGTATAATCAATGTTTTTTCATAAACATTGAACAATAAAAATTTAAATAGGGACCTAGGACATTTTTCGCAGAAACAATTGACGCGTACCTTATAATAAACGCTGGTAATATCGTCGTAGGATACCCATTCCCTGTCCTTATACGCGTATGGAACTTTGCTTTCATTTTCGAAAACACTTTTTGCACCATTCTGAAGGAACTGACAAACAGTAGGATACCGAACAAAGCCCATTTCGCCTAATTTTCCAAATCCACTTGCCGGAGCAAGTAAATTATGATTCAATGGGTTGTCCAATTTATAGGAGTGTCCATAAGCAGGGATCCCAATAATTAATTTTTCTCTGGGCATGCCTTTAGAAATCCAATACTGAGCCGAAAAATTAACATTCAAAGTAGAAAGATATCCAGACTCTGCTGAACGTGGAAAGAGTGGTGCATTGAGTCCAGTGACTGGATAATACCAAACATAAAAATGGTAATCGTATGACATTAGATTCACAAAATCTACATATCTGGAAAATATAAAACGCATACGAATATAGACCAGAAACTATTGGTCTTTACATTTATAATCATATTTTGACTACGTTAATAATCGTAACATAATCCACGCATAATTTACTCACTGTGCCATTTCTACCACGTCGTAACTTTGATCGACGATAGCCTGAGGTGCAGCTACTGCAACCGAAAGAATTAATGTTTCTTTGGCGTGATAAAATTCTTTTCGTAATTCTTCTAACAATTGTAAGAAATGAACTTTTTCCATATCATCGGCACCAAGCCATGCTGGAAATTCCCAATCTAAATCTAATCCATCAAAACCGAATGATTTTGTCACATTTAAAACTGATTTTATAAATCTGTAAAAACAATTAATTGTAAGTTAATTTAGGTATTACATCACAAAATGGATCATACAACAGAGTATGTGATCAACTGTGATACAAGATAATGTAAATTACCTTTTTCTATTAACATGATATTTTACCATTTCCGAAAAACCTAGGTGGAGCTCATTACTGCCGCCGACACTGATCATGACCCTTAATTCAGGTTGCAAGTTTTTCAGAGCAAGAATATCTCTATAGACTGATGAACTGTTGCCTAGATCAAGGCTACAGTTTACCACGCTCGCAAAACCCACGATAATATGCGTACAAAGATTAGGGTCAATGTTCGACGGACTGAGCTCCCAGAACGTGTTCAGGTCCCTCTGTACGGTGTAATAACAGACAATGATCTGCCTAGATAAACAAATACATGTATTTAAGTATCTTATAGTTACCATTATTTCATTAATAATGCTTGAAATCTACTACCTGGTAGAATTGGTGTAGAAGTGCTGTGGCGAACTGATGGTGTTGTTCCTGTCCGCATTCTGGTTCTCCTTCGTCGATTCGGCGTACATCCGAGCCCGACGTACCCACGTAGTAATCTTGGCATTGTCGAATAATGTCTCAGAATCAAAGGTTTCAGTTCTTGGAGAACGAAGGATAACAATGCCTATCCAAGCACGTGTTACAAAGAGGATTCCAAGTATCACAGATACTAATATTAAGCACAAGACTTGTGTTTTCCAACGAGGTCTAAAAAACAAACATAAGTCTCATATAAGTTTGCATATATTTCAAAATTTTAAAGAGTCATAACTATTGAAAATTGGAGTAACAACTGGAGTTTAATTGAATTCCTAAATATACACTGTAAAGCATAAACTATAGCACCACTGTAATTTTTAAATTGTTTCAATATTTAAACATCTGTGATTTAAAAAAGATCATTATTAACTCTTGAAATTAATTAAGAGTACCCAATATCTAATCATGTTCCTGAATTTATTCATAAAATAAGGGATTCTATTCTTTATATGTATCTACTTAACATTTTACATATTTTATTCCAATCTAACATTGGTGTTAGACTGATGTTCTAGTTAATCATTCTTGGAAAACTTTTTTTTAAATCATTATTCTTTTTTATATTCTTTCACATGATGATATCAATATCTCAAAAACATTTTTTTAGAACACTAATACTCTTGAAAAGTACAGCAGTGCTATAGTTATGTTCCGCAGTATATACAATCTATAAAACTTATAAATTTTCAGTATAAAAAGAACTTCTAAAGTATTTTACATGGGTTTGTATTCAGTTTAACCCACAACAGAGGCTTCTTGTGCCATAGTAAATATAGAACAATCAATATGCTACACCTGTAACTTTTGACATACACTTATACATCCACCTATACACCTTAGTATAGATGATAAAGAAAGACAAAGGCAGATACAAAGTTTAAAGTACTAAAAATACTTTTAAAAATTCTTTTCATACTTATAGCGCATTTTTCTTTTCAAATAAACAAGTAACTAATCAAAATTGTATTTTATTTCTATATAATCTATAACTTTAAAATTCTACATATATATAACTTTATGTACCCTACAAAATACGAATCCAGTTTTTATAAAATTGCAATCATATTGTTATCTACTAAAATCAAGAAACCTGTCAAAGATAACACTCATTAATTAGATAATATTGTGCATAAACAAAGAAATCATTTTCGTGTGTGTAAATGTACACGATTTTTTTCTTTCCATAACTTTTACGAACTGTAAAATTTTACGATACAGCATCACGAGATACAAAGATACAAATTCATTAGTTTGATAGTTATTTGAAATATATTTATCGGTACAAATAGAATATAAGACCATGAGCAGAATTGCAGTTACCCAAATAAATAACAATACGAAGGTACAATTTAAAAAGCATCAATGGAAATGTAATTTCATCGTAAATAAGTCATTATTAAGTAAAAACAAATGATACATTGTGTATGTACGCGTACGATTATGCTCAACTGCATGGATTACGTGCGCTCATGTGTAACGTATAATTACTCAGATAAAGGAAAGAATGCAACTCACTGTCGAATGTCGGTTAACAATTCATACTTAGCCTGAGGCACAGGAATTTGGTTAACCATTGAACGCACAATACACTCGTCGTGATTGACGCTTGAGGACGCTAGTCCTCTAGGTGGATTACCGCTTTTAATACTACGCCCAGGGTGATATGATATACGTATATGTATATTGTAACGTATGTATAGAATTGACGAGGGGTAGGGTTTTGCTGCGCGTACGTAGCTTCTAACGATAACGATATTAGAAGCGGGAATAATTTGAATTTCTTACCAATATTAACACGTTTACTGCGGTGTTTTTCACGTGCTGAGAAGACTTGTCCTATGTATATATTTAAAGATATTCTCTAACGCAAGTACTCGCATTGTATTGTCTCACGCGTGAGCTCGAATAAGTATTTATGTAAAATAATTATTTGAATAAATTCCTTTTCGTCAAATGTTGTACCTAGAAATATCTACTTTCGTGACTGATTTCTTAATTCTTTGAGTAATAGAAATAAGAAAGTGAAAAGAGTCGATTGGATAATTCGATCGAAAATTAAACATAATAATAGTGTATATGTGAACGTATTTTTCTATTCAATGATAGTCACAAATATGTATGCTTGGAAGATATATATGTATGTATATTTAACAGTAAATACATTCATTTCAATGATCACATTACAATACACATTTAGTATTTCTCAATTAAAATAATTTCATTGTTCATTGACACATATATCTGTATACATGTTAATATAATAAAAGTTTACTTTCAATACTTCACAATAAAATCGCTTAAAATATCATTTTCAAAATACGAAAAAAGTATTGTATAAAATGTAATTTACATGGAACACATCACTGTCTTGAAATGCATCATAAATACAGATATAGATACAAGTAATATAGTTAATATACATTCTGAGATTCTTAATGTTATTAGACATTGGTAATATTATATTAACTTTAATTAAAACTGTAGTTGTAGCACCATAGTTAACAAATCAGGTTTTGCCTGTATAAATAATATAAAAGATAATTCCATATTCTATACATGGAAACTAAATATATAAAATTAAATATCCAAAACAAATTTTCGTTTTCCATAAATTAGTAATTTTGAATTAGTAATTAGTAGTATAAAAACAGTAATTACGATGTTCATAGATATAGAAAATAGTTAAATATTTTTGTGAAAATACAAGATCTTGTTTAAGTACTGATTACATAGGTTCCTAAACTTTTGTTTATATCATTTTCAAAATCAGACGAAGTTCCTGTGCATGAAAAATTTTACTGATTTCTACCAGTAAACAGCGATTCATCTTCTGGCTGAGGAACACGTTTGTAACGCTCTTGTGTCACAAGATAAACTGATACTCCGCCAAAGAGAACCAATAGAAGACCAATGATATTGACTAATACTGCCTCGCCCACAAGTTTCGAGTAATCTTTTCTGAAATTATAAAAATATTACATGACTCAAGCAATATTATGACATTACAAAACAATCATAATATTTAAAATAATAATTTATATTGTAATAGAAGAGTTTATTTACTGCAAACTGAAAATTGCTTTTTCATTGAGTCCCAAAAGACAAGAAGCAATTACACCAATAAATCCTGCAACACCAAAATACACATGAATGGGCATGTAAGAAACACGCAATGGAGCTTGTAAACCTGGGTATAAGAAAGACAGAAATCCAGCGAACCACTGAAATATTATAATAAAAAAATATTAATTAAGCACACACAAAGAAAAGGTCAGAAATGAGAAATAATCTTTTTACCTGACAACAGAATAAAATTACACTGGTAAGTCCAACCCAACTATGAAGACTGTACATGTTTGGAATTGGTTCTGGTGTCATGAGATTATGACTATCAAACACAGCAACCAGAGCAATTACTACTAATACAACAACAAACATCATTATACCACCATGAATTAATTTTAGTCGTCGTTTTCGGGCGTTCCTCTGAGTTCTATATATTAGCATACCTGGAAACATTGGAACAGTTAGAAACCAGTATTATTATGCAATTAATGTTTTTCAAAATTGTGGGATATACCATTAGCATATAGAAAAACAAATCCAATAATCATTAATAAAGGATGCCAATTAAATTCCAGCATTGGATTGGACCTCCAAGAGAAGCCGCCTCTATAGTTAGCACACCAAACAGCGACTAAAATTATTAGTGTTGCTCCAAGGACTTCCATTACAATTGTAAGAGGTTTAAAACCTTCTAGAGAGATACGTGATTCTCCAATTTGTTCCATATCTGAAAAGTAATTTCATTAGTATTTAATTAATATTACAAATTGTAAATGTAAGCAAATAAATTGAACATAACATAAAACTATAAAATATAAAGGTCAACACAAAATTGTTTTACAAAGTGAATAAATGTTAACTAAATAATTTTTTAATTGTTGATGAATGAGTTATTTTACAATACAAACAGAAATAACATACCTAAACATATTTGGTACTGATATGGATAGTTTGCTGACATGATTGGGTAAAAACTAATTCTCTTTTTACAGTACTTTAAATATTGTTTTTTATATGACACTGCTAGAGAATTTCCCTTTATAATTTGTTTAAAATAGCTAGTGATGTAAATTTAGTACATTTTTTAAAATTTTTTAATGATATTCTGCACAAATTGTAAGTTATAAATTAAAATTCATATCATGAAAATTATTTATATGAATACAGTTGACCATTGTTGAAATGCAAATATAGATATTTTTAACCATTTCTTAATTATGTTAGTTTAAGATTAATAAATTCTAAAATGGCTTATTATACAAACAAACAGATAGCATTATAATTATAATTTTATGATAAACATATGAGCTACTTTAGTAACTTACATCTTTGCATTATGTCAACTATATTCATTAACAATAAGAACAATTTACTATTTAACAACATATGTTTCTATGAACAATATATTATTTAAGCTTTTTAATAGATTCAACTGTGTCACAATATGTATCTATATTCATTTGTAAATGTGTCATATGCCATTAAAACAAGTAATTTGATTTAGTAGCTATACACATATTCCAAGTAATTTTTCTTATATAATCTTTTTTCTATCCATATTGTGTCATATATAAAACTGTCAGTGTCCCGAAATGATCACATTTTTCAAAATTAATCAACTCTAAAAGTATAGATTGTCTTTTAAATAATCTTCAATATGTTTTAAATAATCATGGCACTGTTTATAAACCATTTATTAATCAGCAGGTTAGATTTGGCAGAATGTTAATGTTAGATGCTGTAATATATCAAGAACAAAACGTATATTAATTAAAAGAAAAGACAAGAATCAAAGAATTTAGATTAACTAACTGTGAAATAATAACTCGTGACATTACCTGTAGCTATCCGCGAGAAAGTTTCAAGGAAAAATCAACAGGTACTATGTAGATTCCCCAACGGCGTAAAATACATTATCGATTTTACGCAGCTATATAGAATAGGATATTTAAACGTGTCGCACTTTCGATCAACACAACAACTATTTGTAATATGATACCACTATTTAAAATTAAATTAATAAATTCAGGTGGACAGCTGGTTGAATGATCATGTGATCATTACATTTTTTTTGTAAATAAGAAGTCTGAAACGTAATTCAAACTTGATTCAAACGTGCAAAATTAAATATTCTTAATAGATAAGTGTCTTCAAAACTAGATTATTACATATTTAATTAAATCGTTCTCTCCAGGCAAAAAAACGATAAAGAAGGTTCGTTTCTCTTAATTCGGAGTCCCGATTCCCGTGTGAATTGATATACACTGATATGTACTTGTTCACAGAAGTTTCAAAACAATTTGGAGCAATCAGAGCCAATCAGAGCGCGATCGACTAGTGGAGGGATCACATCGCCGGTGGTGTTTTCACACTTGTTTTTCGTAATGTTGGAAGGTGTTAAACATGTTCTGTTAGTGTTATCCGGTAAGGGCGGCGTTGGAAAATCGACGATCAGCACGCAATTGGCACTTGCACTTAAGGAATCTGGATTTCGTGTGAGTTTCTCAATATATTCAACATTTTTACAGGTTCCTTAGGTTAGATCGCTTACACGTCAAAATGTTGCAGGTTGGTTTGTTAGACGTCGATCTTTGTGGACCAAGCGTACCTTATCTGTTAAATTTGGAGGACAAAGATGTTCACCAATCTACTGACGGGTATTGAAACAATCTCTATGAAAACATTCTATATTATTTAAAATATTCCTCTTAACCTTTTTTATCAAAAGCTGCCGTGTGTTTTGTCAATTCTTTAACTACGAAATTGACTATGACGAATTATTCAGTTAACACTTTGATGACTGTCACATTATTATTTTAGCAATAGCATTAGAGCCTATTAACTTAAGTTCACGTTTATTTTGTTTTGAGTTTTGTATAACATATTGAAATCACCTTCATTTATTATATTTTTTAGCTGTATTGTCATTGACATTTACACATATTTTATACTATTTTATAAGTCATTTTAGTTCATAAAAGTTCTTTGAGTAGTTTATTTTAATCCTTTAATGGTATATTTCTGAAAACTTTATGTAATATAGAATATCGAACGTAGTTGTACTCAGATATTTTTTTTATTTTTTGTTATTGCTATTGTTTGGATATTATAGATGGATACCAGTGTTTGCAGACAAAGAACAGAAGCTAGCTGTTATGTCGATAGGGTTTTTATTAAAAAATCAAGATGAGAGTGTTGTCTGGAGAGGTCCAAAAAAAACTGGAATGATTAAGCAGTTCCTAACTGATGTTGTTTGGCAAGATATTGATTATTTAATTATTGACACTCCACCAGGAACCTCTGATGAGCATATTACTGTGATGGAAAATTTAAGGTAACATTAATAACAGATATATTTCAAAATTGTTCAAGTATTCTTCTTTTGTGTTACTAATTGTTAAAAAACAAGGTAATATTTTTGGTCCTGTACATGTTTACTATTAATAGTGTCACACGGTTTTGGTCATTCACATGTGACTCTGATTAAGAATCATGTGATATCCAAATGAAGCATAACTTTAGTTAGATAAGTGATTGCTCATTAGATTGATAAGCTCATATCGCACATGTATTTCAAGAGTAATACAATTCAAACATGTATATTTTTCAGAGAAAAGGGAAAACTATTTGTGAGCTTAAAAACAAAGCTATGACCAAATAATATCGACATAAAAAATAGCATTATCTAATGAAAATTATCTTATTTAAATTCTTTAGCTGAAGAATTACTTGTTTGCAATAAATGATTTTGTTAACATTATTCAAATAATCTGAATTCCATATTTGTCTCGCTTTTGAAATACATGTGAGGTATGTTCTGCTTGAATGCATATCACAAAAAAGATATTCTAATATTATGTCATGTGATAATAGATTACAATAAGAACAATAATGATTCTGATTAATGAATACATTATGTTTTATAGGAATGTTAAATGTGACGGTGCATTAATAGTAACTACTCCACAAGCAGTTGCAGTGGATGATGTTTTAAGAGAAGTAACATTTTGTAGAAAAACTGGTATTCACATATTTGGTATTGTTGAAAATATGAGTGGTTTTGTCTGTCCATCGTGTTCGGTTAGTATACAATTTTTCTTTTGCTTTTTCATTTAAAGAAAGTTTTTGTTATTAATACAAAAAATATAATTTCCAGGAATGTACAAATATATTCTCTGCGGGTGGAGGAATAGCTCTCTCAAAAATGGTAAATGTACCATTTTTAGCAAAAGTACCTATAGACCCACAAGTTGGTAAACTGGCAGGAACTGGTCAAAGCGTTTTGGTGACGTTACCAGACAGTCAAGTAGCGCAGATATTTCGAAAACTAGTCGAGGAAGTTACTAAAAGTAAAGAAGCATGAGAGTGAGAATTTTTATCGTATCTCTGTAATTTTTAACGACACACAGTACTTGCTTGTGATCCTGAAGTTAACATTAACCTTATGCGAGCTACTACGATGTTGCATTTTTTTATAAAAGATATTGTAAGTGAATTTACAAAACCGGATCTTTCATACAGATATATACATATCTACTAATATTGTAAAAACACAAGATATTAGAAAACCTTTTATTAGACTTAGACAATTCACAGAATCGCATTGGGTTAATGCAATCGCATATTACAAATAGAATAGAATGTACAGGTATAAATGCAACGATTCTTTACACTGTAGTACGTACGAAAGGTACAGATAACTCAATTTTTGTATTTCATGGAAAATATGATATAAAAGATGTATCAACATCAATTAAAAAACACATCTTTTGTACAAAAAGTGTGAATAGATACCAGTATGCTATTGTATAATGTATATATACATCAAAGCCTTTGTATATTATGTGTTGCTGTATTTACAGTCTTTCTAAATTCATTGTTATCTGATTATTTACATTTCTTTTCTAACTATTATGCATATATTCAGAAAGAAAATAAAAAATATATATTTTCCTGCTACTTTTGTATGGATCTATTAAAAAGTAATTAGAGTTATTGGTTCGATACTGTTCGTTTTTTGTAAGCCGCCCACAGTTCTTTTTTATATTCTAACGTGGCAGTCAATTTATCTTCTGCCTCGGTAATACCTCTGCCAACTACAGCTAAATCAGCTCCAGAATTTACTACGGATTCTGGAGTATTGTACTGTTGTCCTAAATCGTCAGAACTTTTCGATAACTTCACTCCAGGCGTTAATTGAACGAGCCCTAGAGTTGAGAAAATATTCGACTGGCAGACGATACCAGCAACTATATCTGAACTCTGTGCAATCGACACTGCATTTTGTACGTAGTCACCGCTAGTTAGAGCACCCTTAGAAGACATTTCAGCTAATATAAAAATTCCACGCGGTTCGGTCACGTCTTTTAAACCATTATTCAAACCGTCTATGATACTTTGACCAACAACCGCGTGTACGGTAACAATATCTGCCCATTCGACTATTTTATATATGCCTCTTTGGTATTGTAAAGACACCGTATTACCGATGTCTGCAAACTTTCTATCTTCCATCAACAGAAAATCGTGCTTTTTAGCTAATTCTTTTAAACGTTTTACAAAATCGTCACTAAAATCCTCTATTATATCTACGTGCGTCTTGAGCACTACAATATGTGGTCCCGTTAAATCAGCCAATTCTAAAATTGAGTCGGCTTTAGTCAAATCTGCTGCTAAACATAAAGTAGATTCTTTTGTTTCCATCAAGTTGAACAGCTTAGAAGCAATAGCGTTTTTGGTTTTAGTTGCCCTACTATGGAATGGAGTCTTCAGTCGTTTGTCTGAACCTTAGAGAAAAGAAAGTTTGCTTTTTCAATGATTTCTACATTTTGCAATATTTATTTCAATACTGTGAAAAATTTAATCAATCTATTATTGTTAGAATATTGTTTTACCTTGGACAATAATAATAGGTGCTTGATATTTCAACAAGTAATCTGTTACTTCTTTTACAATTTTTAGGGTAATTTTGTTGGCTTGTAAAAGATACATCATAAGTTTGGTTACTGTGTAGAGACTCCTCATTTTAATTCCATGATTTTCAATATTTTTCTTGCCACCTTGTTCTCTATCAATTACCACAAGTGCTTCTGACACTTTCAAACCTTCATTTCTTAAAGACTGCACAGTGTCTATAATGCTGCTACCACTCGTAACCACATCCTCAATAATAACACAGTTTTCTCCTGGCTTGAACTGACCTTCTATTATTTTCTTTGTTCCATATGCCTTTGCTTCTTTTCTTTTAATTAACATGGGTATGTTTGAATTAACAGAGATCAAAGTAGCCAAAGGTAATGCTGTATAAGGAACACCACAAAGTTGTGATGCTTCGGAGTAGTTTTCCTTCAGTTTCCATAATGCTTTTGCTAAACGAGTCTACACAAAATATTAAAGTAAATATCAAGTACACCAATTTTTTAGAATATATCCATTTGTTTACATGTAAATGTTCATAACATAACATTAACACATACCATTACTTTTGGATACGAGACTATTACTCGTAAATCAAAGTAAACAGGTGTTTTCAAACCAACTTTGGTTACAAAATCACCGAATTTCACTGCATTAATATCGTAAAGAGTTATAGCTAATTCTCTTAATTCTGCTTCCATTGTGTTTAACGTTTTCGACATAATTTACAAGTTTCTATAAATTTAAATGTACGTTCTGGAAAGTTGATAATTAAGGTTAGCCCTTGAACTTTATGTGACACTGTACTCTCGAAGGATCGTTTATTTAAAATAAAAAATTGAATTGACAATACGTACGAGATAATTATATTTAATGTAGAACGTGTGACGTGATATTATGTATAGAGTTTACAACACTCTTCTACGTCTATTTGTGCATCAAAGAAAAGATGATAGAAGTGAAGATGCAGAGACCATTGATACACATACGCCGACTCCAGATAAGGAATTTGAATTTTCACATATCACTTAAAATGTACGAATTGTTCAATTACAGGTACGATGTTTTTCTGTTTCTACACAAAAAAAAAAGAATAAAAATAATAGTGTAATATTTTATGAAAATCTAATTTTTTTATGTAAAAATATTTTGTTATTTATATATTTTAATAAATTTAAATTCCTTATATAAATGCACTCACAGAAAAAGTATTGAATTATTAACAATGTTTATTAATAGTTACTTAATTATGAAACTGTGAAGGTATCTTGAACATTTAAGTTAATCAACTATTTGATTATATGATAAGCATAGTTTACAGAAAGTGAGGAGAATGGAATTACTAAACATAACATCTCGTATATTAATAATATCTCTTTATTTTTGTTACTCAATATTGCTGGTTGATATAAGAGAAAACTCGAATTGAGTCAAAGCGTTTGAGTACCGTAAAAATATTACCGCAGTTGTTACGATAATTTGACCAAGGTCCAAATATCTTCCAACTTAAGTGTTATCCTTATTTTATTTATTTCCCCAACCCCATAGACCTTTGACGAATCCCGTTAGACCAGCTTGACCCGCTTTCTTGGCCTGATCGCCAAGTTTGTCGCTCAAATCTGGAAACTCGACCATATTAAAAGCCAAGTCAAAGAACAATGGTTTACAAGGGATAGGCTGCATAGATGGCGGCAGTTTATAAACATTTGGTTGTTTCGTGAGGAGCGCAGGATCTTCTCTGTATTCGTACAAACGTTCGAACAGAGGTTTCTTCGTTTTGGAGTACTTGTTAGTTCCAGGCTCTTCTTCCTGTCCTTCTTCAAGCACGCTATGCGCATGTGCCGCGTATTTTGCACCTTCTATGGACGTCTCTAGCTTCTGAAGAGCATCTTTCAATGATTCTGGAAGCACTTTCTCATATTCAAATGCATCTTTAACGTGTTGCGCAGATCTCTGGTACAGAGCCATTGCTTCTCGCCATCTATGAAGATTCGCCAACGATTGAGCCATGTAGTAACACCTGAATGCTCTGTAGCCCTTTGTCTTAGCCTCCTGTTCGCGCACAAATTCCTCATCATCTTGCAACTGTGAAATTTCAACAAGATTATGAAGTGCTGCCTCATATAGTCTCACAATGTCCTGTGGCTTTGCTTTAGCAGATTCCTCTGCGGCTTTTATTAACGCAAGATTTCTTTCTAGAGTACGTGACAGTCTAATGTATTGTAGGTAAGTAATTAGATGTTGAGGTGGCGTTAATTTATCGTTGTCTTTGTTTTTGAGCTCGTTTTTGAAGAAATCTCGTACGCCTGAGATCGCGTCCTTACAATCTATCAAGTGCGCCTCCAGTAAATCAATTTTAGCTTGATTCGTTGTTGCTTTTTCTAATGTTTGATTTAGTCTTGAGTCAGCAATTAACAGACCAGCAGCTCTTGGTGGTACCACACCACAGGATTTGCCACGCCATGTAACTTCTTCGACGTTCGCTTGCTTTTCTCGCGTTTGTGCTATCAAAGAATCTAAGCTGGCCAGCAGCTCGCCGCTAAGCTGACCTCTCATTTGCATTAAATCATCTATGGCAGTAGTGTCTCCAATGTTGTAAGCACAGTATCTAAGACTAGGAGCAAGCTCTTCAACACGTGCATTGTACAGCACTTGTTCAGATTCTGGTAGTGCAGAGGCCAGCTTTCCATACACTACTTGAGCTTTCTTTAAATTTTCCATTGCATTTTTCCATAGTTGTAACTCAAAATGCAAGGAGCCATGCATCCAGGCCACATATGCTTGAGCTTCTAACTTTGTTCTCGCGTTGCAATTAACATTCTGTGAAAGTTATTATTATTAGTATTATTGGTATAAATTATATAGATGAAAATATAGTTAAAGAGATTGCTCTATGTGTTTACCTTACCTCTATTAATTCTTGTAACTGTAAAGAATATGTAGCTGCTTTCCTTAATCTTGATATTAAATGAAACTTCTTTCTTGGCTCTGTATTTGATTCTTGCCGTAATTGCATAGCATAACTCCAGGCACGCTCTGCCATCATCAAGGGAACTTGTAAGAATTTATCATCACTAACCATCACAGATGTTATATCCTTCCTTTTGAAGTGACGTCTATCACCCTGTGGAACTTTCAACACCTTTCTAAGGCGTCTTAACCTTCTGGAGCAATATCCACGATACCTTTGATAATCTCCATGTCTCAACCCATGTTGCTGCTGCGCCTCTTTTATTATTTTCAAAACTATTTTTTATTATTAAGGTATTATATAATGGACTAATGTCCATAAACAAGGAAAAGAGAAAATAAAATAACTAAATTATTCATAGTAAAAGTAAAGTGATCTGTAAACATTAAAAGCATAAATAAAATATTGCCATAATCACTGAAAAATTATTTGCAAAGTACTGAAATTGATTATAATTGTGTACAGAAATGTTTTTACATAGTTGTTTGGATCAGTTAAATATATGTTTCATTTTAAAGACATGATATGACAAATTAAGGTTAGGTAATGACATATGGTGTTGACAGAATTCCAGGCACATACAGTAATGTTTTATCAAAAAAGGATACTTTCCAACGAGTACGTCTTCTGCTCCTTCGGCGTCGTAACATCGTTCACTTGATTTTCCTTCAATGATTCTGTGATTTTCTCCTCGACCACCATCGTCCCGCAACCACGTATACAATTTTCACCAAACTTTTCACCATGAACCCAACAATCACAAAATAACTATCACTCCCAGCTCCCAGCTCCCAGCAAAAGTCGTAAAGAAATGAACTGCACAACACATAGTATTGCACTCTTGAAATTAAAATTGTTCTATTTGGAGACCTCTAAAGAAATGTTTTATTACTATTATGTTATCATATGAACATAGCTTTAGTATAGCCGCCATTTAATAATTTGTTTAAATTTTTGGAGCGAAATTTAAAACTGCTAGGCTGCGTAAATGAAAGCAAAGCAAAGAGCAAGCTTAACTTAAAAGACAGGAAATATTTCATTTAGAACAGTTCTGGAATCATGAACTGTAATAAATTACCAACTTCGCCTTAATGAAACTATAGGTTTTTCGACGAAAATGAATAAATATTTGAATTACAAAGGAATGTATCGACATAAATTTTATTTTGTTTTATAAAAATTTGGTAGCATATACATGTACGTGAAAAATTAACAAGGAAACGTTCTTTTATCGTAGACGTCTAATACTTGAAAAAGAGAAATAAAAATATAGATTTATAATTTTTGTTTTTAAACAAAATCTGATGTTATAATCTATATTCTCAAACGATAAAATACGTATTAAAATATTTTAATTATACAAATAAAGTGTAGGCATAAGAACTTCTTATTGTAAATTCAACATTATTAACTTTAGAGTATTTCATAATGGAAGAATTTTATTTCACGTTTCCATAGGTTCCATAACTACATCTACTATGACTGCATCTGTCGGTGTTTCCATAGGTGTGTCATCAGATTTCTTTTTAATTGAATATAATCGTTTAAGTTTCTCGTAATGTTTAATATCCTGTAAGCAATAATCTGTTGTTAGCAAACTGCATTCCACATTAGATCGTACATGTACCATTTTATTAAGCATCATTAAAAATATTTACTTTCTCTTGCACGGACGGTCTTATTTTATCAAACGCAGCTACGATATGCCGCATAGAGATTTCTGGCTGTCCCGAATAATGTATATCCATTAACTCTCTTAATGCTTCTGTTCCTGCTTCTCTAATCAAAGCTGCTAAATCTGCCCCAGTATAACCATCGCACTTACTATCGTATCCTATCTGCTCAAGATTTACATCAGCAGCTAATTTTGGTTTTGTCGCATTCTATAAACACGCATTGATTCATTAGAAGAATGAATGCTTTAAAAATACTTTCATATTATCAGTTAATGCAAAGAATACCTTTGTTACTGCCCTTAAAATATCGACACGATCTGACGCAGTAGGCAAATCAACGTATAAAATTTTATCCAACCTTCCTGGTCGTAACACTGCTGGATCAATAATATCGGGCCTATTACTTGCAGCCATCAAAAATACTCCTTGTCGTCCTTCAACACCATCCATTTCAGTAAGCATCTGATTAACAACACGCGAAGTAGCAGAACTATCGCCTTCTGACCGCCTGGGACACAAGGCATCCAGTTCGTCAAAAAATATAACACATGGAGCAGAATTCCGTGCCCTGATAAAGCACTGTCGGACAGCTTTTTCGCTCTCACCAACGTACTAAAATAGAGAAATCCTATAATGTATTATAATTGTACTTGTAACTACTTAGTATCGAAATGCAATAACCAGTATTAGGAATGCAATGTATACTTTTTAGGGATTACTAGTTAGGATATTACCATATTCAGAAGTTCTGGTCCTTTGACAGAAATGAAGTTGATACCAGCTTCATTAGCAATAGCTTTAGCTAATAATGTTTTACCACAACCAGGTGGACCACATAATAATACTCCGGTGGGTGTTGTTAATCCTAAAGCAGTAAAATGTTCCGAATGTCGAATAGGAGCCTGGAATGTTAAACAAAAGAAAACAAGCAGAAAGAAAAATATGTTATATATTCTAGATACGTAAAAAAGTATTGAAATTTGTTAAAATGTATAAAAATATTTACAAGTATAGCCATCTGTAATTCCTCTCGAATATCTCGTAAAGAACCAACATCGTCCCATGTAACATCAGGAACTGTCGCGAAACCTTCCCTTTTGGCTGATGGCTGAATAACGCGAAGAGCAGTTTCAAAATCACTGTGTTCAATACACAAATTCGCTAATCGTTCAGGAGAAAGTGGTGGATCGTTACGTAACCAAGTTAGCAATCCTGCTAAATCAGTAGATTTTTCTTGTGTCACGTCCATTTCTACTGTATTTCGTGGACTTTCGGGATTACTTGTTTTATTTGTCTTAGATACATTATTTTCATTTGACGTAGACGATTCAATGGTTACTTCTTCGTCTAAATTACCAGAATTTTGAAAATTCTGTGATTCCTTCTCAATTTCGTTGATATCTTGTATTTCTGTCGATTTATTGTCCGATTCTGATCTATTTAAATCTTCAAGTATTCTAACAAAAATAAAGTCAGTAAAAATATAATTAATTGTATCGAATTAGTTTCTAATTATTTGTAAAATAATACTACCTATCCACGGCTGCCATAGCTGCTTCTCTGATCAAAGCGACTAAATCGGCACCGACAAAACCTGGTGTAAGCGAAGCTATCGTAGATAAACTAACGTTAGGAGCGAGTGCAACTTTCTCTGCATGTACGGACAAGATTTTTGTCCTTGCATCCCTGTCTGGTATACCAAGACATACTTCATGATCAAAACGACCAGCTCTCCTTAAAGCTGGATCCAACGAATCAGGTCGATTTGTCGCTCCAAGTACTAATACTCCAGTGCCATTTTCCTTAAAACTCAGTTCTGGTATTTCAAAAAAATATTATTTATATTTAGAAATTAAGTTAAAGAAGTACACCACCTTATCGGTTTAAAAAATTGAAATCCTTTCTTATTATTTTGTTAAGTTTATTATTTTTAAGTAAGAAAAAAATAACGTCAAAATATTACTTTACACGACTATTTTTCTAGACCTCTGAAGTGGTGTACCTCCTTAAAGAACAATATAATTCATTAATACAATAATTTACCATCTAAACATGATAACAATTGTGCAACAATTCTCCTCTCCATCTCTCTTTGAGCAGTAGCTCTGTGGGGTGCTACAGCATCAATTTCATCTAAGAAAATTACACATGGTGAAATTGCAAGTGCCTGTTCGAATAACTCTCTAATTCGGGCTTCACTTTCACCCGATACTCCAGCCACCAGTTCAGGTGCTGCTACTTTTAGCATGGGAATATTCAGTTCCTAATTTTGACAAATAAAAAGTAAGTAATTGAACAAATAGAATGTAGTCATTTATAATTAACCAGTTACTTACTCCCGCAATTGCGTGTGCTAATAATGTTTTTCCACAGCCAGGAGGACCGTGAAGTAAAAATCCTCTTGGCGGTGATATACCGAGCTGTTTAAAAATTTCTGGATGCTTCATATGTGCAAGTAATTTGCATACAACTTTCAGAACTTTATCACATCCTCCCATGTCGGTAAATGTGATTTTTGGTTCAGAAATAGGTATCACTTTGGCCTTTTTTGTGTGCAAATATTGATTACTTTCTGTTTCTTTATCGCGTTGCCGTTTTCTGATAGAATGTTCTGTTGTTGCTGATGTTGGTACTTGTCTGTCTTCTTTAATAGGCTATGAAAACAAATTTGAATAATATAATGCCTGTATATGTAATACAGTTTCAATAGTATTATGCACATATTATTAAACTATATAATAAATCAAATAAATGTAACAAGAATAAAAATAAATTAATAATTTACTGCTTTCAATTGTTCTTCTCTAGGAGGCCCAAGTTTTTCTGCATGCGAAGATGGACCTGGATTTTGTTGCAAGTTTTTGACAACAGGTACAGGTTCATTTTTCTTGTTACCAGAATTTGAATCTGCCTTGTCCATATCATCATCACTACTAATATCTATGAGCTCTTTGTCACTAGAATTTCCATTTTGTTTGTTCTGTGACGTTTTATACATTTTTAACAGCATGCCATCCAACACAGTATTTTGAGGATCTGACTAAAAGCAATACATACCAGGTAACACTTGCTATTGAAAATAATATTCAAATAAAATTCATGTAAATACTTCTACGTCAACTTCATCTTCATCCTCATCGTCGCAAGCAGACCATTCACGAGAACAGTATTTATCTCCAAATAACTCTGTTAGTTCATCATAAGCTTTCCGTACTAGTGCTCTAAAGGGACCACGTTTTTTTATGCGATAATCTCGATATTTTCTTTGCAAAGCATCTGCCATTTCATTGACATCAATGTAAACTTTATTTTCATTCTCATGCATATACTAAAAGATATAAAGAGTTAATTATTTACAAATATATAAAACATATAAAATTTGTTACTATTTAACCCTGGTATACTGTTGAAATACTTGCTATTCCAAATCGTAATTTAGTTTATTTGCAATTCACATGTAATACTTGTATTGTGTTATGCATGTAGCTGAACAGTTGATGATACCACTATAGTTTGTATTATCTAATGTCAAAGCAATAAGTATGCCTATATTGTACAAGCCTGGACCAAATTCATTCTCTTTTACCAAACGTATTCTTTAAATAATACTGATAAAAGTCGTACAATTTCACACGAATCAGGTATGTTGTAAAGAAATTATTTAATACAAATGCTCAATTTCAGGTCAAATTGACCCAACCAGTACACAAAGGTTAAATAAATTTTTACTTCACCAAATTGTAATTCCATTTCATATTGTATTAATTTTTATGTGTGTTTCATTTCTAAGTATGCGCAAAATGTAACTGTAAATGTAAATATCTTAAACTTATTCAGTTCAGATAGTATCTTTTAAACGTCAATTTACCGCGCAAAGTACACATTGCAAAAGATACGTACATATGTCAACTTTGCGTATACAGTTAATCGAAAAGTTTTGAAATAAGAAGAAATCAAATATGTTACCATTTGTACACGTGAAATTAATAACTCATCCCGTAAATGTTTGTTAATTGATTCAATCCCTTGTTTATTATTCATAGATTTTGATTTGTGATCACCACTCGAACCTTGTAATGGAATGATATCAATAGACGAATTCAATTTCCCAACCTTCTGCATTTTTTTAATGTCAGGAGTCATTAACACTGTTACGGTAATCAAATAGCTATTAGATTTGTATTTCTGTTTTTATGTAAGTTTTTCACACGTGCTATCACGTACTATCAACACTCATTCACTACTGTGTTTCTTGAACTACGAAGGCAGAAATAATTCCCCAACCTCGCGAAAAGGCTAGAACCAAAAAGTACAATATAGAGTGGAATATAACAAAAATTATTTCTCTACACTCCGTCATATAATGCATAATATCATACATATAAAACTGTAACGAAATATTGTATATGTAGTACATACATTGTTACACCTCATACGTCATAATGTATTTATAAATTGCAACATTTTATACGTTAGATTATTTACAGAGTTATCTCACATGAAACAGTACACGTATATGCACAAGATACAGGGTGCTTCAAAAGTTCTGATTAATCTTACCACAGCACCCTACCCAAGCTAACTGTCACGTGATGATGACTACGTGACAATTCACACCCTTTTATTCACGAGTGTGCTTAAATTCATAATTACGTTTTACTTTGCTACTTTATTTTATGCAGAATACGATTCAATTTACAAATAAGAATAAACAGACCTTTTCACGTGGAAAAAATTTCTTTTTACAGAGGGAAACGTAGAATAGAAGTATTCTACGACTAGCAGTTTTCTTATTGTTAATTCGGGTAAATGGTTTAAACGCCTTACCTGGTTCTACCGTCGCTAATTTATCATGAAAATATCTTTATACAATTTTCAGAACAAACTGCGTCCACCTTTCCCTTTATAACACATACAATACCCGCATAAAACAAGAAGACACATATATGTATGTACGTATTGAGTCGTATATAACATTACCTGTTGATAGAGTTGTGAGTTATCTATCATTACCTAAATAATTCCGAGTAAATATTCATCTATGAAATAATTATAGTTATTTATGTTAATGGTTGAATCAAATTTTATTCGTTACTTGCATCCATTATTTTGTTACTCGAATAAAATTTTGCTCAACATTGCTTCCTCCCTTTTCATTTGACTCAAATTTTATTGAAATCTCTTGGAACGAACAAAACGAATTTAAAAACAAAAGAAATGAATCGAATCACCACGCGAATCATATATCTATTGCATTAATGGTCGTATGCATGTAGCGTGCATTACACATGCGTGCTTCGCGGAAAACGATTAAGCGTATTTTGTGAAAGCTTCGTACGTGAGTTCGTAGCATATGTACACTTTTCAACTAGTCGACGGCAAACCATCATGGCGATGGGTTTTGGTTGCGTCTTTGATTTGCAGTTGAAAAATTCATCGTAATGGGCCGATCCGCGTTTTTCTTATAATTATTTCTGTCATCCACAAGACCTCTTCTTGTTGCTTTTATTCGATTAATTTTCTTTTTTATGAATCACAAACTTCATCATGGTGAAATTAACAGAAGAGATGGTCGTGGCACGGACACGAATGTCCGATTTCTCTACTGTAAAGAAACTTAACTGTTGGTAAGTATTTAAAAAGATATTATGTATGTCAAAGATACTGTTACGTATTCTGTCACTACCAGTACAGTTTTTTTTATCCAAATATTCAAGTGACAAGTTCAGTGCTTCAAGCATTTCTTACAGTAAATGCAACTGCAACTTATGGCTTTTGTTGTTTTATTATAGTTTAGTGAACAAAGGATCTTTGTGATAATGAAAGTTAGTATGTATAGTTCCTAACTTTAATCTTTTTGGGAAAGTTATAAAGTATTCTTGTATTCGTCTTGTTAGAGAGGATGTAAAAGTATTTGATTTTTATTCAAAATTGCATTAAATTGTATTTGTATTAATAATTTTGCATAAACTTTTAGAGAAAATTGGATCTCTTTTATGTTAAACAGCTGTGACTTTAGTATGAAGTATTGTTATGTGTTAATTTCTTATAAATGTTAAAATAATTGTATAGTATGTTTGTTATATATTATATGTTTTTAAATTGTTAATATAGGGGCTCGGAATTAACTGATGTAAGCATTTTAAGAAAAATGAAAAATGTAGAAGTATTATCCTTAAGGTAAGTAATTTATCCTTATGTTTTATATTATTAAAATTATATTTTCAAGTTCTGAAAGCCATGTAAAAATTTGTTTCAACTTCTAAATATTATAATATGTATTTTACATTTTATATTTTATATATTTTTGTATATTATATGCATTCTTTACTTTTTTGCATATTTAAATTATTCATCAATGCTTATAGTTCAACAGTTTAATCATAAGTAATATTAAAATATAATAATAAGAATTGTATTACTCATAGCTATGATCTAAGTCATTCAAAGTTGTTCATGTCACAGAAACTCTAATGATTTCCTAGTATGGATAGGTTTACATAAAACTCAAGATCACAGGCACAACCCACAACTTCAGAAGTTGTTCTACCCACATTTCGAATTCATTATAATATATTTCACTGCCATGGGAGAAACATGAAATTAATTTTATGGAAATAAATGTGCATAATGTTTCACTATAAAAAGAAGACATTTTGTTAGGAAATCATTTAAAAAATAGGAAATTTTAAAAATTTACATATTGTAAATAATAATCCTTATTTTAAAATTACTTTTATTTGTTTCCAGTGTTAACAATATTAATACTCTTGCCGACTTCCAATATTGTCTAAGCTTACAAGATTTGTTTGTAAGAAAAAACAATATTAAAGACTTAAATGAAGTTTGTTATCTTCAAGGATTACCTAATTTACGGAACTTATGGCTTGGTGAAAATCCTTGTGCAGAAAAAGAAGGGTATTATACAGCATATTGATAAATTGATGCTGATTTATTTAGGAAGAACATTAATAAATTATTTTCTTTACAGATATCGGTTAACAGTTTTGAGGGCTTTACCAAATTTGCAGAAACTTGATGATAAAGTAGTGTCACCTGAAGAAGTGCAAACTGCATTAACAAGGGGTCATATTTTGATTCATCCTCTTGATATGGATGCATCTCCACCACAGTCTGATACAGTCAGTCCAGAAGTAAGATTATTGACAAGATAATATTATTTAATGTATTTATATAAAGCATTTTTCATTATTTTAGTTCATAGCATTTTAATTAAAATTTTAATTTAATTACGTTAATAATACATGCATTGTATTTTTAATTTATTAATGTAATACTAAATTTAATGCAACTAAAATGCATATTTGAAAAATATTTTATCATTTTAATACGCGTTTAACATGCATTCTAACATTTAAGTAACATTTACGCAATTAGGATATTACTACAGAATATATCGAAGAGACTGAAGTAATACGTCATCGGAGATATAGTTCCTCAAGTGATCAGGTAATTTAGCTGTTGCATTTAATATCATTTATCGTAATTCTTTATCACTCTTATAAAGTAATGTCATTATCTAAGTTATGCTTATTTGTTACATTACTATATTGATACATTTATAGTATATTTTTACAATAAAATAATATGTATTTATACTAATAACTTTCAGAGAAGTTTTGAAGAAATACAACATGCTCAGGAAGAGTATCATGAAACAGATCGAAGAAATGCGAACTATAATGGATCGCCGTCTCATCGTTATTCACAAAACAATCAGTATACTTATGAGGTAAATCAATTATGTGCATATTCTGTGTTAAGCTTTTAAAATTGCTTTTATTTTTACGCTAAACTTAGGAATATATTAACTGTTTCACTTAGCGATTGCTAAGAAAAACATTTAACTAAATTAATCCTTAATCAATAAATTTGATTATATTGTTGCTCCCTTTACCTGCAATCATACATTGACAGCTACAGAATGGACAGTCAAAGAATCACAGCAAAGATGACACTGTGCGTACAGAGTCACGCAGCGTCAATGAAACTATGACTACTAACACTGTCGAAATGATCAAGGTACATTTTATAAAATTGCACATTGTTTGTGCAAAATAGTAATTTGTTTGTAGCATTACCCTTGATAGTAATCATGCTCATTAGTTACATTTGATATAATTGATATTAATTATTACATCTAAAAATTTTCTTGGAAAATAAAAAGAAATAAATAAATAGAAGAAATGGAAATTATCTATATATGTGTATACACAAATATATTCAATTAATATTCTGATGTATAACATGTACATACAGGATGATTCACCAGAAATAGAATATTTAATTATTTTGTTGATATTGCTTTTAATATCAAAGGTTTAAACAAGATAATTAAATATATAATTCCTGGTAAACTGTCCTTGACATGTTACATTTTATTATAACATTTACCATGATCCAAGTATTAAAATTATTGATAAGGTGTAAAAATGAGTTAATCATTAGTCACAAATAAATCATTTTTATAACATTAATATTAACACGATTAGTAGGCTGCAGATATTTATGCAATGTGAATTGTAATCAAGATTTTCTGCCATTTTTTTCTAAAATATGTAACATATCTATTCATCTATCATTTATATAAAATGTGTAACTACATAAATATCCACAGTCTAATGATTAGATATAAATGTGAACATTATCGCTGCTTTTCAAGTAATGCTGGAGAAAGTTCAAGATACTTAAATATTTTTTAGGAATATGACGAACGACCAGCAGTTTCAAGGCATAATGGGGATTACGACGAAAGACGAACTTATTCGGAATATAGCAACAATGATGCATCGCAACGTACATACGCGCAAACACCACGAACACAATATGCTTTGAGTGAATCCATAGATGATAGACGGACAGATAGAAATAATTATGACTATGACAATAGAATAAAATCGGAGTACGAAGAACACGAAGAACGGAGTAGAATAAAGTCAGATTATGAAGAACAACATCAACAACCACCTCAACCTAGACGAATGCCAGTTCACCATAATGTTGAAAGGGTCAGAATTGAACTTACTATTACTAATATTAATTTAAAACTTTGAATTGAATAACATTTGAACAATTGTTTAATACTATAGGAAGAATCTAATCAAGTACCTGGATGGGTGAGACACTCTGATAAGGAAAAATGTAGACCACAATTTCACTATCACAGAAGGCCAGTTACAAGGGTATGTATTTTAACCATTATTGTGTACAACCCTCAATCGAATCATTACTATATATACAATCAAAGAATGAATTAAAAGTAATTTATACTTTGATTTTAGAACTCCAATATATTATCAGCTGTGTTGTGCTTAGTTAAAGAGCTTGATTATCCAAGTTTGGAAGTGGTAGAAATGGCTGTTAGAAATCGAATGGATGAATTGGAAGAATGATGTTTCTGACACCGTCCCCAAAACCCTCAGGGGACGGTTGCCTTCACTCATATGGGCAGTGCTTCATCGATTCCAAGTCCAGAATTCTCGGATTCTCTCGATAGTACAATAATTTCTTGTCAGTGTATTGATAATGATGCAAATTGTAACGTAGAGCATTATACATGCGATCGGCATTCAGCTGACGATAGTGAAAAACGTCAAATTCGTCGTAACGGACACATGGAAACCACGTCGATGCGAAGTCCAAAAAATGTATCAATTGATCCAAGTCCGAGATATTTTGGAAACAATCAAGGCGCGTATAAATTGAGGGACTCTGTGCCGGATAATTTGATGTCCGTTGGCAATAGCAGTGAAGAAAGAAAAGCCAATGATGTTAGGAGAGTGGCAAGTAGCGATAGTATTCCTCGTGGTGGTTACAGTGGTCTTACGTTGAGTCCAGGATGCAGAGTTTTGAGCCAAGATTGTATGAGAAGATCAAAAAGTCCTGATATTCGAAATACAATGGTCCCTCTTCGCTATATTCAATCGGCAAAAGGTACTTGGACGTATAATTTATAAAGTGAGTTGTAAATTACCTTAACATTATCTCGAAATGAAAGAATTCGTCTAGAAATGTGTTTCGAGAAATTCCTAGCATTATTGAGATAATCATTGCATAACTTATAAGAAACAACGCAGTTTTGTTAAGTTTCTTAAAAAGAAATATATATATATAAAATATATAAATACAGTGTTTCATAAATTTGTTCACATCTATTTATAACATTAGCAAAGTGTAAAAACTACTGTGATGTATTTCCTTTTCTTATGTGCTTAATTTCTGTTACATTTAACTCTTGTAGAGTTTGCTTAATATTAATAATTTGAACATATGAATTTAATAAACTCTACGTGAACGAATTTGTGAATCACTCTTATAAATGAGGAACGATTGTGATATTTCTGCAAGAAATGAAAAAAATTAATTATCCTCGTGTGATTTATAATACATGAGTATTCTCCAAATGTAAAAAAAATCAAAAACAATGAATTTTACATTATTTATAATAAATTTCATTATTGTTATAATTTATTACATTGCAATAAGTTAAATCTAATAGGATATTAGTTATTCTATTCATGACAGCACATAAAATTGCAATCAAGGTAATTTATATTATATCAGTTAGTTTGTTTTAGGTTTATGGGATTGTTCATTTTTGAAGATCTTTTATAGATTCTAATGCAATATATTTAAGTACTGTTCTATATGTAAAGCATATAGTCAAATGAACCTCACAATGAATTTGATCTTTCTAAAAATATTAATTTCTGTTTAAATTAATTTTATTACTTACGTTTAATGCCTGTAAAAATCTCTTTTTTGTAATGTGCAATAATTTGTAAAAATAGGATGTTCTATAGTTGCATGTACATATATACAGGGTACTTGCAGACTTTTGGAAAATATCTTTAAGAATTTTTTAAGGAGCTATTTTTTAATATTACTGCATACCATACTTGCCTTCTTTTACATAATTAGCTTGACTTAAAAAGTGTTTAAATTTATGCAACAACTCGACGTTTACAATTATTCTTTATTATTTTCGTTATTACTTTAACTTTTATTGCTGGCTTTATGTACTCATTAGCTAATTACAAATACAATAATATTTTCAATAACATTTATTGAATCATAAGATAAAAATTGTACTTAAAATGATGTGAGAATTAGTATAATGAGAAAACGAAATCTGAAGTGAATAAGCCTGTGCAATGTCACGTATTAGGTAGATTAATATTAGACTGACAAATATGCATGGCATATTTTTTTGAATAGAAACCTTGGTATATTACAATTTGAACAAAATGGTATAATAGACATTGTGGCAAAAGAGCTACCAAATTCTTTTTACAATCTAAACCGTTCCACGAAACTATGCCAATTTTCAACCTAGATTTAAGATATTTTATAAAAATGCGGAATACAATATCTTTTGTTATATATAACCGTCCAATTCTATTATTTCAAAACAGGTTAATGTTATTGTTATTTGTATTGTTACAAGAGCGATTAGTTACTTAACATTTGTTTCAATACCCAGCGCAGATAACATTCTTTTTTTATCTTAAAGGAATGTTTCTAAGCAAGTTATATAATAAAAGAGGAAAAAATGTAAAAAATGTCTTTCATTCCGAATGTAATAGGTTTATACAATTAGTATCGTTGAAATTATAGACTGAGAAAGCAGGTAATTAAAAACTGTTAACTTGTAAATTTATTATTTGCTGAATGCTATATTTGTTGAGACTAATAATTAAATTATTCATTATTATAAGTTAGATATTTTTCCTAGCTGATATGTACAATTCCAATAATTTATTGCAAGTAAATGATTAACGTGTTTTCAAAATAAATGAATTATAAAAATAGTTTGGCATTGATTATTTTTTGTTCTGATTAAGTATTAACTGAACAATAGAAACAAAAAATATTTCGTTAATGATAGTGATACTTTAAGAGAGGAATTAGTTGCTTAGAATTTGGAATTGCTATGATTGTTGTCGACTATTCAGAAATGAAAAATTATTGCGCAGTCTCTACTAGTACGACGTCAATTAATTTTATGTACACTCTTGTCACCAAGACAACGGTATGAATATACGAAGTTATACGTGTACCTACTTACTGCAAAGTAGAAGTACTTGCATTTGGTGACAGTGAATATAAAGAATATTTTTAAAAAATGTCCTTACACGCGACACCAATCCTCTATTTAAATTTGGGTGGTGAAATGTTGTATGTTTTACGACAAAGATTAAAAGCACAGAAAATCAGTGTTGATAAAACAATCCAAGGCTAGTTGAATGTTAAGAAAAATGTACACAGTGTGTTGTTACTATTTAATATTATTATATCATATTTATCTGTTCCATATTATTTCATATTAATTTCATCTTTGTAGATCCCACTTTAATTAATTTTATACAATTTCATTTAATTTCTAGTATTAGATGATGTTATTGCTGCCTTACTTAATCCTAAAACATTATCCTCTGTATTTGAGGAAGGACCTTTGAGTAGCATATCTATTTTGAGATCTACTTTAGAATGCGTTGTATTATCATCAATCATGAAGCTTGACAAAAACAGCATGAATAAATTGTTTGATTTAATGATTATGATGGTTAAATATCAGTTAACTGCAGCTTCTGATCCTAGAGAAGTTATTTTATTAACATTAAATCATACAGATGCAATGCGAGACATGGCCAGTAATGCAAATGTACAAAAATGTGTAGGATTAGTACACCAAATGGTGATTGATGTAAGCATTTCGTTTATTGGTTTAACTACGTCTTCAAATACAATTTTAAATACTTACTGAACATTATACAGTTTTATAGCAATTTAACGTGCGAAGAAATCTGGAATGCTAGAAATGATTGTTTGAAAGAACTGGAGCCACATCGTGTAAGAGTGTCTATTCTTCTTAGATTGGGATTACAAAATGATGATGGTAGTTTCAATGTATCATCACAAAACGATGATTATGAGAAGAACAAAAGTCGTCTTTCTAATGTAAAATTATGTGCAATGGAACCCAAAGGTAGTTGTGACAGTTCTTTTTATCTGTTTGGCAATCGTGGTACATTGCTAGGTAAAAATATGTAAGTATAAAATAAAAACATTGTTAAATTTTATGGTAACAAAATGAATTTAAATAAATATTAAATAGGTATTCAATGACATATGAAATGTCTAAACTGACACCTAAGCAACAGAGTGATGGTCCCTCAAAAGATTATGGTACAAAAGCAGAACTTGATATGTTAGCTGTTCAATTGGGAACTGAAGATACTTCATATAAACGACCTTTTACATTAAATTTGTTTTCAAATGATGATAACGATAATACAAATGCGGGAGGAGAAAATTCTGACTCTAAAGAAGATAATCAAAGTGATACGGTAGTTTTAAAGAATGAAAATACAAAATTGAATGAAGATTATAAATCAAAACTTGATAATGTACGTGCAGATTTATTAGAAGATGAACATGAAAAAATTAAACACAGTATGGATTTATTGGAGCTCTTAGATGAAATGAAATAGTTTTATTTAATTTACTTTTATCTTATGTAATTGAAAAGAAATGATAAACTTCTCTGTAAACTTCTATACAAATATATTGTGACTTAAATAAATATTTCTTCATAAAACAACACAGGAATATTTAATATGAGAAGTTAATTGAGAAGTTAATATGAGAAGAATACATTTTTCACGACATTTTAACTGGATGTTCAATATATATCAGAACATATTAATTTTCTAATTCTTTAAAATAAATCTACATGTTTTCAAATTATTTTAAATTATTAGTATTAGAAAATTATAGCGAAATTAAATTGATCATAATTAAACACATATATTACAAAATATGTATTGTGCTAAATATTACAAAATCAATATGTTCTACAATATAAAATAATATAAAATATATTGACTCTATAAAAATGGAACAGCTTCTCTATCAAAATAATTCTCACAATTCCAAAAGAATTTACTTTACAATTTAGTCATATCCAAAATATATTTTACTCCAGTTCGACCGTCAATATTAAGTGCATTCATAACAGCTTCCTGATATTGACAAAGTGGAACTAATTTATGTGGTGGAACTTTCAATTTTTTCTCTTTGAATAATGATCCTAGTTCAGCAAGCATGTCTACACGTTTTTGAGAATTCATGTTTGACTTTGTCCATGCTGTCATCCAAAATCCTTTTAAAGTTATATCCTAGATATTTTGTAAAGTCATGAAAAGTTACTTTCAATTTAATTTAATATGTTGCATAAACTTAATTACAATATAACTTACCTTAAAGATAAGTGCAGATGTTGGAACTGTTACAGGTTCTCTGGACATACCACCATAAGTTACCATAATGCCACCATGTGCTAAATGTCTCATGACATCTAATGCATTTTGTCCGCATATACAGTTAAGAGCTAATTTTGGTGCAGGATATTTTTTGCTTTTGAAAATTTGTGTATTTCTAATGTCCTTTTCTGTAAGTACTTCATCTGCACCTAAATTTGTTAAGTGATCCTACAATATAATTAGCATGAATGTAAAGTACGAGAATATTATTCATGCATTGTGAAATAACTTCAATTAATGTAGTACCAGTCAATTCTGACTGGCTAATATCATTCTTATTTATTAATATCTTTTATACCTTTAGTTCTTGCAAATTTGGCCTGTCTCTAATAACACTGACAGATTTATAATCCCATATTTTACATAACTGTATAACCATTTGTCCAACTGCAGAATTTCCACCGTTTTGAATTACAGTATCCCCAGGTTTTAAAGTTACAAAATCTTTAAGCATTCTATAAGCAGTACATGGATTTACATTTAACATACTAGCTTCTATGTTTCCAACATCTTTTGGAATCTAAAATTTCATTACGTATTATAACATTATATATAAGAAATATGTAGAAACTTTACATGTTACATCATTTAATACCTTTAAAAGTTCTTCTGAATTATAAATTGCATGTGTTCTCCATGTTCCTAAATTTGAATTATTTGGTACAACTCTGTCACCAACAGACAGAGTTTTTACATTAGATCCAATAGCTATTACTTCGCCTACTCCTTCATTGCCTGGAATAGCTGGTAAAGGTGGTTTACTTGGATATTTACCTTGTATCGTGTTTATGTCTGCTGGATTGACAGGTGCTAATAACCATTTTACAGAAACCTTACAACAAAGAATGATTAATGTAATTGATTAATAATGAACAGCAAGAACATTTAAAAGAACTATAGTTTTTATTTACTAATTATGGTTTAGATTAACAATGCAATTACCTGATCATTTCCTGGTTGATTAATATCTTGTGTTGTGATATGTAACACACTAGCGGGCTCTCCATATTCCTTATACAATAAGGATTTTACACAATCTTTTGTAGCAGTCATGTTTACTTGACGAATAGTAAAATTTGTCGAAATCGATCGTGACAGTGGTAAAACCAACTTTGTTATAAACATAACCATTTTGTCTTCTAATGTAATGCCGTTCGTTCAACTTTTATTTTGATATTTCAAAATAAATAATAATCTACATGCAAGGATTATAATACTCTTCAATAATTATGGTATAAAAATCACTATTTCATTAGATAAATGAGTATACAATTGAAAATATTCGTAAACAACTAGCTTTCAAATTAAACTTCAATGTTGAATGGAATGGTACATTATTAGTTGTGTATACGTTTTACAGTTGAAAGATAATGGAAAATGGATTTATTTAATAACTTTATTCAGTACATATTTAATTCATCGGGTCTGCATGTTTTGTCATAATATTTTAAAATAAGTAATAGTGTATATGAATCTTAAATACGTTTGTATTGATGAAACTGTTCAATAAAATTTCGCCGACAGCTTCATAGCCTTTATTACAAACATACAAATGATGCTAATCATATAATCATATTAATCCCATTAAATATACATACCTGTCTAATTAAGTTTGACTAATAGCCTAATAGCAATAATACCAACATATGTATGTATGTATGTATTATATGTACATATCTATAAAAGTTTCGCGTACAATAGTAAATTTTTGCAATATTCATGTGTATATCTACCAAAGAGGTGTGAACTAATATAAAATGTCATGATATTTTTCTGATATTGAGCAATGGCTTCACAAGTTACAGAAGAATGTGATGTTTAGTACTCCCAGACTAAGTTTAATAACCTCGAATTGTTACATAGTGTAGTCAGTTGTGGTTTGACGTTTCAATGGATGACATCATAAGTTTGTGATTTATTTAATTACGTGTACCGATAGTCTTGCATTGTTTTCCGCAAATAAGAAAGCCAAGTAAGTACGCAGATTAATTTATCATTAAAAAAGTTCATATATACGGATATTAAATTTGTTATCCTTTTTTTATAATGAACATTTTTGTAATTTTATTTGCTATTACGAATTACTGATTAAATAAATTAAATGTTGTAATCGAAAATTATCTTTTCAGAGAATTAAAAAATGATAGCTTCCGAAGTGGGTTCAACAAACAATGAACCTGTACACGTTAGGATCACCAACGAGAAAGTACCTTTGATTAATGGAAGAAATGTTCTTTATAGATTGAGCAATTTTTTTAGAATTGGAAGAGTACAGCATACAGAAGGAGATGGATATGTTGAGTTTGGTAGCTTGGGTGTTGACAATAGTCGTACCTTGGGAACATTTGCTGGTGTATTTAGTCCTGTTACATTATCTATGTTCAGTGCCTTAGTCTTTATACGAATGGGTATAAATTTGATAAACATAATTTGATAGTGATATTTCTATCAATCTGATATTGTAATATGAATTTTATATTGTAGGATATATTGTGGGCAATGCAGGATTGCTTGTAACACTGACACAATTTGTCATTGCATATGGGATTTTGCTATTTACAGTGGCATCTGTGTGCGCTATCTCTACAAATGGAGCAGTAGAAGGGGGTGGTGCCTATTGTATCCTTCAAAGATAATTAGTAACTAATTAATTAGTACCTAGTATAATCATCTAGTTATTCATTAGAAATAATTTATATAAGTTGTAAGTTATTCAGAGATAAGATATTATCAGTTGAGTTTATTTTCTTATCTAAAGTTTGATGATGAGTAACATACCTTGTTAGTATATTTGAGTTTTGTATTTATACTTACTTGAGTTTATTCAGTTCAAATAAAATATTATTTTCCTTAACAAGCACTGTATAGTCATGATCAGTCGTACTCTTGGACCAGAATTTGGGGGATCAATTGGTACATTATTTTTTATGGCCAATATTGTGTCAAGTGCATTATGCATTTCTGGTTGTGCAGAAGGATTAATAGAAAATTTTGGGCCATCTGGGTATCTGGCTGGTAAAAGTGCTCTTATACCAGATGGTAGATGGTGGAGATTTTTATATTGTTCTGTATTGAACACTGCCAATCTATTGGTATGTTTGATAGGAGCAGCAATGTTTGCAAAAACTAGTGTTGCTATCCTCGCTGTTGTTTGTGTTTGCTTATCAAGTGTTCTCTTAAGCTTCTTGACACAAGGATACATGGAGGTACTTGTATAAAGCATAACAAGAAATGCTGTAATTTTGTAATTACATAGAGAATTATAATTAATATGTAACCTTTTTTATTATAGATACCCATTCCCAATGCAAACACTTTGGTTCAAAATGCAACTGAACATGTTAATGGCACTTATACAGGATTATTATCATCTACTCTTGCAAGTAATCTCTATTCAAATTATAGTCATGACTATTCCAGTGGAGGAGTGATGACTGACTTTGCAAGTGTTTTTGGTGTATTATTTAGTGGTGTAACTGGTATTATGGCTGGAGCTAATATGAGTGGTAATTATTAAAATAATTGAATAAGTTTCTTTTACTATCATTTTAGAATTAAATATTTAATAATTATCTATAGGTGAATTGAAAAATCCAGGAAGAAACATTCCGCGAGGGACTTTATCAGCAGTATTGTTTACTTTCATATGTTATATTCTTTTATCGATTCTTACAGCAGCTACAACAAGCCGATTTTTGTTGCAAAATAATTTTATGTATATGATGCCAATTAATATTTGGCCACCATTCGTAGCTGTTGGTATATTAACAGCAACTTTTAGTGCTGGCTTAAGTAACTTAATAGGATCAAGTAGAGTTTTAGAAGCATTAGCGAAGGATAATGTGTTTGGTAAGTTAAAGTTTGAAATATCTATATGTTTTTTTGTCCTTGTTAATTTTAATATAATTCTATGTTTTTAATATCTCCAGGATCTGGATTAAATTTTGTAACACAAGGAACATGGAAAGGCAATCCAATTGCTGCAGTCTTAACATCATGGACTTTGGTTCAAATAATTTTACTTGTAGGTTCTTTGAACACTATTGCTCAAATTAATTCAGTATTATTTTTGTTAAGCTATTTAGCCACTAATTTGGCTTGCCTTGGACTTGAGCTCGCGAGTGCTCCAAATTTCAGGTACTCTTTGAATTGCGTTATTTGAGAAATCGAATCAAAATTTGAACGTAAAACATTTGTACTTTTTGTAGGCCAACATTTAATTATTTTACGTGGCATACAGCAACAATTGGGCTTCTTGGAACACTAATAATGATGTTTGTCATAAATAGTATCTATGCTTCGAGTAGTATAATATTATGTTTAATTTTAATCATTGTTTTGCATTTATTTTCTCCGAGTAAAAACGCTCCATGGGGAAGCATATCGCAAGCTCTTATATTTCATCAAGTTAGGAAGTATTTGTTAATGTTGGATTCGCGGAAAGACCATGTAAAATTCTGGCGGCCACAAATGCTTTTAATGGTAGCTTCACCACGTTCAGCATGCCCACTCATTGATTTTGTAAATGATTTGAAAAAAGGAGGACTTTATGTGATAGGGCATGTAAAAGTCGGAGAATTTTCGGGTCAGAACATTGATCCTACAATAGAAGAGTATCCCAACTGGTTGAGTTTAGTTGATCACATGAAAGTAAAAGCATTTGTTGAATTGACAATCACAAAAACTGTGCGCGAAGGATTGCATCATTTGATAAGAATATCTGGAATGGGAGCAATGAAACCGAATACAATTGTTCTTGGTTTTTATGATGAGGAGACGCCAATAGACTTCTTTAAAGATTCTCAGTATGCGACAGGCATCTTTGAAAATGTTTCGACAGTTCCAAACAGTACTGCATTTCCACTAAGGCAGACGAATGCAGAGAAAAATTTAGACGCAGTGCAATACGTAGGAATGTGTTCCGATGTTTTAAAGATGAAGAAAAATTTATGTTTGTGTAGAAACTTCCATATATTGAACAAATCACAAATAACAAAGTATGTATCATTTTAATAGAATCACTATTAAATTTTTTAATTAATGTGATCTCCATAATAAATAGTATGTTTTCAGGAATTCTAACTTAAAGTACATTGACGTATGGCCAGTGAATTTCTTCCAACCTTCAGATCAAGATCCATTTGATACTACGTCATTGTTCATGCTCCAACTTGCATGTATTATTAACATGGTACCCGTATGGAAAAATTTACATCTCAGAGTGTTCCACTGTGAAATTTCAGACAGCAATGCAAGTTTAAGTATTTCAGATTCGCAAAATTCAATTAGCGAATACCCGAGAGTTTCAAATGAACATCGCATAAGGAAATTGTTAAATATGTTAAGAATATCTGCATCTATTAAAAAAATTCCCGATTGGGGAGCACAAGTACGTGGATTAGAGGGTAGATCTCTTATTGAATCAAGAGCGGAAACTCAATATGAATCCAGTACTGAAAGTGGTGATAATATTGTGAGCAATGTTTCACGTGCTTATATTTTAAGGTAAGTGTAGAAGTATAGAGAATATACTACTTTTTCGTACGCGCCGCTGATTTTAAAATACCGTATATACAAGTTTATTCTCTATTTTCGACTTATTTTTTCATGTAGAATCATCTCCTTTCCGCTTGCACCATCAGTTTTAGGGCACCCTGCATAAAGACTATTCTTCAATTATTCTTTCTTTTTAGTGTTAATCAGCTGATCAGGCAACATTCCTCGCAAACTGCAACAACATTCATTTATTTGCCTGCACCACCAGCGTCAAATACTTGGAACGAGAATGCTATGTATCTTCAATACCTTCAGTTGCTAACGGAATTGACTGCAGATTTACCACCTATAGTATTAGTACACGGTGTCAGTGCTGTCACATCGACAACACTATAACAAAGTGCAAATATAGGAATGGAAATTCTTATTACGTAATTTATATGAAAAAAGAGAGATACTATTTAATAAGTAAATTATCCTAATGTTAGACTATAATTTTCATACTTCTTCTATATTACGGAAGAGTAATTGGCAACTGAGCAAGGCAAGAGCATTAGTAACTGAAGCACAAAAACTATTTTACATATTTTACTCATCATACTATCATAGAATATAATTGAGAAATGTTATGACTAAATCAATATCAATAATGCTTTTTTAACGCGATAAGAAAATTTTAACCTTGTAATAAGCGTAGTTTTGTTACTGTGATAACGTACTTATTTTATAAGAAAATTTTCAAAAGCAAATATATTTTAACATACATAAGATATCTTTATCGAGAAATGAAGAAGTTTTATCTCGATACATTTCATACATGAAACTATTTCTATATCATTTTTTATACAGCACTTGATATTGAAATAAATGTAATGTAATACAATAAAAACATGAAATTCACTACAGATTTATATTTCATCCTGTATATTCCACTCTGTGAACTATCTACAGAATTAACATTCACATCTGTTGAATTAGTATGTTAAAATAGAACTACTCGAAAAAGTGTTTACTAAAACATGAAATATTTTAATACGTATTTAGTAATTAAAACGTTTGCAATAAATACTTTACCTGATTATCGATTTCAAATCGAGCGCCATTAAGTCTCGTCATGCGCACAATCTACAGTCAATCACAATATAAGCGCTTTCTTGATTGGTTCATATTAAAAAATCGCGGGTGTTAACTCTTGTGTGTAAAACTGGATTCCCTGGTTTTTCTGAAACTTAGTTATTTCAAATTTTGAATATAAATTTGTTTTTAAAGCATGAATAAACGTAAAAATATCTAAAGTATATGGATCTGTAATGGTTCTGTGATATTTTCACCAGAAGGCAAAAAATTAAAAAAGGAAATTTACAAATGGGTACCTGTTGTGCACACAAAGGTTAAGTGCGTCTTTTTCATTTTACATAGTGGACAAAGTGAGTTAAAATGTGTTATTCTCCGAGATTGAATTTTCTATAGAAAAAGATTGTAATAACAGGTAAGAATTTAAAACAGTTTGTTTATATACACTGTCCAGATAGAGTACGTCTTGAAGACATCTATTTTATGTCTGAATGTCTTACTATATAATTCGAACGTCTTAAAAACATCCGAGAGCGTAGTAGGTGTTAAAAATTTCCGAAATTTACGCCCATAAGATGTCTTAAAGAAACATTACACGAACGTTTCAGAGACTTACGTTTCTGGACGTCTTAAAGACGCCTATCTTTTTCGTTTGAACGTCTTATAGACGTAATTTAGACGTCTGTATGACGTCTTATGAATGTCTTTTAAAGTATCCTAAAGACGTAAATGTTTAACTTCGGACATTTGAAAGACATCTTTTGGACTTTTTCTGGACTTTAGTGGATGTCTTTAAGGCATTTTCAAAACGTCTCTGTGCTATATGGGTATTATTGTGGGTACATTTAAAAAGTTTAGTGTATAATAATAATACTATGAACCGTGTACTTTATGCAGAAGGAAATCATTTCTAACAATTTCTTAAATTTCAAGCATTCGTAAAATGTTCATCATGAGCAAAAACTATTTATATCTCGAAAATAAAGATTTTGTGGATCTATGTTTAAGTGGTCATTTAAACGCGATTAAATATACATAATTTAAACATAATTATTAACATAAAAAGGTCTTTTTCTATTCTTAGAAACAGTAGAACACCCTATCGCAGTCAGACCCCCTATTTCGGTGTCACCCTGTATTCAAGAATCAACGCATTCCCTTTATGTATCGCATTATGTACACTAGTGTGTACATAAATGCAGCGGCCAATAATAATGAATGTAAACAAAGAGGGAGAAAGTAATTTTCTTTCACAACCCCTGGTTGCTTTGCTTGCGCACGTTTTGCCTTTATCGAAGGAATGGCGTGTCAGAGATATTCAAGATGAACGATTGTTTGTGTTTCAGATGTGACAAACATTGATTTCGTTGCTGCTATCGTCAAATATAACAATATAAGTTGCTATGGCATCAGGGAAGTGTTTCTGGTTTTATCGGATGATTTTGATGACTGCCTTCAGAGGGGTGAGTGATACAAAAATTCTTTTATTTCTATAATAACGGAGAAAACTGATAAAAATTTTTACTTATATGTTTCTTAAAAAAAAAAAAAAAAGTGATAATATTATGTATTCGGAAATGTGCATATATGAGGACGTTTCTTTTGCAATGATTGGTTGTACCTATTGTTGTCATGATAATGACTACTATTGTATTATACCTGTTTCAAGTTTTTTTTGTTTTTATTTGAGCACTTAAATATGCAAAGTATTTGGTTTAGTTGTATCAGATGTATAAGGTGTTCGATGACAGTTGTCAGAAAATTTAAGGACTGATTCTATATGCTAAAATAAGAAGAAAATAAAGAATGACGAAATTGCATTCAAGCTTTTTTTCTGAATTAATTGTTGAGAAAACTCTTATAATACGTGTGAAGCGTGACTGACGCGAGACTTGCCTATTCTACTTACTCCAGTGTGTCTGGCTTTACTACTGTACGGCGGCAGTAGAATACGTCCCAAGTCAGACATATTTTCTGTGAATTTTAAACTTTCGTTTTTCTTCTTTTTGGTCCTACTTTCATATGTAGAATCGCTCCTTAAAATTTCTTAACATCTATTGTCAAACATCCTGAAGAATTTCAGTGAATCTGACCAATAAAAAAATGTTCAACTAAACTCTCTAAACTTTTAAAAGAAATAAAATTTATAAAAAATTGGTATTTTATATAAGAAATATTAAATATTCAGGAGATAAATTTATTAGTATTTTAACTACGTGGCATAATCAATAATTTCGTACTATGAAGTAGTAAGATATTTCGTCTGATTAAAAAGGAGGAATTCTACTGCAATAAACGTGCAATATGTAATCAAAAATTGTATTAGGTAATATGCCTACTTGCAATGAAATAAATAAGTAATAAAGAAAATAAGAAAAAATGAATACCTTAAATACTATTAATAAATCGAAATAAAACCAACGATGTATAATTCTACAAAAAATCCTATAATAACTCACTCGGATTCTATCTTAAGATGTGGAACTACTTGAATATAAAAGAGCCTTATACGACACCACTCAGTAACCTTGAACGAAACGATTAAGGTACGATGACAGTATGTTATGAGACAAAAGAAAAAGGAACGAACAGCGATGGGCGCGGAACGTTCGTCCAAGAAAAACGGGAAACCTGAAAGAAAATGGAAATAGAAAAGTGAGGCGAAGTGACTGTGGAGGTGAGTCAGACACGTCTGGAGATAAAAGGGACTCGGCGAGGGATCCACTCCGTTAGAAACTGAGTCGGCGAGATTGGATGGAGTGCATATTAACCTCCCAGTAGACCCACGATGAGGTCAGATAGTCTGAACATATTTATTTGTTTCTTGGCGACGAGAGTTCGGAAGAAAAGGAGGAAAGGATGAGATGGAGAGGTAAAAGGATCGTTGGAGGAGCGTTAGATTGAATTTGCACGCGGTAGGGGACTGTTTTTGTAGGAAACTTGGAAATTAGAAAATTGCTTACTGAGGAAGAAAATTCATTGCTTCTTTGCTTTCTGTGCACGTTTGATGAGGAAATTGTGCGAACTTTATAAAGTGTCAAAGGCACTGGCAATATATTCAGTACACATCTTTGTAAAGTAAGAATTTATTTATTACAGTAATATTATATTAGAACTATGCAAACACTTCCATCCTCTATTTGTAGCAAACTTTATATTTCATTATATCTACGGTCAGTTATTCTCAAAATCTTTCTTGCTTTCGACTACTTTTTACTGGTTGATTCCATAGCGAAAAATGGATTTCCATGTTACCAACAGAAGTGCAAAATTTAAACAATTGCTTAGCCACCAAAAAGTGCTACTTTGTGTTTAAGAAGTAAATTTGGGTAACTGACCACGTTTCTTTATGAATCAGCCAAAGGGAATAGAATTATTTTTATACGAGAGCATGCTTCAATCTACTTTTCTGCTGAAATTCTCACTGTGATATCCAAAGCACACTTTTTTAATGCATGCACGCTGGATTAGCAAGGAAAGAAGATTTTGTTCTGAGGCTTAGAGAACTGAGAACCGTTCCGAACTTCACGCGGCAGTCTACCACGAGTGGTTCACAAGTCTCATCCACAAATTAACATAATCCGAAACAGGATAACGTTGGAGAAAATCTAAAAGAATTTACTCTTAGATACATTTTTAAATACATTGATGTCTAACGTAAAATGGAAGTTGTATTAACAGTTTGAATGGAAGCTGTGTTTTAAAATGTAATTGATTATTTCAATGGGAAACTAGCAAGAAAAACATAAACTACATTGGGCTTACATTGAGAAAAACGATCTCAGAGGTTTTCATTACATCCTGAAATGTAATAGAAATTTATTAAAATAATTATGGGAAAGAATACGGACGAAAGATATGTGATAGTTCAACTAGCTCTATATTTATTCTAATTACACTTCATTAGTCAGTTTATTTATTTATTTAATATACTTAATTTTGATTACAAATCCCCAAAATATTTATATGATTGTGTTTATGAACCTAACTTTCACGAATCGAGAGGACAGACTTATTTCGCCAATTTTTATTTGCTTCAATCATTTACTTTTAGCGCCACCGGCGATTGCAATACTCTGACTAAATTTATATTGAGAACATACAGCGTGCAATTTAATTTAACTTGAACGTAGGTTGCAAAGTTTACAATAAGGTGAATGTATGGCGTACATGGTTCGGTGAATTGGCTTCGTTGAAAATTAAAAGCTATTTTAATATTTTCCTACGATTGAAGATGTACCGAATGGAAGAGTTGATTATGTAACGCGATCAATAAGAGCGCCATTAAACGAAACGGAAATACAATATATTACGTGATAGGTGATATTGCACCGCGTCTTGCATTACGCAATCATTATCGAGAAATCAGTGAATGTATTTCCAATTTCAGTGATATTCTCTTGTAAAGGGATGCGTTGATATTTCCTTGCTTTAGTATAGTGCTTTACAGATCGAGTAATCTTTCTAAAAGCAAGATTCATACAATATTTCATGGACTGTAATATTTCGCACTAAAGAAGTAATTTAATGAAATTCATTAAATGTTTAAGGAATATAAGTTTGTTATATAAGGATTTACCAAAATTCTTTATATGACTAATTTTACTTCATTATATCTATTTTTTTCTGATCGAGTAAAAGAAAGATGCATCTAAAAAGATTTGTATTTTTGTGAATTTAGCAGTTAGAAGGTGAATCCATCGATGTCCATTATTTTTGGGATTCTGTAATGACACTGTAATGGGTTTGCTGGAATTTGATTCAGTTTAATATTTCCTGTTTTATCATTTCAGTATCCATCGTGCGAAATGTAAAAAACGACGCTAATAAAAAGCAACGCATGTCAGCTCGCAATTTCCAATACTCTACGTTACCGTGCTTTCATGATGAAAATTTTATCAGATTGTGACATAAATTGCTGATTACAGCGTATTTTCGAGATCTATTGAAAATAGGCATAACGAAGTACGATTGAAAATTTGTTCAGGCATTGTCACTTGCGAATAACCAATTTTACTAAATATTCATTTTGATTCCGTGATAATTAACAAGAGTGAAACGATTTCATAAAATAAAGGTGTATTTTTAAATCTCGTCTTACATATATTTATCTGAAAAGTTTTTACTGAAACCTTAGTACTGAAAACTTATTCGAAAACTTCTTGTATACTTATTTGTATACTTATTATTTTATGTATTTATAAATTTATTAGCCAATGTTTATAAATTAATTTCTGTGTTCACACAAGTTTTGTCATTAAATTACAATATTTCGACACAGACGTAAAAATTGTTCAAATGATCGTTGCTGACTCTGGTATGCGCACACGCTAAAAGATCCGTAATCAACAATTCAACATTGTTTCATATTGTTGCACATGAAACTTTATTGGAAAGCGCGGATTTTAATTACGTGCGCGAGCAACGTGAACCTTTTCTCGCTGGATGCACGTAAATCGAGTCCGTAACGCTTGATAATTAAATGCGATTCAAGCATTTCGTTTGACGAAAACAGCTCCGGTGATTACGGAAAACCACTTTTCCCAGTCTTGCCGCTATTTCAGATTACTTTGAATCGTGCAATTGGAACTTAATATTGAGTTTATATACTCTCTGGCAGTGTAAATTGGGTGCTGTGAATGTTAACTGGTAATACCTTAAGAGGAGTTTTGCATTTAAAAGATACATGAAAGATATTTAGAGTGTTTGAAGGATTTAAGTTAGCCAGATTTTAAACTTCATTGGTTTTTACATTTATGAGAGAAATAAGACATTTTCGTCCTATTTTTAAGGTTTGTTTAAAATTACTTACGAGAATTACAATGATTATACATGCCTATATACATATATCTATAGACATAACACAGTATACCTCTACCACGATTTCGAACTCAATTATTATTAGACTGCGGATTTTTATGCATTTTGGATATTTTAAATATGTAAAAAGGCACAGATTGCATATAATATTTAAAAATATAGAAAATATCAAAAACAAAGTGCAAATGATAGTATTTGGAGGATGAAGAAAATTGTTATTTAGGTTCCATTTCTATAACTATGTTTATCAAAATATGAAATTTTATAAAACTCTAATTAAACAAATAAGCGGTGGAAACTTTTGCATAATTCTCATATAACTGCATTACAGGCAATCTGACTATCAGTTTACGCGCCACTTTCAGAAAGGGGGTAAGTTTTCCTGCAGCAACGAGTTATGAAGTCGGAGAAACGTTACAGGAATCGCGTGTAGTTCGGTTTCAATTTCAATCAGCTGTTCATTTCGGATTAACTCAGTCAATTAAACATGTTGTCTGTTCATGACAGGTTGCAACCATCCGTCGCAATGAACGATATAGCTTACGTATGGTAATTTGAAATAGCATCCCCGTAAGCACCATATGCTAGCGACATGAAATTAATTATCGCCATGGACCCCTTTCTCTGCTTCCCCCTCGTTCCTTTTACACCCTTCGAACTCATGACGTTGCTACTCAATATTTGTACACTTTGCAACTTGGTAGTGTTGCAGCTCTGTTACCATGAGCTGACGTCTGATGTATCTCTTTTGTTACCAGAGCTTTCATTTGGTTGTCACAGAATCTGCATAATTTCTTTTTCTCCTCTAACCAGAACTTATTTTATTACGATCATTTTCGTCTCTATCTAGGGTACTTGCCCATATTTATGTACCTGTACCTATTTCTATGTCTTCAGATTCAATGATACTAGTATTTAAACCTTTTCGAGGTACTTTCTGTAGCAGTTGACCTTAATTTCAAGCTACGTGTTTCAATCTGCATCAGAGTTTTCATCTTCTTCACATGAAAACAAAAGGTTCATTCTGCAGTAGCATTCTCCTGAATAATTATCATACCCGCTTCCTGTTCGTGAACGCTGAATTGTCACTGAATTTGGGATTTAAATTCACCGCTTCCCAACGCGTGTTGCTAATAATTTCGGCGCACAGAGAATTCGACAATTTCACAGTCTCTGAATGGGGATTGGATTCCACGTGATGGTACGTAAAACCTACAGGGATGAGATCTTCAATCGCTAGCTATTACGCGGTACTGTTCTTGAGCAGCGCTAATAGCATTCGCACACGTATAATCGCTCGTTTGGAGATGTCGTGAGTCGTGAGTCGCGAATGTTTCGAGTGGCGTCAGCACAAGAGCATGTTAATCGTACCCTCTTGTTTCACTAGTTACGATCGTTTTTACGTTTCTGCGTTTCGATTACGACTTGGGTTGGAAAACAATTTGGTTTCGCGCTTAAGTCGAGCATCGATCGCGTACGTATAGTTCCGTCAAAGTTCTGCAAGATGTTGCAGAGTCCATAGATGTCCAGTAATACCTACTGCTCTTAATAGTTCGCTTTAGGTCTTGTAATACTGTCAGTATTACTAATTCAGTCTTGCTGATAGCACTGCTAATCGCACGTGGAACCGCTTACAGTGATTTCCTATACGACTGTAAGCTAAACATTAGACCTTCCTTAATGACAAGATGTTCCACTATTGCATTACATGCATATGTAAGGCTACGTCTGCTGTAAATGACACATTCGATTCTGAGTACCTACATTAGGGGCAATGCTTTTCAGGAGACTTCTCGTGAGACGCGAATAGTAGCTCAATTATTGGAAGAATATTGACTTTAGAATTACTCGATCACAGCTTTAAATTTATAATCTCCTCTTCTCCGTCTTTTTTCTTGTACTAATTGTAAGTAGTACAGGAAGCGGGTCCCACATGTTATGAAACATCCTGTATATCGATATTTACTGCGCGTGAATAATCAAATTATTGCATAAAGGCTACAGAGAAAATGCAATCTGGTTCGATATCAGGCAGCAGCATCTAACTACGTGCCACGAGTACATTTCGTTTTCATTAACGACATTTCTGCCATGATGAAATTAATTTGAATCGCTGTAGAGCAAGCCTGGCTTATTCTCCTGAGAACAACCAAGTTAACGAACGGTAATCCGCAATGAGTAAACAAGAGCCAGGTCCCTGAAGCGTATTGCTATTGGGCTATTTTTTATCACTGCATCGAGTTCGAATTTTGATATCAAAACTAGTTATTGCTTTGAGATCGCTCTTTTTTCTTGTGTACAGAACGTTTTATAGGTCGAAAGGGGATAGAAAATATCTGTTTCTATGGTTCTTGTGTCGCATATTTGTCGTCGTTCAAAAATTTCTGCTATACATATTGTTAATAATAATATAATATAGCTCAATGCGATAAATATGATAAATATCCCAGAATCTTTTTAGGTCTTCTAGAAGCCTAGAGTCGTAAGAAAGTTAGGTTTTGTCATAAACGACTCAGTTTGCCTACGAAGGGTTAAATTACATAAACTTTTAATTACGTAAGTTAATAAGCATTATATTTCCGACATGAAACTAAATCTTTTCACCTGAAACAAATATAATAGGAAACTTCAAAATTTTCCTTTACTTTCTTGTATTGCATCCTCTGGATTTGTAGTAGTACAAGTTTAGTTGAGAATTTGATCGTTCCTGAAACTGTGTTCCAATGTTAAACAGAACTGTAAGGTTTCGGTCAAGTTGATTATACGCTTTAGAGGATGTTTGGTTAAACTTGCTCTTTTGGCTTTTAGAACTAGATAAACTTTCTCTGACTTGTTTCATTTCCTGAAAGATTTTCTAAGAACTCGAAACGGATATGAAGTAACTTTAGTAAAGCAAAATCAAATTGTGGGCGATATTAACCCTTCTATATGTATATTGAACTTTCTTGTTCTTGCTAGCAATTTCTTTGTATTGAAAACCTTTGTAAAACCATAGGGAAAGGTAATCAGTAATTCGTAGATTTGAGTGTACAATGTTTAATGAGATACCAATAGAAGAAAAATACAATTTTCCCTGCAGAGGAAATAATGTTAGTTTCTTTTAAATTCTTCAAATTCGAATAAATAAAATCTAGAGACAGTCCACCCATTGACTACTTTGAAATTTGAATATTGTGATTAGAGTTTAAGGGAGACCATAATCCACTCTCTACTGTGTCATTTTGCACGGCGATACGTCCATAGAAATAAATTCTTTTCGCATCCAGACATTAACATCCCTATGCAGCTGGTGTGGCACTATTCGAATTACCGTAATAATTCATGGTTATTGCAACCCTTACAACTGCAGAGTGCAGTCATGCAATCATGTGTTACACAAGCAAAGATCAATTGTACTTGCCTGTATGCCCCACCATACATCGTCTGGACATCCCCTAAATTCGTACGCGAGGGTGGACTTATTGGCGCGGCATAGAATGTAGGGGTTCGAGCAATATTAATGGAAAAAGTTTCTGGGACAATATGGTAACAAAAACGGTAGACCGCGTACAGTTCCCATATAACCCTTTTAATGGACACAAAATGGAGTTCTATACGTCACAAACAACGTTTCCCAACTCTCGTGCTTGTAATTATAATAAATTCCTGGAAAGAGACTCGTTAAGGGAGTTTTCGCGGGTCGTTTGTTATGTAACGTTTACCAAATAATAATTTTGCTGTAAATTCAACTCTTGCCTTGCCAACTTAACTCTTGCCTTATTGTGGCAATTTATTTTTGCGTAACTTACCATTTTGAGAAAACAAAATCTCGTTTACGCGGGCCTGTACTTGAAGACGCAGATACTGCCTTAAAATTGAGTACACTGGAAGTTAAATAACTAGTTTTAGTAAGCTGACTTTTCTAATAAAAATAAAGGAGGATTTAAAAAGAGTTATAGAAATATTTAAACTTTCATGAAACCATATTATGTAGTAAAACATTAGTTTAAAAATGAGTGCTCTTTTATGCTATTTTATGTTATTATGAATGGGAACTATATCTCTTAGTTTTTGGTCACTTTAACAAGCTAATTAAATAATTACCCTCATCCTATTAACTTTGATCAATTCGATTGCGTTAATATATTTCGAGCGCCGAATTATTGAGCTGCGAAGTAGATAATCAAGTCGAAGAATTACGTATTGATTAACCTACATCGGAGAAATATTGCTCGCTTTTGACTTTGGCAGATATCTATACTGATACAATGTCGTAATAATTATTCTGTATTGTAAAGAGAATTCATCCAGTATTCTTGCTAACAATGTACGCGGAAAGGTTCTATAGGTCGACTTGAATAATTACGTTGTACTAACATTGTATGCTTTATTATGACATTACGTGGGTAATGTAGCAGCTAATAGTACTGGTTTTGTGTTAGACCACCACCAGTACACTGAAGAGATTTTCGACGCTTTAATGTTATGTACCCTAATGAGAGCGATATTTCTAGTAACATTCACTTATCATGGCAAAAAGATTTTGCCTTTTGAAAAAATAAGTAAATAAATAGATAATTTATTGTCGACCTAATTGTTTTTGATTCGTTTTTAAGAATTTTTAATAAGTTTGATGTTTACATTGTTTCCCTTCTTAGGATCATAACTTTTATTACGGTAACGCAAAGTTCGTGAACCTTGTTGCCATGTATACACTTTCCTCATAAAAAAGCTGCACAGGATATTGCTTTTATGTATTAACGAGTTTTCTTATATAAGGTTTTAGCAGTTTCATTGTATACAGTCGTTCATATTTTGAATTTATTGGATAATTGGATTGGAAATTAATTCATTTTAAATAAGTCTTTAACACATTTCGCTGAATATTTCTGCTGGATTTTTATCAAAATTATGATGAAATTGCTAAATAACGTTTATCTCGTTGTTATCATGCAAGGCTAGTATCTTGAAATTACCATTTTAATTTACGTTAACATTATTGTGCACAGAAACAATATCACACTAATGAAATTGCAACGTTTCATAGCATGCATACGTTGGAATGTTACTATGTACATTGAAACAGAATATTACTAATTGTTGAATATTTTGTAAATTTTCAAGTGATCTACATTTCCTTTAATAATAACAAATTGACTTATTATTAATATAAATCTTATTAATTATATAGTCACGAACAGAATCTAGAATAATTATAAAAGACAGCATTAGAATGCATTATATGACAGCATTAAAAGGTAGAATCAATAATACTGAAAACATTAATATATAAACTAAAGCTATTACACTACAATAATATAATATAATATTTTTCAATTATATAGGATAAAGTACTACTAACAAATCTGAAACCACAAAACTATGCTTTCTTAAAAAAACGAATTGTCTAATACTTTTCTTGGCGTACACCTGTAGACCAAATTAACTAACACAAATGAGAGTTAAAAGGTTGTTTGTGGATAGTTGTACAAGCAGTCCCTCAAGTACAGAAGATTTATATTACGTAAAGTTTGCGATTTCAGCCGCGCGAGAAATTAAATAATTTTCCTTATTCAGTAATGCAGAAGGAAATGGCAAAGTGGTGCTAACCTGGCGGTGGTGAAGTGAGTCGCTGAGCTAAGAGGAGGGGTTGGTTGGTTGGTTGGCGCTTGTAATGAACTCTCGAGGGCCAACTTGACTACATTTATATGTATGAACACGGAGGTGTACACGTGTGTGTGTATTTACACCTTCGTGTGAATACATGTGTACACATATATAAACGGCATAATATGTATTACACATATTCGCAGGTGTTCTACACACACGGGTGTAGGTAGACACACGTACATACTAGGAAGTCAAATTTACACTGAATTTCGAGGTGTTACTTTATGAATAGTCATATTTTGGAATTTCGTGTTAGAAAACAAGGCATTCCTTATTGCGTTTACTGTGTTGCAATATTTGACTTCTATAAAAATGTAGATAACGTATACATGTATATAAAATGACAATGTTTTTAATATTATGCTGTTTACAAAAAATGTTTTATAGAAAGAGGTTCAAAAAACACTGTAATATTTTTTCTATGTAAACTAGTAGTTCCTTTTATTTTTTTGTGAGCTACAGAAAAAACACATTTATATGTGAAGGGTATAGCGTAAAAGCCAACAAAGATCTAAAATTGAAACTTTACAGGAAAATAAAACTAAATTTTGAAACATTCAAAATAGGATACTTTTTTCACTGAAAACTTTTTTGAATTGTTGGTGTAACGCTTGTGTTTTTTTCTGGGACTGTAATCACTTTATATTTTAATTTATTTGTGAAATTAATTATTTACTTAAATGGTCATATGATTATATGGCTTTTTGGTAAATTTCGTAATAACTTTTTATGAGTACTGTAGCAGTTTTTGGATTAATTAGGTTACGAATAAATTTTACTCTACAAATTACGTAGACTATATGGGCTAGTTCTCTGTTTTAATTTAACATGTTTCTTTCTTTTTCTGTACTGGGTTTCATGATTTTTCAATAACTTGTCACTCAATGTCAGTTAAACGTTTCTTGTTTCGCTCCATCATATTTAAATTACCTATGAAAACAATAGCATGCTGTCATAATCTTACTTTTACATATATGTTAGACTCTATCGATTTTTATTCTGCACCCTTCATATAGCGTAAAAAAAACATTCCATTCCATAGGACCATCGTCATAAAATACCCCTGTTGTTTTTAGTGATATCAAAATACATGTACCTAGTAAAGTCTCCTATCTGTGCATACCATCTAATTGCAGTTTAATTCTCGACACGTTGAGTTACATACGTTATTTAACCCAAAAAGCGTCAATATTTGAACGATAAAATCCCCTTCAGGTTAAATTATTTCAGTCACGTGGAACTCTATGCTTGCAAGTTTTGCATTTACACGGACAAGAATTATAATACACATGGGTATAATTTTTGGTTGCCTAAATTTATTTTTCTTGATCGTCATGATAAGAGATGCCACTGCCCATGGCACTGAACATGATAGAGTTGGCTGCATTTCCTACTACTGGTACCTATCAATTCAGTGATGCAAATTGAAAGAAAAATAGTTAAAATACACCAGAAAAATCTATTAAAAAATACAATGTTACATTGTGTATTTGTAATTGTGAAGATCCTTGATTTTAAATCTAATACAAAATTTCACATGAATAGGAAACTTTTGACAGCCATTGTATGTACCAAACTGTGTGAGCCAAGGGCCACGTACATGAATGGCTTAGTGGTATTAGACAATTCAACGACCTACAAACCATAGCCTTAATTACAAGGTTCAAATAGCAGTCCCATCTCTTGACGATTTTGTTAGCGACCCATTGAAAGTTAATCTTCTTTCTTACGAGTGGTCAGTCGTGGTCGGTTACAAATATGCCAGTGAAAGCAATTATCCTGGTAAACGTTCGCTGGAGACCAATTCTCTTCTATTCTCGTGCAATAAATCTGCGAAATTTCATTTATTTTGCTGTTGGTAGATAATACTCCATGATAACGAAATTTACATAGTTTATCGCATTTTAGTTCTGGAAAGTAATTAATTATGTGTACCCAAAAACTGAAATTTTTATTTCCGAAGGTACCAGTTACCTGAAAATCATTTAGGAATAATGAAGCATAAAGCGTTTTAGGGAATGTAGTACTTACTTTCTCTTTGTTACTCGAACTATTTTGAAATTTATTTAACAAATTTTAAAAGTGTCTCAATAGTAATCAGCAGAAGAGCTCATATTTTACATGCTAATATCAATTTCATTCGGGAGAAGGTCGAATATAGTTCAACAGAGCACTAATTTATCAATGCACAATTATAAGATGAAGTCTTTCGCACAATTAGCTTTATTCGCAGTTCGCGGAGTTTTAGAGGTTTATCGAGAAATTCTTCTCCGTTTAAGCACGAATGCACGCTGAGTTAATTAATTTTCTAATAGTTTTGTAGAATGACGAAAAAATGAACTGACATTTTCCACATTTAGTACAAAAATTATGTAGATAATTATTTAAGCAATTTTTTTTTTTAATTTCTGCAAAATGTCTTACGAAGATAACCTTTTACCTATAGTTATTAACCTTTTACCTATTGTTATTAATGCTAGAGTGAATTTCGGATGATTTCAAGTTGCTTTTCAGTAAACTAATTGCCCATCTGGGAAATTTTCCTTGTAAGCGATAGGGTCAGTCTTCTTCCTTTTCGTATCAAATCTCCCATTTACAGTACTTCATGTTCCTCTCCATCTCTCCTCCAGAAGGTATCTCGTAACTCTTCAGACGATTCGTGCTGTACAAAGCAATTTTTGCATAGCGTTGCGACGAAACGAGGACACGGAATGGAAATTCTCATTATTTAATGAAAACAGCTGGCTAAAGTATTTCTCGACCTGCCCGGACATTCCAAAGACACCTCGACTTGGGAAACGGTATTCTGGAAAAATTCATCGTCGGATTCGCGCTGTCCTATTTCGCTCTGCAAAGTGCCATTCTTCCGTTCTGACCGCGGTTCTCTGTTCAGAGTGCTGTACCGTTTTATCTTTCAATGATGCGCCTTGAAACTCTTTTGTCCGCGGCGAATGAACGTGCTCAGTAGCTCATAGGAGCGACTAAAACTACGTTGTCATGCCGTGACGCGAGGAGAAAAAAGGAGGGGACGAGATTAAAGCAATTTCGTTGGCCACTTTGTATTCCTACCCCTCACAAAGCTTTGTGGATGGTCGATGCTGGTCACCGTCGTGATTTTTGCACCCGATTGCTGCATATTTCCCACAAAATTTTCATATTTTCAGTTACTCTTTTACTTCTTGCCATGCAGTCTCTTGTATAAGGTCGGTTAGGAAACACGTGTCCAGGGTGAATTTAACGAGATTATATGTAGACATTAGTGGCAAGCACTTTTGGATTCTGTGGATTCGCGAATTTGCGCTGCAGACACTTTGCCTCTAGCGTTGCCTTTATAACAAATGTTTAGAGTAACTTTTATTGCTACACAGGAGATGTCACTGGAAGACATTTTGTCTCGGCACATGGCAATACTGCTCCAGTATGTATAGAGTGATTTAGAGTTAAGAGGCAATCGAACAGGAAGATGGTAGAAAATGAGAAAGAAAGTACAGTCTTCTTTCACGATGGTGAAGAACTTATAAAGGCATGTACCTTTGTTACATAATGTGTTGAGTAGACTTCTAAAGTCAACTCAAAATAATTAAAATATATAGTGATCATAATAAGCAGCTTATAGGGACTGAATATATATCGTAATTTTCAAGGTTTCACAATAAATTCGTTTTGCTGGACGTAGAATAATTCTTAAACGACTTAATTTATTTCGATGCAAAAATTAAAACTGTACAAACACATTTTTGACTTCCTACAGTTCGACCTCCATTTTGTCAGATCACGTACCCATGGTCAAATCAGATGCACGTTTACTGGAGAACGGAGCCAGATGCGAGGAAAGACGTGATCTCGTAGGGAAAGATCGACGTGCTCTCTAATAAATTCTCTCTGATTTGACGCTGACGTGATTGCTCAAAAGTGAAAGGTCAATATAAAGTCCTCGAAACTATTCTGAACTGTTGGGTACCACAGACTCCGAACTTTACGTTTCAGCGGGAACGCATCGGCGAACTGTGACTGCTTGAAATTATCGATTCCAGTATAATTGCATCGGTCGATAATTGGCTGTGTCAGCAGAATCACAATGCCATGGTAAACTAGTTATACGAGGCAGAAGTAACAACTTCATTAACGCACCAACACGTTGCGCTCTTGTACAACAGCCGATCGCAATTTTGTTTTCAAGTATTCAGTTTAAAACGGCGTAATGGGATTTGCATATGCCATTGGCTCGGCGTTACCTTTATGAGGACATAAAAACGCTACAATAGAGGAGGGAAAATAGAAAACGATGGGAGGTGTGCTATTGTCTCAGAGATTGAACATTCAGCTTTTTTCTTATCGGGCGTAACGAGTGTCTTGTATTTTAATTAAACAGGGTAATTGAAAAAGAGTTTAATGTAGGATAATAGAATTCTATTTTAGATTATTTACATACTACTTTTGTACTTTAACCCTCGTATGATGAATGCAGGGTCACTTTGATCTTAAATACAGTACAAGATATCGAAAGTATAATAAATTTATTTGTAAGAATCATACAAGAAATACATTTATTTCATATATCAGGTGTAAAGAAAACTAGAAAGGAGTAAAGTGTGTAATGTTCACACTACGTTTTCCTATGACCCTGCATTCGACTTCTGAATCGAAAACTATTCGCCTTCTAAGTGTTAATCATTTTCGTTACAATCTGAGAATGAGTTAATTCAACAATTTTACAGAAGTCCATCCTCAAAGTGAGTGTTCAAAGAGACTATCTCACTATCATAATAACATGCTACTTCAGTTGTGTTGAACTAACGTGGTCACTAAGAATTTAAATACCTACAAGTTTTCAAGAATTGGAGTTCGAAAAATTGAAGGAAATACTCGTATACCAAACAAGTTAAAAAACTGATAAATGAAAGATTTGAATATTCAAAAATTTGAAAAGCTTAAATAGAAATAATACTGAGACCCTTAAATGATCTCACCTTTGCGTGCCAAGAATAAAGTACTTCAATGTTCCGAAATCGATTAATTTCGAACGTTGTAGTCTCCATACACTACTTCCCTCACAATCTCATGAATGTCTCCTCGTCCACGATCTAGAGCATGAAAAGAAATTCCCCGTTAAAAATGTCAAAATAAAGAGGAAATTCGCTTAGTAGTCTAGGAGCGAATTAGTTAAGGCTAATGCTCTTTACAAAGCTGCCCGTAAAGCTGAGAGCTCGTTGATCTACGAGTAGCCGGAAATGAGAGGATGCACGGTTAGAGCCACCGATAGAAGAAGCCGGAAATCCGCGTTCGCTGGCTAGACGCGACGATGGAATAGCGAAGGGCGAAACGTAGTAAAGACTGGCGCGTCGAGAGAGGTCGGAATGGCCTGCTAACAGTGGAAATGTCAGCGAAAGAGGCGACAGTGTCCCTTTCGAGGCGCGATTGCGAGACGAACGAGGGAGTTGCGTTCCATCGATCGGCTAATGCAACCGCGATGTAAACGTTTTACGCAGCGATAAGATTGCGCGATAGTGTTCCCGCGACCTAGAATCCTCGTGGATGAACGTAGGCTGAGAGGCTGACGGGCAAATCTCCATCTTCTTCACGAGTTATGGCAGTTCTTAAGGGATCGGTTTAAAGTCTCTGAGCAGATGTATTCACTGTTGCTTAGAAGTGAGATATGAAGATTTAACTTTGAGATATCCCTTTCTGCCGAAGGCTGACGTGCTAGGAAGAGGTGGTAATGTGGAACAGAGTGTAATATGAAACAGGTAATCATTTCTGAAAGTAGGTTTAAGTAACATCTAAACTGTCAACTTTTGTATTTTAGATAAATTACAATTTTTCATAAAGCAAGTTTGAAAAATATTACAATCATTTTTGTTGCTGAATCTAACATATTATTTATGCTTGGGTAAATGCTACATAGGGTGATTCTGGCAATTAGACGAGGTTAGAGAACAGTTTTGAAATTGTATTTGAGGCTTCATTTTAAAGTTTCTAAGTTTTGTAGAAACTCTAGAGTTCGCGCCAAATGTGTCTGACTTATGGTCTATTTTACTACTAGCGGGCATTAGCTAGGTTAGCCACAGCGATCTGAGTAGAATAAGTCAATAAGAATAACTCTATGTCAGACACATTTCGTACGCATGATACAAGATAGTATAATATCAAATTCAGCTAATTTATGTAATTTTTTGTTATTGGATTTTCAGTAGCATTGATACCACACAAGAAAGACATTTTACTTACTGTAGAAAGGTAGGATCATTCCATAGCTTTTGAATAGACAGGAACTGTCTACTAAGTTATTGATAAACGTCTTCAAACTTACTTGCACGATATATGAACATCTTCAAAATAGCAATAAGGGAATAAAGGGTATTTGCACCGTGAAAAGCCGTGGGATGACACGAAATAGCATATCAGAAGTGGAAGTGTCATCGATAACGTCGAAAGTATCGTCTTTTGCGCGAAGCAATTCCAGAAAAGATGGAAACTTTCAATTTCCTATTGAAGATTTATACGTGCCTACATAGTCTCGTTGAGAGTTATATTTTCATGGATAAAATGAAATCTCAGATTCATAAGTTATTAATCCTTGGAATCAATTTCCATTAATATTAAAATACATAATTTACAGTAAAATCGGCATTAGAGTTAAACACAATTATATCAAATTACTTCTTACGTACAGGGTAAATCGTTCAGATGAGATCGCTAATAATAATATTTGCGTTTATATGTCACATAATATATTAATTAGATGATGAAGAGAAAATTCTTTTCAAGGTATACTATTACAGGTAATTCCACTTACGCAGAAACAGTTTAATAATATCTAATACATATAATAAAATTCTATGCGACATATTATTCTTATTATGTTTACTGTACTATTATGATACGTGCCTACTAATTAATTAAATTAACGTAGTCCAGAAAACATGCTACCACCTGAGGCTATTATTAAATGCAATCTCAATATTATACTTCTGTGTACTTGCAACGCAACAGGAAATTACCTATATTTTTCAAAAATTTAAATTTATGGTTTAATTAAAGCAAAGAGGGTAGAATATAACATATGTATATTTTCAGTAGAGAGAGTGAAATAAGGAAATTTTCCTTTCGAAAGAAGAATATAATGAAACATAATTTGAAGTTTAAAACTTTATATGAAAATATCTAATTTGCACACCTGTGCCTGTGCACGCATATATGTGTAGATTTCTAAATATTTAAATGTATAAATAAGCACATCTCAATCTTCGAGATATTTTCTCTTGCTTTTGACTAGCTTATGCCATCCTATTGACTAATTTCTTATATAGCATTTTCGCGAACCTTTATTTTCCATAAAATGATTTTTTTACAAGACGTGTCATAATAGTCAAAATACAGTGGTCCAAAACTCTAAAAATGCAAATTAAAGTTAGATTTTCAGCCTCCCTGGAAATCTAAGAAATTTTACATACTCTTGTATCTATATAGTCTATTTAATTAAAATGAAATTTTATACTCATTCAGTACTCGTGGTTTCCCATTAATAAATCTATTATCATAAGTAACAATAAGATTTACATGATTTCTGTCGCGATCTCGCGGAAAAGCTTCGATAACGTCACCGCTTAAGCAGTGATCAGCAAGCAGATTACGAAATAAAGTCGGCAGCGGGCATTTAGGAAGTGGACTCGGCGTCTCGAATAAACGTCTCGGATAAACTGCGATCAATTTGTTGGAAAAGTCTCGAACACGCTCGCGAATCCTCTCGGTTCTAGCTCGACGCTGGTGACACGGTTAGGTGTTCGTCGGCGCGTGTAGAACGGTGAAATTTAAATTCGAAAGAAAGTTTTGCAGGCAGTGAATCAGGAAGTTTCGCGTCTTCGTGAATATCTCGATGGGCAATCAGTGTCGTATAAACATTATTCAAGCGGTCGGTTGGCTCAAAGCGGTGATGCAAGAAGGGAAGATATTACGGATGAACGAACAGAAATCTTACTTTTCACTGGAACTCGGTGAAATTACGGCATCGGTCGCGCTAACAGGGTATGCGTGTACTAGGAGAAGCATACGCCCATGAAAAAGACGTAAAGGACCCGACAGGGGACGAAACCATGAGTGCATGGAAATGGAAATCGTGTTGCTTGAGAGATGGTCTAGAAAGGAGCGCGAAGGATGAGAGATATGGTCAGGGGGAAGAAAGTTGGTAACAGAAAAATATGGGCTAGATGAAAAGATTCGCGAAGGTGGAAAGAAGGAACGGAAAGTAGAGACGAAAAGTTCAAAGATTTCTTCTTAACACTTTGCGGCCTTTAGAATTAACTCGATTTTATATCAAGGCGCCCACTGAAAAATCACATTTTCACTCATTTCGAACACCCGCCAACTTTCTAGATATAGTTAATCAAAAATTGGATTACTGTGATATATCTTTGTGAACTACAGTCTAAAATAATGTCTTTTAAAACAACTATTCTGGAAAATGTAATATTATAGGAAATATGCTTTTCACTCAGAACTTTGAGAGCTCTTTTCACCCTTTAGTTATGGGCCAATAAAGTAAGTACATCTTGAATACTTTAGCTATTTTACATGTATAAAATTTCAAAGTCATTGTTTGATACCTAAATGATGTCTTCTGTCAGATTCTGTCCTCTCAGAAAAGATTCTTGACATTTCTTTTCTTCTTTAATTTCTGTTACTTCTGCCAGAATCCACGATTCAGCTTATCTTTGCTCTTGGATCCTTGGTCACGCATTATAGTATAAAGTTACAATTTCTTTTAAATCCAAGATGTCTAAATGGCCTCGGCGAAGGGCCTCGTAAAAGGAAGTCTCGTTTAGTACAGACACACCGACCGTATTTTTTCTTTTACCATGTCGATGAAGGGGGAATTAATGGAAGGTGAGGGTTGGATTCCATCGAACGCAAGCATTGGCTGGCGCACGAGTAAATCATAATGCGATTCTAAAGGGGCGGTTCAGACTCTGAATGCAGGATATCTAGAAGCAAAAGAGAAGAAGACGCACAAGAGAAATCGCTTTTACCTTTTATCTTCTTCTTGTTCGGAAGATCGCCTTCGGTATCATTACACGCTATATCTCTTTGCTTAATTTGCGTTAGAATTACGACTATCGATCACAGAGTGCAACTAACTTTCAGTACATCTATAATAATTTTATTTTTCTACATTCGAAGATAAAAATAGAGATGATATACTACTGTAGAGAATGTACATTATGCAAACAAAGCATGCATAGCACTTCTACTTCGAATTCTGCACGATTTCTTAGAAAAGGAAAAAAATGAAATTTCTTTCGAAACAAAATATGCGAACTCTCAGAGTGTAAATTTTAATAGAGATAAAAAATGAGAAGAAACATCTGGTAATGTATATCTATACTAGTGAAATGATTTTGTAAGCACTTGTTCGAAACAAGTTTTAATAACACCTTTTAGAATGTCGTATCGTATTCTAGGCGAAAAGAGAGCAATCTTTTCCAACCATTTATCAATGTTCCTCAGCATTAATGTTGACGTACACATTAAATATTTATGATCGTTTTGCACCGCAACTCGGTGAAGAACTGCAAACACGTTCGAGTTTCCAGAGAAAAAAGAACGATTTTCATTCGAAATTGCTAAGCGTCAGGCTCGATCAATCTTTTATGTAAATAGGAGTTAAACATAGATAATATCAACTTTAAAGCCAACTAATTCCGTTTGTTAAACCCTTTTGCGTAATTATACATTTCTGTATAACGCGGACGCAAATGTAATTGATGATTTTGATTGCGACACATTTAACGCTTCCTCGAATCTAATTGCATACGCCACTATCGACATAATTGTTAATTAATCCTCGGTATGCATCAACTTACAACTAGCCAGCGAATCACGGCAACGTTATTAATTGGATTATGATTCGGCCCATATAATTCTGCAGATCGTTCAGAGATTGACACTATTCTTTGTGATTAACGTATTCTCATCTGAAGTGTATCTTAATAGGATTTGTAATTATAAAATGAAATTGAGAAGATAGTTCACTGACAATAAATCAATACATTTATAACTCTGTTTATCCAGAAATGAACATCAATTGTAGTATCTGTCGCTCATTAACGATATCAATACTTTAGTGACAATAAATTAGCGATATTATTTTGTATTATAATGTATAATAAACTCTCGTCAATTCTCTAATTATATAAATGAAAGGAGCGTGAACTTCTAATTATATCGATGAAATTAGTATATAACTCTGATTATGTAGAGTAAATGGATACGAATAACGTTTCAAAGTCTATAAAATGATTAATTGTTTATTACGTGTCAACCAGGAAGAATTGAGAAATATCATTCTATAATATATTATGACATGGATAAGTGCTATATGCCATTAAATGAATTAATACATTAAGATAAGTACGCTGGCTCTATCGACGAAAAATTCGCTCAAATGTAAACTGCATTTTCACAATGACGAATTTTGTAAAGTGCACTGCTCGATTGTGTTCTACTGCCGCCGATTTTAGCTTCTTCCTTCCATTCGATAGACACGGAAGAATACGGTCATGGCCTGCACTTTATAATGCAAAGTAGCTAACACGTACAAGGTGTGCTATTAAGCAAGTGACAAAAATTTCCAGCGCTGCTATCAATATTTTGCAGCAGAATATTTTCTGATTCACTTAACTTCTCCTATTACCACTACAAATACCTTAACATTGAACACATGCTGTACAGTATAATAATAGAATATTATGATTTTTTAAATAATTAGTATTCTTTATATTATAAAATTAAATTGGATTTACTTCCAGAAAAGTTAAGCGATATAGAATACATTTGTACAATCTGTTCAGAGTTAGAATCTGTATTTGTATATGCATATGTAATCTCTATGAATTTAAACAATTTAAGAATATTGGAGGAGCATCTTATCTTGCAGGACACCGTGTATGCCATTGATGGCACGACAAGTATCTACCCGATGCTCGTGGTTTTCGAGGTCAATTACAAGTCGTTCTTTAAGTAACAGCCTCGGATACGATCTTACGCTTCATTTGCATGCTGGCTTGCTGATTAACATATTTCATACTAGGCATACGTGGCAACGTCTTTCATTCCATTTTAGATTATAAATCAGTAGTGGAGTGTACTCGCTGCATGTAAGGAAATTACATCGATTAAAAACACATTAAAGTGCATTCATGTTTATACTGATAAGATTGTAAAATATATTTTCTGAGTTATCTCTGAAAATTAATAAACTGAGAGTCAAAAGTTAAGCAAAGTATGTTTAATGCAATTATACTGCGATAAATATAGTTGCATTCGTATGAAAACGATTTTGGAATTTTGTTCTTTTAAAAGGAGTATTTAATAATCTTCTAAGAGAAATATTTATTAATAATTCTTGTTAAAATTAGTGGGAGGGAGGAGTCTTCATAAAAACTTAATTCTTTTGTGCAAAAATTAAAGACGATATTATCCAACAATATTAATAGTATAAAGTTGACAATAGAGAAAACTCGGAGTCGTAAATTATTATATTCAAGGTGGCAAACAGAGTTATAGACGACGAAAGAGAAAATTTGGAGTCATAAAATTGATAGTGTCATAAACCGGAAAGGGATTATAGGAGTAAGTAGTTAAAGCTAAGTCTCTATTATGCTTGTGTCCTTCTTATATGTATAATAGTCGGATTATACATCATTTCTGGGCTAATTCCTTAAAAGATAATTCCATTTACTACGTTAAGTAACTTATGACACCTAATTTTTTCAACAAAATTAGCCTTATAAGGGTGAGATGGTGTTATTGGCATCTGTTATAATAATAAAATAAAAAATATATTATTGTATTACATGTTTCAGCTTTCGTAGAAAATTAGGGATATTGTATTATATATCATTTTACTCATTCGACAAAATATAAATATGTGTAGGGGAGGGTGTTTGACAAGTATCAGAGGTTTTAAGGAGTGACTCTATATGACACAGCAAGACTATAATCAAGAGTGAATTAATTGTTACAAATGTATTTGTAAAGTATGAGTGAAATATGTCTGACTTGGACACTTACTCTATTTCTACTGTAAATCAGCCAGGTCAAATGCAGCAGTGTCGTTAGAGTAAGTCAAGTCAGACATATGTTAGGTGTATTTTAGGTGCTTTAGTAATACTTAATAACTCTGCAACGAAGCTTGCAACGCAAATTTGTTATTCTTCATTTTCATCTCATTTTGGTATGTAGAATTAATCAAACGAAAAAATGACCTTCTTCTTGTTTAAATAATACGGATCACGTGATAATTATTAGCACTCTGTTAGGACATTCCTAAATCTGTTCACGGTTAATCGCCCCCGAAAAATACATTTTAGACAGGAGACCAGCTACCTAATTGGCTAACGAGATGGAAAATCACCAAATGGGACGTGACAGTGTAATTTCTCGAACTAACGGATTTTTAATGCGAACGAACATGGTTCAGGGGATAAACTGAACCTATACGTTCACAGTAAAAGTTGATACGATTTTGCAATACGATATAAAACAGTCATTTTCCTAAAATTCAAAAATACAAAATAAGGATTAGCATTACTATTATCATACTACTAAATTAGTAAATGAATTTTTGAAAACGTGTAATGTTCAGTGATCGAACTAAATTATTGTAATGTACTCGACGTAACTAATTTTTCAAATTTTTCAAAATCTCCTTCAAGAATGAAATCCCTTTCTGTAAATCCATTTATATCCACCTAAAAATATATTTAAAAAAGTGGTTAATAAGTTTACAACTCGAAAATCTAGGGAAAACACATTTCGTCGTCGTCTACGGAGGTTTCATACAGAGGGAAGCGTTTCGTCGTTGAACGCATCAAGTAGCGCGCTGTAATCCAGATTAGCTCTTCATTAATTTCGTTTATTTAATTACGAAGGATAGAGTTCTCTTCTTTGATCGTCTTTCTCGCCTTCGTTTCTCGTATTTCGTTTAATAGCACGCCGATGTAAAAATGAGGGCAAAAATCTTCGAGATAGCAAGGTAAGCTACAATCTTGTCAGGATGTATTTTTCTTGTAATCGCGTATCTCTCAGTTTCTCAGTATTTCGTCCTGGGAGAAAGTCGGATCATTTAATCCTGCCTCGAGAGATGGGAAAAACCAGAACGCCAGGATTGATCCTAATCCTTCCTCCTGTTCTTCCTTTTAGATGCTTCTCGCTTCCGTATTCCGTCTTCAGTTATTTATTCCACCTGTTCTCTTTGAAGCATTGTCCGAAGTTTTCTTGCCCGATCGAGTGATCGATTGGAGGAGCATCGAAAGGACGAGACTCCGGGGTTTTATCAATGTTTAACTAGCTACCAGCGACGAAGTTATCATTGAAGGAATATATCAGTCTCGTGACGGTTCGTGCCGCGCGTACTGTTGAAACATTAACGTGAAGGACTTGGGTTGACTTCGGATCGCTATTCATCTTTAAAAGGATTGTCGATCTCATTTAGTGTTCAAGAATTTGCAAACAGGGGAGAAAAGGGCAGGAAGGGGATGTTAAGAAAAGTTTGCTACGATACATTATGTATCAGAGCAACCTATCGATTATTCTGAAGTAGTATTCTACACTGTTTAATAAATTTTTCATATAGTTTGTTGAAATACAGGATAGGCATGTATTAGATCATTTTCACAGCTACTGATATATTTAATTAATTTAGGTACATACCTGGCTGATACTATTTAACGAAATTTGAGGTACTTGATAGTGGAATGTAGTCACTGAATCTAGCCACTCGATATTTAACGCTCACTTTACCAGCATAAAATGTGAAAATTAGTAGGTATTCCAATAATTGAAAATCAGTCAATAATGAATTGTTCATTTAAATTGTACAGAGAATTAAATTAGTCTTCGACCCATGTAGCGAAAATTCGCTTTGGAAATTGTGAAATTTGGTTCGTTGATTTACAAAACAAGAAGCATAGTATTTGTTGATAAAAAATAAATGGCATACTTATTTGAGTTTATCAAGACTTTTTATCGGAAATTTCCGCCCATACGATTCTGTAGATAATACTATTTTAAATACTTTTCACTGCTATGTAAAAGCAGAAATATTCTATGAAGTTGCGAAAAAATTTTGTGAAAACACCTTAATAGATGATACTCGTCACTAGGTTGTTTGGAAAATATAATGTTGTGAACAATGTTATAGAAAATCGTATGCACTATATACGATAATTTAGAATTACGAGTAAATTAAGCAAAAAGAGATAAGAGACGAGAAAAATAAATATTTTCACCTATTTTTATTTTATTTGTTAATATCAAGACTGTAAAATATTGCACAAACATTAGTGCATAATTAACCACCATAACATTTTTTAAAATAATATTGAATGCTATCAATTATTTTTGAAATTAAAATGAGAGGTTGATATAATGTAAATTCCATTGCAATTAAAAACACTTCACTTGTTGTTGCACAACATTTCATTAAAACTTCGTAGAAATGTGAGTGGTGAGTTTTGTTTATTTTTCCATGCGGGAGGTACACCTGTGATGGATTATCCGCTAACAAATATTTGATATCTGTACTTTTTGAAGCCTCATAACAACATAAAGGAAATTTGAGAAGAATTATGCAGTCAAATTTTCTTTTCGTTGTCCAATACTATTTTTTCTTCTGAAACTGTTCTCTTATCAACTTGATATTTAAAAAAGGAAACTCTGCTCAACTCTGCAGATCAACGAAAACATAGTGAAATCTAAATATTATTTGTTTCCCTTTGATCAAAATTTTATACGGAATTGTACATTTTGTAACCCTAAAAAGATCGTCTTTCTTCCACAAGGATAAATTTATTCAATGCCTGACGTTTTCTGGATTCAGTTCCTGCGTCTCTTCCCGAGGAAAAATGTTGATACATCCCTGCTGCATATCTCGTAGACGAAAATTCATTTACAAAAGGGGAAGAGGAGATATTTTCTTCTAGATTTTCGGCTGTGACGGGAGCGTAGACGTCGTGTCGGTTCGAGTGCAGAATCTCTTACTTATTTATATGTGCTCAGTTAGCTCGAAAGGACCCTTTTGACCTTACCTTGCTTCAGACTCCCTTTCCATTCATTGTGGCTCACCTAAGGCTGCATTCGTATTTCCGAGAAAACGTCGACATTGGGATTTTCGCCGTCGGCAGTTTGACGTTCCCTCCTTACAGAACGCCGGTTTCACAGACACCGCGAAGGAGGATGCCTTTCAGAGATAATAGGAACGGGAGAATATCGATCGTTAGAGAGATGTCATTAAGCATAAAATCGTGCATTTGTCTAATTAGGGTACCAATTATATCAAACTGGAAAATTTCTGGGACGAACCTGTAAAGTTACTAATATACAATAGGTACTTCGAATATATTTAACCCTGGTGTACTATTTAATTAATTGTTACATTAAAGTTGTTCAGATACAATCAGTCCTCATCGAAAAGACATAATATTAAAATAAATCTGGTAGCTTCTATCTCTGATTCATTAATATATCCCATTTTTCTCGTGTTTGGAATAAAAAACAGAGCAAACAAAAAATAGAAACTAAGAGATATCTTCGGTGTTCATCGCGTTTCACTTAAACGTAAAATTATAAGTATTTCATTTGCACCAGATGTGAATGTTATATCTAGTATTTGCTTATAATGTAGATACGGAATGAAATGGGATTTACTCGTGAAAATATTTCAGTTTTCTCTATTTCTTTCAAATTTTCCCCAGCTTTGACCCTCGCTGAGTCAATACTTCAGAAAGTAATTTTGTTTGTCACTTGAGGTCACGTGCAGTACCAGATTCTTTTTTAATGTCGCTTGTATCGTCATCGTTGTTTGGAGCAGATGCCCATTAGCGTGTCTAGGAGGACACAGATGAATCTTCGATAAGTATACATATCTCGATGGAAATTCGCAAATTATGCGGTGGGGTCACAATGCTGCGTAGCTGGGGAACCTGAGAGACCAGGATGAAACGATACGTGTCCCATGAGAACCGTCTCGCGCAAGATATACAACATTCGCCACGTACTATTGAATAACAGAGTTACCATCAGCCTGCGCCTCTCCAACCTTACTTCCCTCTGATCTCACCCTCTGTCGTTTGGGGAATATCGAGACGAAGGAAAAGGGGAATCGATGGAAAAACATTCGTCTTCTAGCGCGTGTACGCAACACGCGTTCGAACTGCCCTGTTTTCTTCCACAAAATGTTTACTCGGTTCCTCGTTATGATCTTTCCACCCTTCCTATATTTTTTCTTCATCTGTCGGGATGGTTCTTGTTACTATGGAGTACCTAATCAGCAATATGTGTCGGGTCTGAAGTAGTTTGGGGGAAATAGTAGGATTTTGTTATTTGAATTTATGTAGTTCTCTAACTGATGTGGTGTCAGCGTTATGACTGAAGTAAATTGACCTCTTTTATATCAATAGAAATCCTATTTTGAAGAATATTTGATCTTTTGAAAATACATAATATTTCTTCACTTCAATAAGAAGTTGAATGATGACAAATTTTATTTCATGCAAAAGAACTCTGAGTTACTTTAAGCATTCTGTATTTTTGGTTTTCGTTGAGTTGCTAGTATGAGATACATTTACTGAACTCTTGCCATATTAAATCTTTTAATAAAATGGAATCTAGTGGTTTGAAGATTGGGTCTTTTCAATTGATCTACTTTCTATAGAACTGTAAATTAAGTCTAATTAACGATTGACTTATTAAGAAAGAAAGAGTGTACCTACGTCTTTTTTAAATTAACTCTAATTAAATTAAAATTAAAATTAAATTAATTAAAAGCGGAAAATTAAATTAACTCGAGCTATGACTCAATTTATAATTGAAATTGAGGTTTTGAGTTCGCCAGAATGGCACATCTAATTAGCAGATATAATATATTATGTCGTTTCCAGGACGCGTGTTCCATGGCTCTGTATTAGTGCAGAATTCATTACGCACATGGAAACCTCCTTTCTGAGACTAAAGTTCCCCTCATATCATTTGGCTTAGAATTTGATGTTAGATGTATGCGTAATGTAAAGCGTGATACCTTCGTCATTAGGATTCGGATCAGATTTGAAACAGATTGAACCTGAACGTGTACTTAGAGGAAAATTCAATTTAGACCAAGTTTGACTCATTAGACCCGACTTGGGATCAGATTAGAGATGGATTAAGATGGGACTAGATGCTCTGATATACCTAAAATGTAGTCGATCTTATCATTCGCCCTTGTTTCTACGATAAATTAATGTTAGTACCCTTCAGGTAAACTTACGATTAATAGTTACGTAACCACCACTTGCAATAACATTAATATACAATGTCTGTCAGGAGCTTTCAAACCATCTACAATGATTACAGTCTGAATCAAATAATAGAAAAGTAGCTAATTTTGGACCTGTACTGCTCTTCAAGTAACCTATTCAGTTCCTTCGTACAGGGATACGGAACGATTACCAGTCCAAAGGGATCGTGCACAATTCGCACAGGTGAGAGAAACCATGGGGAAACGCGTTCTACTCAGTAAATTATCGTTGCGTCGCGCAAGGATCTCGACTCGCAGTTTCGCGGCTTCACGGCTCGGGAACTACGAATTCGCCGGCGCAATAGCAAGTAACTTCGCTTCCATTTCCGTTTGTAACGTTGTCCGATGATGCTCGACGCGGCAGAATCGAGACAGAGTATTCCCATGCACACCTCTTGTACGAACGTGCCGCAGTTATTTGGCTGCATTCAACCCACGATGCATACCTCAAATGCAAATACTCGAACGGCCCATACCCTCCATTGTTCTATTACCGCCTGTCTGTCCATCTTCCCTGTCCCGCTGCAAGAGCCACTGCGATATTAACTATCCTCCGAGTAACTTCTGCGATGGTCGCCGTAAGGGAAACTTCAAGAATCTTGTGTAAAACAATCGCGGCTCGTGGAAGCAGAATAATAAGTGGAGTTGGTTACGCGGGAGAGCTTCGAGGGTGTTTTACTGAGGACTAGCTGGGGGCTGGGGACGATAAGCTCTTTGTCCAGTTTGGAACTTTATATTTCGAGATATAGTTGATTCGTTAATGAGAATATATAGCTAAAGTATGCTATTAATTCAATGAATTTTTACTGAGGAGATTCATGAAGATGTGAAACATGGTCTTCAAAGTTTCTTTTCTCTAGATCTTTTTTGTTCGAAGAAATATGAAGTTGGAAAATGTCAGGTACTTAAAATTTTACTGTATAATTAATGTGACTGAATATTGTATTTATGATTCAAACATTGGACCAGCAAAATATCGTATAAGTTTATGAGAAGGTCCTACACTTTTCATTTCAGTGTGACGTGAAGTTAGGAAATATTTTAATATTTGTTGTGTTTTCATATACCATATTTATCTAAAAGTTAAAATTATTCATATGATTTATTTTTGTTGAAGGGTGAACTCTTATATATTCACATAAAAGCACGTTTTTTGAAAACTAATAATATCTGTTTCAAACATTTTCCTAATTTGCATATTCACGAAAATATTCCGAAAAATAACCTTTTTCTAGACGAGGCGAAGCATGTCGAAACTAACAACTATGAGGTGAAACTATTTTCTGTTAAAGTGTGTACGAAACATACACTAAAAGCAGTTTTAGTTCCCTGGTAAATTCCAATTTTAATGGATAAAATTGGAATGTAATTCGCAGATGCTACATCACTTTCGAAAATTAATGCTTATTCTAATTAGATGGAATTCTACAGTAGAAATTTATCTGCCTGTTTGTTCGTCCTTATCTGGTAGTACGAAGTTACTTTTATATCCAACAGTATACTATAAATGGTCTCTTTAATTCTCTTTCCGGCTAAGTTAATGTTCTACAACCTTTCCACTGCCCTGAGCATCGCTATTTCCACTAATTTTCAGACTCCACGTTCCGAGTGCTTCCTATTGTTATTCTCTGAAAAAGAATATTCTCTGCCGAGTTCAGGTAGAGTTATAACCTAGGTGTCACCTTGTTTCTGCAAAAAATTTTACTTCCCTGGTTCTTATCAAGCTACTTTGTTACCCTCTGAAAGTGTTGGAAATTATTTCTTGAAATATGGATTATTTTTTTATTTACTCTTGATTTTATCTCTTATCTAGTAAGAGTCTATTTCAACGTGACATTTTTTCTATCATAATAAGCAAAATAATAAGTATCACATGAACGAAATATAATTATCTATAAAAATATTTTTGTCACCTTATGCTAATGGCGTAGAATGCAGACGAAACTTAGATCAGAGTTGTATGGAAAAAGTTCGCCTAATTAAATCGATGTCAAAATGTCCAACATGAAATAAAACCACACAGAAAGGTAGATGGAGTTCAGGAAATTTGCAATAAGCAGAATTTTTCATAAAAAAAACCAATTACTTTTACATTTGGTGTATGTTGTTGCATTTAAATCATTTGTATCAGTAAATTATTAAAGCCTCTGCGTATATGTGTATTTTCAGTTAAAATTGACAGTACACGGTAGCTTTTAATATCACTGGATACCATATTTCGATTTACAATTTAATAAATAAATATTATCTTCTGTACCACCCTGTTACGATACAAAACAATTTCAGTTTTTGTAATATCAGGATTTATTCTGATTTTTAAAATACAAGTTGTTGACAGGGGTTCTATCTTAATAAATGGATTTGGATTCAGCTTGTAGAATGAATTGGTCATCGAAAAACGATTAATAAAAGTGTTCACGTTGCTTTTTCGTTATATTCTTTTTAAATTCACACATTGGAGCGTCTCTATTGTACGTTTTCACGACTGATAAGATACAATGCAGTTAATAGCAGCCGATAAGGTTTATGGAGTAGATGGAAAAGCAAAAAAAAGATAAACGGAGGTACATTTATTTGTAAGGTTCGACGTTTGAGGAAATTTATCAATGATTAATGTTGAATTGGATATGCTTTTTTTTCCTTTGTTTCCTGCTTTTTTGCTTAAACAGAGTAGATTCTTTTTCCCGATTAGGTACAGTGGAATCGCTAAGAAATATAGGTGCAATGGGAGGCATATTTTTAGAGCTTCACCACGATTTATATTAGATAGCGGAAATATACAACCATTCAGTTTATTCAAGAGAGACATTTTTTAATGTGGTCTATAAATATATGTCATTATAAAATTGTTCAGTTTCATAGAGTGTAAAAAACATTTATCAAAACTTGACTGCAGCATTGAGTATATTATCGTTATCTCTTATACATTACTTGCTGTTAAGAACAAATGTATAAATATGTAGTTACCTATACATACAAATAACAATAATATTATAGATACCTACATTATTTTCTGAATAAATTTTCAAAACCTAAAAGCACTCCTTTTAAAAAAAGATGTATCTCTTAAGTATCGAATTGAAAATTGGAAAGAGGGTCAAAATGTAGAATTCTAAGCATTAATACACTTCTTGTTACATCAAATAGTAGATATTAACAAAGTTATGGAACTCTGAAATTTCACAATTTTTCACAATGTAGTACTTCAGTGATGTAATAAATTTTACCAATAATGCATATAATTCTCTCTATAATAGCTTCCACTAAAAGCTGATAATAATTCAAACATCGAAGTACGCTCGATCTCGATTCAAATGAAAAGTTTCGACTATTACTCGCCCTCGGCACTTCAAAAAAGAAAAAAAAAAAAAAATTGGTCAGGGTGACTTTACAAGCTCATTCGACAAACTACCCTCAAGTGTACATCCTCGTTCTCTGCTAGTTTTTCTCCACTGACCAAAATCCCAGAATCCTATTTTTTAAACGCTTCCGCGAAGCGAAATTCGGTAGCAAAAAAGGGGGATAGAATAAAAAACTGAAATAGATCGGAGCCCCCGCCACGAAGGGAAAGAATCTAATTGGAAAGTAAAATACCTGCTGGTTGCGCGTCCCAGTTTTCCCCAGCATGGGCCGCTTTCAGAGGGAAATCTCGTTATCGTCATCGCTTCGAAATAAGCTACGAGAATGATTTCAAAGGGTACACTGTATATATACTTGTTCGCTTTCCCGCGATGATATACCTACCCCCTGCCAGTGGAATTTGGTCTCGTGCCAAACGCCCATGTACTCAGAGACGACTCCGAGTATTTACTCTCTTCTTATTTCATATAGAGATTCGGACCCGTGGAAGGGAACGAAGGGAAAGGAGACAGGGAAAGGCAGGGTGGGGGGAGGCGAAGAAAAGGCAGAAGAAAAAGAACGACAGGCACAAGAACCACCCTAAAGCTAGGAAGACGCAAACTCCTCGTTTGTTTCACCACCGAATAACTTTCTTCTACGTGCGAAAATTACTGAGTGGTTGGGTGTCGTGTGCCGGAGGGTCTTGAGAACTATGCTGGACAGTTTTTGATTACGTTAAGAGGTCATATTTTTCAGAGTAAGCTAGAGAAATTTGGTTTCATTAGGAATAGAGGAAGACATAGGCATACGAAATAGGGGAAAAATATGAGACACCAAGGTTCTGAGTATACGCGCTATTGACATATTTAATAGTTACTAGAAATTAAGTATTGGGAAGGTTATAATACTATCTCATAATAGCTGTTGTTATTTATTGTTGTTTGTTTACTTTATGGACTTTTGCTTGAGCCGTAACAGAAAGCTTTTACACGTACATATTGAAGTGGAATTTGCTATCGAGTTTACGAGTATTGAAATATTCATTTAAAAGCATTAAACAATTTCAAATTTTTAGATATAGCAAGAGGGGAACGTTGGCACAAGTTAGAAGTTTTCCTCCTTGAAACCTTATGCATGCTGCTTCTGGAATACGCATGGCACTAATTGTAGGTTCAGGTATCGTAACCATGGGGAATAATTGAACGCACATCAAGGTAGATTAGGATTACGTGGCGATGTTATTTATCAGGAACGTGGCCTTAATGAGGTTGCTCTGGCGTTTGAAACGAGAGAATACTAGTTTTGATCTGAAAAGGGTTTAACTCTCTGGAAGATTGATTATTGGACTAAATTTATATCGATTTATATCGATCTTATAACATCAGGAAATATAGAACTTTGAAGCCCTATATTGTAATTACAATATATTTTTTATTGAAATACTGGTCACTAGCATGTATTATCTTACCACTCTCCTCTGTGTATTAAAACAAATTATATTTATTCTATTTGGGTAAGGTCATGAAAGTAGTTCAAATAAAATGAAAATAGTCTTTAAATGAAATTAATTTTAAACTATTTTTCCGCTGAAAAAAAGTTAACAAAAAGATACTTAAATAAAATTTGTTATGTTAGAATGCAATTCTTGATCGAAAAAATATTGAAACATGCACAGGATGAAAATAACGAAAATGTTGCCAATTTTGTTATGTGTGATGCACTTGCTGAGTTTGCGAGAAATAGCTTATGCAGGATGCATCGTTGCCACTAATGGAGTTTTCGATTCGCGAAACGAGGGTTTGATCGAACTGAGAAGCCCGCTTGCAACAGTTTGTTAATTATCACCAATTAATTTGCACGGCTTATGCGTCTGTCATTACGCTGCGACATGCGGACACGATGTTATAGCGACCGTGTTTCTAGTGAATCACATTCGTTATTGACCGTTTGGCTATCAAACATTGCAAATGTGGGCGTGACAGGTCTTTATCAAAAAACTTACTGATTGCGTTGTAAAATCAATGGCAGTATTTAAAAATTTATACAATTTAAAACAGCACGTTTTGTTTTCAGCTAAACCAAAATATTTTTTGGGATTTTAGAAAACAGTTATAGATTAAACTAATAAAATTGACAAAAGAATAGAATTATTTCACGCAAACTATTTTATTCGTGTATTTCGTTTGAAGAAGTTATTTATTATTTGCATTAAATGATTTTGTTCTTTTTGTTTGGATTAATTTGTGGTTACTTACTTGAGAAATTTATTGACGTGTGCGATATAATCATCTAGTAATCACCGACATGATAGTAAGATACATGCATAGGAAGTCGTAATTCATGTTAACGATAGAATTCTATATGTAGTACATTACTCCTCCCATTAACGAAAATTAGGTACCATACTGTACAACAGTGGCACATAATTTAATATGTATTACACTGTAACTCAGAAGCTTGGTGTATGTTGTGATGTTAACACATAAAAGATTGGGTTCGTATAAATAATATTGTCATAGACAATATTATCTCATGATAATACGAAAAGTATATTTAATATAATAAAACTTACCTGAATCTTGAACCACTCTGATGCAAAATCATCTTATTTATAGTTAGTTAAATTTCAATTATTATAAGTATGTTTTATAAATGAGTAAATTATGCGTCTATGTGTTGTACTGTTGTTATTTGGCACACTACGATGTATGAATGTGAATGGTGTAAGTGACAGTGTTCAATTTTACTCATGATTAAAACAAATTTTTGCAATATTACGACTCAGACTAATGAAACCAAATGAAAAAAATTGAATGAAAAAATGAATGAATTATATACAAGAAACATGTATGCTCAATAGAAATTTATTTATATTACCGTGTAAAGTACTGTAGGATATCAAGACTGTATTCATTTAATTACTAGAATACTTGTGCCATTGTGTAAGTGTTGTGTCGTCATCATGTTATTGGTAACTTGTTGCGTGTTGCTTGACCATTGACATCGGATAAACTGTAAATGAAAATTGATACGGTATAGATTCGTGAATCTGACCAATTATAGAAAAAGACAGACTAAATTAAAAATTAAAACGAATTGGTGGTATACGATTGCAACATTATCCATAAAATACAGTTATCGTTCACGCTAATTTGGTAAACTGGAAGCGCGAAAAGGGACATGCTCCACCGTAATCGATTAATAAAATTCTCGTTTAATGTCTTGTTTAGTTTACAATGTTAACAAAAATAATTAACACTGCTTCATTACATTACTCTGCACCCTGTTAGTGGATGTATTACAGTGATACGTGTATCACATTACCGAGATAAATTACTCGTACATACTTGCAGCGTTTACTGCGTATAACAACGCGTATAAAACATTCGAACACTTTCAAATTTCCATCCAATTAATACTCTGCTATATTAACAACAACAAATTTGTAAGTGAAACAATTCAGACAATGTCCAAAATCGTTCGAAAGGTTCGAATAGTCAATTTATTATACGAGATTAATTTACTCTATGTTCAAGATTTTCGATTTAGATTTTATTAAACTTATTGGTAGATTTTATTGTCTGTGCACATACGCGCGATTTCGTAACGTTAAAAAAGTCTTTGGCTGTCAGGGAATGTTGTCACACTTTACTGCGTTTCGCATGTAAAAGTATTTCACATAAATGCTATCACATAGAAAATTTCACTGGCGCATAAATTACAAATGCGCTCTCTACAGTTAGGAACTCGGATGCAAATTGTATTTCAGCTGCGATCATAATATTACTCTAATTTTGATTATCGAAGAGAAAAAATAGTAGTTCTATAAATTGTCAGTCGGTGAAGTAATCGAAACTTAGTAAGCGTACTTTTAACGCGACGCAATCGATTGCATCACTATCGACCGCCTTACAATTAAATATTTAAGATTTCAACAAATATAGGATTTTGAATCGAAGACTTTTCAAACACTCTACGCGATCTACACTCAACACACACGCACACGTAATTCGTCTAAAATAATGTTCAAATTTGGTTAAATAATTCACTGATATTATAAAAGATATGTAGAATGGACTCTGTCACTCCACAACATTTCGACGAGATTAAAAACATCTATCGTCGCACAACACTGGATTTTCTCTTGGGATTTTTTTCGCATTGAATCATTTCGTCTCTCTGCACTTGTTACACCGGGGAAATATTTGCAACCTGATTTGCGAGTGCAAATTGGAATGTGATCAAGTAAAGGGCGGCATTCTCTTGAGCGTCAATGTTTTTTCAAATACTGTTAACGTAACTGTGTAGTTCTTTAAATATATTTTTACTATTTTTAGTTTGAAATTAGAAGTATTTGTAAGGAGAAGTTGTGATTAATGCTTTCTGAACGAAATTGGGTTTTCATTTTAGAGAATTTCATAAACATTAGTCATAAATTAATTTCTCAAGTGGTTGACATATCAGATTGCTTTGTTGCAAATTTTTTAATAACTTTTCCTGATTTTTATTCTAATATTCAATGCACTTTTTTTTAGTACAAGGAAAATTTAATTTTAGGAGTCGAAAGTATACCACTTCCGTCAGATTAATTAAAATATTAGGCCATGCGGAAAGTTCACGGCAGTTGACATTAGTGTTTCAAAATTAAAAATGAATTGTTTTAAAGAAATGATCATTTTCGGTAACGAGATACTTTATAAAAGATTATGAATTTTTATAAAATAATTTTAGAAACCGTGAGGATTCATAATCTTTCTAAGTGGATCCAAAATAATTAAACAAAAAAGACGTATGTGACTAGTTCAATATAAAATAAACACAAAATGAGTTCTGCCAAAAAAGCTAATTATCTCATAATTAATATGAAATCCTTTTGTCTACTTTCGAAAGAAGGATCCTTACATTCTGCTCCGATCTCTCTCCACCCTAGTAGATCCAATAAAATATAAATCTTGAAAACCACTTTCAACAAAAGCATTTCTCAAAACACCACATTTTGAAAAAATTCACAACTATCTCCTCCCACTCTCTCACCAAATTCCAAAGAAAGTTAGCAAGTTCTCATAATTCAGCACAGTCGACGAGGGCAAGCTCCCTCCCCAAGTCCTCGCGTCTTGCGCCCACAATTTCCGTCTTCTTCATTCGCTGTCAGAGACACAGCCGTTCTCCTGCAGCCTGTCGACTTCCTTGTGCGCGTCGCCGTTGCTCGAATAAGACACTTTGCTGTAGGCGTACATCAACGAGTCCTTCTTCCTCGAATACCAGTTGGCGGCTATGTAAATCGCGGCGACCGCGACGACGACCAGGTTGACGCAGAACAGGACAGTCATTCGGTAGAACCAGAGGGACGAGTGGATCGTCCAAGTCAGCTCCTTGGAGATGCATTGGGACTCGTAGCCCGACGAAAGCTCGGCGTCCTCGTGGCATCGAACGCATTGGGTGTCCAGGGGTCCTGTACAGGTCAGGCAGGAGTAATGGCAAGGTGCACAGACCGCCTTCGTCTCGTCGGACACGCCATACGTCTCTGCTGGACATTGGTACACGCACAGGTCATCGTAGTAGTACCAGTTCGGCTTACACTCTGAAAAATTACACATACATATTTGATGGCTCCCGTCTGCTCTCCGCCGCGCGCCAGACGTTCTTTCAGTGTGCTCAGTGTTTGTGTACTGTGGTGTTGGCTGGCTTCTGCAGACGTACGGATGACGACATGACGCTAGAGGATTTAGCCATTGCGACTAGCTCAGGCTCAAGGTCTCCTGTCCTTGCATATTTTTCTTTGCAGAAATCTTTGGTGATCTATCGTGGGTAGCTTCACGTTTTGGAGAAATTTAATAAATATTCTGCTGAGTCTAGGTTTCTATTTTTTTGGTTCTTTTTGTGGTGTCGTAAGAGCATAAGATAAAAGAATGTTGATGTGGGAATTCATAAGCTTGGTCAAGAAATGTAGAGTGATTTAATGAAAATAAGTGAAGTAGTGAGCTAAGAGTGTAATTATTCGGACATTCTCTCAGACTGAGATATTTGGCAGTGATGAAGTTGGAATAATAACAGAAGAGAAAAAACAAAATGAATATTTACATCGACCAGAGAGGATTTGTAAGATTAATCAATTTTTGATCAGCGATCCATAATTGCACGTTTCCCAATTGGCGTACAAAGTTTTCAGAATCTCCCGTGATACCGTGGCTTGAATTATCAAGTAACGTGCACGTAGACGGCAAGTTTGGTGCAGTTCTCAGGCAGGGGGCATGTTTAGAGCATCTCGATGAAGTTAATGCCAATGTTGGTAAATCCGTGCTCAACGCTGAACAACCAGGATTTCGAATTACTGTTACAATTAATATCCGTGGAAACCAGAAGCGTTTAATTTCCCATAATGCAGTCCCCCAAATATTGCTCTAATTCATGCTCATTAATCGATCCATGTAGAGCACGAATTAAAGAAAGAAGAATGGTTGAAAACAATTATTATGAATACTATGCAGAGAAGGAACAAATTCTGATCTACTGGAACATCTGAGACTATGACTTTAGGAAATGATAATCATTTATCCAAATTATGATAAGGAAGTCATAAAAATTACTGCAAATATGATAATCTGTCAACCTTATTTTTTTCAAACTATACGAAAATCTGCAAATATAGTGTCATCCATACGTAAACGTTTCTGTGTGTCGTGTTCTTTGTGTTCATTCATAAATACTAGATTCTAAATATAGTTTACATAAAAAAATATGAAAATAAATAACGTATTATACTAATAATAATAATATAAACTTTGCTTACAGCTGGATATATACATAATAATATCATTGTAATAAGCGATATTCTATGTCTTAATCCTAAACAAACATGTGTACGTCCGTTCATGAATTAGGCCTCGGTGAATTGACAATCGATTGATTCGAAGCTCAGTAATTCTTTAAGTGTTTCTTCGGTTGATATCGAATCGTATCACGCATTTTTATTCGCCCAGCCCTAATGTGAATATATTACGTTTGTTCTCTTACAAAAACAGCTTTAAGCGAAATGAATCTAATAACCAGCCACTATTTACAATAATTATTTATTACACTATGTGCGGCTACTGTGCATGCTGTGTATGTTCGTAACAGGATCTGTTGAAAATGTAAATATGATATATGTATAATTACTAATTCCAAAGCTAATACTTGGATACAATCGTATTTGAAAGAAAATACCTTTAAATTCTGTATAATTAAAATTACCTTATTTCTATGCATTATTAATGTCTACGTAAAACGTCCATACAATTAAGTTTCTTTCTTTGTTAGTTAATGTACTTTACATTATAATAGAAGTATAAAATATTCTGATATACTTTTCTATACTCATCAATTTGGATATGTTTTAAAAAATATTCATATTCACACTTATTTACTGTAGTTTTATTATTTAATAAATAATTAATATATTATAGTATGCCGTAATAAAACTAATCAATTAATTAATTAAACAAGCATGAAACAATAAGTAAAGCCTTTCTCCCAATTGCAAAAAGATATTATTTATATGATCCGAAGAGCAAACAGTGCAGGCATTATGTAGGTGCAAGTAAACAATAAAACAAGCAAATTTGCTAATTGTACATATCAAAGATTATAAAGCTTTTAATAGAACAGAAAAAAGTTGACGAGTCGGAGATTGAATTTAGGCGGATATTAAACACATTTAGAATTTACAACAAAATATGTATAATAAATTCGAGAGCAATACATTTAATTTTTAAATATGTAGATACGTGTTAATAGGATATTGTATTGGAATTATTATTTTTGTTTCAGAAGTCTGAGTTTTAACTATTACGATAAGACATCAATCACAAAATATACAAGATAAATTATAGGTATAGATTCATGATTATATGTGAAAATGATAGAAAATCTCTTCAATTTTTCAGTCTATTTCACGTTTAAAAGTCGATGAAAATGAAATTTTCATTTATTAATCTCGATTGCATCAATATCGGCCGTTATTCAAAATACTCGACTCGAAAGCAATAATTAGCAACAGGACACAAAATAGGAACATTATAGAACGATAGAGAAGTAAGACTCACCGTGCTGGTGAAGCGATCAGGGATAGGTCTTTATATATTTTTGATTGGTTGTACGTGTGTGGTTGTGGATGTGGATGTGGTTGGTGGTGGTTGGTTGGTGGTGGTTGGTTGGTGATGGTGGTGGTTGGCTGGTTCTGAGAAAACCCATGCCGCAACTCGCCCAACGGTGAGCCCAAGTACCTAAATACGTTTTCAGTAACCTGCTATAGAGTAGAGGGATAAAAGCGACACGTGACACTTTAGGAGACAAGTAATCTTTCTTTTCGGCTCCGTTCGACGAGAATTCAATTTTGATCTTCTGGATAAACGCCACATCGCCCTCTTCCCACCCTCCCCTCGCCCCTCCTCGCCCTTCCCGCGCGAACACCACCGAGGCTTTTTTCGTGGGAAACTCGATTTGTCCCGCGGAAATTGCCGCGAATTTTTCGCCCAAGTTTTTGCTTAGCGCGGATAGCGAACTCCCTTGTCCATGTATCCTTCGTCGTGGTTCTTCCGTTTCATTTGTCGAGGCTAATTGATTGGAATGTACTCTGACTCACATATTTGTACGGGCAAATGCAAATACTATAACAGCGTTCAGTAGTTTGTGAAAAAAGCACGATGGTTCTGTTATAGAGTTCCTCTGGCGCCTTTTTTGAAAGGCAATATACTTTTTGTCTATTGGAATTAATGTTTGAATAATTGATATGCTTCTATATAAGTCAACTTATATTGGAAACAATTGTATATTTTCTACACGATATTGCATTTACTAATTTGATGCACATGAACAGACAATATTTGAACGTGTGAATATGCAGTATTGATATTTCATTGTTGTAAGCAATATGAGGGGTAAACAGGTGTGTAACTAGAGGAATAGATTTGATAATAAATATGCGATAATAATTCAGGAGTTAATAGCTCAGTATAATTTGTGCAGTTATTGTATTTAAATATAGGTATGTACGAATTCGTGAGTCATTATACAAATTCCATATTATTGATTCACTTTCGGATCAACTATTTCGCGTGTTTAATGTATTCACGAATTTCATGAGAATAGAACGACACTCACGTGTTGCCAGAAGGACATTTACAATTCAAAGTGAAATGTGACGATTTTATGACGAGCAATCTCGTTGTCTACGTTACTGGCTGTCGATTCGCGCTTTATCTATAGCATGTTGAAAGATTTTTCTGGTAGACCGGATATTGCTCGAGAAATTTTGCTCGACATAGGAAGGCGGAAAGCAAATGTGTACAATTGGTCGGAAAATATTTTGTGCTACAACAGAAATGTAGTTTCGGTAACATATTTATAAATATTTATTTTAAATTGGAGCATTTGTGTCAGAGCGTAAAATATTTTTCGACCTACTGTACAGAGAAAACTGAAGTCACAGGGATATTAAACTAGAAGGAAGAGTAAATTGTTGTGATTAACATGATGTTAAAACATACAATCATCAAATAATTTTGAGAAAGTAATTATTATCTAAAATAACAGGATTATTGCTTTATGTCGATGTATAAGTAACTAGTAATCTATTAAATTATTTAGTTAATCCTCAACAGGTATTTCGGTGTGTTTTTGTAGACTTTTAATCAAGATTTCATAATATAGAATCATTAGTAGAATCGTTAGAAAGTCCTTGATAAATATTTTTCTTAAGAAGAAAATTAGAAGAAATACAGAATACATTCTTTTTATTTAAACAATAAAGAATAATTGAAGTATATGAAGTTCTAATACAAATCTTTTTTCAAATACTAAATATTTTAATCAGTGAAATTGATCTTATAATAAATTATGATAAATATGCAAGAAATTAACCATAAAATATCGCAATATACGTACATATAATTAAAATTACTTATTGAACATATTTCTGAAGCATAATTGAATCGAAATTCATGTTGAATAACTAATACTTGCTAAGGATTAACTATTTGACACAAAACAAGAAAGTTAATGCAAGATCAATTTATAACAATTGCAATTATATCTTTCAATATTAATTATATACAAACATATATTAATAATAATTAGTGATTAAACAATGTAACTATATACAAGTTATGTAGTGTATCTACTGTTACAGAATAAAAGTACAGATAAATCATTGTTACATACAACATACAATTAAAAGTACACAGGATTACTCACACATTTACACATTTACCCTGCGTCCAATAACAAATATAGTGCAACAACAATCGACAAGACGAAGCATGTATAGATACAGAAATATGTACATACCGTTTAATAGTGTTCATTGTACTTCAATAAACATAGCATGCAAAAATGTGCAACATCTAATTTTTTGCTATCATATAATACAATGTACAAGACAGTGTACAAATCCAGTGTATACGAAGGATATAACTGTAAGCAGAGGTAATTTAAAAAATTTTTTTAGAGACAGTGGAAAAAAACAAGCAATGCAATATGCATCGATTAATTACGAGAAACGTAAGAACGTTATAACGCACGTGGTCACTTCTGTCGAAACTGAACTGTTGGATAATATAAACTGTGTGAACCGTTAAGTATTTTCATTATTCAAATACAGACATTATAGGGCCTTTTCAATGAGGTTCATGTGAAAGTTCGCTGAATTATTCATGAATTGTAAGCAGCGAACTTTCCGTATACAGGAAAGTTAAATTAAAATCTATCCCCGTGTTAACTTTTAACAGTTCTCTTGATCGCGCTTGGCTTTTCCCACCCCCGTTCTTCTATATTCAAATCTTACCAAATACCTTAATTAACTTTTCAATTACTTTCGATGACACAATCAAAGGGGATCGCGTCATTTTGCAGAAACTTGCACACTTTATACCCCACTTTATCGACAAAGTTCAGCGAACACAAAGCGACAGAGAATCTTCTATACTTATTACTAGACAGCCACAGAAAACAATTGCTAGCCTGTAATTTGGTAAAATAATTAATACAAATATTTGCATCTCTACCGTTTCATTGAGTCCTAGCTTATGTCAAGCATACAAAAATTCGCGAAGAAATATTCTAAAGGGTGTCTACGTATCTCGTATTTAGACCTAGACCATCGCCATGCAATAAGAGTATAGCTTAATTAGCATATGGACTCGGTGGACATGCAAGTAATTAACGTTTGCCACCATCCATATGAAATTGGATGAAAGCATGCTTTGAAGGCACGTACCTGCTTTCCCAGAAATAACAAATTAGTGTTTATGCGAGCAACGTTAATAGTAGTGTCCGAGTTTGGAATAATAGACTGAGCTAAATCAGTTTGAATATTCAATGTTCAAAGTAAGTTAAGTATAGTATACTTCCGCCATAAACTCGCCACTGTCTTTCTCATTTATTTAAAACACTTTTTCCCATGCTTGTCTTTGATAATACAGAAACAAGTTATTAGATTTTAAATTGCTTTTTCAAAAGATTGGCCCTAAAGTTTACTAACTAGTTACCTGTAACGAGTTGCGAGTTTATAATGAGTATATACTACACTTTGGTATTCGAAAAGATATTATCAAGCAAGCAAGAATGAATTCTATCGCTCTGTAAGATTTTTAAAGCTTGAACTTACAAGCGAACTACTTCAATTGGTACAACTACGCAGATTTTGTTGGGCTAGTTGAAAAATAACAAATTATTTGTTTTAATGAATATCTTAAACTGTTCAATGAATTTCAAAGTTCTGTGATGATACACATAATGAATTAGTAGCAAAAATGTTACTTTGAGGATAGAAGACACCGTTGCGGTACCTGAAAAATGAACAATGCAAACATATAATCAGAATTTCCATGTAATCTGTAAATTTGTAATACTTTAACTAATATAGGTTAATATATTACTCTGTGCTACCATCAAGTCATCGATATGCTTGATACACTTCCTTTAAATTTTACCCTGATTTTACGAGGACCTATTGAAATATTCTCATAAACTATTTTTAATTCAAACTGTTAAGAAGTTTGATGTCTCATTATCACTATTGCATTATTGAAACTACTCTGCTGTCTAAAGTATTACAAATCTATAGACACATTTATGCAATTAAATTTCATAATCTTTAATGCATCCACGTTGTTTTTATGCAAGCTTGGTACCACTATATTTTCTGTCAATTAATATTTTCCTGAAACCGAGTTTAATAAACGCTGCTATTTCTGTATTCATTTAAATTCAGGTAACTCGAATGCAAATTTCCTTCGATCCCGCCATTACAAGTGTTACTTGAATAATTATGTGCTGCTCGATTCGAGGAAGCGTCTACTCGGCTTGAATTTTAAACGTCCAAACGTTTCCGTGCTTTTCGACAGTCCTAAATGAATCGCAGTCGCGATAGTTCTGAACGGTGAGCTCGAGATTAATAATGCCCGATGATTTCTTATTCAGGATATTCTCCCCTTTTAATTCATCCATGATATACAAATTTCAATGTCGCATATAATGGTTCGTAGTAGTTGCAATTGCTTATACAATATATTATGTATATGTGTACATAAACGTACGTGGCAAGTCCCGACACCGATTCCATCGTTGTTTTCTTTCTCCTCGTCGTCCTGTCGTTCGATCTCTAATTGCACGAAAAAATCACGAGGCGAATCCTCTCCCCTTTTATCTCTCGCCTGGTAAAAATCGTCGGGCACAGCGAAGAGGGGGGGAAGGAAGAGCCGAGTGGACGAGGAAAAAGTGAAACAGCGTGGAAACGTGGACACGTAGTCGGGCAATTCGCGCCTCACATCTCCCTTATTTTTTTTTCCTCAGAACTCTATAACTTAGGATATGTCGCCTTTCCAAGCAAAGATACATTTTACATTACATACAAACATTTACAATAGATACATTAACAATATGGTGGACCGTGCCGCAGCTGGACAGTTCTGGAAATCCAAATCGACGGGAGCCTTTCTTCTTTATGACGCGTTTCGACGGGTCAAAGGGTTCAACGTTGCAATTTTTACCGCCCCACTGTTTTGGGGAAAATTTCAAGGGATTCGAAATTTGTCGTGCTCTGAAATTTAGATCTGAGGTCCTAGATTCGCGTTGCAATTTATTCGACAGGTGTCAGTCTTGTGATAATTTAGGAAATGTTAATCTTAACATTCCTTTGAACTAGAAGTTCGATTAGATTTTGGTTAAGTACAAGATTACATCACAGTGTCTAGATCCCTAAGTAGAAAGGAGATTTTATTAAATGTAATAAAACCTATAACCGTAAACAAGGTAGGAGAGTAAATCTATCGTTCTTTATCTTACTATTTTCTCGCTATAAACTCTTCAACTAACACTTAAGTTTAAATCATCTAAGGGTCATGATTCTGATACTGAACAATGAGTCAGTAGATTACTTTCATCTTATAGGAGGCTAGGATGAGGGTCCGTGAAAGCCACGTCCCCTTGTTCTGAATTATTAATAAATCATGTTTATAGCGAGAAGCTAGCATAGTCATCTCAGCTCGTGAAAGGATAGATCTATCCTCGTACCTTTTCTGCGCTAAAGCTGGAGCTCAATTTATCACTAGCTGCAACTAATTTTTGCCTTGCTGGTGTTAAAATTACTCTTTTGCAACTGGCCTCTTTAATTTAATCCTTTCAGCAAGAGAAATGTGCCTCTACAGTGCAAAATGACACACCATTTACCGTTCTTGGTAGAATTCTCGAGCGCACCGAGCTCAGTGCCTTTTCCAAGCCAGCATTGGTAACCTTCGTAACGCGGAAGCGTAGTTCATTATTGTCACGGGACGATTCAGTGACATCATCGAATATTATACACCTGGCTTACTTGACAACGGGCCAAATTTCATTAAAATTAATCCCCATCTTCGATCGTAATTTAAATGTCGAGTTCAGCTCCATTAAGTACTGAATCACTACGCCAGACCATTGTTGCAGTTAAATTGGCCACGGTGCTACTAATCCTACTACAGTCCTCTAATCTTTTTCACTTTAATCGCTTGCTTATTATTTAGACAGCTTTTTTCCACTTCGAGGACAACATGAGAACAGTGTTACTAATATCCATGTTTCTTTATCACTGATACTGTGGTACCATATTGTCGTTTGACTTTTTCCAATACTTCCTTTTGCCTGTCTCTTTTTAAATGCCTTCATTTAATTCACTGGGCTTTACGTTTTTTGCTTCGATGTTTAATTTTGCTGATTTTCATTTTTATATTATGATTAAAATATCAAACGCAGGTATCGATTATTTTGAACACTAATTAATTGACGTACATAAAATTGAACAGAAATTCGTTTCAATAATCAGACAAATAATATAAAAGGAGATCTCTTTAGCAGTACAATTAATTGAAAGAGGAACGTGGCAATGAAAAGATAAATAATCTATAGAAGAATTAATTTATCAATCTACATATTTGCTACATATTGTGCTAATAATATCAAAACTCCCAAGAGGACTATAGTAGGATTAATCGTAACATTATTCTCTCCAATTCTGCATAAACTATCGAAAAAATACCTGACCATAAGAAATCTCACGCGTAAGCATAAAAGAATGATCATAATCGACAACATCCCCTGGGTTATCAGAAATCCGACTATCCAGCCGCGTCGTCCAATGCGTATTGTACATCTCGGAAGATATTTCACATCTGAACGAATCGAAACACATCCAAAGAGTGTCCTTTACTAATCGTAAGTAGCGTTATCCACGCTTACACCGTTCACGTCCATCTTATTCGTCTACCAACACGCCTCCACGCTGATTAGAATAATTGACTCTTATATCGTTAGAAACCAATATACACGTACAGTCGGTGCATACTTTCGTGTTTTTCTCAGGATTCATTGTCAGAACGAACTCAATCCATCCGTTTCTCAATTTTGTCTCCCATCTTCGCGCACTCCCCATTCACGTCGCCACTTCGCCAATGGGGGCCGAGGACCTTCGAACCAATATTCCAAGATGCCAGAGACTCCAGTTATATCTCTATTCCAGGGAATTTTTCACACGCGCGAAGACATTTCGGACCTTGGAATTCTCCCGTTCGGAATCCACCGATTCCGAGTACGTGTCCTCTCGGTGCGTTTTTGCAATCGGAATTTCAATCGAGCCCCCATAAAATGGTCCTCGGAATCTTTGGACTACTGTTTGCGCCAAGCTTCCGTGATTTCAGGGATCGGCGAATTCAGTTATTGCTCACGGCGTTTCTGGGCGTTTCGTGGACCGTCTTTCGTTCGTTTTTGTTTAGCGACGAAAAAGTCGAAGGAACGATAGTCAATATCTTCGTGGTCGGTCGTTTCGCGTGCGCTCGACTCGTATTGGCGTTTCGTCCATTGCACGTAGGTATGTACAGTTATTATACATTCATTTATATCGGTGACTAACCCTCCATAATCCTCCATCAAATGAATATACCTATAAAGCAACTTAAGCGAGATATATAAGGTTTCGCGTTCCTGTGGAATTCTGTGAAAAATTAACTCTTTAACCGACAAGGACGAATTGATTTGCAGTGAGAAAATATCCATGGATTAAGCAAATTAATTTACTCGTAATTTGGTATAAATATTACTGAACGTGATAAAATGGAACCTCGTTGAAAAGAATATCGATGATATGAATTGCTTTATGAATTTTATTATGAATCAAAGAGAGAAAATTTTGGTCAAGAGTCTAGCAATTCTCTTCGGCTTGCAATTTTATTTTTTCATTGTTTCAGTTGTCAACTGAGCGATTTTATTATTAATTGGTATTAATTAAATGACATAACTTGCTTTCGATTATTTTTAGTAGAAATGAATGAAAGGTTATTTATTGTCATTAGATTATAGAGGGTTAGATACGAGCACATACGTAAGGCCATAAAAGAGTATCACTGTAGCGGAAACTTAAATAAGAAACAATAATTAACTTAGAAATCACATATCTTATTATGCTAATAATTGGAAGTTTGACTACATTTGCATTAGTTTGGTTTTTGAAGTGAGATCCCCCATTGAATTTCTTATTATGCAGGAAGGACAGAAAAAGGGTTCTGAAAATTATGTTTTGATGGTTACGTGATCTCGTTCTGCAAGAAATGAAAGACACAAATTGTTGTACTTCTTATAACGCTATCTTGTTCATTTCCAATTAACTAGTAATTTCATTTTGAAGATTTGATGTTCTCTTTCTGAACACAAGTTTTGATGAAACTTTGATTCCAATTTTCAGTTTGAATTTAATATAATCTGTAATAGAGGAAACTTGAAGATGTAAAACAGGCGACGCTGCATAAAGAATAGTAGTGTAATCATTCATTGTCGACTGAAGTTTTGTTAAAAGTTTTGAGCGAAGTCTTACTCAGAGATGTATATACATAAATACACATGCAATCATTCATTTTTAACTCTGAACTATTAAAACCCCTTTTTCGATATTCAGAGACTGTCAGCTTTCAATTAATATTTATTAGATCAGTGCAACATTAACTGTCATATACAAAGTAAATATAATATCTATTATAAATATTAATTAAAAAAATCTTCAGTAAAACTAGCTGTATTCGCGAATTCTCGAAAGTCTTTTATCATATTTCAATATAAAAGAAAATTTCAAGGATCTCAAATATTAAATAAATTTAGCATTCTCACAATGGCAAACAATACCTCGTGTAAACTAATATTATCCTAATTTTCGGTTCTGAGAACCAAGAGCACTATACCGTCATGAGTCAATACCTCAAGACACGTTTCTGTTTACATCCTCTGATTTGCAGCTTCAAATTTCCTCAATTCCTGATTCTGTTCGTTACATTATCACACATGAATTCTATTTCCTACAGATATTTCGATAATGATCATTTCGTTCTAAAACTGTTGAATGCATTTCGCAAAATAAATTCCAAAATGTTCAATTATCAAGATCAAATGTATGACCTGATATTCATTTTCAATGCGTCGACTTCCAATATCGACCGGCTGTTTACCGTAACAATTAGCGAGCAACGATCATTATAATATTGGAGCATAGGCTGCCGCGAATCGTTCGGCTCTGCCGATTTCGAACGCGTTAAATTAATTAATCGTTCGGACACGCTCGACTTTCCACGCTTTTACGCGCGTTACGTATGGCTGTCTCTCTTTCTGCTTTTAAATCTGCGTTACATTGCGATATGTCGATCGATGATCTACCTAAGCGACTAATAAATTAAAAGCTAAATATACATACGTCATTAGCGGCAGCTAGCGCTCGATATCATCGCGAAGAACGAATTATTCGATTACTAAACTCGTCTCTAAGTACGCGCGACTGAAAGCTCGACGAATGCAACGATTTCTCGTGAAGCATCAACTATTAAATATTATACAATGGAAGCGTATTTCATTATTTCTGCGCGCTGACGCGCTTTGATTAACCCCTTGCCTTATGATTTTACTGCGGCTGTGCGTGGAAATTAATTGGTAAAAAATACTAATTAAATGATTGCTAATTGTTTAACTCTTGCCATACCAGGGTGAGGTCACGCAGAGTTCAAATACAGATTTCTGAAAATTGGAATCCGGAAAATCAAATGAAAATTTGAATATTTGGGTCCTTGAGCGACCCCAACTTGATACACTAAGGGTTAACTGTGACGAAAACTCATCACTGGGTAGAGCGTTGCCTTGTATAGGTTCGAGGTCCGCTGACGAAGAACTTATATCGAGGCACACGTCTCTCAGTTTAGCTCAAGTGACGCTAGTTCACTTTTGATATGTTTAAGATATGTAAATGAAAGTGCTTGAAAGCAAAGCTTGCTCACTCGAAATAATTCTAATATACAATAGTGAACAGAGCAACGAACTTATTTAGACATATATAAATCAATATTTCACTTTTTGTCCCATAGTATATCGAAATCATATTTTAAGCGTGTACATACATACAATATACATTCGCTATAATTTCGTGATTCGTTACAAATAACAAGTTTAGAGCGACTAAAGGATATCCTTTTAAACCTAATTAATATGTTTTTAACTGGTTTTAATCTTGTCAAAGGCAAGCATAAAAAATAGGAGAACGATTCCAAGAAAAAAGGTGATAACAAGAGAAAATGAGACAATTTTCTGACAATGGGAAAATATTGTCTTTGCGACTGAAGGATTACTAATCAATGATTGTCAAAGAACCTTTTCAGCTTTCCTTCCTCGCTAAGTTCAACGACGTAACAACGCCTGCTTCAATATTCTGCAGGCGATCTCTCTCAGAAATGTGACTTCTTATAAGGTAAGGGGTTAATTGAAACGAACACACAAAGCTTTCTCGTAAACGAATGTTGTGCGAGTACCATGAACTTGGTGGATTCCATGTGACGGTAGACCCGTCGAGGAACTGTTTGTGCGTATGGTAACTACGTGGAAATCGATCTCCCGTAAGTACGTTTTCGCGATTCGCGTATCGTGTCGCCTGCTTGCTCGTGGATCAACTGATTCGCTAAGAATTGACTAACTACGAACATATAGCAACAAAATTACCTAGAGCAACAATAATCAATTGGAATCAATGCTACCTTTATCCTGCGATCGGTTCGTCCTGCGACAAAATTTCGGATGAGAAGGTAACAATGAAGCAATGATGCTTGAAACGTAACTTAACACTGGAGGTAGCAGTGGGATGGTTTCTACATGTCGATTATATGTTGTTGCAAGCTCAATTTGTCTGAGTTTATTTCTCAACGATTTCTGATGATTCAGTGGAAAATGCGCGAGAGTCCCAGGAATTTAAGATTTACTCTTTCAGACGAGATATTTCGTGGTTAAAATGTTATGCATTAATATTAGAGAAGAATTTAGAGCGAAAGAATTTCAGTTATTAAAGAATTGGAGGGGAATCGAGCATTCAATAAGTTGATTTCAAAATATTTTAATTTAAAGCTTGTTAGTATTTTTTGTTCATAGTATTATTTGAAGTTGTTCACTATGTACTATTTTTGAAAATTAATTAAAATCATCACATTATTTTGTTTTCAATTTTAAGTATAAGCACCTGATGAATTTTCAAAATAACTTTCGTCACAATTATGGTTTATCTTCAAATACATTAACTACCTTTTCAATTTACTTTTTCTTTCCACAAGAAAATCCCTCTCATATTTGAAGCGTAAAAATGGTCAGCTCTTTCTCAAATAAACTCAGTGATTATCAATATCATTTAATCTAATAACACAGGAGTAAAGTAAGCGATATATAAGCAGCATCGAACAATCATTTGGCTTATAATTGATCACAAAATTATCATCACAAAATCACCTAAGAAAACATAATTCAGGCTAGACATATCGATCTGAACAAATCTTGTTCATTAAGCATATCAACCACCACGTTTGAAAGAGTTATAAATAAAAATACCGTTCAACACGATTCCTGGTGTTCGTCCAAAAATCCACAGTTACTCGACCAAATTAAAGGGCAACAGAAAATCGACTGGCCTGACTTTTCGAGGAGGGATGAAAAGTCACTGGCCGAATTTGATGTAGAAAGTAGAAAGCCACCCTCACACGCTGGAAATGATATGTACCCGATATCATGCTCGGTCGGTCGTGCTGAATGCCACCGTGTTACACGAAAAAGAGCGATAACGTTGTTTTCGGGGCATCGTCGTTCCATCGGCTACATTATATTGCGCAGTATCCGGTTACGCTGATATGATTCGCAATAGAATACAATAATGGTTAACGCACAGACGCTGCTCGATAAAGGAACGATAACAACTGACACTCTCGATGCGGGAGGCTGTCTATTCACTAGCAAAAACACGTAGAACGGTGAAACTATGTATAATCGGCGCAGGTGAAGTGAAGGAACTTGCGGAAGATGGCTGGGTCATGAAGGAAGCATTTGTTAAATCAAAAATAAAAGAAAGAAATAATTTTGAGTTTCTCAGAGACGCAGGGATTAAAGATGAAATAAAATAATTGGTTTTCGAGTACACATATGATACTCGTTCAATATTCCAGCTTTCAATTTTGTGTTGAGAATTTGTCGTTCATTTTCGAGAAATTTTGTAGTAAACAATTTATACAGTTATGTACATGGTTGGTGGCGGGTGGCAGAAATTTTAATGGATGACTCTACATGCTGAAATAAGACGAAACTGTGATTGAGGATTTGTTTCAGAGTTACTGGTTGTTTAAAGAGCGTTTAATTTCCTTCGAAACGTGTCTGGCTTAATACTTATTCTACTGACTGATTCTACTAGGTAGTATCGAGTTTCACAAGGCTAATGCACACCGTCAGCAGGATAAATTCTAAGCTAGATACACTTTATAGGAGCCTTAGGCATGTTTGCCATGATTAATAATTCTGAAACGAAGACTTAAATTAATTTTGTATTTCTGAATTTTCATCTTATCATGGCACGTACAGTTGCTCCCTAAAATAAGATATTTAGTTGTATTTTCGTCTGGAGAACAGATTGGCAGAGTTAGTAGCAAAAATGTGAAAGTAGACAAGGAATACTAAAGCTTGAAATAGAATCGATGAAATGGGGTAAACTGTATTTCGATCACAGACGCTAATTAGAGTCAACGAACATATTCCTGTGTCACGCAATCCGCTCATTTGACGTGAAACAAGTTCGATTGGTTTCGACTGAATCGCAAAAATGCAACTATAGAATTCCGTGTTGTTATTGACTTTTGTTAATACTTGTAACTTCAGTTTAACAATAGAGACCCATAAAACGAAATGAAAACAATTTTCGTGCATTGTCTTGCATTTTAAGAAAATTTCTTCGATTTTTTGAAGAAAAGAACTACAGACCTTTAGATTAACTATATTAATTATTCAGATAAGAAAAAAATTAATGAAAATAATTCTAAAACTGATATACCTATTAAATCTTCTTAATAATATTGCTTGTTCTTACTAGGTTCAAATAAATATAAAGTTTCTCAAATAAATATAAAGATCCTCGTATCGCCATGTGGCACGTTCGAGTTTTAATCGAAGTAAGAACAATTAAACTTCCACGTCGCCGAGTTCTCTTCAACGGGAGGAGTCATTAGTATTTTCCATTCGACTCTCCTTTGTGGCTGACCGCCAATGATACCAATTAACGGTAAGCTGAGTCGTTCCAATTCCGTTGGCCTAGTTTTTCTTCTCACTTTGTTTTCATCACTCGATTGATCTTTAAAAATTTTCGTCTCCTCGAGACATTTCTTGCCTCTGAGATTTCTCATCATAAATTTTGGATATGTAGCTCGTCAGATTTCTTCTTCCCCGTTTTTCCGACGTCCATAAAACATTTTACATGCCTAAGGTTAAACAGCTTTTGTACGCCCAATAAAAGCAATGTTAATATAAAAAGAAATTAATTCTATTAACTTTTCCGATTTCACCTCTTTCTTTCGAATAAAGTTACACCCGTCATTGTTTGATCACGTTTTTCAATAGTATAATTTAAATTAGGGGAAATCCATTAAATATTTTAATTAACATTGCCAACGTTCGAGGTTTCAAGCCGCGATCAAAGCAACCTTTCTAATTAAAATTTCCGCCGCGCTCAAGCGTGAAAATGAAAATAATTTGCTTATGCTGATTCGTTCTGAGGTGTGCAGACATACACACGCGCAGACATATTTATATGATACATATACACAATACACATAAAATATTTTCGTAAAGTTCGATATGATGGAAGCACCAATCTTTCGCTTTATCATTTCCCTCGGTCAGAAGCAGATGAAAATTGGCAGAACATGAGAGATTAGCAGTCGCGAATATCGATAGCTTCTCGCTGAAAGCCTCGTCATCTGAACGAATCATTGCTTCTGATTGGTGACCTGAACCATAGGAAATCGTTTTCAACGAAAAGGGAACCAGCCTGCTTTGTGGTTCCATCGTTTTTTGCGAAGCCTGAAATACGGGTTTGATTCAAGGAACATAAACGCTGCCTCTCGTCGATAAATTGGATCACTCGACTCCAGTGACCAAAACTTAGTCAAATATTTGAAACTTCTCGTGCATGCTTCTTTCCCAATGTTGAAGAATTTTTCATTTAACGATATTCCCTTCGTTACCTCAGTTCTCTTTTTGTTAAAAAACTTGTTTAATTAATGCCCTGTGAGGCATCAAAGATTCCTGAATCTCTTCAACTCCTTTGACAGTGTTCACATGAATGGTGACACTTTTGTCTTATCATAAACTAAACTTATGAGGTTAAGTAAATAAGAACTCTTTAGGCTCTATTTAGATTAAGAGGATTTTAATTAAAGTATTAATTCGCAACAAATGCCCTCGTGCCTTTTGTTTATTATTGCAGAAACAATGAAACTCGTTAGCTTTACGAAAGTCTGTCATATTTGATCATTTCTCTTTGATGTTCTGTTTAATTAAAGTTTGATGGATAAAATAAAAGGCAAGGAAACCTGATTCTTCTTTCCTTGATTACAGCATCGATGTTCAACTAAATGTTATTTCAAATTGCAGTTTATAATTTAAGTAATGAAATTTGTCGCCTTTGGTGATTCCTCTCCATAGTTCTGTTTAATGAATGTCCACTTAATGGGTTAGCTTGAAATCATCGACGTTCATTTCACCAACAATGTTTTCATCAACACTGCTTCGCCAACACCAAGTTTCACTGGTGCTGTATATCCGCCGACACATTGAAATCGTCGATCTGTTTTTGTCGATTTCGAGTTCCGTCGATGGAGCGTTTTAACAGATACGTTAAAATCATCGACGCTTATTTCACCGACAGCGAATTCGTATTTACTGATATAGGTTTTCCATGACCGAAGCGTCTGCAGCGTTATTTTGGTTGATGTTATTCCATCGACACTGACTTTCAGCAGCGACGAATGATTCACTATTTGCTAGTACGTGTTAATATATTTTTTGATTTAATACGCGATAATTCTATAAATTCCTCTATATGACAAACGCAATGAATTTGATACGTCAAAATTTTGAATATGTGACAGAAATGATTTTATCAAACCAAGGAAAATCAAAAATTTGTAGAAAGAACAGAAGCAGAGGAAATTTGTATTATTGAGTTAGCTGAAATGAGTGTCGATGAAAAATATTGCCGATTATTTTAACGTGTCGATTAAAATGCACCGTCGACGAAAATCGAAATCGATAAAAGTCGTGTCGATTATTTCAATGTATCTATAAATATATATCATAGGCGAAATTCAGCGTCGGCGAAACAATACCTATGAAAATATTGTCGGTGAAACGACTGTCGTTAATCTCAAAGTAACCCCCATTTATATATTGCATTCAGTTCTTTGATAACATTCACATAAATAATGGAAAATGCCTTATACAAAATGAAAATGAAGAAGATTTAGTTATTGTTTAACGTTTTAGTTATACCTCGTATAATGACGTTTTACGTTTTTTAAGAATTTTTACGTAAAAATTGTATCGTCTCGCGAATAAAATATGCAGCAGAACTTGTTAAAATTATGATTTATAATTTTCTCCAATGTCTTTTGTATTTTTACATAGTAATTGTTAATTTTTGTTATAAAATTATTGGGTACGAATTTATTATGATTTTCTAGTTTTCATATCAACAGAACTTTGTCCGACATTAATGTGGTTGGTGATTTCATTTCACTCGTCGAGGAGCAATCTGAGGCTCTTTTGTTTCTGCGTTTGTTTCATTGTTCTTTGATAGGAATTAAAAACCGTTTGTCACTGTGCTGTGGAGCATCGTGGGTACAATATTCATATAGGCATATATATTTCACAGATGATCGACGACGATAATATTTTCAATCAATGAAACTCCATGGGCGTTTGTGCGAGAAATTCACTTTTGAAACTTTTTAAGTTTGTTATCCACGCAAGCATTAGCCAGTGAAACTCACACTTCGATGATACATATGTTATTCATTTTTATGTCCGAATTTTTGTACATTTGAAACGCATCGAACATTGACGAATTTCATTTAAATTTCTTCAATAATATATTTTCATTGAACTCATTATTCATTGATTTCAGTCAATCACAATGTTTTAATCAATGATGTTCCATTTTCGAGGAATATCAAATATATTTAACGACTAACTCGATTAATATTACGAATTTAAATCAGGTTGTCGCTTAAGATTAGATTTGCATCTGTTAGTTTTTGAATAAATTGCACTTCAGATGTTCTGAAATTTTTCATATAATTTTATCTGCTTCCACAATGAATTACGTTTTTTTGTCAGTAGTCGAGGAATGTTTATGCTGTTTGCATGTTGTATTTGTATTTTAGTTTAGTTAATATTTAAAAATTGTGAAACAACATAATTAGGGTATATCGACTAATTTAACGAAGTGGAATTTCTTTACCACGGAGATTGTAAATACAAGGGATATTCCAGTAAATTATGTATGTATATTGTTTTAACGATACTCTTGAGCAAACAACTTGGTTTGTCTTTCAACGAGTGTTTTCAACTTTACAAAGAATTTTATCAACTCTTTCGTTTATACATGACCTAAATAAATCGAATTTGATTTTATCAAGTATGCAATTTCTTCACATAGTACATCAGCAAAGTTGAAGTATACAACAGAATTTTGAAACAACAAAATTTTCAATCATTTCTAAAATAAGTAATCAGAATCTCAAACGAGATAAATGATAAATGAATTATACAAATATTTTGTATTTTTTTAACTTTCAAACTCAATTTCCCCATGGTGAAAAATTGCATTTCACGATCTCGCTGAAATATCTCATTTTATATATACCTACGAATTATGTTCTACTATCTCTATATAGAACGACGTAAAAAAAAAAGAGATTGAAAAATTTAGGAGCACACAGGACAGGTTACTTTACTTGCCAAAATGAATTATTTATATTATAATGAATGAGTGGTCACTGTTAATAATACTTTCTTTTTTTCCTTAATTATCGTAGATGGAACGTAACGAGTTCTATGAATTCCGTCACAGAATATTTCTCATTTAATTCTAGCCTCGCTACCATTCTGCAATGGTGCAATAATAAAAAAGTAAAATTTCATCAACAGTTAACATTCTCAACGTTAAACTGTACAAAGCTTAGATGCAGGAATGCACTATGTACTGCAATTCATATTTGTGTTTGTAAAGCATCCATTACATAAGCTACGTATTTGGAACATAAAAATTTGAGTTTATATCTTACTTGAAATCTGAAGAATACAATTTGTATTTTTAACAGAAGAAGAGGAGATTAATAAAACTTTTTCCTTGGGAATCAAAAGGGTAACGCAAAAATCCAAAGTAATATACATTCACTTCGAAAATGAAGACGAACAATTTACATTGCTTTACTCTACAATCACAGATATAATTTTCTTTTTATCCTGTATACTCCAAAAATTCTTCACCCTCTGCCTCAGAATATCCCTTGCGTAAGTGTCCAAAACCATAACGCTTATTTTTTAGACACGTCTTCAAATCTCTGTGTAATGATGCGGTACAGTCAACATCCCAAACCACAGTGAGTTCACTGGAATTTCAATTTTGCGAAAATGTCACCAACGGTCCCACCAGTACTTCCGACCTGATTTTTCCACGTAACTGCGTCTCTCTCGAACATCGCATGAAATTTCAGACCACTCGGGTCGACTAGCGCCGTTTAATGTAGGCAAATGTATTTGCATTAAGGATGAGTTTCTTGAAAGGTCGAAACACCTCAAAATTCAAGAAACTTTCGAGCTTCAAGTATCGAGAATTAAAAAATTTCTGATCTAGAATCACTTCTTTCGTGATCCAAAACCTAGGTATGAAAAAAGTATCTACATTTAAAGAAATTACGACAAAAATATCCTATCGAGACTTGAATTCTTAAAATAAAATAGTTTGGAGAGTTTCGAGATTCCAGTTTCGAAAATTTCGAGAGTTTAAAAATTAAGTTTCGGTTCATCCCTCATTCATATCTCTGAACCCCAACATCGGACCTAACGTATCTTCTTAGCTGTTTGCATTCGTCGCCCGTAAATGGTCCGCTATCTTTTTGTTTCGGTAGCGCTGATAGCTCAGCTGACGTTCTTGCTTCTGGGCAAAGTAAAGTTACAGAGGGAAAAGCGCGGTGGTCAGAGGCGGGAGGAGGCGGGAGATCGACGAGAACGAAGCGAAGAGATAGAGGGAACGCTGTGCATAAAGGAGGATACAGTCAGATAAAAGTGAAAAGTCTGACGGTGGAGGGTTGGGGAAAGCGTGGGAGCAACGAAAGAGAGATGAAAGAGACGGTCGAGAGTCTCCTTTCGTCCGGAACACGTTGACTCGTTTCATCAATCGATACGCTCAAGTGAAAGCTACTGCGATCGCTACACGCGAACGCTCGCGCGATTACTAAAATATCGTTCTCCTTTACTTCACCACTTGTCGCGATATCTCGATCACTGGCGCGAAAGGCGAGCGAAATTGTAGCGTAGTCGAGCAGGAAGCGATTCCTAGGCAATATAATTGCTTGGAATCAGTTTTGTTTGTGAAAGGCTTGGGGTGAAAACTCTGTTCCTGATGGACTAGGTTCCTGAGGCTATGGATACAATGGCTGCGTTTCCTGCCCAGAACTGATGTTCTGAAGAACATGTTCGAATATTCGTTAGATCATTAGTTCTTCAGAAGACGAATCCACTGTAACCACAGCCTAAATCATCCCTTATTTATTAATACTTCAAATACTTGAACTATATTGAGCGAATCTTGAGACGAAACAGGATTAAAGCATTCTTTTTATCCATAAATACTTATGATATAATATAGTGAATTTATGAAAGGGTAAAATATACCTTTTTACAAAGTAGCAAAGTAATATAGAATAGCAATTTTTCTGATATTACCAATTATAACTAAAATGATTCTTTACTTTTTTTGTTATTTTATGTTAAATAAGAATGTCTTTCTTATTCTACATCCCCTTTAACTAAACCTTTAATCATCTTTGCGTTCTATAAATATAGCTACCCCAGTGTATTTTACATACAATCACACCTAACAATAATATAATTCTTTTTCGTTTCATTTTCCGACCAATTAAATTCGTATATTGTAGAATAACTGGAAAGTAATTGAATGTTGCAAAGGGTTTTTCCCCTCAAGACAAGTTACTTGTCCTCGATGTCGCTACAATTTTCTCCTCACCCTCTGCGTAATACAGGTTGCCTGACAATGAGTACCCATCCGAATTCTGAAGCTTTTGCACACGTAATAATTCATTACGCTTTGCAATTCGAGATTTAAGCGACGCCGCGGTAATTTCATCGGTCGCTCGTAATTCATGGATTTCGCGGTCTTCCTAACTTCCAGGGCAATTAGCTGGCTGTTTAGGAGGCTGAACGGGGTATTAGGCTCTCGGGCGGAACGATGACGTGGCGAGTCTTCGAAACGGTTTGCAAATTTTTCTCGGTGATAGTAATACTAAAGTTACGCGAGGCAATTTTTCCAGGACCACTCTGTGGCGAAATTTCGCGAGGAACCCGAGTCATAGGGTCTAATCCTCGCGCTGGCAGTTTCCCGTGTGGCTTTTGCACTTGGTAGAAGAGTGTCGTGAGATGTATCGTATCGAACGTTGGCTAGCCTGTCGCTGGAAGCGCGTCCAAAGTGATTATACTCTTGACCTCGAGCATGGAGAAAATTGGCAACTCGACAGACCTCCCGAAGTTACTATCATTTTTACTTTCATTTCCCAAATGTGGCACTCGAGTTTGAGCAACTATTGGAGACCGCGCAGGTCTGTCTCGGACGAATATCCGTTTGTTTGATAGAAGAGAAATTGATCTTCTCCACGCTCGATCTAGAGACCGATACTACAGTCAGAGCCTGCCGTTATTCATTTGAGCACCCAGGCGGCTTTTCCTACGGGCGTACACTAGTCACAGAGGTCTCTCGTACACGACACTTAATTGAACTAATCCTAACCCTAGAAACGACACACGCTTAGGAAGCGGTCGGGCGTGTTCACACTGAGAAAGCACCTGGACAACCCCTGTAGGACTTTTTTAAGCTCGATGTTCGTCACATACATTCGCAGAGTCCTTTCTCCGTGGGAGGAAAGACGTCGAGGGGGAATCTGTGAGCCCTGACATTCTACCAGGGGATCACAAAACACACAGAGTTTGTGATGAGGGAACGCGTCGACACTTGGCGCATGGTCCCGTGCACGGTGTTTAAACCGTCCACGGTGTGACCAAGCTGTCGATCGTCCTGGGATGTCATCATGAGCACCACGGAGACCCTGACGATCTGTCGATTGCTGAGCAGACGTCGAACACGGCGAGCTCTTTTTTGCTCGACGCCGTCGAGGTTGGCCCCGAGGCGCTGACCACCTCGAGCTTACTCCGAACGTTCGGTGGCTCTTGCCAGCTGGTTACCAGGTTCCCCCAGCTGGCTCCACCGGTCAGGTAGGCTAGAAGGAGTAGAATGAGGCACCCACCTAGGCACCTGCCACTAGCAGTGTCCACGGAACTGCAACCGCTCGTCTGGTTCTCGGTCGTCGGTCTTTGCACTTCTGGGTGAGACACGCGCTCTACCTGCTGGCTACCCGTCCATGGATCCCCCTCTGTGTCCACGATGTTGTGCCTCGTCCCGATCGCCGTGTTGTCCTGGGTCGCCTCTTGTTGGTTCACTGGAGGGCCTGGCTTATCTTTGTCCAGGATGTCGTCGAACTCCAACGAGGTCTCTGTGCCGTAGAACACCAGCTTGTATTCTTCCAGAGTGTCTGGAACAATAAGGTGTCCTGTCAGCTTTGGTTTTTGAGGGGGAGTGGGAGACTGGGAGATCGCTTTTTTGAGACAGAGATATGCTTTGGGAATTTGTGAAGAGTGATACCATACTTTTAATATGAACTTATTTAGCTGTGGTCAATGAAATGGAGTTGATTTACTGTTCGATGTGATTGTTTGCTACGTATATGATTTTTGGAGCTTGTAAGGACTGTTTTGGTAGATGGGGAATGGGGATAACTGTACCTCTGTTTCATTAGCGATTTTTTTGATAGTAGAAAAGTACATAGACATTTATAAAATAGTTACACTATATTACAAACGGAAAATGAAATGGTTGCTTAAAATTAATTATACAGGGTGCACAGTTGTATGTATTTGACATAAGTCGTAAGCTACCTGATGTAACGAGACATCATGGTAGAGGGCAAATGGTAGAGGAAAACTTTATACTGCTTTAATTATGGTTTCTAATGGAAGGAAGAGTAACTTTTTATTTTTCTTTATTTTCAGTTTAAGGTTAAGTTAGCTGATTCACGTGATCCTCTCGTGAAAGGGTTACTCATGATGCAGTACAAATCTAATTTCCAATCCATTAGAGACTGCTTCTTATAATATAAATTCTACCTTTACCATTTTTACCTTGCATCAATGAAACACTACTTTTTATAGCGAATAATGTTCGTGCACTATAATACTTCATGAAATAATAAAATACATACATCGAGTCATAACAAAAATGCTTTGAACTGATAAGTATAAAGATGCATGCTGAAAATTAAAAGATTAAACAATCTTTAAAAACTTCTCCATATGTTGGTAGCGATAGAAATATAAGGAATATTGAAATATATTCACCTAGATGTGTGCAATTATTCAAATTACTCAAATCTTCAATTATTCAAATACAGAAAAGAAATCGCCTTGTTGACGTGAAAAAAGTCATAGATAGAATAAATATTAAATCATAACAGCGAGTTTATCGATTCAAGTAAAATGAACTTGTGATAATTCTAATAACACCTACAGAAAAATTAAACCAAGGGAACTTACCATCACGTATTTTAGCTAATATAAACGGAACTACAAACTAATAGAAAATATGTTGGCATTAGAATAACTTATTACACCCTACAATAACAAATGTACCCAAGTCCGCTACGTGATTCGCAAGCAACAGCATGGACGTGCTTAAATTAAAGATCAACGTTTTGTATAAACTCAACGCAACGATGTGTCCTTGTTTATAACACGTTGGAAATTACTCACGGTTCAGCAGCTTTATCTCATGGCTTCGCCAAATAATTAAACACACGTAGGATCTTCCGCAGATACTGCAATTACATGAAAAATGTTCAACGAAGAAACTCAAATTAAAATTTAATCTCTGCTTTGATACAGCTCTTCGCGTTAATCTTTCCTTTGCTAATCGCAGGAAAAATCCTATCAATCTGTACCTTTTCTTACGACAGAATATCGATGCATTGAGATCTAGAAATGAATCTTTCCTTCGTTCTTTTCTTCAAAAGAAACAGAAGATCTTCGAAGAAAATTCATGAAAATAAAATCAAGGGTTCTATATTCGAAGAAATAGGAAAAGTACCGATAACGATCACTAATGTCAAAGAAAATGTAATTTTTTTAGTCATTTGTCTTCTCTGCAGCATTAATCTATGCTTCGTTTATTCCGATGAAATCGAGCAGTAAGAACGATCAATTGTCGGAAACAAGTCGAAGCGATTTGCAGCGTGGAATTGTGTTCTTAATTCTCGTTTGTCGGCAGTGACGGGGTATCAGCGATAGAGCTCGAAAGGCAGGCTAAATCACAAAACGTATCGTGCGAGATTAAAGCCATCGATACTCGTAAAGGGCTTCAATTAAAATCTTCATCTGGAGTTTCTCTATCGAACGTTTTATCGTTAATTAAAAACGTTTGACGGTTGAGGTGATCGATAAGCTGGCTGATTTTCCACAGTCGTGCATATTACAAAGTTAGCGGTAACCCGATCAAAGGGAGGGTTTTCGTCAAATTAATCTCCTTTCGCTCGACGAAATGCCTGTACATTCTCACACTGAGGATAATATAATATTGTCAAGTGTCTGTCATATGTTGCATATTTTACAGATTGGAACCTTATTCTATGTTTTTGTACGCACAGCGTCAGTTTATTATTACATTAGCTGCCCTCAGGAACCCGAAATCCATTTTATAAAGGTAGTAGAAAGTGAATAGTTTCTGCTGCCTTTTAAGAATAGAACTCTTATTAATTTCTCTGTCATAAATACGAAGTTTGATATTTTGAGTGACTAGTGTTATATACAATTTTTAAATATTATTTCCAATTTTATAAAGATGACTTGGTACAAGAGTATTCTAAACTGGTTACCATTTTGATGGATAGAGACAAATGCATAATATGAACTGGAACATTTTTGTATCCTGACTTCATGTCTCCTATGGTCCAAAAATATCAGTAAAGACTTTGACTCAGACAACTTTATGGCGTCAGTCTTAAAAACGAATACATTTCAAACGAAGAGGTACGACCGCGTCGGTGGCAAGTATTTCCAAGAGTGAAGACACACAGCAGAAAAGCCCAGACACTGCGAAGCCCATCACAAGTATCTTTCTAGGTTCCCAGAAAACTGGAGCTTTCACAGGGCGAGCGAATCGTCACGATTCTAGTCCCAAATGTGTCACCGTCTCTCTCGTCTCCTTAACGTCGTCCAGCATCACTATCTAACGACAGACGGGCGCATCCATTTCGCGTGGCTCGAGTGCACTTTGCGCGTTATCCACACGCACAGGCACGCGTGTGTCTACGTTCGTTCGCTGTGAATGACTACTTCATCCGCGGGCGGGTGTCTCGCAGGGTGGCCTTAGAAAAGGCTGTGACAGTGAAAGGGAAGGGCGGGAGGGTGTCAATGTCGTCGACGGGTCGGGAAATTAATAAAGCGTCGCGACGTTGCCTGGAAAATTTCATTCTCGCCTTGAGAACTGGGCGGGAACGTAAAGGGGAATAGACGAGTTTGCGAAGAAGCAAATAAGAAGCGTGAATGATTTGTAACGCTGCTAGATGTATTAATAACGGAGGCGGCGTTACGATGAGACGCGCGGCGAAGATATGGCCGCGTTGAAATATAAAGTGCAGGAACGTAACATCATTTGTAAAAGTGGAACATAATATTGGGAACATTTCTCTGGGGAGTTAAGGAGGGGAATTGAATACCTCAGGAACAATATTTTTGTGTACTTGTAATGGTGAATTTAGATGGGAACGATATCAGGAAAGGATATTACGTTTCTGCGTTCGAATGGGATGGGAGTTGACAGAGACATGGGATGGCTACTTAAAATTCGTATTCATAGATTAGTGATAGGTTGGCGAAATTTAGTAGTACGTTTTTGTTATCAGCTTGTTAATATTTGTATTATTCTATAGAATTATTTGAAGCAAGTGAGATTCGTTTTAGTGTCTAAGCTGAAGTGACAGTGAACTAATTGTATGTGAATCAACCACACGCTATAATCTAATAATTGATATGAGGTGTCTCAGAATTGGTGATGCAAGTAGAAAGACGGTGATTCTATGTGAAAATATAAGTCGAGAATATAGAATTAAATTATGTTTCACCGAGAAAGTTGTTCTTACTTGTTTATAGCGAGGTAATAAATAGTTAGTGAAAAGGAGGATCACTCTTGAATTATCCATGTAAAATTAAAATTAATTATACCCTGCATGCTTTTCTGTGATAAGTATATAGTCATAAATTTCCAATAAAGTCGATAGTAATAAAGTCGATATTAAAGTTCAAGCGTCTGGGGAGGTGAAGTATATCATATGGGCACGTTACATCACTGTATAACGTTCGACACTTAAAGATATGCGCCGTTTTACGAACTGTCGGGGGAAATATCCTGCTCCAGGCAGAATAGAGACCTTAAAGGCCAATGGGAGCATAGACATTGTTACGACTTTGATAAAAGGTCCGTGCAACGCGTAAAAATCATCATTAACGTCTTAATGGGACTTATCGAAAATGTTTTATGAGATTAATCACATTTTTTAGGGTCAGGAGGAAAAAACGTTTTCCACATAAGTAGTAATAATGAAGCAATACACAATTATCTAATTTAATCCTTATGTTCTATATTGAATAAATTAAGGTAAATCATTTTTCATTTTTAAAGGATCTGAATTAGGTTCCAATTTAATAAAATCAATATTTTTGACTATGTCTCAAGTCTCTAAGGTTTCGACAAAATTAAAAATTGAAATTGTATGGATATCTGTTGCAAAATGTTAAACATCGTAATTTTGTGTAATATGTAAACTACTATGCCTACAGTTTTTAACTAAACGAATAAGTGGATTTCCTCATTCATTAATTCTCGCAAGTTAGAAAATAGTATTAAATGTGTTACTCTCGTTTCATGGAACGGCCACGTACAAATTAATTTATTTGAGTTCACATAGAGAGAAAAATAAAATTTTACATGGAAATACGGAGTACCTGTTGAAGTAAATTGGAATAATGGACTGTCCATACCCTGCGTGACCTCCTTTTTTAACGACAAAAATTAAGCAAAATTTCGAATTTCCATTAAAACTGTTTTTATTAGACTTTTGTTGAGCGACGGAAATAAAAATACTACAAAATCCACGGATCTGTTGCAAAATAGGTAAAATGGAAATAATTTAATTTACTCAATAATCATATCATTCTTGATCAACCGATTGTTAATTCGAATAGTTAACAATAATGTAAGTCAAGAAATATAAATAGGTACTATTTTCTTCACTAATAAATATTTAAAAAATCTATAATTTCGGAAAACAGATATTCCATCATTAGAAATAAGTGAGACTAAAATTATTTCATCCTTATGTCTATGCTGTCGATTCAATCGGTTCCATTAGCTGATAGTGCTTGCGTTCTAGATTACAGGATAAGATCGAGTTGTTTAAGATCTATTTCTACTGAGCACACATTCTCATGCATACCAGCGAATCAAGCAGACAAGCATTACCTGCAGCGAAGTCATTGGAAGTTTTGATTAAATGGTGCAGCTTGCGTACACCTACCTTCGCAAGTTTTCCTATTATGGTCATAGTAAATTTTAAGGAGTTGGACTTCAAATGTTACGTAGGGGAAACTTTGTCTGGCTCATAATTAGTGTGTACATAAAACGAAATTGGCATGCTGCTGGAGTTTAATGAAGAATGTTCTGCTAGTGCATATATTAGAAAATTTTAATAGTAATAGGTGTCTGATTACTGTAAAATTAAAAGAGAAATCTGCAAATCACTCTAGGTTGCGACATTTCTTGATAGAATTATTAGTCATTATTGTAAAATATTCCGTACATTTTAGGATAAAGCACGAAAGCGTTTGAAGTGTTTAAAAAAATCTTGCAGTCAATTTTTCAATGTTTGTCTCCGTCGTGTGCAACTCTGTGCGTATATAAAAATGAATAAATGTTTCAGAACTTATAGTGATTTATAGATACAAGCAATACACAAGTAACAAAAACTTCATAGAAATAATAACGATTACAATGAAGTGCAATTACAATTATACAACAAACGAAGAAAACGAGATACGAAGAAAAAGTGTACCAACGTTACTTAATTCTTCTTCACATAAACGAATGCACTTCTATTTTACACTACCTACTGTTGCGCATTACATCAAGAAACTCCATATAATACGTATCCATGGATGTGAGTGTAAACATGTCGGAATTTCAATTTAAAATTGACTACCTTGTAAGCACTCAAGATTTTAAAAGAAACAATTTCAGAAAGTTAACATCCCCAAATGTCTATTTTTTATATATTATCTAGACTTCAAATTTAAATATTCTACTTCGAAGCTATACAAGTCTAACCTAATATCAGCTAAATATTAATCAGCGTGAAATAACATCTGACCCAGTTATGTAATTTTTACAGTCATAATGTTTCGTTCTAAAATGTTACTTTTAGGCCTGATTCTCAGACTAAAAGTCGACTTCAAGAAAGAGATCTTTCTACTGACTGGATTGCAACAGTTAAATATACCCACAGTATACATCACTTATATGTACACAATGTGTATCAATTGCAACATCTCTTCCGACATGCACACTACTATCCACAGACAGCTCGTCACACGGTTATACATCCAGGTCAACGAAATCAGAATACCCTTGTCGACGTTCTTCGAGCTGAACTGTTCATCCTGCAATAAGTCTAGACCCTTCGCCCTGGTCGCGTGTTGCCCAGCGCCGCGGACCCCAGCGTAAACTGGGTACAGTGGATAGAGCTGTTGAATCTTCGGGTAGTGCTGGAAGATCTCTGGTACGCTGTCGATGGCAGGCTTAGCTGGTGGCTCCAGCAGGATCAGACCTCTCTGGAGCGAGGAAGCGGTCACTATGTTCACTACTCTCTGTCTGCTAGTCACTCTGGGGGTCGATACCGTCGTGATAGGTCTGGTTGGAGCGACCGTAGTCGTGATTGGACTTGGTGTGCTCCTACCGCGTGGCCTGGACGTGATCAATCGAACCTCTCCAGCGGCATAAGGTCCTCTGGCCGCGGTCAGACCTCTCAGCGTTTGCACAGTGGGCTTCGGGGTGGGTTTATTAGCAGATTTCCCGTTTTTGTGCTGCCCACGTACCTTCCCCTTCCTCTGTGACTGCAGCTGCGTGTTTAGCATGTATGGTGGGCTCAGGTTCCCTGACTTCTCGGACTTGTGCTGCGTCTGCTTGCTCTTCGGGTTGGTCAGGGAGTTCTGCGTTTTCGTAAAGATCGTCTCTCGGGGCTTCACGAATGGCCTTCGAGGCATGTTCACGCCAGCGGGATTGTACAAAGCGTATTCCGTGCGATCAGGTAGCGTTGCTGTTCCGTAGAAAATCAACGCCCACTCGTGAAGCGTTGCGCGTCCTGATTCGAGGGGAGTGGCCAGCAGAAAATTGGAGAACATTGTTATAGTTGGGTGACGTTTGTTAATGGTACATGGAGGATCTTGGGACACTTCTTAGTTTAAATTTAGATTTTTGTGGTTCGAAATATGCTTTGCTTAATGAAACTATGTGGAATTGTCTTGTACCATTTTGAATCATTCAATGTAAAGTATCGAATAGTTGATTAAAGTGACAATTCTATTGCATTCATTCAAGTTAGTTATTTGTAATGAAGTTTGAAAAGAAAGTAAACTTAAAACACTTTAAAAGTATTATCCAAGTCTGTGTAAGTATTCCAGACAGAGATTGATTAAATTTAGTGGTAGAAGTGCGAATGGTCCTGACAGATTCTGGTTAGCAACTTAGATAATTATATAAGGTTAATGACTGAAAGATTGAGCGCTCTTAAGATACCTAGACAGAAGAACTATTTTTTGTAACCCGTAATTAATGATTCTTCTTATGTTCTAGAAGCTCTCATCTTGAATAGGTGATCTATTAAAGAATCTTTAGAATTTATATTCCACTCCTTGGAGACTTGACGTCACAATATATCTTTTTCTATAGAATCTGTTTGCACAATCCAGTTAGAATCACTGTTTCTAATACATTCAAATCAACATTTTAATCAACCTTCCACACAAATACTCTTCACCTTCAGACACTTCTGATCTATCATCCATAAAATAACCCAAAACAGATCTCCTAGAGTCAGAAAGGCACCTACAGAAACTCTGACTGCAAACTAGGCATCCGTCATCAGGAAATTAGGAATTCTATGAATGTTAAACGTCGACAGTGATAAATCAAACAATTAATCATTCCCTATTGACTCGATAGACTTCTAGCACAATATTGTACTTGGCCAACGACAACACACAAAAGTCCGCTGTGCGCGAAATCAACGCAAACACAACTGCTGATGGTTTAAATGCTTATGCTTGGAATGTACTCTGCGCATTATGCGGTACAATAGAGCTAGCATGCAGCTTATGGAGAAACACGACAGAGTACAAGCTCTCACGTTAACCCGCACTTATGCACATATCGGCTTTAACGGGCTTCTAGCTAGAGACGGTTCTAACGGTTTCACAAGGTCAGCTTTCTCCTGAATGACGAGACCCATCGGCGCGGGGATACCATCACGGGGGAACGCGCCACGAATATGGAATTATGCCCTTGGGAAGTGGTGCAGCAGCTTACGTGGCCCCACGTGCGCGGTTTACGAGAATTCCCTGCATGTCCTCGAAGATGAGACGATAAGATAGCAGATGGTTGTAACACACTAGGTGTTTGAATCTATGATGCTAAACCGTTCGATTCGCCTTTTATGGAATCTTTCAATTTCAAGCGATTAATCTATTAGGGGAAACTGTACGGAACAGGGTTGCAATTATTCCTTCTACTTTTTTTTATTTTTCGAAGGGGTAGATGTTGAAATTAGCTCTCGAAGATTTTCTCATTATCGGGCGCTTCTTTCAGCGCGACTTGAATATGCAGAGAGGGTCGTACTGCTAGAATTATCTCATCAAATTATAATATATTCGCGATGACGAGGAGGACTTTATGGGTGCACCTGCACCTTAAACACATCCAACATGTAGAAGTAATGTTGGGAATTCGTTATGGGCGGATATGAGAGGCAGAGATATAGCACTTGCAGACAAATTTTACGCGAATATCGGCTTTCATGAGGCTGTAAAAGCGGCTTAAAATGGTTTTAGTACTTGCACAAGATCAGTTGCTCTTCTTCGTAACTGAAACTTGTCTTTGCATACAAGATGTGAGTTTGAAATCGTCTGAAAATGGTTTGACAAGTTTTGTTATTTGCGATTCTGTTTCATCCTAAATGCCACTTTTAAATGTCGTTGTTCCTTGATTAATAAAACCATAGAACGAGGATTTTCGCGCCCTTGTAAATCAAAGAAATGGCTATTTTATGATACTTCCACAGAAAATTAATGAGCTGAAATATTATGCCTTTATTGTGAAATTTTGATACCTTATATAATTAAAGTATCTAATAGTTACAAGATTCAATGTTTCCAGTTCAACACTTGTTTACTATTCGATTAGATATGAAACTTCTCAGTTAAATATTCTCGATATGTACAAAGATTCTAACAAATCTGGAAATATTTGCGATATAGAGAACAAAAAGATGTATACAATGGGCTTACCTTGATATCGACCCTCATTGTGGATTTCAAGTTTCCATGTGCCATGTGGCCTTTCTCCCCAAGTGTGAACCGACATAAATGGCCATTGATTGAAACCAGCCTTCGAGATGTCGAGTGGCCTTTTTGCAAGTAGAGTACTCTTCGTACCCTGTGGAGATGTTAGTTGTATTTGAAGATCTCCTCGTCTCGAGGCCATCAAGGATACCTTCGCCTATGACAGACCAGTGATATTCTATTTAGAGAATATTGCTTTTTTAAAACTTGGAATCGGATACTGTTCGATCTAATATAGGCCATGGAGCCAATAGAACCAATAATTCTTTATTTGTAAATTACTTATTAATTATTTATCCACACAAGGTTTAAATCCAGGTTTAAGGTTTATGGTTTGAGGAAGCTTAAGTCCAGGCTGAGCTACAATGAAAGTGCAGAAAAACATTGACGAACTAGCTCTAAATGATTTGCAGCAATGCTCCCACAATAGACAGCACCGCAAGGAGAACAAACTCGAACTAATCAGGTCTACGTTCCTTTCAAAGAACTCAGGAAGATCACTATGGAAGTAGACTTAATTTGTTTGACTGCAAGAATATTCCCTCTTAGTCTTCTACTCCCCCTAAAAGCGACAGGCACTCTGATTCGTCAATTTTCTTTAACGTCTGTTACCTTCGAAACGTATTCACCTACTATAACATGCGAAGGAGCTGTCACGAGGAAAACTATTAATCTACTGTTTACACGGTGACATGGCGCTCACCTGCACGTGCTCGAGAAAATTAACACCGCTACACTCCTTGACGTGCAACTCCAAGGTTAACTGACTCTTTGGTGGTATTGGCCTGTAACAGACATGAATGTTAGGTCAGTTACGGAATTGAAGCAAGAACTGTTTCGACTTTATTCCTGATCTTTTGCACTAAATTTTTAAATAGTTTCGTAATTTCTTTCATTTCTATTATACACAATTTGGATAAATCAGGCATAGACTTGAATTGAAGACACAGAATCCATCTAAAATCAAGTGTTATACTATATAAAAGGGTGGATGAGTAATGTAGGGGTGAGTTAAGAAAAAAAAGTTAAGGGAAACTTGTCAATTCCTTTTTCAATTTTAGTGGGAAAGTCAAATTATTATTAGAACCTATTTGAAGAAGTTTACTTGAGGGAATTATTATTACTGATAAATGTACTGATGTGGTATGTATCATACCTTTTAAGGGAAAGATAGAAACGTAAAATATTTGAAGCTAGGAATTTACCTGCCCATATGTGGCGCGGAAACTTCACACTTGTGTTGTTCTGGAACTGTTCGCCATCTCCTCGCCAAACGCACCATGGCAGCTGCATCCATTAACCCATATCCGAAACTGTGGCTCACTGAAGACAAATTAGTCGCTAATACAACTTTCTAAAGTGCCCCTACATAGGACGCTTTAAAAAAAGCGCCTTGAAAAAAAGCTTTTAAAAAATGAGTCTCTAAAATAATATAAAAAAGAACAACAAAATAGCTCTGAACAAATCGTAACAGGTAACGCCTGTCTGCAGCAGATATCATTTAATATCCTTCACAATTGCTCGTCTATGTATTAACAGAGCCAAGAAAGATATTTATTTTCCCTGTTAATTCATTTGCATTGCTAAATAATCCTTAAATTGGGTTGAGAGATTTTGAAACTTGCGAAACTACGCTCACCGTTCCTCCCAACGCCGTTGGTCACCCAATCTGGAGCCTTCAAGTTCGCTGGCTTCGCCGTCCTCACAACGATGTGTTGCATGTCCCTCCAGGTCAGCTCTTTATTAGCCTCGAGGGCAAGGGCGCAGATCCCAGCGGCCAAAGGTGCCGACGCGGACGTGCCCGTGTGACTGCTGGTGCAGTGCTGATGTAAATCAGTGGTAACCACTTGTTTCTCCCCCGTTGAGCCGGAACTGTAGGTGGTCGCCAGGGTGGAGGAGCAAGCCTCGCTGTACCAGGGCACCTGTCCGTTCTCTGTCGCGCTGCTGATCGACAGCGTCCAGATACTGTTCGTGTACCCGTCGCAGTTGCAGTTGTCGTGGTCTCTACCACCGTTTCCCGATGCCCAAACGAAGATCGACCCTTTGCCGTTCCGCCCCTGCCGATCAAAGCGACAAACTTGGAGAATCGAGCGCTCATGTTTGGCCGAAGGCCCTTTCATTGGACACGGAATAGCTAATCGGCTGGGTTCGTCTTAGGTATCCTTTGGTCTTTGCTGTCTGTGCTCACGGCCTCTGCTAGGCTGGAGGCACGTGTAAGCGTTATCGTCTTTGATGTTATGGCTCTGGTTGGATAGCTTTGTCGGCGGATGAAAGGAATATTTAATTGATGTTGAGGTATTGGGTGGTATTGAGAAAGAATGTTTGTAATCCTTGTACCAAGGTACTGTCGCGTTCACTGTTACGTGAAGGCACTGTTTTAAAGTAATTGAGAACTATTACATACATAGTTATTTTGCAGGTAGGAAATATTGATGTTAAATTTAAAAAAGAATTTCTAAGTGAAAATGGATTGAAGATCCTTAAATATATTTCTTATGAAATCAATTAAGATTATGAATACTTTATAGAGAGGAACTTCATCTGAAGGATCTGTTTATACGTTTAATTGCTGCATTGAGAATTTAGAATCACTGAAATCAATTTGTTTGCATTATACATAAGTTGAAATTTGCATGTTGATTAATAAAACAGGGCTTTTCTTAATTTCATACTTATTCATAATAAAATATCAAGTACTTGATATTACATTTAGAGTAATTTACTGAACTTCGAGAATTAAATTCATGTACTCACATTACGCTATTCTTAGTTTCTAAAAATATGTTAAATATATATATAAGTAAAAATATATGATTTTTAATTTCTGTCCGATTCGTATGAAGGTGTACACATTTAGACTTTTCACATTTGTTTCTCGAATGAAATAATTCCTATAAAAGGAAGCAATTTACTAGATATCATTCTTTTTCAAGCAGTATCAGTTCAAAGTTTAGCAAACCCTTCGTTACGACGATTTCAGCCAAGTGTTCTGTGGAAATATTAAGCTGTTTAGCATACAACGGAGTAGACCGCGAACTGTCACGAACAGAAAGTGTCTTTATGAATATTTAACGATTAACGTTGTATTGGACGGAAGTGCTTTAAATTCAGAAGTAACAGTAATTATGCCGTGGAAGATGAATTCATATCTCGGGACGACAGTAGTTGGATCAACATCGTTCACAACAGCAAGAACACAGAACGCGAAAAGTACCGTGCATATTTAAAATCGTACATGACAAATAATTCTCCACACGATAACGTTTCTCTAGAAAATTCTCTAAAACGTGACTAATAAGAACTCAGGTTTACACCTAAAGGCTTAACGAGTACTTATTACCTATTGATAAAACAAAAATAAGTCGAATAAAATATAAATGAACATTCGAAATATTATTTGTCTAATAAATATTCATCGAAAACGTCCCCTATTGAATAGACATGCAAAAATCCCTCAACTTTTTTACAGTATGGTATTTTCATCCTACACATTAGAATAAACAACAAAGTAATAAGAACTATAAAGAAGAACTAAAAAGAATTTTATTCAATGCAGTCAATCAGCAATGCAGCGCTTCAGTTTATTTGCGAACTAGATGAAATTTGTTGTCGAATACATAATAAGAAGCAACCGCCGAGAAATAGAAATATTTGTCTTGCAACATAGCTGTGAAATTCATGAAGCACGTGATGAATGGAAAATGGCTCGTTGAAACGAGGAATGTTTATTAGGACTACTATTTTCAAAAAGAGAAACATAGTTTCTTCCATAGTACTTCCTCTATTAATATTGAATTAAAAGAATCATTTTGAGTCACAATAGAAATTTTCCAAGCCTGCTTGTATTCGTCGTAATACCTTAACTCATTTAATAAGCGACATCATAGATGAAGGACACAGAGTGGTCACTAGACCATGATAACCATTTTATGAGAGCTGTGTCAAGGTAACGACACTATCAAATTCCCGTTACTTAATCGATTAACTACACCGGAATATATTACTCGAGGATATGTAGCACCACTTATGGAATTTTGTTGGCATTAGGGACAGTGTTCAAGGTTATTAAGGTTTCTGAATTGTTGAGAGCGAATGAGTTTAATACGAAGGGTATCACGAGATGAGGAAAATGTTCCTCAATTTTACTATGGAAATTATTTTCATGTAACATTCTTACTACTCATGTGTACGATATATACCATATACTTTATTCAATTAATGATATTCATAGATTTTGTATTTCAATTAACAGTTAAAACTCAAATATTCCACGAAATCCTCACAGGTTGAAGTTCTATTGAAAAAAAGCTTAACTCGTAATTTTGCTAACTCAAAAATAAATACTAGCAGCTTTAATTCGAGCCATTTAAGATATCCATCACCCTCCTCTATTCGTAACGATCAGAGTTAATTACAGAACATTATCTTCGCGATCAGTTTGTAGTTCGAGTGAATTCTACTTTCTAGCGGGCACTGTTTTAACGAGTCTCGGCGACGAAAGCACCTTCCGATATTTGCATATGACTTACGGCCAACTCGCCGCGAGTAAGCTTGAAATGGTAATGTGTACAGGTGAGGCGGTAGCAGGAGGGAAGGTCGCTTAAAAGCAGCCAATTAGAAACTTTGCGAGGGCTGGACCTCGCCGACGGAGTCTGTTAAGCCAGGGCCAGCCGAAGAACGAGCAACTGCTCGTTCTAGGGAGTAATCGAGTTACGGTTGTCCCAGGCAACGACCATTCCGTCGGACGAAAGACAGATTTTTCGATCAATCGAATAATTACCATCGACGTTCGTTAGGTAATGCCAATTACCGGCTGGTTCATCTTTTTTCTTCGAAAGTACTGTTACACTTGCGATGGTAGATGTAGCTTTTCATAGGGTTTCAAGAATTTTGTCTTGTTATTTAGCTCAGCAAGTTTTCGAATACTTCGTAGATGATTGATTAACGTTTTATTCGTAGAAGCCACAAAGCTGTGAAACATTTTTCGAGCTTTAGTTATAACAACTTTTTGTGATTTGATTATTGGTATTAAATAATTTATAAAATTAATGTTATGTTACTTGGAATGTAGAAAGGAGGTATGAAATGTTGGTATTTTCTATTATCAGTATAATGTCTTTTGTATTTAAATGAAAATAAAATAAAAATACACTATGTGGAGTCTAGCAGACTCTAGTTAAGGGTTAATAGCAATATAGATAGTACATATGTAAAGTTCAGTTATAGGTGGAAGAAAAATTAAGAGAGGATTTTAGATTGACCAGTTGAATTTCGTCGCTTTTTTGTCGAACACAATGTGAGAGAAACATTGCCAATAATTCTCTAATACCATGACAAAATTTTCTCGAAACATTTTATAACCTCTCGTAAAGCAATGAGCCCATTGTCCCCAAAGTCGTAAACGCTTAGGCACGTTTTCGAATAAAAGTTAGCATTTGGCTCAGGAAATCGACAGTTTTTGTTGGGTTACTGATCGTGAACGATAGAAGAGCTGAATAATTTCCAAGCATGTGTTACACTGTGACAAATTACTTTTTTATTGGATATTTTTGAACTCTTTGTGGATCAATAGATAGGAAATACTATTTTTTAACAATTATTGTTTATAACGAAACTGACTGTGTAGGTCGGTATAATATACATGCAGGATTTACTGTCTGGATACATGCGTCTGACCATTGCTCAGCACTTCTACTTAAATCTTATAATTCCTGTAAATAGCCACGCTTGCTAGTTGAAGTTTTAAAGCTATATAGACAGCGATTTTCCAATAAAATATCACTTAAATACTTCCATGGAGTTCAATTTTGCATTGGATTTTATTTCCAACTTATATGCCTACTTATACAGGCTGTTTCACGCAACTGTGCCAGGCTACAGTTCTTAAACGGTAAGAGATAGAAAAAAATTTCATTAGACTTTCATTCATTAAAACTTCATTAGAGTTTAAGTTTGTCTAATGAAATTTTGTCCCATCTCTTCCAACTATAACACCTTGTATACCTACTAACGAAATATAAGAGATAATTTCACTACTCATAGGAACTAAAACTTGTAACTCCACTCGCCAAAAATACTGCAGTACCTTCTTATTATGTTACCTTCTTCATTTCTTTCAACACACAAACTATTGTCAAAAATATGTACCGACTGTTAATTGTACCGACTTACGAATGTCCAAGCAAACGATCGTTATTCTCGCCCCCTCGTCGTTAACAGAAAACGGAAACCTCTCTCCAAGATCCGAGTTCCCTACTTCCCTGCGCGCACGAATCAAACAGAAGGAAGATCGAAGAATCCCCGTTGAAGGAGCCGAAATAAAAGGAGGCGAGTGTCGGCAGGGCTCCGATTCACAATCGTTCGCCAGACAATGGGAAAGAAAACAATTGTTCGAATGAAAGATCTCGCGTTTTCCGTCACTCGAAATCCTTTCATTTTCGTTAATACGCGCCATTGTCTCCGCTCGTCTATTTAATTCGTAACTGTGCGGCTGCATCCTAACGATCGGTCTTTCGGTTCGATGCAACTACCGGCTGACACGCCGAAGTTCCTTGTTGTCTGAGGAGCGAGATAAAGGGCCTTCGCCTCCTCCGCTGAACGCAATCGAACCAACGAAGAAAGACGGGACGTGTGCGTGGGAGAGAGACACAGCGGCAGCTTCCGAGCGTCTGCTGGATGGTATACATCGAGGTAACAATGAGGTAGCTGCCGTTCCCATTGTCGGCCCGCGGAAAGATCCTTGGGACACTTTTAGGTGATGCATTTCTGGGAATTTCATTCTTCGGGGAGACGAGTTCTACGATCCTATCGCGACGGTTAGGAACTGAGACTTTTTCTTGTATTACAAACGAAGTAACGAATTTTCTGTTTTCGATGGAGGTGTCGCGAAGACGTCCCGCTTTTGTGCGCGACGGAGCTTCGCTCCTCGACAGTAAGAGTAGGAGTACGAGGAGGATCGAATAGGGGAAGATTCCAGGTGAAGAGGTCACAATTTTATTTCATGTACAGGGTGTCCCAGAACTGGTGGTACAAGAGGGGTGATTTGGGTGAAGGGTGGAGAGGGTTACAAACAAGTCGAAAGTGTGCATTAAATTTTCTTGGTATCGTGCTTCGTCTTCGAGAGAATTGAGTTTGAATTATGATCGAGCATAAGCATAGAGAAGTGGGAGATCCAAATTGTTTTCATAATTCATTGACTGGATAAATAAGAAATTTTTGGTAATAGTGAGACAGTATGTCTGAGGTCAGATAACTTAGATTAATTGAATCGACAAGTTTAATATGTCAGTATATTCTGAAGAAGATTTCAATGCGTCACAGATTAAGGCGCGGTTACCTTTAACTTGTGCAAGGATATAAAAATGCAAGGAGATAGAATATTTACCAACCTTCGTGATTCCTTCAATGAAAGCTCTGGTAGCAAGTTCGCCAGGGCCATCGACGGTTTTTCCATCATCGTCGGGTCCCCAGGAGGCACTGTAAATGTCGATGTGCTGAGGATTCAGACTGAGAGATCTGGCCTCGACAGCATCGGTTACATCTCCATCCAGCATCCTGACTCCTACAGATAGAAAGTAAAAAAAAGATGACTCCTATAGATAGAAAATAGAAAAAGATTATCATTAATGTAATGGTGTCATTTCAGAACTCTGTTTTCCAAAAAATGGTTGATTTGTATCTTATTTTTGTATTTTATTTCAGATTTTCGAGAAAGATAGTTGCAGCATATGTAAGAATGTCATCAAATATGTAGTAAATTATTTAAAAACATGAATTCCACCAGAGAAAAAATATTTTGAATGAAATATTATTTATTCCCTTTAATTTTCTTTGTATGAAACAGAGTTATAGGTACATTTCCGTATAAATACGCATCTGCTCTACATTTGTGACAACCCATTTTCAGATTCCCAACTACTAAATATCGTTCCTAACTAGAGGATACCGTCGGTTACTGCATCGATTACAATTTTGAGCTTGCTACCAATTACGGAATCGAGGCTAATTTCAACCTTCCAATTTCCCTCTCTGTGACAATACACTGGCAAATCTTGTTAAATCTGCATCGTGTACAAGAGGCTACTCTACGTACTAAATTATACCCTCATCCTGTTAATTATCCGCGTTGATCTCATCAAAGGACCCAGAATAGTTGTAGAAACAATATAAAGAAACAAAGTGAATATAGAATTTAAAAGCGCAAAGGAATGCAAAGTGTTAAATCCAGTACTATCAGGTAAAAAAAGTTCCATAGTATATTAAGTTCATAAAACTGTGTTCTTACATGAAAAAGAACAAGAATTTCAAATAGTCATAAAATCTATTTTTCTAGTAAATCACTAATGGTTACTTTTTAAAATTTGCTTGTTTTACCTTCATCTAAAATCTTAATAAGCTACCAATTTGAAAAATCTGAAAATTTTAACTTTCTTTGACATCTAGCTGAAATCAGTGCACCTAACTCGCTACACACTGCAACAGATTTCGATATCATTTGTTTGCCGATCACGATTCGACGATCCGACAATAGATCTCTTTCCTTATTAGTCTCACCGCGGATTTCTTCCTTTATCCAAGGGGTTAAATTCAATTTCTTAGATAGACTCACCCCCGATACCAGCCCCAAACGCGACGCCCACGGCGCAGATGGTATTGTTAGCAGTTGCCGCCACTTCTCCAGCGCATCTGGTGCCATGTCGGTTACTGTCTAACAGATCGTACCTCGGCATGGGATCTTCGTCGTGATTGTTAACATCGTAACTAGCCTGTGGATCCTGGAACAATCGTTCGATACTTCCCATCAATCTGTACACAGTCATTCACTCGAATATAAATTTCTTACTCCGTCGAAACGATCTCCCCATTCTCGGTGAGCTATTCAGCGAATATTTTCTGCTCGAATGCTTTAATCTAATGCATCGCGTTTAATGGAGTGCGCTTACCGAGATGCAAATTTTTTCTTTCTATCGCAGCCGCGAGATGAAACGCTAAGCTTCGTAAATTAATACCGAACGAAGAAGTTTCGGTACCAGTCATTACGACTTGCCCACGATTGTACGAAGTTCGTCGGCAATATTGGTTCCCTGCTCGTCTGGATGTAATTGCTTTTTCCTCGGGACGGTTTACAAGATATTGTTTCGTGGTTCCCTGCTCGATACCGCGACTTGCGTATTACATTCAAAGCTTTACGAGGTTCGCCGATTTTTTCGAAAATGGAACAGTTTATAGAAGATTATTTTCATTTTCGTTATTATTACAACGTGATGCGGTAGATCACGCATGAATGGTTACTGTTCCTGTGTGAGATAAGCCAAAATCGATGATACTTTCGGTTGGTGCAATTTTACTATTGTAGTCTCTTCTGATAATCTGGGTTTAAATTGCAAGCTCATGTAATTCTCCGAAATTATAGACAATGACATATATCAATTGAAGGATTCCTGATTTTGCAGGAATAGGTTCCATTAGAATGGGGTAGATAGTTTAGTGCTATACACATGCCTCGTTTATATCGGTATCGAGGCAGCGAACCGTGGCCGATCGTGAACGCCTATATTCACTGCAAGATTATAGACCTTGATACGCATTTCTCTGTGGTTGCCTTATTAACCTGACCTAGCTCTGAATAGTAAGCATAGAATTTGATCACACAAGACTGCTACTTGCTTTATCAAACTCAATTCTTTTATAATTGAAACAAGTTCAAATCGATAATTGAGGCCATGATTGTAGGAAGTGTTATAAACAATTTTATACTGCAATTAAATTTTCCACACGAACTGGAACTGGTTTGATCATTATAGGTTTTGAGACAAAACAATTGGAAGATATGTGAGTCACTAGACATTTGACATTATTGTTATTTCAAATAAATTGAGATAATCAATATTTGTAGTAATAGTAAAAATAATAAATAACTTGTGTATTTATTTAAAGTAAAATTTATCGAGGTTTGTTCGTATTTCTACCACTATGTTCAAGTATCGTAGTAAAACGCATATTGTTTGGTTATACTACTTACGAGTTCTACAGTATATATTACAGTAATAAAATCTGTTACTGCAATTACCACAATTAAGAGCACTTGCGTGGGAACTTTATCCTAATGCTTGAAATGTATCTAATAAACACTGTTACTATGATAAACACTGGTTAGTGTATTATTTTGTATTATATACACTAGTCACCAATATCACAAAACTAAAACAGTCTTCCTACTACTATTACCACCCATATCATTTCACTGTACATGTATTCACAGCTAAGAAGTGTAATTCATTTACCCCCACTGCATCGTTAAAAGCATGAACTGAAAGGACCTGCTGATTTTACTCCAATCGTGTAACCAGTAACGATTTGTAACGTGCAAATTGGAAGCTGCAGTCCCATATTCTATTCCTTTCTGCTTCTGCTATCACTTTTCAGTGACCAGTGTTGGCTTCGTCTCAAAAGTCGTAACTAATCCGATTTCCTACGATAATTTCTCGTTGCAACTACTAGTTGGAATTGGACGTTCAGTACACGTCGGACGATTCATAGGAGTTCCTAGAAGCGGTACACTTTTTGGCACTGTTCGAACGCCCGTACATGTCCTGTTTTGCAGGCTTCCGTCCCTTTTGTCCGTTCTGTTTGCCTCGAAGGGACAGTACGCCCGATCTTTGTGCGAACTGGGACAGCTCTTGATAAATTGCTCGGAGAATCAATTCTCCCTCTTTGCATCGCAGCGGTTACTTTAATTTTCAACAAGGTAAAAAATCACGGGGACTGATGGACTTTGAATCTGTGCCACCGCTATTCTAGGTTTAGTTTAAGGAGTAACATCTACCTAGATGGCTAAAAGATCGATTCTTCGCTTTTTACATATTTGGAAAGTTTCAGGTTTCAAGAATGCATCCTGAAACTTTCATATCGATCTCTGAAAAAATAATAAAGTTACACAGCTTTGAACGACACAGGGTCACTCGAGCGCTGCTACTTGACACACAAGAAACGATAGGTATGTAAAACTTTAAATGCATTCTTCTCGAAACACGATTTTCAAATGCGGTGGACATCATGTACAGAGTATCCAAGCTTCAACAAGCCACCTAAATATTTCCTTCGTTTTTAATAACACGAAAATAATTCATGACATAATTTGAATGGTTTCGAAAAACGAATATCATGGAAGAACAATCTTTTGTGTATGATTATTTGTTTTAGTTGTTCAGATTTTCGTGTTATTAAAGACGAAGGAGATAGTTTGATGGTCTGTTTCAGTCTGGACACCCTGTATAGCTTATTTGGACTTCTAAGTAGATATAACCTCTTAACTAGAGATTATGTGGCTTAATCGAAGAAGATATATTATTGGTGGTGGGTACTGGGCTGTCTGTTTTCGATAAGCTCCTGTTACGTAGGCAAACAAAGTGACTTACGTAATTTTTACTGAGATCCGGATGATCTTTTTCCAATCCATCGTCAAGGATCGTGACCACGACACCGTTCCCCGTAATTCCTTCGGCCCAAGCTTCTTGCACGTTCATATCTAGCCCGTTCCCCCTGTTCTGGAATGAGATTTTAATACCCTTATTTTATTAAATTTATTCAGAAAGACCACGTGTTTGAGTATGTCATCGATCACTTCACAGCTATACTGTAAAAATTTTTCCATAGTCACAAGATCCTAACTGTGAGTCAACATAATACAAAATAAATAGAAGATTTAATTTCTTTCTGAATACTTTGTACATCAGTTGTACATTTCGTAACATTTGCTTCGATAACATGTATTCGAAAACATTTTATCATTCATGTTAATATAGTGATCTCTGATGAACAGTGAGAAAGTGAACTTGGATGCTTAGATCAAGTAGACAGTGGACTTCATTTAGCAGCATTTCTTAATTGTACAGGATGTTCAACTATAGGTGTCAGAAATGTTAAGGGATGATTCTATAAGCACAAATGAAACGAAAATCAGGAATGACGAAAATGCGTTTGAGGCATCGTGGCAGAGTTCTTAGTTACTGAGAAAGCACCTAAAAGTCGCGTGGAATGTGTCTGACTTCAGACTTATTCTACTGGATTTGCTGTGTCTGACTTGGGACTTATTCTACTGATTTTTCTGTGCCTGATCTGGGGCATACTTTACTGATTTCTGTGTGTCTGGATTTGAGCATATTCTACTAATTTCTTGATGTCTGACTTTGGATTTATTCTACTGATTTTTCTGTGTCTGGTCTGAGGCATATTCTACTGATTTCTGTGCATCTAGCTCGGACATATTCTACTAAATTTGTCGGTGTCTGACTTGGGACTCATTCCACTAGTTTCTTTGTGCCTGTCCTAGCTACTACAGGCCTGCAGTAGAATGAGTCCTAAGTCAGACACATTTCACACGAATTTCATACATTTTTATCATTTTTTATTTTCAATTTATTTTAACATGTAGAGTCACTCCTAAAAATTTCTGATATTTATTGTCGAACACCCTATATATGAACATGTTAACTAAGCTTTTCACAACTGAAGTAGTTAATAAAAATGCTAGGAGTAGGACAAACAGCATACAAAAGCCAGAGATCACACATTTCAGGAGACTCACTCTGAACATCGACTAATAATTGAATAAACTCACCAGGTACCACATTTGAGACCACCTCTCGTCGTTCAGGATGGTCTGCATGTAAGATGGGCCGCGTTTGATAATCATATCTCGTTTCGTTCGTGACTTGACCCGCTGCTGCTCCGCGCGACGCACCCTTCGGTCTTGTACCAACCTCTGGTGCACCTCGAAGTGCGGTTCCGCTGACCTCTTCACCACTGACGTGTGCTGCATGTGGTACCAGTCGTCGACTATCTGCAGCAAAGAACAATCTCACATTAATTCGAGGATAGTGGCCGCTCGTAGGATACCTATTTCATTTCGCCTCATGTGTCAGCGAATGAATTTCAACGAGACATGTCGTATCTAAATCGCGACTGCTCGCTTTATGCGTTATATAATGCGGCTTTTATGCTTCGAGTGTTCCATACTAACTGTATAATTCACATGAAATCGCGAAACTCATGCTCCTCGTCGTCTAGATAACATTTGTTGGTATTCGGTACGCTCCCTTTCTGCGGTTCAAGTAGACAACTACGCTGTTCTTAATTGCGTTCAAATTAAATACGACTACGCTATGATTACGTAACCGTAAATCATGTTAATTTTATAAAGAAAATTAGTAGTATTAGTACTTGAACCTTTTAATGGCAGTTTTTATAAGGTATTCGACAGAAGGTATCTGAAATTTAAAGTGGTCACTCTGCAAAATAAAATAAGATAAAGATGAAGAATCACGAAATTCTGTTTGGGGCCTCATTTCTGAGTTACTAATTATTGAAGAAATACCTAAGATAAGGTGTGAAACGTGTCTGACTTGGGGACCTATTCCACTGACATTGCTGTGTTTGACCTGGCTCATGCATCCCGACAGTGGAATCAATTCTCAAGTTAGGTATGTTTCGACTCGAAATGAAGATTCAAACACAATTTTGTCTTATTTTAGCACGTAGAATCACCTTTTCAAATTCCTGGTTTTGTGTATAGCCACTGCTCTATTGCTCAGTTCGTCTCACAATTTATGTTAAAATTACTTGTAACAAGACTACATCGCAAGGAATTCTACGCGAAAATGTAGATTGAAAATGTAGAATAAAATTTATCTGTAACTCGATTTGTTTTTGGGAATATTAAATTTGAATTTGAATGAAGAGCTAAGGAGAACCCTTCCCGCTTATCGTAGGCAAAGTCGTGATCGGACTACAAGTGTTCGCTTCACCTCAGTCCACCTTCTCAGTGCCAAAAACTGTAGTTTGGTACGCTCGTGCCAGGTCGAAGTTCATGTTCGACATTCTCAAATATAAAGTAACTTACAAAAATATGTCTGAATCGATTTTTATATTACAACCAGGTAACTAATTTCTTTAAGGTGTGATGTATATTTCCAATTATTCCTATGCTAAAAAATCTGATCTTTGAGGCTTGACTTTTGCTGAATATGATATTTTCATTTTTACATTATTGTTATTTCTAATATAATTTCTTGATGTAATCTGATTCAGGGAGTACACCTTTAATTTTGAAGACCTCTGATTTTAACAAAATTACACTGTGTAAAGTTTAAGCAGCTACTGTTCACTATTAACCAGTTTATATTTTTTTTGTCCTAATTTCTCTCTATATTACAAAGAACTATCATCCTTTAATTTGTACCATTATTTACAAGACACTGTATTTCTGACAGTTTCCTAAATGTTTCGTTAGACGAACAAGAACAAAAGGTGGAAAGTCTATATTCCTGAGTTTTTATTAGGAACTAAGAATTCATTGTTTTCGATTAGAAGGGAACGCGTAGGCTGCTCATAAAACAGAATTATTTGATGCAGAAGTTTGCTCTACCACTGCAATAGTACACGAGGGTGAAGATATACGGTGAAGGATAATGATAAATGTGAAAACTTGCCAACAGCTGTTAAGGGCGAGCTTCTTGCTATTTCTTTCCGCGTGACAACTCGCACTCCACTTTTTCAAGATGAAAGTTCCTTTCTTCGGGCGCGTAAAGTTTTGTACTTCACAATTTTAGACAGTCGGAAGGGACCGTGTCTTAATCTTTTTGGCGTTATACAATTGCAATTTGTTATGAACTTGTGTCTTTGTTTTCAACTCTGTTGTTTCATTATTGATCCTGAGATAACATTAAACCATTTAGCACTTTTTGAACACTTTCAGCAACACAAACATTTCACGGGGATTTTGCGACTGGTTTAACATAATCCATTTGTAGCTTTTCATCTACAGTTCTCACGTAACAAATTTCTCCTGCTTTATTTCTCTCGTAAAACAGTTACACTCAACATTTTCAGTAAAGTCAGTCTATGTATATTCACGAAGTAGAATGTTTCTATTACCAAGCTAAAGAGGTAATGAATATGTCACATTCAGAGCAACAATTTTTCAGACGAACAAGCAGAAACATTGTACTGTTACAGATTTGCAATTAAAAACATTTTGTAGGATAATTCAGGTTAGCCACAATTACGTACATTTTCGAGTTAGTATTCTACGAGTTTTTTAAAGAGATTTCTTCCATTCTTTATCCACGCTTCGTTCTGCATCCCTTCGATAAGCTCTGCTTGCGTCAGAATGATAAAAGCAACGAATTGGAAATGACAAAATTCACCTGTCACGGCACTCTCTTGTTTCCATTAATTTGATATTGTAACAACAAGAAATTCAACATTAAAAAATACTGATTAGTAACAGAAAAGTTTTAGTTCCATATACAAATTCTTTATTTCGAAGAGAAACATGTTACACGACGATGTAAGAACGATAAGTTACTCGACAGATTCGGAATCAGGGCAAGGGAGACATGTCTTAGCCTTCTTCTGTCTGCGTCCACATTCACTGCTTTCCCTCATCTTCGTCGAGACACTCTTCGTTTCGATGACTTCTTTGCAGCACAGACACTTCATCATCTTCGAGATTTCGTGTTGCACGGAGTTCAATTTTGAAGCACTCAACATCGGCGCGAAATGAGGCTCACCACGCCTGACGTCGGTCAGCAAAGGTGGGCAAGGATCCAAGCTGTCCTTCAACTTGTAGATTTTTAATCGAACGGGGTAATTCTGCTTCTTCCAACCATACTTGCTTTCATATGATCCTATCATGCTAGTCGAACGTGGACAGGATTCCTGCTGTCTGCTCAGGTTCCTGGTACTCGTCGTGGATAATTTACGATCAGTTCGGCATGTTTCTTCGACCGAGGAGTACTCGTTCAAACGATACTTCTGACTGGAAGGCCTGGAATCGCCAACATCTATCTTCGCGCAAGAACTGCTTGCGACGGTTGTGAAACTCGCTCGATTTTTCAGCTGCGTATCAGAGTCCATGCAGGAAGGCGCCTTCCAGCTCTCTCTGTCCACTTTGTCAGGTAACACACGTCGCTGGCAATTAGTATCTACTGGTGGACAATTTTTCGGTCTCAATATAGACAGACACTGCTTTGATCTGGTCCTCGAGAATACGCTCTTTGGCGGATGTTTCACCAAGTCCTCCGACGAAAATTTTACCTCCGTATCGCATTTTTTGTTCTCTTTCTTTGATCCACCTTTCTTTGACTTCTGATAGGGAGTGAACACTACAGGCTCTGCTTCATTCGACGAACAACGATTTTTGCACGGTGGTCGTTTCTCTGACCAGTGTTTAGTCTTCGGCGGAGGTGGATCACATTTCGCTTCGCGCACTGGCTCGTCGCAAGCAGTGCTTGGAGGAGCAGGGCGTTTCATGACTTTGCTGATTGCCATGGCCCAAGACTTTCGTAGGCGTGACAGAAGTCCTTTACGTTTTGGTTGACGTTTCTCTGTACGCTTGCCAGATGGCTTTTTCTTCAAGGTCTTTGGGGGCAAGGCTGCAGGATCTGTAGCTGAACATGGCTGTTCACAGTCATGGGCACAAGGTAGAGGACCGCAGGGTTTTGGCGGCGTGCAACTTTCTTCTGTGGGTTTTCTAGCCTCGGTGCTGCATTCTTCTGACGTTTCTTGATCTAAGTATGCAGCTGGCTTGTGAGCATAGGATGGACTACTCTTCTGTATCGTGCGCAAATACACATCGCTTGAACTACAGGAGGGTTTCTGACAGCTCTTTGTACTGCATTGTTGAGGGGAGCAAGAGTCTTCTTTTGGCAACTGCTGGCGGGAACTACAGTCTTCTTCTGGCAACTGCTGGCGGAAACTACAGTCTTCTGGCAACTGCTGAGGGGAACTACAATCTTCTTCTGTTGGCTGTTGACGCGTGCCACAGTCTTCTTCTGCTCTTTTTGAAGATGAGTCGGTCTTTGAAAAATACTTAGAGTCATTGAAACGCTTTTTGAGACTTTTAAAGGAATATTGATTTCTCGTGGAATTTCTCAATTGTGATATGCTTAATAACTCTTTCTGGTCAGATGTCTTGTGATAAAAAACAGTGCTTAACGATTGTCGTGTTAAAGGAAGCCATTGTTGTCTAGCTGAATTTAAACCTTGACATATTCCGATAGAATTTAGTTGTCTGTTCAAAATCCAATGGTTCGTGATAGCATGCTTCAGGCAGTCATTTAAAACGTTTAACGAGATCAGGTATTTTATCGAAACGGGATCCACTCTCTCTCGTAAGTTGCATTTTTTAAGAAAAGATGACTGTGATCGGTTTAGCTCTCTGGAGAGACTCTCTGGATCTTTCACATGGTCAGATGCTTGCCTCTTTATCCTGTGCGTCAAGTTCTGTCTCGGAAGCACCTATCAAAGATTCAAGTTATATTTATAAGAATAATAATCACAGAAGCACTACTATTTTAAAATTGTTTATATTTCGAGGAGTATCCTAGTCTAAAACTGCAACAAACTTTGAGCTTGAAATTTTAGATAGGAAATAGATTCAGATTTGAAAATTTGACAAATACATAGAAGACATCCTTTTAAACATGAATTTTATTTAAAACACCAGCGAATAAGAAATCACTTCAAAAAAAAGAATTTGAGAAGCAATTTACTCTCCAAACTATTCACAGAACTATAACTTTTAACAACGCTTATCCATCCCTTCAATAAAACGAGCTGTCTTGTCAAAGAATTCCACGATATCATGTTTCCCTGATCTTTCGTCTCTCAGTTTATCGACGAAGGAATATCTGTTTTTAATTTCAAAGCCTTTCATACAGTTTCGACAAACTTGAGTGATCTTATTGAGATATCTGAAGATGTGATCTGCGTTCTTCGATATCGTGAAGGGGAAACAGAAAGAAGGGAGCTTTACCTTCCGGAGCAGAAGTCCCAGCATTTCCGGCAACGAGTTGTCGATACACTCTCACGGCAAGCAGTTCACATCTTTTTCCTTCTGCCTTTTCAGAACCCCTCTTGAACGATTGCTCTCTCAGCTTCTGTGCTTGTTCTCCCTCATCGTATGAATATTGATCATAGAATGGAAAGAACGCCAGGAGGATAACAGATTCGGTGCTTTCGAGGTTAATTGCTCGCTGGATTCTCGCGGATTGTTTATTCTCTGCGCTGACTCGTGAAGCTGATACCTTTGAAATGTTGACGCTGTGGTGACTGGCCGAGCAGAATGGTGAATTATCGTGGCATAGTGGTTCCAAAAGGGGAGAGGTTTATTTCCGAGTATAATTATACTAGAATTTTGATGCTGTTGTGGTGGGTGAAGTTGATCGTTTAGGGTTTGCTTGTTTCTAATTTCAGTTTGAAAAGGACGCATTTTGAATACAGATTAAATTTCTTCTACTGCATGTTCCACGCAAGGTGCAACATAAGTTATTTTTCTGGACTGTGAATGATGCAAAAGAATTTTTCTGCGATTTTTAGAGTTTAAAAGAGAGACGAATCTCTCTTTCACTTTTGTAAATGGAATGATGTATAAATTTTGGTGTAATATAACAATCCTGTTTGCTACATTCTGTTTCTAAAGACACCTAAATATTTAACCTTGTATGGTCTATCGAACTAGCTAAGAAAACTATTTTATAATACACTATAGTCTATGTCGCTATTGCATTTAAATTCGTGACGAAAGTATAGGTACACGTTTACAATCGAGAAATGTAATGGCATGCATATACAATTCGTCTGGAACTTTCAGTGATAATTCAATGGACCACCACAGAACTTAATTCTGCATTTCGAAAAGAATTTCCATTCCAAAACCCTGGGTGCTTAACAATTATCTCTTGCTTCACCAAGTAGTTCGTCGAATGCTTAATTGCTCCCCAAATGCTCTGAGGTTTGGACGACGTACAGTTAAATTCTGCTCGAACTTCCGGCGCCACAGGACGTTTCGGAATCCAATCCTAAATTGCTTTAGTTCCGGGAAGCGAGTTCATCTTCGATATGTGACCCGACATACGCAGACACTGATCGATCCGATTCATCATCAGTTTGTCCCATACGGATGCGTCTCTCTCTCTCTCTGTATCTATCCATCTCTATCGATTTCCCTATCTATCTCTGCCTCTCTACCTACGCGAAAGCATTCCCCGATAAATTCCATTTTGCAAGTTAACGACGCAAGGCGATCGGTACACGCAATTTCAGGTCGTTTACACAATGCTCTCGGACAAATTGGAATATTTCGCCGAGGTCTAGATTCTAGATGTTTACCTTGTATGTTTCATCGATTTTACGTGATCCTTACAGGGGTTCGATAATAGCCTTCCTGGGAACAATGCTTAGAAGAATGGAAAAAGGGGAGAAGAAGATTATGTTCCTTTTTAAATTTTATATTATGTCTCTCATTAAATTTTCATTACTTCCCTCATTATACTCCTCATTATATACCTTAATGTATTCTTCAGTATAATTATACTTTTCTTTATGCTTGTGCTGTACTTTCTACTATATTTTTCATATCATCATTTTTTTATAGACTTATCTATACTCTTCGTTACACGTCTTATAATATTTGTTATCGTTTATTTCGGCATATTCGCCATTATAATAATTTTGTATTACATTTATTTAATACTTCTTGCTACTTAGCCTATTATTTTCTTCCTTATTTTTCATTAAATCTCTCTTTATTCACATTCTATTTTGTATTTTCTGCTACATTTTTGTTGTAGTCACTATAGAGGATGCTTTGTCTGTACCTATGCTAAATATCATCAAATTGAGTATCACTTCGATGATATTCTTTATTAGGTATTTTTTCTTACGTTTAATAATAGTCGAAATAATTTAAGCGAAACAACTAACTTAAATAATTTAAGTAACATTTCCACAATATTGTGTATTATACGAAATGATATCTTTCTTATCGGACTACACACTGTTTTTCGAGTACTCACGCGAAATCTAACACTAGAACATCCTAAACTTTTGTCTTAATTCAGCAAGTTCGCTGAGTTATAAAGCTATAAAGTTTGCGAGTGCTGCTAGAGAATTCAAAATTCTTCGCTGAGGTTGTTGATTGAACATTTGCAGAGATTCTGACTGCGAGGTGACTAAATAAGCTGTAAGTTTGTGCATTTCCTGCCAAAGATTATATCAAGCGCTCGATTTATTTCCACGTTACTACTCAAGATTTTCTTACTTCCAGGCACAAGTAATTTGCAATTCTCAAATTCTTAAACTTTCACATTCAATAATTTAAGTAGGTATTCAGATTGAAGTCATAAGTTCCAGAGTCAGTGTCAACCCTCTGTCTGCCACTCGAAAGATGCGATCAGAAGATTAGCATTCATCAGCGATCGAAGCCTCAATGAAATCTTCCTTTTGCCGAATCAAGTCCATGCACAGTTCATTAAGATGCTCAGGCCGTAATCGAGTTCGCTGTATATCGTAATTCCTGCAACGCTACGATTCTCGTCGCATCCTGCACCGATTGATCCATTACGTTGTCGATGGCAGAGCACCAGAACCAATTCATCAGGGACAGTCTTGTGTTGGTTCACGCGATCGGGCAAGTCATACGCGAACGCTGATTGCTGAATTTGCAATTAAACGTGCGAAGCTCTGCATCTCTTCGAGCTAAAGCGAAACTCGGAAAGGATTCTGGGAGAATTTGCGTGTCACCTGTCGCAGCAGCGACTGCTAACTGCTTTAGATACGAATCGCGAGGTATGATCGATGACTCGGCTTCGGCCATGATTTATTGCATTGAAAACCGATTTGTTAAGCCACTTTTACGCTATTTAAATGCTGACACGTAAAACGACTTTTTGCTCGTTTCGAATATCGGTTTGTATATACATGACGGCACGACACGTTTCATTGCAAAGGACTTTGTACAGCAAACGAGTTTCAGATTCTCGATGAACACCTTTCGGCCTTATGGGCCGATCCATCATCATTACGATTCAGCTAATCGATTATGAAATAGTCTGCTGTCTTGTGCAAATTGTCAAGTCACGCGACGCCTTTGATAAAGTGCTCTCGTATTCTATTTCTGTAATTGTAATGTTGGATACAAGAAGGATTTCAGTCACAGTGTCCAATTGCAAGAAATGTGTCTCTAACTTAAATATTTCTCACGTGTAGTAAAGTGATTTTGAAACTCTGTAGAATATTTAGAAATTTGACATTTTCCTTAGAATTTTCAGCAAAATAATATGAATTACAGAATCTTAAGAAATTTCTAAGACAGGGAACATAGAAAACTTTTACCAGATAATGACACATGTAACAAACCCAAACAAAAATTGTGCTAGCCTTTGTCCTAGGCAACAAATGTAGCCTACAGAATCCAAATGTTCCTCAGATCATATCACTCCGCAGTGAACAAAAACTTTTCTCAAGTTACACTTACTCGATAACCTTTCAGACCATACAAAAACAAGAAAACTCCGATAAAATCTTGCTCCTGTTGCCTCAGTGAAGCTGCACCTTAAAAAATTCTATTTCTTCTCTACAAGAAACAAAACAATGACCCTTATTTTCCCTCAGCATCCCCACCTTATCCAAATCTGCCCTACCCTAACATCCCAGCGCCAAACACGCCAGAAGAAGCCGCACACGTCCACACATTCGAATGCCCTCGATACCCGAAACGCTAGCAGCCGGAAAAAATAATAGACGCCCATCGATTCTGGCATTTTGCGTAATGGATGAAGGGCCAAGCGTAAACTAGCGTGTTTCACGGGCTGGCAGCTGGTCTCCGTGTCCGAGTGAATTTTGCCACGGATCATTGTCAGGCCCCCGATCCATTCCGATTCACGCGTTACCACATTCGCGGGGGCGATCGATCACGGGGGGTGGCGCGGGAGGGAGGGCTGTAGCGCATCGAATATGATTTGCCAGGGAAGAGAGCTCTTCGGTGGCGCGGCTTATGCGATTTACGGTTTCGTGCGAAAGCATTGATTGACGGATTCCCGGATTGCACGACGCGGCTGGCAGAAATTGCGGAAGGTCACGAAGGAATAATGGCAGGCCGTGATGAACCATGGACCACGCGTCGACGGTAATTCCATGAAGTGCGGATATCTGGGCTGAAACGAACGAAAATTCAATTCTACGCGATGGAAAGAAACGAAAGGCGTGAATTAAGAGGCAACGTCTACCCGGAAGCCTTCAAAAGTTGCATCAGTTCGGGAATTTTCTCTTAACTATGAATGAAGTTGATGTTTGTCTTCTGAAAGATATATTTTTTAGTTATATTGTCGTACATTTTCGTGAAGAAGTGTTATTAACTGAAGGAGATATTGATATCGATAAAAGACGTGTTTCTTTTTCAAGAATTTGTTAGTGGATATTCTCTAGTTTAAACAATGCTTCTATAAGCTGAATCGGTATTTAAAATAAATGAAATTTAGAAGTCCTTAATAATCTCCAAGTTTTAGTGTTGTATTTTATTACGAAATGGTGATACAGACTTCAGCAGCAGAGAGGGGAGTCGTCGAAATGACTCGAAGGCAGTTTCTCAAGGAGTGGGGGAGCCGCGAGCGAGCGATTTTGGACATTGCCAGGCGCTCGCGAGCACTCTTTCTGAGCATCACTGGTGTTGATGATAATTACGTGGGAAACTTCGAATGGGTCACCCTGTAGACACTAAAATAAATTTCTTGTAGTACCTAAGAAATGAATATTTGTCAATTTATTAATGGTTTTCTTTAAAAAAAAAAACACATTTACTGTGAGTTTTGGAGTTTATTTTGGCTCAAGATTGAAAATAGTTATTCTTTACAAAATCCACTTAAACAGTAGAGAATATTTTAGCATAATACCAACCTCCTACCCTCTGTTGCCCAGACCAGGGCCTCATAAAACCTTAATCCGACTCTGGTCTGGTGGTTTGCAGAGAGCTTGAGGAATTTAAAAGAGCGGATGCCTGGAAATGTACTTACAGACGTTTCAAGGTGTTAAATCTCACCCAGGATGGAAATTTAAGTAGTAACTGTGACCGAAGCATCGGGTCTCTTGCTACGGGGATCGGTTTTAGATGAGAAAGGAATGGGAAAGGAACGGCGAGTTACGCTGAAACGCGGCCAGTGATGGTAGAATAATAAAATTCCAAGAAAATTAGTTTCTATCGGTTCACGGTGTTCTTCGGTGCTGGAGTTTTTAATGGAAAGCTAATATCGCGATGAGAAGCATTGGTAATTTAAAGAGATACTATTAGTATGATTCTGAGAGGATGTTAACTGTTCCCTTGTATTATTTTACATACTTCTGAAAATTACATGATAACTGTTTTGTATGATAATTGAGAGATTCGTGATTAATTAGTAATTATGTTTAATAATTCCATATTAATTTGATTAAAATCTAACGCTTCAATAAATTATCTAAATGCAGGTCAAATTGTTTAATTATCCATTATAATAAATATTAATGTAATATATTTATTATATTTTTAAAAATACTAATTACAGGAAATAAAAATAATTTTATTTATTTTAGTTCCATTTTATGCAACTATTACATTAGCTCAGGCGACGACTGAAATACAGAAGTATATAAAACAGAAACGAAATTAGCAGGACGAATTTACAAGAACTCTTTTCATCATTTTTATGCCTTCAATTTCACTGAAATTATGTTCACAGTTTGAAACGCCCACCCTGCCACGTCTTGCTTTTCCCATTTTAGCTTTCTCCCTGTCTATAATATGAGGAACATATGCAAATATATTCGTATTTAATTGCGAACGAATATTTTCCTTTTTCACGATGCATGAACATGCGTTTTGTAAAAACCTCTGATTCGACTAAGCATCGCGGTTGAAAAAAAAAAATTGTACACGTTTTCGCAGAGTGGATTGTTTCGCGGCTCCAACTCGGGATTTGTTTAAATTATCAGAAGAGAAAATTGCATGTTTCTCCCTGAAAACGCTACAAAATCCTGGTTCATCGTAGGTTTTTCTACTCTATCAAGTATGCGTCACCTGTGTGTGTATGTAAATCGTGAACACGTCTCTCTTTTCGATTTTCCTGTGTTTCGATCAAGCATCATCAGTCAGTCTGATTCAGACAGCCGTCGAGTTCAGGCCTTTTGTATTTTTTCTGTACCACGAATGATGTTTTAGACATTTTATTTTTGGTGCTCTTTTACTTTTTTAACTTGTATACCATTTTAACGCGTTCTGGGGAAGATTTGCTGGATCAAAAATGAGGATCGAGTACTCGTACATCAAGCCGAGGCACCAGTTCGGGAAGCAATGCATTTTCGAGTTCGAAGACAATATTGCCAAAGAAAATGTTTGGCCAGACCCAGAGAAAATGCAGAATTACATTATCCGTCAGAAAACACACTGTTCCACGCAGACGCCCAAGCAGCTTGCTGTTCACGAGGTGGGAAGTTAATGACAACGCGACAGTTAACCTTAGCTCTTAAGAGTACCTTAGCGTGATAATTTATGTAAGAGCTTAGAATCCCACGAATTTTAACATACGCCAAATTCTCAGGCAGAACATAATTAGATGGGCTCTTTGGAGTTTGTGATTATTATAAATACCGAAATCAAAGCGTTAGTTTCTTCTCTGATTTTTCCACTCTACTTTTGTGATCCTTGTTCAACCGTTTCGTGAAGCGCTGTATAAATACTGCGTTAATTTAAATATGTTTTATTAGGTGCAAACAATAGAGAAGGAAATAAAAAATACAGGGGTGTTGCACCTTGAGGGTGGTTGGCCAAGAGAAATCAATCCAGCTGATAATGAAGCCACGTATAGGTTCCGTCGACGTGTAGAAAGAGAGGATCAATGGGCTATAACCATGCATGAGCTTATGCCAGTGAGTTCTTTTTAATATATCCAAAAATTAAATATATTACAGATGCACTAGAATAAGTATAATATGACGCGTGGAAGTATTCTTAAAATTGACTAAAAAATTTTGAAATATTTTTAGGAAAAAACTATCTGACCTTGTTTTCAGGAGAATTTTCATTATTTTAATGCATGTTCAGTACTCACAATATCACCTTTTCGTTTTTCACATAGCCACTTTTAAATAATGTGAAATGTGAAAAGGGGTTTCCATTTTACAGCTTTTAGAAATGCTTATTATAACCATATTCAGTAAAATTAATACATGTAAGAATGTAGTAGATATTAAAAAAATTCTTTGATGTACGATGTTTTATATTTAGCAAATGGAGCATTATATACTTCAAAACAATGCGGTGAATATCTATACAAATTTTTTCGACGACATGATTCCAACGACGTTCAGAATGGATTATAAAATAAGGTAAATTGTTTAATGTTTTATTATATTAAGAACAGCAATAAGATTTTCATCACTATTATTGTCTCACTTATTATTAAGTAAATTTAAACTTTTGATTGAATATTTGGTAGATTAAGACCAAACCATTCCAGATGAAATCAATAATGTTGAATAGTTAACTTAACTGATTTTGATGACTCTAAATTACTACCTACTTGCGAAAATAGCACGTGTGAAATTAGAGATAGCAGAAGTTATTATTTCGCTGTTCTCGAATATATTTCAAAAATATGGAACGCTAAAATTCCCTCTTTGCCCGTTTTCACAAAAACGAGGTGCATAAATGAATTTTTATTTTCAAACCTATCCGTCATATGCAGTTCGCTTTTTTATTTATTTTAATCGACAAGGATTGGTTTCTCTGAATAAATTTACTTTAATTCCAAAAAATCCATTTCCACAACGTGCAAATTATAAATAAATTATTTCGAAAATTTGAGACTCAGATCCTCACGTTCAGCAGAAGGAATATAACCGAATCTTTCGAAGCGAGAAAAGTAATACTCGCGCAATGACAAAATATTACAGATTTTCTGAATGTGAAGAATTTCTACATTTTACATATCATCGAATTTTTTTCAATTTAATATTCAGTGAACGTAATAAATGCATGAAAACTTGATATGAAACAGTTTCTGTTTCATATGAAAAAGTTTATTACTAGAATTTCGTTATATTCAAGAGAAAAGGAAAAATGTCTAAAAAAGTACGGATCCTGTTCAGTATATATAGCGTGCTTCAAATAAAACCTTTAGTTAACTAAATCCCCATTGGCAAATCCAAGCAGCGGAAACATCGATCGACGGAACGCTCGTCTATCGAAATTCCTGTCCCCGTTTCATCTACTCGCGGATATTGTTAGATACTTGCATGCGATTCAACAGCTTATTTATGGGATATAAACGTTATAAATCGATGTCTCACTTATAATAGACCCAGCGAGAACATCTTATCGGGAAGATTGTTTCACAAGCTCCTCTTTCGATCTTTATTATTTTTACGTATACATTCTGATAAAAATTGAGAAACCTTACCAATCTTTTATAAATACAATGGATAAGAATATTTGATAATAACTGAAAGATTCGTAGAAGTTTCAATGCGAGAAAAAGGAATAGTTTTATTTCTTTAAAACTGTTTCTAAAACTATTTTACAGTGTATTTCGGTTCTACATCTTTCGTGACATGAATGAAAGTAGCATTTATTCTAGTGAGTCAGGATAAGTCTAGTCGAACCTATTCTAATTGCCTGTAATCTAAAAATTTTTGTATGATATTGATGATATAAATGATAATACAAGAAATATTTTAATTCTCTAAGATCTTAAAATGTAGGAAATTTGTAGTTCTCTTTCAATTCTTTTTGAAATATCGATACAACTTGATTGTCATTATAGTTCAACTAAACTTTGGTTACAGCTTCTTAATAACCTTGATAGTCAAAATTTAAGGACCATCAGGAATGAAACTATCAAAAACTAAATAAATTTTGGTTCACCGAAACCGAAGCTTCAGCAAAACCTTGTTGCAAACGAATCTAACTTTCCTTTTACGATCGAAACAAAGCAAAATGGTCAAAAAGTCCTCTACCAATCAAACCGAATCAGATATCACCGAAACGATTCTTTCGAAGTGATGTCGAAATAGTGACATCTATCGAAGTTCCACGTAAACGACTTTTAACTTTTTGGAATCAATAGCTACTGTGAGAACAGTAACTGGAAACACAAAACCAACTGGCTATGAAAGGCTTCCACTTCACCTAAAACTTGTTAGAAAATTATTCACTCAATTACTTATCATTTACAGTAGTAATAAAAATTTCCTAAACTAAATTAACTCTCTATTTCGAAATATGTTGAGTTCTCCTTTTAAAAAATGCAGCTTTCTTGTCCTCAATTCACCTGCCTAAGGGAACAAATCCCTTGTACATAATCAATGGTAGTGGACGACCTTGAACCAGTTGGTCTTGTCCAACTTCTGATACCGCAGACCAGTATTGGTTCTGCGACACAACAGGCTTTGAGCTCGAAACGTCAAAGAGCTCCGCGGATATTAGATCCCCTATCTCCTGTTTCTCTGTTCCCTTCTTTTCACACAGGATTAGGAACTCGTACCCAGATCCACAGGAGAACGCGAGACCGATTAGGCATCTCTCGTGGTCCGAGAATGCCTCGAATCGATTGGCAGCGGCGTACTCGTTCGCGGAATTCGATGTGCATCTCACCGACGCTAGCCCCTATTCCTACGTCTGGGACGTCGGTACTCAGCCACCCCTTATGTTATTCGACGACGAACCGCGTTTAATCGACGCCCCTTGCCATGGCACCTCCAAGTATTTCATCGATTTCATTCCACAGATTCTTGACCCTATAGAATCATGTGTAAATACTCGAAGGTTTGGGGTCTGATAGAATTTGGGGTTTCTGAGCAGAATGAAATTTGAAGTCTTAAGGGCAAACGACGACACTGGCTCGCATTTATTTAATTAATATCTCAAATTAAGCATTCTACTGACAATGAGATAAAATAGTCTGCATTTTGTCGTTAATGAGTCTAACAAAAACTGCTAAATGTTACTTTTACTTGTGACAGTCATATACATAGCCACAAAATTATGTAATCTGAGTAATAGTTAGACGTGGTGTTTAATTTAATTTCACTTGGATCAATTATTTTATAAATTATTTTTATTATCAAATTATGAATCTTGTTTCTGTTATCGCAGACTGTTTTCTTCTAATTGTAAGTAAGTAAGCTCGTCTCTAAATTTCCTGAAGAGATTAATTTTATAAGAACTGTTTATGACTTGGAGAACTTCTGTAGAGTTGAAAGTTCAATTTGATGTGAAGGGTGAAAAAGAATACTTCACTTCTACTTCACAGAAAATCCCAATACACCAATGACTGCGTTAAGATCATCATCCCCGTCGATGACACTCGAGTTTAATCCCCGTGATCCTTCACTGCTCGTCAGTGGTCTTATGTCTGGCCAAGTATGCTGCTGGGATATTCGAACAAGCGATGAACCTGTGCAAATATCTCTTCCTTCTGTCAGTCATAGGTACGTTTTAATTTTAATACAGAGGGCATATAGGAAAATGAGGGAAATTGTTGAAATACAGTTTCACAGCACGAAAATGAAAAAAGTATTTTCGTTAAATATTTCTATTAAAATCTACAATGTTTCCAAATGAAACCTCTATTGTGAAGCTCGACACGCACTATGTAGTCACTTTTGCAGCAATGCGACTGATACTAGCCGTCACATATACCATGGAAAGTTTACACACCGTGGCGCATTCGAAATTCCCATCTCGAACTAAATATTTTATCGGGTTGCTAGTTTGAATTTCAGGCTTCATTAAACGAAATGTATGCCCTCGTCTGAATAGGACAGGAAGAGAGATAATATCGAGTGAGCTGGAGTATAAAAATCACGAGCTTTTTCATATCTTTTCGAGATAATATAATTATTAAAAACAGGCATATCCTCATTTTGGGCTAAAATAAGAATAAAGTTTGGGTTAAAATAAAGAATAAAATGATAAATCAAAAGTGCAATGTATACTAATAATATCTCTTAATAATATTAATATAAGTTCTTATAATAGATACGAATAATTGATATTTAGAGATACTAAGAAACTTTTGTTACTAAAAAAATAACTAAACGCTATTTCCTTCTATTTCATATTGTACAAAAAAGTCTCTTCGATCAATGGTTAGTACTTTTGGTGTCAGAAAACACAAGATCAAAGTGAGGACAGTTTGTTCTCTGAATCTCTCTTTTCCACATAGTTCCCAACTCAGACTGACTTTTCATTCCTTTATCCCCTTTGATTTGAAGACGTCCAACGTGTGAGACTGTTTGGACCACATCCAAGGCCAACTCCGAGTTCTTCTCCGCTGCCATCGATGGCATGGTCCTCTGGTGGGACACTAGGTTCCTCAAGACGCCCGTTGATACTCTCGTAATGGACCTCGATGACCCAGCAAGGGCGGACCTTATAAGAGCAGTTGGGGTTACAGCTCTGCAATTCGAACCCACGATCAGCAGCAGATTCTTGGCTGGCACAGAAGGTGGTGTGGTCGTAAATGTGAACAGGAGAGCTAGCCAGCCTGCGGAAAAGCTGTCAATGAGGTTCAATTGTTACGTGGGTCCAGTAATGACCATCGACAGGAATCCTGCATTCACCAAGTATTTCTTGACGATTGGTGATTGGTCTGCTAAGGTGTGGTCGGATGACACGAGAGAGGGATGTCTTCTCAGTACTGGGTACATCTTTCGAGCGAATTCTTTATTTTTTAACAGCTTTGTGTTATTTGAAAGCTGATTAGTGTTCAGGATTTGAATAGATTTGAATGGTTGGAGTCTTTCAGTACATTTTAAAGGGGTTTTGAAAATGTTTCGAGCATTGACAGCGATTCTGTATTATTAACAGGTAGTGGATTACTCAAGAGAGTTTCCACGCTGTTGGATCTTCTATTATCTACTTACAAGTTTTTGACATTTTACAAATTTCAAATGATTCGATTATCAAATGATTTGATAGATTTCCTACTCTTCTATAGCTTTCCTGTAATGAATTTAAAGATTCAAAAAAATTTGTGTTGCCTTAACTGCTCTATAGTTTAGTTCAAAGCCCTTAATTAGACTTCGTAAATACAGTAAACAATTTTAAAATTTCTCTAACTCATTTAGTGAAATCATTATAAAAGATTATTTCATTGAACATTATGGAAGAAGCACATTTAATAATAAAAATTTGTTCATGGCTTCCTCTGTGTTAAATAAGTCGAAGGACAAATTGTAAAAATTTGAGAAGCATCAGGCACATGTTCTTGAAAAGTTTATGGAATTAGAAATGGAGGAATCACAAGAGACCAGGCAAGAACATATATATAAGTTATCTAATACTGAAAATTTTGTATGCAGCGATGATAAAACGACTTTAAGCGGCGGTTGTTGGAGCCAGTCGCGATCATCAGTATTTTTTACCATAAACACTGAGGGTACATTGGCCGTGTACGACATTCTGGCAGGAACACGATCACCGCTGACCTCGATTCACGTTTCTGATCAAAATTTCACAGCGATCAGCGCTCACGATGAAGGTGAATTTCTCGCAGTTGGAAGCCAGGATGGTAACATATACGTGCTGCAATGTACGGAAGGTCTGACGACGTTCTCCAAGGAGGACAGAGCCTTCTTAAGTGGTGTAAGAATATTCCCCTTTATCTCAGTTTGCTATAGAACTTGCAACTGTCTTCTAGGTGTCGCGTGAGCATTTTGTCTCCCGAAAAACGGCGTAAAATTTATCCGATAAGAAGAATTTATTGTTACCTTATATTATGCTGAATTCATTGCTTTGACTGTCACGTGAAAACTCTATTTACAGTACTGAAATTTTTATTGTGGCATGTGAATAGGTGAAACATTGTCTTTTTGATTTTTTGATACCTTTTGATTCTTCTTTATCAAAGAGGGACATTGTTAAATTATAAAAATATTTTGATATTTAATAATTGGTACAATGCCTAAGCAAGTACATCTTTACAAGGTTAAGGTACAACGTACAATGCATAACTTTTCTTTAAAACAATGGGAGCTGTATTAAAAAAGGATGTTTTCTGTTGAAATTAGAGTCAGTTAAAGAAATTACTTTCACAGAAAAGGTAGTAAGTGGAAAGAGGAAATTATGTTTGGATTAGTTCTTGCAATTTTGAATAACGAATCCTTATTAGTTTGTCATACAAGGTGTCCCAGGGTTTAATGTTCAAACTTTCATGATATCACTGACAGACATTTTGTCTCAGTATATGGTAATACTAGTTTAGGGTAATCACCACTGAGCACCACGATTCACCCAAAATTTTGACGAGGAAATATTTCGCCAGTTTTTGTATCATTTTTAGTATTTGGACCGCGGAAGTAGATACGAGAAGCTTGCGGATAATCGCGTAAAAGAAATACGGTTATTTCACGTCTCTGAACAAGAGGAGCCACGTAAGAATGTGTCGGCAGTAAAGGTTCCACGAAAAACCAAAGAAAAGAAGAAAGAGAAGAAAGACTCAACTGAGGACAAGGACAAAACCGAGAATCTGAAGAAACCGAAGCGCAGGAAATCGAGGAGGAGAACCACCCTCCTATTGGGCGGACCAGAAGTCATCGTGGCTGAACAGGATTACTTCCGCGCAATAGAAGAGGTAAGATGGCAAATTGTGATGAGGACATCATTGATTGGAACTAATCAACTGTTTCCTGTTCCATCTTCCGTGTAATTTTGTTTGCCTTGCTTTTAGTATGGGATTTTTTGAGTCTTGTGCGCAATTTATAATATTCAGTGGAGGTCGATCATTTTAGTGTCAATGTGAATATGTAAGAAGAGGTTTAATTTGTTTTACTGGTTCCATGTACAACATATGGTGATGGTACAATCATTCTTGGTGATTTCCATCAGATTTTTAGACACTTATAATTAACAACTGAAACCTCAAACACGAAATCATTATTCTTGATTTTTGTCTTATTTTGGTGTCTATAATCACCCTTTGAAGTTATGCCATGTTATTCAAAAACACCCTGTACAGCTATATTCTTGAAGTTTCACACGAATACTGATAAAATCACAATCAATTAATAAAAGTAATTACCTGCTCTTAAAGGAGGTTACCACTCTCAGGCGCAAAAAATAGGAGGCGTTTAGAATTCTTAAATGAAAAGCATTCTAAACCATGACTTATTTTCTCATGTCTAAATCTAAATAGTTTTAAAAACAACTCAAAAAAATATCTTCACCTACATCTCTTTTTATCCTTTCCTTACATACGCTATACTAACATTAAAAAGAATGAAATAAACAAACAAAAGTTACCTTGAGCTCCAAGAACGTCAGTCCCTACCAATCACGAGAAAAACAGAACAAACACAATCTTTCTCCCAAAAAGTATTCGGCAAAAATGGAGGCGATCGACCCCGCTGACGTGGAGGCAGCTCGCGACTTGATGAAACAAAGGGAAGTGGTGCCACCGGTGGAAGAGGAGAAGGAACCAGAGAAGACCGAGTCGAAGGTGGAACGAAAGTCCAGGAGGCTCACGAGCCGCACGAGGCGGACGCATCACGTTCGTCGGTCCGAGGTGAAGGCAGAGAAAGAGGAGCCGAGCGTGGAAGTCGATTCGGAGATGGCGAAGAAGCTGCAGAAGAAGAGACGAGGGAAGAGGGTCTTGCAGAAGGCCTGCAAGACCGACGTCTGCAAGCCGGAAATTTGTTGCAGGGACGTAGTAGGTAAGACTGTTTCCTGATCGCGGGCTGCTTTCTATTCGGCGAAATGTAATTTCCCCTCGAACACGCTTCCTTTTTTCGCTCGCGTTCTGCGACACGTTTCAACGCGAAATTTTTCATTTCGCGCGGTGAACACTGCATCGACGCTGGGAACTGCTCGAAAGGGACGGTTTGCTTCGCTCAGCTGGCTTTGCTAAGCGCCTTTCGACGCGGCCCTTTGAGATAAATGTTCCCATTAGCGAGCATGTGACCTTTCCGTTCAGCGGGATAACCACGACCTGAACCGCACTGATTGGTCTATTCGGAAATTCATTGAGAGTTTCGAGGCGGATAGGTATTAACTTCTTACTCTGTCATTTTTCTTGGATCGAGAGTAGCAGAACCACTTTACACGAGAGGAAAATACGTGCATTCGTAAAAATGATATATTTCTTTCATGATTAAAAGTGATTTAATTGATCAGTAACTATTGGAAGATACTTATTAATGTTCATGGTAAACTAAAGGCTTTTCTAATATTTAAAATATTATGAGATCAACAATTGATAGAGTAGCATTCTAATATAATATACAGTAGGGGGAAAGTATAGCATCACTTACAACTGAAAAATTATCGAATTTTAACATTCTATAACTATATTTAAATTTATCTAAAACTTACGACAAGAAAACTAAATTAAAACTCGAGCCTTCTATTTTTGGCGTTTATTCATCGACTTTATTTAAACTGTATCAAAGGTTAAACGTGTGTTGTTGAGTTTTGTATACTTCTTGTTGTCTGGTAACTTCCACAGTGTGTGTACAACAATTTCTGGAATGTTAGCATATAATGTTGGAAAGTTTCATTATTTTCCTTCAAAACGAGCGAAACTGTAAAAAAAGAGATATTTTTTAACGAAGCACGAAGTTACAATTGTAGTTCTGCTGGAAGCCACAAGACTGTTGTTTGGCGTTGAAATAACATTTCGTTAATGTAACACCCTAGTAACGATAAAACAAAATTTCGTTTATTACATGTTACTATTTGCTGAAATATAATTTTTTATGTAGCATTAATGGGAATATTTATCTTCTGTGAAATTAATTGATAATAACTAGAAGATATGAATAATAAACTACTAAGTGTTGTTCCTAAAATATTATGAATTGTTTAAGATCAGAAACTTTCATTTGAAAACTGCCAGTAGCATCTTAAAGAGTCGAGAGTTGGTAAAGGCTTATCTATATTTACATTCATAAAGTTAAATATTAATTAAAAATTGAATAAATTTTTACATAATCTTGATTTGAACTATCTACTGATAGAGGAGAAAACTACATAACTCAAATGGAATAATCTCTGTCCATCCACTGTCAGTTAACACTACATCAGCAATTTCCTAAGTAGTATAGCTCAATGAAAAAGTCGACCAAACAACACTGAAGTTTTCTACGGTTTCTACTGAATCTTCTCTACTACTTTTCCGTATCTCAGGAATATCATATAAATTCTATGATCTCTATATCAGAGATTTTATCGTTATTAAACGCACAGACAAGTAAAGGATCTGATATCATGAACGTTTGGTCGTCACCTAGATACAGGCATTCACAAAGGGTCAAGACTTAAATAGTCACTCTTTCAAGAATCACTCGGCGAGTGTAACTCCTTCACAATTGCCTAGCTCCCAGCTACTCAATAATTTCCGTGAGATTTCGAAAAGCAGTTCCGTGCAAAGGGAGACGAGCGGACATGAATGTAGGTTGCGAACCTTGCACCGTGATCCTTGGCCTTTATTCCAGCCCGTATCGATCGTTGAGAGATCTGTGCCAGCAGTTCTGGAAGTTAAGGGTGAATTTATCGTATCTTGCATTCGAAACGAGAGATTTTAAACTCGTTAAGATGGAAGATTCAACGGGTGGAAAGAAGGCGACAGAGGTCCCACTAGGATATCCTTAGAAACACAGTTTTACGAGATGATTATGTTCCAAGTTGTTGTCGAAAGTGTTACCATCCGACAAACAGCTTACCTATTTACTGCTATTTTTATATTTCAATAAAGAAGGGGTTTTGAGGAGTTTGAGAATTGTTTCCTGTGAGTGTATTTTCACAAAATTTCTAAATTAGTATTTGCTTTCTTTTTACAATTTTTGAAAGTTGACAGTGACGAATTTATTTCAGTCTCCATTGAATGTAATTTTATATTCGTTAAGATAGGCAGTCTGATTGGTGAAAATAAGGTGAGGTTTTGTCGATAGAGACTTAAAAATATTTTTATTTTCATTTTGCCAATAAATTCAGCTTGTGCATACACGATGAAAAATATTATCATTGTGCGTCACGATAAACGTGTGGGCGAGTAAAAAAATATTTCTGTCCTCGAACCAAAGTTAATAACAGAGGTTACCATTCATGAGAATTTAAATCGATGTTGTAAAAATGGTTCTGCGATCGTGTAAGCGTTCGCTCCAGAAAAATAGAGCAGTCGAACAGTAGGGGAAGATTTTCGTTTACCTTCTCATTTAAACGTTTGTTACAAAACAGCACAAAATCTCAACCGCGGATACGTATTACCATCTTCTTCCGTCTATTTTTCTTTCTCCGCGTACCACGAACAAGAATTAATAAGGGATCATCATGTAAATGAGGGATATGGCGCGGTCCAAGAAATTATAAGGTACAGTCGTGTAGCCAAGCCAGCTCTCTGATTACAAATTAGGACGAAATTTGTTAGCGTAGTTGGGTCGACTTGGAGAAGGATCACTGTGCACCGAACACTTTAATCCAAAGCCTTAGGATTTTTACTGAATATTAGTTTATTTGAGAAGTTTATAAGATTTCATGGCGCAGGTGTCAGTTTTGGTAATACGAAATTTTGTACATTCAATAGAACACGAATTTTTCTTCCAAATTTCTTAGGAGCTTTTTCTGCCTCTTATTAATTCTATACTCCTTTCTCAACTTTGATTTGATTGATTAAATCTTTTAATGAATTTCCTCTGAATTTTTTTGTTGGTTATATAATAATTATTCAAGTAATTCTAACTAACAAACGTTTTTTCAATAAATAAACGCTTTCCTCAAAATATTCTGCGTAACACACAAAATCGATTAAATCACTTCAGGAAATCATATTCACAAATATGAAGGAAACATCGTTCCACAATTTTTTTCTAATTCCAGAGAAACGAAAGGCTGAGATACTGGAGAAAATGAAAAGGCACCTGCAAGAGGAAGACTTTCCCAAAAGGATATCGCTAGATCTGCAAGAGAAATGGTTCAGACGACTAACAGAGAATCTTGCTGAAATACCGGATCATTCTGAGACATTCAAGAAGAAAATGCTGCTTCTGAGGAAGCAGTCGCCGATGGTGCTTCAACAGGAGCTAAAGGAAGCCAAGAGTGAGGTTCGAGCCTGGCAAGAGAGAGCAATAGCGAAGAAGCTCAGTTCTAGGAAGATCGAAGAGAAACTGGATCTGAAAGTACCAGAAGAGAAAAAGCAGAAAACTGATCAAAAAGCGACTGAAGCTGACACTGAAAGAAGGGTCAGCAAAACAGGGGAGAAGAAGGAGGTTGTACTCAAACAGCCGGACGCTAGGTTTTTGCCTGGAAGCAAGAAGATAAAGATAACCTCAGAAGCGACCCTGCAGGAGGAAGAGGAGAAGCTATACGAGCTGTGGACAAGGCTGAAGCAAAAGGTGAAGCAGCAGGAACCACCACAGAAACAGTTGTATCCTAGAATATCCGCGGCTGAACCACCAAAGTCCTCAGAGGACCTTTCCCTAGGAGGAGGGGATCCTGGAGCGAAGTAGAAGCCTCCATGGGAAAATAGAATGTCGGGAGCCCAGAAAATATTTAGAATCGTATAATCAGGGATAATCTTCTACTATTGTAACAAAATAATTTGAAAACTCAAATACTGGCAAAGAGCTATGGAAAGAATCTTCGGAATCTGAGAGCTACAGTGTCCAATTACAGTGACTGCTTCCGCAGGGGTCTTTGGAGAAGAAATGAGTAATTTTGAAGCAACAGAAAAATCATTAACCTGAAATATATGCTGCAGACGAATGAGATATAGTAGCAATTGAAGGAAGAAAATAATGGTCTATAGGCAACACCTTGTCTAAATTTGCGTTTTATATGTACTTACTTTTTATCATTGTTTTTTAGTTTAAATTATAAAAGAATACTAAATTAAGTCTTCTGGAGATAGTGACAGTTTAGTATAGTTTCAACGTAATGACTGTTTTAAAAACAGTCCCAGAAAAACTTGAAAGTCCTTTGTTACAGATAGCTAGGAGAATCAAAAACCATGCTATGCATTAAAGAAATGTCTTTATGCGAACATTCTCAAAGGACTTTCGAATTCACAGATAAAATAGAAGCTTCTAAAGAGAAGTAGAACGACGACTGCCTAAAAGATTTAATCGTACTTCTAAAGTTACTTTGATGGAACTGTTTAAAGGTTCAAATTTCGACGACGCATTAGGAAAAGCGTCTCCAGAAGAGAAACAGAATAGACTCTCGTACAATTCCTGAACTCAAAGAGGATTAAAACTATTATCACCTAAAGATTAAGAAGAACCCCCTTCAGAAGTACTCGACCAATCATCAAATCGATCCTTGTATTCTTAAAAAGACAAGAATCGTCATGTTTCAACGCTCCTTCGCAGACCGAAACGAGTATCCTTAAATTCCTCTCCAACACTTGGGATATTCGAAGAAAGTCAGTTTCAAGGCAAACAATCCCGTGAAAAAGTTTCACCGAAGAAATCCAACAGGCTCGGTCAAGAGTCTTCTTTCTTCCTGTCGAGGGTTTTCCTGACATTATTACGCATTCATTAAATGGACGACGTGGAAAGAAGCAAAACGACAGATCATAGAAATGCGGCGCAGGAAGCAACCAGACGCTTTGGAAACTTTCGTCACTGCTTGTTGCTAAGTTCGTCAGTCATCGTTTTGGGGACGCAGTATCAAATTCTGCTTAAAAACAGGTGGTTCGCTGGCGCTCGACGACAATCGACGAGGAAATCATTGAAGGAGGCAGGCGAACGCTCCAAGTTTACCGGTTTTCTTATCGTTCGAAACTGGGGGATGCTCGCAGCCTTGCGTTTATTACCAGAGTTTAAGCAGCCGATCTTACCAACTTTGAACGAACGTAACGCTGGAGAACGTGAAGTATAACTCAAGTGGAGTTCAGCTGAATAGATGACGAACTTGTGACATGCATCTCGAGAACTTTTTAGAGTCTCCGCGTTCCTGTGAAGGTCGTTCTTTGCCTGCGTCAGATGAAGAATATTGTGTTACCTTCGAGCAGTTGGAATTGCCTAAGAAAGCATGCTTGACGAGGATTAATTGGCACCAGGTGATGGATGAAGCAGCGAGCTACTCTGGAGGTGTTACATCGTAGAGGCACACGAGGAATTTTCTTGTTCTCTTCTGGACGAATTTAACTTGGGGAAATTGTGAGACGTTTCTAGAGGAATCTTACTGCCTCGGAACTTTTCCAGTTCCGTGGATATGAGAAGTCACTGCTCGAACATCGATGGAAAGGAGATTCTGTTTCTTTTCCAGAGGAGCGTCAAAGTTATACAATAAATGCTCAGGGGCTAGATGGAATCGATAGAAATGACCGGATGCACTTTAGCGAGACAAGTGACTATGATATGGAATCAGCGGATTATCGTTCTGAAAGTTTTGTTAAACCCAGCGAGGACAGGAACGATTTGCAAATAAGATCTTGGAACTTTGAGTAGACACTAAAGACGTAATAATGTATAATTTGTTGGGGACAATGCATTGACATAGAATGGCTACATAGTTCAGTGTAACACTGCAGACCTAATAGAGACCTAAAGTACTCAGGATTAATCGTACTTTTCCCCTCAACATTTTTTAATAGTATTCAAAAATTTTTTACTTTCAGGCAGGAACAGGTTTTTATTTTTATTTAGAATTTGTCTCCGTCTTGTAATTTTATTTTTATATTTAGATACCTCTGTTTGTTTCTACCATTTATGGTTTTGATCGTTATTTAAACAATCCGAATTTCTGATCATTTTAATTGTTACATGTTTATCATGAATTCTATAGTATTTACAAGATTATATTAAATTTTGTAGCCTTAAATAATGAATATGTTTTATAATAGGTAAAATAACTTTTCCTTGATATTTTTGAAATATGTAGCAATAAATATTATTTCTTAAGTATGTAATGTGTTTTACTCATCACAATTTAGAATAATATTTAACGATACTAAATTGGTTCTGATAACTTGTGCTTATCTCTCTGAATCTCTAAGTAGAAAAATCTGTAATTAAAAGAAAAAGGATCATCAGAAAAGAAATATCAAATAATCACTTTGATTCCTGCCAAGAAACTAATTGCTCCCATAATCGCATTCATTTCACACATTATTTGAAATACAGCCGCTTCAATTAGCTCGATCCTTAGCAAAGAGGAAATCATTAATCGGCACAACACTCTCAGTCCCTAGCACGCCTCAGGCTGGAGATGAAGCTGTTCGCGAGCTTCGATATCGAACTGTAAACAAGTAGGTACATACTGTTGGATAAAACATGGTGTGTGCATAACTACTGCAAACGAATCACCAGTCTAACCAGTACAGTTAGTTAAACGAGGGTTATGATCCTACGCCTTTCTGCCTGCGCACAATTGGCTAAATTCACGATGCATCCGTTGCAGTACTGCAAATGCATGCTGCTATAGACGTCCAGGATTAGCTCTGCAATTTTTCGTCTTGCATACGCTTGGCATGATTGATGATACATTTGTAGTTGTGTAGTTCGAAATGAACGAGCTAGATCTCAGTAGATCTGAGTGGTTTATAGTGTAGACGTAAATTTTGTAAGGGAGTTAAAATAGTGAGTTTATATTATAGGGATTACGTAGTTCATTCAGTATTATATCTATATGAAAATGAACAGTGGTCATTTTGTACAAAGTTTCTGAGTTCATTACCAATTTTTCTATAACAAGAAAGTTATAGAAAATTGTTGTAAAAATTTTTTAGATAAATTACTTGAATAAATATGTCTCTGTAATCAGATGGCAAAACCTGACATGTCATAATTTTTCTGTATAGTGATTTCAAAGTTAGGTAAACCCACATGTCATCAATTGCCATCTTGTTTCTTTCTTAAACTACGTTATGTGCAGATATCATTTTTTGCAAACTGATAAATCTCATTTAAATACATAGGGAAGAGTACATATGTATCTCGAGTTTGAAAAAAAAGAATTACATCAGGTTTCGCCATTTCATTACAGATTTAAGCCTTCCATTTTCCAATTTAGCTATTCCCTAAACCTAGTGTAGTAACTCTAGATATGTCTGTACCCAAAATGCTTTCAGGTTGAACATTTCTCTAAGGTACAAATTTCGCTAGTTTACCCTGACGCAGAAAGCTAGGATAAAAGGAGATACAGCGTTCGACACAATCAGGTTCCTTCTTTTTTTATCATTTCGAATTACCAAGGAGACTAATCCTCCTAGTCCTATGCGCATTAGTTGATGAAAGGGCAACGGTTTATCGGATCTTTTGACATCAAAGGTCGCCAAATAGAAAAGAAGTCGATCAAGGGAACTAGGAAATGCGATATGGAGAAATCACGACAAAGGACCACGTCGAATATTAATTCTAACATTGGAAGTAACTTTCTGCTGGATTTCGAGTGGTGAATCTGTGACTGCAAAATTATTCGTGCGTTTTGATATCGATTGGTGCGAGAGCTAGACTTAATACCTGTGACTCTTAAGCCTAACAGATTTTCGAGTGGAAATTTTGGGATCACCGAATGTTAAACGACTCGTAAAAACCTCTCCAATGGGAAGAGGATATTTCTCGCGACCTATTCGTTCGAGCGCACCTGCGCTTCGCTGTAGCAATTGCTATGACATCCATCGTTGGTTTCTGGCGTCTGAATGCTCTTCTGGATGCTCTGACAGAGTGCACTAAGCCAGGCACGCATTTGGATATACTGTTCTCGGATAATACGTTGAAACTCCTAATTTTCTAGTATTTCATTACATTTTAATATTTTAATATTTTACCAAGTATAGAGAATAGAGTAAATGACTTCTGAAATGTACTCTAATTTATGTTTGTTCTAAAATAGGATTCTCTTGAAATCTTATCTACCAAGTACACTTTTTGTACTAAATATAGACAATATCTAGCAATGTTCATATGCAACGTGGACCATCTTGTATAAACAGTTTCTCATAAACAGCTGTTACTTAACAAATTTCGAATTTCCTAGACTAGGTATTATAGAAGCAATTTTCAATAAAACAAAAACTGTCTGAAGACTTTTTCCAAAAATAGTAGGTCTCGGGGAAGACTTTTCACGTCATCTCTTTGATCATGGGAACCTTCTATTAAAGCAATCAACTATACCCTTGTTTCCACGAATCCCCTTTGCTGTAACGAATTCTGTGTAATGTCAGAGTTGCCTGATTTTCGGAGGAAGGCAATTAGAGGCTGGCTTTCGCGGCGGTTAGCATTCTCGTTACAAAGCTTGACAATTGTCGCGATATATCGTCACAAATGAAGCCAGGAATGTGGCTAACTGTTATACAGTTCTCGCTATGGCCCACAATTTACGTCGTTTCGATGTTCGGTCAATAAATAGACATAATGCATATAGCTACATGCTTCTAGAATTTTCATCTAGCGCACTCAAATTTAAAGGCTATTTGGTATTCATCGTCGATCACGTGTACTGCAGTGATTTTTTGCAATGTAAATAGGTAATAGTGGCTGGGGCAAAGAGATTTTTATAACGAATTTATAAACTCGTTGTCTTTGCCCTCGAATCAATTAAAAATCGGTCTAAATCGTTGTGCATGCACGACCAGCGTGATGAATGAGTTTTTCAGTGGTTTTGGGCAATTTTGAACGAAAGTTTTAGCACGGGGATCATTTAGCGCAGGATGCTGCGACGTTCAGTTGATCGAAAATTATACAGAATGAATTTTATGATATGAATACTTTAAATAACTCGTCAATTATTTACTGTACGAAAAGAAATTTTAAACGAATGTATGGTTTCCAGGAGGACAAATAGTATAGCAATCGTCTGTTTTAGTTACTTTGGTTCTTTTATTGAGATATAAAGTTTTTAAGTGAAATAGAATTCCTTCATGAATTTCAATTGATTATCAACTTCTATATCAAAAAGTATTATACTAAATAAGGTTTAAAATTCATAATTCCTGTGATGTTTTCGAAATAAATTTCCTCTAATTAATGCACACAGAATGTGTAAGCTGGAACTTCGAAAACTGAAAATTGTTTCCATACCTCGATAAAAAATCAAAATAAAAAAACTGAGTACTGCACTGTATGTTCCTTTGGAAACCATGCAACTTTTGTTTGAAATATTTTTTCGTATACTAGAGAATACACCTATGAGTTATTTGATATTCATTTTTGTAAGTCTTTTTGAAATGCTGTGTTCTGTACACATTTTACAGAGAATGCTTTTACAAGAATATGTTCTCTTTTTTTTGTAATATGGTTTCAAAGAGTTCTTGAAATTCTAAACGTTTTACAGAATGCAAGCACATTGTTGTTGTCCTTAACGAATTTTCGGATTTGAAGTTCTCTTTCTTCTATTATTTACATAATTTAATACATACATACAATAGCATAGAATATAATTTATGGTAAAATTGAGTTTACTATATTTATTTATTATATTATTTTACTGAGGGGTTGCTTTAAAATAATTCTGAAATATTTGATTATTGTTATTAATATGGAAGTCTTTCTAACAAATTTCATAAACGAGCCTGAAGTTTTAATTACGTTCTTAGGAAATTATACGCTTGAATAAGATGATTAAAAAAAATACCTTTCCTTTGAATTAAAAGGATTAAGAGCTGGAACCCTTTTTTATGGTTACTCAACGTATATATTGCCTCGCAAAGTGAAATTTTCTTTTGATGTAAAATATTTATTTTAAAAATTAACTAATTCGTAGTCATGAACAAGATGTTTATCGCTGAGCGTTTTATTTAGAAGAGATTAAAACGTGGAAGTAAAAGAGTTATAACGTCCCAAGTTAACTTTCGCGCTGTTTCAATTTACTTAGATGATGAAATGAAATCGTATTTCATATTGAATGCTCATTATAAAAAATTAATTAGCTAATGTTGACGAGATATTTTATCCTAGCGAATACATGAGAGATTGAAAAAGATGAATAAATACCTACAGTACTATACTCAAACTCTGACATATTCAAATTCTTCGATATTAAAATACATTGAAATTTTAATTTTCAAAAAATTTGTATTAGCTCCAATTTCTAAATAAAAATCACGGATCCCCTTACAAATAGTTTTGCGTACAGGTTCAGAGACAGTGTTACAACCGAATACTTGCATATTCACCATCTGAATCTTCCGCCACTTTCACTTAAAAAAGAGAATAAAATAAAGGAAAAATGTAATCTTCTATAAAAGAATTCTACGTAATATAAATTAGAAATGCTTTTAAAGGGATCATAGCTTCCGATATTTTTCTTTACAATTTTCCCGCGCATTGAATTTTTAAGGGAAAAGCCTTCCCCTCAGCGAGGGGCGCGTGACGTGAATGCAGCCACGCTTGTTGCAACGTTCGAAGCTCAATAACGCGAAACGATCGATTCGTTAAGACAGAATGATTGCATCAGCGGTTCTTGATGAACCAAGTATTAGCAAAGAATTGAGAAGCCTTGATTGCAATCTTCCGCAAGTCGTCCCGCTTTTACCGTCGATCGGGTCAATTTTACAGATTGCTGAGCGCTACACTACGGAATCCTACGTCTCTGGAGGGAAACTTATTGACAGGAACAAAAAGATATTAGAAACGACCCTGTAATACTGTATCTATTCCTCAATTTTTCGTTACGATATTTGAGCTTCCTTCCTTGTAGGAAATTCTGATTATATCATATATTTGACTCATATTGCTGCCAGAAAATAAGGCTATAAACAAAGAATGATTTATTAGGAGAGAGATTTATTAGCATCGTTTATTGCTAATGTAACGCAAAGTTAAAAGGGGAAGTTTATGTGCGATATGAATTATTTAGGGGAATTAATATTGTGTTTATGCAAACTAAAGGGGATCGCCTCAACATGTGGACTGAAATAGATTTCACGTGGCATCGATGAAAGTGGACAATATGATTCACCCTTTAATAGTATAATAAACTTGCAAATTTTGTTCACAAAAATTTGAGTCTGTTTACTCTTTAAAGTACTTCTATAAATTGTAACAGATGTACAAGTCACATGTTTCGTTTTATTTTTATGGACGTCTTGCCATGTCCAAGTCTCACTTGGGATAAACAGATCGGTGCTTGACACTATGTCCGAGTCTCATTCGAGATAAACTGCCAACGAGTTCATAAATGTAGTCGTAATTCTGGTAGGATACATGTATCGTGTAAGGTAATGCCACGTTTTTACGATCACTTAAATAAGTACACTCTACAAGTGGTGGACTCAACAGCGACCATATAACGAATAAAATCTGGCGAATATGTAACGAGAATCTGCTGTATAAAAATTGTCAACGACCTCCACATTATGGACTATCTTATAAGTACGTTAAATATTTGTATGTATATAATTTTATAACAAAGCGTTCATAAGCAAACTTCGTATAACATTTTTCTCTCATTTTCATTTGTAAATTACGCTCCTGAAATATCGTCGCTAAAGCAAGGGTCACCCTGTATGTTAATACTCCATATATTTTGTACATTAAAATAAGTAATTCGGTATCTCCGAGTTTTCAGTAAAAGCCCTCGGAATCGGAAGTTTGAAAAAGTATTCCGCGAAGGAAGCCATTGAAGCTATCGTCCATCGGTTATTCGACTTCAATGAAGTTTCGCCAAGGTACTCTGATCTCGTTCCAGCCCTGGGGCTACTGAAATATCGCTCTTCGAGCGATCGATTCCCGAGTCCACAAAATACCCGTGGCCACATTCAAACAAAGCGAGGCTCAGGCAAACAGCTCGAAGCTGCGTTTCATCCAGGAGAAATAAGTTTGACTGGGAGCACGTTCCTTGCCCTTGATACTCTCTATTTATGCCCGATTCGTACGTAAAAGGGAACGCAGACGTAAGGAACGACATAGCGGTTCTCGGGCGTGTAAATCTTTCGGCGAGTTCTCGCGTGTTTGCAGAAACAAGGTAAATACCATCACGGCTGCAACTTTATTCTCTTCGTGAATCTTTCAGTTTCTGTTGCCTCCTTTTCTCTTCGCGGGGCGAATTGACACGAGCCTCGTAAATACGGGAGTTATCATCCAAAACGTTACGAGCCCTCCATGACTGGCTGAAGATTGGATTTTGCATTTCAAATAGGTTAGCGAAACGAATATTTATCGGTTGAATTAACATTTTCCTTACTACTACTAATTTAGGTGTGTTCCAAATGGTATAATCATTTGTTATGCAATCGTGTGAAACTTTTTCATAATTTGCTGTTGCTAAAATTGAGTGTGGAAAACTCTAAGAAACTAGTTTTGATTCAATTCATATCTCTAAAAAGTATTAATAATTCATACATAGGTACAGTGATTCAGTACACAGAGTACAAAAATAAAAAGACTCTCTTGGGTACATGAATCTATATATAACTTCAGAACCTGCGCCTCTTTAATTTCTTTCTAATATTTAAAATATGGCACATAAGTTAACAGTTTTTTTATTTCAAGGGATACTTAGATTTTCTTCTCATATTAAATTCCACCTCTATCTGATTACCTTATATACTTCTTGCTTTTTACATAATTACTTACTATGTATAGCTTTAAATTCAAAATTTCTTTCATTTTCATTCTCTACAATTTTATTAATTAAGATACTTCTTGATCAGATTCGATTTAATTGACGGGGCACAATGGAGGTGAACAAAGTGTACGTGAAAACACGGGCCGAGTTCGGCAAGCAATGTATCTTCGACCTTTACGGGCCGATGATGGATCTCGAGATCATGCCAGATCCCACTCAGATGAATGATTATCTGTTGAGATCTTACTGTCACGTTGGCGTGCAATACGCGAAGCAATTGGCACTCCACGAGGTTAGTTCAACGTTATTCAAGAAGATTACTGGTGAACCAACGTAGCTCGTTGCATTCACCGTTAATCTCAATCGGCCTAGCTGATTATTCCCGATTCCGATACACGACCTTCTTCCTTTGTGAAACTGTAGCACGATGGAGTTAGACGTCCTATGACGTTAGAGCTACATTGCGCTGTGTTTGATGTCCTCGATGACTTCATGAAAGGTTTTAATTAGTCTGTTTTAACAGGTGCAATATGGAGGCTTTTATTTTAAATTGCGCGTTGAAATATTTGAATTAATGCTTCTTTAGTTGAGCACAGAATCATATGGATTATTTCTGTAGTTGAGAGACAAATTAAATCAACCCTACTTTTTTTTTAAATTAATTTTTTCACATGATCTTATTGCTTTCTCTTATTAATAAAGTAATAGACATTTTGTTAGGTTACCCTAGAAGTGAAGAACATTCAATAGTATAAATTTTGAATACTAATATTTAGAAATGGGTAATCGCATTTGGTTTTTGGTTTCCCTTAAAAATAACAAAAAAGGATTTGGGTTACGTTGGCTTTCAGGTACTTATCGATTATAAAGTAGACATCAAACGTGATGTCTCCATAATGTGTACAGTTTTACAATTGCAATTAATTGGGAATTCCCCTCTTTTCCATATAACACGGTACGAATTACTCTGATTTACACTAATTCTGAGTTTCTTATAACGCGTTTCCATATAACGGGGTTCGAATTAATTGAGTTACGGGAGAGTTGACTGTACTAACTTACTGTGTAGAGCAGGTAAGTTTTAACGTGATTTTCTCGTGCACAAAATTTGTGGAATAACATTATTTACTAGTTTAGGCATTATCTAGTATTATTCGTACGTACCTGAAGCGGAGTGAAAGTTCTATTCAGAGTAAAAATAAGAGATACTTCTTTCCTTACCCTAAACTTATTGATTGGGAACATATACAAGTGTTTTTAAAGAGATACAGGAAAAACCACAGGGGAAATTGCTAGTAATTAAAGATTATAAATTAACATGCAGAGATATTGGTGCGAATGAAAAATAGCCGACCATCATCGTCAGTTTCTGCATAAATCCCCTAGTCAACAAAATGTTAAGACTCATTTCCTCCCAACAATACTTGTTCCTATATGTGTATAAAATAACGAAGCAGTGACAACAAAAACATAACAAAACTCTTCTGTTCTTTTTTTTCTCTCACAAAATGCAATCCACTAGCATTCAATATACGGTACATGATATTGTTCTCGACTCGAGTTTCTAATCAATAGTATTAAGCTCACCTTATCTCGGAGAAAACCGCGAAGCAGAACGAATAGGCTCCCAAGAAAGTGAAAGAGGCAGAAACACGAGGAACCGCGTAAATCGACGTAGCGATTCGTGCGTTACGTTGAAAGCAGCAGAAAAGTTTATTTATTCCAGGAACTGATGCTCGCGCTGTGCCGCGATAGAGAAGCGGGTTCATCAACTTGTTGAAAGCTCTCAGTTGGATTCGGGGCGAAGGTACAACAAATCCAACGAGAACTTCATTACTTGATGCATCGAGCATGCAACTTTCTACATGAAACGCGCTTTCGACGGTATTTTATGTGTTTCTGTGGCATTTCGTGGCTTCCTCCCTTGAATGATACTGTGAGCTTTGATTATCAACGACGAATCAAATATCTGGAGTGGTGTTCCACGTTTTGAACGTTTTTCGATGCTTTATCTACATTTTATCGCAGATTTACACATCACTTTCAAATATACCTTAAATGAAAAATCGTGACTTAGTAGTTATCATATCTGAGCTGATTCCTATATTTTACAACAATATTTTCAATAAAGATTTATTAAATGAAGACGATTCCAGTTCATTTGTACAGAATTTTGTTTGAAATATATTTTCGGTAGACTGTCAAAACCAGCTGAAATATCGTGACAACCGATTCAGCTGAAGTGGAAGAATCGGGAGACTCTTTGCTATTCTAGGAGTTATGTTCGTGTCAAAACAGAGTTACAGCTGAAATGTAATACGATAGTATCATTTTGAATTCAATTATTACAAAAATTACTTTTTTTAACATTCAGAACTTTTTACTTTATTAATTTCTGCAAGTTAGTTATGGATACCTTTTATTGTAAGTATTAAAACTTGAGTTAATTGAATAATAAAATATTCATTGTTATTATCAGCATCTTCATACCTCTTTTACTTAATTGATAAATATTATTTCCACTACGCAACACGTATCCTTTTTCATTTCGTTTCATAAACTCATTATAGGGAAACTCCCAAAGACTCGCTTTCCTAATTTTGAACTAATTTCGATTTTGAGCTCAGTGAAAACGGTCCTCGGGTCTATTAGAAGAGCAAGTCTTGTTTAGCTATTTACTAAAACTTCGTTAGGTTTGTAGATTGAACAGTGTAGGTTTATAGTTCATCCATAATGTAAAGTGTACGTATTGGGGACCAAATTATGCGGACCAATTAATTTCTCATGCAAATGGGTAACAAATAATTAACCCTTCATCAAGTACACAATTCTCTAATACGTGCCCACCTCTATAGGAGATCCCACAATCTCTGTTGTACTATTAAAATACGTGCATGCGAAACGATGCAAAACCCCTCTCATTTCGCAAACAACGCCAGCCTAATTCGATTACCTAAACGCTAAGTCTAAAACACTTTGGTATTTCAGTTTTACCTTCGCCAAACTTAATACATCGCATGATACGTTCCTCATACGAGATTAACAATCTTATATACACATTCATGAATGATATTAATTTCCACTGTTTCACCTATAAACTAAATCGAAAACATTATCCACTAATACGAAAAAACTATTTAAAGATTAAAAACGTAGCTCATTAAGAATAACATGACGTCAAGTTAGGATCACTGTGTGTGATAGTTAACCTATATGAAAACTTGCAAAAGCTCGTAAAATGTGATACTCAACATAAACCTAGAGACATTGTAGGAAGGGGATTCGATTTTCCGACTTCACCGACTGGCGTCATTCTGATTTACAACTTTTGCTCAAATTTGCCACGTTCGCGCGATAAGTTTCCCGAATTTGACAAAGTGGTCACGTGAATCATTCCCCGAAGTTGACTTTCTCGAGATCCTTGCCCAGAATCGTGTTTGCTTCTCTAGCGTTCCCGATCTGACGGCCGTTTTCGTGGAATTTCAGGCCCAGACTATCGGTACAACGTCGAGGAACAGTGGAATGTACCACTTTGAGGGTGGATGGCCGAGGGAGATCAATCCCAGGGATGAGGAAACGACTCTGAGGTTCCGCAGGAGGATCGAGAAGGACGACAACTGGGCACCGAAATTACTTCCTTTGTTCGAAGTTAGTTGACATATGGAACGCTTGTTTTTGGGCCTACTGTTCAGGCAGCGTGTATCAAAAACGGTACACGTTGTGAAGTTCTTTGAACGCGATATAATTCTATGTCTAGAGAGCCAGACGAACCCAAGAACAGGTTTTTCAAAAATGTTCGTCGATAATTTACAGAAATAAATAAACTGAATACCTGTGAATTTTTAATGTAGCTACAATGTGTTTACATCATTATTTTTTATCGTAGGAACTCAGTAATCCAATTAGATTATATGTAGTACTAATACTATGTCAGTTGAAAGTTAAATATTCTTCTGAGCAGTCTGTATCTTTAGAATATATTGGTTTTATTAAGAGTGCTTAACTATAACTAATTAGGATTAGTGGAATGAAGCTCTAAGTATTCAAATGTAATTGTTCTAGTAATAAGGTCGTTGAAAGAAATTTGTTTGCAGAAAATGGAAGATAGCATTCTTCAAAATGGTGCAGTCAACATTTACCAGCATTATTTCGACGACATGATACCGACGCCATTGGTCCAACATCTCGGTTTCAGGTGAGTGAATACACGTTAAGCCGCGTTAAAAATTCATTCGGTTTGCTCTCGGCTCGTTGACGTAGCGCATAAGACCATGAAAACGCAAGCATTTTTTAATTAGCAGAGATGACTGAATCACGAGAATTATTATACCACTAATTTATGAAACCAATTTTTTAATTACTCGATACTCAAGATCAAAGGGACACCTACAGCTTGAATGTTTCTAAGCGAGAAGGAAATTAGTTTGGTAAAGAATATGATAAAAAAAAAAATTGTAATTGTATAATTAAATACTATATCCTTCTATTTATGTTTATTTGCAATAACATATGAGATTAATAGGATAAATTGGTATATTTTGTATAAGAACTAAAATAATTGCACTCATTGTTATTTAAAATTAGTATCGTCATTTTATGCTAATCTTTCTTATATTTATTTATTGGAAACACCACTAATAAACCATTAATAAGTAGTTCGATCCAGCCATAGACAACGTAGTATAAAAACGTTAAAACTAATCTAGATTGAGGGGGAACAGTTTCACCTGAAACCGCTCGTTGCTGCTTTAATCAACGCTATCACAAGCGTAAAGGGGTTCTCGTAACGATGATCACCATAGGCATCGTTTTTCTTTTTCAGATCAGCGAACGTGTATTCGGACCCAGAGGTTCCACAAAGACCAGTGACCAACATTTCCTGGTCGCCGGATTCTGGCAGCAGGATAGTGGTCTCTTACTGCTTCTTGAAGTTTGGGAGGCTGCCAGACTACAGTAACAGGCTATACATCTGGCAGGTTGGTAGGTAGAAGAAATCCAATGCAACGCTTTCACATCTTACCTCTCTCCAGATCCTATTTTCACCGCATTAGCGAGATCGCGGGGATATTTGCATCTTCTTGTACCCCTTTGGATAGGGCCTTCCGTCAGGCCTGTGACAGGAACATTCTACTATTCAGGAATCGCTTTAGGATTGAAACGAGAGACGAATGGAGAACATTCGTTGCGTCATTGGCTAAAAGACTGTCCTTTTTACTTCAAAATTTTCCAGCCAAGACGCAAAATATCCGACTTCAATTAATTCGCATTAGAAATATTAAATCAAACCACTAAGGACTACCTTGCTAAAGTATCCTTACTTCCCACATGTCAGACGCCGCAATCACTGTCACAGTCTGAAGCTTAAAATTCATGTACTTTGCATGCCATTCAGGGAAGACAGACTTAACATTCGACGTTAATCGTCTCAAAGTTCAACGTACCATTCTTAAACGAGCCTATACGCGTCTCCAGGGTCAAAGCCGACAAGGGTACTTCACAGTTGACGCGAACTTACTCTCGGCCCTTCGAATGCAAAACGTGTGATTGAATGCAAACGAGTCGATGAAAATCTCTCTTTTCTACGTGCGCTTAAGCCGGATTGACGAACGCCTTCGTTATTTTGCACGCAGACAATCCCAATGAGCCTTACATGTCGCTGGAGCCTTTCTGCCCGTGCGTGGTGTGCGAGTTTAATCCTCGGGATCCTTCCGTCCTCGCCAGTGGTCTTATGACGGGCCAAGTCTGCAACTGGGATCTCAGAACCGGCACAAGTCCTGTTCAATTCTCTCATCTGCAATTCAGCCACAGGTAAGCGTGGCAGAGACACGTTCAGTCATTGCCCCTGCAACGTCAAATATTTCCCTTCTTCTCGCGTTTCACCTGGGTAACGTTCGCCCGAGAACATTTTCAAGCTGTAATATCACAGAATTATTACTCCCCTTTGTTCAGCGCAAAAGTCTTTCAGCTGGGCTTTAACTTCTGTTTGGCTTCAATGTGTGTTTGGCGAAGATTGCCTGGTCGCTCTTTGTTCTAGGTCTTTTCCATGATGATGTAGTTCATGGAAGATTGTAGGACACTTTGGGGAACTAGAGTTGATTTCATACTTGCACATTGATTAGTAGAATTAGCTTTCGAACAAGCTGTTAAGTACGTAGCAAATTTCATTTGATTGATATACATCCAGCTGAGACGAATCTGGCTGCATTGATACTCTCTATCTTGTTCTTACACGGGAGACATTGAATAAGAAAGAGAGAGAGAGAGAAAATGTCGATGCCACTAGAAGCGTTTGAGTTGGTTGTACATATTTCAGAAGGTAAGCTTCAGAACGAACAGAGTTTGATAGTATTGAATATCTGAATGTGTGGAATCAGTGCTTAATTTCTTATCTACGGCTAACAGAACGCCTTGTAATTGGTGTCTTGAAATTTTAAGGGGTTGTTCTATATGCTAAAATAAGGCGAAATTATGTTTTAGATTTCGTTTCTGAGTTATTCATTGTTGCGAAAATGTGTGAAATACGTCTGAAGTGTGTCTGATGTGATTCTTGTTCTATTGATTTCGCTGTGTCTGACTCGAGACTTACGCTTTGTCTGACTTGGAAGTTATTCCAGATATATGCTCGAGGCATATTCTATTAATTTCGCTATGTCTGACTCGGGACATATTCTATTAATTTCGCTATCTCTGACTCAGGGCTTAGTCTACTGATTTCTCTGTATGTGACTTGAAACTTGGTTTATTAGTTTCGTAATGTCTGGTTTTGAACTTATTTTACTGGCTTCGCTATATCGAATGCATGTCGACAGTAGAATAAGTCCCAAGTCAGACACATTTCACGCGATTCTTAGTCGTTTCCTCAATGATTAATAACTCTGAAACGAAGTATCAAACACATTTTCATCAGTCTTGATTTTCCTTTTATTCTAGCGCGTAGAATTGTCCCATAAACTTTCTGACATCTTACATCGAATCTCCAATACAGGGCGAGTCACACAACTCTATCACCCGAATTTCCTTGTAAACTACTTGTATGAAAAAATATTTTAAACGAAAATTATTTAGTATCAAAAAGAGTAAACCAAACAGGAGCATACTCTCGCTATCAAACAACTTTCATTTGAAACATTTTCTCATGCATTTAATAATTCACAAGAAACGTCAGGTAATATAGTTCCGTGACTCACCTTGTGTAAATGTAAAACATACACTCCTACGTTGACTATGGGAATGCTCATAAATCCCAGTAGCAATCAAAGGATTACTGCATTATAAAAAAAACACCTTAACACTATAAACGAATAACACCATTATTCTTCAGAGAATACATAAACGCCGTGAAGTGGATACCAACGAAAAGCAACACAGACTTCTTCTCCACCTCGACGGACGGTCGGGCGATGTGGTGGGACACGCGATGGCTCAGTAAACCGATGGAAGTCCTCATGATGGACCTGGAGAACCCCAACGAGCCAGACATAAACAGAGCTATTGGAATATCGTGCCTGAATTTCGGGCCAATGGTGGGCACCAAGTTCATGTTCGGAATGGACAACGGCATGATCCTGACAGGGTCTAGAAAAGTGAAAACGAACGCTGAGAAACTGGCGCTCAGATTCCCTGCACATTTCGGTCCTGTGGTCTCTGTCGATCGCAACGTCTTCAATCCATCGGTGTTCCTCTCCGTCGGCGACTGGACGGCTCGAGTATGGGCGGAGGATACCAGGGAGGGAAACTTAATTTCCACCATGTACGTTAGTTTTGGTACGCTGCTGGTATCGTACGTGTAGATGTTTGACTTTGACACGCTAACCATGATTGAGTACACCTGATAACTTTGGAAACTGGGGCGGTTTGAAGCTCCTTCCTAGGCGAGGCTGAGCTAAATTGCTGGAGGACTGAATTAATTTAATGGGATGGCAGGTTCGAGTGAACCACTTGCGTCTTCAAAGTGTCTTATCCTATTAATTGCGAACGTCTTGTTTGAAGCAAATGTTTGGAAAAAATCTGATAGAATTTTACTTTATAGGGTAGACTCATGTCGGAGGAAATTATGGTACATTTTTACAGCGTTAGATTTCTGTATTTGAAAGTCAGACTAATCCTATTTTTAATCCTAAGACTACTTTTTTAATACTCAATAACATCAGAATAATGGAGTTTTTGTTATTGACTAATAAAGCGTGATTTAACACAAATCACATGGTTCTCGAAATAATTTTATCAAGCAGAAATTTGATTGATTGTCGGATAGACGGATTCAGAGTGACCCGTATTTCTTCAAAATATTAGATTCATTACCAGTATTTGTTTAGTAGAAGCAAATATTTAGAAACCTGATCAATCTTCAATAGTAATGATAGATTTCAAACTGTTCCCATTGCGGTTTCTAAGCGACATGCATATGTAGTTTGTTATAGCTGTTCTCGATCCAAAACTTTGTGTAATCTGTTCTGTTTGTTGTTTAACTTTCGCTCAAACATTTAACTAACAAAGACAATGGACTGAATTTCTCATTCGTCGGTGACCTATATATCTAACTATATTCTTCTATGACAAGTCTTCTATTATTTCACTATTTGTTATTTCTAATCATTTTCAATCGATCAATACCTTCAATTATCAGAATAAAATATGACTGTTTAATTCAAAATAACTAGAATCTAGACTTATTTGCAGATTTATGTTACTATTTAATTTAACTAATGCTACAGGGTGTTTCCAACCATGTGGGACATTTTTAGAGGGTCTATTCTAGACTTAGTGCTATTTTATATTGCTTACGATGTGATACCTTCCTCAAGACCTATCACTATGTGCTACACATTCATGGAGTCGAAATATTCCAGTGCCTAGTAGGACTTTAGATACGTCTAAAGGTGACATATCATAAATTACCTTCATTGAATCGTTGTATCATCAGGTTCCTGACCGATTATCCAACTGGAGCTTCTTGGAACAAGATAAGGCAATCGGTTTTTTACGTGATCACCTCTGCCGGACGCCTCCTAGCCTGGGACCTTCTTCAGAGCATTCGACAGCCCATTTTCACGTTGCAGCTGTGCGATGAAAGTCTCACCGTGATAGCGCCATACGAAGAAGGGAACTTTTTAGCCATTGGCAATTCCGTCGGGAAGGTGTTCCTCGTCGAATCGACGGAATTCCTCCAATCGTTTGACAGAAAAGACAGAGGTATCTTTTCTGAGGTAAATGAGCGTGAAACAAACCTCTTTTTCTTCCATCATAATGCTTAACAACCGTGTCGAGCACTCTCTTTTTACCCACCTCGTTTCACAATGATTTATTATGATAAACAATGCATCTGTGAATTTCATTTTTGTTTGATGATACCTTCAAACAAAGCGACATATAATATAAAATGTCTTTGTGCATATCTCAATAATTAAAACCAAGGGGTGGTTATATCTTTCATCGACATTACTCAACGTAGAGCTACGTAGAGCTAGACAATATACGTACTCCAAGTTTATTGAAATCAGTGAGGTGTATCTAGCGATGAGATTCAAATCTCAATTTCGAAGCTTATCGGGACTGTGCAGATTTGAATTACTTGGAACATGATCCGAAGCTCAAAACTTTTGAAGTTCTTGGTAAGTCTTGATTCTTGTCTTTAAAGTTTCCATACTTTTTGAGAGTCTTGATCGTCTTGGAAATCTTCCAAATCTACCAAGGCTTTCAAGACTTTCAAGACTTTCCAAGTTTCTCAAGTCGAAACGAAAGACTCGAGATTCAAGACTTGTTAAGACTCAGGAATTTCAAGTTTCGCATCATATTCGAGGCAAAAGATTATTTCTGAAGCAATAACGAAATACAAGCATTCATTAACCAGTATCTGGAACGATGTTCGAGGCTAATGAAGGCCGTAGATGTGCGGCTGAAGGAAATCAAATTAACGCAGAAGATCACGGCCGAAGAGGAACAGGAAGCGGCTGTTGCTATTGCAACACGAGCCCAAGGAAGGCAGAGAAAGAAAATGAGAGGCGGGCCTGATATGAGGGATAGGGATCGCGATTCGAAGAACAGCAAAGACCGCATACGAGGCCTCCAAAAAGACAAGAAGAAAGTTCGAGACGAACTTCCAGAGATGATTGACGCTGAACAGAAATATTTCGAGATCGTGGAGAAGGTAATGCATTGAGTTAGAGATCTGTGGAACAGAAACCGACACCGCTGAATCTCTCGTTGATTTTTTATTCTCTCCTTGCAAAAGTTCCATTTTTTCTATCTGAGATATTTTATGGGGAACGTAACATTCTCTATCGTGAATATAGAATTAAATAGAAGAGTTGGGTGAAGGTTGACGAAAAGAATGTTCCTGTTCTTAAGTTCTCTAATTTTAATACAAATCTTCAGAGAGTTTTGAGAAGGAAGAAAGTCTGAAAAGATTTTGATTATTTTTAGTCTGCTCTGAATATTCTGTCAGAAGCAAATACTTTCTACAGGATTATGCAATTAAAAGCACATGTGTCAGACATTCATAGGTTTCATAAAAATCAGTGTGTATTAGCTGATGCTACACGTGGCCTCATTTAATACATCCTAATTCTCACTTAAAAACTGTTAGAGACTTTCTTGCTGCTCAGGTCTACCTTTTATTATACACATGTACCTACTACATAGCGACAATCTATCACCAGACGCTCGTGAAGTACGAGGAGGAAGGCGACCCAGACGTCTGTCCAGTGCGCTTTACGTTCGCACCGATGAAGAAGCAAGACCGAAGGCGAAGAAGGTCGATGCAGGCCATAGACGAAGCTCAGGAAACCGCCTCAAAAGACGAGCAGAGAAAGAGCAAAATTAGGAAGAGCCACTCGAGGATGGATTCTACTAAACGGAAGCGAACACTGAAATCGATTTCGCAGCTCGAGAAGCCAATGAAGACAGTAGAATCCTCTTCCCTGCGCTCGTTAATGGAAGACAGCTCAACGAAATTTACCAGCAGGACGGCCATAGGACGAGAGAGAAAGAAGAAGCAGAAGCCAAAGATCAAGTTCTTCTTGCCTACGCCGTGCAAGGGTGAAGTCTGTAGGCCGAAGGTCTGCTGCTGGAGGACCGGAAGAAGGAAGAGAGGGCGAGAGAAAAAGCGAGGAGAAGACGCGAGCACGTTGATGGACAGCGTGCCGATGATGCTATCGAAGCGTCATAAGAAGCGGTACAGTATTCTCAGAGAAATGCTGGAACCGCCTTCCGTACTGCGGTATGAAGTCGAGAGAGCCAAGAGGGAGATCAGGGAAGCTGCGCGCTCGGTTGGCGAGGGGAAGAGATATATCGTCGAGAGAGTATCGGAAAGCAGGTGAGTGGTCGCGGAGAGAATGTGTTTGATTCGAAAGAACAGAGTGTGAGAATCTTATTTCTTCTCGGGGAGATACTGTCGGGCACTCGTCCTCTGGCGGGCTTGAGTCGTGACAGCGAAGGGATTTTGAGGTGGCGATTCTAATAAATTCAACGATTTATCATCGTATGTTGAGTCGACTCGATACGATTGTACTGGTAGAGGGCAATGGGGAATCCCATTTTGATTTCAGTACCTATCTTACAAAAAATGCTAAAAATACGTAGCTTGATTGTTTAAGATTAAAACTGTAAAAAGATTATAGTACAGACTCCAAGAAATCTCTATATACAGAGTGTCTCAGCTAAATGGGATCGCCTAAATATACCTCAGTTACATCAGCTCAAAAATCGACAATTTTTCGGCCCACAATTAGTGATTCTTTCATGACCTCATTTAGCTGAGACACCCTGTATGCTACACAAATCGTTAAAAAATAAGCAAAATGTCAGAAATATCACGTTAAACAGCTTAATTATTCCAACATATCGCATATTTTCAACAGACTGCCTCATTACGAGATTAGTGCTAATTCTTCTTTTAATATCCACTACAAACAATTAGTCAGCATCACAATCGAATTTCTCATCCAATTGCTTATCATTCAGAAAAGTAGACTAACAATTGAAAGCAGTAAAGTTTCATTTATAGTTTGATTTTACGTGAACGTTTATCTCATCTCTTTCTCGGAAGGAGGCCAAAGCGACGTGTCCAGAAGCGAAGACAGCGCAAGACGAAGGCAGATCGAGAGGAAGATTTAATGGAGAAGGACTCGAAGAGGAAGGAAATATCTGACGACGATAAGGGAAGAAAAAAACAGATCATTATAGATCCCTGTAGCCCAAAGAAAGCGAAGCACATTGCTGAAGAGTTTTCCGCGATCCTCGGCATCCCCATGCCCCAAATGGTGGAGGAGAAAGTCGACGGTAAAGAATACTTGGAGCAGCTCGAGGCAGCTCGAAGCAGAGTTTATCCACGTATTTCGGAGTTCCAGTCGCTCGAGTAACAGTTGAACGATAGCACTCTTCGAAGTTTCCGCCACTTCGGCTCCAATGAACGCCCGAAACAAGGCAACGATAAGCGGTGAGTGATTTTAGCATTTTCCTGGTACATTATCGCTATTCGATTTCGATAACGACCGTAATTCTTATCACAGAACTCGAGTGGAAGCGCACCCTTCAAGGTAGACGCTGGGATTTCTAGGTTTAAGTTTATTGTAAGTTTTAGACTTATTGGTGAAATAATTGGTCTAGCTAACGTATAGTTAGAGAGAGTGGATGAATTGTGTTCTGTTAATAAATTGTAGAATTTCTAATAGAGGATTTTTAAAGAGAATTTTTAATAATTGTAACTTTTGAAGATTTTGCAATGACAAATGCAAGTCCTTATATTTATTCAGATTTTAGAATATGAAAAATGCTGTTTGAAAAGGCAGGATTTATTTTTAAATGAGCACTTTTTCTTAGAAGGCACGATAGTGATATTATATGTATATTTATTACGTGAAAAGCTCTTTTTATCTCTAAGATTTTAGAAGAAAATGTACTTTTTACTTTGAGCAAACAAGGAATGAACAGAGCAATTCAGAAATTTAGTAACCAAACAATTCAATACTGAAATAACATAGAAATGGCTAGAAATGCACGAACGCAGCAATCCACCAACTCCCCCGATCCTGTAATCCGGCAATTTAGCCAAAGAGCAAACCTGAAATCTCGTAATTTATAAACGCAGTATTTTTCTAACTTTGCGATTCAGTAGCCAGTAACTCAGCAGCTCAGCAGCTCGGGCATATAAACGATAGGCACTAACGAAGACAGCTTTAGTTTCGCTCCAAGCGCAAAGTGTTTCTCTAAGCAGTTCTCAATTGCTACTCCATTCGAGAGCGATTAAATTCAAGGGGAGACAGTTCCTCTGAAACACGGTAAAGATGCGCCTGACGAGAAAGGTACGAGGAGAATTTTCGAATTAGGGGCAGGGAACGCGATAAGGGAGGAGCGCCGTGTCACTCGAATGTCTTGAGCGAAAGAAGAACGCGAAAGAAGGTCGCAAATAGGGAATACGGAATTCGCAAAACGTTTGGCGGAAATCCAAATTCCGCGACGAATTCACGGCCGTTTCTCGCGAGCGAGTCTCGCCCTCGAGGATCTTTGTAATCACCGATCGTTCGTGCCCTGAAAACATTCAATTCGGAGACTTTTTGGAGATTGAAGATGCGCGTCATTTTTGGAGAGTGCGGGTAGATGCATTATTGATTTCAATGCGGGTTCTGCTTCCGATTTTCTTTGTTCTGGTTACGATTATGCAATCCAAGAGCTGGGTAGTTTAACATTTAATTGGTTATTTTAATATTTCTTCTGTCAAATATTCAGGAATTCGTGACAGATAATAATAAACTGAAAAGCTATGAATTTTCTGTTTACTGTTATTAATTATTTTTTATCACAAAATGGCAATAGTTGTACCACACTGTTATAATACTGACACCATACCAGTTAAAGGTTAAAGTAAAAAAATCTGTGTCATCTGTATCATTTGGTTTAATAACTTTCAGCAAGGTTTAATCATAAATTAAAACACCAGGGTTGTTAATCTTAAATCTTGAAGATTAGTACGAAGCTTTCGTTCAATAAATATAATTTCTCGTTGTGATTACAAATAATACTCTTATTTGCTCTACGTAATACTAACTCTACAAAATTTGTTAGGGGCACTGAACACCAATAAATAAAGGGAATATTTAATATGCGCAACAACGAATACCCATTCGAGGTCGATATATCAATTCACAAGATTAAATGGTAAATTGGCCAGTGTATATCCGGTATCCAATAAACAAGCCAATCGATATTGATTACATTAGTTTCAGTTACGTATATATAAACGAAGCTAATTACTATAGCAATATTGAAACGATAATCAGATAGTAAGGAGTACCATTTGAAGCCAATAAACCTACAAGATTTACTAAATTTACAACCATGAATTTTAGTCATTTAAAACAACAAGTTACAGAAAAATGTAAGAATACAAACATTTCTCTGGATCATTTTATAATGAACATAAAATAAATATCAGATATTTCCATCATGCCTATTAAATTACAGTATCTTGTGAGGCTTGATAAACGATGTCAAACAAGACTGCAGCACGCACAGAATCCTCCTTCGTATTTGTCTTCGAGGATATCGAGTAGGCGCTAAAGAATTCCGTACAGGAAATTATGTAAATCGGAAGTCAGCTTGGAGGTCTTTGTTCAACATCCATCTCGATGTTCGTCGTCGTTTTAAAGTCGATTATGACGCTTAGCTCGTTCGCACGCGATCGACACTGCACCTCGGATAGAACGAGTTAGACTATCCCAGGTGGTATTCCACCAGGATTACAAATCGCTCCTCGAGGAGTCTCAAGAAGCCTAGGGATTTCTTTCACTTCCTCGCGAAGAAAGGATAGCTTTTTGGTTTCCTCATTTCACGTGGAACCATTGAAAATTCTCGAGAGGGGATCGATGAAATATTGAAAAATTGCACGAGTACTTGCACCAAAAATCCGATTAGCTTTGTTCTCAAGAATTTCGCAGCACAGTGATTTTAAGCTGTAGAAAGCAGCCTAATTTTCTGGGGAAGAGAACAGAAGTTGGCTTGAATTCTTAATGAAACGGGTTTATATTAGAGGAGATTTTGCTGCAGTCTGTTGAGCCAAGTTTGTAGAAGTTATTGAAGCAATTGTATAGACAGAATGGAAGCGGAATTAACTGGTCGTGAATTAAAAATGTGCACTTTCATACGAGATAAGACAAAGTGAACGATCCTTCACATAAGAGTGCTGTGATTTAAAGATTGATTTTCTTTGTGATTGAATTTGAAGTTCATGTAAATTAAGAGTAATAGGTTAGAGTTTTCATTTTTTATAATTACTTTCAACCAATTGTTTATTTTGAACGGAATCATGGTTAATACAAATATTCAGATATCAAATCTTCGTGACTATTTGAGATTTGCAATTTCATTCAGAATCCATAGAAAATTGTAAATTTGAAAACGATTTAAAAATATCTATTAATTAGGATACTTTCTTCTTTACAGTAAATAAAACTTGGGGATGAAAATTGTACCTGTTTACGAAACACAGAGAAATCACGGTATTTCTACTGTTTTAAAGTGTACCATCATTTCATAATTTTCTGTCTCCATCAAGTATTTTCTCATCTGAATGTGCAGAGTCATTAACCAGATTCGCAATTTCTCGCGAGCAAGCAGCGAATGTGTGAAAAACATGGCAACCCCGGTATTATGCAAATTACCGAAGCACAGGACACGCTATTAAAACGGGCAATGACGAATGACGTCGATTTAAAGTCGATAGTGGCACCTGCGCCACTTCTTCGTGGTGTAATGATGGGTATTCGGTCGCGAAAAGGGAGAAAAAATCAAGCGCCCATTTCTGTAGTAATAAACGCGTGAACGTGTTAGATACTGAACACTTTCGAGCGCCTCGATTGAGCCATTAAGTGGTAGGCGTGCCGCTTTATTTATGAACTTACGATGATAACCTCTGTTATTAGAAATTGGGAAAATGATCGAGGAAAAGTTATTAATCGAATATGGATGTGGTTACGATAAGACGTGGTTTTAAATACCGAAATTGGGTAAAGGAAAGTCTCTACATTTCATTAATGACGGACAAAGCTGGACACGTTTGCAGACTTGAAAGACATTATCGATAGACTTCTGTATAACATGTTAGAGTAACAGCTTCTGTCTACGAGGTGTCCTAACTTTTATGTGCGAATGTGGTACATGTACATGGAGACTAAACGCATGCACTGCAAAAAGGGGCAAAAGGACAGAGACATCTATGATACTTCTACATCATACATAGTATAAATATAATAGAAGTATCTATTACATACAAGTCTGTACAAATATCTACATACTTGCCTCTTTTCGCCACGCATGCGTCAGTTTAGTATACATTTTCTGGGTACATTCGTCGTGAAACTATACATGGGGAGTTACCAGTCTAGTGGACATAGAAGTCTGTAGACATGAACCATCTATATAGAATTACATCATAGGTTTTAACTAGTGATCTCTTTGTAACTGAAGTCACTAGCCATGTCATTGTTCCACGTCAGCTGAATTGCTTATGATTCTCTGTGAAATAAATTGAAAGAAATATATTTTGTTAATGGTAACAAATACTATTAATCCAGCATACTCTCTCTATTTCTCTTCTTCTATGAATCCCTCTCTCTTTTTGATTTCTGAGAGTACAATAAAGGTAACGAAGACAAAGAGCAAAAGCAAAGAACGCCGTCGGACTAGTTTGATCTAATCAAATTTCGAAGCTCGCCTGAACCATTCGATGCCATCTGCAACGGACATCTCATCACTTCCATTACCAACAATTATCGATAATTTCCCCCGTGACCCGTTGTAAGCGCATACTCGAGCCAAGTTGAGGGGGAGTCAGGGGCTTTGTTTTGACACGAACGTTCGTACATTCGCCGTGCTCCGACAGGGCTGCAATAGATGCACCGACATCGAGTGCATGTCCGGCCTGGTGGAGCACACCAATGGCCACTTCCTGAACCGCTTACTTCGCGTACAGTGAATTCGATTTACCCTCTACGATCCTGCCTCGATTCACGTGCCCTGTCCCACATGTATTGTTTCGTTTCGACGAGAATGCGACTCGTTTCGAGTACCTGGAAACGGGGATAAAGTGATGGAAGCTTTGGAGATGTCCAATAGACGTTTCCAGTTGTTTCGAGTACCACTGAATCGAATACTCGTCCTTAGTGATAGGATATATTTGTAATGCGGCACGCGACTGCTTTCGACGTCGCAGGTGTTTTTTTTATTCAAGTGTTCGAACAAGACTGTGTCATCGAGCCATTTGGTCTGTGATGTTAAAAGGGTTGTACAAACTTTTGGTAATTTATGTTTCGGTGTTACATTCAATTTTCTGCCTCTGGTTAAATTGTTTTTTATACTGTATAGTATGTGTACTTTAGTTACTTGTGAGGAATTATGTAACTTTCCTGCATTCAAGATGGAAGAAATGTATTATTATTTTTAATATGTTTAATATGTTCTACATGTTTTAATTCTTTCTCCCAATAAAGTTACAGTTTACTTCTACTTTTTTAAAATATACATACACTATTGTAAAAATATGGGCATTGCATTATTCGAATACTACTGAAAAGTTGTCAGACTTCTAAGTTCCATAACTTTATTACGATCCATTAAAAACTGTTGCGACAGACACATGAATTAAAGCTACGACTTTTACAACAACAATCGATATACAAATTTCAAACTTTATGTTAAAATATATATATAGTAAAGCACATACAATGAAATTTAAAAAAAAATAGATAGAAACGTCACCTAGTAGCTTATATATAAAATAAAATGGATATATCGGCACGTGACTTCAAAGTAATATAGCATTATAGAGAGTTAAGGAATTATTCCAGAAGTAGTTAAACACGATGAAACTCGAGTTTCCTCTCGCAAGATCCGCACAATTGATCGCGTTAAATTGGTGTACCACTGCGTAAGAGAGCAGCAATTTATGTGAGCTACGGTAATGCGTTGCGCTGCAGATGTTGCGACAGGGATTATACGGATAGAAGGATACTCTCGTTAAGTTCGTATTGCGGTTCTGGACTTCGTGTAAGTGTCGTCCGTCTTTAACTCTAAGCTACTCGATCAAGGGACGACAGACACCGTTTAAACTTGGCGAGTTTAACGTCGATTCGACTTGGACAATATCGTTTCGATTACCAGAAGCTGAATGTTACTGGGATAAATCTTGACCTAGTTTATTACTGCAATAGTTCCTCGTTCAATCATGCTGTCTCTAGTGGCGCAAGGAATGGACCGATTTCATAGAATTCAAAAAATATTGATTGTCTTGGATATGGAATTCAGAATTTCAGAACCTCGATACAAGTAGTTTGGTATTCAAATTGATAAATAAGAAACCTAATTGAAGTAATTTCGCGACTGTTTCACATTTTACAGTGGTAACCTTGTTTCGAAACCGCGGCTACTGCAGTGTGAAAGATTTCAGTTGGAAACACTCTTTAAACTTGAAGCAAAGTTTGAGGGAGAGCTGTTTCAAGGTGAAACAGTTCTCTCAGCTCGACACTGGAAGGAGTTCTTGAACTCAGAAAGTAGTTTTTAGTGCAAGCTTCGAGCAATTCAGTATCTCGGGTTTAATCCTACGTTCATATCACATCCAAATTTCGACAACAGAGATAACTTACTTGTCCCTACAAGCAGCATTACCGAGCAAGAACATAATATTTTAACCCCCTTCCTAACTTCAGAATACTACAAATATGAGCTTTATCATTTCTCCAGTTTCTGCAACCTTAATAGCCACACGAGCTAGGAACTGTTTTGCTTCCTGGTAATCTTCTTTTGTCTCTCAGAGAATACCATAAATTAATAGGATTTCGGAACTGTCGAGCGAAACGTTTCAAAAGTACTGACAACGAAAAGTAAATCCAAACCTCACAATTTCACTAATTCCCCTGTAATCATTTAAACCGACTCGGCAAGCCAATATTTTCACCAGCTACGTCATCCCCAGTTTTCTTCTTTAATTCAACAGAGTCTCGATCAAAAGAGGCAATCTCGCGACCCATCCCATCCTCCAACACCGTAAAACGAATTCCATCCGTTTCTAGAGCAACTTCCCTCGCTTGTTCCCATTTCCCGACACGGATCTCGGGGACTTCCGGGATGATCAGTGCGAAATACAGCCTTAGTAAGGGGTTAACGAGCTTGCAAGCCAAATAAGGGAGGAAAATTCCAGCTCCTGGGTCTGGTTTTGTCTTTTTAAACGGTTTCTGTAAGCCAGCATTCCTGTCTACGAAAAAATTTACCATGCTTATGTCTGCTAATGATGTAATTATATTTCGAATTTCAAGGGACTCTGCTTCAGTGTTTAAACTTATGATTTGTGTTAGTTTCTCGACCCTTCTGTAAATCCCCAAAATTGTCGAGGCTGTTCACATTCGATTTCAATCATTTTTCGATAACTGTATTTTAAAGTTGGAATATTGTAGATATTTATAAGAAATATGAAAAATAATGATGATCTGGTTGGGATTTCAAAGTCTTGTGGTGGGAAGATAAAATGTTTGAGGAAGAATGTGCGAAATGTACAAATGTCTTTGTATGTCAGGGGATTAACTGTAGATAATATTCGCGAAGATAATTATAACATTTTGTAAACTTCGATATTATTCACGAGTAAAGTTTCTTATGAGACTCTGTCTGTGTTCTACTAAACAGAGAAACTTCAAAGAAAGATTAACAGATGTTTGCTACCATGCCTTAGGAACAAGAGACGATATATTAATTCATGTGCATAAAGCTGCATCAGCTAGAGACCCAGTGCTATGATGACAGAAGCAGAGTGGCAAAAGCTCTCTAAGCCCTGAAGTTTAGCTTGTGAAGCATAGCAATTGCTAGGTGTCTTTCAGAAGACGTTACCATCTGAACAGTGAGATATTCAAGTTGAAATTCAATCTTTACTCGCCCAGATCTAGAGTTTAACCGGAGGGTTTGCCTTTAGGCTAACAGATGACACTTTTGACTGCTATTATTTTCCATCTCGAAAAATCAGTAAAAGAGAGAAAAACAGATTCTAAGAATTCTAATAAAATAATACAATTATGTAGAAGGAGAAAGCGAACTAACAGATTTCTGGACATTATCGCAGAAACTGCACTTTCTAAAACGTGTTCCCACGACATCTGGGGTGCACCTGTCCAACAACCCTGCACTCTTGGTGAAATTTATGGTCACTTAGAAACCCCTTCGGCTCTGACATTACGCTAAGGCCATACAGCCAGGATGTGACAATTCTCGTACACGACTCTAGGCAGAGGAAGCTCTTCTTGCAAGGCGCGAGAGATCTCGATCCTCAGCACCTCCCGACTTCTTTCCTGTCCAAACGTGTAACAAACTTTCTCTTTCTCGTCGTGAAGAGAGTCTGCCTCCAGTCGACGTCTGAACGACATCACGCGTTGCTAGCCACGACGCATCGCGGCTAAGAGTAAGTCAATGCTGGCGTCGCATCCTCCGCGGGTTCCCCGTGGAACAGCGAGTCGTGTTTGCCTTGTTTCGCTGCTTTTATGCAAATACACTTCAGGTACACAAGCGCGCACTGAAGTACACGACACGCTGGCACGTCGCGGAACGATGAACGGGACTTGGACACGATTGCTTTCAGCGTAGACGTCGCTTCGTGAAGTGAAGAACGCTGTTACCCCGCTCACTGGCGTTCTTTTTTCCCGCGAGAAGATTAATCTCCTCGGTGTGCGTGTCGTGCGCAGGGTCTACACGGGGAGAGGCTGTACAGGTGGTGTCATTTAGAAATTGCTGGTGTACTGGATTGTCACCAGGTGGCGCAGTCATTAGAAAAGCTACAGTCTTTAGAGTTGAACTTGTATGTGCATCGGATTGAAGTTCGTGAAGTTGGTTGCCATATGGCGAGTGCAATGGGTATACTGCCCAACTATGGAGTAAAGCAGTATCTACTAAAAATATTTTACTGCTATTTCGCACTAAAGCAAGACGTAAAATCTTCAGAATTATCCAGAGGTGCAAGAAACGCAGTTTCACAGTTTTCTGTAGTTACTTTCTCCATAATTGAGCAGTGTAGACTGTGCACGAACTTTCTTGTAGGCGGTTTCTTTCATTGGTGCTTACGGTTTTTTGTTACTGAAAGTCTAGCATTTCTATTTTCGTTTAAGTGCTTTTTCTAGTTTGGGAGATTTTGGAGCTAATCCAAAACTTATAGAGTTTTTAAATGTTTTAAATTTTGTAGGTGTTGATGAATATTAGTATATTTAATTGACTATCATCTGTTTAATTATAAAGCAAGGCAACATAAGTCATATATTCCAGAGAATGAGGTTCGTCTTATTGTTAATTGAAGGCTGCAAGATTGAATTTATATTTTGAATAGAGTATCTTTAAGTAATTCTGACGTCAGTAGAATATTCCGTTACTGGTCAGACACAGCTGAGGTTTCATACTCTTAAATTCTTTCCTATACAAATTTTCAGAAATATAGTTACAAACCATTGTTAAGATATCAGTATAATTTTTTTGTCCCGTTGAGAAGCAGAAAGAAGATGAACTAAAATTTGCGTAAAATAAATCCTGGCTGTCACTGAAAATCTCAGTACACTTCATTAACCAGTTGTACTATGTTCAACTTACAAATACTAAGCCTTATCTACCGCTATGTTGACGTTATCTATGGTCTCAACTGTGATAGAATAATTATGCACACGCTACAGCGTCACGAAATTATTATCACTTATCAAAATTATGCTAAGCACTTAAGAGCTTTACTACGAGCTTAGCACGAAGAGAATCTATTAATTCAGTTATTCACTGTCACGACAAGAATGGATTAGGTCTACCTGGTTACTGTCAACGCGTTCAGGGCAAACTACCGTGAAACACTGTACAAGGAATCGAATAATTACGACACAGGTTATTCTCTATGGTTACACCAAAGCGGCACATTCTCACATCCCTTCGACAAAAGTCCCGACTTTTCGTCGCGTTCGTGCAATGCCTTCGATTCATCAATCACTGGAGGTCTCTTAGCTTTCCAAAACAGTACACATCGAAAACTCGTCTACCAATCATGATCAGAAACTGGTGACTGGTGAACAATAATAGGAATGTATCCTTGTCAACAGCATTCGTCTGAGGCAGGAGAGCTTGACTTTGTCGTTGACAATGCTTTATGTTGGCAGATTAAAAATAGTTAGACAAGAGGTCCTTGTTCTTTGCTAGTGCTACCATACATAAACACTTCACCACAATCTTTCAATGTATATTCTTCGAATCACTTTGACCATTTCGTCAGAGGATCGCCTAGAAGATCGCTCAACTCTCTTCGAGACATTCATGTAACGCACTCGTTGCGTACCACTTTCTTTTTTCCTCTGTTTCTGTGTATACTCCCCTACTGCTTCTGCTCGAGGTAATTTCAAGCAGGCTAATTAAGGGATAGGGTACGCAACCCCTTTTTGGTCGATGAAACCCCTTCGACAGTTATTCAGAGCATGTTGAAATGCGAGGTGTATACACAGATGCGGAATAATTGATGATGAGTGAAAATGAAGGGTAGTGAGAAGTGTTGCGCTTGAAGAGCGGTTTGCCTTGTATTGTTTTTGTGGTAACTTTTTGAGTGGCTATTATGATAACAACTTCGAAGTGAGGACATTGAAAATTTGTATTATTTATGTTGCATTAAAATTCGTGATAGTGTTGAGTATATTGATTTCTTTGATGCCAGGTATTTGAAGATGGTTTTAACATAAATTCGCATTTTATATTTTATATGCGTTTTAATATAATATATTGCTCTCTGCTTATTCTATTATTAAAAGTATAAAACAGAGTAACAATAGTTCATGAGTTAAATTTTATACTCCAAAATTTGTATTTCGAAAATTATTTAATATATTTAGTTGATTCGAAATTATTTACTACTCGGCAGTATCGTCAAATCGTTAACTTTACTTCGTTTATTTTGCAATATAACGAGCATAAAGGATGCACTTTTAATGAAAAGCATAATTAAATGAAGGAACTAATTATCTTCACCTTAGTAACCATAACGCCGTCGCCCTCTCTTCACGTGTTTCATCTCCTTTAAACCTTATTATTCGAAAACATAAATTAGCATGGGCTCTGTTTAATATTCGTTGCGTTAAATTAAATTTTGACAAGATTGTCTCCGCAAATTATATTTACTAAAGCATCAGCTGACATTTTTGAAAGTGTGGCTTCATTTTAGAGATCCATGCTCTAAATTAAATTTCTAAATTTCGAATTTTCTTCCTTTTAACATTTCTAGATCTTTAGTAATAAAAATTAATGAACTAATATATACATAGGTATGTAATATCAAATTATTTTGCAAGCAAAAGATTGTTCGAAATTAATGAAATAATACTGAATAAAATATTAAATTCGACAATAATACCGAAAGGAATGGAACGGAATAAAAATAAAAAATGATACAACAATAATGTCACTGCTCATCTTTGAATCTATTCTCTTTTTTTATACATTTTAGCATTGCTTAATAATTGTCGCTGTCCTAAAATACATGAAATTTAAAATTTCGAATCCAGTAATTGCTGTGAACCAAGTATTCCAATTATTTCTGTCATTAAAACTGCAACTGTTGTAATTAAGAACAAGGGCTGGAGAAATGTATCTTAGGGGCTAAGTGGTGAGGCCGAGTTTCCGCGTGTTTGCACGTGTACAGAAATGAGACTCCTTAAGGGTGACCAATGCAACATGTACGCGGAGTTTAGGGCGAAGTTTGAGGGGAGCAAAGCGAACAGTGCGAGTATCTGAAGTTTATAGCGAGGGTTCAGGGAGAGTTTGATTGAGAGCATTCCAACGGAAACTGTTGTATTGGAAGTTACTCGAATAATTAGTACTTCATGCTCAATATATTACATTAAAACTTTTAATATGATTTAATCATATTTGAGCCGCCGATGTACTCTAATTCGATTATGTAAGAAATTTAATCTTGTAGCAAAATATTATCAAGTTTCAGCAGCGTATTTAACATTGGAGCTACTTCCCACGATACAATAGTCTGAGAGATATAACTTTATTTATATGTTACTTTCATTTATTATATTATTCCTTATCATCATAAACTGTAGTAGTATAAAAATTTATAGTCAATCTCGAAAATCAATATTCTCTGCAACTTTTAATTCGATATTTCATGGTTCAAACGTGACGTTTGCGATATCGATTGCTCTAGGTCTGAACGCTCGTAGTGTTATTCTACTTACTTTTATGATACTTCGACCAATCGTGATCAGAACTTGTCAGCTTGTTAAGGAAGTTTCTCTAACTCACCTGCAACAGAAGAAAGCGGTTAAATTGGTCGCAACTTATCTCATAAATCTCACAAAGTACTGCTCATTAAAAATAATTTCTTATCTTAAAATATAATTTCATACATTATTTAAACATTACGATAATTCTGTAACTGAGAGTGAGACTAACCCAAATTCACCTTTCTCGAAATTGAAGTGCCTATATCACCTTATTGTTTTCTACTTTATTATTAAAAAAGATATAATAATACAAACTACTTCAAATAATATCTTATTCCTCGATCGCACATTTTTATTCTCTTTTTCCTCCTAAATATATACGAAACAATGTTCACAAGACCGTGCCATAAACGAGAAATTAAACATGAGATTCAAAAAGAAATTAACACGAGACGCAAGGGAAATCGCGTCAGTCGCTTTAAAGGCAGAAAAATAAAATACATTCTTATTATTAAACCTCATCAAGTGCGAGAGTTCAACAGAAGCAAACCTCCACTCTGGAAATCGAGAAATAAGGCGAGCGCTCCAGCACTCGCAAATATTCAAACAAGCAGCTAATATTCCACACACGATCTCTGTGTGTCAACAGTTTCTTGCTAACTCGACCCAGAAGCGGAAACGTTTCCTTCCATGGGATAATAAAACAGAAGATGCAACGGTCATACGGCCAAGGCAATTCTTGCAAATTTCATTTCGCTGAATTCTGGCCCGGGTGCGCGAGTAAGCGAATTTAGTCGAATCGCTTTTCCCAATGTCTCTTAGGTGTGTAGACGTAGCACCATTACAGAAGCCATTAGGAGGGCATAATATTCGCCAGCCACTGCACAACGGCCATAAATTTCCTCTGCGTACGTAAATGTATCCCAGAGTCGCAGCAGCACGTGTCTGCTCTCTGTGCGCGCGGGCAGGTAGCACAGAGGAATATTCGTGGACGTCAGCGAATTGGTAATGTGTCTTCGGATCATGTGCGCACCATCTACGAAAGCACCTGCCATGGTTACGACGTTAATTGAGCTTTCCAGGACGACAGTACTTCAGGTGAGAATTAAGTTCTCCTGATTGTGAATTACAAAGAGTCACACGTCAGATTCGGTCAGGTTTCTTAAAAACGACACTAATTTCTGTCGCAACGTAAAACCAAACATGTGTCCTTAACAGTAATTATAAGAGCTGGTTGGAAGAAAGTTCAAGGGGTTGCTGTAGAAGCAGGAATTAGAAGAGTTCGAAAAATATATTGTTAGTAAGTACTGAAGTTGTAAGTGGGACCAGTTCACCTAACGTGAAATTCGTGTCACATATAAAATATTAAGGAATTCTGACAGTAGGTACTATTTTTTTATGAAGACTAAAATCAGTCTTATGTTTTATTTCTTTCTGCTAGTGTACATATCGATATATATTCCCTAGCTGATAAAGGCGACAATAGAGATTCAATAATAAACAATTTACAAAAAGTAGTTTCAGATGCTATATTTAAGCGCTTGACTTTCAGATTGTGCGAGTAGAAATAAAAAAAAAGAATTAAAAGTAATGATATGAAGGTTTCTTTAAATGAAAAGAAAATATGAAGGTTTCTACGAAAGTGGTTGGAAAGATCAGTTCAAAGTACGACCGCAATACGACCTGTCTGACTATATACAGTGTAATACTACTTACAATCTGCGTGCTATCGAGTTAAACTTTACCTTCTTTATTAGAATTACTTTTCTGACTCTTTTTTCATTGCAAACAATATAATAGTTTATCAGAGAAACAATTTTTTATAAGTGAAGTTATTCAAATCAGTAATCTTATATATGTAAATTTCACAAATGTAAGTTTTTTTAATTCAATCCCTTTCTATTTTACTTTCAAGTTTTATTTCTCCTGATTAACTGAATAAACTAAATTAAATTTTTTAAAAAATGTGGCTGTTGCTGTCTTTTTTTATAGATACAGAATTTTACTAGAAGTAAGTACATGTACGTAATGAATTTCTAAAATATATGAAACGTATCTGCTCACATTACGTGTATGTTAACGTAACGTTTTTGCTTTACTTTCCATGCTAAATGCAAGCACATACGTAGGTCTGTAATACGAAGGACTATTCATGGAACCCCAATGCGGTATATGCTTTATTGCAATACCGGTAGTCCTGAATATGTATCAAACAGATATTCTGGTCCAATCAGAAGAGCATGCCATCTAGGTGTATTGTATTAACTCCGAAAGCCTATCATACTATGAAGCTTCGAGTCTAATGTACTCTCGTGATAGCTATGCTCATAATTATGTGTTCAACTCCATGTGTACATATGCTCTGTGCATATTCTCTAGTGAAATTATTTCATAATTCAACGATATTCCAAATAACGTTTAGGATACACCTGCAAATTCAACAAGAATTATATTTACTACTTATGTTACCACGTATAAATATCGTTTCGTACGTACGTTTAATAAAAACAGTAGGCTGGTGTTCTTTTATATCCCAGAAACTACAACTCTAAAGGCCAATGAAAGACACTCAAGACTGTTTTGTTTCTCCAAAAACTGGGGTGGAAATTTCAAATTGAATCTTCTACAGTGGTATTCAACAGCTACGAGTAGGTATTTAGTGTCAACACATGATCTTTGTTCAAACTTCATTCTCGAAATTACAGCATTTCAAAAACTACCGCCCCATTCACTGAATTTTCTTTCATAAAGTGTGCACTCGAAAATTCTAGTCTTTTAAAAAATCGACTTTATTCGCTGAAATGTATCTAGAAGAATTCAAACGCCAGTATTGTGCCATATTAAAACCTCATTCAACCTTCTGTGACCCCAATGTATCTCGTAGGCATATTCGTTTTCATATTCATATTTTGAACTATGTTTCCATGCTTTATACAATAGTAATGCCTTGGCGTTTTGAAATCAGAGTACAATAGGTATGCTTCTACAACCAGTGTTGGATAATATTCAAATAGAAATATATTTAAATGAAAATAATGAATAAATAATTAATGGTTATAATTATTAATTGTAACAAAATGCTGAAAGTTTCTATGAAATGTGTCTGGCTTGGAACTTATCTACTGGCGGCGTGTATTCACCATATTACATATGTATTACAAACGTTACACAAAAGAATTATTTATTAAATACATAATATTGACATAAAGAGTAGTTTTACTTAATGAAAGTTATCGTACTTGAATAATTCGTCTAAAAAACAGTTATGTGTTACTTATACTAAATGATCTTCTTGCCATTATTTAAATAATTTACATTTGACTGGTAAACTTTTTATGATAAATAAAAGTGTATTTACCAGACTGATTTATAGTTGCAATTCAAAAATCACGTTTTTTGACTAGTATCATTTTCGAAGTACGTGTACGATAAGTCAGCACAGCCATGTCAGTAGAATCAGTGAACGAATTAAGTCTTAAGTCAGACAAACCTCCCTTTCAATCTACTTCAATTTATTCTTCATCCCCAGATAACATTTACGTTGCTCCTCATCGACACAACGACTAAAACAAATTTATTTATAGACATTTTACCCATCATTTCATATAACAGCCTACATTTACATTTAATTCCTCACGTTGAATTGCCTCCATATATGCGCAACTGTCCAATAGAAAATTGACTCAACCGCCAGTTCATAACAGCGAAAGCCTGGACCACGATTTTTTACAGAATCCACAAAGCGTGTCATAAATTCTATTCGGCTCGGCTAGTGAAACAAAAAGGGAGAACGAAAAACATTTTTCAACACATCCGGGCGCATCGTTAACAAAGATCTACGACCATCGCGATTCCTCCAGCCAGCTCTACCGTGATCGCCCATTGCGAGTCGCATCGGTCGCCAACCGCCTCGAAGAATGCCCCATCGATTTCTCATCGATTTCGCATTAGCGGGGCGAAACGAACCGTGCACGTGTCGATTCCCGATTGATTTTCGATTACAGAACAGCGAGTAGAAAACCCCGTCACCCGACAAACCGTGCAAACAATCCAGGGCAGAACCGCGCGAGAGCGCTGCGTGCCGACGCGTAATTATTTTCGCCCCGAAAATCCCCCAGTTGTCGTTTCTTCGGGAAACGAAATAATAGCTCACGGTTGTTTCTATTATTAGTGGCAGGCCAACGAGGGCGGCTTTGTTCGTCCCAACAATAAGTGGCAGAGGCGGCTTGGCTTTGTTTCACCCCTACCGCTGTTGCTTTCCATTGGCCGCGGTTGCTGCTTTACGCTCTTCGAAAGAATTGTTTCACGGTTACTTTATCATTACACCTTCCATTATGTTCAACCCACGAGCCGGCGTCGCTCCAGCCAAAGATATTCGCGGCACAAAGTCGAAGTTAGTGGCGTGGAAAGTCAGCGGTCGCGTGAACGCTAGATTTTAGTTGGCCCCGTGGCTTTGTTAATCTTGATTTATGCTGTGCTCGCGGTGGTAAATCGGGATTTCAAACTTTCCGTCTCCTTTCCTCGACGGCGTCGTTTGCGAGGCCACTCGTAGGATTGCTTCTTTGGGTGGTGATCTTGGAATACAGTTTTCTATCGCGGTCCTTGAGATTGATAATGCTGGCTGAGTGCAATTGGAACTTTTGGATTTGGCTTGCTCCCTGAATGTTGTACTTGAGATTTTCTATGCTCACTGTTGGATATGTCTCGGAAGGAACCGAGTGCCTGGTTTGATCTATGGATTCCTCTTGAAGTTGTATTGTGTAACGCTTCAGGCAGTATTTCAGATGCTGAGAATATTATTATAATACGTTCTGTTGGGGGTTATAATCATTTATTTATTGAATCAAGGGGCACAGCCCATTTAAAGCCTTGTTCAGACAAATCTGAACTAAATTCAAGTTATTTGAATTTGAGTAGCTTAAATGCAGGTGATTTAAGGATATTTGATCAATATGAATGCGTTATTTTACTTCACTTGAAACATCCCTTCAAGTTTCTATTATGTCTAGGGACGTTCAGGTTACTCAAGTTACTTGGATTCAAGTGAATTAAGGCAACTTGACCAATGTGAACATATTATTTGATTTGAAGCATCCCTTCAAGTTTCAAATATGGTACCTACCTACCAAGGACATACTTTTGTCTATTTACTCCAACATCAAAATGTGCCAAAATTTCATCATTACTCTCACCTGACACTTAACAATCCACTTGTAAGCAGTATGATCAAGATCACCGAAAGTTAAAAGTCGAATAGTCAGGTAGCCTCAGAAACGTCTACAGCTGAAGGTGAACACTGTTCCGCTGTAAAAGGCCTCATTAGCAGTTATGAAACAAGGCTGTAAGGGACAGAGAGAAACGGAAAGCCTATGGTCGTTCGATAAATCGAATTACCGTTTGACGACACATGGTCCTTCGATCTTGGCTGATTAACGTGTCGTCGAAGGTATCGTGTCCGCGCTATTAGTCGAAGCTCACTTTCTAATTACGCATGGCCTGGCCTCTCTGTCATGGTGTCGACGTGTCCTTTGAGCCGCGATTATCGCAGATTCAATATAAACGCGTCTCGTGATGATACTGCGCGACGGCGCAGCGTCTTCGCCTGGCTGCTTCCGAAATGTTTGCTTCGAATAACGCGGGACTTAACGTCGGCAAATTAATTAAACCGCGACTTCGTGTGCAAAAGCGAGCGTGCGTGGCCTCGTGCTGGTTTTAATTAAGGCGCTGTTCCCGCGGTAAACATAAATTTGAAAAATAACGCGAAGGAAATAAATTCTGCTCCGTCGTTCGTATAGAGGCAGTAAGAAACGTAATGGATATTAGCATCCGTGTTAAACCTTGAGTTTACGTGAAGGTGCTCGAGTCAAATGAACGAATAACTTCTATACAATGAGGTGAAATGAAATATGTTAATTTTTTTTTATTATGTACGTTAGCGTCGACGTAGTCTTAAGAGAGAGTTGGGGTGGATGAGAGAACGATGCCTGGTCTTTGATGAATTTATGATGGGGACTTAGTCTGCACGTGGCTTCTGGAGGAGAATGGAGACTAAACAGTCCTGGCGACAAGCTAAGACTGGTGACCACGTTGGATCTCCTAGTTATGGCAAGAGGCGCGACTCTGTATTGCTAAAGAAGAGGGACTCTGTTCCTGGAGGATCTAGCCATGGAGTGGGAAAGGCTATGCCTTTTGGTAAGAGGACTGTGATGAACCTTATGGCACTTACTCCAGAACCTCGCGACAGGACACATCTTTTCTTTTATTTTTCTAACGTGTATTATATTTAATACACAAAACTTGAAAATAATTAATCTGAACTTCAATGAGACTTTTCTCGAAGTACCTCAGGGTAAAGCTAGGTTCATTGATTATACTTTAGAATGACCCTCTGGAGTCACAGGCGACCTCGCCAAATTTTAAACTTGAAGATCTATTTAGCTTCCACTTCGAAGTAATTTAAAAAATTCTTTTCTGTAAACAGGACTTAGATCTTGCAATTAACTTTTCTTGAGATGCCCAAGAAAGAATGGAGAAAGAATTTTTTGAAAATAATAAATGTTATTTTAAATATTAAAATTTTCTAGGGATTATTCGCAACCCCACAGTGTTACTTACGTCGAAAAATGGAAGGATGTCGTTCTAGGGTTAACAGACTGTACATTATTTTATTTTTCCGACCTTAAACTTTGTGAGATTTTTATTTCATGTTTTCTCACTTCAATTTTATTTTCAAAGGGAACAAGAAGAATTATTTTTTGCATTGGAGTAAAAAAGAGTATTAAGAGATTAGAGACTAAAAAATGACATGTTTTAAAATTAAAACACTCTTGCAGCACTTCAAAAGTTACTTTGACTGCAGGATGTACTATAGAACCTTACTTTCAAACATTTTTTCGTAAAACAAGTTTATGAGTAATTCGAGGTGGGAGTTTCACGTTTCCCGCCATATTTGTGCCAATGAAAGCTTCCGGTAAAGTGTTCGTAAAAAGTTCAAAATTACTCCGCCAGAATTCGATTTAACTTCGAGATATCGCCCTAGTTATCGAGCCTAACTCACGTCGCCTGAAATTCGACCTCCCTTATCGTGTTCACTCGACTCCTATAATCAAAACAGTCTCCTAAGATTTCTTAAATACACTTTTCCACAAAATTATTCTTCATTGGAAATCCTAATCGACAATGTTCAGAAAATGTCAGATAGAATACAATGTCTAGGAATGTTTAAGGCTACACTCTTATACAGAATATTGAGCATGATGGGGAGAAGATGACCAGAGTCCTTAGATAACTCTGAGTGAGCCTCACGAATTTATACTTTGACATAGAAAGTGAAAACACAATTGATTAGCAATGCTCATCGATTCCACAGGGCTAACACAAGGTTAGTCCTGCAACAGTAAAAATAATTAGAATAGTCACAATTTTTTAAAACTTATTGAAATTGTGTCTCATGTAGTCTTGCCTTACAATCACAGAAATCATCATCATACGCCAGTCTTCAACATTTAAAAAAAAAAATCTTGAAAACTTTCAGACGCATATATTTATGTAAAACAATCGTGAAAGAAATTCAACACAAAGTGTACCGACGGAAAAGAACCAAAATGACTACAAAATGGCCACAAAGAAGTTAATCTAAATCAGATTGCAGGTGAAATTGCCAGAGACGAGAGCCGCGTTTCGTCTATTATTTCGGCTATCGTAAAAGAGCCGTTGCGTCGGTGTGACAGCCATGTTTACGGCGTCGGGGATTCGAAAGACGTAAAAGCGCGGTGACGAAATTACACGGGGTCAGGTTGCGAAACGACATCGCGCTGGGCCACGTTAATTTCGCGCCGCGAAATTTCACGAGAGCACCAGACTCCGGCCAACTTTGTCGTGGGACTGCGATTACTGGACTGAGAATAATCACAACGCATACGATATGCGTATTTAAATATTCCGACATTTTCCTGGACGTACGCGCGCTTTGGCTATGCAAAACTCCACTGACAAATGGGCGAGAAGGCACGTATTCTCGTGGAAGGATACTCGAAGCGTGTTATTATGTAACTTTTTAATTAGTTTGCCTGGGTTTGCAGGAGTTGCGATACGGAGTATAATATTTGAAACAGTTTTATGATATCTACAGTCGTAGAAAAAAAGAATTTTCGTATGTTACGATTACAGGTATAGGATAACGTATATAATTGTTGATCCCTATGCAATGATTGACACTCGTCTTAAAGAAGTAGTAAAAGATATTTGGGTATATAGAGTGTTTGTTTGTCGGTAGGAGATTTTACATTAGATCTACCAAATCTGTCAAAATGGTTAGTATAATTATTCCTTATACGCATTTTATCCTTTACAAACTTTATTCTTTCTCAATTAATGCTGTATAACACAAGAGAAACATATGAATAAATGTTATTTCTGTAAATTATATATCTTTTCAGACATTTCTAATTGTGGTACATCGTTAGATATAGATAGTTCTAGTGTTATAGGATAACTCTAAATGTCAGAATAAGACAAAAATTAATAATAACAAACTTGATATTTAGTATTTATTTCTTATGTATATAGGTGTTTACAGTGAAAAGAAACACCATATCTCAGAAGATTGAATAGTGGAGCAAAACATGTTTTCCTTCACAAGCTGGCACACTTACACGGATCCATTTTCAGTAAAAAATGTTTTCCGTGATACTGGCTTATGTTCTGCTCTAACAAAATTATGCAGATGGCTTAAAAGAAACGAGATATACATACATCTATATACTACACAATGTTCCTCCTCAAGCTAAGCGTTTATTCTGTAAAAATTTCGAGAAAGTGGAATTCCATCCAAATTATTAATATAAGTACATTATTTTCTATAAGTATAAAGAAATTTAGTAATGTTCGTAACTGTTACCTAATTTTAATTGTACTACCTTGTACAACAAAATAATGACGATAACACATTCCATCGTGATATTAACGTCCAATGAGCGATGTACCTGACTACATTCTACATTTACATCTAAACGAACACGAACAAACGTGATCGAATGGAATAGCGAATTTGTTTGGTGTAAACAACAAACCGAACGCGAGTGAATTTGTTCATTCCTAGACGCATTTACATCGTGTAATTTGATTTAACATTCGGTGTAATTTAGTTCAATGCATTCGCTTGTACTCATTCGCCTGAAGAAGTAGTAGTACAAACAATACATATAATATTAAATAACTTCTTTGATTAAGCGATTTTTTAGCATACCTAACACTTAGAAATAAGAGATTTCCTTTATGTAAGTACTAATTTTGGAAACCTAAATTGTGTTTAAAGTCAAAAAATTGACAACGTTATGCAACTTATAAAAATATTGTTGCTGTAGGGTTAATGAAAGTAGACATTAAAATTGAAATCTATTTTCTGTGGAACCTATTGTTATCAAGCTCGTATCCTTAACTCCTAGAGCGGGAGAGCAGATACATCTCTCCAACGAGAAGTATACAACACATTTCCTTTTTTTTTGGAATAGTAAACGATTTTCTCAAATTCGTGAAAATTCTCTTCCCGCTCAAGGGGTTAAATTTTCAGAAGGCACTAGATAAATTTTTACGAAATTTTTCACTCGTATGAAGTGCCTGAACATTCTACTTCATGTCTACACTACTATTTTTTTATAGAACTAAATCAATTTATTTCCTTATTGTTACTACTATTTTACCAACTTTCCATTTTCTAAATAATATGTCTACAGTCACAATGACCTACTTATTAACACAAATATTCTTAGATACTTAAACACAGACACAAATTCCAAGAAATCTATCCTTAGTAGTCTCTCTAAAAAAAGGTACCTCAATATCTTTTATCGACATGGATCAAAAGGTACGACGATCCTCATTCAATTATCGAAACTTCCTCATTCAAGATACTTTCAGATGCACAAGCAACGTGTCCACACAAAAAATTAAATACTCCCCATCCAAGTCGCCTCAGTAATAAAAATTATTTCCCCCATCGGCAATGATATATGACAAAGAAGAAACAGGGTAGAAGGCCTGCTGCTCCGCCATAATATAACCGCATATTGTCGCAAGAACAGAGGAGCTGGTAGAGAAATATCCGTCGTACCAATAAGACCAGCGGCCTCGAATGATCCTCCCTTAACAGTCGGCTTTATTGTAACCTTTATATTTCGTGGAGCAGACTCGTTGCGGAACGAAACGCTGGGGTGTGGAGATTCTGAAACGCGTAATGATAGGCAGGGTGCGTTAATGCGGCTCCGCGACCGTAATAAAACTGCAAGGAGGGTGGTCCACTACTCTGTCGCAGCCCCTCGCCCCTCCGCGGCCAGGTTTCGCCCTTTCAACGTCTCCCATTAGTTCGTCGAAATGGAATCCCGAGATGAAATAGCCGAGAGAAGCAACCGTGGACGGCTTTGCAGTTTCCAAGCGTTGCTGGGGCCCATTGGCGTCGCCTCGCGCGAGGCAAACGATTAAATGCATGTATCGTATCATCCAGCTTAAGCTTTTTATTCCCAGGATGAAGCAACACCGTCTTCCTGGCGATTGCGTGCGCGAAGTTATTTCAAACTGCTGCCACTGTTCGGGCGTTTCATGGTTGCTCTCGGTATGGTATGGTATGGTGGTGTGGTACACGCGAGTATTAAAATACGGAATATATGTATACGTCGATATATGTATCGAGAACTGGCGACCTTGGAGAACTATTGACCGAGCGTCAAGAGGTGCTGTCGCTTGAAAGGGGGCGAAACTTTCCCGACGATTTCGCTACTCCAGAACTTGAGCACGGAAGGTGTTAAATTAAATAATGTATTTCTACGAGTACAACAGTTTGACGTAAGAAGACGTGTAGTCGAGAGAAACTCTGAGTACCAATATTCCTCGTCTTATATATAGTAATAATTTAGGTGGGAGGTGAGAACCTTCATTTTGGTTTAGGTACTATGATTTAGACTCTGATTAGGAAATATGTCCAAACAGTGATGTCAGTTGTTTCGAGCATAATTTCCTATCGTAGTTGTCCTTCGTGATTCAGGACTCTGTAATCTAAATTGTTTTCACGAACTAACTTATCATGTTTGCCCTGTGCGAATCAGGACTAAGGTTAGTTACCCAATAGTGGGGATTTTAAAGGAGAGGATTTCATAGATTTGTGAAGTGTGAGATTTTGTTTAGTAATGTATAGTGGCTGTCAATTTTTGGCAGAAACAAATCTGTGTTTTTCTTAATTCTGTACCTGAGAGCCAATGTGATCCAAGTTCTTTCTTGTTATTTTTCAGGAAAGCTGAAGAACAAATGCGATTACCCATTTCTTGACTTACAAAATTAGTAAAAATTGTCAAGTGTTCTGTACTGGTGCAATTGATACAAATATTTGATAAAACGCGTCCGTATGTTTTCTCTGTTGGTTTTCACGAAACGGGAATCTGTTTAAGCGCGTGCACTTCCTGGCAACGCACGCTGACAATCCAAATTCACGTAGCGACGAGCGAACGGCGCGTTAATGTAATTGACACCGGCTGGTGGAAGTTGATTTCTCGGAGCGAATTGTGCAAATGGAGCTCGAAATAGAAGTTCCAACCCAAACTATGCGAACGCAGTGTCAGCGTAAAATGATTAAGCGATGCTGTTTACTTTAAGTCTGTAAGTATTAAACATGTTAATAGTGAATATTTCCTAGGATAATTTTTTCTTCTTTTTTAGATGTTCCTTCAACCCCTCTCTTTTGAGACAAAATGAAGAAATGGGTCTTAGACGAAATGGTAATATAGTAGAATCTCGATTAATCGAACTTCGAATATTGAAACTTTCTATTATTTAATGTTGTGTAGTAACAGTAAAAATATAGTAGAACATGGATTAAGATGTAAGTCTTAAACCTTGAGGTAATAGTAGTTCGGTGAAGAAACTAATGTAAGTCATCAAAAGGATGCTTCAGAATAGAATTTCGTGGTACTTTGGATGATCGAGGTCTTACTGCATTATTTTATTTCTTCGAAAACTGATGATGTTTTAATTACGTCATTCTCACAGCAACTGAACCACACGTAACTGCCCAGACCTCTCCCGAAGTGTCTACAACACTTCCCACCTATTTTAATAATATGAAACTTCACCACGATTTTATAACCACCAAAAGCAAAAAAAAGACCTCGAGAAAAGTGAGATATAATACAATCCAATATTCAGATCACCAAACTCTCGAGAAGGCAAGGAGGAAACAAAGGAAAACAGAGTTGTACCGAATCCCGCTGGAGTTCCTGCACAACCAACAAACCGTGAGGAGGAGGGAAGCGAATTAAAACGAAGTTAAAGCGCGACCACCGATAAAATCCAAACAGCAACGAGAAAAAGAGAACTCGGGGCACCGTTCCTGTACAATGAGCAGAGTTGCCGCGGCAGGGGAAATTTCCAGGCATTTCTTTTTTTCCTTCCCCTTCGGGCACCGATTCCTCGGGGCGGATGAAAGCTGTGCTCTTGCCACCCCCTTGGCCCGTCCTCGCCCCCACTCCCTCGGCCGCTACTTTACCCCGCAGTCGTTTAATTATAACCTCTAATTGCGGAACTTTCTATTACGTTTCTACTTCGCGACCGCAGGCTCGCCTCGTTTCTAAAATTGCCTGGATCGAGACCTTAAAAGCTTCGTCCCAAATCTCGGCTCGTTTAAATCCACCCCCGTGCGTGCACTCTGCACGGCCGCAACGCGCGCGATGCTCCAGGTGATATCTCGCGCGGTTTGGGAGATCGCTTTGATTAGCGGCGCGGATTATTGGAAGCAGGGATGCATTTGGGTAATAAACTTCCAATATTCCCGGGGGAATCCCTGGTTCATAAATATTAAAGCCACCCACGACTCTGCCCTCGTTGGTTAATGTCACCTCGCCACTTGTTGATTTTTTTTTTTTTTTTTTTGTTTGCTTTTCTGCACTTTTTTGTCCCTTCGTTTAACCACTTGCGAGACTACGTGTCCTACATTTTCTGCTTCGAGGGGAGGGACTTAATCTGATTGAGGCAGAAAAAGGGGCACGAGGGGAATGAACGTGGGATATGGGGTTCAACTGTTTCTTAGTGGAGGATTTCTGGTAGTGTATTTGAATTATGAAAATCTGAGGATCACTTTTAACATATATGATGAAGTACTTCATTTAGCGAGTAATGAAATTAGCTAGACAGTACTATAAATTAAGTACGATGATTGGAGAGTGAATTTAAAACTTCTGAAACTTAAAATATCATTACTGTTTAACTATGTAACTACTAAAAATATCTTACTACTATTTTACCCTAAAACAAGATGCAAAATGTTCAAAATCTCCCAAAGCTACAAAAAATTCAATTTTATACTTTTTTGTAGTCTTTCTCCATAGTTAGGCAGACCAGTGGTTCATCTGAATGACTGAATACAAAAGAAGATTAATTCAAAGCACAAACCACAATAAAAATAAAAAAACCTTCTTTGTCATCAAGTATTCTGAAAATTGCATAGCTCGAATCGTTCAATATTGCGAGCACGAGTGGGAATCTAAAAACGACATCAACGAAGAATTCCAAACACCATGTTCAATGATCCTATTCACCCTATGGCCGATTCTATTACAATTTTTTTCTGCGGAGGGTGCAGTGCACAGTCGCACCATGGCAACACGAGCGTTCTAATTTCACGGCAAACCTAATATCTTCCGCTAGGTTAACCGTATTTCGTAGGGCCCTCGCCCTTTACGTAATATCACGTGAATGACGCTGGGGAAAACCGTAAAGACGTAGCACAGGGTAACAACCCCGAAACGTTACCCTTGATATTTAATCGGTGGAGAGCGAGGGGGTGAGTTACAAAACTCATTCCACTTTGTCGAGGTATATTGGCGCATTTACGACGGCCGAACACGAAGATCGAACAAAAATGGCTGTGTGCTAGTGACATGGGTGCTGCGTGCATCCAAGTACGTGGTCGTACTGTATTTGTATTTCTATCGATACAAATATCCAAAACGTTCGGTCCAAGAGTTGAGCCTGGTCTGTTGTGCAAGAAGGTGTACGAAGATGGAGTATGGCTGAGATCTATTAGTTAATGGAGTGTGAGGGAGAATAGGCTACAAATTGGTGGAGTTATAATAAGGGATAAATGGTAGCATTACTGTGCTTCGATAATTTATGCGTGAAATAAGAAAAGGAAATTTTCCTGAGATCTTCACCTCGAAAAAGTTTACATAATCTACTTTGCAAAATAAGTTTCTGATGCCATGGTAAAATTCGAGAGAATAATTTGTGCTGAAACCATTTTTGCGAGTTAATAAAAAATAAATAAAAATATTGCTGTACTGGAAGAATAAACATATACTATGTCTCTATTTTCATTTTTCCAGCTAAAATCCTACAATATACCCTCCCAAAGACGACTTTTTCCTTGATTCAACATAACTTCCTTATTTTCATTCAGTTTCATCTGTAGATTAAAATGGGACACTTTGTATACAGTCGGTCCTTCCACTTCAAATATTTACATCAAAAACAAAGTTTCTTCTTCCTCGAGTAATCGAGTCGTCGACTAAATTTAAATCCTCAACATTTATCTCAATTCGTTATCACATTAAATTAGCATAATCTCCACGCGAACTCGAAACATTGTCCGTGATTGTATCATAGTGATTAATTACACGGTGTTACGATTACAGTACGCTATAGCTACTGCATATCAAAAGGAACCATGGATATTGCATTACATTGGAATCGAGTCACGCTTTTCCAATCAATAGCCTGAAAATTCGCTGAATACGTGATCATGTTATCTAGTGAGTATTTCATAGTTTTCTGTCGTCATAAAACCGTGGGAATATTCACACGTTTTGAAGAATGCTTCCTACAGTAAAAATGAATCCTTATTTTTACATTTTCGTTGATATGCAATGCGCTTGTTTATTATTTGTAAGGCTCCGATTATTTTTCCTCCAATGCAACGCATGGAATATTTTTATTACCTTCGTACGAGTATTGTTGGACATGTAAACATTTTATTGATTAACGAGGAATATTGTAAATTTATAAATTTAAAATAGTTGAAAATTCGTAATTTCAAATTTTTATATACCTAATTTTTCTCATATGTTTCATCTTTACTTAACGTAAAGAATTATACACTAATATCTTAGTTTCAATATTAACTTGAATCATTTATTTTTATATAAACGCAGCACATATTTGTTTCCATCAATTTTTTTATTTACACGCTCTGACCCGCGTTAATAACTGACCACGTTCTACTGCTTGCTTGTTAATTTTAATAAGCTACTGCTTCCTAACCGAATTAATCATGATATATAATATCCGCTCATAATGTATCAAAATCTGTTCCGTAAGTTTGGGAAGATTAAACTCACTAATGCATTTCGTAATAATCTCATCCTGGAAGTTGCATCGCACGTAGAATAATACAAACGTTAAGTAGAGAACAAACATATACAGCATCCTAAATTTCCATTTTAATCCATCGTAATCTATTTATTATTATATCATAATTTATTTATCAATCTTTCATGGAAACACAGCAGCAAGTAAACAGGTTGACCAAAAAAAAATAAAGGCTAAAAAGTACCATGAAACTAAAAGCAGTTAAAAATTTGCCACGTGAAAGTAATAACAGCAATCTCTGCGTATTCTATGCTCAGTTCGAACGTTTCATCGTCGGATCGAGTGAAACTTTTAAGTTGCAATCATATAGGAAAGGTTTCTTCTGAGCACTCGATCGTACAAAGTGTCGTATGACTTCGACTCCGAAAGCTTACGGGGATTACGTCACAAAAAGTTTCGATAGTTGCTTGAGGCACCATGGTAATAAGCGAGGATCGATAGAAGCTGCTTCTCCAGCGGTTCAGCATTCGAGTTGTAAGAAATACAAATAAATTATATTTCAGAACCAGAATTAATTATGTCTCAGACGAGGATAAGAATCGACAGAGACTTTGTAGGGCTCGTAGTCAGATGTGTTGCCTCGAAACGAGCGTTTCACTGTTTTTAGATAATTATTTTGCATTATTTATACTGAGGATTATTTATGTTTTTCAGTTTGTAGTTATGTAAGCTAGTTGTGCGCAATTGCATTTTCCTCGCGTTTAGAGCATTTGCTGATGTGGCAATATGGGTCGTATACAGATCACAAGAACTGCCCGAAGCTTTAACGAAAGTCATTTCTGTAAGTAGTATAAGTACGCCAAGCGTCAGACGCTATTACGAAAATTCCCAACGCGATAATTGTTGAGAATCTCCGCAGTACCACGATAACCAACTAAGCTCTAATAACAAGCGCTACGCTAGCCTTGATCACAGGTGTCATTAACGTCTACAATCTTCACTACAAACACATTTTCTGGTGTAAAATAGGTAGGTAAATATCGATGGATGAGATATAAAGAACCTGAAATACCACTTTAAGCTGACATTAATTAAATTGCAAATTGCAAACTGATGACTTACAACATTATTACTCTATTCTTATTACGCAACATAGTGATTCATTCTATTTTCCATCACAAATTTCATGACTTATGTGACAAATAATAAAATTACAACAAATTACGCGAGTTGCAGGAAATAAAATTTCAAATATAGGTGTTCTTGGAATACGCTCAGATAGGTATCTATATTTCCAGTATTATTTGCATCGTAATGGACGTACAGTATACGTAGATAAATAAATCTTCATAAGAATAAAATCACTTGTAATTACAATTTCGAGTGATTAATAACGTTTCGAAACTTTTACTAATATGGAAACGTGGCTTGTCATACATTTAGGTAATTACACGTGTCTGTGTATTTTACTCAATATTTGTATAACGGGATGGAAATTGAAAATACGTTCATATAACATTCATGTATATATAACATTCATAATCCTTATCAGTGCTGTAATTAAACTATGATGGTTGATAAAAGAGTTACGATACAGAAGCCAGCGAAGGTGGAAGGAGAGAGAAGATAAAACAAAAAAAGAATACGCTTCGTTTTGGATTTGCATCATCTAGTAGATACTCAAGTGAACACTTTCAGAAAATGACGCCTTTAGGACACATTCTGAGTAATGTTTTACCCAATTTTTATTTCTTCTAACAATTTTGAAAAAAGATTATATTATATTACTGACATCTTCATATTAAATTAAAATCTTATCAGCCTCATTTATACTGACATCCTTGCAATAAGCTTTCAAGAAGAATGTAGTAGAATTAAGCTGAACAATTTTTCTTAAGAAGGTCTTAAAGGTTCCAGAGACTCTTATTAAACGAAAATTAAAATAAGATAAACAGGGAAGTCACTGTCCTTTCCATTTTAAATTCCTACCTTTTATCTGAATTACATACTTCTTTAATTGCAAGCATTTCAAAGAAAAACAAGCATCGAATATCCTCAAGGATTTACGATCAATGTACCGAGAAGAGGATTATCCGATTCTCCTTTTATTTCCATTTCAGCATTCCGCTTGAATCGAGCAGCTATTAGGACTAGCTCTGTTAATTCCATAAATCCCGCTTTCCCAGAGAAATTTTCCTTCGGTCGACTAGATCTCCTTCTGGTTGCATCTTTGTTTCAGGCTGGGAGTTCTGTCAATGCGGAAACCAATGTTCTCGAATCGAACGACATGCACCTCGACCCTCCCCTCCTTGAACCTTTGGCAGCTGATGTTATCGCATTTCTATTTCAAACAGCGAAAGTTTCTTCGCAGAAACAAGGAATTAATCTCTATCTTGTTTCCCAGTTCTGTTCTATGTGCTTCGTCCATGTACAACTTTTTTCAAGTCGAAGACGAAACAGAGCTCTCGTTTCGGCACCTTGGAGAATAACTCGACCTTTTGTTACAGGAGCATGAACGCGAGCATATACATACAACTGAGGAAATGGCAGATTGTGCAACTGCCTAGGGATGAACGCGAATTTTTCGACTGAAAATAAATCGAACAGGTAGAGTCAGTTTTTTCGTGGAGCTTCATTTTCGACTTCCATTGTGTCTGACTTTTTAGAACGCGATTTTTTAAAATAAAAATGAAAACTAAATAAAGTTAAGATCTACCACGTACTTAGATTTCACCACTTGGTTTTTCCACTTTGTATTTACAGCACTCAATTTACTATATTATAATTGAGTTGACGAGTTGAAAAATAGTACAAATCCAAAAACCATGTTTTGAGATATTTGATTGGAAGATGTAGCTCTGTGGATTTTATATAAGAAGTATATGAATCACAAAGCTAGAGTGTATTAGGTCCACTTGTCTTGTGTGTGATTTAATACATTTTGGCTTTGACATCCAGATATCCATAATAGTCGAAAATGATTTGAAATTAGCTAACTTTGAACTTGTGCTATTCCTCAATTTATGGATTGAGTTATATATATATATATATATTCTACCCCTTTCCCTCCCCTCATATTATAAAGCCATTTACAGACTGTACTACCTCTTCTTACGAACTTTAGTACCCAGTAAAGACTGATCCTAAAACCTTTGAAATTCTTTCCATAACTCAGCTATTCGTTGCAAGATGTACACGTGTATGTCAAATCTCTGATAAGAATTTTATACGTGAAAGAAGCAATGAGGATCCTTGTTACCTCGTTGCATCTCTTAGTTTGCCCGGTCATCGTATCCTGGCTTTATTGCTCAATAATTCGTGTAGTTGAAACGATCCTTCTCAAAGCAAAGTGTCCTCCCAGGGAAAAGGCTCAAAGCGGTCTGCTGGCTCAATTTGTTAATGGCCAGCATCGAGAAGACGAATGCTGAAGGAACTCCATAAAAATGCAGTTTGAACAGGATTACCGAACAATGTTGCCTTTGGCCAGCCTTCCAGTCGCCGTTTCTTCTTTAGAGCCGACACGCAATTTCCTGACTATTCGTGTTTATTACCCCTTGAATCTCTTCTCCTGGTATAATGGAGACGATTTTTGACCAAGAGGTTGATCGATGAATGGGACACTCACCACGGTATGGGTGGCACTTTGGAATCGGGGATTTCGACCTTTACGACCGACTGTTGGCCTCATTCCCCTGATTTTCATGTAGAATGCGGAATTTGATAGGGGATTCGAGTCACAAAAATTCGGTGTTAAAGAAAGATCGCGCTGATTCGCAATGGCAGACTAAATATTGATGGAACCATGAAATGTGGTTTGGATTGGGTATGAGCGTAGAATATTATTATGCTTGCTACAAGCGGAAATTATAAGCTTCCTTGATGTAGGCTAACGACTCCTAATTGAATTTCTAACGAGAAACACATAGATATTATTTAAGATAAATTATAAAAATTTGTATTTTAATCACGCTCACTTCTTTTCGATTTTTGATCTTTACTACCTTTAATCTCTGTTAAATTAGCTAGTCTCTGAAATTAATGTATTTTATAATATACATTATGTACAAATTTCATAAAACTGTTTTTCTCATTATCGACAATTGTGATGTTATTTGTTCCTGTTGCATTTGGTATGCATAACATCACCAAAACGTTGCATCCCAACAACCACAGCGGGAAAATTTAACATGCATTATCGGACCGTTAGCGTAAATTTCGTATTAATGTTTCCACCACAGGGAAGGGAACCGATACAAGCAAATTGCTCGCTGAAAAAGCTTCGTATCAACTCGAATTATTAAATTTTTAATATCATTGAATGTTACATTATGGTTGCGTGCGGCTCAAAAATAGAATATGTATTATAATTGGATCTAAGCAAGATCGATTATATGACAAAACGCTTTGCTTCATTCCTGAACTGGATGTTTGAAATTAATAGCAACCATTAATTTGTGCTCCTGCGCAGCTGTTCTTAATATCAAGGGAAATAATCTTGAGTGGTGATATTTATGAACAAGAGAAAAATTCATAAAAGGTCTCACAGTATTGGAATTATTATAACGATATTGGATACTGAAATAATACTGCAGTGATTGCTCTATTTATTTAATATTAAATTATTCATGTTAGATATGTAAATAGTTTATCTAATTTAATATATACTGCTCCTAAGTAGTGAGGTATTGTACTGCTTCAAGTAGCTTTAAGGGAACTATGGAATACCTTTATTCTCTATTGTTTTAATTCTCATTATGTTTGATCAGCTTACTTATTCATAATTTGACTATCTGTCTTGTTGTAAATTCTAGAATACCTTCCAAACTGATTTAGTAGTATTCGCAGAAGCAGATTGCTTTGCAAAAGAAGCTTTGAAGATTTCATTTTTATCTGGAACATTATTTCCTATCATCATAAATAGAAATGAAATGTTTAAGATTAAGTGAGATAATCTGTACATATACTTGCAGAAAATATAATTTGCAGACGAAAAAATTGTCAAAATAAGGGGAACGAGTGGAAGCCCGATATATTGATGACTTTCCTCTGCGCAGCAAACTTGAATAAATAATTTCCATAGGTATTACCATTATTTCCAAATCCAAACCAAAAACTGAATTATGTATGGAAGTAAATCGAATTCCGTAAAATCATGAATTGCAAATGAAAAAAAATCAAATCCAATCAAATTATGAATTGCAAATATTCTTCCAATTTCAACCATCCTTAAAAAATTATAATATTCCTATAAAAATAGTATTCAAATATGTAAGCATGGTATTTACCTAACAATTCAAACCAAGCATATCGAATCAATCGATACCCAGATAACTCTTTAACACTAGAACTACTAGGCTACTAGGGTTAAAGTATACAAATCTTTAACTGTACATAAAAATTACAGGTTTTCGAAACAGTACACAATTAAAAAAAATAATTTTCATTTACTCGTTCCTTTAGTTTTACTCAGCGTTAACTGAGGAAAGAATAACGTCTCTAAAAAATAAAATATATGTAAAATCTAATCGTACCTGTCATTTTGACAACACTGGTAGTTCTAGTGTTCATAAACAAACTCCCATAATAATGAAGGTATAACCAGTGGTACGCAGCTTCAATAATTTTTAAATTATTTAAATCAACTTTCAGAAAAATAGAGCCCCCTATAAAACGTTACACTAACTCTTTATCTTTTTTATCATTATCATTTTATTTAGGTTCGACAGGTTTTCATTCCACCAAATTTCGTTGAAATCGTTACGAACCCTGCCTGCTGCTCCTCTTGATTGTTCCCAAGATTATTACCGATTCAGCGGAATGACCGCATTGGTAGCTCTAGTGTCAATAAAAAACCGCATCGTCTGAACTAACTGTTACGTGTCTCACCAATTACGAGGGAGCTCCTTTTTATAAGTCTCACATCCTACTGCCTTAGCAACGCCATCAACGACGCGAACAGTAATCGCGTGAAGTGAGTGGCACGATAATAAAAAAAAAAAAAAAAAAAAAGAAGAAAGATAGGGGGATAAAAAGGTGAAATGAAACGGAAGAAAAACGAGGGGCTGTCGGTCCCAGAAGACAGAAGGGCCGATATTTAATAAATTAAAGGAAACGCCGGCAGCTTCTACTTTCGCGGACGATGGCAGCGCGTGTGATCATTATACGGCCGGCAAAAGGTAACGCCTAAGGGAGCCCATTACGGGCCTCATAAATTGCGGGTTGAACCCTCGGGAGTAATCTTAAATAACGAGTATGAAAACAGCCTTTAGCGGAAGCGCGCAGGCTCGCGTCGCTTCCTCAAGGACAACTCTCTTGCCCCGTTTCGTGCAGCCATTACTTGGACGATGAGTCACAGTGCTTTGGTAAACGCGGCGCCGCCGGAAACGCGACAGCGGATAAGTGAGCTTCTTTCGAAACGAGAAGCCTCGTTGCCGCTGCTTCGCGGAGAAATCTCTCGACTATTCTAATTCCTCGAGTGCACCGAGCAGGCTGCGCGAGGTAGTCAGGACTGACCTTAATGGCAGGCAACTTTCTTGCTTGTTTAACCTTGACTTTTGGAGAAGGCGTCAGAGCTGATTACTGTGCGACGGTTGACGAGGCTGTGAAAAAGAGAGGAAGAAAATCGTTTCGTCCTGGGCTTGATGGTGGACACAGCAGTAGGGACAACTGGCAGAGTCTGTCTTGGACCTGGGAATGGTTAGGTCTGGTTAGAAGTTGTATTTGTAGGAAAGGGTAGCTAAATAAATTACTACGTTCAGGAGAGTGGTAGGTTGGAGAAAGTCCCTCTAGTGGCGAAATAATTGTGAAGGAGGTCCTGCTAGAACTGTTCACTGACTGTATGTACTGTGTAGCAGATACTGGTAATCGTAACGTAGATTATATGTATTGGAATATTATATATTAGAATATAAGGTTAAAATTGAGTAGAATCAGCGTTAGTGTCGAGGTACTAGAATACGATTGCTTACTGAGCCATTTACCTTATTACGTGTCTTTCGTCTTCAGAAAGTTAAATAGTCCAACGTGGCTCAGGGTACTGAACTTATCGCCTGATAAAAAAGTAATTATTATCGCATTGCGTGCCAGGACTTTCTACACGAGTAATTACAACCAAGGTTGGGCTTAACCAATCTACTGTGTCAAGATTAATAACGAATGAGGTTTCAAGAAAAATGGATATTTTTCATACTTAGAATGTGCAAGGCTGCAATAAAGAAATACTTCGGAGGTTCTTAATAAAAATTATTCTTTAAAACGACAACGTTCGGAATGTTCAGTTCGAGTAATTTATACGATTATAAAGATACATCTCCTTTCGTCAGTGGAGCCGTGTGCTGCCGAGATCAAGAAGCTCCCCAGTAGAAAGGAAATTGTCTTTTTATAGGGGCAACCCGCTCGAAAAGAGAACGATGGCTTTATACCGAGGGCCATCAAAGTGTAGGCGTCGCTTTGGCCGCGATTCCAGTATCGATTCGGGGGCGATCACGTGGAGAGAAAGATTATTTCTTTATCGGTTTTATTATCTTCATTCTTTCGAAAGCGTTTTTGTGTGAACGCCAGTGGAGCGTGGGCGTAATGTCAAAGTCCTCGTTTTTGTCGTCCCTCTTCTTGTTGGCTTTAATTTTTCGGGAGGAGTCCAATTATCTGGATTTATATACTTATGTACCTCGAGTGAAGCATGTAATAAGAGATCAAGAGAACGTGTAAGAAATGGTTATGAATATGATAATTTGACAGGAGAAAATATATTGTATCGTATTAAATTATACACATCTTTTGGCAATGTTCTAGACTACAATTATACAGAACATGACTATCACTTTCTTTCGTTTCTTCGCTGGAAGAAGAAACCATTTTTCTACTATACTTTTCATAGCACTTATTTACTTGTTTTTGATGGATAATTGTTTATCTTTTCATCTAGAGCTTTACGTGCTATTGTAACACCAATTATAAACATATGTCTGGTCATAGATCTAACTATAATTAAACACCTACATATGTAAATATGTGCTTGTATCGATAAGAACATATTTTTGTTCTTTATTTTCGCTCTTTTTAATAGGTAAAATTGATAAAAACGTATATATATGTGTAAGTGAGAAAGGATACATAAATTTCTGGTAAAATTAATTACAAGAAATGTTAATATTTGACTTCTGCATGTACAAATGCGATTAATTTTGTTTGCGACCCTTCCAATCAATTATATTGCGTAATCCAGGTCCCTTAGTTATTCCAAAATTTATTATCCAAAATTGTGTACAGAAATATTAAATTGAAAGCAAATATTTGTAAAATTCCTAGCTATTTAGATTGAATATGTTCACTGTTAAGTTTTTCCTTCACTAAATGATTCATTTTTATAAACGAAACATTTGTTTATTGGGAAATGATTGCTTCAATACATTTTCATTAACAAGTTTGGATGCATTTTACGAATTCCAGTAAAATAAGAAAAAATAAAATTTGCGAAATAAAATATTTTTAAAACAGTAGAATTTCTAAAAAGCCACATTCCAAATAAACAATCATGTTCGGAAACGCAGGTAATTATTGAAATGTACACAAGAAGAGGGAAGTAATCAAGCAAATTTAAAAACGCCGTTCTTTGTTTCCATCAACGCAAAAAGGTTTTATTGCGTTGCTTTCACGAGAAACCGTTTCCTCCCCTGCACCATCGAGGCAGCGCCGATCGATAACGGCAGATGGGACAGAACAATTTTTTACGATCCTAACAACTTTATCCCTCCCTTTAAAAACCCTCCTATTCGCACCGTTGTCGCGTAGCATTCTTCAGTCGTTTTACGAGCGTTACGTTTTCATCGGTTTCCTTTCTCGCGCTTCCACTGATAAATAAACAAAAGAAACGGCATTTTATTGGCGAATCACGGAGTTCAGCGTCGCAGAATGGATAACACAAGTACGTGTTAGAATATTATACTCTGAAAAGAACATTAAATATGGGAAAATGTCGAACAGAGAGTAATAATACATAGGGTCGATCACGTCTGACTAAGTGTGACCAGAGTTACTTATAAACTGTTAGTTATATGAGAAACAGGTACAAATAAAAGGTGCATGATACCAGTGTTCTTGTTAATTTACTTTTTCATTGAAATATCTACAAATTTCATCCTAAGTTTTTTCAAATACAACATACAGCATTCGATCATAGCAGCAAAAAGTAAACTGAGACCTGAGAAATTATTTAAAAAATACTGAGGCTAAATTTGATCAGGTTCAGCTTCAACATTATTTGTATTTGTTATATCTGTCTTAAGTCACAATGATAGATGAGTGGATTAAACTACGTAAAAAGTAACCCATAAATATCTGGCTCTCTAGGGAGAATGTTCTATAATGAAACAGTTGAAATAAATACACGAACACAGCCGAACAGAAATTAAACAAAATCCTGGTATAGGGGATAACGCGCAGAACATTATTCTTGACTTCAGGGGGCGGTTCGTGCAAGCAGCTGCGAATATCGACCGTAAGATGAGTCGAGGGATGGAGAAATTCTACGCGAAAGCTAGTTTCTAGACCCTCACCCTTCAAGCTCCTTCTTGGAGCAGTTTCCTCCCTTCTTCAAAGGCAGCCGTAGTCGACTCGCACGCAAACAGGTTCCTCAGCTGGAGCCTGGCTCTTTCCAAACCGTTCTCCTGGCTTCTACTCTTCTCTAGAAAGGAGCAGAAGCTGTTTTTGTCACGGCACCGATATCGCTTCTTCCACCCCCTTGGATTAATTTCACTTTTTAGAGCTTTTCTAGAGTAACTTTTATGTAATCAATGTTACTAAGGAGATGCAGTTACACTCTGCGATTTTCCAATAAATCTATTTTGTACTTCTCCTATTTACTTTGTTATTTATTTATTCTAAAACAACCTTAGCGACAAGGTATAATTTTTTCTATTCAATTGGATAGAATTCTTTTGTGATATATGTACAGATAACACCAACAGTATGATATAAAAAAATTGAAATCTTTTGAACAAAGATGTATAATACCAGAAAATGCGTTTTCTCTCTCGGAAAAAGACAAAAACTAATAAGGGTTGCCTCTGATATTAATCTCTCAATCTACTTCACACGCTGTGTGTATAACATAGAAAGAAATGGAAATCTTCTGAACAAAGATGAACAGTACCAGAAAGTGTGTTTGCTCTCCTGGAAAAAGACGAAAACTGACAAGGGTTGTTTCTGTAACGAGTCTCTCAATTAAGTGAAAATTTACCTCGCGTACCATAAGCTACTGAATTAACTTCAAAGTTGAGAAAATTCTGCGTTTGTTAAAATCACCCTGTTTTCATGAACACATATCGTCAACAAATTAGCCACAGAACACAATACCAGGTCCTGGTGACCCTATCAAAAGCTCGATTACAAATTAATTCTCATTAGGCAGTCATCCTGTTATCGAGTCTATTGTCTTCGAAACTGCTTGCCTGCTCGATCGTCCGCGTAGATCCGTCGCCGTCGGACAAGTTAAAGTGTTTGTTCCGACGGCGGTGTGATCAACGAACAGAACATGGTACACTGTACGCCTAGCAATCGATAGTAAAATCAGCATCGATCCAACAGAATATCGACTATCGAATTAACGGTGTAGCGATTTTCCATTTGAATGGACAACTTTACCAGAACTACCTGAATGAGGGCACCATCTGCTAGAGAAATTTCACTATTTGTCAGTCGATTTAGAGGATTGTCATTTGAAACGATTAATAACGAGAAATGCCTGTCGACTAAATGAAATTGTTACTCTATGGAAATTATTTTTGGTAAGTGAAGTTGTTGCCACATCTTCGTGTAAACGTGTGCTTTGCTGCTTGCTGTCACCACTTTCTCGGCCTTTCTTAACTGTGTATGTTACACCCTCTACGAACACCCATTTTGCTATTCTTCTGGTACCGTGCCGGGTAATATTTCAGGCAGACTATGTGGAGCCTATTATGTTCTTTAGAGTCCTTTCTTTCTTTGTTTTCTTTCAAGAGCCCTTTTTATTCTATATTTTAGAGTGCTCAATTGTGTCTTAAAAGTCTAGTTTGATTACGAGGAAGGGTGTATTTTAACAACTTACTGTTAATGCGCGATACCGAAATATGTAGCATGCTGACTAATTTCAAACATAATGTTTTGCATCCAAATAATACCAAGCATTTGATGAGATCCTAAGTTACATGATATACGTACTCAACAATTTCATGAAAACAGTATTTCAAAATATTATACAACACTTCCAAATATTTAGAAACAGGTAGACGAGATAGAATAGCTACAAGCATTCAGCGAAACTGATAAACGATATAGAATAATATCACTAACGTCTGTGTATACGAAAATATAATAGAATAATTTCTATTTCCCTAGAGAAAGTGGTTCATGATAGTCACCAAGAGTAAATATAAAACTTCTCATTTTATCAAGCTCTGCAAATTTACAAAAAAAGAAAAAAATCGAAAAACGAACTGAAAATGTCATCATCGCTATCAGTCATTAAGTACTTGCTGATCGATTGTCGCGAAATCCGGTCCTAACGAAGTCGCGGAGCGACAGAACCGAAAAGGGCCATTTCCTTTGCCGCAGTCGAGGCGTAAATCGATCCACACTCGGCCAACACTTCCCTCTAATGGAATCCAGGCTCAGGATAATATCCTGCCACGGTGAATCCAAAACAGATCCGATATTTCGGTGCGCGGGGCACAGCTAAACACCGGGGGAAAGCGTTACTGGCATTACCGGCGCGGCGGTGGCTCTACAGCCCGCTTTAGGGATCATCTTGCAGCGAAACGAAGTGGCCGTGAACGCGGCACAGGCCAAGGCAAGAATGGGAGAAGCTGGAACACAGAGGGGCCGTTATTTTACATTTACACCCATCCGACCAATGAATTCCATTAGAGCCACTCGCGAGAAATCTCCCTGCTTATTTTCTTGCACCCCTCCTCTCCTCGCCGCCCCCGAGCTGGCGGAACAGTGACGGGGAAGAAAGAGCGAGAAGAGAATCGAAACGAAAATTCTACCCCGCGAGAAGAATTTCAGCTAGAACGAGGCCAGGGACTCCAATGAATAGGGAGAACTGCAGAGTCAGAGCGCAGGCCGCGATTCATATCCTGCTCCTGAAGGGTCGATCTTACGACTTTCTTGCGGGAAACGTTTCATCAATTACCGGCTTCTTTTGTTCACCCGTTTCCGCGTGGAGGTCCTCGCGTCCTTGTCACCCTCGGAGGGAGATAACTGGGCGTTCTGGATTTATGGCGCGACGAGAAGGGAGATATTTTCTGGGTTGGATCGATTCACGTGTTTGCGAGATTCTCGGTGAAATGTTCAAATTTTCCGCGCGATGGAAGACTGAATACGATCTCTTGGGACGTTTTTGTGAATTAGGAAAATACTGTTGTTGTTGGTTAGTGGCTGTGTTGGAGGAAAGAAGGATATAGAGGGAGCATTCGTAGGGTTTTCTGAGGAAAATTTGTGTTAGATCAACAGGGTGGTTGGTTGGTCATTTCAGTGTTATTTTAATAAATAGAAATACGACGATACTGTCAGAGAGCTATCAGGTTCAATTGACAGGACTGATCTAATCAGTATGTTTATACGTGTATATACATGCACATACTAGTATTCTACAAATTTAGTTTTGATAATGTTGGCAGGACTGAACAAGGAAGCAAGGTCTAAACAAGGAAATTTGAGTATTAAAAAATGTTCAAATCTACACATCCTGCAAGAACACTAGGCCTCTGGCTCTCATTTCTTAACATTCCACGCTAGTTACAAATCAATGATCTGGTTGACTTGGCTCGTAGCGATGGCTACTCTGACGAGTGGAAATTAAAACAAACGACCGCTGGACGATTAATTTTCCATCAGAGTGGGCCGAGTTCTTAATTAACCACGGCTGACGCGTCGGCGTCATCTCGCGGACGCGTAAACACCGCGGCGGCGTTTCAGTTAATTATTCGAAACTTGTCACGTAAAGAGGAAGACTCGCACTCGCGCGTGTGCGAGGATGCGCGCGCGAGCATCCCGTCAAATAACGAGATTATTAATTAACTCGGGACGCCGAGGAGCGGGAACACTTAACAGCCATGATGAGCCGTCACGATGGAACGCGAAAACTCTCGCGAGGACGAGCGTTTTACTACGATTCCCAACGTGACAATTCATTTTGCACCATTTTGTTTCCTCTTTTCAGCGGTGAACGTTAGATAAATAAGTAAAACACATCTCGAATGGGGATCGATAAGCTGGGTGGATTTTTTATTCTAACTGCTACTTCTCTTTTTAATGATTGCTCGAAGAGCATTGTGAAATGCCAAAAGAAATCTAGGTATAGCTTTGAAACATTAGCAGTGAGATATGTAGTAGAGAAGGGAAGTTTCCCAAGGGAGTAATTAATTTAAGAAAAGCAACGATTGGAAGCTCTATAGTATTCCAACCCCTAATAACTGAAACGAATGTCGTTCGCTTGGAAAATTTAATATTCGTGAGAAAAATGGTGTCAACCGATGCTTTTTCCTTTTTTAAATTAATTGCCCATCTGGGAAGCTTCTCTAGTGAGTAGCGAAGAAACATGAAGCACACGAGATAGCACAGAATCAAGAGACGTTCAGGTCGGCCGCACGTTGATACGCAGACGAAGCAGGCGACGCAGCATAGGGAGTGCAGACAGTTGTAATGAAAGAGAGCGTGCATAATTAGAAGAAAGGCTAGCATACTGAATACAAGACTCTGCGCTATCATACGTTGCGTCTGCGTCTTAATGTGCGTTCAGCTTCGTCGTACGTTTCATTTGTTCTTATCTTTATCACGATTTTGAATATTAATATTGTTATACGTAGAAAGTATGCTAGGTGTTTGAGATATCTTTTACATATAGACACACAAATAATCTAAATGAAGTGTATTACATACAAAATATACGAGCTGAACTACATTATAGTTGCGGACGTAGGTACGATGAAATGAGGACGTTTAAGTATTGATATGTACTACTGGCTGCAGTTACATATGAAGCATCGAGCGCGAAAGTGGACTAAGCTATACTTTCTTTGAAATTGAGTTAGTAGCATTAACTTATTCTACAGAAAACCTATATTTTAGACTGCCTATTTTTCCCAATAGTGGGGTTAGTCTTCTATTGCCCTTAGACAGTGACTAGTGTCATAGGACACTATGTACAATACTGAATAATAACACGTAAGCTCATTATTACATTTTCTATACTATATATTTTATTTATTAGAACCTTTTCTTCAATTCTCATTCTTAATTAAGAAGCTGATTTTCGAAGCCCATGTAGCTCAAACAAGTCACTTCTTTATATAAAATCAGGACGAGGTAATGTATTTCTGACTCCTTATGTTTAATTAACGTCCCTTGCGTACAGGGAGAACATCTGCGACTTGGAGAAACAAACACGATGCATGTCCCGACGAATGTAGGAATTATCCATTAATTCGAAACGTCGACATATAACAAGGGAGGTGGAAGTTTCCGGAAGGTGCTTCGAAACTATCACAGCACAGCGTGACTTCCACGAAACTAGTTAACGCTTATTGAATATTAAACTTTATCGAATCTGATCCTCATAACCAGAATCCTCTTTCACTTACATAAAACTGAAGCTTAATCTGAAGATAATTACTGCATATTTCCTAAAGGTACACCAGAAACATGAATTCATACACTTGTGCATGATACCCAACTGTACACGTACTTATTATGCAAGCTAATGATCGAAAATATTTGCATTGTACCAATATTTTCCGAAGCTTCGAGTACCTGTCCAAAATGATGACTGTTTGTTCTAACAAACAGTTTATTACCCTCTAAACAGCCTCTATAAATATCCATAAATGCGGGAGCAGAAAGTCCGGAATACTCAAGCAGGTAAAATATTCTCTCACGATCGTTCCCTAATATTTTTTCATTATTAACCTCATTACTCTCCTGCCTCTTTGCATACCTCAGATCTTCCCAAAACACTCATCACTCACGGACCTGGCTATACACGCATACTTATATTTATCAACAAATGGGGTAAACCCCTGGGAACAAGCTTTTGGCTCTCGGTCATCCTCGAGATACCAGCTACCCTCGGCTTGCCGCGAGAGCTTATGCAACACCGTGAACCAGCCAAGATGCACCGACACGTGCAACGATAATTCAACCAGGGACTATAGGAGCTAGGGCCTTGCGTTTTCTCCCGTGACGATAAATCATGGGCCCGAAGGAGAGCAGGAACACGCGAATGACGAATTGCATCGTCCGAGACGAAATCTCGTCGCCGCTGGACACCTTACACGAAATATCGAAGTGTGAACGAAATATTAGAGACGTGAAAAATTGATGCTCGCTGACGTCGTCGATACGTTATTAATGATCGATCCGTAAATTGAGCCAAACGTGATGAATGTGTCTGTTTCGTAAATGTGGTTTTTGAACAGCTCTTTCAGTTTACGATTACTATAGCGAAGAAGTACTCTGAATAACTATGATGATAGGAACGAGAATTCAAATTCAAGATGTTAGATTTGTCAGTTAATATAGAATCTCAGTGTTGTAGGTGTCCTTATACCCAGACGTTTAAGACGTTAAATCTCTCAATATGTGCACAATCTAAAAATTCAAAATTCAACGCTTCAGTTGAGTTCTAAAAACTGAGTACAATAGTATTTAGAAAAATGTCTTATTTATATTTCGTCATATATTCGACATACTTCATCTTTTCCTCTTTCTTATTTAATGGTTCCCGAGTAAGAAAGAGATAGAGAATATTGATGCAGTCAGATTCGTCTGAGCTGGATGTACATGCATTAGAATTTAATGTTAAAAAATGTAATAAAATTAGCATTAATTTTAAGGTACTGAGACATGGTTTCCAACTAGGACATTTACCTTCTTAGAGCAAAGAAAGACATAGAGGGAACATTTCCTTATTTCGACCTATTTGGGGAGGACAATTTGTAGAATGCTCTATAAACACATTGATTCGTTCAGTCCCATCAATTTAAGTACCGTCGCATTTTTATTTATTAAAATGACATTAAAATTATCAACTAACCACCATGTTGACCATGCACAAATGTTCCTCAGAAAAAGTTACAAATTCTCCCTCCACATCTTTCTTTCCTCTAAGCTTACCTCCCACTTAACGCTTTTAATATCAATTCAAATACACTTGAACGAGTTACGACAACGCAGGACATTCATAAAGTTATCGTACAATATTTTCCACGATTCAGCCGAAGCCATGAATCATCCCGTACAATATCGAACATTACCAAGTACTTTCCACGCTCGGGATAGCAATCACGGGAGATGTCTCCTGTAACAGACATACGATGTTCCGAATGTATTCAAGAGTTTCGCAATAAGCCATCGATACGCTCGCTGCCAGGATTGCGAAGGAAGGAGCGACAGACGCGATTCCCTCACCGCGATTATCGTATATGCTGCGAGGTGGCAAGGAGGGGAGGGTGATATCCGCGTGACGTATCGAAGCCAGATTTACGACATCGCGTGTCACGGATACGGGAACATCCACGGAATTCGTTTGCAGGAATACTGCTTTCGCGGGCTTTAATTCGAATTTATTTCCATGCGACCCGTTGTTCTCGTGACAGAGCAACATTAACCCGCGGCCTCTCCATCTCTGCCTCCTCTGTTCCTCCTGCTCCGCCTACTTCAATTCACGGTACGGTTCGTCAATTAAACGGGACGTTCGCAGGGTGAACGAGACGCGCTTTTGACGGCGACGAAATAACACGGGATCTGGGAACGACGACGCTCACAGAACGATGGAAAATCGGATTCCGTATACTGCCGCGGAAATCGTAAATAACTGTACGAGAATTGAGTCTGTCTGAAAGTTGTCGAATTGCGGCGAAACAAGGGACCACGCGTTGGTCTTTTCGTCGCTGACGACGATGGAGTACGAAATTTCTGCGCGAAATCGCTATCAAAAACGTTTGAATAGCGCTGTCCAAGAGCCTGAAATTCAAAGGAATACAAAACTCATTTTTTCGAACTAAGTTAAATATTTGATTAGCTAAATAGCTTGAATATTTACGCAAACTTGAGAAAGATCTATCTGCTCGAATGTTTGAACAGCTTGCATCGATATTTTTTCCTAAGTTTCTAACATAATCTTGGTCATTCTTACTTTATCCAAGTTTTTACAAATCTTAGAAAAGCAATCAGGCTGAAAAAGAGCTTCTAAGATATACAATAATTAATTGATTCTTTAAAACTATACCAAATCTGGCTGACACGATTCAGGAACTCCAACAAAAGCAATCATAGTAACATTGAATGAACTACGATAAGATTGTCTCTAAATACAAACATATATTCTATAATTTCTTTTCTAATTTCTTTCATTTCCCATAGTCCACACTCCTAGGTAACTTGGGATTGAGTGTATCAGCAATAAGCAAAGTAGGCAGCAAGTGCAAAGAGCTAATGAACTCAGGATGAGGATCGAAGTGGAAGTAATAACAGCTGAATAGTTTCATTAGCTCGAGGAAAATCGCTAATAGCTTCCCGATGGTGCGAGTGTCTGGTATCTTGCAAGAAGTTCCTTTAGCTCAACTAGCAATCCGAGATAGCCCTTCTAATGACGTGCTATTTCGTAACAGCACCGCCACAGAAACATTGCGTTGGGAAACAGAAACAATGGTTTTTCAATTTTCTTCGGTATTTGTCCGAAGCATCGTCTCGCAACCGATTCTCTGATCGGATCGAACGAAGAGCATCTGGTCATTGCAGTTGCCTTTTATGAACACCACTTTCGAGTATCCTTCTTATCGAGAAGGATGGAGAGGGAAGAGTGTTCCACGGAGATGAGGGAATTCAGTTTATTTTCCGACGAAAGATATCTTCCCGCCGTGCGAAAACTCACTATTGTTTTTCCCCTCATTTCATCCTTTTCCGCTGGTTCACGATCGAGTAGACTAGCCATTCTTATTCTTTAACCAGCTGCGTTTCGATAGCACGTGGTTAAAATACTGCTCCCAATGAACGGAGAACAATGGCTTCTGTGGTACACTTAATTTCATCTTTTGGTTAAAACGTTTTAGTCTACATTGAAACAATTCGATATCTCCTTCGCCTCTTTCGTTTTTTATTTTCGAGATTCTACTGATAATTCTAAGACAACAAATTCACTGTTGCTCTAAGTTCTGAATATTAATTTCGATATTTATTGCATTTACTTCGAAAGGATTAAATTCTTTTAATTTTCATATGACAGTGTAGAGTCATTTCGAATGAGAAAAAATCATAAAAATTTTAAATTCACATTATTGTGAGCATGACAGTTCTTATTCCAAAATACATATTTTGCACATATGAAACTTAACAAAGTAGCGAAACCAATAAAGTAGCTTCCTACATCCTATATTTACCAATTCATGGTATCTTCAGTGACGAAGGAGAAGTTTCTGTTCAGCTTTCCTGAAATTCAGCCTCCCCTGCGAGGCACCAAAATCCTGGGACACACGTCTCAGGGGAATCGATCAATGCCGAGACCAGGACGTGTGGTTCGACGAAAACGACTGAGAAATTCGATAAGAATAGGTTGGTGAAGGTATCTGCGGCGTGCCTCGGTATGCAGGAAGTCTCCAGAATCTCTGAACGCTCCGCAAGCTATTCCCTAAGGTGGTACGGCCCTGACAGAACCTACCTGTTGATTTTAACCGAGACAGGCCAGGTAACTCGAGCTACCTTACGAGGTATAACTTACGCTCGTACACTTTTATCCGCCGTCGTTTTCGTCTCCTACCAGGGCGATTTCACGCCGTGCTTAAACGAAGCTTTACGCCATCGATCATGAAGCCACTGTGCGTCTACTATCTCTCGCCTCCTTTCGTGATTTGATTCTTCATTCTACCAACCGAACATCGGATACTGGATTTACTTCTTTCACTAACTTACTGAGTTTCTATTGCTTCTATTTGTGTAGAAGAAGCGTGAACATGAACAAGCCGAAATAACATTTCCCTTGCATGTATCTAACCTTATTAAGTCTCGTTTCGCGATGCGATCTTAACACACTGTATATGAAGGCGTTTTATTCATTTTGTGACCAGAGTTGAAGTTGTTTGCAATATTGTGTGTCTTTTAATGTAGTAGAAGTGAAATTGATAGTCATATATATGACTTTCTACTCTCATTATATCTGTGGCTGTAAGCCAAACGACCTATGCTATATTTTTTAAAAATTTGAGTTATAACTTTGACTAAAAGTTTTGTTGAGTATTTTTTATAAAATTACAATGTCTACAGATGATATTTATACCTGATGTAATATTGGAATGCATTGAGGATTCTATATCATGTAATTCTCTCTCATCTCATGACCTTTATGCAAATACGTTCTTACATTCTCTATTGCAACATCCTTTTCTTCTTCAAATGCAAATGTCACTTCTGCATTAGACCATTACGATTTTTTTTAACTATAGTTACAATACTTTTAATTATTGAATTCTTAATTATAATTTTAGGGCTAACTAACCCAAAGAACACTAAGAAAATATTAATTGCATTAATAACGTTATCATGAAAATAAAAAGAAAACAAGTTAGTAAATTGCCAAAATGAATGCCAGGTATGTACGAATGAAAACAGATCTATTTTTTGTAATTCAATTTAAAAAAAAAACGAAAATGAAATGAATCGAATGCCCTTTAGGAACAATATATGGCTTCCGTATATACCATTTTCCCTTTTCTCTTCAAATGTCGATTTTGCAGTGTCGCCACTTCGCTTTGAACTACAAATTCTGTTTTCATTCAATCGATACAATCTTTATTGCTGACCGCCACTCATCTATGCACCATTCTTTTTTGATTCTGAAAATTTTATTTCGTCGGAAACTTCAACCTAAAATGAAAAAAAAACCAAACAACAGAATATTTGACAATCTCGTATAGATTGAGAAATGTTTTATTCATTTTCCAAGAGAAAAAGTGTTCCCATTTGCGTGGTTAAAAGACTGCATTGTCATACATACATGCAAGAGTTACTCGAGCGTTTTTGAAATCTGTATTTTTAACAAACGAGGATTGAATTATAAAAACTATTCATTTAGAAAGAAACAGACACATAGAAAGATTGAAATCCAGAATACAGAATTAAAATACAATATTTCAAAATAAAAACAGATGATTTTCACTGTTTATTCTTATGATCACTAATTTTTCCAGAAAAAGCACGTGAGAATCGATTTCAAAAACAAATAAAATAAGTATAGCATGTTAGGTATAATTTCAAAAAACCAATGCCACAATTATTTCAGTGGGGCTGCCTAGAAATCGATCAAACGATGATTGATCAAATCGATCAACCAGGGAAGAAACTATAAAAAGGGGAGCGACTAAAAAAAATCGAAATAAAATCCATTGATGATCCCACGTTAAAGACATTCCCTCGTCGATGTTGCATACAGTGATTTTCGTTCTTTTTTTTTTATTTGCTATAGCAAGAGACACTTCAGTTGCTCCCAACACAAAGCGTTTCACACGGTAGATATTTTTATCATGGCGCGTGCGTGGACCATGTGTTGCGCAATCAATAACGAATCAGAGCATACTAATAATTCTTTCAAAAATGACAGCTTTAATGAGCAGCCTTAAATTCGTTCCCGATTCTTCGCGAATCTGCACTGATTCACTCGGATTATCTGATTACCCTTCATTTGTCTGTATCCAAATAGCACCATTAAATCGATCAGGTATGCCTCCCGCAAGCTAAATTCGATCAAAATTCCAGTTATGTATCGAGAACGGAAAGTGTTAGACGTGGCAATAAATCAAGCGGCAATTCATAGATAGCGATGGTTATTCATCGAACTAGCGACAATGGAATCGATCAATTTGTAATATAAAGCATTAGAAATAATAATGATGGACGATTATTATGAATAACAGAGTAGGTTAAAGTAGATCTAATTTCGAGAGGAAGGTCGTATAAAATCGTGTATTTGATATTTCAGGCTTCCTGAAATTTCATTTTAAAACGAATCCTCCCACGCAATTTTTAATTCTTCATTTTCGTCGTATTTTGAGAAATAGAATCATAGAATCTCGCTCTTTGGTAATCCTGATAATACAAGCAATGATATCAAAAGCGTAATTCCAAAACACTGAGACATTCTACAACACCAATCGTCTAATAAAAAAACGTTCAATATTTTGCTGCGATAACTGTTTGCGAGTCTGAAGCTCGTGAAATATTAAATCGAAGAATTCAGCGAAAACCATGGAGGGCAAAAACACTGTACAGACTTCCGCGACATTTCTCACGCGTCTTATCGCACGAGAAAAAGCGCAAAAGGAAGGAAACGCGATGCATGTATACAAATCAACGGTTTACCACCGTTTCTCTTGCCTCTGAGTTTCCGCTTCTCCTCCCCTGTTAAACCAACCCCTGTTTCTTTTTCTCCAATTTTCCCGAATCGTTAATTTTCCATTTAACGACAATGAACAGTACAATTAACCAGGGGGTAGTTCTACATAGAAAAGTTAGGAAAAAATGTGATATACAATTTTTTCATTCTACACAAAGAAATCGTTTCCAGGAATGACTTTACATGAACCACTAAAAACCAGATAGCTCTAATGGAAAGATAAATGGAAAACGATTTTTCATTTGAGTGAGCGAGTGAATGGGTGAGTGACTGAACGAATGTGTGTAATAATAGACTGATAAAACTAGTTTCTAATGTCCAAAGACGAAATGTGACTAATAAATAAAAAAAAATAACTTTGGATAAGTTACAAGCATTTTTTAAATATTTTCCCACGAACGAAAACTGTTTTTAGACCTATGTTTATAGGACCTTTTTTCATCTTTAGGAAGAGTAGAATCCGATGTCAAAGTTTGACCACCTATTTCTGGAACACCCTCTATAGTTGATACGGTTTGTTCGCATTGCATGATAATGTCATGTTATTACGATTGAATTATCTGAAAATGGACATCGTTGATTACCGCAATGAGCGCAATCAACAGGAGACATTGTGTCACGTTTCTTTGTGGCCGCTTCGTAAATAGTGTAATGCTGGTACCTAATCCGCTTTCATTTGTTTCAACGGGCAATTAATCCCTCGTAACGGATATTAATGATAAATTATTGACGATTACGTACCATGCAAGTGATAATTTGGAGCAATCGGTCTGGCAAATTGATTTAACTATCTTGCCAGTGTTTCCTGTAGCTCTATATTTGTAGTTCTAGTTGAATATTTGAGGGAACCTTCTCTTACCTGAAACAGAAAAGATAAATTCTACTTAAAAGCATGTAGGATTTTTGGAAAATTCTACACTAAATTATAGAAATTCTGGTTGTTAGACAATCCTTCAAAGGAATAGCTTCTCGAAGGTTTTTTTTTGAGTTTCGAATACTAAAATATTCAAATTTTAAAGTTTTCATATATTGATTGATGCGATCATAATTGAGCTTCTTATGTTAGTTAATTATTTTCTGTTTGAAAACTGTTAAGAAGGCGCTACTCTGAAGATGCAAGACGAATTCTAGTTACTTAAGAATATTTCATCAGGTTTTTACTGTGACTTGTATTTTCCTTGAATATTTTACGAATATTAGTGATATAGTGAAGAACAGCGAAAATGACAAGCGAAAGAATAAACAATAATCCAGTATGCATTCAAAGTAAACTTCAATGCTACTTTAAGTATTGAAGTGAAAATGGTTCCTGGTTATTGTCAGTGTACTTGTTTATCTCTGCTTCTTGTTTGTCGTTACTGTTTTCTATTCCTTTTCATTATGCATAATCTTTCCGTACTTTCTTATTATTTTAGCCTTTTGTTCTGCGAGGAACATTGTTTCGTTCAAGAATGTAATTGTCGAGAGATATTCTTGCTTACAAATTCCTTCTACATTTCTAGAGAAAAGACAGTAGGAGAAAAAATATTCACCCTTTCAATTTATTAAGAAATATTACAACTGTAACATTAAAAAGAGGAATATTTCAGATAATTTGTAGTTAAATAAACTAGGAACTTAATTACTTAGGTTTTACATTAACCCAACGCTAAATATCTCACCTCCTACAGTATTTCATCTTTCAGATTATTATATAACAAATGTAATCGTATTACCATTATTATCGCGGATTAGTATGCATATACAGAAAATTTAAATGTTTAAAAAGTACGAAATGCACGTTGCATATAGAAATATATAAATAAAAAGAATATCAAAGTACACATCACCATATTTAAAAAATAAAACAGGTTTTACTCAGATATATTATTTTTTTCATCCATAAAACTTTGATTTTGCATAAAAATCCCCGATCTATTTATAAATAATCCACATAACAATTTTTAAATAACAATTATCCCTAATGCAGCTTTCGTGAAATATACCTAACACTCCTCATGCAACTGTTTAAGAAAATAATAATCATACGTGAACAATAAATTTCAGCCGCAGTCCTAGCTTCCATTTTCGAAACAACTTGCGTGGAAAGCCCAGAAGAAAGGTGAAAAGAGAGCAGAGGGTTCAAACTCGCCAGAGGCAGTACGAAAGGAAACGTTTCATCCCAGCTTTCAAAGCGTCCCGTAATTTTTTCACCGACATTGGTAGCCTTCTTCCTGATCTTTCTTCTTCGTAAAACACGGACAAACGAAATACTTTGCGAGAGGCTTCACCGAAATCCGGCACACAGTCGGGATCCCGACCCCTGTATCGTTTCGTACGAGGATTGAATCTCAGCCAGCGAGACACGAAACGAGATTCCCTGTGACCGATACCCGCTGGATCGCGATACAACTGCGCGAGAATGAAATCCTTCGGCGGAATGAAGTCTGGACAGAGAGGGTTGACTTATTCGGTTTCCCGTCGTATTGAGTTTCCGATCGGAGCTCGTCGGCATCGTGGATCGAAAATTTTATAACTCCTCGTTTTGGTAGACAGCGGAGTAGCTCCAGAGAACATCGAAAAGGAAAGTTTCAGGAAGGGATGGGAGCTCTCATGTTAGAGAGAATTGTTCAGATTTCGGAAATGTTCGTTATTGGAGCAAGTAGTACCATTCCATGCCGATTCGATCGCTTTTCTGTCTCGATGTCAGAGACTTTGATCACATTGAATGAAATAGATGAAATAGAGGATACGATGGCCTTTCTTAGGAACTTTTCATCTGAGAGCGTTTGCATCTATTTAGAGGAGTTACTATGTAACTTGAAGATTCTCTTAAACTGTCTTTCACGCACCAAACGCGAGCACGACAGAGAAGGGAAGCAACAATAAGCGCAAAAGGGGCGTTTTAATGGAAGATCGTGGAAAGACTGGAGTGGCCCAAGACGAGGTACGTCTCGGTGGATTTGCTAGACCCGTGGGAGAAGGTTCGAAGAGAAAGCGGCGGAAAATCGAGGAAACGTCGATCACCCGGAAAACGCTTGCGGACTGCCGCGAGATCGCTTGGAAATGAGCCCCGTTTCTCTCAGCATCGTTGCATTCTCCAATTTCTTCCTTTTTTTCCCTCTCTGTATACGTTCCTCATCCCACCCGATCGTTCTATCCCATCTCACGAATTCTTTTATATTCCTTTCCCTCGCGTGTACGGAAATTTTTTACTTCGATGGGTGTAATAAAGTTTTCCTGTGGTTCAAGGAAGGCTGTGTATTTGTTGGAAAAGCAAATTCGATTCACTTGAAATTTGGCACTCTGTTAAACGCAACGTTATTAATTACTTGTAATAGGAAATGTGTCGTTTGCTATTGATTTGAGGAGATAATCAATGGAACACAGAAAGAACTCAATGGCTTTAATTTTGGATTATGGAATAATAGTTGACTACTTTTGATGTATTTAATGTTAGTTTCTATTGTTACGTCTGTTTTGGTTTCTGAACTAGCATACATTTTTTAATATTAATTTATCCACCCTTTGAACAGTTATTCCAATTACAAACAAAGCTGCTTTCAGTAATGACTCACAATCAATTCAGTTTACATCGCTTTTGTCATCACTCGAAACGTTATCAGGAATTCTTGTTAATTAAATTTCTAATTGTATCATTTAATATTTCATGCAATGTCTCAATTAAAATGTTGACGTATACATATGCAGCTGTGTAATATAATTTAATCCTTTAATTGTGTAGTCAACATATACATATTTTCGTCATAATGTAGCAGGGAATTACTCACAGAAATTACTAATAAAATATGTAACGTGTAAGATACAGTTTACTATAGAAATTGCAATGGCTGTCGCCAGAAACATACGCGATTCTTCTTCGGTAACAAAATTTTTCCCTCGTGGAACGAAGAAATATTTGAGTCACCGTTGTCAGGTCAGGAAATTATCTCCGTTTGGTTCCCTCGCCTAATCTCTTTTTCCCCTGACATAATTCTCGGTCTATTTATGCTCCTTCTTTTTTAACCCCTTCCAAACTCAGCCCCGATTTCGCTCCCTTCCTACTCCTTTATCTCTGAGGGAATTTTCCCGTGAACTTCGCGGAAAAGGTACCTTCGTTTCAGGTTTTACTAGCCCAGAAACTCCCCCGAAATCATCGAAACGAATCCCTTCCATGCTGAAACTTTTCTCGTCTCAAAACCAATTTCTAGGGATCTGTTAATTAACACTTCACAGGAAGAGTGAAAAAAACTCGATAATTAACGGGTTAAAAACTGAAATATTTCTAGAAGTTGAGGTTTTCGAATTCATACGCAGTTCTCGAATACTCAGTCAAAATTAGTACACTCTTTTTTTCTGCATGCTACACTTCAATGACGGTTGTCATTGACTATACTCACAACTATCGTTATAGTTCTTTTGATAGATTCTTTCTGCATAAAAGAACACTCTGTAAACAAACTATATAAGCTCCATAAATATATTACTTAGAAATAAATAGAATATATTTTTAAATACGTAATATTATACACATATTCCAATTAATTTCTAACTGTACCTTCTATCGTTGAAAGTCGTAAACTTTATTTTCACAGTGTCTAAAATTATGGACTTTATTCAAATCACCACATTATTCAAACCAGCAGAAACAGGGAGGAATAGATACGAATGCAACGCAATTTGCGGAGAATTTATACGGCATTGTAATTTTTGAAGTAATATTTATGGACTAGAGATAGTACTTTTAAGGATTCGAATGCGTCGAGGGAAGCTGGCAAGCAACGGGGAGTCGAAGAAATGAATGAAAAGAAACGAGGATCTGGGAGGGAACGTTGCAAGCGAAATTGCTGACGATACTGGCGAAATGAGAGCACGTTGACGGCAATGAAGGTTATGGGAAAAAGGCCAGGAAGAAATACGACTAACGAATAGTCTAGCGAGAAACTAATTAAACGAAAGTGACGGGTTGGATAAAATATTATTCGGGTATTATAGAATTTGGAATAAAGCTGTTTAATACTTACTAATACTACTGTGGGCTAACACTATGGAACACTTTTAGTAGAATTATCGACAGCTACATTTCATTATTTATCTACATATCAGTCAAACTGTTTGAGTCTGTTTAATGAAATTTTTGTCTATATCTTATTGTTTAACCTTTTATTTTTAGTTCTTCTAAGAACACGATCATTTTACCTAACACTGATTAATTTTCGTATAGCAATTTAAGGGTCGAACCATTTTGTAAATACGTTCAAGGTTTGCTCAGTCTCCACTCTCGGTTCGATCAAACACTATTTCATTCTTTTTAATTGTATATACGTATTCACATTATGAGTAACGTTCCAATCTCGTCAACCGTGTTAAAAGAATATATCCCCAAGAATTCAGTATGAGTGTATCGATACCGTGATTCCACCCCAAATCATCCAGCAGTCACCAAATTTAGAACCTCGAAGTTTCGAAATTCACTACTGCAATATTATTCCACGATTCAGCTCCTGCACTCATACATATTCACCAACAATCTCTCCCATTTCCCTTCGCAAAACTCCTCCGCAAAAAGCGCACACGCCGTAAATCCATAAAGCTGTCGTCTATCAACCTGAAAAAGGTAGAGAAGATTGTAGAAAAAGGAGAAACAATTCAAAAACAGTAAATCTCGCGTGCATCAACCTTGACACAATCACGCGACACTCAGCTGAACAGTTTCCAAAGAAGAGAGAGTAGAACGGTGTACAGCGGACGCAGTAAATTCCAGAAGGGAGAGGGGGGAGAAAAAAGCTCCACGAGCCAAGGAAGTCGGAAGGGTTGACGAGGGTGGTGATTAATTTCGTACAAGCTTCGTAGAACAGCATTAATGGAACTGTCTGTCTGTACGTCACCGAATCCACCCAGCGTCGTAGTTTACATCGGCTTGTCACCCGGAACGAGGTCCATTTTACGTGGACACGAAACCGGAGCGGAACGGCGAGGCGGGAAAAAGAAGGGGGAGCTCTGTCGAGAATTTACGTGGACGAATTCACGGACTGTCCAGATCAATTGGACAGCAGCGGGTATTATTCGGCGTACGGACTGGTTCAGGAATTCGCTTCGAAATCCATAAATCTCGAGCCAGTGTGTATGCAGACCCGCTTCTGTCGTCGCGCGACCTCTGTCAACCAACGTTCTCGTTTTCTCGATTTCACCCTCGTCCCGGACACTGTAATCTTTCGCCTCCTTCCTGTGTTACAGCCTTCAATTTTTTTTTTTCCCCCCCTCCCCTTTTTCATGTATTGTTGCACGTTCCTGTCACTCGGCACCGCTGCTCCTCTTTTTTTCTTTATTCCGACGGTCGCGATCAAGAATAGGTAATTGGATGCCCGTTATCAGAGCGTGACAGACGTTCTGGAATTGCTCAGTTTTTTCGATCGTTACTGCACATATTTTGTCAACAGTAGCTGAGAAGGGTCTATTAGGATTTGAATGGAAAGACTGATATTTAGTAATTAGTTTATGACGTCGAGAAGAAAGTTGGGTTTAGTCTTTGTGATTAGGTTTATGAGAGCCAGTGAAAAGATCTAATTGACTCTGTGAGTTTAAAATAATCTGTGAATCGTAGTAATAAGTCTAATGAATGGACAATCTTTGTGACGAAGATCGATTTATCGAGTACTAATAATATTGCTTACTTAGTTACTTTTTCTTGAAACTTCTTTTGTCTTTCGCCTTTCAATAAGAAGGTTCTATAGCAACTATATCAGAAACCGAATAAAAGCGCTGAGTATTGTAATATCCAATTAAAGCTCTACAGCAGTAGCGTTCAGTTTTATATTTTGATGCCTGAATTATGTGTTGCTCATATAACAAATGAAAATTTGATATTATTTCATTAAAATATGCAAAGCGAAATTTCTGTCCTAAATTTTAATCGTAAAAATACGTTATTCCATAATTGCAAGATACACAGAAAAGAACGTGAATAAATTAGAAAAACATAAAAATATATAATGGAATAAGACTTTTGCTAATAGAAAATTGTGTTCTTTATTTATCACACGTTTCTGTTTCCCCGTTAATTTATCTTTTACACCTTAATGTAAGTAAACTCTGTTACGTGAGAAAACAAGGAAATGAATAGAATGCCTTTGTATCCAGACACGATAAAGGACTGAAGTTCGCCGAATGGGTGAATTTACTGACAATGAATACAGTGCGATTAAAGGTACAATTGAGATTGGGACGTCTGGATCTTTCGTCGATCGTAACGTTTTATTCTTTTCGTTTTGTTTCTGGGTGTGTTCAACGCTTTTATTATTCTTCATTTCAAAGTAAGGAACGAGTGTAAAAACGTGTCCAATTGTAGGTATGTTAAGCAGAACGAAACAAAGACGGTTTGAAAATTAGGACATATTTGAAAATCTGTACAATTAAATATTGAAACCATTCAATATTAAGTATGTAAAGTCTGGAATATTTAAATATCAAAAATTTGAAGATTTAAAAATTTGAAAATTTGAAGATTTAAAAATTTGAAAATTTGAAGATTTAAAAATTTGAAAATTTGAAAATTTGAAGATTTAAAAATTTGAAAATTTAAAAATTTGAAAATTTGAAGATTTAAAAATTTGAAAATTTCAAAATTTGAGAATTTGAAAATTTAAATATTGCAATATTTGAACTGAATTTAAACAGCCTAAATTTAGTTACTATTTACTACATACCTCCAAAATCATAAAAAACATTTGATTTTTGATTTCACAAACTCCTAAAAGTAACTATTTTTTAACGACAAAATAATGTAAGTACATTATGTGAAAACTAGATAAATTAAGAGGTTAGTAGTTGAATTAGGCGAAATTTGTATAAATAAATGAATGATATTACGGAAAACGTGCTTGTATAATAATAGAGATATAAGTACAGGGAATCAGTGTAATTGAGTGATTAAGGATAGATTACATCATTGTAACGTACAGCGTACTACAAGGCTTAATCGATCAGCCAGCATTAATGGCCAGCGGAAGCTAATTAACGGATGAACAATTGATATTACAACGATATAACAGAAAACGTGTTAATCTTACACAGAATAATATTATCAGAATTTTCCATTATAGTTCTTTATTTAAGGAGCAGATTGCATTATTTAATACGTAACAAATTGGCGAGAATAAAATTTACGTTTTTGTACTTTACAAAAAACAAATAGTAAACACTAACACTCTTAACAAAATAATTAGTGCTTACTCGTATCCTACACAGATTTAATTTTTTTCTCTTTAGAGTAATACTTCACATTTTAAGCCAGCAAGTAGTAGTGGAAAGTCATTGGTCAGACATGTATCTTTAGACCTGAAGCAATATTGCTTTTAAGTAATCATGCTTTATGAAGACTGTACTAGCTCACAGAATGATTGATGTTCCTGTTTTATCCATTCTCGCTTTCTGTGGAACTGGTTTCCATCACGAATAAGTAACACATTGTAGCATACTAAGATAGTATTTGCATCTTCGCTAAATCTTACTCTACAAAAATCACAATCACAGCAATATCCGAATCGTGCTTTCCTCGGTTACAGCCAGGTTACGACTAGCGATTTCGCAGAGAAGAATGGCGATTTTTCACTTAACAGCGAAGAACAGCAATTTTGCAGATAAAAAGATGACACTGCTGAAATACGGCTAGCAGTCAAGACGAACATTACGTCGCCAGGAAACTCATTATTACAGCAGCAAGTTGTTATAATTACAACGTAAACTTTCCACCAGATGGTAGTTCGTACTGTAACCTTAATAGGAAACAGTATCTACTGTCTCATTTTACTCACAAAAACCATTTGTAGACCTGCTAAACCATAGTCGCCAGTGACAAAACGAGCGTTCCAGTGTATTTCGTGACTTACAAAACTCAAACTAACTATCGAAAAGCAAGGAGATTTCAAAGACCTGTATTTTCACTATATACTACTATAAAGATCTGTTTCCTAAAAGAAATGACCCTTTAGGTAGTAGTCAACAACCACTCCGAAATTTCTCTAAACTTCAATTGACATAAAAGTCAACCACAAGCAAAACAGCAAATTCAGTTCTGGTAATCATACTTCTAGCTTGCCAGCAAACTAAAATCTGCCACTAAAACTGTCGCAAAAACAGAGAAAGAATCATGTATCGATAAGAGAGAACTAAATAAGCAGAATATTCGATCATCAAATGTCCTCAGATCGAAGAAACGAATTAATCGGTCCATTAAAGATCTTTTCGAAGACGCAGATCGATCTCAGCTCGCAATCCTAGAAACTGAATAAATTATGCGACCACTCGACGTAAGCTGCACTCAGTTTCGCTCAATCTGTCTTTCATTCGTCACGAGCCCGAGCTGCTGGCCACAAAATCGATTACGATAAACCGGTTAACGATTACGCGAGCGTCGATCCCAGTTACAGGTTCACAGGCGAGCATCTCCCATGAGACCACTGATCCGTTTGCTTCCCAGCAAAAGTGTACAGCGGAATAATTGGAGGCGAACGGTACAGGGCGATTGGGTTGCTTTAGATTCCGTCGATGCCTCCGAAAAGCTCGTTTTCCGCCCGAGAAATAAAATCCAGATCGTCCTTTGCCCGACCGATTGAATTTCGCCGAAATTACATTTGTACGTTAGTTCCTTCCTTTCTTTTTACGCAGAGCACAGCACTTGATTCTCCTTTCTCTCTTTCGTTCCAGCTTGCCTCTAACTACGCAATCGCCAGGACCTTGCTTTTGCTTCCTGTTGTGATTATATTGAATGGCAATACGGGAATGTGTGAGATTCATTTTTTTTATGATCAGGAAGATTGCACCAGGTGGTTCTCCTTCTATTTGATCTTATTTTCAAGACTTCATTTATGTGCAGTGTGAATTTGTTGCAATGGAGCGTGTTGACTGTTGATTGTGCTTGAGTCTTTTTTATTAATTAATTTAGAAATAATTAGCTGATATATATTGTAGTGAATCTTTAATTTATATTTTTCTGTTTCGTAGATTCTTACATTGTCTCTGAATTTGAAATTATCACTGTGGTTATAGTGTATATTAATGTTACTAGTATATTATTTCATAAATTTAATTTGCTGATTCGTCTATGTAATCGAATTTCCAATGCAAATGAGTGTTCCCCGACGCAAGGAAACTTCAAGACAGATAGTCGATCCGATAGTCTGGGAATTATAGTTGATCTTAAGGGTTCGTCTTAATAACAATTTACCCTGCAATCTTGTTCCTCGTTAAGAATGACTCTGCTGAGAGGGTTTTGCAGCAGTTTGCATGCATTTAGCTAATCCTTCGTGACTTTCCTAAATAGAAACGTTCAGGGCTCTCATTAGCTAGTTTACCGAAACAGTGGTGTCAAAATGCAAATACACACCTCGTAATAAATTATGGGGGATTTCCAACAGCTTGATTAAGGATACAAAACTTAAAAAGTCTTAGTTTCATAGCAAACTTCTGCAAACTTATTACGAAAATCTGGCTTTACATGCAATCTCAGAAGTAGAAATTGTGGTTTTGTTCATTAATCATGTTTCCATGTCTTTTTAATCTTCAATCTTTTATTTTTTGTAAATAACATACCTCCTTATTATTAATAATAACGCTGACGCTGAATCTGTTTGGATGTTAGCATCAGATTACCCTATACGGTTTCATGAAATCTAGTAATCGATAAATGTATCGCAACATATTTTAGCATGACTAGGCCACTTGAAACTGATGATATTCCATGAAACCTCAGGGTCAATACTTTGCATCACAACAGGTTTTAGCATGTGTAGATGCTTTCAGAATTGATCAAGAATTTAGGCATGTGACTAGATGTATCTATATGAAGACAGTTTTAAGTCAAAACCAAAGCAATCAATAATTACTCGTATTATTATCTTGGGCTGATACATAAATTCGTATCACATCATTTCTTCCTTTTTTCCCCGTGAAACTGTTAATATTCATCGAAATATGTTATTATTATAACAGATGTGTTACAATTCCGAGTAAAAGCAAAAAGCTATAATTATTTGATACCATTAAAAAAACACATATCTGCAATGCAAGAGAAAAAGGCAAAAGTGATCCAATAATCCAAATATATACCTTTCAGATAATGAATTACTCGAAAAAATATAGAAAACAATTATTTGCGAATAATTATCTATTACCAAGACTATTCATATTCATCCTATATACAAATATCAAGATTAATTATCTGTTCAAGAATATTCGATCAAATGGAATTTATTCAGTTAATCATATTAAACAAACATTTAATCCAAACACTTAATATACTTTACGCGACTCTAAACATCGAATGAAACAGCTATCTGTCCCACCATTTGCCACAGAAAGAGACCTCCCGAAATGACCTCGCTCGCCCATAAATCCTCGCGGGTGAAAGACTCCACGGGTCGATTACTTGTCAAATTCAGGGTTAAACACGTGAGTCATAGCCTCGCGGAAATTATCGACAGCCGTGAATTACCGCCATGACGTTGACACTGGCGGGGTAAGAATCCAATAAATGTTAACGAAAGCGTGCACGTGATCGCGGGATCCTGGCCCGAAGGGGTCCTGGAACATTTATTTGGCGCCGAACCGAGGAGATGGTCCGAGATTCAGCCATTCTGTTAGAGCATATCGATCCCTTACAATTCCTTCATGCCCCCTTTATCCAGATTAATTTATCTTCAGGCCAGCGGACAGATCGACGCGATGAAACCCGACCAGTCGCCACAATCGAATCGTCGATGAACGAACCAGCGATCCCTTGCACTTCCTCGAGCGTTCAGCTGCGCGGAAACGCGCGGTGAACTTCGCTCGCTGAAGAACGCCGCGGAATCCATTTGCAATTAATAAATCATCGGACTGTTTAGGATTCGCGGTTTCGCGGGATGCGTTTCTGTAAAACGCGAGGCGCTTTTGATGGATGAACCGAGGTGCACCTGATTGAATTTCGTTAGAATTTAACTGTTGCCAAGCGGATTGCGACTGGAATGCGTTTGAAGTGCATTGAATGGAAGATGTAAATTAATGAAGTGGAAACTTGAACTGCGTTACTGGAACTCTTGACAAGCCTTTTTGTTATACTACACAAATTATCTAATAAACCAATTTCCCTAAAAAGTAGAATTACTAAGAAACACATTTCTCCATACAAACAACGAACTCACATTTCAATCTTCAGAACTAGCATAGACAACAAGTAACAAAAGTCTTAAGAAAACCTTGTACCATTTATTTCTTAATTTCGCCACTGTTCTCTATTCTCAATATAAAAAACCAGCAAAGCTCATCCAGCTGCGTACACTCTGCGCTTTCCAACCACCCACATCGACCCAACGAAACGGTTCACCCTGTGAACACGAATTTTTTGAAACGTCTCTTTTTCGCGAGAAGCGACTGCCTCCATCGTCGACGCATGAAATTGCCCGATGGAACGAAACGTGGCCGCGAGCGGGCTTGAAAAATGGCCCCTGTCGCAAGACACCGGATTTCCGCTCGTTTAGGCCCTCGAACGTGTTAATTGCATCGCGGGGAACAAATGAGGGGAACACGATCCGCCGCGCAGGGCCACGCTGCCAGTTTCGCGCGTAATTATTCGCCGCGTGTCAGCCTTGCGATCGCGAGAGCCTCGGAGCGAACGTGGAAAGCTTGTTACGCGGCGCGATGCCTCGATGAAAATTAATACCCTTCTCTGTGGCTCTCCGTGTAACCTTGGTCGGCGGAAACGGTGTGTTTACAGTTATTTGCAGTTTTTGCGCGCGGACTTAATTGCGAAACTCGAAGCTTCTGGCTGATCCCGACTCGCGCGCGGAAACGCGGGGAGACTTATTGTCGCGCAAAAACTCGCCCATTTTGCTGCGTTCTGAAACACGGTGGAATCGCAATAACATAATTGACGTAATATGAATTCATGAAAAAGGGAATTGCTAGTTTCTTGTTTAATGTCCTCCGCAGTGGTTGAAGGATGCGCTTTGTGGAAGAGGTAGATTGTTGCACATCCATGATTCCCTTGTGTCTCTTTTTTGAGATAATTAAATGTTAATTATCATGCATATAAGGTCGTCGATAAGGTAAACATATAAGGTACAGTTTAAGTATGTAGTAGACAAAGTTTTTTGCAAATATCTTGGAAAGTAAAGTCGACCTCATATTATGAGCAAAGGAAGAAGTTGTTCAAAATGGCTCCCTTTGTAACATATTTTAAAATCATAAAAATGGGTGAGGAACTAATGTATTCAGAACTTCACCACTAATTTGGTATGTGAGCGGGTAAATTGTAATTTCATTTCAATTAAATACGATTTCTCAGTCTCTTGTAACTGTCAGTCCACTTAACTTATTATATCATACGAAGAAACAATATCTGAGGAGTTATATGAAGAAGACAATCTATATGAATATTCATATCCAAATTTATATATTACTTTTTCTATTTATCTTCACTTATGTATCTATTAGAGGATTTAGACTCCAAACAAATAAAGAAATCAAATTTCCCAGAGTTATTAATCATAGCAACGAGCTGTTTCAATTCAATCTGCAGCGCAAACAGGTAGGAGTGAGGGGAGTAAATGAAACGTATCCATGTAATTTCTTCTTCCATCGACTAGTGCTTCATTAACTAACTATAAAAACCGCCACAATTTTCCTACCGCGCGAAAGTGCCGCGTTCCTCCGTTCGTTTGCAACAGCTGCGCGAAATCTAATTACACCAGACGTCGAATGAAATTTTGCCAACGGCCAGATAGTTCAGATATTGCGCGGCGAATCCTCTTAGCGGCACAATTAGATATACGAAGACGTTTAAACTTTTCGCTCGTCGGTCGTTACAGCTACGCGTAATACAGTCATCGAATATTTAAGCGGTTAAGTTCCACAGAGATACGACCGCCATTAATTACGGCCGTTTTGCAGTATTAACAATAAGGAAGCCACGAGCGTGGTCTTAACATCAACAACTCGGCGTCGTGAATGCTGAATTATGCCCGCGTTCCAACAGCGGCTGGAAAATTTTTATTGCGTTACCATTTCACTTGCGGTGGTATCCTCGATCCTGGCAGGCCATTCCGCTGCAATCCGCCGGATGCAATGAGATGGAAACTCGGAGTGGATGTTTGCAACAAGCACCGATTTTAATCCGAACCGCTGAAGGATGACGCAAACATGTTACTCGGGTCAATTTGAAAACTTGCAATTCTGTGGCGAGATTGTCAACGATGAAATCTGTGGCACCAGTGAAAAGTCTTCGTGTTGCAACTTTTCTAAGCAGTACAGGAATTATGGATGGTTTTTTAATGATTGTGAGAGTACTTGATTAGTAAAATGAAGCTGGTAGTAAGTGTTGGATAAATAAGTGGGTTTGTATGGTTTTATATTTGTCGTTATAAGAGCTTGAAATTATGAAAAATTATACATAATAAGCTGTTATTTTGGTAAGAAATGTTAAGAGGGAACAGTCGAGTGAAACATTAAAATAATTCACGTATACGAAAAATATACTGAAAGCAAGGTTTTTGGAAAAAAAATCAATACTTATCAGACTGGTGATTTTTATGCATCTGTACAAAATTTGGAATTACACTAAATAGTCTCCTGACTTCTTGTAATTTCTTTTAATTTTGAAGCTTTCTCGATAATTAAATAATAATGAAACAGCCACTAATAATCTTGTAGGTCACTGAATTTCACGCTGGAAAATAAAATCCTATGGAATCATTCCTCTCCTTACAGAACAAATTCATATGTAATCCGATTGAACGTTGATACGTTCCCTCGGTCAAGTACCGATAACTCTCTACATCGCAGCGTCGTTTGTAAGAAAACCTTGACTGGCTCGTAAGAATGGCGAACGATTTCGGTAGCTCGTAATTCGTGGTGAAACTGTGAAATTCAGGGTAAAACATTGTCGATTGCAAATGGACGACTCTGAGGTGGTTGTTAGTCGAGCATCGAGACGATTTCCGGGAGAGTCGTCGCTGCCGTGAATTTCAGACAGTTGGCAAGTTGTAAATCCGATTCCCGCGCGGTTAGAAGGGATATAAATTTCGTTTGTCGAGATTTCTTGGATCGGCGAACCCGAGACAGTTAGCTCGTCATAAATTTAATCCTGCATCTCGTGGCTCGCTGAATCCAAAACGATTAGAGGATTGAAAATTCGATTTTTTCAGCTCTCTGTTTACATTCGAAATATTACGAATCTTTTTTAAACGTACTAGGGCGTTTTTATGACTTTTTCGAGAGGAGGATTTAGTCGGTTCTACGCTGTTATTTTTTTACTACCACTGGCAGAAAGTTTTCGATCAAAGCCAATAACATGAAGTTATTTAAAAATATTGTAATTTTTGAAATGTGAAACGCTATCGTATGAATATAAAACATATAGGAATATTAGGTGCATTTGGTACGGTAGTACTTTACATTTTCAAAAATTACGATATTTTTAACTAACTTCTTACAGTTGCATTTGATTGAAAATTTGTTGTCAGGAGCACTACGTAATGTGAACATTTGCAACGATGAAAATATATTTGAAACAGAAGTGTGAGCAGCAAACCCTTTTTTGCAAGAAATACTTTCGTTTTATTATTATTATTTGTGCAGGTGCAACCTCCAATAGGAAGTCATTCTGCAGAAGAAACGCTTTAGTTGGTGGTCAGTATGCATAATTCTTAGAAAATGCAACAAAACTTTACTGTGTGGACGTGATCGTCGTGAGGACGCGTAAGAAAAGTTTATTGTACAGTTACGTTCGAAAGGACTTACGATTAAGGGCAGACTTTCCAAGATTCCGAAATTCAGTCTCACGAGAAAAATAACTTCCTTCGCCCTGCGCCCTGCAAAAGGATTTAGAATTTCAGGTGAACATTGAATGCGGGTCGAATAAGGATTTTCTTCGTATATACCCTAATCCTGTGATCCTGGTCGCAATCCTAAGCCAACAGGAAATATACAATTTTCACTGGACATGTGCGACGAAATAAAATTAAATATGAATAGAAACTGTAATATCATTGAAATAAAACACAGAATGTGACATCGTATAATAAACTGACCCGCTGTAAAGTTGAGTTTATTTCTGATGTCATGTAGTAGAAAATGGAAAGACTGTACGACTGGTGACATCAAATCAAATTTATGTGTCTCATAAACTCATGACTGCCTGTAAAAATCTACTCAATGTCAAAGAACGATATTTATCTTCTTGTCTAGAATATACCCTCCAATACTATTCCTCATGTTTGGAAGCACTTTGTATAATACAAAATTTCGAGCAAACTTTCAACCAACTCGGCAACTTCAGCTTTGTGCATTCTACTTGCCAGCGACAAAGTTAATGGAACCCAAAAGTCCATCAGTGTTTACTGATATTCCCGTCTATACTACACAGAAGCTGGTACACAAGGAAAAAGTCAGTGTGGGAACCTGCCCTTGTCGCCAGAAGGGAGCAAACATCCCCTGGTGACATAATAATTCGTCACTGGATGGGGAGTTTAATTACAAATCCGTGGTATTAGAATTGACCGATACAAAGGGGCGTCGTGGCGGGCAAATAGCTCGAGGCTCCTTCTCGACCTCGAATCGCAGCATTTCCGGTCTCGTTCCTGACAGAATGCATTATTTAAATTCAAATGCGAGCGTCCGCGGCGAAACTGGCGCGAGAGAACCTATGGGGATAACCGTGTCGCTATCGGTGACACAAAAGAATTCGAAATCGTCGACAATAGATCGCTCAGACCTTTACACTTTACATGGATAGCCAGTTCGAAATGGACTACGAATTTACGAGCGAATCCATCGCATGCGTGGATACGATTCGGTGTCTGAATTTGGCTTTGAAGTACTCAAATAGCTGGGAAATTTTCATCTATTTTGTATATTGTCGAATGGAATTCCTTTTTATTTTCTATTGTATATTTTAAATTGTAACTGTAAGAAATTTGGAGAAATATCAATAGAATATTGAAGTAAAATACAAAAGAGGGTACTACAATTGTACCCCCTCTTGACCTCCTTTTGAATTGATTCGTTTCATTCGACCATCTCGTTTTCACACCACTCAATAACCTCGCCTTTCACACACCCAGTTTTACTACACGTAGAGATGTATGAATTACATCGCTGCATTCTCTCGATTATTTATTTATTTGATTTATTATGAGACATTGGCTAGATAATTTGTAATCTACCATCTCTTGTTAATGTTTATTCTGAAAGAAATAAAAAATATTCGACACATTTCATCCTGTAGCTGTTTTTTCCATTTTTAGCATTTTAGATTTGAAAAATATTATAGCCTTCATGAAAAGATCATACGTGTAACTTCAATGCTGACTAGTCATATGTGAAATTCGGAATTTTATATTTTTTTGCGATCTCTGTTGAAAAAACGAAGTGTAAATGTTTTGATCTGCCTCACAATTTTTTATTTTATTTCAATTTCCAACTGGGTAAACAAATTGAAAATATTTGCATGCATGGACCTTTTTACTTAGAAAAAGCGAACAGAGATCATTTTTACACACCATTTTTTTTAAACAGACTTTGTGATTATTCTTAACTATATTCTGCTTAACTATGTACTTCAAATTTTAATTCACTGTTGGGTCTTAAACTCTAAAAGGATTTTAAAATATTTTCGATGAAATTGTTAAATCAACTCATAACTACTGCGTTGTATTATCCAAGAACAATATTTGCAATTCGTTTAGTTTACTAGCATAGATATAATTGAATGAAAGCAATTAGCTCTCTAAGTTGACTCTGCGGGGGAAAGGTTTATGAGCGATTTGTGCATTAATCATCGAATTCTAAGCGTTCTTACATCAAAGACAAGTTCTCCATGCTGATGATTTTGCCTGTTCTTTTGAAGCTTGACGTGAAGTGATGAGAAAGTGATTAACATCGATCGATAGAGGAGGAAGTTATTTGTCCACGATGCAGATAGTTATTGCACGTTGCACCCTAGAACCTAGACTCTGCGCTTGCTTTAGAACAGCCTGCAACCATTATTGAATCTTTGATCGCGTTCGGAACCTTAGGAATGCAATATAAGGCGGCCATTTCGCGCGTAACATCGTTCATTTAATGATGCATCGGTGCATCGAGGTGCAACAAAGATTATTCTATTAACATCATAGTTGATATATTATAGGAAGCGTATCGATCTATAGGAAGATGACATAGTGGCTTGTTATTGAATTCTGTGGGTTTTTATATAGTACAGACCACTTTAATATAACTTGCTATCATAGACACTTGTTTCTTTTTATGTTTCATATCATGCACGACTTTAGTCATACACATTGTTTGTGAAATTTCATTAGTTTTTCTGGCCTGGCAATAATATAACGTTTGAGGTTACTAATTTCATTAGGTACACCATCTTGTCAGTTTCAAAACTCAAGAACTGTATTTTTCCTATTCTGTTAAGTTTCACCTGTATAGAATATTTTGGCAAAAGAATTCTTAAAAATAAAAAGTTAATGAAGTTGCAGCATTGAAAAGGACTGTACGTTCTACTTAGCAAAGATTGCAACCAGCTCAGACAGCCTTTGGAGATGCTATTCTCTAGTCTCTATAAAGGACCAAATTGTTTTCACTATAATTTTCTCCGAAAGCATGAAAGGTTAAACATTAAAGGCAGGAACGATTTTCACACTTTCTTCAGCACTTTAATCATGACTTTCATTGTCCACAATGTTCCCACCCTTATTTCCTTTGCAACCCCGAGTTGACACCCAGTTAACAAGCTCGATGGCGTGACTGATCGTGCCCACCTGCTGGCTGCAAAGGATTCAATCACTCTCCACGATAAACCAGCCTTAATTTAGCGCAGGTAATATGCGCAGTAGGTGTTTCTGTCGGCCTGTGCATCCTTCGCAGCGTATGTGGAGGAACTTTGGTGCCCTTATGGGAACTGTGAGCAAGATTAGAGAGGGCAACGGGAAAGCGTTATTTAGCTTGGTCTGTAATTACGGTCAGGGCACGCGACCCTCGTGAGCCTTCCGTCACGTTATATGTGCGCGCGTGTTTTGCACAGCTTTCATCGCGAATTACACGGTTCGTATCCTGCAGACCGAACCCGATTTTGCGATGTTTTTGCACGCTGTCGAACAAGTGGGCTCTTTTTTTCACGAAAGCGAGTAGACAAACAGACCTTCCGATGCTTTTCCTTTTTTATCGTTACACGAACTTCGTATCCCCTAATTTTTTGCGAATTAAATACGATAATTTCAGACGATTCGCGCGATGGGAAATCCTGCCTCTCAGGATTTTATTTTCCATGAATCCAGACGTGATCCAAATGGTCGAGGTCTTCTTTTTGACCCTATTCGGGATTTTGTACTTGCACTTCTTGTAAAATAAATTATTGGGATTTGAAATTTCAGTTGCTTGCAAACTGGTAGCTTGAATCGTAATTGATAATCATTTTCTAGAAAAAAAATCGTTCTTGGGTGTTCTCCATAATCTACTTTGCTGAATGGTATTCGAAACTGAAAAATTTCAAATTGATTACTTTACTAGTTTTCAATATGAGAATTTCCGTCATTTTGCAGGATACCATTTTGAGAGGAATATAAGTTTCAATTTCTATCTACTGATCCGCTTTTTGAGATACTTCTCTAGGGGTCGCATTTTTCAAAATTCTGCTTTGAAACTTTTAAAAGGTTTTCTTAATATGTCAAAGTTTCAGAAAATCTATTAGCGAAAAATTGTGAACCCGCAAGGTACAAACTTCTTTTAAGAAATTACATGCTTTCGTAATTTATAGAAGATCGATTTCCTTTAATTAAGAATTACTGCTTATTATTTGAAGAATACATAGAAATTAAATTGTTACTTAGGTATAAAAAATAACGACAAGGACCTGGTAGAAATTCGAATGCATAATTCAACCTTTCCAAAAGTTTTTCGAAACCCAACTAAACTAGTGTATGATGTTTCAAATAATGGAACTGTTTGAACGACTTTACACCAAATAGAAACGGGAACCCCAATGGCAACATCTGGAAATTTGTGCTTAAAACGAACGGTGGTAGCAAGTATTTGCAATGGTGAAACAAGGAATTATTTGCAAATATTGCAAGCGTTTGGAATAACAATCATCATACAAATACAACGTCACAGAGGAATCGTCTCAAACTTGCTTGAATCGCAGCAACCAATGCAACGACGAAAGTCTACAGTGCTTGCAGAGTGCACGAAAATATTTAAACTTGGCTAGAGGGATACCTATTAATTTTCATGTACATATCGCTTTTTCTGAAATCGTGGAAATACTCGAATCAAAATTTCATTAGGAACACAGAAACAACAGAGGAAAAGACCATCTTAAACTGAATCAAAATTATTAAGCAAATTCTTTTTTATAATTTAATAATTGATGAATTATTCTTTTCCTTCAAAACTCTGTAAAGATTTAGTTTCTGCTGTTGAGAAGTGTTACTTAACTCCTTATGTGTTAGCAAAAGGTGCAAGTGAAAGAACCCTTACTAAGTCCTTTTTTCATATAAATTAGTGAAATGTGCGTAACAGTCTTAATTGTTCTCATCACTGACGATTATAATAGACAATCGAGTGCATGACGTAAGACACAGGAATCGTCTCGAGGAACTTCGTGCTTCGGTACGTTCAATTTCGCTTTATGTGAATCGAGTTCAGGCATAAATCAGAGGCAAAAGCTATTTAATCGTACAAACTAGAAGGCACGCATGTGACTGTAATTACAGACTCGCCGAAATAACATTTCCCTTGCATGCATCTAATCTCTTCAGGTCTCGTTTCGCGATGTGATCTCAACACACTGCATACGATGGCGTTTTATTCATTTTGTGAGCAGAGCTGAAGTTGTTTGCAGAACCGTGTGTCTTTTAATCTAGTACAAGTCAAAGTTGATATTCCTACTCTCATTATATCTGTGGCTGCAAGCCAAAACGACCTATGTCACATTTTCAAGAAATTCAAGATAAGACCTTGATTGAGATCTAGAATACAGAATTCATATTTCCAGAAAGAAAGCAAATTAAAAGAATTTTTTCACTTAACAATAAGAGTTCAAGAAGATAAAAATCGATGAGAAAGTATTGACGTAGAAACCTTTAAATAACAATGTCTCGAAACCAAAAATACCTGATTTAGATCATCTAACACTATATTAGAGATTCTTCAATACGATCTACAGATATATACATAATATATAAATTAGATAAATAGATAATATATAAAATAAAATATCGATGAAATGTCACTCGTTACTACTCAGTCTTCAAATAACTAAATTTGTATCAAAATCACTGCAAATCATTCAAGACCACTGGCCATTTAACAGAGAACTGACCTCCAAAAAGAAGAAAGAGAAACATCCCGAAGACAAAGTCCTCCGTAAAACCGCGACGTCCAACAAATCGGCCACCGCGGCTCGAATGTTCAAGCTTATCCGAAAACCTAATTCACTTAGCGCGTTGGTCGCGTTATCCCCCGAGAAAAATGCAGTGAAAATTACGCGGCTGGGCTACAGAAGACAGACAGGAAATTTACGCGACGTTATAAATGACTTTCTAAATGACTCGGGCTCGGGCATTTTTCATAGAAGCCGCGCTACGTACAAATGAAGTTAAATACGCGTTTCTACGTACAATAAATTCGCCTGAATGGCGAGCATTTTTCTTCAGACGGCGTCGGTTGCTACTCCGTTCTCGTTCGGTCTCATCTTCCCACCCGGAATTTTCGTGAATCGGGTCAATGTTTCGCGGCGCGGTGCGAACTGGATCGAACGTTGTTCCCGGGAGTGCTGGCACAACGCCCAGGAACGTATTATGCCCCGTCGAGCGAGGCTCCGCGACATTACTACGGCCTCGCAACACGAATCGCCCGATATCGGTCCTCCGATCCTCGATGACGACTTCGAAAGTCCAGGAACTCTTGGACCAGTGGCTACTACGAAAGCGTGGGGATCGTTGCCGATTGCAAACACTTTGATCAGTGAATTTGAGCTACTTCTAGACTTCAGCGAGGAAAATTATGGATAAGTTGATCTTGGAAGGATTACTTAATCTTTGACTCTGGGATGCGTGGGAAATTAGGGAGCAACAAACTCATTTGGTGAGTAGTCCTCCATAACCTGGAAGACACAATGGTCTGCGTGGAATGGGTTTGGAAGCAGCTGGTACTGAATTCGGTATTTTAAGTTCAACTAATTAGGTTTGGGTAGTTAAGAACAGACTAATGGAACTGTTTTGGGTTTCCTATTTGTCGTACTTCGTGTCTAGTTGGTTTTTTCGGTGCGATATTGACTCCCAGGAATGGTGTATTCTTTTAGGATTTGTGGAAGTTGAAAACGTGATCTTTGATAGGTGTTTTTGGAATTGTAGGTTGTAAGAAAGAAACATTTTCAATGGCTCGGTGAACAGCTTAACTGTACAGTAAGTGAAGATTCTAGGTTAAAATCCCTATCCAGCAATCGGTGCAGCTCTTTTTCTGTCCATACTGATACATGTCTGTGAGTAGGAATTGGAGTTACAAAGTTTCCGAGTTACGGCTCTCGAGACACGTTTTTCAGTAGAACACGTACCAACTTAATCCTAGAGTGTCACGGCTGTGTAGTTGTGGAATTGGCAGAGGTGTCTATCTCTGAGCAATAATGAGCGAGCAGTGACAAAAACTCTGACAATTAAGAAAAACAAAATACATTATCAGTCATTCTCATTAAAGGAATTGTTTACGCTGGAATTGAAGAATTTTCTTTACTAAAAGAGATCCTCTAGTATAGAAATCATAATACAGCATTAAATTTTTCAATGATCCTATTAAGAAAATTGTTCTACTCAACAAACTGAACAATAGCAGATCTCTTCAATGATTAAAGAAACCTACTTCATTTATAAACACAACTACCTAAGAGATTTAATTTTCAAAAATCTCCTTATAATATCGACTACACAGATCTATCGACCACTGAAGCACTTAGCCTACACACGTCTTCCAGCATCCTCTGCTCCACTGTAGTCTTCTATCTTCATTCTAGCGTCTCGAAAGATGGATGTCCTTAACAAGACTCACCCAAGTCCTAAACCTTACCACATGCCATTGTCTCTCAGCTAGTACACACTTGGAACTTCGAAGCTTCATTAGCCAAGATGTGCTCTGTGAAAGTGGCACGCTTCGTGTCAGCTAGTCATCAAAATGCAGGAACACGATCACACTGGCACAGAAGGGAACCCAAAAATGGACAAATATCGGTGACGATAGATCGACTTGTGTTGTAAACCTACACCTGTGTGGTGGACGTACCAAGAATCGCGTGCACGCAACGTGACGCCATGACGATCATTCGCATGGAAACTGAACATGGCTGTTCGTAGCACTCATCAATCTATGTTCATATATTGATCAGCGTACTACCATCGTTTCGATTTGCGACGGATACTCGTTACTAATCCCTCATCGTTTCGAAAGGACGTCAGCCAAATCATGCGGGACTGACGTGAACAAGACTCCAGTCAGCTGGAGCACCTTCACGATTTTCCCCAACTGGGTGGACTCAATTGCGAAAAATTGCTCGATGGCTACTTGACCAACGTCATTCTGAACGATCGTCGAAAGTTTACTCGATGAAGTGCCACTAGTCGCATGATCAAAAGGAACGAAAATTGCGTCAGAATGCTTCTTAATTGAATCGGTGAGTGGAAAAATAGTGCAAATCCAATGTTAGCCATTTTCAAATAATGTCAAACTTGTATCTGGACTCTAGAGCCAGAGTGTATTAAGTCCAATAGTGATCCTGGAGAAAGTTATTAGATAAGGTAATGATGATTACTGATCGGTTGGCAATTATTTGCGTCTAAAACGAAAATATACAAGGAAAAAAAAGAAGAGTATAGTGTTTTAATGGATTTGAAAATTTCCGCTGTGTTCCACGCGTTTTGTTTTTATGTATAGTTTAAGTTACGTATATATATGTTTACTTCCTGTTTGGAAGCAATTTGCCCTAGTTATCGAATCATTCCCTTGAGGATCACTCGAGTCCCGATATGTAAAATGTATGGAAGTACATATTGAGATCAAGTATCTCAACATGTAATACCTGTACCTGCACTGTTCTTCAACTCACCGATTCAATCAGAGTTGTAGGAAGTTTTCATATTGATATAGGTATGTAGCACAGAATGCCACAAGAAGGTCGTCACCCTTTTTGTTCAGTCGTAATATTTCATCTGTCATACAGTTAACATTTAAAAGTATTCCAATATTTCGAACAAAGCGTTAAATAATTGAACCTCTCCTATTATGGAACGTCACCCTGTAACTCAAACCTGCTCCCAGGTCGTCAATTTCCCATAAAAGCATGGATCGCTCTCCACCCTAACGCGGCAGTCTACCACAACATTATTTAACAGTTTGAACGTCATCGATGCCATCACTGTCCAACGAATTATTCAAATGAATCGTCTATACCGTCCCATCCTAGTTGATAATTAATTTCGCCTCCGCTTGAACATGTCACTTACGGGACGCACCCCTCGAAACTTCGTTCCGAATGCCACCTCGATCGTTTTCCTAAACGAGTTCAACGTCAGATGGTATTACGTGGCACGTCGAAGTTTATCAGAGGGTTGAACTTTAAGTCGAAAACTATGTTACTAACGAGAAGTTCAAACGGAGAAACGATAGAAATTGCACGGCACGTAGTTACGGAGGAAACAGAAATTAATTATCGGCGAAAGTATCGTTTTCGCGTCCGTGTTCGAGACAATTAGAAGATCTCGAGGCCTTCGTCAACCAACTTCCGGCTCTGTCTCGACGAACCTTTATAGCGCTAAACAAGCAATTACAGCTGCGCCACGCAAACTTGATACGAAAAGAGGACCGCGCGGAACAAGAAAACAATTCAAGGCGAGACTGTCTGCTTTGCATGCTATCTGAGACACGTCGTGAAACACTAACTGGATGTTAGCAACAAGTTTCTTGGAAATAGGGAGCATATTTTCTAGCGATCTTTAAAGGAGTGATTAAACAAGGTGGTGACGATTGCTGGAATGTTAATTATTTGCGCCTAAAGTGGAAGTAGACAAGTAAAGAAAATATGAAAAAAAGAAGAGAAGTTATTTCGTGTGTTTTATTTTTACGTCATGGTTTAAGTTACATACTTTGAGAAGCTCCAGTTTAGGAGCAATTTGCCGTGGCTGTCGAATCACTCCCTTGAGAATTACTAATCTTACCAAGACCTAGGTATTTGTGTATTAATATTTCATTTACTTTTGCAATTTTAAAAGACAAATTCTTCTATTATAACAAAGAGGTGAATACTTTGTGTAAATGAAGCTTCTTTCACGCTGTACTATTCTCACGCAGACAAACAATTGAAACAGTTGAGAGGAATCAAAGAAATGTTTAAATGCACTGTACCTGGCTCTTAATTGAAATTTAAAATGTTCGGTAAAGCCCAGCTGCAATTACCATCCCTAAAAGGGACACTTTTGCCGAGGCAATGCAACTTTTCTATGCAAAATTAAATCGTTCCTTACACTGAACGTGCACAGGCATCCATAAAATTCATAAAGCGTGCCGTAAAACGGAAATGACGCATTAAACTGGCGGTGGTCGGTGTTTCAGAACAGCGGACGCGTTTTCGTTGAAGCTTTAATTAGCCTGGCTGCCGCGTGGGACGGAGTATAATTTTTCTCAAATAGAAAATAATCCCTGTAATCAGAGTGGCCAATGCAGAAGCGCTTTAACGCTGCCAGATAACCAGACAATCGGCGGGCATACATTGCAGGGAATTCAAATGGAATATTAATATGGATTCGGTGTCTGTGAATTTATGATAAAATTGAAACACCGAGCGTTGACATTTTTATTAGTGATTTGTGAGTATATCTGACGAAAATATATTTAGATTGCATTGGATTACTGTGCGATGTTGTCCTTGAAATTTATTATTTGTGTGTTTGCCTCGTGAAATAAGGACCTATTGTATAAATAACAGAGAAATATTTCACAATCGTCGTTTTGCTAGAAGAGCGATCCACTAACAAGCATAGTTCTCCAAGTGCTTCACCGATATCTGAATAGGCTTTTGCACGCGAACAAAGCTGTACCTATGTTCTGATCTCAGACATGTGTTTTGGAGTGCAACGGCTAATGGTTTTGGAGATATGTGATGCTAAATTTTCGAGATAACTTTATACATATGTACCTACAATTAGCAATATGATGAATATTTGAATGCTTATATTCGCTCTAGATAAGCTTCGATTTGAATATTAATAGTGTAATTCGATCGATAGAACAATTGCCTGCGGAGAGTCTATAGAGATCTGAGATTTTATATTCCACATTTATCACAGAAAAATATATCTAGATACTATTCATGTGCCAGTAGAAGTCTCTTGGAACACAGAGGCAATGCTTCTCAAGGAACTCCTCATGAGAGACAAATATACGTATACTCCATATACTCGACATTATGATCACAGAAAACATATTGAACAATACTATATACCTGGAGTAGACAAAGGTGAAGTTTTTAGGAATTACGCCAACGCGTGACGACGTTGTTCACAAATAACCGATCACGCACTATCGCGTGATGACTCTATATTCAGCTAACGGGAGCTGTGAGGCTGGCAGTTTGGGGCAATCTATCCTTTTAGATCGACATTGAAGGTGATAATGTTACACAAAAAATTCTACGTGAAAGGGATAAAATACGTATCTGAATGATAGGACTTCGGATCTGGGATACTCTACTGACCTTCCTGGTCCACAGTGTCACAAAAAGGTCTTCAAGTTACTCCAAACGATCCCTTAATTAGTGATTAATCAAAAACACCGCAAATTCAAACCTGGTAATCGCCGAAATGGAATCAATATGCACCCAAGCAGCTTGCACAAATCGAACCCCCGTCCTATGTAAACACACTCATTCGTGCATATTCTACAGGGACATTATCTGAAATGAAAATCAGTGATGTTTCTGCTGGCGCATTGGGAACACCGCGAGCCGCGATTCATCACCGCCCATCGGCTGCTACCGCAATTAGGGGCTAAAATCTAGGTTAAATATACAAATAGGTGAGTTCGAACCTTATTTGTAGATGCAGATGAGTAAGTGTTAATTGAACGTGCAGGGTCTACACAGATTTTCCCATTGTCAAGGCACGGCTCTATGCGCGCGTCGCGCTCGTCCTTCTAATCTAACGATAAATCTGTTAGCAAGTATCGTTCCTGTACATTCATCAAGAGGATATGAGCGAAATGATGAAACCAAAATCACCCAAATGATTTACCTTACAGCAATAATTAGCGTGTACAGCAGCTACAGCAAGTGCAATTGTGGTTACATTCAATGTACAGTTGGGAACAAGTGAGCTAGCACCTGAGGGGTATACAACACGATACTTGGATTATGCAAGTTTCTAGCGTTTGTTTGTAGAATTATTACTATATTTAGGGTTATTTTTAGCATCCTAATCCAGCTTTTGGGCCACTGAGTGATTTCATAATTCTGCCAATATTTATGGATTTATAGGAACTTCAAACTTTCAGAGAAGTAGAGATTACACAGAACACCCATGCATAAATATACAAAATATACAAAGTAAGCCATGTGTTGTAATATTTAGAAAACAAAAACCTGAATTTGCTTAAACAGCCTTGGTTTAATTTTCGTACAAGAGTTAAGGTAAATGAATTGTAATTACAACATTCTTGATAAACATTAGATATGAAGAATATCTTACAAGTAGCCTCTGACTAATTATTTATGAGATATAAGTATAGAATATTTTCAAAATCTGATGCTCCTTGCAATTCCTCTAATACATAGATACACATTATTATAATATATGTATTTTTAACAAAGAAAAGATGGTTATAAAATTCATAAAAACAATTACGATTTATTAAATCGGTAAAAACAATTTATAAACGAATTTCTAGTAACAGTGCCTTCAAAGTCTAACTTCTAAACTATTAGAGATTATTACCACAAACGATTATACAGAAATTCGAAAAATGAAGAAGACAAAAACGAACAAATATATATTTAAAAAAATATCAATTTTACAGTGAGTTATGTTAGTGATATACTACCACAGCTAATTATTCCCATTTCACGTGATTCCATCGTCACGATTAGATTAGAGAGAAGAGAGATTATCGAGCCTGGAATCCCTAATTGTTAAGTAGCGTAAAATCGAGAAACCGATCTGAGCAGGAACAAACACGAAAGATTTCGTTTACTCCGGGTGTTCCAGCTTCCAGCACGGTCGTTGGAAACCGATTAAACGGCTTGTGTAATCACTGTGTTTGTGAATAGCCTCAACTGATAATGATTTTAGTTAATTAGCATCGCAATCCGTGCGAATGGACAGCGTAAGACTGGAGCCTATACCCTCGGCAATTTCAAAGCCTTTCTATGGGATTAAGATACGTTTATATGTACAAAAACTAAAGTAAAAACAACGTAAATACTGTTTTAATATTCTTAAAACCTTTTTTCTTTTCTGTAGTAAATTAGCTTCTGAAATTGCGAGTCATTTAATCCAAAAATGCTGCGATAGGAAATAAACTGTTGGTATGTTTTTATTATGCAAAAAATTGATCTAACAATGTAGAATATGTACATATATGTAGATAATAATGTATTATTGGAGATTTTTAATACAGATTAATTGTACGTTAATTATTTACTATCGTTCATGTATTCCTATTGTTATTGCATCTCCTTCTCATTTGAAACTTCTATAAACTTTACACTGTTAATGTATTTTTTACCATTTTCCAAGGTGATCAATTAACAAACTTTGGAATAATTCAATTTGGAAATACTCGTCTACTGCGAGAGTAAATAAAGAAGAAGTTGGCTATTTTATTCAACAACTTTCAACAATTGCACTGGAGGTGAACGTTACGCAAACAGCAAAAAAACTCGAGCCATGTTGCCTTTTGTGATCGGGCATCCGCGATGAAGGGTAATCGAACGTTAACGCGTTTCAATAAACTAATAAGCCTTTAATCGCAGTCGAGCGCGTTTAAAGTTTTACGACACCATCGCCGTGTTAGCGTGAAGATAAAGGGATTCAAGCTCAGCCACCTGCCAATGTCATTATCAACGATCTAAGCTTGTCGATTCGTGTGGAACAATCGATACATTGCAAAGGTAGGTACAGTATATGAAAAGAGCATATATTTTCCTCAGATTTCTCATTTTTCCAATTTCTGTTCGATTAACAATGAAAATACTATTCCACTGTTTGAAGAATGTCAATTGTTTGTTACTAAGTATACAGACAATGTTCTGTATTCCTGATAATACAGAAAAGTTGTTATGAATAACAAAACTTACTTAAAATGCCTTCTTAATATTACTTTATCAGCGAGATTTTGCTATCTGAGAATGTACGTAAATCATCGATTAGAATTTATAATGTAACGAAGAAGGATTTTATTTATTAAATATAATAAATAATTACAATATAAAAATATAGAGAATATCTAGTATAATATAACGCTACACAACGCATATTGAATACTCGGTTAAAGGAAACCACACGAAAGTCTAGCATAAAATAATTGATTGCACATTTTGCATAAAAATGTCGACTATGCATGCTTTTATTGACCGAGAACATACTTTGAAGCGATGTGACAAAAGATGAGACAAATCCCTCGATACATACATCACAAACTATCGTTGACTTATTCGCTCGTAAAACAATCATAGGCAGCAACGCGAGTCCCGCTCGTAAATCGCGACCCGTGAAAAATCGAAATGGAATTCGATGAATTCGTCAGTCAGCGAGCAGGAAACTGTAAAAAGACGAAAGCGCCGACCAGCGAAAGGAAACAAAATATCCGATGGTGTACAGATCTGAAAAGTGTACTTCGAAACACGACGTTCATAAAAGCGTCGTTTCCCCGAGGAGCAATAGAAACGGCCGTGAATATTTGATGTTGGACTGTGCTGCTTTCTATTCCTTGATCGACAACCACTGTCTCCTTGCTTCTCTTCCCTACGCGAGTGCTAATTAAATTCCGTATTTCTGAAGAAAGGAAAGATAGAGCTTGGCTATAAAATATAGTCGAAATATGATACACTGAATTTTAATGATAGTAACAGTGATTAGTAATTAAGTGTTGTGAAGAATATAACGCTCTCCCATAGCAGTTGAAGATTTTAAAGATTGCAATGTTATATGCTACATATTTTATTTGACACGATATTCTCGTTAAATGGTCCAACTGCAAAGGGGATTTTAGAAAATTCTAAACGCGTGGGACCTTTTCAAAGAGTAGATTCTCGACACGAAGAGGGTGAAAAAAGTTCATGTGCATGTATATTCACAAACATGTATTGTCCTTGTGTCTAGAACCTATCCTCTAAATGTATCTCAAGTGTTTTTCGTCTTTTACAGGATTAGAGCCAACGTTTTAAGCACGAATTAGCATACCACCAAAAAACCAAGCATTTCGCGACACATGATCATCTGAACTTTTTTCATTGTCCAGGTATGTAGAAGCTATTCTCCAAAAATCACCCACATGTTTGGACACAACCCTGTGTGTATGCATATTTTTGGTCAACGAACATAACTGTTTCGTATCGTCCTGTTCATCGATACGCGCGAAAGGAGAATACTAGAATACCAATCGATGAGTTTGACAAGGAAAACCACCTTTTAAAGAGACAGCATCAGAAGAGTGACAGTGAAACGTGGATAGAAAAAGCGTGGAGGGTAAACTGGCTGGCCGATGCGGGCGGGATAAAACGCAGGAAATAAGAGAAATGGGGTTTTCGATTGCGAACATTGCGGCGGGCCGTATGAAGCCGCTGGACACCTGTGATTCGATCGAATGGGAATAAAGCTGATCCGATTTAGATCAGTGTGATCCGTCGCGGTCGAAACCGGCAGCCCGCTTGTCTCCAATCGACAGATCGATCTGCTTTCCCTTCAATTTTCCATGATTTCTTTTAATAGGTCAGTTTACTTCATTTTTACACCACGATGTAATTACACGTTACTTTAGTACGAGCGTGAACTCTTGTTTTGCGATCAATTTTATGCTTGCCGTCTTCACGAATGGTCACTTTCACTATTTTACAAGATTATACAGAGTATATCATTTAAGTCTTCCTCTAAAGCAAATTTTGATAGACACATCTTCATAGTACGATATGTGAATTTGTATTCAACGCGAGTTAGAGTTAGAAAGAGTTTTAATTCTATTTGGTAGATTGGTAACATGTATATTTATATTTTGTAGTCAAATGTATCATTGTTAAATTAGACGACACGTGAAACTTTCTATATCTATTTTTAATCAAACTTGCTTGAATGTAAAACACATTTCATGTTACATTTCTCTTTTCGATACTTCATTTTTCACGTTTCCGTGTACTCGACATCAGATTTATGTCTAGTGAAACGTTTGATAACTAGGTCGTGCTCATTCTTTCTTAAATCATGAACAGAGAATTACACATGTTTCATGGGATAGCAAACGTCATAGCGTGCAACAAAACGCGTACTATCGAGGACGCAATTTCCTTGACTTCTTTTTTTATTATCATTCGATCGTTCTATCGTGCAGCCATTTTTGTTTTTAATGGACAATAAACCATCAATCGAGATCATGGTCGTGACTAAGATTGATTGATAAATTCACATGCCACGTATGAGTGTTATTTAGTAGAGTAGATTGTTCTGAATGGCGTTAAAAAATTCCACAATTTCTCCATTATTAAGCAACTTTTAAGTAATTAAATTCTATTTATACGTTTGGAAACTGACTTTTCAAATTTAATTGACTTTAAATTCTCAATTAAACATTGAAATTCAAGAATAATTGACAACAAAATTTTAATGTCACTCTTTTTCTAATTGCTCTGAATAAGGTAATCAATATTTTCAATATCAATAAATTCATTACATTATCGAATATACGTACAATTGCAATGAAATTTTTTAAGTAGAAATTCCAAACCAATCTTTTGAAAACCAAATTTTTTCATTTACACGTACGTCGGTATTAATTTCAAAGTTTGAAGAAAAATTCAATATGTACATTCCTTAAAAAGTAATTAAACACTTTCTAAGATTGAAAAGTCTTTAAAACATTCAGTTCTATTACAGAACTGGTTTAAGTATAACTATAAAATATCGAAGTTTCAAATCACTTTCACCGTAAGTCAAATTAAACCGAATTTAATTACGTTGCATGCAATGATAGTCTGTTTTATATTTTAATCAAAATGAATTATCTATTCCTTGTCTACGTACGTTCTAGAAGTTTTACAAAGAACCTTACTTATTGAAACGTAGTAATATTGCTCGCAAAAATGGGCAAAAGATTCATAAGGGAACTCCATGAACTTTTAATCGGAAGTTTCGTCGTACACTTGCGTGACACTTGACTCAGGGAACTTTGACCATATCCAGTTAGGGGCCAATATTTATGAAGCTTCGGATATTTATGAACCACGCAAAATTAAAGGACACACACTTTTATCGGGAAAAATCTCGAGTTTAAGGACTATAACCATTCACGAAAGTTTCATCACTCGCGTCTTCGAGATTATTGGAATCGTGTTCAAACCTCAGGTCAGCCTGTTTACTCGATTTCATGTTCCTGTAGGTAAATCAACCGGATATTAGATAATATTGATAAGATTTTGCTTGTTGTATTTCTGAATAAAATAATATTCGTGCGAAACCTGAAAATTTTGAAGAGAGCTGCAAGAGTCACACCACCTGCTTGAGTATTTACATGTGTATCTGTATCTTTCAGAAGATAATACGTAAGCTAAAAATATTTCGTTCCTATTTCCCATTATTCATTTATTCTATATTATTAGCACCAGATACCACATATTTATTAATAACAAGGAAATCTATGTGTATATAATTGAAACTTTTTTGCAAAGCATTACATCTAGTGTTAAACAGTAATCTTAAATTTTGTAACTACTATACTTTAATCGTACCACAATACAGAAATTAATAGGCTACACTATAATATCTAGTTACGTCTTTTATAGGGTTTTAGCAATGGTGCTGCGTTTCATGGCACGTTTATCAAGAATAAAAAACATCTCTGCAATCGAAGCAATTCACGCACTACTTCAAAATACAATCGACCGAGATACAATCTAATCGATGGGAGAAGAAAAATGTTCCTGTGTCGCTCTGTCAGGGAAATCACGGAACAACACGATAAATGATAGTATCGTGATGCACACTGGCCTAGGGACTATATGAACCGGTATCATAAGTATGTTATTAAGGTCAACAGGGTAATGGCGTTTGCCTTGACGGGATAGTTGCTCGCTGTTCACTAATTCAACCATTATATAGTATTAGATTGCCCCGAGAGAGACTTAAACTTTCGTCATTAATACAAATATCGATCGACTTACCAAGGAAGACCATGGCCCATGTTAACATTAATGGTAAAAAGATATCTAGGTATGCATGATTGAATGATTGATATCAGGAGTCCCTCACCTGAAAGAAGCAGAAGGTGTTGTTAAAAATAATAGCGTAGCATCATTTTTTAAGATGAGAAATTTGGATCCAATGGACTTATTTATGCATCAGATAAAGAATTTCTTTAATTAATTTAGAAACATAACATTAGAGTTAATATTATGCTACAAAAATATTCGGACACGTCGCAAAAAAATAATTATTTAAGCATTGTAAGTATTAATATAAATAAATTAGATATTTTGTAGCATGACTTTTCGCTTTTATGGCATGCCTTAAACTCTTTAGTATACTTGGATTTCAAGATCGTAAAGTATTTGAAACTTCTTGAAGGATTCTTAGACTTAAAGATTACTTAAACTCTTACAACAGACTACCTACTCATTCGAATTTTTGAACTCATTGAAATTGTATGTAAATGCTTTCGATGAAATTTCATATTTCAACTTTACACGGCCGTTATTTTATAATACAATGCAAATTTTAAATTTAGAGATCATGGAGGACTTATAAATTTCATTTGCTTCCAATACCCACTGGGCTTTTTGCTTTCACGTGCACTATTTAGATTAGGAAATGTTCGCTAGCAGCAAATGTTCGAAAAAGAAACCCCTCTTTTATTGATTACAATATCTTCCCCAATTAATAACATTTCTCCCTGAAAATTTAGGATAATACACTTAAAAGATGTATCCTCTACAGAGAAAACATTTGCATCATTTTTATTCATAGCTAAAAAAGAAGAAACTCCCGCACTTATATAGATTCTTCAGGCTTCTACATAGATGTAACCTCGTAAATGTTTATCGACATCCTATTCCATTCCTATTACTATACCCAATACGTGCAACTCTAAACAACAGAAGTCCCAAACGCTCAAACTTCAGTTAATCGAAGTTCCACTGTAAACGCTCTTCTACATATTCTCCACTTCTAAAACTAGTCACACCAACCAGTCAATCAGCATTACACAGTGAACTGCCATCGAGAAACTTGCCCCACTGAGGCACGCTGTTAATTCACGTCAATTAACAGCGGTCCCTTTCTCTCGTAAAAATAGTGGCGAATAAACATTTCTCAGTCGCCGCGTCCTGTCACGCGGTCGAAATGAATTCCAGTCAAACTGGGGCGGCGCAATGCTTCACGCGAAACGTGTGAAACGAGCGGAAAGAGGGCGGAAAGAACGTTATGCAAGGGTGCATAATCGGCCGCGCTGCGTGGTGCAATGTTATTGCAAGTACACGCGCCGTGACACGAGGCGATCCCATTGTCGCTGGAAAGAGAAGAACGTGCTGGGCAATTTGCGCGATCGCTGATGCACTGGCTAGAGGAATCGAGCGAAGGTCGAGTCATTGGCAGGACGAGAAGAAGGGGCTGGGCGCGAAGAGGGAGGGAAATTGATCCAGGGTAATTTGTCGGGGCTCACGGCGAGGCGTGCAAAATCTGCGAGCAGTGTCGCGGATTTAATTGACCCTTCGAGCCTCCGAACTCTATGCGCAATCACGATCCGCCTGGTTCGCTGATCGTCGAGTTCTTGTCAGCTGGCTCTCGTTCGTTCTCGACGACGTGAATAGACGCTTGGAATGGTGAACGACATTGGCGAATTCGAGTATTTGTTCTGCTGTAATAATTCGTTACTGCGAGTGTTTCATTGTTTGAACTACTTTCGGGAATGCCACTGCACGTGGATGCTGGAGAATACGGGCTGTCTTTGGAATTTTGCAGAACTGATTCTGTTTAAGTTATTGGTTACAACTTTTGCATGTTTCTTCGTCGGCTGTTTATCTTTCAACGTTAAATTTTATATAGGAAAATGTTTAAGATTTATGGGAGAATCGGCAATTGTGTTTAATATTATTCTGTTTCTTATTGTATTTAATTTGAAAACTAAATAAGAGGAAAGAATTTGATTAATGTACAATTGGTTTAAAGTGTTTGTCATTGAAATTGCTCTCTTGCAAGAATTTGGAAAATGTGACACATTTGAAAAAGTTCTTTTCCTGTGGCTTTATACTGCATACGTATGTTGTTTTAAAATGTTTACAATTTTGAAAAAACGCATAGCACATTTTTAATTTAATTATTAATCACTTATGATAGGTAATAAGAGCTCTCACATGTTAGCTGTAATTTCAATTATTTTACAAAAATTCGTGGCAGAAATAATTTAATCATTTTAAATCCCTGTTGCATTAATTCGAGCAAACTTACTGTTTTAAATGTCTCCCTCTGTCGTAATTTTTCAAATTACAGTTCATATTTCCATGACAGGTGCTCTCGAAAGTAATGAATCCTGACTGTTTATATCTTGGGATTCATTAACCGTCGAAAGAGCTTTATATGGATAAATGACGAACGATATTTATGCGGAAATTTATAATTTATAATTGGTTCGCTGAAAATGGCAATCAAGCAACGTTATCACCGTTCAATATATTAAACACATGTACAAATTTATGATATATTTACGAGGAAAAAAGTTGACTGCAAACAAGTGAAGTAATAAACATTAATGATCCCCTATGCAGTTGAAAATTTGGTCAAAATTTAATGTGAAAATTGTGTTTGCAGGACACAAACATACATGTACTTATCTTATCTTTATTCATGCCATATGTAACACAGATTTTTAGTATATTTATAGCATTGTGTTAAGTATTATGTGCAGTAAAAACTACTGAATGTAATTTTACACAAGAAGTTGGAAAATGGTATTAATATTTAACCATAACAAATCGTATGAGCTTAGTCAGTATTCACAAGCGACTAAAGCGCATTATTATATTTTAACTACAAATGTCAAATTTCTGTGGGAATTTAATAGTTTTTTTATTCCATAGAAATTTCTGATATGTTCACTAAACTCGTTTTCGATTGTTCAAAAGTTGTGACACAGTAATGGATTGGAAGGTAGAACAATAGCCTCGATATTTTATTTCTAAAAAAGTACAAACACCAGACAGTAAATGTATTGAAAACTGAAAAATCAGTTCGTTAAAAGTTACGATTAATACCACAGGAAAAGATACAATCAATTTGGATATATTTCACCTGCGTATATATCCGAAATCTACAATTACCTATTACACAATTAAAAAGCTCTAAAAAATCTCCATTCCCGAACAACAACAAAAACGACTAATTGCAAATAGAAAATTTATTAAAAGAACACGCGTCCACATCACATAACCCAATGCTCTTTAATTAGCGTATACCTCATCTCTTTAACGCCACGATCACTCAATGGGAAATACCCAACCAGCACTGTTTCTCGGTATCTCAAACAACTAGCCACTCCAGCAGCCTCTGGTCTCGACGCGTCGTATATTTGTCCTTGTGCGCCCGATAAAAAATCGAGACTGCTGGCAGAGATTGAAAATAAAACGACGCTGGGTCCCTATTGAGTAGACGGGATTCCCCCATGAAAAGTAACCTGTTTTAATTAATTATGCAGTCGAGTGGTAATCAGGTCCAATGGAAAGTTCGTCGGTGGGCAGACGGTTGGTTACTTCTATTCATAAAGCAATTTTAACCACTCGGTCCCAGGCTCCTTTCACGTTAATTCATAAAGGAAATGTTCTACGATGCGCCCGAGCGTATCCAGCGCATCGAGAGAGCGATTCGCGAGCCACGGCGCATCGTACGTACCGATAAATAATGAAAGTTCGATATTCGGACCGTGCCAAGTAACAGTTTCCATGCAGAATGCATTAAGGTCATCGTCTGCTCGGCGCGCTTTTGCCGCGACGCGACTTCGACGTCTTGCATCAAAGATGCAACGTCCTTTAAGATCCTATTATCAACAATGAGCGCCGCTCGTTGACCTAATAATACTGCGCTGGGCACTGAGAAGAAGCTGATATTAGACCGGCACCGATTTGCGGGGCGATTAACTTGCAGGAGAAACGTGTTCGTTCACAGCGTTCGTGCGCCCAGCACCTATATTAAACGAGACCAAGGAAATTATTTTAATGAGAGTTTTTGCTGAATATCGAAACGTATCGTTAGGCCAGGGTTCCGTGACGATTGCGCAGGGGCTCGCTCTGATTTTTTTTTGGTAACAGTTCGGGAAAATTATACGATGATAAACTCCCTTTTATTTTTAAGCTTTTGGATTTGGTGTTTGGTAGATATACATATAAGTAATATAATAATAATAATAAATTAGAAAAGTTAGAGAAGTTAGAAACATTATTATAGTGTAATTATATATTCAATTTGGAATAAAAATGCAGAAAGTATTTTACCATTAAGTGATGCCTAATGAGTGCATCATTAGAATATTTACACTCGAAGAAAAATTCAAGTCATAGTCTGTACTGTGTTTCAAAATCTCAAAGTGCTTTTATCACTAAAATAACAAAAATGTAGAACAAGAAGACAGGAGATATACATATCGCTCATTTAACTACGCAATGTTTCAAGAAATGAGGATATAACTTTATTTTACACAGAAACCGGTTCTTCCATACTAATAACTTAAAAACAGTTATTTTTGGACTGGCGTCATTACTGCAGCAAACGAGCGATATTTCTATAAAACTGTGGCATTTACTCACGAGATACCACTCTCTCCTCCTTAGCGCACACAAATTCGCTTTCATAAGAAAATCAAACCTGCAAATGAGAGAACAAGAAGAGGAACGTGACCTTAAGCAACCGATTACCTAATAAAAGTTGAGAAAAAATCACGAAAGAAGAAAAGAGTCATATTTTAATTTCCCGCAACGCGAATGGAATCGCGGAACAGCAAGTCTAGCCAGCGAAAAATCGCTTACAGGATTTCAATTAGATATTTAACTGTCGAAATGCGGTCACAGAAGAAGTGTAGAGCGAGAAAAAAATCCCGAAATGCGAGCTTTCCAACGCAGTTACGCGCCAGGACAGAAAACGAAACGCGACCTAGTTCCGTTTAAACAGCGGCCTGTGTACGCGTCCCCGCAGTTTCTGTACATGCATACACATTATCCGTGTAGCCCGCTGCAAACGAGACCGCACATCACGGTTTCCATGACTGGTCGACATATTCCATTTCCTTTTTCGAAATTTCGCCGCCGAGGGAACGCAACGATCCAATAATTTCGAATACTTAGAACCAGCTACGCGAGGCTGGTTATTTCACGAGGATTTGATTATTGACTGTTCCTTCGATGAAAATTTCAATTCTCGTGATAGCAACAACGTTATCGTGTCATTTATGGGCAGATGGTACTTTAGAATGGAGTTTAATACGTAGAAAGTATTAATGAGAATGGATGAGTTTCGACCTGATTTATGAGTCATGTCAAATTTGAGGAATAGTGTCATTCATTGGGCAAACTGTTATTTAGTGTCGAGTATAGAACAAGTAATAACGTATTGTTAACTATAGTAATGTTAACTATAGAAAAATTAAAAAATGTCCTCAATTCCTAGTTATATTCAAAAGAGTTTTATCTAAATTCTAAATGAATGAATTAAATTTTCAACTTGACTCTTTCAAACGTTTTTGCCTGAATTTTTATCCAAAAAATACCTTCTCATGAATGTATGTTCGTACTTTATAAATTGCTTTTCACATATGCAAAATATTTGAATTGACACGTGCACAAGCAGTTAGCAACAAATGGCTCTTATGTTATTAGATCCAACTGACAAATCTAACAAAACAGTAATGAATCAATGTCTATATATCATTTCATAAATCACTATTTATCGACTATATCGTCGTACGTCAATTATACATCAATTAGTAACTGAAGAAGTTCAGTAAATTATATTTTTTCCTCGTAAGAATAAATTAAACGCTTCCATATTTTTTTCTGTAGGCACTTTGTTCTGAACACTTAAGTGGTAATTATCTTCGATTCGTTTGCATTAAGTTTTTACTCAAAACCAAGGATATAATAACGAAACAGCTAATGGTTAATAATTGAAAGGATCTACGTTTGTTAAGGGCTGATTTATGCTACGGTGATTATTTAATGATAATATTCTAAGGCAGAATAAGCAAAGAGACGCGCGTTTTGTGTTTCTTAATTGCTAATTACAGCGCTTGGGAAATGCACTGCAGTGGCTAGAATCAGATGTACCTGAACACGTTCGCTAATACTACTGGACAGCGTATAATGCGTGTCGATTAAGTTCTTTGTATCAGGCAAACAGTTAGAAAATCTTCCTAATGCACAACGTATCCCGTTCCTTATCAGCTTTTATGTTATGAGCAAAAAACAATTAAAATGTCCCGCACGCTTTCAGTTATGCATTCAGTTTAACCCTTTTAAAAATAAAATTGACGTTCATGGTTCATGGGGTGTTGCACAATAGGTGTCAGAAATTTTAAGGAGTAGTTGTAGATGCTAAAGTAAGCAAAAATAAAGTTAGACGAAACTTTGTTTGGGGCTTTATTTACCAGTGATTAATTGCTAAAAATACACTTCAGACACTTGTGAAATGTGTCTGACTAGGGACTTATTCTACTGCCCACGTGCATTCGACAAATCAGGCACAGTGAAATGAGTATAATATGTCTAAGTTAAACACAGAGAAGCTAGTAGAATGAATCCAGTCATATACAATGAAGTTAGTAGAATAAATCCCAAGTCAGGCACAGCAGAGCTAGTAAAATAAGGTCCAAGTCAGACATAGTAAAGGCAGTAGTATAAGTCCTAAATCAGACACTGCTAGGCCAGTAGAATAAGTTCCAAATTAGATACAGCAAAATGAGTAGAACATACCCCTAGTGAGAGATACATTTCACGAGTATTCCAAGTGCTTCCTCAACAATTAATAATTCTACTTAATAACTCTACTAAATTTTCTTATCAGTATAAATATCATTAATAGAATATGTCTCATCTGTAAGGACTACTGTATACACTAACACTTCTACGAATTTTTATCACGTTTTTACTTTCCCCTATTATAATTTCTGACATCTGTCGACAAACACCCTGTCTAGGTTCATGTTTATGAATATTTTGTCTCATGAAAATAAGGTAGCATTATTTTTCCCTGGCTATTTAAAAAATCAACATGACATTTACATTACATTTCTTTCTATTTTTTGCATAAAAGAGGCTCCGAATTTGCAGTGCTTTTTGAAAGCAATTGCTTCTGGCAATGCTCAAACCCAAAAGTACTTTTCTCTGTAACTTTTTACATGAATTTAATAAAACCAGTTTTTAGATTTGGAACACTTAGAATCTTTTGATACGGAAAAATCAAAAAGTACTATACACAAAAAAGAAATTGAGGTTCCCACTTTGATATCCTTCCTCTACTATCATAATGAAAAATGTTTAGCATCAAAGTCGTTTCAAACGACTCGTAAAAACAATGTGAAAACAATGTCGTAATAAACTTTCCTTTGCCTGCAAACTTTGTTCGCGTTATGCACAGTTCCGTGATATTCAAAAACGACGGTGCAACGAACACTACGACCACAGAGGAAAATACCATAGGTAGGAAATCCTAAATTTTGTGTCAGCTGCGAATTTTTGCTCAAAATTGTAGCCTAACAATGCCTGCATATGCGCTGTTTTGCCTGAAGGTTAATAAAAGTATGAAAGTTCGCACGGTCGTTGTATTGAGCTCCCCTACTCTCAGAATCGTAAATTTATAAACGACAGAAAATAAATCTGTCATTCAATTACCCTAGTCTGAATTGCACCGCCTGATCGATGAATGCAATCATACGTTCTGCAAAAAAGCGCACATATAATGTCCATGAAAGAAAAATAATACGATGAATTTTTTGCTTGATTCACTTGGTATAATACGATTTTCCTGTATTTTCCTGCAAAGCATGTGCTTAATGAAGCTACATCGGAGTATTACTAGCGGACAGGAATAAATTTATTCATTTTTCAATTTGTTTGCAAGGAAACTCAATTTAAGGAAACGCATATTAGTTTTTCATGATGTCATACTTTCTTTTAAACATATGTATTTAATACACAATTTTCTAAACCTAAAACCATCTGCTTTTATTATTTTTATTATATTTAGTTGTTTTCTTCTTTTTTCTTGTAGAAAAGTTGTCTAAGTGATGTTTATTTTGTGACAAAATAAAGTTACTTAGGTTTAACAATAAAGCAATTGAAATACTAATATTTGAAATATTTTTTACTGAAATTTACCAGACACATAGCAATATTTTATTATCGCAAGCACAGTTAATAAGAATTCAATGCACTGCAACAAACATTATATTTTCCAAATTGCTGACTGTATCAAAGGGACCATCAACTGTAATTTGTAAAATGTACCCTCATAAGATGTATAATCGTTATTCCGTGCACATTCGCCCAAAACACGATCAAGATTCTGCATCACATTCTGGGTATTAATTTTCCAGTCTACATTCGGCTATTTGCAAGGGAAAGCAAGAGGATGATAACGAAGGGAGTGTCTACCAGTGATATATCGGCGAGGCGTATTAGCCTGATGAATCCTTGTATCAAAAATCAACTAATCCGCAATTAACGAACTCCTACACATCGCTGTTCACTTTGCATATTATTATATTGCACTATAGCTTACAGTAATCTATCTAATTAAACTGTGTTCAAACGTTCTAATTACTACCATAATATTTAAAATAAGTGTTACAGTGTTGGAAAATTCAAAATATTGCGAACATCGTTTCATTTGAATTTTAGACCGCAATAAATTACAGTATTTGGAAAACAACGCGTGATTGTGATTACCTGATGAAATAATAATGCATGATATTGCTAAATTAATAACTTGATGTTATTATTTTAGGTAAGCCGAAGTTAAGCCAAATTTGTCATCTGATTTATAATTTAAATCCTATTAAGCGTTAAAATAAATGTAAAAAGTGTAAGGTTCGTTGCGACTGTACGCGTTACAGAAAAAGTTTATGTAATTGATGAATAAGTTAAAGCTGTACCCGAAATACTAATAAACGATAAACTGACCACGTAGTCATTTATTCACGGATGACTCATGTTTAATTTGCATGTGTAAATACACGTTAAATATCAACGACGTTCCCCCTGCCTGGTGTAAATGTTATGTAGGTTGTAAACAGGTTCCCCCAAATAAAAATACATCAGGAAGCAGCACCTATCGCGTTCATGCCACTTAGCATCTCTTACACCAGGCGTATTCCGGTTTAGAAGGAAAGAAGAAAGAGACGGAAACAAGGTTAAATCCACTCGCGAGTTCCTTTCACAAAGCATGATTAAAAGTTTCAGACCGATTTACAGTGGAATGGCTTTTCCTCCTGAGGATACCACTCTGATATCAACTCGAGAGATCTTCCACAAATAACAATTGTAAGCGATTCTTGAAGTACTTTGTCATACTTGTTCGTTTCTTTCGCTTAACCTATAGTTAAACGTGCTACCTTCTTTGCTTTTGTAGCAAATATTTACTAAAATTCTAGAAATTTATTTAGGTAAATACGTTTTTAACACATTAACGATCAGATTGCAGTCTGCTCGAAATTTTTCAGATTATATACAATTACTTTTATTTTATGTACAGCTGCTTTCAATCGAATTTTCTGTTGATTCTACTTAATATAATTCTTCAATTAAAAGTCATGTTAAACGACAAACTGAGATGTTCATCGCGTGAATATGAAACATTTTTCTGATTTTAGAAACAATTAATAACTTTAATAAGCTAGTGTATGATCATATTATGCTTGGTATTGCGAAGTATCACTTGTGATACCAATCATATCCGTTTTAGAGAAACAGTGTTGTGATATGCTACCTTTAATATACAAGTCAGTCAAAGTTTCCACAGAAATTGCAAAAATTATGAAAATACGCGAAGATTTGCATGCATATTAGACGAAATTCGTACTAAGTACGCGGGAAAATTGAATTCATTTTGAGGCGGTTCTGCGTCCGCATAAAATGATAAAAGTTAGATTAAATTCTCATTAAAATGAAGCAGTTAATAAATATGTAGTATTTAATTAACTTTTATGAGTTCCAAACTACGACTAAGATAGTATTTATTACTGCTTCTTTTCTGCTAGTGAGATACTGTTACGGTGCTTCTTTTATAACCAAATGAAATACTGCCTCAACTAACCGTTTAAATTAGCATTATTCACGTTGCCTCTTATAAAGTCCAAAATTGAACGTATTGACTGAATAATTTTAAAAAATCAAAAATTTTGTTTTTCAAACGGAATTTTAGTTAACAGTAATTTTTCTTTCAATTAATGAAATCAAACAAGTTTTAATTTAAAGTAACAAAATAATTCAATCTATGTAAAATACCTGTATCAAATTTACACGACGAATTTATCTCTCACATTGTAAATACTATTTTTAAAAAAAATGATAAAACACTTCTACAAGGCGAACTGAAATATCAGGAAATCACTCGGAACGCAGATAAATCAAAAATATGTACAAAAATATACGGTTAATTTTGTATTTTTTACTCAACTATCTGATCCATGTTATCTAAATTTGTTGAACAACGTTAAATATCAATTTCTAAAGAGATCTGATCAAGTTGGATTCCTGAAGAACCTAACCGATAATAATAATTAGCTTGCAACTAATGGTCGATCTTGATTTCTGATCAGCGAGTGCACATCTGGTGTGCACTCGCCCAGATCCACTTCTCGAGACCCACTGAAATAAACGATCTTAACACATTCGCAGTGGATCTCGCGCCAAGCGTGTCAGAAGAGACAGGGGCTTACGCGTGAAACGCACCATGTGTGCAAGAGATAATTATCTGTGCACAGTGCAAAGTCGTGCCCTTCTGCTAGGATGAATTTGTTAAGAACTCCTGTGAATATTCGATGTTATTTCTCGTCACAGCTCAATAATACACTTACTATATTCCGCAACATTCTAAATTCTAAATGTGTTAAGATCACCAAAACGTTGACAAGTATTAAAAGCCTATTTATTTACAAGTGTGTTTAAAAAACATCGACTCGAAATCGTTATCGCGAGGACAGCGTTTCACTTTCTAAACTCTAATATCTGACAATTTCCTAATGAGTATGCATTGTTTTCAGTTGCATCGTGAGTGGGACAGCGTTGCACAATACCACCGATTACGTTCCTCTTTTTCGGTTGAAATAAAACCTCGAAGTCGCGCATTGTGTAACCGATCAGGAGCCGTGAAATTGCCACTTTGACAGAGGAACGTGCGTTTCAACGACTGGAACACACCGCTAATTATTTTATTTCACTCTGCGCGCCAGTAATGAACGTTGGTCGATCGTGTAACAGAGCGTAACGAGCCCGTGGCCGCGAACTTTCTAATGAGTTTGAACTATCGAAATAAATGAAAAGAATTTTAAATGCTATCTTCCCGATAGAAAATGGTTCAAGTTCTGATCAACTGGAGCATGAAGAATGTTTACGGAAGAAGAGGAAACGCCTGACTTGCGGTGGATACAAATTTTAATAATTTACCTTTAGGTAGTTCTTAGCTAGACGCAAAGGTCCAAAACTTCGTTCAAATTTCGAGGACCACTAATTTGGATTAAGAGAAACCCTTATGCAAAATGTAACATTGATTTATGATACAGTTATCGAGAAATACTCTATTTGTTGCCAAGAATGAGCGTGTAAGATCTTATTAATGATCATGGGATATATGTATATATATGTATAGTAAGTTCTCAATTACCTTTAGGAGTACGATGGTAGCCGATATTTGGGTCAGAAGTGACCTAGCTCTTTGGAGCCAGTCTCCATTATGGGAGGGTTAACCGACTTAACGCTGAATTCGGAACTGAAATGTCCTTTTGATATCTAATTACTAATTTCCTAAACTTCGTTAGGGTGTACTTAAATCACGATCGTATTTTACTTTAGTTGAATAATTGAAACCCTGAATAATAGACAAATGTAAATGATCAAGCCTTAGCTGTTAAATGTTATTTAAAACAACATATATGAAAGTATTGTCAAATAATATTGCACGTTTTAATTAAATATGCAGAATACCCGTTATTTATATTTTTCGTATTTGGAGTAAACAATTTTATACAAGCATACGCGATACGTATTATTTAAAAACAATACATGAACATCTTTTTATTCAATATAAAGATAAATACTGGTTCTAAAATTTAAAACGAAGCTTGATTTGGTAATGTGTCCCTGTATTGGTGGTTTCCAACGTAAATTATTATTTTATTAAATGCAGCATGGAGAAAATGCATTCGATTAATGAGCTCGTCTGTCGTTTGACTGCTCGTTAAAATAATATTAATAACGATCTTATAACAGGAAATTCATCAATTTCTAGCGATGCTTTGATTTAACGACCTACGTGCATCATTCTGGAAACTGTTCGACGCGGGGCAGAACGAAATCAGAGAAGAGAAAAAGAGTAGAAAGCTTCGGGGAACGTGACGAAGGAAAAAGTAACAGGAAGAAAACTGGCGAAAAATGGAACACCTGCGCGATATCGCGCGTCCTTCCGGTCAACAAGTCCCTATCACGTCGATAATATATGAGACTTCAAAGTTTCGAGCAGACCTCTGCCATTGATAGGATCAAGCAATTGCTATTCTGCCCAACGATGGAGAAAACCAGTACAGACCAAAAGAATTTTTGGTATGGACTGCTTGAAATTATAAAGAGACATCACGCAAGATTTTTGTAGTTAACTTTCATTCATAGAAGACACTTGTTATCGCGTATCTAAGTGTAGAGGTTGGCTGATTCTGATGGGACATATTTGCTGTTCCGATAAAACAAGTTTCCTGAAGGGATAGTACTGGTGGAGTAAAGAAGTAAGGAAAGCAATCAACCTAAGTGTCTCCTAGAATTTTTCGTCTCCATTAATCACCGATCTTCTGAAGTGTTCTTCAACCAAGACGAAGATTAATTGGGAGGGCCAGATATTGAAAGGAGAAATATTGCATTAGATGCCGTGTTAGAGTGAAGGTAACTTTTTTGATCAGAAGAAATTGAACGGACAGAAAACAGGCAATAGATAGTTGATAATAAAATATACTAAATTTATACATCGACTTATTATCTAGTGTGTCACCTTGTGGTATTTGCAATGTTAATGTAATTGATAAGCCTATAATCTTTCACAATTATTTATTTTTTGATACCTACCCTGTTGAATTTAGTAGTCGATAATACTAGTTATGTAAATATAAAGCGATATGACAGAAGGTTAAATACGACTTTCTTCCTGAAATTGCCTTTCATAAATAGATAATAGTAGTGAATGAATACAACTTGTTAAAAAATGGGGTCAAGGCTTTAAGGGCTTATAGTATTCATCGAGAGGAGTAAAAAGTATCAAAGATAGTACAAACTTTATTATAGTAAATGTTCGATGTGGCTACCTTCTGTTGCAATGCAAAGCTCACATCTACTAGGCTCACTACTATTCTTATAACTGAGCTTAATACTACAAAAAACTGAAAATTTGTATTACGTTTGAAGCTATGACGTAATCTTTGTTGATGCTACTTCGATAATCTTGTTTTGACAACCTGGAAAGTACTTCTGAATCAATTCCCCTATTTACATTCAATGCGTCCTGGAGAAACTCATTTACGGTATGGAATATACGCAGACAATAAAAGTCAATTTTACGTCGAAAGAATTGACTTTAGGACCTATGTTGATCAAACGTTTTTCATTCCGCTTGGCGAGTACTATAAGCCCTTAAGTCTTGAAGTTTTTATATTGCACATTTTATAAAGCATAGCTTTTATATTGCACACTGTATCTGAACGTCGATTTCTATCTTGTTATAGATTTTTCAAATATCCAAAAAATGTGATAACATTATTTTAAATAAAACAGAACAAGACTATTATCCAAAGTTCATTAATTTAGCAATATAACAGTAGCTAAGAGCTTTGCATTAGCAAATAGACATTTAATATCAAAAGGTCTTTAACGTGTGACTCACCATCGGTGACTCAATCTTCTAACTCATAGATTTCACAAGTTCTCACCTGAAACAAAAAAAAAAAACATTATTAGATAAATTAATTCAATATTTGCCTTGAGACTTCAAATAGAAATATATAATAATTAAAGGTTCTTTTTATCATTTTTGGGACGAAGAAATGTATTTTCCTTCCTTTGTTTACCATGAACTTATCTGTGACTCAGGCAATTTATATATAAAATACTGATAAAACCAACTCCTAGGCTATACAAAACGGAGGGTATTAAGGGAGAACGCTGAAGATGCAAAACGCACTATCGCGAAGCACGATGCAAAACAGTCCAATTGAGGATACATTCATTACCATAATTTCAGCATTTCCTGCAACTCTTTTTGTAATAGGTGTCACCAGCACGCAACGCGCCAAAGGACCGCCAGCATTTTCAACGAGTGAGAGAGAATTTGCATGAAAATTTCGTAACCTGCTGTTTTTTCCATCAACGTACGAACGAACGCCACGCGCAAAGATGTTATATTTTTGCGAATTCCGAGCTAAACTCGAAAATACGATTACTAAAGAAAACACGAGCCTTCTATTCTTTGACCAAATAGAACAAGGATAAGAAGCGTTCTATTTGGTCAAGAAATTTTTAATTTAGTTCTGACAAATTTTTGAGACACTGCAAGCCACTCAAAAATTAATATTTCCATCGATTTCCTTAATTTTTGAATATCCCTTCCACGTGGTTAATCTAAATTGCAATGACACTTCACACAATGCAATTGCTTTATGGATTATGGAAAGAGTAAGTATTTTAAAAATTTGAATATTACGCGTCTCGATGTGATTTTCACTTTAAAACGAAATATAGTAGTTTATGTTTTAATAACAAAATCGACAGTCACAGAATTTGTGGAATATGTATAAGAAAAAAGAAAATTAAAGCTACGAGCTCTTGCAGCATTTGAAACACTTTTTCGACAGACACCAGCTGTCGCAGGTTTAATACAAAAGGTTAAAAGCAAGTTTCTTTCATTATCAGAGGACAGTGACACAATTTCAAGTTTTTCCTTTCTTTTTATAGTACAGTTCCATTGTCGTTTGACTTTTCGAGCTAGTGCGTCGGTCGAGGAGAAATCGAATGCGTTGCAAAACCATCGATTTATCCTTGCGCAATGCTTGCTGTTCCGCGATAGTAAATTGAGACACCGCGCAGAAATAGTGGGACTGGAGTTAATCGTGTGTTTATTGTTAATTCAACAAATATTGTGAATGGTTGTAACGACAAGTTCTAAGCAGAACGTTTGATTTACGTGTTTGATTACGTGTTAATGGCGAATTAGATGAATGAATTATTGTTTACTCTTATCGTGGTACACAGAAGCGGAGCTTTATGCTAATGTCTAAATAAGCCATCAAACGTGATATTAGGAATCGTGTTATGACCTATGAATTGGGTTCATTGAAAACTGCATTGTGATATCGTTTTATATACAGTTTCTTATCACGAGCTTTTGTATTCTGAGAAACCATGTACTTAAGTACTTGTTGCTATCAAACGTTTTACATGTTCAATCTTTTTCCATGTTTCCCGCCGTCTAATCTGCCTTATGTTCATGAGTCATGGTTCCAGTAATTATTCAGATTAATAGATGATAACATTTGGTTTGTCTTATAAGTTGTCTACATTAAAATTCTTCTGAACCATTTTGTTCTGATTTTCATTCTTTTACGATTGCGTTTTCGGAACTACTGTTAATGCGTATTTAACAGAGCTTCATTAAATTAATTCCATGCCAATCAATAACAATTTGCGCACATCGTCAGCTTAATTTTCGTGTACTCAAAGTAGTACTTACAAGTCTAAAATTCATTTTGTCCAAACGCCACCAGGACCAATTTAATCTTGTTTGATTATCAGAAATGAAGCCAGCAGCTTCATGCAATTTAATTTAATGATGAAAAACAATTTCCCGGAAACTCGGTTTATTAAATTAATAGCACAGTAACTGTAACGACCTGTGTCACTCCCCAGATTAATTTATTAGTAAAAAATTATGACTGTGAAACATATATGCTTGAAAAGTAATTTGACCCTTGTTTCAGGGTGTTCGTCCATAAAAATGAAATTTTCATTTTTAGTACTAATGGAATCTAATTTTTTACAACTTCCATTTTCTAATTAGTACCAAGATATATGCAGCTTTTCCTACAAGTTTTTAATTTATTTCATCTACAAAAATGAAACTGCGCACGCTCTGAATTTCATTCAATTAAAACATATCTGAAAATATTAAATTATAGAAGAGACTAATATTCCTTAATTTCCTTGTCTGACTGCAAACATAGTTTCTACTTCTCAAATTTCCAAACTGTATATATTATTATATCACCGTCTACTCTTGTTAAAATTCCACCAATTCCAATTTGGAATTAAAATTCCAAAATCGAAGGTTTTTCAGCCCATCCACCTACAAACATCTTCAGCCAATAGTATTTAATCATCATACAGCTTTGCTCAAGTTTTACACAACGAAAGTCAGATCTCTTTCGAACTCTATCGCGAAAACACCATCCAAGTGTCTTCCTGCATCTTATACTAGCAATAAAATTTTACTAAAAAACTATCTAGTCGCGTAAAATTAATTCGACGTACAACCGCGTGCATTTCGTATGCATCAATCTGCATACTATCGCTCTGCAAAAGCACATGAAAACTGGAGTCGACGACTTGGGATGCCTCCCCAGTAAGTGTTTGAAATTTCGACAAGAACCCACCGTCGTTCTCCAAATTCATAACGACGCAAATCGCGACGACAACGCTCAACAGGAATTAAATTCCCCCGAAAATTACGACTGCTCGAACGCAAAACGAAATTCTTAAGCTGCCGCAATTTAATCGGAGGCGTCGCTCGGAAGCAATTTCTTCGCGACTCGGTTCACCCGTCAGAAACGATTCCCCCTTTCCATTAATTGAATTCAGTCGGCATCGAGCGCGCGTCAACTGCCTCGTTCGGGCAGTTGGTAACAACGGTTGACCGATGAAATCGGGCGTGCGCCTCGTTGTTCCTGGTTTTCGTCGTTAGCGTAAGTTAGGCCCACGTCAAATGGCCGATTTTACAGCGGCTACCGTCGTAATTCAGTCGACAGCCCAGAATGAATGCATCCCTTACCGCGCTGTGACACACGCAACGGGCAACATTAATTTTCACGATTCACGGGCGCAGTCAATGCGTAACTTCGTTCCGCCTGGTTTCCCCTTGCATTACTTCATTGGCCCGCTCAATTTCGCGAATTTCAAGGGGTCGTGTTTTATCTGGCCAGGATTGAAACCAACAGGCGAAACGGGGGCGAAATGAAAAAAGCTTTGCAGCCTTGATTAACCGTTTTTCGCCAAACGCACTTTACATTCGATTCAATGTCGATGAAGTGAAACTGATGGTAGTACCTTTTTCACTTTTTCGGGAACGAACTCGGGAAAGCTGCTCAGCCGAATTTCGCGATGATTTTCAGCTTGAAATCGGAGGGGTTATTGAAAATTTATTAGGAACGCTGGTTATTTTTTTTTATATTGTTAGGATAATACTGTAGAGGGTGCTTCTGTGTTCAGTAACCGTTCTGTTGCATTGTGTAACTTTGTGGGGTGATTCTAGAGGGCACAATGAAACGAAAATCAAGAATAACGATTTCACGTTGGAAGCTTCGTTTGTTGGTTATAGGCGTCTAAAAATCTAGTGGAAATCACCAGAAATGAGCTCGCGCGGAGGCTTCGAGCAGTGGTTGTCCGCGTGGCAGTGTAGGTCACTCATTATCGATCTCCCTCATTCCTTGCGTCAGGGCTACACTGCCATGCGGATAACCACTGCTCGAAGCCTCTGCGTGACTCATTTCTGGTGATTTCCACCAGATCTTTAGACGCTTATAACTAACAAACGAAGCCTCGAACGCGAAATCGTTATTCTTTATTTTCGTCTTATTTTAGTGTCTAGAATCACCCCTTAAAATTACGCCCTGCTGCTGAGAAACAACCTGTAGAATGTTCAATAATAGATATCAGTGACGTTCTTTGTTAGTAACACACGCCGACAGTAGAAATAAGTATCAAGTCAGACACATTTCACACAAACCCTAGAGGCTTTTATAATAATTAATAACTTAGGTACGAAGTCTCAAACGCAATTTCCCCATTCTTAATTTTTGTTCTATTTTGGCATGCAGAATTACTCATTAAAATTCTGACACCTATTGTCGATTACCACGTATAAATAATCAAATGATTTAAATTTTCATACTGAACATAAATATTCATTTGGATATAAATGGAATTCGAAATTTATTGAAATATGAGTATTCGAATATCTCATTACAGAATTCCACGGCGAAAATTAAATAACTAAAATTGCTAACAAACAACCTCCGGCGGAGCAACTGTAGCGGACAATTTTCCACTTCGTGCAGCAAACAAGTTCCATCATTTCTTTCTCTGTACAGCTTTATATACATAGACGAGACCTCTGGCGGTAATTACAAGGAATTATTGCAATAATAATCGACATTGCAGTAAGTACTAGAGTACTTTCATCACCGCTGCACTGTCGGCGGAATTTTGACGAGGAAAGTGTTTATCGTTTCACTAGAAACGTGAGCGGATCGTGGAACGAGAATTCAGATCGCTCGATAATTGCAATGACACGAATGCAGCGATCAAATGGCCCCTGGCACTTTTAAGCCGATTTCTCACGGGGCAAGGTATTTCGCTGACGGTACTGTTGATGTAACACTGGTCAACGGGTTATTCGACCAGTCGATGAATTCATAACTCCTGGCCCGTGTAACTTTGCCCGAACTGTTCAGGCTTGTGTCACTACCACGTGCGACAACGCTCTATCACATCAATTACAAACAATTATCAAAACGGATCTGCTCTTGGATCGATATATATGTTTAAACAACAGCAACACACGAAATGTGTTGTGTCTTAATTGACGCACAGTGGTTTACGTAAAGGATGTTTTTGGGAGGACTTTACTTCTAAAATTGATTCTTTACTTTCTTGTTTTGCTCAGAATGGTTTTATAATACTTTCAAATTATCTGAGCTTATGTTGAATACTTTGTTAGAATTTTATTTCTCTATTTTTAATTGCATCTATTGTGTCCAGTAAATCTACGATGAACTGAGATGTTTCGAAAAGCTAAAACAATTAATTAAAAATTCTAAAAATTCTGAATAATTTAAAATTTCGTGATTTACCTATATTGGACGCAAAGACGAAGGATTATAATTCTCTTAATCTCACAATTAGGAAAACTTGAACTACATCTGTTAGAAAGTTTCTGTGAAACCTATGCATTTCTGGTTTTTAAGTATACAGTGTGTCAACAAAGTATTTGTATACCTAAATTTTGTGTAATCATTTTATTTAAATAAAAGATACTATAATAAAAATAATTTTATACTTCTTTTTACACTAAAGAATATTCCACCATAAATTTAATATACCCTTACTATTACGCCCAGTAGTTTCTGAAAGAACCTACATATTTTATACAGCTAATAACGATGATGATTATTATACGTGCCACTTGGTTTGTGAACTTGAATTATTTCTTACTCCCTACACTGCCAGTAGTTTCACCTTTAGCGATTTTATTACAAGCGGTTTCTAGTTAGTAGGTAAACCTTTTTGCGACACAGGTGTGACGGATATCGCGCCGCATCACGGAAACAATTTGCGTCGGTCATTAAACCGAAATCAAGGAACGAAAGTAGAGTATTCATTTTCCACAGGACAGGGTTAAACGAGTGTAACCACCATGGTCGGCGTAAGTGTATGCTATCGTCGTGATGTACCATCAGCCACGGCAAGGAGGGCCAGAAAATGATAGCTGCTCGTAATTACGGGGCTAGACCTCAAAGAGATAAGACGTGCTAGCTTTATCTACTGTCTAACGATGTGTCCCTTTTTCTACTGTCGCGGAATAGATATTTTAGAATCGATCGAATCCTAAAAACGTTCCATACATTTGTATAGAGATAATACAGAGTGTCCACGCTGAAGCAAGCCACCTAAATATCTCCTTTCGTTCATACGAAAATTGTCACACGAAAATTAAGTGAAGTTAAGCGAGCATGGAAGGGGGAAGTAATGAAAAGTGGCACTGAAAATAAATCAGTCTTAGACTAAGACTCTTAGTGCGAGTTATCGGGCGCTTATCGCCTGGACTATCATTCAGAATCGATGGACAAGAAACTTCAACTGGGTCAGAGTAATGTAACTCGGCTTTTAGGGCCGGATGTGGAAGGATTTGCCAGCGAAATGGGGGACACACGTGTTTACACTAATACGAGCTGACATGGATTGGAAATTATAACACGCTGGACACACGTCCGTTCCAGAATATTCATGAAATTATATTGATTTATACTCGGCAGCGGATTATTTAGGGTGGAACGTCGAAAATCGGAGGGTATTGTTGGATGCATCCAAGCAAGATAACCGCTTATTGCGGTGCATCCTAGACTCTCAGTGCGACCATCGATGCATGAGTAATTTTTCTTCCGTTTCTAATGAATGTTTAGAGTGACACCAATTGCATGAGTTGTCATCAACTTCAATTTTAGCCCTCTATGCAACCTTCTTTTTCTTGACGCCATTTCCAAACTGGATTCATGCAGTTTTTTCTATTTTTTGTATTTTAAAAAATCACTGAAATTCTTAAATACTCTCCTAAGTTTCTAGAATTTTATCTGATAGTTCTTATCGCTGTATGTTACCTTATGTTTCTTAAAGAAGACAGGGAAGAATTCGAAAACAAAAATTGTCTAGATTGTAAATGACTCAGGTTGCAGACGGAGGGTTAAGGAATCTTATACAGCTCTTGTATATATGTTAGGTCATGAATCTATAATAGATAGTTTATTTCACCATGTATTTTTATATCATGTTACTTTCCCACGAGAAAATTATCTCAAATTCCCGAACCCAACATATACCTAGATCTGTCTACCATCATTTTCATTAAAAAAATAGACTTTTTAACAGCTTCATACGACGTACGTTTCATAATATCCTAATTAAGTAATTCTCTTTATTATTCAGTTACAAATACTGCAAAATGAAACTGGTGCATTTCATTTCCTGGAAAATAATTGTTGGCAGTTGTGTCATTGCTTTTCCTAACCAACTGTGCAATATTAAGTAGCGCTTATTCCCGTACTAACAAAGGACTTCTATAAAGCATATTACTTTCTGTAGTATCAGAGATTCTTAAGATCACCCACGAATAGCACGAGGAATTCAAAGATTTCAGCATATTCACAAAAATTACACGCATGCTTGTTCCTTTCATCCAGTCCAGTACTAATAAATCCGGTTTAGAATTCACTCGTGAGAAAACTGTGTGACGAAATTCGTGGTACGCGCTACAGCGAATGCAAACGCGAGTGATGATTAATGAAAAAACTTTACTTCGCTGAAAAACCCTGATGATAACATCGACAGACAATTTTGATGTTTCGGGGGACGTCGGTAAAATTTTCTGCGGAAAAATTTGATCAAGCCAGGGAAAATGGGAAAAATCACGCGAGCCACGATCTGTTTTCTTCGGTTTCTTTTACACGCGTGTGACATACAGTGAATGCATGAATACCGCGACGCGATATCACTCTGTTTGCGCGCTCGGTTCTAATGAAATATTCAGAACACGATGCGAGGCTAGGTGAGCGAGATAACGCTTTACGAGAGTTTCTTGGAAACTCTTTTTACCAATAAAAATATATTTATATTTGTAAATGACCCGACTCTTGTCGAGCTGCATCGTCAGCGCAAGATAGCGCCTGAGATATTACTTTTTTATTTCTCTTCCTCAACTGTTGATATTTTCAAGCGTGTACTGCCTCTGTCTTCAACTTTTCCTCCGACGGTCCATGAAAGACGTCTTATCATTGGTTATGTCAGAGCAGAAGCTGGCTCACTTTATCTCACTTTTTTATTCTATTTATCTTTTTGGTGGGATGTAAGAGTGGTCGCGAAAATGTAGAATATAAGCTGCTATAATATTGAATTTCGATTTGGTTTGGACTAAGAGTATTCTTAATTGGATTTTATGAATGTTATATATGTATATTTTATACATTATTTTTTGTGGAGCTTTGTATGTAAAATTATGAAGACAAGTTCAGATAGTAGAAAATTATATAGGGATTAAATGATTATTCAAATTTACCTTGAATACAATTTTACGTTAAACAAAACGTATGGGAAACATCATCAGAAATGCCCTGCGTATTTAATTAAATATTTGTTCAATGCAGTCAGGAAGCTAAAAATAGAAAGGTGAAATGAAAATAAGATAATGAGAGAGATACCTGAATCATTTCAAATTCACAGACGATTGACGAAAGAAATTAAAAATTAAGTTGCCTAATTTAATCACCGCTTTAAGACAGAAACTTCAATAATCTGCTCCAAAATTACAATTAGTTCGGGATCGTAAATGGATTATTTAATTACTCCAATTTTAGGCATTAATTAAATGTGATAATTGCAAGGAATTAGTTTAATTTGCACGGGCGTTTTCGAAAATAATGACGTTTCTCTAGCGAATGGATCCGCCACTAGAGATAATTATCTCTTTCAAATAAAACGCAAATTACTGTAACCCGACGAAAACGTCGATTTCGCTCCAGACTTCGACTTCCGAATTTTCTAAAATATCTCACTCAGCACTTTGTAGATCCCACTTTGTAAACTTTATCAAATTGTTTTACTCCCTAGATATGAATATTTCACGATCAAAAGAATATATCTAAACTATTTTCACTATCTTACAAATTTGCAAAGTCTCATCAAAATCGGTGTTGAATACATAAGTAATGTCCCTTGTAAATGCCCAATTATTTATGGACAGTAGTATACAAATAGAAAACTATGTTCATCGTTAGTATTATTACATTATTGAACATTATTTGAGAGTTAAATACAGTAACGATTTCTAGCAGATAAAGACGAGATAAATGTAATGAAACAATGACCTACTTATGCTGTTTCTGCGTTTCTGCATTCATCATTGAACATGTATTTGTGGCGGTAACCTGTGTGAGGTACTCTACGTGCACGTACTTCAAAATTCGATTACACGTAGGATAGCCTTTAATGTTATCAAACAGATCGTAAATGCGTAACACATGCACATCTATACTGTATAACCTTCTCAAGGGATACAATTCACGCTCCAACTATTCATACATGTCGGAACACACTCATGAAACAGATCGAAGCGATACTGTTCGAAATGGAAGACTAGATTAATAGCCATAGAATAACATGAACGTTACTCATATTTTACTATTCTTCTAAATAAAATGACTTGTAATAAGTAAATGTTAGAAATTGAAAATTTATAGGTACACACAAGCAATCAATGCTTTAATTATCCTGACAGTTTTTAACCTACAAAGAAATCTCGTAGCCTCTATTAGAGGTAGGAAATAAAATCATAGAGATGTGAGCTATAAATCGCTATTCTCATCAAGCCTAGTTTGCATAAAACCACAAAAAAGAAAGCAATTAGTGAGACACATTTCTTCGATTGCTCTTTGACATACTTTCGAGAGCAATTATTCGTCAGAGGTAAAAATGATTATCTTTGTAAAAATACACAACGAATAGAAGCAACCAATTTGCCCGAAAATTCAGTCATAAAATTGTTTCAACCAAAAACTTTTCAAACACATTTTTCGATAAAATATTCAACAATCATCATTCAATAAGCTGGCTGGTTTAAATCAATTTCAGACGCAGTGAATGTTTCACGACAGAGGCCACAGGCCGCCGATATTCTCTGTTTTTTGGCGGTCACGCGTCGGTCGACCGATCGAATTCTTGCGTACGATTCGCACGTGTGTCCACATAAATCGTGCTTGTGTGTGTACGTAGATATAGCGTGCAGCACCTGCAGAGTCTAAATATGCGAACGAATATGAGTCTAGCCAGGCTAGGAAAAATGTTTGCAAAATGCTTGGGGGGTTGAGTTTCAATATGTGGCCCAAAGGTCTTCTTCCACGTGGAAAACCTCATCTGCCGCAATATCTTCTTCCTTATTCTCGAGCTCCTCTGGCTGAGGAATTCGAGCTTTTAACCCTTTCCCTGAGAACTCCTTGGTCCTTGAAACGAGAGGGAGGATCATGCGACGTAATGATCGAATGAACACAGATCTAGTACATCGAACATGTCTCTGAAGGAGTCCAGGATGTTCCAGATGAATTCGAATAAATTAGTACTTGGAGAAATAGTATACGCAGTGATGGCATGTTTTCTTTTATTATTATAAAGCTGAAATAAGTATACCTATAACTTTGCTACTGGGGATATTGTTTGTATATTGTGTGATAAAGGAGGAGCCATATGAGCTCTCCTGTTTCCCAGTATATCATATTATATTATACTGCACATCATCCCGAAAGTTGATGTCTACATACGATCGCACAAGACAAACGAATTCGACCTTCAACCAGAGTCTCAATAAAATATGGAGGAGGAGCAGTTTCCCCATTGATCGAAACGAGTGCAACGTCTGAGAAAGTGGATTCTTGCTGCAGACATAGGTCACGTTGCTCTTCGAATTCGATATAAAACGGAATTACAGTCCCCCGAGAGATCAGGCGTCTGTAAACATTGGTCAGGTACGTGCTCAAGCTCTGTTTGACGATATTGCCTTACTTGTCGAAAGCAACTCGTCCGATCAATCGGCTCGATCCATTGTTTGACACACGAAAGCTGCTACTTAAGCACGGCTTTCAGCCTCGAGTGCTGTTCCAGCCGCGAGTACGACGCTCGTTTTCCAGTTTCCTTAAGACAAAGCAGCGCCGACTCTGTTTTTCCTTCGACGTCGATTGCGCCGTTCGAAAGGGCAATCGTTCCCTCGATTCTTCCGCTCCAAGTGAGCCTCAAAACGAATTTAGACTTCATCGCGGATGATTCGCTCGCAGTGGAAAGTGTGAACATTGTTTCCATCTGCGCTCTATCCAAAATCACCATTGAAAATGAACAGTGATCCAAGAAGCCTCTACTTTTGAACATGACATCTTTTCAACTTTCCCTCGCTTTAAAATACACACTGTCTGGCGTGTATTGTAACATACAGGACAAATTTCAAGCAAATCGATAAATGTCAAGGAAGCAGTCAGAGGTACATGTCATGTTTGAAAAATACATAAGCAAATATCTAGCATGCACTACCACTTCTGACGCCATTTTTATCATGTTTGTACGACAGCTTGAACTCAAGTTACTTTTGAGTTCAGACCACTTGGATGCAAATAACTTGACTCGTGTGAACACGAACTTGACATCAAGATGCCTGAGTACAAGTGGTTTGAGTTCAAGTAATTTGAATAATTTGAACGAGGCTTTAGGAAATAACTGCAAATAGATGTAGACTTTTCAGGAAAATAATCAAATTTCGCTGGACATGGACGCCCATGCACGGCTGATTTTAATGGACCGCAAAGGGTTAATTAAAAAATCGTACAACCACACGAAACAGTGATATTTCTCTGTAAACGTCACTGTGGCCACACGTGTGCACCGTGTTCCCGCAGACGCGGCATTAAACACTGTGGTCACTCGCGTGTGCACGCACCGTGCTATCCATAAAATTAGTCCCGATGGACTAATTTTCGTGTTGTTTTCATGCTCGATACCAGGGACCAGGGTGGCCGCGTGCAAATTGCGCGTCGCAGCATGCACTTCCTTTTTTATGCTTAATGTCTCCGCGGTCGCATCTGTTTCGACGTAAATTTCTCGATTTACGCCGACTGAAATGTGTCAAAAAGTTGTTCGAATTTGACAACTCTGATTTCATTGAGAATATCTGACCGAATATATACGCCAAACGTGAAAGGTTGAAGGCTGACATTCGGTTATCGTTGGAAGGACAGGAATTACGTTTTATTGGAAACAAGATAAAGTGAATCTTTCCTGAAAATGGAACAAAAGTTTGACAATTTTATTGAAATAGTTACTTTATTTACTATGCTTAACAGATTTTCTCTCAGTTTTATGAAATAGTATTATAGTATGATGAAATACTATTAAAATACCTTAAATATCTGATACATCACAAAATTAAGCAACTAGATTGCGATTTCGAAGACAATTTTGTAAAATATTTAAAAAGTCACCTACTACATAAGTGATCTTAGAATCTAATAAAATAGAATTTGGTAAATAGATACTATCAACTAGATTGTCAGTGTCTATTTAATTATTACTCTTGTAGAACACTAAGCTGTCACTAAAAGTATAGAAACAAACTATGAAATAGTCATTTAATGCACAAATGGTATTACAGGTCTTGTTTAGCAATAGAGACAATAAAACCATAAAATGAGGCTAACGAACACAAGACATAAGAGCACATACATAAAAAGAATATTTCCTTCGATAATATAATAATCAACACTGTTAAACCACCCTGTACGTTTCGATTCAAAATGATCCAGAAAAATGGGTTTATATTTCCCCTTCAGAAGCGAGATCAAAGGTGCCGCGCTTGATCTATCGCGGAAAGAGTGTTGAAGACACAGAGAACCGATGTCAGGAGCAAGAAAGGTTAATGTGTAGCCGATGCACGTCGATGCATAATAGGTTAGCATATTAGAAGATAGAGAACGACGTTCCTCTAATGGAAGTACGCGAGGATGCACTTTCATGTTTGACAAACTTTTTTGTGCCGCATCCAGGAAACTAACCGCAGAAATAATCTCTGCTTTTTATGCGCAGCCCCGCGCCTCCTGCGTTGCTTTACGCGACATTCATTGCGTTATTTGCATGACAAAAAAAGTTTAAATTACACGGAACGCTAGTTCGCCATATTAGCGTGGAACGAAAATGGTGGACAGTTCTTTCACGTTGATCCCTACCCGTTTTCTGGTTTCGATTTATTAATTTTTTGTTCGACTTTGCAACGAGATTCAATGGAATCGAGTAAGATCATGCATAGGTGCATCGAGTGGAAAATGGAAAATGTTTTTCGTTTCTACGAATGACTGCAGGGACAAAAAATTACGCCAATTCTGCTTTACACAGGCAAGGTAAAATAGCTTAGTTCTTGTCAAGCTACCATGCTCGTATTTTTCGGCTGTGCTAACCTTACCCTAAGTGATGTCATCTGATGACCTACTACTGCCAAGCCAAAACGACTGAAGTCTTCGACCATTGTGATGTTAATTTCTTTTTCGTGTGGGTTTGTTACACGTTATGTAAATTTACAGACACACTTGCACAACGAAACTAGTTTAAAGTACTGACCACGTTAATATAGTGTCATTTGCTTAAGTGACTCCAGATAAAAATATTACTTTGGAGTAACTGGTATAGTAATTATGGAAGCATAACGAGATTCAAGAAAATATTTAAATATTCTTGAGAATATGTCAGGGAAAAGTAAATGCGTTATCGGACAACAAAGCTATCAACATGATAATGTCGCAATGCACACAGAACGCGTAGCAAAGGAGAAATTTTATGAAAATTATGTCTCCTGCTTTAAATATTGTAGAAAATGTATGGGGATGGCATCCTGAGTAACTTTACTGTAATATAAAAATCGTTCCAACCTTACCAGTGCTATTTAACTTTAATACGATAGAATTTAATATTCCAGGAGTAACAATCGACGGCGCGTAAAAACTGCAAAAAGTTGATCAAAGAACCTCGATATTCCTAGAAGCATCATAATGGGAAAAGTTTGTTTCAGTCTCGCGTTTATTACAGGAGAAATTACTTCTCATATTTAGCTTCAGCCGTGGCTAAGTTTCGGGAGGTTCTATTAAAAAGTTCCTGCGTCTTGTCTGCGAGATAAGGTAATGTAACGAACAACTCCGATGATTAATACACTGTCAATGCATCCAGAGGCAATGGTGATGCGACGATATGAAAAATCTCTGACGCTGAGGGGCGAAACCACGCGAGGAGAACTCTTGATCGCAGGATTGAACTTTTGACGAAGTTACCCGCAGCGACGCATAGGATTAACATCAGTGAACCACCAAGCCAGGGTGCAGCTTATGAAGCTTATGACCAAGTCGAATGAATTTGATAATCTCAGAAGTTTCGAAAGTTTCAAGACGCAAGTGTTGTACCTTATGGTCGCATCCACTTCTGAAATTTCGACCTCGAATAACGGAGAAAACTGCGATACCACTCGTGAATCTGTGTTCGTGTAACACGGTTGCTCTCAACGTACCACGTTAGAAGAAACTTTACAGAATGCTATAGGAAAATCGAAGGAAGTCGTGAAAGAAGCAGATTAATGTCGATATATCGGAGATCAATATCAGTAGTATACTTTTAAACTGTGTTTCTGTAGAAAAATTGTAGAAGATTTTGGAAACGAATATTTGAAAATATAGTTGCACACCAAAAACAATAGTGGTTATAGAAAACTGTGGTGCATGATATAATATAATATGTTTAAATATAGGTACATTTTAGTGTTGTTAAAGAAAGTTGATTAGACGTATACCCATGGAAATTTAGGTTTAGAGTTTAGACCCATCGCAAGTCGATAAATCATCTCACCCCAATTTCTTCCAACTCACAATAAATTGCCTCATCTTTTAGCAAATCGCCTCCAATTCATACCAAATTATCTCAACTCACATCAAATTGCCTCATTTCCTACTAAATCACCTCAACTCAGTACGTCCTTCTTCAGCTCTCTCAAAATTCGATTCATTTCGTCCTAACTCAATCCAGCGCACTCAAAACCATTCTAAATCATTCTAATCCCTTTCAAAGCTCAAAAAGATTAACGTTCGTAACTAAGCCACACATACCTCAACTTATTATTGTATCTACAATGAACTGTGACTGACTCCTTAACGCTTAATTATTTTTCGTAACACCTCAGCCCCGCTGCCGATCAGAAACGACAGATTTCTTCAAACTGCCAGCCCCGCAGCTCGCCATTAACTGAACATAGAAGCCTCACGCGATGGCGCGTGGTCGGCAGCTTGTAGAAGGTCCCCATCACGCGCTGACGCGTGATCGGCAGCGAACAGTAATAAAAAGTCCACGTGATATCACAGGTGTGGGCGTGAAGGGATTAATGGCAACCCTTTGATTAAATTTTTTGCGTAGATACTGAATATTACACTCCGAAAGAAATTTCAATCAAATGACCAGACTTAACAGCAGTGAAACACGTGTCAGCGTAAATTTTCGCCAGCTCTGCGAATCTGCACACGTGCGAAGGGAAACGAGAACGCGAACTAAGCGTGTGCGCGGTGATTTGGTCCGCGAGCGAGCGCGTGTTGTCGGCCGCGCCACGTGAGTCCAATGTTGAAATACGAATTACATAATGCATGAGTAAGAGCGTTGATTTCCTCGACAAGCGACAGGGCGGCAATGCAGTTTTAAAGGCGACGACATCTGACTCATCCTGGCTGTTGGCCCAATCGGCTACCGCTGTTCGAAGATCGATCTCCCCTGTGGATCGATCGACGCGCTGGGAAATGAGACGGCGCGAAGAAAAATGCTAATTCCATCAACTTTTACGCCCTTCAGTAGAATTGAAGCTTCGATTCCTCGATGTATTTAGAGTCTCGAGGAAATGGAATTCGTGACAGAATAAATTTACGCCCTGTCCGCTCCTGTACGAGAAAGTGATAAACCGTTTTAACTGGTCGAAGACTACGAACCCCTTTCCATCTGTAATTTTAAATTCGAGGTAATTAAATGTACTGATTGAGAACTAATTCTAGATTTCTTTGTAGATAAAGTTACAGATTTCACGAACTGTTGCCGACCTGTTGTTTATCCATGAAATGCTTAAGTGTATTATGTGTCTGACACTGGTTAAATGTTTCACATTTTACACGCCAAAGAAATCCCTTAGGGACTCTGATGTTTTTTATATTGCTCCTTATCGATTGTATCTAGATTCAAGTAACTGTATCTATAGATTACGTATGCTTGCTAATAATTATCGACATGTAATTGATTTTTTTTATGGTAGCATAGAACATTTTAAGAACTTTGTTAAATTCATTAATAAATAAAAGTCAGACCCTTGGTTTTAAGGGGTTGCAGTGGCAGGAGTGTATTAATCCTTTGATAGTTTATCCCAAGTAAGACTCGAGCATAGCGTTAAGTATTGATTTGTTTACTCGGGCATAGCAAAACGTCGAAAATAAAATAAAAAGAGAAACATAGCTTTTTATATTCACTACAATGCATAGAAAAACGTTAAAAAATAAAAAAAACTTTTATACGAAAATTTGCAATTTTATTAAACTATTAGAGGATTAAAGTTAAAATCGAGACATAGCATTTTAAAGTAAAGATTTCAGACTTTAATTTTTTTAAAAATCATGATCCTGTGACCATTTTTCACGAAGTTATTATCCAGTCATGGTCAGCCAATTTTTGCTCAAAATTTATCTATACCATGATTCTTTTGAACACCGTATATACAGAGGAAGTCACGCAACTGTACCATCTGAGTTTTCTTGTAAACCATTTATCGTATAAAAAAATACTTCAAACGAAAGTTGCTTATCCAATACAGCATATCAAAGAAGAACAAACTGTTGCTACTAAACAACTTTTGTTTGGAACATTTCACACCACAAATAGTTCACAAGAAAATTCAGATGATACAGCTACATGACTCACCCTGTATACCTACGCAAACTTACGATCCAAATACCTTCCCGTAACATTTGCAGTTTCACCAAACTCTAGTGTAAAATCACACTGTTACATTCGACCCACTACCAACACACCGTTTATAAACATCCAGAAATCAACTATTCGAACAATGCGAGTGGTCAACGCATTCCTTGGGGATGCAGAATCGATCGAACCAATCGCTCGGAAGGCAACGTTCACAGTGCAAAAAAAAAAATATTGCCAAAGGGAATTGCGAACAACGAGCTCGCGCTCGCAATCCGCGAAATTCGTGGCAGCCTAATTAGATTTATTCCTGGCCGACGAGTGTGGCCCGCTTAAGCGCCGAAAATTGCGAGACTCGTGGACGAACGCTTGAAAATATAATTACGGCAGCGCGTGCGAGGCCCGTTGTTTTTCTGCTTAATCGTCGTCCGCTTGAAAACACATTGCATGCGCGAAACCGTGGTCTATTCCATACTGAAACGGGTGCACACGTATGCGCGCTGGTCCACTTCTCCTCATCTGCGACATACAGGACGCTCTATAGCTGCTGGTAACCAGCCAGTAAGTCGATTCTACTTGACGAAGTAAGTAGAACGTGTGGGACGAAGCTTCCTCGCGAGAGGTTTCATTTCCATGGGAGATTAATTTGAATATTTGGGAAGCATTTGCGCGCAATGTCGCCGTCTTTCGAGTTGGCAAGTCTGTTGTTCGAAGAGTTGGCTTTTGGAAGTAGTGATTATTGGTGCTTTCCAAAGAGACTGAAATTAAGTGCTGTTCTAAAAAAGGCGGGAAGTTATGTCTACAGGGTGTCTCGGAAATGCACGTCGACACGTGAGGTGCTGGGTCTATGCACTAAAGTAAGCAACAGATGTTTTATGAACAGAAAGATTTTCTGAGATTAAGTACCGACCATTTGTCTCTCGTATATTTACATTTTCTGTACCAATGCTAGGTTTGGAAAATCGCTCACTGATATTACATATTCACTTTTACTCAAAGATCTCTGGGATTTTGGAGAGACGTTATAAATTATTAAATACTCACTATTAAACGTTGAATTGTTTTTGAACTTGTAAGTAGATAATTGAATTGTACATTTAATTTCAGTTTGGATACGTTTTCACTAAATTCTTAATTATACTGAGTTAAGTGTTATGCTGATTAAATATCTATCTGAAATTGAAGTTTTTAAACCTTCATAAAGAGCGTTCAACTATTTTAATAAAAAATAGCAAACAAAATGCATTTATATTATTGAGATGCATATTTGTATTGGAATTTATTGAACTGATACTTTACTGAAATTCTTGAATGTAATAATTCTTCCAATGACGTGAATATCGCAGAAAAGTGCAGCGTACAATGAATGGAGTGCGTTCACAATGTTCTAGGAACTTACTTCTACTGATGAGATAGCAAACTTGAATCGAATCACAGCTGGCTCAATCAAGTTCTAACACGTTTATCTTCGTTTATAGCTACTACTCTGCGAAGCACTTTCAGTGACGAGTGTACGTAAGAGTATTTTGCTCGTACAAATATTTTAGAGACCCATATCCTTGCTCTTTATGAGGAAAATAATAAAAACTAATAATCACTAATAGAAAGTACCATAATAAAAACGAATTCCCTTGAAAACTATTCTACTACCTCGAAAACATTAAACAATATGATTTATTTTCTTCAAATTCCAAATTTCATATTTTATATTTCATATTTCATATTTCAAGTTTCACACTTTAAACGAACGTCAAATTCAACTTTCGCCAAAAATTGTGCCAGAATTAATATGTCTGGTTTAGAACGATGAACAATGTAATTCATAATTTTAACATTCAGATGTTTTTTAAAACGTGACATTTTAATGAGCATGATATTGTGAAAATAACAATAGTTTATTCTTTGTTTTGCGCGCAAATTCTTTCATGGCCATTCTTTCTTTTATGTACAAAATGTTTACAGTGTCGTACAAAAAATGTTTGACTTCTATTGGCTTTAAGGCATTTTTCTATTGGGTACTTTTTAAATTAGAACTTCGCTCGCTATAAATCACACTTTACTAAAAATCCATGATTTTATGACCAATCTAATGACTAAACGAAAGTTATGTTACAGATTAAAATGTATACCCTTTCATTCACTGAAAGATCTCATTTCAATCCTCTAAGCATGTAAAAATATCTCACATGCGAAGCAAACACTTCGTTGTTCCCTGCGTATCGTTGTTCCGCCTATAAATCCTAAACTCAACCAAGTGTGAACAGGGTTATCGTTAGCCGACGCTCTTTAAGCATGTCATTAATTTACGTTTCTTAAGACTCTATCACTCGGCGAGTCTTCCTGAACATTACTCAGCGAAATGTTTCGTCGCTCTGATTATAAAAGCACGTTTCACTGAGGCGCGGACGTCTGGATCGAAGAATTCAGTGGGATATTGTTAAACAATTACTATATTACAATATTACTTAGATGAATTATTAAAAGAAGAGAACTTCCATTAGATAATTCTATTCATCATGTAAATATTACTCAAATATCCATTTATTCAGTAAATAATTTTCTTTACTATTAAAGAAAATGATCGTGTAATGTCCTTGGAAAAACATATTTTTTTGCAATATAATGATTCGTACAAACCATTCAAATAGTATATAAAATATTTTTTACATCTCCACAATTGGAGGAGATATTTATGTGGGCCACCGTGTGTATAATATTAAATTTTTTGCATATTTTTAATACATAAATTTCTTTAATCTATAATATATAAATAAGAATAATTGTCTAAACTTATAAATAATTATTCACTGTTCCTAAAAAAGTATATGTAGGTAGATATTTTTCTGAGTCACGTAACTTTCGAATTACATGTGCGATATTATTATAGAAACAGTTGAATCTTTCGAATGAATGAGAAGTATTTAGGTTAATGATTGAACCCAGTTCACGAGATCAAAGGGTGAACGACCGCTAAGAGTTTCGGAAACCTCTGCTCAGGAATACCCACACAAATTCCATCGATCCATTGATTCTAGATAACAGTAGACAGACGCGATCACCCAAAAAGTTTAAGAACGAAGATTAAAAATTTGAACATAGTAAAAATTTATTCATCACTGTTTATACCTACTCTTAAAATATCCAGGTACCTAATCGTCCTAACTACAATTTTTCCTAAACCACCCACAATCTGATGCACATTATCCAGTCTAAATTACCTACACGCCGCTATCTGACGTGATTCAAAAATTCTCCAAAAACGTCGCTACATTTTTCGACGCGAACCACTATGCTCCGCGTGTGCACTCCTCCGCGGAGTCTGAGTTATTGCCAATGAGCAGACTCAGCCCGCCTTGATATGCCCGATGAAAGTTTAAGCCGCGAATAGCTAGGGACATGAAACGCGGCGGCGCAATATCCTTTTTACGTTTCCTTTTTATACGCCGCGGTTACATCGACTCTACTCTCGCTGCTTTTAAACTTTATCGCGCAAGCCCATGCCGCATTGTCGAGTGTCGTTGAGCAACGTATTTATGCCTGTTCCGCTGCACTTCGCGAGACACCGTTTTACTTCTGCGCCGAAGGGCTGCGATCTCTCTTCCGATGTGCAATGACCGACGCATGAAATGCACTGACAAGAGTCGAGGGAATGGGAATGAGTTAGCGCCGAGTTACCCTAGAGCTGATGACGTTATCGAAATCGTGGACGATAAGGAGGAAGTTTGTTTAAGGGGAGCATTATTGCGTGCGTTCTTTTATCAATGGAATTTGTTTTATGGAGAGTGGAGAAATATTTTAATAAAGAAAAATGATACAATTTTTTTCATTTTCTTTCGTGAAGTATCGTTGATCTGAGCTACTGATCCCACTACTTTTTTGTTACTGTACAGCAGAGTATGAACTCAATCGTAATTATGCGTTGTTTAATATTTATTTTAAAGAGTTTATACCTAGGCTCGTAATATGACATAAGTACTTATTGTATTTCTTTCTAGAAATTTTATTCCTTATAAATGTATTTAAAACGTAGCATAACTTTAAATAATTTTGAAAAATAAAACAGACTTGTTTTCTAAAGAAAAGACTGTTTTCTTTTTTGTTGGAAGAAATCACTTTTAAATGCTTGCATTCATCTCACCAGATTAAGATATCAGAAAATGGTAAACTATTGAAGATATACAATATTGAAAAAATTGTAACCACTAGGTATTACAATTTCTGCGACTTTCGAGATTGCTTAGTCTTTTAATTGTATATACATGATAATTGCACGAGTAGAATTCACGGTTGGTGTGTATTATTCTGCGGCAGCAATTTGTCTGTTTTTCCTTCTACATCTCGGATTCAAAGTTAAAGTTTCAAAGTAATGATTTGAGAGTTGGAGCGCTCTTTTGGCTTCCAGAGCCGAACGAAGAGCCTACCGCGGAAAGAACTGTGGTAGTATTGCGTACCAGGCTCCTTGCTATTCATTAGGAGTTCCGCACACGGAACAGAACTTCTGCAAGCGGCTCTGAGGAACCAGGAGAGGCCCCGATGGCTATAAACTGTGCATTCCTATTTTACAAGGTCGAGTAAATAGTCCTAACTAACCACAGAAAGGTAGCAAAGAAACTAATCTCAAAAATTTTTGTGTTTGGCATTCATTAGCGTCTGATCTTCTTAGTAAGATGCTTCTAATGACAGGAAGTAGCAACTGTTTGCTTACAATTAAGCACCTGCAAAGCGGCTTTAACAACAGTTCCATTGGCCTCTCTAAACTTTATGTTTGATTTTCAGTGTTTGAGTCTAAGATATTAATTGTTGAAGGAATGTATAAGTGCGCGTAAGATTTGTCTGACTACAGTTATTCTACTGTCCTATTCTACTAGCATCGCTGCGCTGTCTTGGCTAATGGACGTCAAAAGTAGAATAAGCCTGCAAGTCAGACACATTTCCAGCACAGTTTAGATATCTTCAACGATTAATAATTCAGGAACGAAGTCTTAAGCACAATTCTGTTATTATTCATTTTAGTCATATTTGGGTTTGCAGAATAATTCTTGAAAAAGATTCTCCATTAATGTAAAAGGGTTCGATTCCACGTTAACTGTCAATGGAATTTTGACTAATACTTTTTGCTATTTCATCACAAATAGCAGCACCACAGGCGACCATATCATAAACATTGCCATGTATTACGAATTTAAAACCGAGTCACTAAAATATGGCACGACGTCGGTACAGATGATGTCTTTCTAATGAAATTAGAAAATCACTTCGCTAATTGTAAATGCACATCCCAGTTATCAATTTGATATCTGCCAGGGGTGTAGTTTTGGCCACTCTGAAAATGCTTCCCTCTCCCTTTCGGTCTGGAAATCATCGCGGGCAGAGTTGGTAAACGAATGGAATATGCGATTAAACTTCCGCGAAGCAATTAACCCAATAATCAACGTAACAATAATTTTATTACTGTCAATTTACAGGGACGCGTGATCAGCAGTCTGGCCGTTCAAAGCAAAACGACACAAAACGCTTCACGACGTGGTTCGGCGGCGATCCCACAAATTAGCGGAGCTACTAATAGCACAAGTTACCGAGCAGTCCACGCGCAAACACACACGTATCGTGTGGCCGAAGATGCCGCGAAGGAAGTGGAGCACAGTTGAATTCTCTGCACGAAATTCATTTTGTCAAATCAACAGGTTGCTCGCCGTTCACCTGTGCACGCTCCGCGTTCCGCGGCTTTAATTGCGAAACATTTTCCTATTAATTATGGTATTATTCAGAAGTGAGCGTACCAATGAAATGTTTGCTTACTACAACACGAAGCGAAGCTTTTTGAAGAAAAAGGTTACCGTGATTATACTGCGAGGTATTGTTAGGCGAAGTGTTGCAAGCTTTAGGGGTGAAGAGGAACACTTCATCCCCGTTTCACACTTTTTGCCCACAAATTTTATGTAATCGACCTATTGTCTCCATGTTTTACCAAAATAATGACAAAGTTATTATCTGTCACTTATTATAATATTAAGAAATATATTTCTAATGCAGACGAAGTTATTTAAGAGAAAATACCTACTCTTTGGATTGTTATGTTAATAAAATTTAAAACTGTGGATTTTTGTAGCATATCGTGCTTCTCAATAAGTGAATAAACGTTTTTACAATTTAACAATAATTCCAGGAAAAAACTTATTGCTTAATATTGCTTTCTCTCTGCCCTCCCTTTTTTATACTGAAAGAACCCATTTGGAAGAGATTCTTACAGTATAATTAAATGCTTATTATACAGGGTGTTCAGGTATCAGAATAATACAGGTATCAGAAATGTTAAAATGTGATCTTACATTATAAAATAGCGTTTAAAGCTTCGTTTCGAAGTTGATAGTGGTTGAGAAAATGCTTAAGATTCGTATGAAGTGTGTCTGATTTGGGAGTTATTCTACTGTCGACGTGCGCTGGCCAAGTCAGATTGCAAGTCAGTAGAGTAAGTACCAAGTTAGACGTACCTACACCAGTAGAATAAGCTTTAAGTCAGACATAGAAAAGTCAGTAGAATAAGTCCCAAGTTAGACGTACCAAAGCCAGTAGAATAAGCCACAAGTCAGACCTTTCTAAGCCAGTAGAATAAGCCTTAAGTTAGACATAGAAAAGTCAGTAGAATAAGTCCCAAGTTAGACGTACCAAAGCCAGTAGAATAAGCCACAATTCAGACCTTTCTAAGCCAGTAGAATAAGCCTTAAGTTAGATGGACTATAGCCAGTAGAATAAATTCTAAGTCAAACATAGTAAAGACAATAGAATAACCGCCAAGTGGACACGGTAAAGACAGTAGAGTAAGTTCTGAGTCAGACACATTTTACGCGAATTTGAAGCTTTTCCTCAACAATTAACAACTTTGAAACGAGGTCTCAAACATATTTTTATCATTCTTGATTTTCGTCTTATTTTAGTGTATAAAATCATACCTTAAGATCTCTGACACCAGTTTTCCAACACTCTGTACGTTAACTATGCATAAACTTTGCTACTTCGCAGCCATAATGATTCCAAATTTAGTGTTAATAAACCTGAGTAATAACGGAGTTCCACGCGACTGGATAGCAAGAATAATACCGATTATTAACTTAAATAACTTTATGAGAGAGGCATGGCGTCGATTCCACGTAATTACGTTGCCTCTTTCATAACGAAAGTCGACACAAATCTTGACAAAAGTATTTCCAGCGAAATGGCCCCTCCCTGGACTAATTAACTTAAGAACTGGAAAGAAGTCTTCAAGAGTCGGCTTCGACTTAATTAATTCTCGTTATCATTCAGCGCAGCGGCTCGATTGTTAGAAGTCACCAAGGGTCGCGTCGAAGAGTCGAATGATCAAGGACGGACTTCCGAGGAAATAAAGCGAAAGTTCGTGAAAATATCTCGAGGAGAAGGAAGAAGCTGCTGGCCTGTTTCCTTCAGCCTCTCCCTTCTGCTCCCCTTGCTCAAAGAAAAATCACTTTCGCGGTGGCGTATGATCGATAAACGCTTATACGATCTTCCGCGTTTCGCCAGGACCGAGGACTTACCACTCCCACTTCAAATCGAAGGAATGGAATTCCATTAACGTTATCCTCTGGAATCGGCAGCAGAACGTCACTCACAGCCGGCCAAATAATATTTTCTTAAAGCAAAGGAGGAGGGGGAAGCTCGATCGCGCAAACTTTCGAATGTTGCATAGAACGAACTCGGATTACTTCGTGATCGTGAATTACTTTTACTGATTCTGTCTTTAACTTTATTACTGGCAGCCCCTGGGGGACAGTGGACTAGCGGGATTCCCTATGTTAGGGACAGGAATTTTTATAAATGCTGTATAATACAACCAATCGAACACATAAAACACTGTTGGAACTTTGTTACATTTACGCTGTTTGGAAATGTTTGTATTATTCGTATCCCATGAGAAGTCCTTTGAAAAGCGTTGATCTTAATGCTTTCTAGAGGACTTCTCATGAGACACATATGTATGTGATATTAATGGGGCTTTTAACACAGCATGGATTGTTTTATATGTTTCGACAGGTTTGAAAGGACTAAGTTTTCGTAACCTATGGAAATAATCGATTCATTTAAATTTTTCAAACATAACAAAATGATAATTTGAACACCACTGTCAATCAGTGTAGTATAAATTTCCCTAAAGAGTTCCTACAAAATTTAGTTTAGGTACTTCGTAAGACTAAAAATCAACGCTGAAGAAACCATTACAAAACCTAAGATTGCTTCGAACTCCATTATTCGTGGAAAGTTTCACATTCCCACGGACCTCTAGTAGCTAAAATACAAGTTACGTTTTACTTTAACGTTTCACGAAACAAGTCAGCTTCCCCTGATATCTCATTCCAGCGTCGTTTAAATGCAAATCGCCTTCACAAAAATGGAACTAATAGTTCGAAAAAGAACATCACCGCGCGTCTTTATAATCCCCGCGATCTTATGCAGTACAATTTTAAGGATTTCCGTGTAGTTCAATGAGGAAAATGGAAATGGGGAAACGAAATGCAGTAAAATTTGCAATGAAAATGTTGCTGCTGCGTCAAAACGATTTTCCTTGGACTCGTAGCGGAACCTTCCTCCGATGGAAATTATCTGAATTTCTGCGAAATTTTCAAAATCAATCACTTGGAAATAGGTATCACTCGTTTTACAACGCAAAATAGGGGTCTCGGAGATGCATTATTCAATCTGAAGGAATTGGAATGTTATTGAAGAATTCGCGAATAAAGACTCGGGAGAAACAAACCCTCCTCGATCGATGTCAGCTTTAATTAACATGATTTGAGAAAGCACTGAGCTTCGCGGTTCTTCTTCGAACGACGATTGGGAGAAACGTTTACTGTTTCTGCAAACGACACTTTTATATAACTGAAAAGGCTGTTGGCAGGTGCACGCCCTTAAAAATCCCACCCCGGCCCGTGAAAGACATAAGATTCCATTAAAGTTATCTCGGTGAATTGGCTGCTTGACGTCAACTGCAGTCGACTGGCCATTACTTCTCTTCTGAGCGAATGAACATTTCAGGCGCCTTGGACAAATTACGAATTGTTCTATTGTTCGCGTTCCACAACATCACGAAGTTTATTGCTGGTATAGTATAGAAATACAGACCTTAGTCATTGGATTGGTGCACAATGAAATATTTACAGGGGTGGTGAAAGAATTCACACAGAACAGTATTTTCTTCTTTTTTTCCTATTTTTCACGTATGTACTCAAATTCGATACAAAAAATTATTACTATGTCAACAAGTGTCTCGGATGCAACCTTACCAACTCTGCACACTAGGTAAGTACTTGGATTATGCTTTAACAACATAATATTATTTTAGTAATGTCCCTATAAATATACCCTCTTAAAATTAGAAATTCGTCAAATCGAATTAACAGAAGGCAAGTTACCCAACTACAACTTAAGCCCCACTAGGACAAAATTTTAATTAAAAGATTCGTGTTCTTCGAAAATTCTGATAAAGGATCATTATTATTAAACATGACGTAGTAAACACAGGAATGTAAATTTCTCTTCCCTTTCGTATAGTGTACAGGTTCCCTCGCGATAATCATCTCTCTCTACCCTTGCTGCTGTCACTCTTTTGAGCAATGCGAGTCGCGAAGTTCGTAGTTTCCCTGGCATTAAATTCTACCACTCTCGACGCGAATATCTCCGCCCCTTCGAACCGTCGATTTGTACAGTTTCCACACGCGAATCACGTTCGAACGATCCTCTAACGCATCCCGCGAATTCCAACCTCGTTATTTCAGCAAAACTGCGCTCTCCCCGTTTCGAACGTAAAGGAGAGCGTTTGTGTTCTTCGTTACTTTTTTCCACCCCCTCGGTGTATCGACAGCCAGCGAGACGCGAATCAACGCGTGACCTCATCTTCGGAATCGCGTTCCCCCCTGTTGTTGCTTTTACGTCGATCGATCCACGGGGAAACGACACCCAATACTTGCATCATGCATACCGTATGTCGTCGCATGGAATAAATCTTCCCTGCAAAAACAACCAGTTTCCTGCGAGATCTCGATGCGGGAGGAGGGAGCGAAGCTCGCGTCGGAAAAATCGAAAAGGTCAAATGAACTCTGGGGTCACGGAATTTCGTAGCTGTGAATGCTGTTAGTTTGGTGATCGAGGACATTTATTTATTTTTTGATGGGTAATAACCAATTAATAAAGAAAGAAATTTACAGTGGCAAATGCAGCTCGCTAAGTGAAGAAGATAAGAATATTAAATTTATTTGATAGCGTTACACTTAAGAAAGACAGTTGAGGGCGTGAAAAAATCTAATGTGGGACAAAAAGAATTTGCATTTCCACATATATGAATTGTAGGATCTACACTTCTCATTTTGGCTTCTTTAACATACAGTAGGAACGTACAAGTTTATTAAAGGTAGGAAATCGGGGCAATTGATCTTTCTATTTATTATTTTACAGAGAAATATCATATCATTAATTATTCTTCTGGATTCGAGCGAGAGGAATTTTAATCTTGTTAAGATGGGAGTGTAGTTATGATCAGTCAAATTCATTCTTTGCCCTAGCTTGTAAGATGCATATCGGAGGAATTTGTGCTGCACTCCTTCAATTAGACGTTTGTATTTCATTTAGCCAGGAGACCAGATCGTAGGCATTATTTATTATTTATTAGTTATTGAGAACGAAAGAAATGTAAGATGAAAAAGGAAGTCACTCAAAATACAGTAGTGCCACCTATTGTATTTTATGGTAAAAAAGCAGGCAAAGTTTACCTTTGTCTCTTTTCTCTATTTTTATTAGATTCCAAGAAATTTAATAAACTAGATTTTTTCTCCTCCCCTCTGAGGGTTGCTTCAGTCCCTAAACATACATATGAGCGGCGCTAAGAAAAAGGTGTAGGTAACATTTTTCAGTATTCTACATATGACACACCTTATTAAAATTTAAAGACTCATATTGGCTAAAGTTAATAATTTAATAATTATTAAAAAGAGAAAAACCTTCCCTCTTGTAAAGGGAAAAATTGTAAGAAATAAAATATCGTTCTGTTAAATATTGAAGAATTCTTCTGTTTCTAACAGGATATATTCAAGCTACTGTCACAAGTAGATCCCACGGTTAACAATAACTCGAAAGATTCTAAAAGAATCAGCCACGGATTTAAATTTCAGTCCGTCGTATTTTCCTGCGAGCCGCGACACAATTTAAGGCAGGATTTTCTTGGCTAGGGAAGAGGAAAAATATTCAGTAACAGATTCCACTGGATCCAACTTCGAAACGCTAGCCGCGAATTCTCGTTCAACTTACAAACCGTACATCGTCGTCGATTTTCTAAGACACGCGCATTTATCTCCTCGCGCCTCTGCGCCTGTCCTGGATCGATTTGAAAACTTTCCCGTAACCGCGAGCATTCCGTGAAATTTCCTCGGCTCAACGTTGCGAAAGGCTTTATTGTTGTGGAAGGGCGATGTATGTGACATCAGGAACGCGAGATTCTACTGTTACGATTTCCTCTAACCTTTCTTGACGATTTTATTACGTTCCATAATAGAAACAAGTAACAAAAGCTCTGCTGGCTTATATTTAGTACCTAAATTGAATAACGCAGTGCAAAATTTTCACAAATGTATGTTCTCTTTGTTTAAAATCTTGAAATATTTTAACATTACACGCTAAAACTGAGAGAGTTGTTACACGCTATAACAGTTGTCAGACATTAACTGACAACCTTTCATTTAAACGAGAAATTTACCCTTTGAAATAAATCTTGAATTAAAATATCTATTTAAATTTCTGTACGACTTAATAGGTACACTTTGACTCTGTGGTTTAGACATAGTTTCGAGATTATTTGAGAATGGCTAATTTTGGACTTGTACTGTTCTCCAACTCACCGCTACATTTCAAATTTCACTAAAAGAATTATACCCAGTATTGCGATATGCCTGGACAAAATGTCTTCCAGTGACGTTATCAACTAAAAAAGCAGAGGGTATCTCGCGATATCTAATTACATTGCTTAAGGTAACCCAGCTTTCTTACTTTATGCCGATTATACCACACATTCGTATTCCTCCCCATTTATTTTTAAAATTCATTTCGCCGCAAATGAAACGAAAGTTTTGTCCTCAAAGGCAAATAGGATGGTACACGGCTGCAAGAGAAACACCAGATCATCGCCCAGAATTCCTCCCGCGTGTCATCGTTCACCAAACAGCCACAAAGGCGTTCTTTCGAGCCCATTCGCCAGGGAGAACCCACCTGGAGTCACTTCAATCACTCGTCTAATGGCGGAAAATCAAGTTCACCGCGATTCGTCGAAAATTTTTCACCCAATCTGTTCGATCCAAGAAGAAACCTTGCTGAATACGAGCAGGATAACATTCAGTGGGTTACCGTGTCCGTAACCTCGGCCACAGATCAGCCATCTTCATTCAACCTTCGGACATACGTCACCGTCCTCTCCTCCCTTCCGTGCAGCTAGATGTCTGGCCGAGTGAACGGGCAAGCACAACTCTCGGCTATGGAACTCCTCTTGCCGCCCGACCCTGGAACCTGGATCGTCGAGAACAAAGGGAGACACGAGCTGATTCGTATCCTAGGCTCGCGCCCAACTCGTGGGTGGTCTACCCGAGCCCTCGTGTATTGGGTCGTGTAATAAGTTCCCTCGAACTACTTAGAGGAACGTCAACTTCTATTACACTCGCGTAAACAATGTTCAATCAACGGCCAGTGTTTCTCTTCCGCAGCTTTTCACGCTCCCGTGGATTGTTTGTGAATCTCGTTAGGGAAAGGACTATTGTCACGGGTGAGGTGCTGGGACAGGTGTTTCTTGTGCTCGAAGATCGAGACTTATGTAGTAACAAGGTTGTTAATGGATGAAGGTAGCGAGAGGTACTTCCAACGTGGTGTTAATGTAGAATGTTTGAAATGTAGCGGGAGAGTTACGATGCATCGTGCAATTATTGTATGCAAATAGAAGGCGCTGGGTATGGTAGGAGTTTCTATTGACTAGGAGCATTGGATATTCAGTTGACGATGAAATTGCATACATTTTTTTATATGAATGGAGAGAGTGCAGCATTAATCTTGCAAAATTATAATTTAATGCTACAGACATCTGGTAGTAACTGATAGTAATGAATAAACTCAGATTCTGGCTAAAATCTTACAGAAAGATTCAATTATTTTAAAGGAGGAGGATGAGCACCTAAAACTGTGATTAAAATTGCGGAGATTTAAAGAAAAATTGTTAAGCTTCACAAATCAAAGAATTAAAAACAATACAATTCTATAATCAAAATTAGGAAACGACCTTCGATTCACGAATAATAAAGATAGCAATATGCAGCTGATTTCAATGAAGAAGTCAATACTCTCCTCTCCCTTGGAAACTACTATGTAAGGCCGTACAGGAGGAAATGAAACGCAAACGGAATCATTTTTCGTGAAGAGTATCGAAGTTCGATTCCATACTTTCGAAAAGTACGAGCTATCAAAGATGAAGCTTCAATTCAGACTGAAATGGAGCACGTAGTCCTAGATTCCACGCGTGCCTATATCGTACTCCCTGGACCTACTTATTTTCATTCTTTCTGAAAGCATTCCGCGCTGCTGCTTTCTTTATTTCCCCATCTTCTTCCTGCTTAAACCCGCATGCCACGTATGGATATGCTACATACAATTGAATTACAAACCGTTGCTGGAAACAGCGAGAGGGCCGACTACGCTATCTTAGTTTCAGAAAACCTGGGCTATAATACTTTTCTCTTTCATACATAATTGAACTCTGCATTATCGTTATTAGTCTGCGAATTTTTATTCATTTATGGGAAATTTTAATATGCAAAGGAGTACAGAATCCATATATTATGCAAAAATATACAAAATATCAAAAGAAAAGTATTACTCTTTGTACTATATGGAGAGTGAAACATTTTAATTAGATTCTACTTCTCTAAATGTAATTATGACAATAGGAATTTGCATAAACAACCGCCATCTAATTATTATCATTGGCATTATCAATAGATACACTGCGAGCACAATTACATCCAGTAATGTAAACATGTGATCTAAATACATTACAGTCTAAATATATGCAAATACGTAGCATGTACTGTATGTACTAATACTAATACATAATGTATAATGAGAATCAGTGTTTCATTACACAGAGTCTAGGAAATTCCATAAATGCAGGTAGGTATTATTTGTTCGTGATACTATATTATTTAATAAATTTCTTAAATTCGAAACGACATGGAAATTCGTTTTAACATTACAAGAGTGGCAGGAAATTCAATATTTCATTCAGCATTAAAACGAGTTTCCCCATTATCAGAAAAAACAAAAGCGTGTAATGAACAATCTTCAATGATATCAAGCTGTGACAGTGATTGCATGATTCATTCTGTTCCATTATAACGAGGAATTTTTTCATCACTCTGCTTGATAAGAATCAACATAAAAAATAATTTTGTCCTACCAACTATCAACGTATTAAGAATAAATATTCGAAATAATACAAGGATACGAAAGACGCTAGAAAATTCTTCGTTGTACTAAATCTTGACCAAGTATTACAAAAGACTTGCACAAAAATCATACATACATAGTTTAACACTAGTAAGTAGAGGAAATATATTACGGTTCTTCTGTCGAAGATTACAAACAAGGAAACAAGTCTCGTTAAATTAATTAATACAATTAATGTATTATCTATGGACACCCTATCGAATGCGCACTTGTTTGACAACTATCATTTCAATCGTGAATCCTGGTTCTTCGGTTCAAGCAACCGTGACAAATAAATCTACGACTTCCTATGATCACGGAACTAGCATTTATTTTGTAACGCTCTGTTGGTGCATGCAAAAGCACTGGGCTTAAATACTATTTAAAAGCACCATAAAGCATCTGTAATAGCGTATAAAAACATAATCTGCTTACTATTTGTTTGAAAGCAAACTAACTATAAAACATAAAATTCCAACGAAAGCTTCAATATTGATAGCTCTTATGAAAACAGTCAATTACTGTTACAACTAGTTCTATGGTACTTATAAAAGTATGTACAGTTAAAAAATGATTGCTTCAAAAGTAGACGCTTGTTATTTTTGTTTGTAAATTCTACTTCTCAATAACACTTGCAGATACTCTGTACATAGTCATGTTAGGGAAACTTTCACAAAACATGATTAAATCAGTAGCTCAAGTGTTCACTATCATTAAAGGGTTGTTCTACTTCAAAAACTCCATTACATTTGCACATGACTTGCAAGTTCATTGTTCAGAGAAGTGTAGGAAAACTTGCTTCTGGAAGATAACTATTTTCCACATATCTAGCGAGATCATTGATATGGCTTGAAACATGAACGTCATAATTTATAATATACAAGGTGTCCAACCTGAAACATGCTCCTCTGTTTTTAATCACACGAAATTTGAAATAACTAAAAAAATGATTCTACGCAAGACATTGTTCTTCCATGATATTTCTTCTTCAAAACTATTGAATTTATGACATGAATTCAGAAGAAATACTTAGGTGACCTGCTTCAGCGTGGACACTCTGTATAAACGATACTACAGAAACCAAAATCCTCGTTCTTTAAGCAACTACAATAAACGAAAAACCCTAATAAACAACAACTCCATCCCAACTTCTCAATGGAATTAGACCAACACATCTTACATCGTATATCAGACTTGTGAATTTTTCCATGATTTCTTTTCAAAGACAAATACTTACGCAAATAAAACTCAATAGACTCGAAGTTTCACCCAACTTCCAAGAATAAAAATCAGTGATACCTGATTCATCAAAACACCCTACCACCCTCGCCTGTTCCCAAGAACACTCATACCTCATGAAACAATCTCAAGCAGCTATGAAAGCAATCGTTGCAAGCATCGAAAAGTTTCATAAAACAGTTCAGAACGTATGGTAAAGTATCAGGTAGCAAGTCAGCGAAGATGCAGTCAGGTGAATCCCAAGAAAGGCAAAACGCCACCCGCTATTCCCCTCGCATGATCTAACGTGTCGCTGTTGTTATATGCTCTTGCGTCACGTACACTGTCGTGCACTGGAGTCGAGCAAGAACAGTCGCATATAATTATTCGAACAGAGGGATTCGTTTGCCACGGTTAGGTGGATTCGAGAGACTGGTCCGGCGTGTGCGGTTGAAATAACAGCGGCCGCTTCCGTAACTGGCACGTAACCTAGCCGCGGGAGGAAACGAGAGAGATAGGACTGATGTCCTTCGTTAATGCTACGGTCGTGTAATATGGTTGGAGGACGTTCGAGCATGAAAAAGCATTGCACGGTTCGGGCAAATCTTTCCGCGATGGCTGCTACCACCGAGGTACCAGTTTCCCGATTTTTGAGCTTCTGTTGCAGAATGGAGCTTTAAGCGAACTTTATTCGCTCAATAAAATTTACTGCCACTGATTTACAGCGCACATATAGTATGTCCACTTTTCGTGAAATTTACGATTGTATAATACGATATGAGTAGCTCTTGATTGCTTCTTTGCTGTATATATGTTATAAATTTCGTAACGACTATGTTTGTTGAATTTATTGAACGTCTCTGAATCTATTACATATTCTATCTGTATGAACATAGTTACACGTGTTGTATGATTATGACGAGGAACGTACAGAGGGTATTAATATATGAAGAATATTTTCGAACTGTATAAATGTATATAGTAATTATGTTCATTTGTTTAACATGCCTATATCTACGACTGTATACAGGATGTTTCTTTTATTATGCACATTCTAGTACCTTCGTTATTTGAGATAAAAGTACATGGATCATAATATTCTTAGCTTTCAAGTAAACAAATTTGTCCTAGCGCATTTTATCGTGTTCAGAAAAAATAGCGAAGTTATTAGAATATGCAAGATAAAAGAAACACCTTATATATTTAATTTTGTGGTATTTTCATTTTCTAAGAATATAGTACCTACTTCCAATATCTACAAAAAAATTGAACAGCGTGCAATGTGTTATGAATTAATAATTTTTTATTTTCTATCAGTATTTTTCATCTCTCAAAACAATGTTTAAATCACTCGTTAAATAAATTCCTATTTTTTCGAAACACTGATACTTATGAGATGCACTGACTTCTTGGAACGACTAAAAAACGTTCTTTGGCATTTATTTAAAGTAGGTAGGTACCTGGGTCTCCAAAGGAAAGTTTAGATAGCAATTTAGAAAATGGGGGAAGTTACGGGTTAAAACTTTGTGAAGTACTTTGGCTGCAAGTATGCGAACTTCCAAGCACTTTCCTAGGAGTCACATTTCCTAAAACCCAATATTCAAATACGTACCTATATCTAAAAAATAGTTAGAATTACCGACTCAGATGTATAATTATTTATAAAAAATATATTTATTTGGTGGTAGAATCAAAACTATGTCCAATAAGATTTTTGAGAATCCAGTCTGTGGTGTCACAGAAATATTCACGTTCATATCAAAATTGTAACAAAAAATAAAATTCACACCAGTGTCTATTTTTTCAGATACTTATATGACGCGTGAAAACAATTCTTTAAAAATTTTAGTTACAGGTAAGACACTGTTTCGAGTACCATTACGCAAACGCGAAACGCAAGATGAATTATGCAAAATTATGGAATACGTTACGGTCAATGAGATCGATCTTCGAATTCCCTATGCGGAAGCTGGAAAAGTGCACGAAGGACCGACATTGAATATTTCCATAGCTTAAAATAACTTAATTCTGTTCGATTCGTAGTTATTCTGTGACTGTTCAAGGAACAACTGCCAACAGTTTCGTGAATTCCGAAACACGTATCCATTAAGCAGAAATAATTAATATGAAACCTTCGTTCGCTCATTAGTGATTAATTTATCATACTCGTTTTATTAATAATATGCAGAAATTGTAAATTATTGAATCCCTTCCGCAAACAAGATGAACATTATCCACGAAATAATCATACCTATCATTGTTCTGTATTTTGATGATTACATCAAATTACTACTAAATAAACATGCAAATGCCGACAGGCACGTAAATTTGAATAATTTAAACCATTTTAGAAATTCAAGAGAAAAATATGCGTAGTATTATTATTATATTCCCAAAGAAAAGCATATGTGGAAGATGGTTAATTCATGTGACTATGCATATTACACGTAGGTACCTACATATGCATATAATTTTAAGAATCAACGATGTCTGACATTGATAAAACTATTATACAACTTCTACATAACCCATTCTTTCCACGAGTAACTATATGGTTACGTATCAATTGAAATCGAAATCTCATATGAGTTCTCTATTTGCTACTAGAAATAATAATGAATGGGATGAGGACTTGAATGTTCTTAATATATTCTAAAACTAAGTTTCCAGTGAACCAACTTCTTATAAGAAATTAAAAACAAACTGAAAGATCTTTTGAAAATTAACAACTCTGAGTTTAATTCAACAGTAACGCGGCAATCTACAATTCAGGAACTACGTACAATAATGCAACATTCACGAGAAACATTTTGTTCTATAAAGAAAAGGGAAACGAGGAAATTTTTTCCTTTGCAGGTGCAACTGCACATACTCCGAAATTAGAACGATTCGAAGAAATATTCTGTAAGCACAAAAATATCTTCATAGTTGGCGAATAACTCAACTTCATGCATTTATGACAGACAACGAAGCTTCATTCATTACGCAAAAGCAAGACGCTCGAAGACTGGAAATCGTGAAAATATGCAAAAGTTATACTGTCTTCTCAAAGTGCGTGGATTACAAATGTAAAATTATGCTTCAGTGGAATTCCAGAAGAATTCAGGAATCACTGAAATGAAATAACAAGGTTAATTTAATCTTGACTGGTGCAAGGGAGGAGAATACAGGTTTCTAAAACTCTAGGAGACTCTGAAACCCTGAAATCTTAGGACACATTAAAATTCTAAAATACTAGGATACCTTAAAACCCTCAAATGTCCCAAAAACCTAAAACTCTCGATACTCTAAAACCCTGAAGCCCTTGGACACTCTGAACTCTGAAACACTTGGCAACCTTGAAACCCTGAAACTTTCAGACACCCTTAATCCTTAAATCCATCCGCAAATTTTTCCAAAAGAAAAAGTTGTTCAACACCAGGACCCTTATAATATACTAAAAAATCATCGAAATTAGCCTTTATAGAGTGGAGTCCTTATGGCAGATAATTAACAAAAATATAACTGACATTCATGTATTGGAAACAAATTTAAAGTGTTTTATCTTTTATCCATAAGATTTCGTCGTATTTGAAATAAACTCCTTGGAAAATGTTCATTACCGAACGAAGTTCGTTTCAATTTCTAAATGCTTATCGTAATCAACAACGGAACTATTGATACATCTTTAATGCCAACACAGTGGCCAGAAGTACTAGGTGGTTACAGAATGATAAATGGTAAGTCGGTGTGCTCGCGATTCTGGAATAGTTAATACGACGAAAAGGTGGTTTCACGAAAGACGGATGAATCTCGAGTTTTTCCGTGATTTATTGCTCGCGACTGGCATGTTCCCATGGAGAGAATGTGTCACCGCCAAAAATACCATTAACCAGCAAGTAAAAATAATAATGCGCAAACGAAACGTACCATTTGTTTGCATGAATCACGGGACGCCAGACTGACAAACTCTATTGAAAAATATTTACCTTCCTCCCGTCATCCGAGTAACACGAAACACGATTCACCTTCACTGGCCGTCTAACGCGAACCGTCAATTTATTAATACGACTTTCCATGACGCGAGGACCGATTCAATTGATCGAACATTCCATCATTAATTCGATTTAATTTCTGGTTAACGAATGTCGAACGACGTTCGCCGCCACAATTACTGCCGCAACATTGCTCCCACTGTGCGTTTTAACCTATTTCCATCGTCTGCCAGCCAGGGAAATCATCCGTGGCTTTTCTAAAAATGATGGAAAACTCTATCGGGAATAAAAATCCAACAGTAGGGGATGCTCGTGGCGGATTTATATCGATAAGTCGGAACAGGTGTCGGGTATCCTGGAAAAATATTCGCGAAGAGGATTTCAGAGGCTGGTAACCCGAAGGGGATTTCTTTGCGCCGATAATAACAAAGTCACGGGTGAAAATCGTGAGAGCCACGCGCGGTCCCATAACTGGGCGAAAAACGAAGGAGAATGAAATATGAGAATATAGGTAAAACGCTCGCTCGCGAATTCCTTCGCGCTCTTTTATCTCATAATGTTTACCTTTCGCAGTATAACGTAACATGCGACACTCGCTTTGGCCTGAATTCAACGTTCAGAGATAACATCAATTAGTATTGTCAATATATCAGACTGGCGTTAAATCCTGTGCAATCCTCTATCGTTTAGATGGTGAAGAAGCTTGTGAAATTTGTAGCTGTATTTCTATGCACTTATAAGGAACGCTATCCAACTGATGCTAAAATTGAAGAGTTTTTTCTCCACAGATCGAATGTGGCAAAAACGTAGCGGTACGTTTTCATAGATTCGTGACTTTTACGACGATAGCAGTAAATGTCATGACTTTTAACGACACGTGAAAATGTACTCCAACCAACGTTTAACTTATCCTCGCTCCGAAGCTTTTAAGACGAAAATTTTCTTGTTCGTGCTCGCCAGCAAACAGACCGTTTCGCAGGAATCCGGCACTTCCTCGCCATTACCAATTCGAGCAAACATTCGTGAATTCACGAAGTTACCATTAAGACCGAACGTCGGCTCCCGAAAAACGCATCCACTCCTAAAAGCAGAATTCCTTGCGCCCCCAAAGAGAACAATATGAAAACGGTCGCTCTTCAACGCAATAAAGAGACGAATCCTTCTCGCTGGATGCAATTACCGAGAAAAAGGCGAGGCGCGGAGAATCGCGCGACCATTAATTATACGGGGTCGCTGGGCAAAAAAGGACGCGAAGAGGTGGGAGAGAAAATTTCACTCTCGCGGATGGTGGAAACTGTAGCCAGCACCTTATATTTCGACACGATTGTCGGTGGGGCAGAAGAAAGGCGCGGCAAAACGAGAGGAGGATTAAAAAAGAATGAACTGAGAGAATGGGGGAGGAAAAAGAGTTGACGGAGGACAGTGTCCCTAGCGAAAAAGGAGTTTCTTTTAAACGGTGACCGCTGGTGAAATTTCGTCGACCACCGACCACCGTATCAAGTAATTGAAGCTGTTATCCGCGCGTGATCTTCCTCCGCTCCTTCGATAAACTGGCCATCTCTCACCTCTTTAAATCATCGCGCCAGCCGCTAGGGGAAAGTATGTAAATGACAGACGGTTGCGTCGAAGGGAAGAGTCGCTCGTCTATTTAATGCGACCACCATAATTGCTCGAGAAGCGGAATAGTTTCTCTTGCCACCTTCACGGCTTCATTGTGCAGCTCGTTAAGAGTTTTCTTCTTTAAGATGGAGGAGGAAGGGAGACAGGAATTGGCTGAATCTTTGCAGTGAAATGTCTCGTTACTAGAGGCAAAGATGAGTTTCTTAGACCTGGGGCGGACCGTTAAATGTACATAAATAGCTGTTGAATGTTTGGGAATGGAGGATGCTGTTTGAAGTGATACAGAAGGGTAATTCGAAATTAATTAGACGAATTTGTGGGAATCTAATGCAAACATTTCGAACAATTGAATTTATTTATTGCTTGTTAAGGAGAGAATGAAAATACGAGACACTAGGGTCTTGATGTATGTAGGTGTCCACAGTACAAACAGTTTTAATCATATATATGGAAATTAAGTAATATGGATCAATAATAATGTCGCTTAGGAGAAACGACAGATTATATTCAAACATTTGACGACTTTTTTCGCATTAAACGTAATGTTTGAATGAATATCTGAGATTGTTCGCGTCCAGCTCTCAATGCTTTTATTCAAATATCTATTTTTCAGCCTCTTCATTCAAAAAGCGCGACAGTGAATTACAGTTTCACGAGAGGGCAAACGTCATGAAAAGTCGGCCTTTGAATAAACATGCATGCTGGATGGACACAGAAAAGAGATCTAAAACGCGATAGAACTTTTGTTTGCGCTTGGTTTGACCCGTACTGAACCCCGACTAATTGCGTACCATCGGTTCTGTGGATACAATAAAAAATGCTTGCCAAGAAAAAAAGAGAGCCAAGTTTGGAAAACAAATAGAAAAAACCGTATTCGTGTCCCTACTATATTTGTCGAATCTTTATGTTTAAGCTCTTAATTTAAGCTCTCAAAACCGAGAACAAAAAAGGATTTTGTCAGACTGTAGTGCAAAGGTGATAGACATTTTCCCAAAATCGTGTTTTGCTTAATCGATAATATTAACCAGAATTTTATCAGGGAATTTAAAAAACAGCTATATAAAACGAAGAAAAGAATTAATAGAAAACAATTCTGTTTCAAATTAAAAATAATCTGGCATATTTGAAGGACTACAGGAAGACTGTTACAGTTATAGTGCTCATTTGAGATAAGAAGAATACAAGTGCTAAAATACTACGTAGCAGTGTATTTAATATCAGTATACATAAAAGTATGTACACATATTTATGACCATTCGCTGCTGCAGATTCAACTTGAACAGGATTTCCTCTGTATCTTTATCCAAGTTAACTTAAATGTGTCACGTTCTCACGCAGCTTAAATTGATACAATATCCGCTTATGAATTTCATCTCAAAAAGAAGAGGAAGAAAACTTCCTGGTGAATTTCCCAGAATCATAACCGACCTGTTTTTTCCAGTTTCATAGAACATGAAGTATGTCAGAATGCGAGGCTAAATCTTTACAACTGACACTCATCCAAGAATTGAGAGACGTGAAGAAAGATGAGAACAATATAGTGGAGAGGATGATCAATTTAAAAGAACTGAGTTACTCGTAAATTAAATTTTTATACTATTTTTAGTCAATCTATGGCTCTTGAAGGAGTTCCTGGCAATGTTAATAAAAAATGCATGTTACCCATCTATGATCTGGTCACCTTATATTTTCAGTATCTACAAAGTCAGTAAATAATGTACTAAGAAATGAGAGATAGTTAATAGCAATAGTAAATAAGAAATTCATTGGTCAAGCATGGACTGAGTCATTCAATTGTGTTGACAGATGTTCCCGATAAACTTCTGGTAATAAATTCCACTTATTACTTCATTTAGCTACCAATGGAAACGTCAAACAATTTACTCAAAACATTCATAAATTAATTCCCTATACTGAAACTTTCTTCGTAAGTTTATAAACAGATATTCAAGTGATCCCATTTACCCAAGACACTCTATGTAACAACATTAAGAAGACCAACACTCTAAAAGACCAATACACTAGAGTACACTACTAAACAATCCTAGGATCAAAAGCTGCTCGTATCTCAATTATGACGATACCTGGAAAGAAACTAAAACTCAATTACCAAAGAAATCTCCCAGTTGATTCACGGCATTAAGAATCTAATCTCGCTTTCACCGATGCACCTCTGGAATCAGAAGCCTTGCACTTGACGACGCACGTCCGTGGTCCGTAATTGCAGCATTTTCAATTCGATTTAATTCCCCTCCGTCAGCGTCCCCTTCCTCCGTGGAAAATAAGCAGCCAGCAGCTTGGCTCGGTCTGCATCGCGTCTACAAGGGAATCGGGCTGAGTAATCAGCCTCATTGATCCATCTATTCGGTGCATTGACTCTTTCTGCCCCCGCTCGTATTTGTTAGCAGAGCTCGCGTACGTGTATCACAAAACGGCTGCGTGTGCAACCTGTTAAGACGTTGCTGCATCGTAGTGGGAACGTACCATTCTAATGCGTCGAACAAGATGCTATCGGTACACCTTGGTCGCGTTTGTTCATGTTGCTTCGCGTAATCGGTGGGATCGCACGAAACAGGGAAACACGAAGTCGCGGTTGGTTATTAACTTCAGCTAAGTCAGATGGCTTCTGAAACCACTTGCCACTTATCTTTGTGGTTGAATCTCGTCAATGGCCCTGGAACGTATGCTTTCTGACCTAATCAGCCGAAGGATAAAAAGAGGTCGATGAGGATGGCGTGCATCTCAATTTCTTTCGAACCTTCTATCACAGATTAATGTTTATCAATTGGTAGGAACACTGATACTAGAAATAATAGATGTAACAAAATAATGGGGTCACTAAAGGAAGAACATCAAGACAGAAATGAAAGACCATTAAGAAACTGCTTGACAATATCAGTATTAAAAAAGCAATTTTTTAAAGGGTCTATATTTCTAATTTTAATTTATATTCTACATAGAAATCAGTAAATCAGCCTAGCACTCGATCATTTTCAATTTCACTGCCTAATTCATCGATCTTGAATCAAATAGAAGGGTTTCAAAGTTGCAGGAGAATGGAAATTACCCGTGGGAGTGCAAATGACCTCTGTGCCCTGGTACGTAGATCAACAGTGTGAATTACGTTCTGTTTGGCCCATTACAGTTTCATTAGAGACGTGGCCTGTGTTCATCCTTCATTACCATTCTGTCAGGTTTAAGACGGTCCATTCTGTACAGAGACAATTACAATGCAGCTCAAGTTGATTTTCGTGATTCAAATTGAGATGGAATGGTGTGCTTGACATTGAGCCACCGGAATGAAATAATAATTGAGATGACGGAGGCATGCAGCGTTGCATGTGCAACAACCACCACAATTGATGATCACGCGAGCAGGAGAACGTAAGTACTTCACGTGTACACAGTCCCACTTTGAATCGCGAGAATCTGTTCTTGGAATTCTAGTCATCACTTAACCAATTAATCTTAGAGAATTTGTATATTCCCGGACGTTTCAATAAAACTTCAAGCAAAAATTGATGAGATAGTGTATAAAGAGCAACGAATGGTTAATGTTTAATAAAATTCAATTATTTTTTTCTTTGTGAATTCTTTAAATCGCCTCAAAAAAGAATTAATTATAAATTTAAAAGAATGATATAATAATACATGTACATGTCACAAAAAACTCAAAATATACATAGCATTTATAAATTAACCATCCCCACTAAGATAACATTTTAAAGAACAAATATACAGTTCTACAACAGTTTCGCAAGCATTACACCACTTGCCTTGTCAAAAATAAATTCGAAACTTGGAATATTCCCCAATGGAATATTTTTGTTTCCCCAGAAAAAGCAAAACGCAACTGGAGCGTAATTACGTGTACGAGCCCTCGACTTTCCCAATATCTTACTAGTTACAAACTCGAGAGAGTTAATAACAGAACCAGGGCGAGTACCTGCTCGGTCGTCATTCAAGAGCAGGGATACACAGGCTCGAAATCGCGGCTTAACAGTAGCCAATTGTGGTCAGACAATCACGAACCTCGACCGTGTGACTGTCAAACAAATAACAGGGCAATTTCGTAATGCAACAATGAGACACCTAATCGAATCCTCGGCTGAACCGAGCCGACGCGATTGCAACAAGGAAACAAAATGGCTTAAAAGAAGCTAGGAGGCGCGGACGAGGGGACAAGCAGAAAATTCCGACTGGTCGAGCTGCTCGTTTCTCTGCCCTCCTCGACGCAATGTCCTCCTCTATCGCGTACCATCTCGCCTTCTCCCAGCTCCAGTATCCTTCGATAGTCTCAATGCCCACTCTCTTCGTTATACTCGGATAAAGAAGTCAGGACGGGAGGGCCAGTGCACCACTCCTCCTCCAGACGCCTTCTCAGTTTCCCTTTTTTTTCCACATCGTGCTCAGTTATCTGCACTGCGCTGTCCTCCCTCAATTATTCCCCCTTTTCTACGATTCCCTTTCTGTTTATCGTGCTCCACTTCGTCTACTCTCGCCGCGACTCCTCGCCGTTTCCCTTCCGATCCCTTCCAGCGTTTCGCTCTCAAACAGACCCATTCTCTTAACGTTTCGTCGCGTTTCAATGTCGAGACGCTAAAGGGGTGGAAAACAAGGATCGTCGGCGTGCAGGGAAGGGCGAACTTCAGCCATTGACACTTGGAATCGACCTGACTGAAAGAGGAATAATGGGAGGGAGAGAAATTTCTTCGAGGGACTTTAATTCCTCTCAGTGAGCAACGATAGGGAGAAATCAACCGCAAAAAACTTGGATTATCTTTCAGAGGCTACGTAAGGGAAGGTGAATGGTAACGAAAGGGTGGGTGATGGGACCTCTGCGCTTTCGATGCTTTGTAATTGATAGACTATTCGTTTCGTTTTCGACGAGGGAGTTTTAGTAGTAGTGTCCATAATGACTGTGTCCATAATACAAGGGAGGAACGTAAAATCTCTTTGGTTCTTTAATAAGAACTAATTATGTAAATGACTTAATATTAGGAGACTAGAGAATGTAGCTGCATATTCTTTTTAACATTTTTGTATGAATTGTAAAGCTATGTCTACACTGGGCAGTAACGGTGAACATTTTATCACTTTTAGAAAATCATTTTGTTCATACTGAAGCAACATAATCCCAGAAATATACGTTGCTGCTTCGAACAGAAACAAACTAGCAGTCACGCTGCAATGAAACAGCAACATCAGCTACATGAAATAGAAACAAACAGTTTCTCGTTGTTACCTCAGTATAGATACAGCTTAAGTCAGCACATATTACAAATTTACATTTTCAAGATATTCACGTCCGAAATTATTAATTTAAATTCTATAATCGTTTATATACTCTCAAATATACTCGTAACTGACTGTTCCATATGCACCAAACAAATAACAGTAATACTAATGGTAGTAGTAATTGTAGCAATAAGATTCTATATTAAAAATTCACTTACTCCAATTTCGCAATTTGCGAAATTCGCAAATGTACATATATATATCCCAAAATTCGATCTCCAAGGAATAGAGAATAGCGAACAGCGTTCTCAAATAGTCACGATTTTCCTCTGACCTTCTGCATCTCGATCCTGCTGAAACTAACAGGAATAGAGACGAAGAAGCAATACGCGACAGAACAGGTAGCGCAGGCAATACTTAAAGTTGCATTGAAATGCTGTACGCTAAATAGTGAATAGGTATACAGCCAGATATACACTCGTAGACAGGCTGAAAGAAGAATGCGTAGTTCTGGCTACCTGTTCCTGTGAGGCAGGTATGCCAGCGAAAGAAATGTCGGCAGTCGAGAAAAAGAACGCCGAATTGAATGACACCCTTGTGTACCGATTTCACCACGTGCCTTCGACGAATTATTTAACAGCAGATCGAATGACTACGGATTCCCTTGTTCCTATAAAAGAACCGACGGGAAATGAAAGATAAATTCGCAATCCTCTGGCGATTGCTAGGATCTAAAAACTGCTTTGCCTTTTTCGAAATTTATCGAACGAAGATTCTAGTGGCAGAATTTTCTAAAAAACAGGGATCCTTCGTCTTGAAGTACGAATTAATAGTACTCTTCGGTGATATAATTTGTTTGTATGGAGAATAACATTAGTTTGTAATTTGTATGGTAATAATACTTAAAATCGAAAAAGCAATTTTAATTTAGTCAGTTCTTTATTCAGATCATGAAATTCCACAGACACTAGAACCCATAAAACCGACACATTCTAAATATGAGATAATAGTCAAGTTATACTAGAAGTCAAATTACTAAAAATATTTATTTTCAACTTCCATTCATAAAACTCTACATCTCACAAGGTTATTACTCATTAAATTCATGAAATGAAAAAGATGAACAAATTTTGAGGGTTAATATCATTGTGCCCCATGTTCACAATTTTTTGTTTGAACAATAGTCCCAATTGTAGACCCAAACTTCAATATATCAAATTCAAATAAATGTAAGATGAAAAATTATTCACTGTCCTACTTCTCTTCTACATACACTTCTCCATAGTACGCGATAAAACGCTGTCGTGAACGGAGGTTTCAAACCAGTTTGAAAGGTTTTGTAAATCTTTTTTCCTATCGCGTAACATTCTACGTCACGCTCTTCCAGCCGGCAGCAATAAAAATCTGCTCCGATTTTCAGCTCGCTCACCCTCGATCGTTTGATCTCGAGAAGGTACGAGGACCCAGCAAAGACAAAGGGTGCGTTTAGCCTGGCTCGAGTGTTCTCTTAATGTGGCATAGTCACCCTTTTACCTTTAAAGTGGCAGGGGTGGAAACGACTTACAAATATCAGGGCACGATGTTCTCTTTTGTGCATGCTTTTCACCCGCGCCTAGGATCATTCAAAACGCAATGCCTTTCTCGAGGGTCCTCGAACCATGCATTCGTACAGAATCCGCGTCATACGAATTCATGTTTAAGTCGGGGAGCATCTCGCATAATGTAACCACACTCTTTACTGATCAGGTCGCTTCAAAGGTCCTTACATATCTCGTGTCGTGCTTTCGTTCTGAATCAAGTGAATAAATGAAGGAACCAATTTTTTAATTCTACTGACTCAAAGACAGTTATTCTTCGAGTTATATCATTAATACAATAAATGAAAAAAATATAGAAAAACTAACGTCTCAGAAAATTTCGAGAAAGTTATCTTCAAATAAAATTCTTTTTATTTGAAAGATATTTTATTACGATGCTTTTGTGACGTATAAGAATTTTACGAAACAAATTTTTACCTAAGTGCTCACCAATGGTGAGTCACTTAACTTATGTAAAATAATTGCTGCAGTTAAACGTACAGTAGCAATAAGTAGCCTTTATCGCGTGATACGATGAATAGTGTTAGCTATCAACCATAAATAACCATTCATAGCCTTTTTTGTTCATTAACCTAGAGCCTAAGTTTTTTTAACAACTTCTGAAGTTTTGCTCCATATATTTCTATGTATTATACATCTGACACGGTACAGCCCTTGCATTTGGATCATTAATTGAAATGTGGCGTAATACAGAAAGCATATAACCTCCGATATAAGCTTAACAATGACGTGTGTGCGTATTCCAGAGTTTTACACTTTGTCACGGTAACGCGAAATATGATCGAACAAATGTGCCTCGACCTTAAAGGATAAATTATTGCTTCCATTCTCTCTCGGATTCTTTCACAGTACTTTTCCCCGCTAACTTTATAAATTGACAAATTGTGAAAAATCAGCTTCACTATAATATGATCATAAATGTCTGGCGAATGTACCTGTAATATATTTCAGAGACTGCAGTCTAATAAATACATAAAAAATAAACACAATATTCTTCTAGGGAACACTTTTTATTACTCTTCCATGAGAGATTAGCTTATTGTTAGTAATTGAAATTTATGGACGAAGTTAATTATCCTGTGACGTAAGGTACATGTGAGAATCGAGAAAAAACGGAATTAACATGAAGATGCAAGGAAATAGTTAAACAAATGAAAGGCCCATAAAAACATTTAAACAGTTTAAAAACTATAAGAAACATTTAAAGAGTTCAAGACCATGAAAAACATTTGAACAGATAAAAAGCCACAAAAACAAAACAATTAAACACTTAAAAAAAAAAAAACATAAAAGCAGCTAAAGGGTTCAAATAACTCCTAAAGGGAACATTTAAAATATTCAGAAATTCCTAAAAACGCTGCTAAAAAGTTTATAAACCCTATAAAGAAGCAGTTAAACAATTTAAAAGAAACACCCTGAAAAAACCGTACCCAAGAATCTTCAACGAGAATCCTACAAATCACTCCCTTCCTACCGTAAAGTCGAGGAATAAAACCAGGTTCCTCGTCTCAGAAAATATTAATTGCCTTTGAAGAACAAGGCTCAGCTAATCCACCTTATCTGAATTACTCACAAGCTCGAAATCGTCCAACCGCTCGCTCGTCCCACCGAGGGACACTTCCAACAATCAAAGATTCGAGACACGCAATGCTCGGTTCCCCCAACGAGGGTTCCTGGTGCGCATTGAAAGTATAATCTCACACGACGGTAATCCAGTGAAACGCTGGGTCTCGTAAAATCGTTCTGAAAGGACTCGCCTGGAAATCCGGACTTACACGGAAGGATCTATTCTCGCGGAACTTCCTTACTTCTACGAGGAGGATGCAGCGCGCTGTCACGGACGGGGCCAGCAAACGAGGAAGAAAAATCCAGGTAACGGCATTCAGGTTGAACAAAACGAATCAGTCGGGCTTCCCTCTTTCTTCCTTTCCCTTTTCTTACCTTTTTTTCTCCCTTTAAACTTACTCTTCCCCTTTCAGCGGGGAATCGATGGACGAGAGATGAAAGCCAACGATGGATCATTCAACGCACTCGGAAGGAGTCACTTAACCTGTTGCAATCACCTATTGACTCCTTGTCAAGTTTTATGACGCTTATCTTTATTAGACTGATAGGTGCCACGTATAGCGTGCAACTTTCTTGTGACGTTTGATCTCTATGTTACGATGAGGATTATGTAAGCAGAATATTTGGGAAATAGGCTTCCTGCCGAATCTAGTTCCTGCTGTCTTTATTAGACAGTGGAATATTTTCGTAATTAATGTAGTAAAGTAAATATCCTAGTATCTGAACACTAACATTCATTTTATTTATCTTTAGACTTAGATTCTAATGTATTAGGGAACCTAATTAAAAATAAAAACTGGTGTTATAAAATAGTATTCGAAGTTTCTGAGATATTTGGGGTTGGTTACTTACTGCGACATTTGGCATCCTAAGAGTTTAGGTATTGAGACTTTTACCTTAGTATAATTGTGATCATAGGGAATGGAAATTCATGAAAATTAGTTGTAGTCGAGAAGGATGGATTAATTGCAAATCAGTTGGTCATGTGATGTAGACTGACTGATGCCAAAAGTAGGAGAAAGAAATCGGAACACGCAGTGGCTCGAACCTAATTCGGTGTTAGCCATCCTTTTAAATGAATTTCAGTCTCATCTATCTGAACTTTGGCTTAACACTGTTACGGAGTTAACGGTATTTAGTGCAATTGGCCTTGGCCCAATCGCGTTAAATCGATTAAGTTGACGTTATGTACTACGATAAAACGGTAATTAGATATCACTGGTTAGCTTGTGAAAACAGAAGAAAGGGTATTGAAGAAGAACAATTAATCCTAACGAATTATCCAACGCACAGGAAATTCTTTTTGTAATACGGAAAAAGAATACCTATAAACTTAATTAAACGATATTTAGAAGTGAATGAAATAAAATCCTCAGCCATTATTTACATCTAGATACATTTAAAATTTCAATCATAATTTAGTCGCTCAGAAAACTTTTTAGAAGGTGAAAGATTGTAACTACATATTTCCAGAAAAAGTTTTACATAGCGTTGAAGCTTTTAAGAAGTATATTAAGTCGCATAAATTGAATAAATAAAAATTTTTGAAAGAAAATTCTTGTTCTTTGAGTGTCTATACCATAAATGCTGCAATTCAAGTGAAAAGTCTGCGAAACTAAATTTGCGTTCCATCTTATTATTTTTTCAATGATCCTTTCCATAAAAACTTTCTAAGAATTGAGGAACAAGTTCACACTGGAAGATACTTTATACAAATCGCTCGATTCTTTATACAAATTTTAAGCTTACTTTGTGACGCTTGGATATCGTTCCATGCGTCAATGAACGCTTTGAAGAACTTTGGGAACAAAAGGCTGACATGAGGGAAAATTTGACGTCAAGAGGGAGGCTCGCGTCGAGCAGATGTCGCGTATTATCGCTTTTAAACAAGATAAATGCTCGTTTAGCAAATTTCACAGTGCGAGGATTACAAAAAAAAAACAGCACTTCTTTCTTTGTCAAAAGTATGGCAGACGGAAGAACTCTTGATTGAGAGGAAAAACATTTATACAAAAGAGAGACTTTTGATAAAGATGAGAAGCTACAAGCATGAAACTCTCGATTACATTCAATTTTAAGGCAAGTCTTGACTGTTCTCATTAATTCCAGTTTAAATTAATAATCAATAGTTTTAGTTATTACCTACTACATAAATCAATTGTTCAAAAAGAATTTATATTTTTATAAATAATTTGACTCATTCGAGATCTCAAGAACAGAAATTACGGAAGTTAAATTCTTCTAAATCTACTATCAAACAAAGCTCAAGTGTGAAAATGTGGAATGATAAGTGGAACAGATGTTTCATTCCTATTTCCTGTATATTAACAGATGTTATCATAATCGAAAATGTGTACATATATATTTGAAGACAGTGTTTGCTACTTATAATGTCAGCATACGTTAAAATATTAGCGTAGTATGCTCTGCAGTAAACTCCACTTGAATAAGTGTTATGAAGGTACATTACTTTTATCGTACAACTTCCAGTTCTTGCTTCACCATAAATAACAGTTAACTGCACGCAGTTAATTTTAATTAATTAAAGAATTTGAGAACTTGAATATTCAGATTAATCTATCATTCTTGTGATGAACGTACTCCATTAAGTCTCTACTCTGTTAAATATACTCGCAGTATAATCACGTTTTGTTCGTTAAAGCACTACAACAATTTACGTCTACCAGCTCGTACCTCGTACTTCTTTCTAACAATTTAGTAACCTCGCCGAGGAAAGTTTTTAAAGCGATCCAACAAGCCTTTAAAAAATCTGAGAGCCTAAAGTGATACTTCATTTAACTTGATTAAGCTGCTCATAATTCTCTAATAAGAATTATTTTCATGTCAAGTAATAATATTTGTTGCAAAACATTTATTAAAAATTTGAGTAGTAATTCTACAACAGCTATTTGAATAGAATTTCTAATCAAGGATTTTTAATAAAACACTTGTATGTTTTACTAATGTTGCGACATAAAGGAAACAACGCAGTGTCTGCAAATATATTCTCAGGAATTCCCCTTATCTGCGATGTGTCTCTCGTTTTTCCTCTGTTCAAGTAATACTAATAGACATGAAATATTGATATGATATCACTCGTGCCAGAATAAATTCAATTGAAATATGCACTTACACATACATAGACTCCCAACAAAAAATGAGACTATAATACTGAAACTAATAGAAATTAATGTACAAATAATTTAATTTACTTTACTTTACGAGGTACTTGGTTGTAATATAAAGTTTCATAAAAATATTATGGCTTAATGAATTTACCTACATTTCATTTTCAAAATTCATGAACTCGTTAACTAGCAATGTACATAATTTACTGTAACGATGTTTACAAGTCAGAAAATTGTGGTTTCAAAATTCTTAAATTCGAAGGAAAATCTAGCACTTAATTTAGTACACAACAAAATTATACAATTTCTTGAAAAAGTGTAATTTAGATGTCAGAATGTCTTAATATTTGCAATGTATCCTGTCCCATTTTTTTTTAACAAAAAATATTCCTAAGAATGAACCACTGGAAATTTAAGGTGAGAATTGCTCACTAATGCGAAAACTACATACAGAAGATAGACTAGCAAACTGTAAAAACGTATACATATTAGCACCCCGGCTATATATGCTTCTATTAACAAGAACAAGTAAACATATCTTCTCACACACGGAAGTATAAAAAGAAATTAGATTTACCATGATTTAGGGTGGTGTTACAAGTGTTTAATCAATCACGAAAATTACAGCTTGAAATGCTAAAAGTAAGGTTTTTAAGTTCCATATTCATTAAAAATATCTTCTTAATGTTTACGTATTCATTTAGGAAAGATATATCACTTAGTCTTTATCCTCTTTTCACTTAAAAACTTCATGTTTAATCTGTTAATTGTACTGACTTAATTTTGTTCACAGAAGATTAGCATATGCGCTTGTTCAATATGTATACACACGTATAGTTACATGCAAAAATTTACGTACCTAGATATTGTAAACTGAGATACAGTATTTTCAACAATAAACAGTTCAACAAATAAATACTTAACTAAACAAATAAACAGTTTATCAGTTGCAGTATTACTGAAAATTTTACACGCACGAATATTGCGATTTGAAAGTGTGTATACACTTTTGGGAGTGACTGTTCTCGTACATACTGTTTCTCATTACAAACCAAAAGACAGACATGAAACTAAAAACGAAGAATATAAACACGAAAACAAGGAGAAATAATAATGATAATGCAATTAGTTCCCCTTTTACATTTATGCAAAATTTAATCTACCACATTAAATCAACGAAACATAATTTCATAACGAGCGTGTATTTTAATTTTAACTAAGCTGTTATGTAATTCTAGAACTGAGTTATCTTTTTCTCTTAACGAAACGAGCAAAGAAATTGAAACCACGGATTAGCAACTGAATTTCCTCTCATTCTGCGCATAGCATACCGAGAACTGACATTATCAACTAAAAGTAAGCTCTCTTGATGTCTATGCCCGTATCTTTACCAGCGTCTAGTTAGATAACTGTTCCCAATACCGCCCGATTCCCCTAAGTGCTTGTTCAAATAGATAGGCTGAGTCACCTAAAACTGAGATGCGAATATCCATGTACCTCCGATCTTTTCTGGGTGTTATAAGAAGAGATGTACATGAAAACCTTTCCTAGCAAAAAACAATATTCCCTCGAAAAAAAGGAAAATTAAGAAAAACAATTCACTCTGAAAAATAAATGAAAACTTAGCTTCTATATCTAGAACACGAAATACTCTAGGCGTAAGCTCAGTCAATTGAAAGCCTACAGTTATTAATCAGCGATTCGTATCAGTATAGGCTCACAAGCTTGGATGAGAAACAGACATGTACCCGCATTAGTGTACAATCAAATCTTAAATGAAACTATAATCAAAGCAGAATGAATTTGCCCCTGTGGACTACAAACCAACTGCTTCCTCGCCACATTGTTCAGCTGCTCTACTATTTTATCTCTCGCGCTTTAACGAAAAGTTATAAATATGCTATCTTTTAACTCGATAACTGGGTTGTACCTCAGCCAGGAACAGCGTATGTATTCTTAAGCAATGTTGTCTTCAGTAAATATCTATTACAATACAAGCACTTACTCTAGTATAAAGCTTTTACAATAACCTTTCCTTGCTTAATCGACGAAATCGAAAATATCCATGTTCATTTCTAGCATTAACTGAAAAAGTAACTGCCTCTTTCATGTTATACAATTAAAGAACTGATCTGGAACAGCCAAACGATTTTATTCTGAATGCAACTTTCATCGTCGCAACAAAGATAGGTGAAGCTGCATCGACCGACCTTGGACAAGTATGATTTGAAGAATTTAAACGTCCATTGAAATCTCGTTTCATTGAAAGTTTCATTTAGTTAGATTGTGCTTCGCGCGGTACCGACGATCGAACAAGAACTGGCGCGGAAAGCGAAGATAGGAGACTCTTGACGAAGACTATTTAGGCAGAAAGGAGATCCGTGTGAAAGTTAATTTCCGTTTTCGATAATCGGACGTGAAGTGGCTGAAAGAACTGATCGATGTCTAAAAGTACAAGACAGCACGTTCAAGTTGAAATAATTTATCTGTGTTACAAAGAGAAGGAGAAAAATTCGAACTGATGTTCACATTGATGAATTTTCGAATAAAGTACGATGAAACATTCCCGTGACATAAAATTAGCTAGGTATGTTCTTTCGATATCAAGTATTCCATGATTGAAAATGACGGATATGACAACTTTTATTTCGAAAAATATCGAGAAAAGACCCATTCGAGTCGGACGTGGGCGTCACATCAAACTGTCATGAAAATTGAATATTTATATTTTATATAACACCTGCATATTAGTTAGACAAATTGAAATTATTATTCTAAAAATAATATAAACAATTTTAAAATCTCTAGTATATACATTCTACCTCATATTAAACCTAAATCTACGACACTATTTCAACCCCTCAACGATCCGTATTTTATACAGACTCCCACTTTTTCCTATATCACTTTCAAATACATACAATATACACCATATACAAGGGGTCCTAAGAAAATTCTTTTAAGTAATGTTTTATTAGTTATAAAACATATACGAATCATTTAATATAAAAAATACGAGCTTTCTAATAGTGCAATCTTCATTTGCGTTTTCACAGGGCATTTCCAGGCAAAAATGTGCCGTTATTGAGGGATTAAACTATTTTTAATCAAGCGTGGCAGTGAACATCTTTTAATGAAAATAATAAATTGGAAGGAAACCTAGAGTCTTTGACCTAAAGCCAGAGCTAGCTGGTTTTGAAAGTAATTATTCCCTTCGAGGTAACCAAGGAATTGAACATCCAAGTTTCCACACGTGCTACAGCACTTTAATCCTGTGGCAATATCAGACATCACAGGAAAGATGAGCCATTACCATAGTTGAACCTTACTTCTTAGAAATTTCCCACTTTGATCACGAAACCACAACAAGACTTCCCAGACGCGATATCAAGGCCGATCTGCCACTCCGAGGAATCCATCCGCGTGCGGTATAAAGCTGCGTCTACACTATGTGACATAACATGTTACACAACAAATTTGTTCCGAACTTTGTTGTACAACATATTTTCGCACGTTATTACTACAAAAGGCTCTGTGGAACGACTTCGTGAAACGCACAGCAACTATGACTTCAGCCGCAGTTAGACTTCCCAAGTGTAACAACTCTGTGTTGCGAAAGGAATTTTAAACTTTGTTCTCAGGGTGTTTTTTAAAGTATAGAGAAAAAGGAAACATTATCTGAAATTATAGAAAGCAGGTACAAAACTTACTTTCTGGGGAAATTTACTCCAATTAGTAACATAAATAAAGGGAATGTCGATAAATAAAGCGAGTAGAAAGCACAATATATTTATAGATTTGCAAATGTGACCACAATAGAGATTTATGGACTGGTTGCATTATACTTATTACGATTATGTTATGTAGTGTAGAAGCGCCTTAAAAATCGCCTAAACATACAATTTCAGAACAAGCTCTGCAAGGCCACGAAATAAGGTAACAAAAACGTATTTAACGCAATCTGCAATCGCTTATGCTGCAGAAGTGATTGGATTGCGACAAATCAATGAGGAATCGGGGAATTTTGTTTGGTACGCGAATACAGCAAATTCTCGTCAGTTGAAAAACAAACATGCCTACTTGTCCTTTCCTTTTTGCACATTTTTTTACCCGACGACAAAATTGCACCTCCCCGGGCGCTAATTTCTGTGTTTCTTACGGTTTACACGTCGTACGCGACACGAACCTCAGTGAGTAACGAATCCGTCAACAATTTACTCTCGAAAAGTTACCTTCCGGTTCGCGGAGACTGCTAATTGAAGAGCAGATAAAGGAACGTTTGCCCATGCCTGTTTTAATATTTTTCGAGTGCTCAGGAAGTCGGATCTTTGATGAACGAGGGCTCGTCTAATTACCATTCCCCCCATGCATATTGCATCTCATTTTATAAGTATAATCGAGTTCCCAGTGAACGATAATTGAAGAGACACTGTGCTTTTTCTGACAGTCTCTAATTAGCCGCGACAAAAAGTTTATGGTTAAGCTTGCTTGATCCTATTAACGATGATCTGAATGGTTGTTATTAATGAGCATCGAAACAGTCTTTTGCCTAGCTGTTTTTTCTCCGTCCCTTTACCGAGCAAGATTACTAAACTGTCATTCTATTTGCTGGACTCATAATTGGTTACATTAGCAAGGAGCTCCGATAGAAATGATTTACTACATTTCAAAGCATTGTTCGAATGCGAAAGTAAAGTCGACAGTGATAAACGATTAGGTCACATAACCGGATCACGCAATTTAGGTCAAATATGCAACGCTAAGCAACGACCTTTACGAGCTATCTGGACACCCTTGAAACATTCCCGCCTAGAAATTATTCTTTGAAGAAGGAGAGAGTTTTAAGAGCTTCTAGAGGTAATTAGAGCAAGCCACGTTTCATGATAAGACAAATTCGACCAAATTGACGATATGCAAACGACTCGCGAGTAGGCTACGAGTGATTGCACCTTTTGACAATCACTAATGTATTATCTTATGTTTATATATGTGCATTCATCAGTCATATCTTATCGACAAATTAACACCATGGAAGCGTATTGTGGAATAATATTTGTAAGTGACGATTGCTGGCTAGTTAATGAATAATTTTCAATAAACAATTAGTTATGACTTATAAGACTCTATTAAATATAAGTTTTTAATATCAACAAAAACCAATTAAGCAATTATTGAAAGATAAAATATGTCTAGGACTTTTATAGAATACTGGAGTAAATAATTTGAGTATCACCTGATTAAATTGAGCCATTTCGATTGCTTATTTAGGAATGTGAGTATTTGACACTTGAATTATTCACTCGCCTTGCCTCGTGAGAGCAAATATTCGAGTGACGAAGCAGACCTGTTTACGTTTATCTTGATGAGCAATAAGTGATAAAAATTATCTACATTTCTTGCGACGCACGCAATGTAATAAAATTCCTGATATGTGTAATCGTTCCCATAGATTATCTATTTCAAGTATAATTGTACCTGTGTGAGTATCAACAAAAATTGATATGTTCCAAATTTGTTATTACATATATGTAAGTATCAGAAATAAATTGTTTATTCACAATTATAAAATAAAATTATCTTACTTCTCAATATGTCACTAATTATAAAAGACCATTTACACAGCGCTTTACTGCACAATCGTCAGTTTAACTAATAGAATTTAGCAAGTAGACAATACATTTCTAGTTCAGCCACTTGTAGCCAGACTTTAATTTGTATAAGAACAGACATTCAAGTAATTATATCATTAACTCTTCTCAAAGTACACATAGGATTACTTAAGTCGAACCATCACAAGATAGAATCACTCAGACTTCCAGGAGTTGAAATTCAGAAAATTGAAACAAATACACAAAGCTCTGAACATTTTTGTAAATTACAAATTCGAATATTCGAAAATTTGAAGAATTACAAATTCAATAAACAATATTAAAGTATCTAAGTAACTCCACCTTGCTACGCTAATGTACATCTCCCCCAAAAATCAGTAACACGTAGAGTACCTCTACCATAACTAAAAATATCGAAAGACGCAAGAAAAAGAATGAATCCTACCTTATCAAGATACTGGAACCCATGCTCCCTCGCGACCTGCCTGGCCACCTCTGGTCCTCCCTCGATGTGCACTGCCCATTGGTTCGTGTATGCTGTCACTCGTCCACCGAGAATCACCAGCGCGACGATCGCAAGTCCGAAAATCCTCTGTGGGCACATGATAGCTCTTCCTCTCAATTGCGACTGCTACGACCAGCAGCGGCTCCAGTTTCACACTCTGCACTGTTATCCACCACTATCCACGAAAACCGCCACCGCGACCGGGGGTAGGAAGTGGACCAGGGCAACGAGAACAACGAACAACGGGCACCGAAGCACAGGAGCACCAAACCACCCGCGATCAACGACGCGCGAAAAGAAAGAGGAGCTGGTGGCTGGACGAACCAGAGCAAAGAGGAAAACGATGGACGAGAGGCGACGTAGATACACGGGGCAACGTGCCTCACACCTGCTGACCGACTGACGCCAACTGAACCACCAGCGGTCCGTGTCACTCGTTAAGTAGCCTCATCAGCTGACTATCTATCGCGTCTGTTCCTTCTTTCCTCGTCCACGTCGTCGTCGTCGTCGGTGTCGTCGTCGGTCGTGGTAGTCGTTGTCGGTGAAGTTGCTGCCACTGTCGCCGCCTTCGTTCAACGACGAACAGCGGTAGGTGGGGCGATTGTCAAGTCATGTGGTCGTAGTTGGTGGGGAAATCGACGTGATCCTCGCGATACTAATAATCGTGAACGTGTACGGTGCACGTGGCTGGCCTCTGAATCAAGGGCAACGTTCGTGGAACCTGCGTCCCGCCTCCACTGTCATTCGTTGGGAGTTGGTACCCTCCGACGCTATGCTTGGTCCTAGACTCAGCGAAGTTTCAACTACCTTCCTGCACCGTCTGCTCCCGCTCCGTCTGCTCTGACCCCCCTCCAATGGGAAAGTTTCTGATTGTCTCGATAGACAACGACCTTCGACGAGCTGTTGTTCCAAACAACTGCGTTTCCCTGTTCCCCGCGCTCCTGATTGCCCCCCTCGCTCTTTTTTATCACTCGGCAGGCTCCTGGAGTTTCTGCGTGGTGGGAGGTGATCCGAGTCGATGATCGACGAGTGGGGGAAACTCCGTGGAGTCGGCGGGACGATTGACTTCAGCCGTAGACGAACAGCATTTGGCAACGAGATGCATCATACGATTCGAGCCTACCGAGGACGAGGAATTTGCTCTAGGAACGCGAAATCACTCGAGACTCTCTCGGCGCTGTGAAAAAACAGTCATCCTGTGGATAGGGCGGTCTGATTGGCCAGCCATTCGGCCAACGACACGGCACGTACTTGTCGACCGAATAGTCGGTCGATTCACGTCATCGACCGTTGCATCCTTGACAGCCGCGCGCCTAGGAAGAGTTGCCGATGACGCGTTCTGAGACCTGTTCTACCTCTCCTCGTTCTATCTTCGCGCGCTCCGCTTTCAGTTCATCCTCTGGCTGCTCTGCTAGTTGGAACGTGATCTGAGGACAATCCAAAAGCAACGAATCAGTGGCGTTGATCGATACATAAGTGAATGTGACTGGTGAGAGGCTGCGATCTGACTGGGCACTTTCTAGGTAAAATTTCGGCTGAGGTGTTGGAATTGACAAGTACAAACGAAGTTAGTATATCAGATAGAGAATTTTAGTACCCACTTTCGTAGAAATGATTTTTAAAGTTGTGTTTCTAGAAACGATTGATATGTAACAGATGACTAAGTTTTCGGGGATTTTAGTCCTACCTGCTGTTCTAGTGCTACTGTGTCAGTCGAATACCAGTCCAAGTTTAACTTTTGGCACACCAAGGTGGGGTAAAACTCAGAGGACCTATACCTATTTCTTCAATACGAACGACTTTAAATGTTCAAATGTTCAAATTTTCAAATGTTTCTAAATAGAAATTTTCAAACTTTTGAATTTTGAAATCTTCAAATTCTCAGTCTATATCTTTAAGGTTTCAAATATTCAAAATACAAATATCCGATATTTGAAACTTTCAAACTATGAACTTTTTAAATTTTCAAACATTTGAAGCTCCAACATTTTCAAATTTTGAAAAATTCATATTTTTAATTTTCTAATCTTTGACGATTTTTTAGAACGTATTTGTTTCCATTTTGATTTCCAATTCCTAAAACTCTGTATTTAAGCTCTGAAAATTCAATCAAGCTGATTCCACCTTGGTATCGTAAGGCTTAATGAAACTAAAGGAATACAAACACCCCAAGATATTTCTTATGAAAACGACTAGTCAGATACGTCTAACCCGTTGTAGGTCTCTTTAATAGGGTTGGTCAGATCGCGGCCTTTACATGTAACAACTTGATTGGCAATTAAGCTACTAACAACAGAATGCTACCACTAAGCAATTTGTCATTCCAGGAAAATATTTACATTGATTGATATTATAGTAGAACCTCGACTAACCGGATCTCTTTTATTTAGGATTAAAATATTAATTTAAACGTGAATCATAAATAACGTTCCATAAAGGATAATATTAACCATTAGGGAAGTGCTTCAGGTTTGAGTTCTATAATACGTCAGTTAATCGAGAGTACTTTTTTCTCTTTTTTTTGCAACAGCAACATAACTATTTAAAAACTGTAATGCAAGCTGTGTGTCATAGTTAAATTACTCAAATACTATATTAATGTCCTGTAAACTTCTCTACTGAGGACTTTGAAGAGATACAACATCCAAAAATGTTAAGTCTGTCGGAAAACTCTGTTCGATTTCTGCATTTTTTCTATACTCAAAATCGGACAGAACTTTCTGACAATCCTAATACTACATTAGGTAGTTACTAAGTAGTTACAACTGGCTGTAACTTAACATTCATTCATAATAAGACAAATACAATAAAGTTTGTAGAAGGTGTATGTAAATAATAATGTAAGTATTTCATGAATACTCCCAAGGAAATTAAATTTCGTACTTCACAGGCTCAAAGAAGTCAACTATTAATGATCACACCCAAAGTTACAAATTCATAAGAAAGTTTCTTGAATTTCGATAACAATGAACGAACACAACTAAAATCATGGTACTACTGTGACAGTTACAAGCCAAGAGAGAGTCTCTGTAATAATTAAAATCCATACCGAAATAAATAGTCCTTGGTTATTTTCCAAATATAAGCGACCTGCCACGAAATAAACTGCGCCATTTTCCTCAGAGTTCCCTCCAAAGAAAATGAAATGTTTCCGTAGAACTGCACGACCCGTGATCATAGATTAATTGCAGTGCAGCGAGATGAACAAGAATACCTAAGACACCAACGAGAAATAGTCGTTTGCAGCTGATTAATGATGAAACTGATGAGCAACGAGGGACGTTCAATCCTGCGATTAGATAGCCACGGCTGCAATTTCTCTTTCGATTATTAAATGCTAACCATACGTTTTTCACAGTTTCCTTCGATTATGGTAAACGACTCGTGTACCGCGGGAATTTTTAATAACACACCGTTCCCGCAATATTTCATTGAACCACGAGCTCCATGTTTCCAGCAGCTGCGTGCACGCAAGTTGCATCATCTTCATGTCTGAAGAGCGCTCGAACGATTTTCAAATGAAAAGGAACTGCGACCGATACGCTTTGAAATAGTTACACGGCGTGCTGGGAAAAATTGCATTCAGTGCGTAACGCGACCTGATTCCATACGTACGGGAGATTTGCTAAGGAAAGCTGTTTCTCTCGCGTTTTTATCGACACGATCGAAAATTTGTGAATATATTTGACTAGGCGTTTACGAGTAGGTATTCGTATTAAAAATATTTCTCGATTCCAGAAGTGAGTAAATTTCAGTTCTACTCATTGATATGAAGAATTACTTGAAGATTGGAAAATTGAACTTTGATATAAATTCATTTCTTCTACAAATTGTTAACAACAAGTTTTACATTTATTTAAACCACTAAACTAAATTCACTCCCATCATTTTTATTGTCAGAATTACCCATCGCCTGATACAATTTATAAGCCAAGTTTCAACCTGTGGGGTACGACCCCCAAGGGGTTCATAATGTATTTTCTAGGGGGCCGTCACAGTTATTTTTAGTTGCCATAGAACCACGAAACACTGACAATAGGAGAACAATCTTTTATTACGACTGAGTTTAATTATTCTACTTTTATATTAGACAATTTCAGATCGGGCAAGAGTTGATCAACCTAAAGTCAATAAAAATTGCCATTTCAACTGGATCGAAATTGGGTTTGCAGGAACAACTTTGATCAACTTCATGTTGAACAACTCGATTGTATGAGCAAAAGTTGCCTAATGTAAACGTAGCATTAGGGATATCCAATTTCGTACCCACAACTAATTCTTTCTGTGAACGTTCACGTGTGCGCCAGCTCGCGCATTTTGTATTCAAGAGAACGTCGTGTGCAATTCTAGGGATTCAAAGGATGGAATGGAAACGGCTGTCGATTTATATTATCGATGCATTTTAAAGGTCACCGAGTTTCGTGAAAAAGGATTCCATTTTCAAGCTGCGGTTCTCGTGGTTACAATTCGATAGGACGTTTACACCGCGATCAAGCGGAATTGCGTTCACGATATTCTGTTCCCTCAGATCGGTAAATTTTAAAGGTCTATCCGAAGCGTGGAAATGCGAAGCACGGATTGGATACGGTATAAACATTTTCTCTTCCGGAAGCAGCTTTTCTGCGTAGAAAGTTGACTTCCAACGAATCGCGAAAAACGAATATAAACATTTCCTTGCCGAGGAAGTATCGTTGATTGCTCTCCTCCGATGTGGATAAAACAGATATACATGCGCAGCGAAATACATATTCATCGAAAGACTGCAATTGCTATTTGCATTTCAACAAGTCGAAGTTTCAATGGAAAGGATGCAGAAATAAACTGTATGTCGTTCATAAAAAATATTGCTTTTTAAATAATCCTTTTTTGCCTACTTTTTTTCAAATCAAAGCAGAGAAGAAAAGTATCGATGCAAAGGGAATTTTATATGTATTATATAACCAGCAATGGCTTTTATAGTGGAATAAGAAGGTAAATAAAAGTAGAGAGATGAAAGTCAAGGAATACTGAAGTTCTATGAATATTTATTGGTGAAATTATGAGCAAAACATAATCATAGATAAAGAATATTGTCTGGCATATTGCAATTTTCAAATGTCACCAAGACTCAAAAGTATTATGAATATTATTCCAGAAAAAGTTACAAAACGGTTAGACCTTTCTCGCTTTAAAGACCACCCTGCAATATCTATCGTTTTGTGCAATTTAGAGGAAGAGGTAGAAATATGAGATAGAGTAGAAATACGTGACGTCAAGGTTTTGAGACACCATATTGACATCTTTAACAATTATTGGAAATTAGGTATCAGAAAGATTATAATATGGTTCCATAACAGCTGTTTGAGCCATGACAGAAAGCTTTTACACGTACACATTGAAGTGGAATTTACCTGAAATTATTTTTTGATTTTGAACGAAATAAAGGCAATAACTTACTCGATAAAAATTGGAATTTCAAAATATCAGTGAGATTTCAAAGTATATTGGGTTTTGAAGTGTGATATAATAACAAAATAAAATGACTGGTTGGCAATAACATGAGGCACCAATATTTTTTTGAAATGAAGCTATAAGAATAGTAACATTTCATAACATTAGAATAATATTATTAAATACAATTAATATACCCTTATATTTCTATGGTAGGTACGTCACACGAAATTCCCTGAAGTTCCATCAATATTTTTTATTTGCAGCTATTCTAAGACTCTCTAGGCTGTAAAATAAAAAGGGTATCTCATATAACTACTCCTTCCTCTATAGTTCCTCTGTGATACTTAGTCTGAAAGTTGAAACCCACCTAAATTCCAACGAAATCCATCAGGCTCCCCGAAAAAACGAATGTCTCGAGGCACATTTCTACAAAAATGGCTAGCCATTAGAAACCAATGTTTGAGAAACCATACTAACTGGCTCTCTCCATAATTTCGAGTCCATTCAAAGGCTACCTACTCATCGAAGACATAGTGAGCTCCCCTTGCAAAAATGGAGCACCCAATATAATCACTAAACCAGGCTTCGCCAGGGCCAAGAATTATGAAAATTACCAGGCTATCAGACCGACCGGCAAAGCAGCCCCAACATTGTTCCCAGCTTCAAAGGACGTCCGAGGAGGAGAACAGATTTCCGAGGAAAAGACTTCGCGACGCATTGGCTGACCCACGCTGGACCAATGCAGTCCACTGGAACATCTACTTGGTGCCCCGAGGAAATTGCATTCTGCGGTCTTCCTCCTCCGCTTCCGCACTCGGTGCGCGAGTGATAAAGAGAGAATAAGAGACGGTGATAGGTGCAGGGAAGCATGGGAGGCGGAGGAGCGCGGCATTAGAGAAGTGAATTAAATTTAAGCCGACCGGTAGTCCTCTCCCTTTGTCTCTTGGCCCTCCTATCGATCCGTCTCTTTCTCTCCGTTACACGCCACCACTACGAATTCGCGAATATGCCAATCTTGCCCGACCATTTCTGCGCTTTTATTGTTTTCTCTTTTAATTTTCAGATAGGAGAAAGCGCAAATGCCTCCGTGAAAAGGAACCCGACGACTCCATCATCGCCTTGGCAACGGGCATGAGCTGCGTGAGCGCTGACGGATTTTGGAATCTATAAGTGTGTTACTGTTCTTTTATTAGAATCTCTTCGCCCTACAATAGCCTACGTATTTTCTTGCACAGGGAGATACCTAAGTATTCAGAAAGATATTGAGAATCGAAACTAATAGAAGACGAAAGGTAGGGCACTTGTCCATATTTCTGTGCCTTCGAATTACAATCATTTATAAAAATAGAACTTTTTATATTCAAGTTTACTTATTAACATGTAAGTTTAAAAAAATATATTACGCTGTCGATAAAGATTCTTCTTTCAAAAATGATTTCAGTCTGAAGGCACAGAAATATGGACAAGTACCCTAGAAGATACAATTAAGAAATGCAAAATCAAGCTCTCCCTTTCTCTGATACATAAGTTATGTAAACAGAGATCACTTTCAAATTGAAATTGCGTAAACAAATTTGTATTTTCTATTTCTGATTTGTCCTTGCTCGTATTACTTAATAGTATTGTACCTATAATAGACCCTCAAGATCAGTAAATTGCAGATTCGAGACATTCAAAACCTATTAGTTTCAATTAATATGAGAAACGATTCGAGATTCAAAGATATTCGATATGTTTGAAGCGCATTGGCTAGCCTGGGACGCGTGCACGCGGACCAAATGAAAACGAACGAGGCCGAACCTCTTGGCCAGGTAATAACAGACGACCTCTGGCCCCAACGATCTGCCTGCCTACCTGGCCGGTACGTGACCGAGTTCCTTCCAAAGAGGACGAATTTTTACGCACGGTCTGCGCCCATCGTCGGGTATCCCAGTGGTGCGGCAAGGACGCTGATCCACAGCTGCAGCTGCAGCTCGCGAAAATTGTCTACGACAGGCCCGTTTGCTCTCAATTGAATAGAATAGAGAAAGAGAGAAAAAGAGAAGCGACTGGATTAGAACTACATTAGATTTCTCTACTCGTGTTTGGCTCCTAGATTGCATTTGCTCTGAATGAGAAAAGGGGCAAGAGACAGGTTGGACTTTTAACCTTTTTGCGATCCAAATGTGCCTTTGAAGCATATGAAAGTTTGGACTAATATTAGCTATATAGTTTTTGCATCTTTTGTAAGCGAAATACTCTTTGATATGCAAATGGGAACGTGGAGTAGCATATAAAGAGTGACAATTGAATATTTTGAAGAGTAGGTATTGATATAATACGAAGGAAATTTCGAGGTCACTATTATATAATCTTCTAAATGGAACTGTGTATAGACGAACATACATACATCATGCGCAGTGTTGTAGTATTTCAGCTTTCTTGAAAATAGACACCCTAACCTGTCATGGCGGTTACTGTGACAATTGGAACAAGAGCGGGAGAAACCCAAAAGACTTCCAAGCTCTCTCAAACAGCACTACACTGTATACTTAAAATACACATATTTGCATGCAAAAAATTCCATTCAACACCCTAATATTAACAATTCGAAAATACAACTATTTTCGTAGCATATTAATACAAGTTACGTAAACCTATCAAAGTCACAATATCTACAGCATAAAACAACGCATCTCTGTTTTCCACAATTCTCACAACTTTAATTAACGATCACAAAGAGAAGAATGGAATCAATATTAAAGAGAGAGAAGAAATACAGAAAAAGAATACCTTCAGATTCTGCTAGTCCATGAAATTTTCCCGCGTGGCTTTACGTACAGTTACGCAATGTTCATTGCCGCGAACAAAAGGAATACCAGCGAACCGCGTCATGCAAGGGCCTTTCTCGTAACAGGAAACACTCGGGGTCACGGACTACCGTCAAGTTCATGCCGTTGTAACTCAACCCAAGAGACACGCAGAGAACCGAGAATTCGTTTGTGCCTCGCGCCACGGATTTCGCGTTCGTGCATAAAGTAACAGCTATCACGCACGAACTTTGAAACATAGGGATTGCTCGACGAGGGATACGCATGGTCCTCGGTCGTCGTTCCGCGTGTTCAGCGCAGCGCCGCCACCACGTTCCGATTATCGAAACATCGAACCGCGCGATCGACGACTTCACCGCTCATACGTAACCGTTCGAGTGTCATTTACAAATCGAACATGGCCGCTCGTTCGAGCAAAACTTTCGACAAAAACTTCGCTCGAAGAGAGCATAGGAATAATATGGCCGTCTTCCACGACGATAAGACGGTACGTGTATCATAAGGAGTAAGGAGACCAAGTTTGTCTCGTCTTCCATCGGCGTAGGCAAAAAGTGTAAACAAACTTGGGCCCGCTGGGACCTGATTCGGAGGATGACCATCGACGTCAGGGAACGTCACATGGAACGTGACGTGTGTTTAGATACACCGACAGTGGATTCGCCTGCCGAGTTTAACTTTCAATTCATACGGATGTGGTTTCTCTTTTGATCTTGTACAATTGGAATCAAAATTCTTTTATAGAAAATATATTAGTAGAGCTTATTGTTATTTGTTTTTATTGTATAAGTTATTCGTTGAAATAATAACAGTTTTCAGTTGGAGCTATTGGTATAGAAGGAAGGATTTTATCTTGTTTTCTTTATGTCACTGTTGCAACAAATAACGACAGATCGTTGTATTATGTATTCTAGTTAAGGAAAAATACCATAATTTGATCAGAAAATTTTGTATCATTTGGAGTATATTTTAAGAAGTCAGTCAAAACTAGTATATTAATAGTATATTAAAACTAGTATATTATAGAGACTTAATTGTACTTAATATTATTGCACATATCACCACTGTAAAATTCGACAGCTGTAATTTATAAAATATCTAATTCACACGTTTATAATATACCACTCCTTTTACCTGTCACTCATTAAGAAATTTCCATTAAATAAATTTCAAACTCAACGCAAAAAAGGATTAAAACCCCTATTCCTTTATCGCCTCCAACAAAGCTTACAATGTACATAACCATTCACCCTAATTATTCAGACCACAATACGGACAGCATTACAATCCAAACGAGAACGTGAAAAAGAAAATGTGAGGTAAAACTCGGAGCACTACGAAACAGCGTTTACGTGAAGCTTCTAAAAGCATAGAAAATAAAACCCAAACACCGTACCCGAGATAAAAGAGAAGACACGGCTATCCAACCAAGATATTCAAATCTCAATTCGTTTTCACCGAGAATAGCATTATTCAGGCAGAAACAATTCCGGTTTCGCGGCTCGGCGTCACGGAATCAGACAAGAATGCAGATAGGTTGGAACCTGGAGGCACGGCTGCACGTGGGCAGAACACGCTCGCCCGCCGCTGCACCAGCTCGCCAGCGTTCGCCCAGCGAAACTGTCAAGACGCGTTCCGCGTATCGTCCGCGAGACGAGCGCGACAAAGCGACACACGGCCCCTCGTGGCTGGTCCCCGTCGAGGGGGAAACTCGCCTCGCGAGGCCATCCCAAGGTAACGGGTTCCCGGACACGCGTCTTGAATCCAGCAGTCACGCGCATACGCTTGACAGTTCCGCGGGGCTCGGCGATAACAACAATGCAGGCTCCAGCGATCGCACGCGCGCACGCGAAACAGGGGTACGCGGGCCTTAGCGTGAAATATTTATTAATAGACTCTCCACTCACGGTTCCTGCCGCCGCGCCGGGTCCTTCCCGCCGCCGCTCGAGCCAGACTCGTCTGCGCGCAATAATCCCCGGAGCCGTCGATACGCGGGCCGTGCACAGGCGAAAGACACTCCGATCCGAGCGAGGAATGCGGAAGATGGAGAAAACGGGGATAGCACCGCACAGTTGCACAGCCTGGGTAACACGCCTCTGTGCGACGCTAAGCTGCGCGATCGGCCGCGATCCACTGGGCCCGCGGGGGCGAGCAGCGTAACCCGTGACGAAACCGCGTGCAGCGTTTGTGCATGTGTGTGCGTACCGTGTCACCGTTGTCGCGCGAATGTCGGACCGTGCGACGCCGACCCTCGCTGCGATCTCATCCCCACGACGAAGCACGGCTAACTGACGGCTCGGGCCGCCCCGCCGTCGGTTCACGCCGCTCCGATCTTCCACCACTCCTCCGATCGCTTCCACGCCTGCCCCCACCGAGCGGCGTCGAGTCGCTCGACCCCACCGCGCGTCCCACACCGCCCGCGGCGACGTTCAGTCACTCTAGGACCGCTCGCTTGTGTGTTGCGCGCTCCTCTCGCCCTTTCTCTCTTCCTCGAATCGCCCTGATGCTGGGGGGAGGGAGAGGGAGCGCGGCGTGCATCGCCGTGAAAGGCTGAGGAGCCTACCAGTGTCGTTTAACCCGTAACGTTACGGGTGTACACTCGTTTAGGCACTTGTGGTTCCTTGCCGATCACGGATCGTCTCTGGTGACTCGATGGCTTTGGGGTTCATGTTTATGGCGAGTTTTGTTAATGGGAGGGATGCGTGGATGGAGATGTGGGGGGTTGTGCGCTGCGGGTGTTGGTATTTTTGTAGGTTGTTGGAAAGCATTTTTGTTCTGGTGGGGTTTCGTCTGTTGTTGGAGCGGGGATTCGATATTTGGGGAGGGGAGGGATATAGAGGGTGATGTATTTTTTTATTGGTTTATTGTTTTTAGGGGGAGATTTCTTAAGGATTTTTCTATGATATTGTAGAATGTGTTTTTGAGTTTTATGTTTGAAAGGTTTTAGAGTTTATTGAAATACTCAGGTTAGGCGGTATTATTATTGTTGTAAGTATTTATTGGATAGAAGGAAGATTAAAATTAGGTTGAAATACATTAGGATTGATATTTATTAGTTCTGGTACAGTAGGTTCTTATAGAAAGACTAGTATAGGTCCTTACAGAAGTATTCATTACTACTATAGATTATTATAGAAGACCATTACTGCTACTATACAGTAGTAATTACTACTACTACTACTGCAACCTACTTTATAGTAGTAAACTAGTACTACTATAGGTCATTATAGAAAAACCTTGTAGAAAAACTATTATGATATGTGTTATACAAACCTTATACTTTACCTATGTATTTATACATGAAACTTCAAAGTCTCTGAAATTACGTTTAAAATATTCATTTGACTGAATTCCCGTCAACCGTATTCTAAGCTAGTATCCTTTTAAGGAATATCCTTCAACCGTATTTTAATTTCCTAATTCCGTAAAGCCACGGAATTTCGTAACGACTAGCACCAGCTACTTCTTCCACTCTACTTAATACCTACACGAAATCTTGAATGCTATACATAAACCTGATCACGGGCACTTAATTCTAGAAACCTCTCCCTCACCTGATCTAATCAACATGTATTCAGTGGATTTTGAATCCTCCCTCTTTCCCGCTGCTGGCAAACCTGGTTTTCCTCGTCACCTCTTTCTCTACATTTTTATTTTGCCTGGTCTGTAAATCAAACAAAGGCAGCATGAAACGAACGTGGAATATCGAGCACCCTGCCACGCATTCTATTGCAACCAGATAGAACGTGCATCTGTACACGCTAGAATGCTGAAGATTTTTCGATTTCTCACTATGTGGTATCGTCCATGCGCTTGATAGCGATGCAAAAGTCGATTGACTGATTTCGTGTATCAGACGCAGGGCAGTATCAGGAGTCTCTTGTTTGGAGACTATCCCACGGTTGACACGCCATGGAATGCAATGCTAACCAAGGGAACTGATAACGAGCAAGGATACGGTCGAAGCTCGAATATATCAAGATCTCGGTTAGCTCTGTTATTTACCCTCTACGCCCCGTCATCTGCGTCGCGACGGTCGTCCTTGGAAGACGGAGAATTAAATATGATATCACGGGCAGAATGGAGCAACGAAGGTTGAATGAGAGACGCGGATAATGGAGAGGACCGGGATCAAAATGTCTGAATACTTCAACGCGGGTAAAGATGAGCAGTGAACAAAGGTAGAGGGAGCCTTGAGAGGGAGATTGAGATCTCACCAACGATTAAATGCTTTTATTGAGAATTGATGGATTTGTTTTCGAGCTGGTCCACGCAGAATCGAGTTTCCTTCACTGTCATTCATTTTGGGCAACGGAGTGTAGGGATTTCTTATTGCTCTGGCTTCTGGCTATTGAACCATATTTGCAAGATTGTATATATCAGCGTTCAAGGTTCGAACCTTGTTACAATTCGAAGCCTTGAACCTAGAAATGGTTATGATAATAGATGGTACACGTATATTAAATAAGTATCACAACTGTGAATCTTGTTTCGAATCATTAAATTTTATGAACAAGGGTAAATAAGCTTCACTCAATTTTTCCAATTTCATCAAAGCTCCTCGTAACGAAGTATGTATCGGTGTAAATTTATTTAGAATCGGATTTGTGCAGAACTTCCTTCGCGAATGATTCAATGCAAGCCTTTCGCGCAACCGTCGGCTTAGTTCCTCTTTCATGAAATTCCGCCCTTTAGAATTGCATAGCGAACAACCGCTTCGTCTTATCCGTTCTTTATTTCACTCACTAAATCTTCAAAGTACAGTTACCTGATAGCCATTGCCCGAAAAGCAACCAGGTCTAAATTCTCGCCTCTCTTAAATCTTGCTTCTTTATACGTTTAATTTATTCCCATAGTACACGAGCAGTATGTATTTACTGTATGTACGTTCTCGCCGCTGCATCCGGTGATATTTCCCCCTTCGACTTTTAAGGTTACGACCGATTGCTCGCGTCGGATACAACTCATGAAGAAGTTGCTCCTCTCCAAGGTTTCGCGATGCAGTAGAGAAACGAGTACACGCGAATGCTAGTGAGAATCATTAAGGAGAGACACCACCCTGAAATCATGAAACTTAGCTGTTACAATTCACTTTGACTGACAGGTAGATACTCGAACTTGATCGCGTATCGAATGCTAACTCAATTTTAGTGTAATCGTAAAAGAGCTAATAAATCGTTAACCGTATACTAAGAATTTGCATTGCCCTCTAAATCTGTTTCGTATCTCTTTTATGGATCTAGTCGCGCAACGATATTCAGGCAAGACTTTGGTGTGTTAACATACTTATATTTTAACGTTATACCTAGCTAGATTTACGTAGTAAACTAGTGGCGATGCAACATAAAGTGGACCAGCGTTCGCCAGGAATGTAAACGGTTTACTTGTTTTCCAAGAAACGTGAAAATCTCCAACGTGAGAGAAGGATTCCACGTTTTTCCAATCCGTCGATCGACTTCACGGAAGTCGAAGCAAACGAGGAGCGATTTACAGCAGCTGCTGGAAAAAGAGATTGATCGTGCGTTCGAGCAGAAGCTGCGCACCGATCCGACGATTTTTCCGACGACCAACGGCGTCCTTATTTCTCTCGTCACTAACCACTTCCATTAATCACCGTCACTCATCGCTGACGGACAGAGGAAGGGAACGATAACGAAGAAGTTATCGAAGACGAGGGGTGAAGCTCTATGACGTTGCATCCCCTAGATCTCGGCAACGATTCCAATGTAACGCAAATTTTTCTTGTCGCGTTTCGATCGACGCGCTAACTTTCGTTGATGACAAAATCGATCAAATGAAATATGCTTTCTCGATTTATTTTTTCACATTTCTGTATGTACGTGTTTCTTCCATTTGATTGTTTGGTTGGAACACAATGGGGTCGCAGTTTTGAGGATTACAAATTGCACGGATATTTCTGTACACGTATCGTTTCATGGTTTCCAAAGCTGACGTTCGAACAGTCTTGTATCCTATGTATAAAATACAGGATTATCGTAAAAAATATTGTTTCCATACGCCAATACGAGTCGACAGGTTGTTGAGGATAAAATATTGAAAAATCATTCAAGCACTGTAATGTCAATTATAGAAGACCGTTACGTAACCACGCAGTATAACAATAAAACTTGTTATTTTGAAATCATTCAGATATTTCTATATTCTATATTTTTTCTTTTCAAAATATTACAAATGTGCAAAAATTATTCACACTTTTGTGACTATGTGATTTAGTACTATATTTTCTCGCTTGATAGTAACTCGAAGAATTTTTCGCGCAAGTTAACTCATCTTCACTAATTAACCCTTTAACAGTTTAATAAAATTGCAAATTTTGGTAAAAATGTGTCTTTTCTATTCTTTAAAATACTTCTATACGTTGAAACAAATATAAAGAAAACGTTTCTTCTTTTTCTGACGTTTTGTCTGAGTCTCACTAGGTATAAACTGTTAAGGGGTTAAAAAAATCGCATTATACAGTTGATGTATTCTACTGAGAAGTCGATTCCTCATTGAAGTAAAACACTTTTAAATGAATCTGTAATCTTGATCGACAATTCCGTAGTACTAAAATTTTACGCAATAATCGTGACTCAAATTAAAGAAAAATTTCAATTACTCGAATACATAATCACTAAATTTCCGATGAATAAAGTTTCTAAAACGTTCACCGTACTTTTTCTCCAAAATGGAACAAGTACAATCGACGTGAACAAAGGAACACCAGCGGCAAGCGGCTTGAATGGAAAAAAAAGGACGAGAAACGAGAAGCTCACGATGAATAATGATGCAAGTTCGAAACACGTATTAATTATCATTGAAGGTTGGATGGCAGTGCGCAGTGGTTGGTCGTGTAAGTGCAGAGGGTAATGTAGTAACTCTGGCGAAACAGGACGATATTAATTATATTTCTTATGCTTAAGCACACGTTTCACCCTCTGTCGATCACATTTCTGTCGAGTACATGGCTGTCCATCGATATCGTGATGAAAGGGCATCGCGAAACAGCAGCAAAGGGAAATCGATAATGATACGTTTATGCACAGACTCACAGAATCGTGGAATAGGCTTCCTAACTGAATAATTAACTTAAACGAAATGTTGCTATTATTTAAGGCACCGATAATGGGACTAGTTTCCTTCGATCTCAATCAGCTCGTATGGTCAGTACGTGACAATTTTGATACAGATTTATTAACTCAACTGTCCTACCAGCAAAATCAATCATTGATTACATATTCTCTGATTATACTCACTTGGACAAATTACACTGCCTGAGAATTCTGTTTCATTCCACTTGTACATATTCGGTCTTCTTGGAACTCATATTTTTTCTTGTTGATGAATGAATCCAGTTTTTAACCATTTTTTCTGAATTCTAAATTGCTTCACATTGTAATTTTTTATATGGATTCTGGCAATTAATTTAATATATTGCTATTAAGTGCAAACATATCTAAATGCACATATTATTAAAATGCACAAGTGTTCGTCCAGATAATAGCTTTTAAAAGTTACGTGAAATGCTTCCAGCAGAAAGTGATCTTAAATCAAGCTCCCTTAAAAGCTTATTTAAAAGTATCTCGTCTATCAAAGAGAATTCATTTGAAATTTCTTACCTTTCGTGTAAGCAGCTGTTGCCAAGAATTATTCTCTCCTTCTTCTTCAATACTCCTCAGGTGTCACAGGATCTTCTATAACGTCATTTCCCTGTCATCTTCATCGAAATAAACGGCTGCTACTGTCGTTTGAAAGATCTGGGTCGGCAATACACCCTTAAAGAGGTCTATAACGAAAATCGATTGATAATCATGTACACCTGTCCTCAACTTCTGTTACCACTTTATTTCACACGGAAAATATTCTCATCCAATATTATTACCGATCTATACTATATGAATATTGATGAATTGGACTTTACGCCCGATTAAATATAACTGTTCTACTTGTAGGACCATATCGAGGACGACAGTTCATATAGGTAATGAGATCGTTCAGATAATAAAGTGAATTTAATTAACCCTAGTTCAAGATAGAGTAGAGTAGAGCCTATGTTTTCAAGTGGGTACATAAATTTACAAATGACGCCGCGTGGACAATTCACTAATATTTAGGAAATTAATTTTACTTAGCCTGTTAATTCTTGTTTAGTGCAAACGCTAAGGTTTCAAGTTACTGTTTGAATTAAAGCTCAGGTAAACGTTTACTAGTATTCACAAGGGGGTCTGAAAATGTAGGGATTTATAGCACCCACATACATCCTATACATTTTCAGTTTTTTAGAAACTATTGAGTTCTGGAATAATATAAATCAACGTCTACTGAGCTCAGATTTTTCATCGATTTCAATATCTCGAAATTATTCTTTACTGGCTAAACGATAACGATGGTTACTATGAAACGCACAATTTGTCCATAAATTACAATGTTACAAATTATTGTCCTCATTGACCATGCTTAACCCATTCGCCTCATTTGACGAGCTCAACTCGTCATGGTGTTGCGAGGCCATAAACTCAAATGACAACTGTAGCTCGCGCTGTGAACGTACAAAATAAGCGCCAATGCACACGAACGACTTTTTGACACACGATCTCGCTGCTATCATATGTCTGTCGTCGTTGTTTGTAATTGGGAGCACGAAGAAAAACATGGTCGCAACGAGATCGCTCATCAAAGTCGCTCCTGTGCATCAGGATTAAAAATATTCCGATCTTCAAAGTAGTTACGAAGTATTAAAATCTGAGGCGAATGGGTTAAGTTTCTCCAGTGCATTCAAGACGTTGAAGCACAACGACCAAGATTCTGTAAGTTCCAAACTGATAACCACGACGATTAAGGGGACAGTAATAGGAATTCGCAACTTGTGTTGCGGCTTGATACTCGCGGGATGGCAAACAGTAATTCAACTGCTCTTGCTTACGTATAGTATCTACAGTGGCTATATCTTGTGCAAGAATGCATCCCCTATAGGAACCACAATGAGAAATTACATTCTTACATGGAATTTTTTGCTTTAAAAAAATCGTTTTACTAGTTGACTATCATCTTTTAATTTTCATTGAACTCAACATACCTAAAATTAAGTAGTACATGTCTGTAATTTCTATCAAACTTGTTTCAAATTTTCTTCATTTTGTAGGTGTAACGTATGGATAAACGTACTATAACATAATCCTATGTAAATTACGTAACAGCATTAAAATCTGGCATGTTCGATGGCCTATTGTTAACAATTAAAAATGTAGTAACCTACCGAGTGTTTTTATTCCAATTAAGGATTTGTACAATATAATCTCGGTGATTTTTAATCCCGTACAGCTTGTATCGTGTCGAGTACACGGGTCTTAACCATTAGATAATTAAATTGGAAGATCAGTGAAAATTCCGGGGTGAAAACCAATCTGTTTGTACTCACGAACGAAAGCCGATTAAAAAGTGATTGCTCTGGTTCGTTTGACCTGGATGTGTGTTAGTATTGTTTAACAATTATAAAGCGTAAATTTATAGCGATTGAGATAGGGTTGGATCAATTTTAAATATGTTCCTAACAAATATGTACAACTACTCTTGCGTTATTTAAAATGAACTCAATGGTATACACGTATCGAATATACTTAATATGTCTATGTTGAAAAATTGTGGCTGTTGGAGGGATTGAGTGCAATATTTTTGGGGGATATTGATCCATTTCGAGCCAGGAGAAAAAGTTATATGACATATTACTTTACGTAGTTCGTAGGGTAAAGGAAATAAAATATCTATTTTGTATGGTTTATATGTATATATATTATATATATATTATATATATAAACCATACAAATTGATAATTAAGATAATATATTAGGATATATATCTTATGCTATAATAAGATATATTATCTTAGAATACATTAAGATATATTATCTTAGAATATGTATATTAAGATAATATTTAAGATAATATATGTATCTTAATATACATATTCTAAGATAATATATTAAGGAAAATGAAATTCTTTCGATTGATGTATCAATTGCTCATGAATTTCCTGTCTCCACCAATTCTGTTTAAACGAGTGGAGCATTCCATAGGAGGTGCACGAAATTCCTGATTAGCAGTGCCAAACTGTCAACAACTGCAAATATGAGTCGTGCGGGATGCTCAGGTTAAATTAGTTTGTTCCTTCGCCACCAAATTTGTCGATCATCCAATTTATCTGTTGCCCCATTCCACAATTAACAAACGAATCTGCAGCAGCTTGTTTACTTTACCAAGGCGATCATTGTTTCCCAGGATGAGTAATTGACGACCGTTGCGTCATATTCGTCTGTGTGAATAATAAATTAAATAGACCGCGGGAAATGGGAAATTAAACTGGTTTTTTCTTAACGTGTAATTGAAGTATTTTCTATTCATACAGTGTCTCATAAAATAGAATATATTAATAGATAATGAATGAAATGATTCATGAGATCTGATGCAGGATAGAAAAACGTCATAGGTAAAGTTTCTTTTACTTACAAGATTAATCTGTTAAGAAAAATATTAAATGGAAAAAAGTTAAGACTAAATATGATGTTAGCAATAAATTGCTAACGTCGTGAGAGATGCTATATTATCTCTGAAATGTATGTCTTGGCACCTATATCTCGAACGTGTATTGTATTTTTATTATATAAGTAGTGTTCAACGACAAATATCAGAAATTTAAAAAGGAGATTTTGCATCTCAGAAGGCGAAATTCAAGAATATTGAAACTGAGCTTGAAGTTTCGTTTCAGAGTTATGAATTATTAAAGATATATCAAAATTGCACGTGAAGTGAGTCTGACTTGAGGACTTGTTCTACTGCTGGCATGAATTAGTTAAGTCAGACGTAACGGTGTCAGTAGAATAGGTCAGTAGAATAAATCAAGTCACAGTCAATTCACATGTACATATTTTAGGCATCTTTACGATAATTAAAAATTCAAGAACGAAACGTATCTCGTCATGTTTGATAAAAAATAAAAAAATACTGTAGTGCTATTTGAAAAACGAAAGCTAAGATCCTCAATTCTGAAAAAATACAAATGAAGAGGATAGGTGCAATTTATGAGAATTATAACACAGATAACACAATTTAATACGAATTTTGTTGGATGCACTTTCATCAAAATTTAATTAACTTTTCAAAAGCAGTGCTTTGTAGGTAATCGAAGTTCCACGTTATCTGGTTATTACTGAAGAAAAATTGTATTCATTACTCGCGCGTTACATATAAAAACATACAAACAGCGCAGTGCCCTATCAAATATTTTATTTGAGACAGTACAATCACAGAACGTTATAATTCAAAGAATATACGAAATATAAACTAGATAGCATGTAACAGGAAATACTGCATAATGGCTCGAAAGGTATTTTTACGTTAGTAGAAACACGGTGCGATAAGAAGCAAAATATATACTTTAATACACTTTTATTAAGCAATATATTATCTAATAAACTTCGTAACTATAATAGCTTCATACAAATATTATACATTTAATCAACATCAGCTCAAATTTTGTAGATTTTGTAATACTTTATACCCATAGAAATAAATTAATTTCAATATTTGAGTTCTTCATGATGACCTCAATTATTCGCATAAAAGGAACCTTCCTGATTCACGAAACAATTATCGTATCTCAAATTAGTTTAATTTCTCATCCAACGGAAGTCTCCTCGCAGATATTAGTACACATCCTCTTACGACGAATCACGATGATGCCAGCAATTCCGTGGCAGCGGAAGCTGCGTCGGCAGAAATGCACGCATGAATATGTGCGTAATGGAATTCAGTCGGTTAGGAATACCCTGTTATTACATGCCGCGACTCCTGCGCAAACAGTTCCAACAGACAATTCCTATTCAAGATTAGCGTGGAGGTGTTCTTCCATCTTGCATGAACAGCAAGTTGACCGAATGTGCTGACAGGGACTTAGTCCACTGTATAACATAAACGAGCTAGAATCTTATCAAAAGAATTTGTGCAAATCCAGTGGTAATTATGCGAACGCGAAAAGGAGATACGTGGTCACAAAGTGAAATTATTTTAAATGACACTTGTCAGCTCTTCTAAAGGTGGGACATTTAGAAATGACATGCAAATGATACAGTCATACAATTAGTAGGTACATATTTATTAATATTTTCGAATACTTGACAAATTGCGAAGCTTCATAAAAATCAGTAATTATTACTTTGGCTAGTTCTGCAGTTTTGTACAGAATTTTGAATGTATTGCGAGGATAGGTTCCTTGAGAGGGAGAGCCTGAACCACCAGATTGAAGGAAGTCAATTTTTTCTTATGTTTGGATTTTCATGAGTCTTAGAAGAAAGTAGAACATTTATTACAGTCTTTTAACGATACTGTAATTTAATACTTGAGAATCGATCAAGTATTATTCACAATCTTTTAATATAGTAATTACAGAGGACATTATCAGGGCATCCCCCAGCAATCAATCGAATATGTCCTCGTAGATTAGGAAGATTTACTTGTCTCACTAGAGACATCGAAAGCTTTGTAGTTAATTGAAGACCTCCAGATATTGGCTGCTTCCGGATCAATAGGTAAACGATATTCAATTAGACAAAGGGCTTAAACCTTAACGAGCTCGAGATTTCAGCTTTGATATCGTTGTGACCTAGATGCGTCTCAGCACGGATGACAAGTCTAATATCCCAATTAAACAAAAACTGGAAGACTGTGTGCTGGACCACAAAGAAAGTTTTAATTGAAACTCTCGTCTCCAGCGTTCTTTCTTTCATGGTGTCGCGAAATGTAAATTATTTTTCCGTCAAGTATTCCTGCTACCGACGAGCTTTCGAGAAACTTGACGAATATGACAACTTCTAACTGACATAGAAATGTTTTGCCTTTTATTATTAAGAAAATTATGTTTATTATTAACTTCTTAAACGATAGTATCCACGCAACCTTACTAACTATAACAACTAAGAGAAACCAATAGAAACATGTCTTAAATGACGATTGTTACAGTTCATTTACTTGAAACGAAAAATGTGCATAAAATTAAACGAAAACACTTGCCATTCTGCACCTCTATTAATTAAAACACTGAGTAATTACATTCGAAACAATCAACCCATTGTCACTTCAGAAAACGCGATAAATGTGACGTGTGGAGCTCATTCTTAATTGTTAGCACAGCTGAAAGATATTTAATTCAACGACCAGCGAAGATCATCGATTGTTCCCCATTGGTTTTTGAAGCGAATGTAGGAAGCTATTGCACCCGTGGAATTCACAAAAGAATCGAAAGCGAATGGTAAAATAGGAGAGATCGAGTGATTTAATGGTGGGCAATTGAAAATTTTCCAGGTTTTCTGTTTCCCTCGAAGGACCTGTGTGCGTCTGCGTTGGGAGGATGTTTAATCAGCTAATAATTCGTCTCGATTCAGATTAATGAAACTTCCGGAAGTAATCGTTCCCCGAGTGGAAGAAGAACCTAATTTCAACGAGTAATTTGTAATTAGGCTCGCAGAGAGCAGATTATATCAGGAGTTTGGGAAAGTGGAACAGCCCCGTTTCTCGGTAGTCTTGAAGAAAAAAAGAAGGGATTCCGCTGTATTGTACTGTAAAATTCAATTGTCAAACTTTGGAGTTGGCCTGCTGTGGTCGGAAACACCTTGCGCGGGCACTTCCCGCGAAAATGGAGAAATTTTATAACCTCTGAAAGTCGAGTTTCACGCGATGCTCCCTGCCTGAGGACATTGAAATTCAAATTTTTCTATGAACTCTACCTTTTTCTTGCTTAAATACTTTCCACGGTTCATTGTTCCTGATTCAAGTAGTTCCCCTTACGTTACGCGAACAGCTCTAATGTTCTACTCTGTTCAGTATTATTTTAGGTTGTAACTATAGAATTTGAGAAATATTATTTATTAAAAGCCACAGAAGATATTATTGTCACTATTTTTTATTTTTTATTTTTCTTGACAGCGGAAAACAATTATTCTGGAAGTTAAAATAAATTTTAATCTAATCTCCGTTTTAGTTAAGTAAATTTTTGTGAACTTTACACTAAAATTCTAGTTAAGATATTCTAAATTCTAAATTATGTCACATAAGATGGAAAATTTATTTCAACTCTGCTTAATTAAATAAGTATTCTTTGAACTTACAGTATTCTTGGTTATATAATATCAAATATAACAAAAAACAGAAAGGCACTAGTAAAAGTTAATCTTCCATTAGAGAATTTTTTTTCATTTGTACATTCACTTTGTAGGCATACAAGTGCTAGTTTTTCAAGCATCAAAGTTTCACAGCAAGTGAAAAATGGATAGGTTTTACAGAACCACAGCGTCGAAAAATTTCGTAGATCTGTGACACTGTGTAAACAGTTTCATTCCATTGCGCATAGTGGATTTAACGTTCCACCATTGCTGACTATGAAACAGTTCTTCAAATCCATTTTTCTCCAGTCACGTTTGCACCACAAAATCTCGTGTAGACGATTTTAAGCAAAACCACACTAGTTATTATAGTAACAGGTCCCTTTTTCCACAAAAAAAATGTGTGGTATTATGTGCTACAGAAATAGAAATAAAAATAGAGAGAAAGACTACTCCAAGTGAATTTGCTTAACATATACCACTAGAGTCATTAATATCTTTCAAACATGGTGTATCAGTGAATAAATTAAAGAAACTAAATCCTGCGAAATGTTAATTTCGTAGTTCAAATAGTTCGCGAATAAACTGAAACGAAATAACCAGATAAGGTAAAAATTTCCCTACACGATAAAACGATGTTTCCAATTCCCATTCAACTCATTCCTTAAATGAGCACAAACGTAATCACACATGATTCTGCCTCATCCACTGAACAATACACTCTCGAAAAGTAACTTGTCTAACGAAAGGCTCTACATTCCAACCCTGCAATTTAGCCTACTTCAAAACAGGCTATTGAATCCATTCAATAAACCGAGAAGCCAGCAGGAGAAAAATGGTCGGCAACATACTCAAGGTAAATTATCCAGTGCATTGAAGAGCAAAACCTTTTATTAAAACTCAGCCCCAAGTATGTAAAAAAAAATCCCGAAGGAAATGGAAGGTTTCCTTCGACAAAGTAATTACGCGTCCAAAGCAACGATAGGAACCAAGCAGAAATTTCGTCGGTGGCCGAGACGGATGCCTCAAATAGAGGCGAACGATGATGGAAACGAAAGCAGAAGGGGGAAAAAAAACGAAGAGGAAAATTCAGCATCCGTTTACAATTTCCATATTTCAATAAAGAAAATACCGCAGGCCTTCGATCGACCGCCTTCCGCGGAGGAAGCGACGAGGGAGCCAAGCTCTTTTCGCGGAACTGTGCGCGTGCTCGCCGAGTAGATGTTTAAATATAAAAACGGGGGCGAAAGGGCCGCGACAAAGGCAGCACGCGACCCGTTCGCCACAGCTTTTTTAATAATTCGACTCGAGCGGCGAGACGTACGCGCGCGCGTTCCTTTTTTCCTCATTTTCCCGCCAATCTGGAGGAAGAGCCGCGGCTGGTTCGGTTGACGTAACAATAACCAGGCCGAATGCATCACGTTGAAACCTGGTGCTGATTGAGCGATGCAGAATCGCGGTCAACCGCAACCGATTGCCATTTCCTAGAATCAACGTCGCATCGTCGCAAACTTTTAACCCCGTCGTTGAAACGAAGCCCGCGGTTGCGAGACCCAGCCGACCGAAACTAGAACTTTCATAGTCCTTTTTCGATATTCAATCGCGCGGAGCATCGATAATTATCAGGTCAGTCTGTAAGGGTAGAGGCATTCTTGATGAAGTTTTAACCACTTCTGTATAGTAAGATGTATTGCGTTCTATAGTTTTGTGGTATTTTGTAGGCTGAGCTTTCGTGGTCAGACACAATATGAGATACTGCTACCTTTATATTTTGTGGCATCTGGAGTATGGGAAAGAATAATATTCTTTTTGGCGTTTTATTGAATTTTTCTTTTCATTTCTTTATTCGGTGATCATTTAAAAAACCCTGCGAGTTATAAATTAAAAGTATTAATTGAATTCATATTTTTTTGCTGTCTTCATCTGATGGATTGTTAAATCCTACGAGTACAAAAATTAGAAATGTTATTAAAATTCATCGGGGTATGTGACCTTTTAATTTGTTGCTGACCTAAGCGCTAATGAAGAGGAGAAAATTAATATTAGACACAAGGTACATACAAAATAGGTGCAACTGAAGAAATAAATTTAATTTTCGAGGTCCACTATGGTTTATCTTTCTCTTTTTCTTCCTCAATTCCTGAAAATCAATGCTGTATCTAGTTTCAATCTTCTTAAAGATTTTTACATTACTTTTATACGTCGAGTATAATAGGAAAAATATTGCTTTTTCATAATGTTGAAAATGAAAGCGTATTGAAGAAAAATGGTCTTCAATAATGGTAAAGCAACACTTTAAAAATGCAAAGGAAAGTACATTATAGCATGAACCAAGAAAGCAATTTAGAAAGAATCATTGTTTTCAGCTGAAGAAATATCTCTTCTTTGTTCTTGATTTTTAGCACTTGGTTAAAGTATCATAAAAGTTGCGCCTCATGTTTGCATAAAGTTATTCACGGAAGTCGATGAAAAGCTAATGCATGAACAACGAGCTAATAGAAATGTAAATCAGTATCAATTTAATATACAGTCTAGAAAAGTTCCCGATTAATTTCATCCTGTTTATTCCGAAGATTTTCAATAATCGCGAAACACAGTAAACCTAAACAGAAACTTACATTGTACGATAACGACGATCGTTTATGATATTATTATACATATGTCACATTATGTGAAAAGATCTACAGAAAAATTACAAATAATATACTACCTCATCAACCCTTAAAGTAATCCGTGTCTGTCGATGTTTCAAGGAAAATCACTTATTCTGTGTAAAACGACTGATAAATAGTGAAGTTACTATAATGAATCTTGGTCTTTTTAGAATAATGTCCACGGTGAAATGATTACAAATGAGCTTTCTACGTAAAGGATAAAAGTCTGAAAAGTAGGGCTATTAATCTTGAACGCACTCACAGAAATTATCGACGAAATTGTTTTATTTGGTGATCCAGCAAAACCGCTAGGAACAATTTCCCCGAAACGATTTCGCAAACTTGGACTCGTATCGTTGTCGCCTTCTCGTTTCGCGACTGATCCGTATCTGCAGTCAGAAAGTTGGTCGTTTCGAAATAAGCCATAATCGTAACTTCGCTGTTGGTGCTTGCAGTGCAGAGGCAACTACGGAACTCAGAAATTTCACGGTAATTAGTCCGAGATACGACGGAGTCAAAAGGGGAGCAGCCGTGCAACAAATGAATTGAAAATGCCATAGTCTATTTCGATTAGGGCAACAGAGTCCTAATTGTTTATGAGCTCGGCAACTGCACGAACGGCCATTTCCTTCTAGCTATTCATCATTAGACACAAACTAAAATTAACCATGAATTAGAATGCAAATGTTGGATACCTCGTCAGCTCTGTTTCGCGGAATCGCTGCGTATGGTATTTGGTCTCGTTAAACAATACGGGGTAACAAATTTTAAACTCTTAATGAATTGTTGAATATTAAATATCAGAGGTACAGTTCGCGTATTCGTTGATATAGTTTTGTCTGCTGATACTTTGAGGAATGCAGCTGGAATGGAATTCCGATTACCGTAAAGGTTTCGAGTTAATCAAAGCAAAATATTTCCCTTGGCGATTGTGCTCTCTATATGTATAGTTGCTTTCTACAATTAAGTGGAAATGAAGTAAATATATTGAATAAAATTGTCGGAAATTGAATTTTATGATATTGTGTCTTGCAATTTAATATTTGTTGAGATTTAAATTAGTGACTAAAAGCTTGCAAGTGCGTCTGTTGCCACTTATATAGAAAAGCAGAATTTTTGGATATTTGTGAACTGGTTTTAAAAATATTATGTGCTTTAAGAATAATATTTTGCTAATGATATAATTTATGATTTGTACTTCCAGTTTTTTCTAGCTCTATAAGTAGCCGATCGGAAAACCGATTAGGTTCGAACACAAGATACTTCTTGACCGATGGTACATCTAAAAAGAACTCTTTCTACTGAGGTAACTCAGCAATAATTTCAGGGAAAAATGAATTTAAGGTATATTTAGTACAGAAAGTTTATCAATTAACCAATAGTCGACTATAATGGGTAGAAAAATACCTTCATGTAACGATAATACTTTCATATTCTATATTTCATATAATTTCGTAATTAACAGAGATAACTAAACTTGTAACAACAAGCACATAAAATACTGATCTGTCTTCACCAGAGTATCGTTCGCAACGAAAACACAGAGTGCAGTAGCGCACGGCTAACTACTCTGCCACCCCCACGTCGATAACCATTTCCAACCTGTAACAAATTTTTCTAATACAGTATCATAATTCCTCATATAAATTCACACTAATCACATATTACGTAAACCCATGAAAATATAAATTAAAAACCGTCTCACCTATTATTCACACGTGATACTATCCACCTGCAGAACCACCCACATAACATCAAAAATACCTACCACAGCAATCAACACTCCAGAAACACTTGTCAAAAGTTGCACAAGAATATCACCACTTAAATCTCGCTACAATCCCTCCTTGCTCTTAACTCGACCAAAATCCTCCGATAAAGCAGACTGCGGAGCAGCACTTGAACCATCAGTACTGCACATCTGTGCAGTGCATCACCCATGAACAACCCCGTCCAGTCATCCCCCTCAATTCTGTTCCTCGAATCCGACTCCGACTCGGCCTGGCCCAAGTTCAAACGTCACTTTCCGCATCGGGATCGGAACAGTTGGACGCTAGAAGCGAGAAGACATATGGGAGAAGAAATCTCAGCGGAGAGAGGTGTTACCATATCCAAAGGGTTGTTAACTGATTCAACGAGGATGGAGCAGGGTGTGTGCCGACGGAACGGACGGCAAGAAAGGAAATGCTGTTATTGGCCAGCGTCTGCGTACTCATATTGATCTGCGGCGGTGGCTGTGGAGTACGGGTGTCTACGGGTGGGACACCTGAAACCTGCCCAAAATGCACTCCTGTTCGCGACTCTCGCGTTTTCTCCTTATCTCCGCGATTTTTTGCGTTGGTAAGGAACTGTTGCACCAGTCACGCGATCGTTGCGTTAATTATCTTGTGGTTGGTGAATTCTGTGACGGAATAATCATCGTCGTTTCCTAGGTCTCTGCTCTGAAGATGAGGAGAGATTGGTGCGGGATCTGTTTAGAGGATACAACAAACTCATTAGGCCTGTGCAAAACATGACGGAGAAGGTGCACGTGAACTTTGGCCTGGCGTTTGTGCAGCTGATCAACGTGGTAAGATTCTTTTGACGTATCGCTAGAGTTTTGTGGAAATTGCTTTGTTCTGCTGAGAGTTGGGTCCAAGTTTCAGTGTGTTCATTTAAATTGCTAAACACGTAGATGCTTCACATTAATTGTGGGTATAAATATAGGTAAGTTCAGTGTCGAGATAGTATCCTAGGACTTTCTTGCTAGTTATTTCATCATCTTTGTCTTTCTTATATTACGAACCGCTTTGTTTAGAGACTTTACGGTATTTTAATGTCTGACTTTTTTTATAATTTAAACAGCGATACTGTGTGCTCCTTCATTCTGAATATTTTACTTTGTGAATATTATTTACTTCTGTATTTGTATTAATGATACAGTAATTAATTGACAGGAATCTGATGTAGACAACGGGTAATTGAAACTATTTTTCAGAATGAGAAAAACCAAATTATGAAATCGAATGTGTGGTTGAGATTCATTTGGACGGATTATCAGTTGCAATGGGACGAGGCAGACTATGGTGGAATTGGAGTACTCAGGTTACCGCCTGATAAAGTTTGGAAACCTGACATTGTATTATTTAACAAGTACGTGATAAACTAGTTATAATATTTTAATATTAAAGTTCATTATTTGTTTTCTACAATCTTCTAATTACTTTTCATCTCATATCATACTTCACTCATTTTCAGTGCCGATGGTAACTATGAGGTCCGTTACAAGAGCAACGTTCTCATCTATCCAAACGGAGATGTCCTCTGGGTACCACCAGCGATTTACCAGAGTTCCTGCACAATAGACGTCACATACTTCCCTTTCGATCAGCAGACCTGCATCATGAAGTTTGGATCGTGGACTTTCAACGGTGACCAAGTCTCTCTGGCCCTCTACAACAACAAGAATTTCGTAGATTTGTCTGACTACTGGAAAAGTGGCACATGGGACATCATCAACGTCCCAGCCTATCTGAACACCTACCAGGGCGATTTTCCCACAGAGACAGACATTACCTTCTACATCATAATCAGACGCAAGACCCTGTTCTATACAGTGAATTTGATTCTTCCTACAGTTTTGATCTCCTTCCTCTGCGTATTGGTCTTCTATCTTCCAGCAGAAGCTGGCGAGAAGGTGACCCTTGGTATCAGCATTCTGCTTTCATTGGTCGTGTTTCTGTTGCTGGTCAGCAAGATTCTACCCCCGACGTCCCTGGTACTGCCGTTGATCGCCAAGTACCTTTTATTCACTTTCATTATGAACACCGTCAGTATCCTGGTGACTGTGATCATCATCAATTGGAACTTCCGCGGGCCCAGGACACACAGGATGCCGCAGCTGATTAGGAAAATTTTCCTCAAATATTTGCCCACCATTTTGCTGATGAGGAGACCCAAGAAGACTCGTCTTAGGTGGATGATGGAGACACCGAACGTGACGTTGCCAACTTCTACGTATTCAGGAAGCCCGACGGAGCTGCCGAAGCACCTGCCAACCTCATTGGCGAAATCGAAGATGGAGGTGATGGAGCTGTCCGATCTTCACCATCCAAATTGTAAAATCAATAGGAAGGACCATCACACCACCAGTGGCTCTAGTGCAGCTGGCGGAGAAGGTTTGACGGACAGGAGGGGGTCTGAAAGCTCGGACTCGGTGCTGCTCAGCCCGGAAGCTAGCAAGGCTACTGAAGCTGTTGAGTTCATTGCTGAACATTTGAGAAATGAAGACCTGTATATACAGGTAAGGGAGTTTTCATTTGCATTAGATTAATACTTGTGTTTTGGTGCTTGAATCAATGTTAAAACTGTGAAACGCTGAATGGGAAACTGTTTTGTTGGTAACTGTGCTAACATATGAATCTGTGCTTCTTAAATAAAAAGAGCAAAGTATTTCGTGTTACCATATTAAAACTCAATGCGACATAACATTGGTTCTTTCAAATATTTGTCCAACTTTGAAATCTATTTTTATCGTCTAATGATACTACTGTTTTTTAATTCTTCATCTTTCGACGGGACACAAGTTCCAAAAAGTACAAATGCCAAACAAATATGAGCTGTTAATAAGTTGACAAAATAATTAATTCTATTAAAATTCAATAGATGAAGAATTAAGATATCTTTCGCAATATTTCTTCTATTTTTATCTGACTAAATGAAAAGTTCATGTTTAATGAAAAAGGTATTCAGGTCAATTTACATTGCAAAAATACATGAAAATATTTTGAGCAGTAGTCAATGTTTGATTAATTCTTGCAGACGAGGGAAGATTGGAAGTATGTGGCAATGGTGATCGATCGACTGCAGTTGTACATCTTTTTCATCGTGACGACCGCGGGTACCATCGGGATCCTGATGGACGCGCCTCACATTTTTGAGTACGTGGACCAGGATCATATCATAGAAATCTATCGTGGGAAATAATTTCACGGGAATTTAGCGAATTCAAAGTCGCATGCCATCCTTGCAGTGATTTTTGTTAAGTAATATCATCTTACTTCACAATACTTCAGAATACTTTCGATTTTGCGAAAGTGTGTTCCAAGGTGTCTGGAGCACATAATACCTAGTGTCAAATTGTCCAGTACAATTATGTAAATTCGATCCTGCGTTGAATATCATAATGAACGAAGTAGAAAATTTAGAAAAATTGCGAAACGTTGCTTCAATGTTTTTTATCTGGCTAGGTCTTCCTTTATTGAATGAAGCTATATGAATTTTGTTCTCAAAAAATTTCTTTTATGATCGCATGTTAATATCATGAAAAGCGTAATATAAAGCGGTCAGTACCCTCGTCAGTGTTTTATAAAAAAAAAATAATCGTTTCTTCGTTTTATACTTGTGAAGGACTATCAACGTTGAAGAATTGCATTTGCGAATTCGTCAAGGTATAAAGCTCAAACGGCGCTTGCTGCATACGAACGTACCATTAAATCTATTTAAATTAATCGTTAGAATATCGCCAGTACTTATATCGAGTCAGTAATCTATCTCATTCTTTGTTATTTGGTATTATAGGTCCTCAAGTTGAAATTTTATAAATGTAATCATTGCGATCTTTAATTGTTTCTTCCACTAAATGAAGAGCGATTTATTTGAAAGCGACACAGGTTTCGTTAAAAACGTCCTTTAGAGTTAATTGCGGCTGTCTCCACGATTAATTGTCTTCCTCGGAGAATCTTCGTCACGAGCATGCTGAGGTGACTGTGACATCAATTAGGAATTCATTATTAATCGCGAATTATAGAGGAATACGTATTCAGTTCATCGGGAGAAGGGATGAACGTAGCGAGTAGATACTAAATAATTTTGATATTAATCACGCGAATTATCGTTGCCATTATTATACTCTAAATATCGGGACTTGTCTTTGAAAAACCCATTGCGATGCATTATTGAAGGGTAGTGACAATTTGTTTTACCAGCTGGCAGATATCTCGATCTATCTTTTTAATATTGCTTTACAATTTTATTCTGAAGCAATTTGGAACATGTTGAAAGTTTAGAAAATTACTTTCTTTTTAAAACCATATTTTCTAAAAGCACTCTAAAATATTATGAATCATTCTTCCAAGATTAACTATAATAAGAGCTATTTTTAAAGAATTTTAATATTGAAGATTTGTGATATTTGTATTTTACTTAAGGGCATGAAATTTAAGTTTTTTCCACACTTTTTCTCAACTTGTCTAATGTTATTTTTTTTTTACAATACTTTTAAAATACACATTTTACATAAAGTATGTACATACCTATATATATAGAAAATAGTCCAAGAAATAGAGTGTTTTTTTCTATTTATCTCATATATATCTGTAATACTTCTAATCTTCAGTTTACATTTACATTATATAAAAAATGCCAATACTTCCTTCATCTGCCAATTGAAACTTTTAAACTGCATTCTTGAACATTCCTTTGTGGCACCTCAGAAGTTTATTTATCATAATTTAATTGGAATTTTCCCGAAAGTTCGTCTTCAATTTTAAGAATAACTTTCATGAACTTTCCATATTCTTCCAAACTGTTTTAACAAGAAAATTCGAACGAACATTTTGACATCACAATTGCTAAGGACACTACAGAAGCGCACATTAGAAGTACAATGTCACGACCCTGCGTTCTTAATCGTTATGGAAAGCAAAAAGAAGATTTTAAAAAAGAGCGAAGAGGTATATTGTAAGCATACGAAAATATCATAGTCGGACTACATGTATATTGCGCGAAAGATTGTTAAGCGGTCATGTTTTCTCTAATAGAAAGTTTGTTCCACTTGCAAAGAGTGTTTATGGTTACTGGTTAAAGAATCGTTGATTTTCTCATACTGTATTGCCTACAGTTGTGCCTCGCGAATCAACCCATTGTTACAAGTAATGTTACTGTCTACATACATATACATGTGAAGGAAGCTTTCATTTTATTTCGCGGATCTCCATCAAAGCGAAGCGAAACGCCACAATTTTAAATAACAATCGACATCGATTTCGTTCCGAGTCGAAATTTTCATTTACCTTGTCGACGAATTCATAAGGATCACTCCGACAGAAATAATTGCACGTCGTTTTGATAATTTTATACTTGAATATAAAATCGTGAATCGACCTTTTTCAGAGCGGTTGAACTTACGGCTTGAACTTTACGAATATTTAATCGTATGAGGGTCATTTCACGTCGAATCGAGCACAGAGAATTAATATACTGTTCTATAAATTTGTTTAATTACAAATTTTTCATATTTGCAATTTATATCTATTTCTTTGAAAATAGATCGTGAACTATTTCTCTTATTCGACACATTCTTTTCGTATTTTAATTATTCATTATTTGAAATTATGATTTAGATCCACACTTCTTAAAGTATTCTATTTAACGTGAAACGACCCATGTGTTTTATTCATATGAGGGTTATAAAATGGGATTCGAGAAATAGAGTTCAGGTCAGAAGTGAGAATATAACCCTTGTGCATTGTTCAAACAAATAACACGTGTAAGTACAATTTAATTCGTTTCCATCGCTTAAATAGCGTAAGATGCATTCTCCTATACATATATTTATTCTTAGAATACTATTACTAAAACTATGCGAATTTTCTGTACATTTACATCTTATCAAAATAAAATTAGAGATTAATGTTAGACCTCGGGTGATGCTGATTCGAGCAATGCACAATGGTTAAAGAAAGTAATGTTTTTAACAAAATTCGTCGTCGAAAGTTTGCGATTCGTTGTCATCGACGCTTGCATAGGATTTCAAGGTCTATGGAAGTAATCGCAGTTTAAAGTGACGAATTAATTCCTTGATAGAGAGTGACACGTGTCTTCCTTGAACGAGATACAATAACTAGAGTTTAGTCCCCTGAGAATAAAGTGGTTAATGCTTAATGTGGATAATGCTTATTGATTTCTATACATTTTACTTCGATATATTTTATAGCGCTGTTCACTCGAGAGTGCGACGGATGACTGTGTATGAGAATCATAATGAAATAATTTAAATATTTCGCTAATTACGATTGAGGATGTCAGTCTGTTTCGAATGCTCAATTAATATTGAGCAGAATTGCTCAAGCGAGGTAGCTAACATTTTAACATTTAATATCTTCGATTGCACACTGGTTCCTTTACTTCGAATATTTTAGTAGTTGTTAAACGTTTCTTATTGACTTTGCATAGTGACATTTTTTAAAAATCTAGTTTTATTACCGCCAAAGCTTCAAATCAAAATGTATGGAATAAGCACATGTTTTGTGATTTTAAAGAATACGCGACTTTGCAACTGACATCTTCAATTAACCCTAGAATACTAATGTATGTAATTTTTATGTTTCTTACACTTTTTCTGTAGATTACGATGTTGAAATCGGCAATAATTATTTAAAGTTAAAAATGTAATAACTATTATGGATACATATACTTATAATTATTATAAATAATAATAATAAATACGACCATAAAAAGCATTAGAATTCTGGGGTAATTTTCTATTTGAATGAATTATGACAAATAAAATGCATGAGATTTCCTTTTTCATTCATCTAAAGAAATTTTCCTTCAATGAATCTAAATGAAGCAAAACGAAGAATTTGTTTAAAAACGTATATCATCGGAAGGATCACTGTTAAAAAGTTTTCTAATTGATTCTCAGGCATAGTAACCAAAAATTTATCCCTTTCAGCTGTAATTATGTAAAATTGGCGTTCAGAGGAGTGTTTATAGTGAATTTAATGTCATTGAATTATAAATTTGAATGTTTAAGTTGACTCTTTCTGTCATACTTGAATATCTATGACAAATAATGTTGAAAATAAAAGCAAAAGCTTATATAAAGTGCTGTTTCCTATTGAAAGATCTCATAATCAATTTAAAGAACATTCAAATGTCTTGTTTTCATGTCGGCAATAAACTATGCCAAATCATACAGTTGGCTCAAAAATTGTATTACTATTATTAGAAATATCCTCATCGGTTTGTTATGTATTCCAAACTAAAAAGCAAAGTAACTGTGTCTGCTTATTCTCCAAAAATTAGACATTTGAGAATATTAAATATTTTCCCAATGTTTGACGTTGAATTGTGAACCTTCGGGAAAAGTCACAATTATGTAATGTGCATATGTAAAAATTACAACAGTTCGTAACGTTATCTATCGATTATTATTGAAAGTAGTATTAATTTTAGTTTAGATTAAAGTGCTTCCTAGAGAAGGTTAGTTAACGTTCTCTATATCTGCCCAAATCTTTCCAAATGCATGTCAGAATTGCTAAAGAGGAGAAACGACTATCCTCTCAAAATCCATCACGCAAATAGACGTGTCGCTGTTTAGCTAATCTCTTGTCTACTAGAGAAAAGGATGATCGCGTCAGCGAATGTACATTAGCTGATTTTTAGACTGTATTCGCGAAGAATATGGGAAAGAAGCATTATTGAGTTGAAAATTTATACTTTGTTATGCACGAAGAACGCCGCACGTATGTTATCGTCTAACAAATTAATTTCTCATTATTAGACGTACTTTTAAGATAGATTAATAGATAGGCCTTTTTACAAGAGAATAAAGATTATTAAATGGAACTAGAATTTCTGTATATCTATCCCGTAACGATCTTTCCTTTTAATAAATAATTTTATACTATTATTGAGTGCTGTACTATTAACCCTAGAATGACATCCTTCATTATTCAGCATAAGTAACATTGTAGGGTTGGACAATCCCCCTGCTCCCTAAAATCTTAATATTGAAAACAATATTTACTGTTTTCGAACAGTTCTTTTTCTATTCTTCTTTGGGCATCTTAAGAAAAGATTCTTCTCCACAGAAAAAAAGTTTTAAGTTACTTTGAATCGCATGCTACATAAATCTTCAAGTTTAAAATTATGTGGGGATGCTGGTGACCCCAGGGGGTCATTCTAGGGTTAAGTAACTTCAGTCGAAGCATGAATGAAAAGCACTAATAAAAAAAGAGGAATATTACAAAACAGTTTTAATATTATAATCCAAATATACTTACTTATCAAGCGAAGAATTCCACACCTTTCCCCTTACGCTTCAAACATTTTATTAAACTCTCACTTTTACGTATCCATAATTCTCACCTACAAAACCTTCATCGACATTAGATTTCATACCAACATTCAGTGAAGAGTCACACCTTTCATAAAATACGATTCAAGCAATACCTAATCACGGGTAATGGCGCGTAGCTTAACGAGCAAGGTCGGCAATGAAAGCGTAGAAGAAGGAAATGGAAGACGTTTATTTTCATTTCATTTATTTCAACAATTTCATAATAACGTAATAATGTTAATAATATTACAATGCGGCGATTATGTGCTCACCAGTTAACAGGGATTTTCATATCGATCAACGTTTCTGCCTCGAAAAAGAGCCCAGCGTAGAAATATAACAAATTTATTATTATTCTTACTCTTATTATTAATATATTCATTATTATTATTATTATTATTATTATTATTATTATTATTATTTAGTATTAGTATTAGTGTTATTATTACCTTATATAACGTTCTTCAATATGAATTTACTATTATCAGGCCAGGCTGTTGTCGAGGCATAATTAAAAGTCAAGTGAGATCGAGGGTGAGTCAGTTCAATTGCATCGTCCCACCAGAGTCTACGGAAAAGGGAGTATCTTTTCAATATTTTATTTTGTTTCTTCTCTTTTTATCATCCTGTATCTATAATTTGCAAAGTGACGCAAATATATATTGTATTTATCATTCCTCTCTTTCTCTCTCTCTCTCCCCTCTCTCTCTCTCTCTCTCTCTCTCTCTCTCTCCAGCTCGCTCATTCTCTGTCGCTTTCTTTCTACCCTCTCACGCTCTCTCGCTCTCAGTCCTCGTTCGTTCGCGCTAACTCTCGTAATCTCGCTCGTTAATATGTCCGTTTACCCTTCGTTACATAGGCTCGCACGGAATATTATTAGCTTCGTAACGACTTCGACGACTGGTGTAACGGTGGACAATAAAAGAGACGGTCCTTCGTTAAAATATATTAGGGGAAGAAAAGGGGTATAAGTAGAGAAGAAATAGATCGTGTTGTTTGAGATATCTCGTCGGTCTACTTGTCGTCATTTCTTCATCTCTCTCTCTCTCTCTCTCTCTCTCTCTCTCTCTCTCTCTCTCTCTCTCTCTCTCTCTCTCAAACACACTCTCACTCTCTCTCCCCCTTCCTCTTTCTCTCGTTTACAACCCTCCTGTACACATTCTTTTACTCCTCTTTCGACTTTCCCTCATCTTTCCCCATCCACATGCCATCCTTTTCGTTCGCCTTTGGCATCGTCGTTAAGTTCAATAATTTATTCAGCGATAATTAGACAATTAATTTTTCTCCTTCTTCCTCTTATCTTCGCTTCCTTTAGTTTACAGAGAGAAAATACGTCTCGATAAAGTTTCGACCCTAACTTCTAATAGACTACCTCTGAATCACCCCTATGAATTACTGCTCGAAGTTACAACTACGTCGCTATTCGATTACAGGCTAGCTTTAATATTCAGTTAATCGATTATTGATTTCATTTAGGGTTAGTTTAGTTTACCTTTATTCCCTCTCGGTGTGTATTACGAACATGACTTTAACATTCAAATAGTTTTAAATATGCGTAGATTATGTTTAGCGTGGTACACGTTTAATAGTTCGTTTTTTTGGATTTTCTTCCTCCCATTTTTTTTCCTTTTCGTTTGAATTTAGATCTTATTCCACGTCTCTCGTTAGGGTTATTATTAGCGTTATTAGTATTATTATTATTTATAGTCAAGCGTGGCTGCTTGCACCTCACTTTTTCTTCTCTTTCGTTTCTCTCGGCTTCTACTCATCGTCTACAGAAGATTCGCCTTTTAGCGCAGGAGAACAAAGGAGGTCTTTTTTTTTTCTTCGATGAATCGAACCGAAGTGTGATATTTTTATACAGCGCGGGATTATTTTCGTGCCTAATCTGTTTTAGTTTCGAAACGAAGGGAACGAGAGTTGCCTGTCGGAAGTGACTGAAAATGAAAAGAGGATACTCTTTTCTCTCATCGTTTCTTTTACCATATTATAAACGATTCTCTTTGTAAAAATTCATTTTAAATTCAGTTGGCTGTGACGCGTTTGCTTCTTATTTAGCCTGTATTAATCCTTTTTCTTCTTATGTTCAAAGCTTCATCGTAGACGTTCATTGAGTCTAACACCTTTCACGAGAAAATAAGTTCTTAATTACAGTCTAGTTCCTCGAAGCACGAATACTTAATAAAAGTGTACGCGTAACGTTTGGAGTTCATGAATAGAAACGTTGGGAACGAAGGATGGTACAGAAGTAGTAAATTCTAATTGAAGTTCCACTACCACACGCAATAGTAAAACGAGTATGTAAAATGTACAAAGTCAGGCTAAGGTAAGTAAAGACTCGAGCAATATATAACTCGTTCCGTATAAGGTTTCCTTCAATTCGTACCTTAATCTATTTAAACATAGATCTCCTTTATCCGATACAATTCAATACACGATTTCCAAACATTTTCCTATCAATTGCAAATATCTAATACATTTGTCTAAAGGATCCACCTCCTGTTAATATCGTGTGACTTCATTTATCCCTTGCGAGCTCGAAAAGAGTTACGATAAAAATATCCTACGTTTGAAGTAGAAACACTGCAGATCTCAAAGTAGTGCAATAAACGTCCTTCGTAAATATGCGTGGTGTTTATTCTGCCATGTCCTCGTGGTATATTACTAAAAGTTTTAATAGGATGACTTGTCAAAACTTGTCTGACTTTCCCTTAAAAACGATCATTTGATTCGCCTTTATCCGTTAGCGAAGAAGAAAATTATTCGGCTATAATTCTCAAATAAATTCGAACAACGTGTCTGTGCTCGGAAACTATACAAATTACACGACGTTTTAAGCTTCTCGAGTCGCTATCGAAACTTTTCCCTCGCAAGAGGTGTCCTTCGCTCTTATTTTACGCTACAAAGGAGTAGTATTTAAAAAACGAACTTGAACAAATTGAAGTAACAGGCTAGCGTCCATGTTTCTTCTTCTCTAAAAGGATACCAGAATATACGGAACACGTTTTATCCGAAATCATTCGAAAACTCTTCGTATCACCTTTTCAAACCTACACACTTGTGTACAAAAATGATAATTATCTCTACACTTAGTCGCCTCGAACCGACTAAACTTGTCCATCAAACGTCTTAATTATTACAACAAATTGCTTTGCAGTCTCCTGTAATATACAAATTTTCCTAGACCCTTAACGGCGAGCACGAGGTCTCTTTCTGTCTTTAATTTAAATACGAAATGTAGTAAGAATAGCACCTAATTTTTTTGTGGAAAGGATATAGTGTATTTTGCTACGTTTGAATTGTTATAAGACTAAAATTAAGAATGACGAAATTATATTAAGAGACTCATTATTAATCGTTGGAAAGTTGTTTGAAATACACGTGATGCGTGTCTGATTTAAAAACTTATTTTACTGACATCGCTGCTTCTAATCTGGCTCTGCACGCCACAAGTAGAATAAGTCTCCAAGCCTGACTTGGAGACTTAGGGTACATGTCCACCAAAAGTAAAATTGTCGCGAGATACTGTTGAAAGTAGTCTCAGTTAGTATGCAAAGTGTTTCTAAACATGTGAGACATTTTTGGAGGGTATAAGGTAAATGTCTCATTACATAAACGCTCAAGATGTCAAATGTCCCAGTAAGTAAATAACCTAAACCTGTATGCCCTGATAGTTTAATTATGAAGATCCAGAAACTGAGGACAGTATTTTATGACAATAGTTTTTACTTTTAATTAAGTTATCTAATACACTAGAATTTAAATCTAAAATTGTCTATGTACATAGAACCTATCTTCCAAAACTGTCCCACATCTTTGAAAACACCCTGTATATACTATCAAACACTGTGTTGAGAGTAACTCATAGTTACTATTCGAGATGGAATCACTATCTGAGAACAGTCCTGAGAGCAACTCGCAATAGTTTTACTCCCAAGTGCACACGTCCCATTAGTAACAACACAATTACCAAAGAAGTAGACCAAGACGAACCCCAGTCTCCGCCGTCAAAGGTCAATCACCCCTTTCCCCTCTCACACTAATTCAGCATCTCGGTCCCAGACTCGATGAGCTACACATTACAAGTAGCTAAAAATTTGGCACTTAAACGTTCCGTGTCCGCTAATCGTTTCCTCTAATTCACAAATTCGCGTCGCTATGAAAGTCCGCGGCAGTGCCACTCGAAATCCAGCTTCTTTCCTTCTGCGTCCCCGACAGTTGTCGCGCCGTTACCAGGCCAATTAATCGATCGGTCGCGCGATCAATGGTGAGCAATGGCACCGTGCGAAATCACGCGCGAGATTCTTGTACCGAAAGCATGAACCGAACTTTTCGTTTCCAAGTGTCGTGGCCCCTTTCGTGCAGGGGGGCAGCGACGTGTCGACCTCGTTCGAATTCGGCGAGAATGAAAATCGGAGAGAAAGAGGGAGAAGCGACCGACGATCCTCAGAGGTCGTTTCGTGAACAGCGTCGACCGTGAAAATGCCCGCGAATAATAGTTACGGATTTATCGTTTCGCTGAATATTAACGACAGGGCTTAATCGCGTCCAACCTTTTCCTACTTATCTTCTTTACTTCGCTTCATCTTCGCGAGATATTTTTACAATCGTGTACGTATTTTTATACATACTTATAATATATATGTACGTATATGCGCAATGTATGTATATATGTATATTTGTATTTTATACGTATACGCCAAGCGCGGCCGAAATGGCGATTCGAAAGACCGATTTCGTCGGGTTGGAATATTGTCGAGAAGCTTCCCCATGCTGTTTGATTAATATTAGGGTAATTGAGAAAGTTCGGTAGAAAGTTTAGTAATACAGCTTTCGATCTGCGAAGGATAATTTTATTTCTAGGTATTTCGTTATTTGAATATTTTGTATGTCTGTTTTATTGCTTTCTTGTTGTGAGATCAATTTTTGAACATTATTTCGTTTTCGAGAGATAAATTTGAAATAAATTATTTAATATTTTGATATTGATATTATCTATGTTTGATGTTAAATGGGCGTCTACTAAGTCAGTGTTGATTTGACTGATCCTGAGTATCAGGAAAGATGTGAAAGTAACTGTAAGTAGAAGAGGAAGTGACAAGTCAGACGCGCAGGAAAGTGATGCAGTATCGCCTCATCATTTTGTATGGCTTTAACTGTGTAACAAAATTAGTTTTTTAGAAACAAATTAAACTCCTTTTGCTATTACAGTTAAAAAAATAAACTGTATATTGTCTGCATTAGTAAAATAAAAGTGAAACGTTTGACGATGAAATTTCTTATAATTCGAAGACGGAGTTTCGTCTTTCTATACATAAAATTGAATTTTTCATTCATTAAATGTTTTAATAGAAATTGAAAACTCATTAAATTTCACATTTGTCTAGTTTTCTTCTTATTTTAGAGCATAGTATTCCTCTTAATCGCAAACCATGTTAATTATATTAAAATATGAATAGCTTCATGAAGGAACACACAAAATCATTAATGTGTGAGTGAATAATTTCTAAACATGTAAACAGAAACATATTTTATTTCTTGTATTTCTTCCTGTTATCACAATCGTCGTTTCTCGACAGTGAGTATCAAGAATGTTCGTACACATATCATTTCGGCTGCCCTGCGTATACATATTTTGCATATAAAGAGCGGTCTAACAAAACTGGACAATGAATCGTCGATCTTTCGAGTGTCCATACAACGTGCAACAAATTCTTGCACTATCGCGAAACCATTAAAAATGGAAAAACATTCCTAGCCCCTTATTTCACTTCACAAAAACTCCCTTCCTTTTCTTTACATTTCGAGCGAATACCTAAGCAATTTCTTGAACACCAGTTTCGCATTTTCAATTTTTATCACAATTATATTTTATCACTCTAATACCGCTGCAAGCCTAATTCATCGATACTCGCTCTTAATCGTTAACCAGCCGACCTTTCGTTACCATAATTTTGATTTTCATAGCCCTATCAAGATTCCTCGTTTAAAGCAAGCTTTCGTAATACTGCGCATCCATCGAGAAGCAACTACAGCTTCCCTAATTAATTCCGATCGGGTCGTCGATAAAATTCCGAAATCCATAATCGTTCGCGCGAAGAGAAGCGTTTCTCAGCTCCCGATCCGTTGAGAGTCTATCGATAAGAAGCACTCGAATCGCAGCTCGTCCGAGATTCTATCGCCAGCTCGTAGACTCTATCCAGAATTCGGCTGCGCAGTTAACAGTGGAAAGAAAAGAGACGAGAAGAAAACGAAGGGGGATCGTTATATGTACTTTTCCAAGTGTGTGACTACGCTGGAGACTAACGCTGCGGAAGACTTCGACACGTGCTATAAATATAGTAGACCTTACACGTTAAGTTACATCTGACTAGAGTACAATCCCGTTACCCCGACTAAGTGTTATCGGTTTACGGTTCTAAGGGTCGACTTTAAATTCACTTAGAAACTGTTATTGATAACTCGCGCAGTAGAGGTAGTATATAATACATACATACGTGTATATTCGTATCGAGAGAAGAAGGTTCGTTCTTAAATAACGTCAACGTAGAGTAACGCGCACAGTTGTTGACCCCCATGCAATCCACATAACCCCCTCTCGTGAAAATGCAGTGAATATAATATTACTCATTACATTTATTACTTCTTCAGGCAAAGATGAGTCGTTGTGAGGCTCAACAATTGCACAGGTTACCCTATTTTCGTCGTCCGCTTCAAGTTGCGAGGGGATTGTCTTCGACACCTAGACGACGGAGTGTCTCAATGAGCAATCTTAGTTATCTCTACTCTTAATAAAGTCCTTGGAACGCTTCGATTAGATCGAGTCGCGCGAAAGGCTAGAAAGTCTGCGGGGAAAGTTTCAAGAATCTGGCAGAATCGACGGAACTCGTCTCGATTCTTTCGTTTCCCTAGCCAACGAGAGTTCTTCAGCTGACCATCCCAAGGGGCTGACTTGTCGAGGATCCTGCGCTCGACAGCTCGGTTGGAGAGTCAGTGGGAACCGAAGCATTGTTCGAGGAAGAAATTTTGATTCAGAGGAGAAAATCGAGGATTCAGTAGTTCCTTTGTATGAACAGCGACGCTAGAAAGTGGGGTGCAACCTTTGGGGGTGAAAATTGTCTTGAGAGGGACGGTGATAGAAAAATCAAGAAAATGGGAATATTGAGTCATTTGCTTCTTAATTGAACTTTGTACAGTGGAAAATATTTGCGATATTTGTAGTGCGTACTAAAATCTGTAAGGAAGCGCGTCAAAAATTAGATTTACCTTGAAATAAAAGTTGAATCATAGATCATTTTCTTCAGTTCCAGAATTCTTTTTATTATTATTGCTTGAATAAACCAAATACTAATTTCGTCCGAAGCTTAAGGGATTGGCCGAAGCAAAAATTTTCTTGAAAATGTCCTACTGCAAATATCCTGAAACAACACAGACTTATTGGAATTAACTTAATAACTTAACTCTACTATTGCCCTCTGTTAAACAGCAAAATTAGTAATAATCGACTTAAGTGAATCTAAACTTAAAAAGTAAAATAATTATTTCCTAATTAATTTTCTATTTTCGTAATAATTAATATCACTTCTTCATCAGAAGACTGTAAAGTTTGAGTCATCGATAGATTAGACCCTTTCCAAGTGTAATCGCGTATTTCCTCAATTACTTCTCCGTTTTCTCGCGAATAACAGCGCTCGCGATTGGTCAAACGGGACACTCGAAAGATTGAAGGTGAAATCGATGTCCAGATACACTTGTTTTAATCGCATCACCCTGTACATATGCGCTACTACGATCCTATTAGCGTATCAACCTTTAATGCATGTTTCTTTTCACTTAATAAATCTGTAATATTCATATTCTTCGTGTTCGTCACTTTATTCTTATATTCGTTATTCGGTTCAACACGGTTTTTCGTAAAAGATGGCTTAACCGTACATTTAACGTGTCGTAGAAAGAAAAGTTCAACGTTTCGTACAGGCGGAGAATCAATAATTAATACGTTATCATTACTATTATTTTGTTTATTATAATTATTATCGTTATTGTTATCATTATTAAATATTATTAGCGCTAACGTTATTGTTAATATTATCATCGTTCATCACCTCCTCCTGTTACCGTTTATCGTTTAACTTTTTTTTTTATTTATCGGTAAGGTTAATAGCTTCACAATGATAACTCCGCATGTGACAAGCTAAGTTTAATACACATACATATATGAAATATATATTTATAACGTATGCGTATATTAAATATATATTTATCTATGTATGTTTCTATTAAAGGCGTAAATTGTGTTTAATCCACTCTTCGTCTCCCTCTTCTGTTTCCATTGTTTTCTCTTATTTCCCATTTCTCTTCCCTGCGTCCCTTCAGCGTTCATCATTTCAATTTGTTTAAACAGAAACCCCATCGGGTTTTCAAAGCTCCAGTTTTTTAGACGTTCGAGGACATCGCTGCTACAAAGATCGTGTTTTTTTCAGTAATCCCTTTTTATCAAGGAAAACAGACAATTCCTTCTGAAATTCTGACAAGAATTTTCTAAAGAGATCCACAGATTTTAATCCTTATATTGTCAAACTACAACGATCGAAACCTTTACGTGTAAAAATTAATCCAGTACTTGAATAATGATTGGGTTTTGCTCATTCTTTTATGGGAGAATCTTCAGATACTTGAAGAAAGTGTTTTAATCTTCTTTGAACCGAAATTCTTGGTTCGAAATTTAGAAGTGAATTAGGCACAGTTTAAAGACTCTCGAATTTGCTCTCTCTCTAATTTTTAAATCAACTTCTATTCAATTTTTGTATTTCTTTCTAGAAACTTTTGCTGTGTGCTCCTCAAACGACGCCAGACTTGTTATCAAAGTCTCCTTTGAATTTTACATCCGAGTAAACACGATCGACTTTTTGGCACTCGACATCGCTCAATCACGCCCATACAAGCGTATTTGTCATATATTTCATATATGTACGTTTGCTGCGTGAGGCTCTCGTAAACGACCTCGTGCCGTGTTTCTTCATTGAGTTCAAGAAGGTGGAAACATTTCGGTAGTGCAGTTAATCACCCTGCGAATCAGCCTGAACACCGGCGCGATCAAAAACGGTTCGTTACACTCCCCCTGAATTTAAACGTCAAATTTTTTCCTTCCACTCGTCGTTCAATTCGTTCGATTATTATTATCACTAATATTATTATCATCGATAATCCACTTTTCACGTCTACGTTTCAACACCCTCTCATCGCTTCTCCAGAGAAGCAAAGTGTCGAACTGTCATCGATAAATGAACATGAAAAACTCCCTTTTCCCGGGGTGTTTACTAATTCCTCGTCCTCAGTAACGACAACGACAATTAATTTTACGAACGACTCGACAAATCTTTTTTTCTGTCTACCTGTCTCGTCTAATTAATCCCTAAGACCCTGAATCTCGTGAACAGCTTGCACGTTGAGCGTGATAGTTGAAAGAACATTAATTACTCTTACTAAGCGTCAGACGGTTCACAACCGCCGCTGGTAAACGTTGCTCTCCTGTCCGATAAAAAAAATAAGTGAGCACCCGCGAGCAACGAATCCTTCGTTCGTTCTCGTTTCACGTTCTTCCTGTGTTCGTTCTTTCGGCTTATATTTTTTGTTTCTTCGTTTAGTGAGCAACTCGAGTTTGTCGAATTCTTCAACGTGATTTCGATATGTGGCAACAAGTAATCGTTTCGCTTTAAGAACGAGTATATAATAGTTCATTAATTATTGAACAGCTTATCGTCTTTCTAATATTACCGTCGGAACTTCCTCCAGACTTTGGGCTCCACGATTTCTTTTCCCTAATTTTTCCTTTTTATTCCTTCGCCTTTATTCACAACAATTAGTCGCCGTCGATAATTTAAGGTCTCGCTGACACGCTTTGCGAATCTTTCCGACACTTTTAGTCACGCTCTCGTTAAAAACTAACTAATAACAAGTAGTATCGACATACTCGACGCTAGTTCTCTGTTAACAATTAACGTTTACGCGTTCAACGCGTTTCAAATACGATTAAAATGGAAGCGTCGTCGAGTTACCGCGGCTTGCAACAAATGGGACCTTCGAAAGGCAATCTGATCAATTTCTTATGCAATTATATAACGATGATCGCTTAATAGTTACACAATTTTGCTGAGAGGATTGGCTAAGACGTTGTCAAAGTGTTTTGGGTAACAAAAGGTTACTGCTTTAATTTGAAATAAATAGTGTCAATTGTGTGATTTAAAATTAAATTTCACGTAATTGCGTGACCAACAATTTTTGAACTGAAATTCGTGAATTTAGTCCTTTGTATTAAATACTGTTTTTAATTTTCAATCCCAAAAGAATTGCATAATTCATTATAAATTTCTTCATCTCTTATAGCTTCCTGAATTTTGATTTCACTTGCCTAATATCACAGCTTCAACAGTAGAAATACTGTCTTGCTTGAACAATTTTAATTCATTGAAATTTTGTCCTATCTACTCGTTCTAATTTGAATATTTGCATAATCGTCAGTCAGATTGACAACAGAAGTATTTGAATCGGCCGCGTTTCAACAATACAATCGTCGCTATGCGACACTTTCCACCAACTTGAACTACAGCAAACATGGTCGCGGAAAAGAAAAGAAGAAATGACCGCGGCCCTCGTTTCGCAATAAAAGAACAGCCACGAATGAGGGAGAAATTTTTCCAAGATTTGAAAGAAGTCTCTGGCCTTATTGCGAAACGGAGTTACCGAGACAATGGCATTTGAACTCATAAACTTGTTCTTCCTCGTCTTATTTTTCTTCTTCTTTTTTTCTTTTTAAATCCGATCGACACCATTGCGTATATCGAACAGTCGTCATTTACATTTATTTTACATTTTCCGCGGCTGCTGTTTATATTTTCTCTGTTTCGCTAATGACTCTCGTTTCAAGATAACCGTGTGCTCTTTTTTTTTTTTTTGAACGTTTTTTTTGTTTTAAATCTCTTTTTGTCTTCTCCCTACGTAAGTACTGTATTCTATCGAAACCTTCCTGCGCGAACCATTAGGAGCTTTAATTGAATTTAATAATTTAATTAGTGATAGCTGATTTATCATTTTTATAGATCGAGAATAGTTATGCCACCGATCGAGCATTTATCGATTACCGTTTATAGTATGTTGTATCCTCTACGTCTTTAATCGTTCCTATAACATCATTAACAACGTTTTTTTTCCTTTAATTATTATTTCGTAACCATTATAATAGTATTTAAAAGATAACATGATTGGTTGTCGCGTCAATGCCAATGGCCAGAACGTGCTATATAATTATTAGTATTATTATTATATTTTTTTACGTTTTTGCTTAGTATATCTTCAACAAAACCCGCCTGCGAGACTATCCGTTAACGAGATACAATGTTTCCTTATTTCTTTATCTTCCTTGCTGTTCTGTTGCTATTTTCACTTACGTTCCCGTTGTGTTCTTTGTTAACGAATCAGATATTTCATTCTTTAACGTGTATACTTTTTTCTTTTGAACGGATGTAGCAATCGTAGACTTCAGCTTCGAATCATTATGGATTTGAAATTGTAGAAACTTAATATGCATGACTTAGAATTAAAAAATGAATCACTGATTTGGTTGAGCGTTACGTGTCGAGAATTATGTATACCGGAACAACACTGTGCTAGAAATGATGGCTGCTGTATTTGCATGAAAATTTATTTTTTAATTATTTAAAAATACTTTTAGTAACAACCTTTACCAAAAATATTTTTAATACGTTTTTGATTCCATATCGTGAATTGTGCTTCAATAATAGTGAACGTTTGATTAAATATTTGTATGCAATTTCAAAAATATGAATTTTTATTATTGTTAATATTTTTGTACAAAATTGCACTTTGTATTCACGGTAGTCGCTTTAAGTGGGGAATACATTCGCAGAGAATTTAATTTATAGAAACTGAACAAGAAAAAATATATGACGATACAATTATATCTTGAATGCACGGTTGAAATTTTAAAATGCATCAGATATCAAGTGTTGCATTTATAACGAGAGAAAAAAATGAAACGGAATTTCCTTCCATTTTTCTCCACGCAGTTTGTTCAATTTAATTATAATTTGTTCTGACATTTCACACAGAGTTGTTCCGATACAGAGATTTAATCTGAATTCGGGTCTAACCGATCAAATAAACGATTATTGGAATTAACGAAGTACACCTTTGATTTTAGGGAAAGAAACTCGATAGTTTCTCAGCTGGCAATGGCAATCCCATTCCCTAGCAACATTAATGGACTTCCTGTCGAGCCACCAGCCGAAATATATTAAATCGAATATCATATATTAAATACTGAGCATTCGTATATTGACTAAAGTGTGTCCTGCTTCTAAACTCGTGGCCGAGAGTAGTTCGAAGCCAAGAAGTGCGCTGACATTTATTTGGCTTTATGGAAGCACTTCAAATTTGGTGAAATCAATTTCCATCGTATCACCTTCATGAGATTGAAGAAATTAGTAATTTCATCGAGAACCATTGCAAAACTGAAGAAGGAAAGGTTCGTAAAAATCGCTTAATTTTTAGAATTAGGTGAGACTAATTTATACAAGTCGAGTATGCTACTGATTGGATGTTTAGATACACGTATATTCCTCATTTGATGAGTCAGTGCAATTTAAAGCATTCAAGTTGATCATTTAACACCACCTCGTCACATTGAATTTTAGACACCATGGACTGACCATTAGTCCTTTGTTCCATTTAGTCTAGATGTGTCCCAAGAAAGGTAAAGATAGTAAACTACACTTTGAAGTACAGTTATTTACTAAGAAATCATTGTTTAGGACTGATAAAAGTTCTTCAAGCGTTCGATGATTTTTGGTAGATAACTGTATCACAGAGGAACTTTTTGAATACCATATATGTATAAAGTTATCAGAAAATCAGTTATTAGTTATTAGTTATATAATTGATAAGAGCATATCAGTGTACAATAATGAAATACGTTTAAACTTAGATCCGATAAAAATGGTGACAAAAATTTGCGAATTTGTTTCTGACTTGTGTATCCAAACTTTTGAGCAATTCTTCATTGTTACGAAATCTCTCGTATTTTCACTGTTTCGGTTACCATACAGAAATCTGTCAGACTATTTCTTAACATCGCAGATTAAACTTACTGTCAGCATATAAGATCTACCTAAAATCGTGAAATTCCTGATGAAGCAACCTACAATGCTAGCAAAGCACTGCAATTACTGCTCTTAAATCGTATAAAAGTATAGTTAGTTAGTACACGACACCGTATTTTCCTCTAAATCGACTAACCTCTATTCTTCGAAACGATTCGTCGTCATTACCATCCACCAAATTTGAAGTATCCCAATTATCAACCAGCGCATACCCACGTTTCAGACGCTTCACATCCCAAGGGAAAGGGATTCCAATTTGCATCGCCGAAACGGCAGAAATCAATCAGCTGTGCACATCCGTTGACGGATAATCCGACCAGGGCTCTTTCGCAGAGAGATTGCAAATGGTTTTCTGACTATTTAGAGCGAGTGACATGCAGTCGGAGAGCAAGAGATTACTCGAGAGAGGCAGGCCTCGACGATCGCTCGAAATTTCTTCGCGAGATACCGAATCCGATTGGGAGCTCGCTCGAGGAAGGGCTAAAAACCAGCCTGGAGCCTCGAACGGGGTCTGCCAGCGTGCGAGAGGGAAGGAAGCCTCTTCCACGGGGATCCTCGAGATTCGCATCGTTCGAACGCGACGCGACTTAAAAAAGTAAATATACACTAACAGGCTCGTGTTGCTTCGAATCTCGCGGCGAGTCTGGGATCCACCCTGCGAAGAGAAGAGAAAACACGAGGAATCGTTTTATTTCCTCGGATCTCGCGGCTTGAAGGTATTTCGGGAACGTGGAAGCCTGCCTCTTTGAAACGTTAGATCGAAAAAATTGTACGAGTAACTGTGTGTGTGTGATACAACTGTGTGGAATAGCGTGTGTGGTTAGGTACGTGTGTATCCGTCTACCGTTTCTCGTGTGTGTTCGTGTACGTTCGAGAGAGAGTGTGTACAATGTGTGCGCTTGTACAAGCGTATACAGAGGGACAACAACGAACGATGTCCGCCGATAGAAGGGAAAGAAACTTGTAGAAATGAAGATAGATGCTGCGCTAAGTCAATCGTCAACCGTCACGATAGTTTTATTCCACGAATGTTCCCCGCGCGTCAACGCCTCTCGTTTACGCTCGCTTTACGCCCGGATATTTTCCTTACGAGCTAACAGAGAACATTATTTAAACGCCGCGCTGTCGCACGCCGCCTTATAATCATAGTATAAATCCCCCGTTTTTTAGTCGAGTTGTCGTCGATTTACTTACTAGTGATACGGATAATAAAATTCACTGGCATTTATTTTGAATCATCTTGGCAGTTCGTCGTGTGGTATTTATTTATTTTTTTTTCTTACTTATCTCCCCTTATATATCGTTTATTTCTCTCTTGTGTCTCCCTTTTTTTTTTTTGTTATTTTCTCGGTTTTTCTGAATATTTTAACGTGTGCGCTTTTTGCCTTCGATCGCTTCGCTTCGTTTCGTCCTTCTCTCTTTCTTTTCCCTGGTTTCGTTTTCTCTTTTTTTTCTTTTTTTTTTTTTTACTAAGCACAATAAAAGGAGCAGTGTGTACCCTTCTTCAGCTTCCCTCTCTTTCGTTTGTATCTCTCTCTCCCTCTCCCTCTACCTCTATGGGATTCGCTCGTTAGGGCGGAAAGCAGGGCCGAACGAAAAATCGTTCCGTGGCCGTGAACCGCACCCGTAAACTCGATTTGCCCTTTGACAAATTCGAACGCTTCAACGGTCCTCGGTGCTTTTAGTGTTCTCGTGTTTTGTTTCCTGTGTGTACGTGTGTGTATGCGCGTGTGTGAATGTGCGTTGCATGCACACACGCAGATTTATTTGCATCTTTAACGGTTTCTTTTTTGAATACAATAGAAACTCCTGGTTTCCTTTTTCAAATACCAGGACTGTAGAATAATAAAATAAAATTAAACAACCGCACTACGAGTGTGCTATATCTAATAAGCACATCGTAGGAGAAGATTCGAACAAAATGAAAAGAGAAGAACTGAGGGTCGATATATGGATACGTTAGACGTTAAAAATAATTCATAATAATCAGAATAAACGGAAATCTGAAACGATGCGATTAAACTCGCGGTTAGAAGAATAAGAAAGTGAGCCAATCTCCAAGAGAAATACGAGAATAAATGGAAAAAAAGAAAGACGTTACTTGAATTCCACCGCTCAGAAATTCTATCTTCTCGCGAAATCCATCGCAGGAACCGTTCTGTCAGCGTCGAATCTCCGATTAAAGTCGATCGAGCCGCAGGATAAGTCCCGATTCTCGGCGTTCCTTGTCGATCGGAACGGGGATGATGCAGATACCTCGGCGTGTCTGCACGCGGCATCGCGTATGCATGCCATGCGGTGTGCGCGTTCGTGTAGGTGTGTCAGTGTCCCTTTCGCGCGGCCTTTGCCGCCGCGTTTTCAACGTGTCTCGCTAAGGCGTCCTCTTGAAATGAACTACATGATGAGATACTTCTTAAATATCGCGAAATAACGAAGAGCCATTAGAGCCCTCGCCGTAATCGGTTATCTCTTCCTATCGCGGTGCAGATCCCCTGAAACGAGACGGCGCACGGGCGTGAACCGTGACCTCGACCCGTGCATCGAACCGTTGAGACGTCGTTGTGAACGATCGACGAACGCACGACGCGTCCGACATGATCGAGATCTGTCTCGTGTTCGTCATCATCCGCACCGAAACGCTGCGCCCTTGCACGATCCTCGTCGACCTCCGACCTTCCGGCGGCTGCCTGTGGTTTCTGAATCACGTGACGATGATGTGCGGCGCCGACATCAGGACGGTGATAGTAGCGATGATGGTGAACAGAGTAAAAATGATTAGGCACATTCTGTCGATCACCATCGCCGCGAATTTCCAGTCGTTCTGCACCTTCGCGCTTATCTCCTCCGACTTCAGCTTGTCTGTTATTATCTGAAACAGAGACGTGAGTTTCCTTTCAGGGCGGCGTTACGTTCGAAAGCGGTCGATCGTTTTAGTAATGACGATCGATTTTTAGAGTTTAAGCTCCGTGCTCGAGTTTCGGAGCGGCGAAATTGTCGGAAAAGTTTCATAACTTTCAACTTTTCACTTACCAAGCGAGTACGAACTTTTTGCTTACCAAGTGACTGTACTAAATAAGTGAATTATCTAAGTTATCCAAATTAGATTCAGTTTATTAGAAACCTTAGACTTATTAAATTGCATTTACTGCAGTGTAGCTAAATTCCACAACAATTATTATTAGTCTTGTCTTCGAAAGACAAAAGTCGATAAAAATTTTCTACAAACATCTGCAAATTTGTTGAAACATTGAAAACGTAGGCTTCCTTTTATGTCACTGTTATTAAGAAGGTATTTGTACTGCCCTTGTCATGCGATGATAATCAGAACTTACAATATTCGATACACATTAGAATGAGTGATCTCTCTAGAACGATTGCCATTGTCCCTACCCTCATCCTAACACAAAGTTTCCGTTTAATATTCGGTTCATAATCATGAACACCGATACGTTTCGAGTGTTTGACTTTCCCGTATCAGTTCCGACTCGAGAAATGAACGGGGCTTAACAACCCTGCACAAACAGTCATATAACAGAGAATGATTTCACGGTAGTCAGCAAACTCTGTTCTCATACGCGCCCTGTGGTTGTATCTACGTGTAACTTTATGCAAAAGTTTCGACGTCCGACAGTGAATTAAAATGAATGCATACTTGCTGATTTCCTAAAGCGATAATACTTTAATTTCGTATATAAAAAATAAAGAAATAAAAGTTATTTGGTTTGTTTCTAGGCTAATCTAAAATAATCGTGTTGACAAATTAAATTTATTTCATTTAGAAATTGTGTTACGAACATGCAGGGTGGTCCACTTAAGTTATGCCATCTAAATATCTCTTTTTCTAATTATGGTGACACGAAAACTATCTTATATGCAATTTGAATGATATTAAGGAACTAATATACTACAAGGAATATTTTTTTTGAAGGTCTCAAAATATTTTTTATATTATCACAATTGGAATACATATGCAGGTGGCCTTATTTAAATGGACCTCCCTGTGTAAATGTTATAAAACATGTCAGTACGAATTACTGTGTACATTTACTGCCATTTTGTAGAAACATTAGTATTGACTAATTCTCTAGCGATATTTTCCCTCAGATTTAAAATTCAAAAATCCACGTAGTATGTATTTACATACTACAATAAAAATAATCCAAAAAATACAGATTTTCTCCTTTATAAAACTGCTCTGTAGTTAAACTCTATAGAAATACTACTTTCTCAGAAACATTCAGATAATCGACCTTTTTAATGTCACCACTTCAAATTATATAGAATGACTATTTGATCTTCTGCTTTTATTATTAAAAAACTATCCTCTGAATCCTACCTCTCTCCTATCATTACACAGAGTTTTCGAAAAAAAGGAGAAACGACAAAACTGTACCTTAATCTCTTTGAGAATCAAGAGGAGCTCGTATCGGGCACAAAAGCACGCATTCTGAAGTATAGTTTCGACTTGTGGACCAGGCGTTTCCGGCGGATGTTGATGATGGTGCGGCGTGTGACCGATCTGGTGCGCGCCCGGGTAAGAGGAGTGTGCCATTGGCGTTGAGTGTTGATGATGCGGCGTCGCAGCGTGGCTGTGATGATGATGAGGCGTCGCGTGTATATGACTATGCCCATGGCCCATCGTGTGGGGATGGTGGGGGCCAGGGGTATTGTACACGTTATTCAGGGGGTTGTTGTGGGTCGCCAGAGCGTTATCCTCGAGATCCAGGACGTTCGCTAAGAGGGATTTGCTGCTCCTTTGGTGAAGCTCCAAATCGCCGTACGCCTTGCTAGTACCTGTTTTCATTCATCAAATGCAGGTAAGAACTATGTATTGCGTCTTTGGTACGTTTGTTTGAGAAATAGGTACATCAAAGGTTCGATCTGGGGATTAGGAAATAAAAAGGAGTTATTAAGGGAAACTGTTGGATTTTATTTTGAGTATAAGGGTTTTGCAAACTATTTGGAGCTTTTTTAGCTTTGGTTTAAGGGAAACTAATTCTAGGAAATTTAAATTATAGTGAGGTTAAAGGTTCACAGCAGGCCTGCTCAACTTTTGACTCTTGAAGACATTTAGAAGAAAGGTTAAATGAGGTGCTTAGGACTTCACTGCTTGTCCTGGACCAAGTAGATGGATTAATACTGTTATAAGGTAGAGGGTAGCATATCTTTAATTTATAGCGCTAACTGCCTTGGAAATAGAAGTCACATTTCTCAGAGATGTTATTTGTAGAGGCCATCAAAAACAGTAGAAACCATAAGGCCCTAAAATTCAAGTCTCTATACATATTACTGCTACCCACTATATGACTATTACATTACATATCAACTTTGAGCTTAGTTTCGACTTCAGCTTTGAAAGTCACAGAAAGTACTGTAATTCATATAGCAATTAGGTGAACAGGCTTACTTTAAAGATACAAACAAATAATACTGGTAACTAAAGGAAAAAATTTGAAAGGATTTCTGCTACTTGAAATTTCAGAGAATTATCTTATTCTGTTTTTATGTTTGTTAAAAAGATTGATATGCATGCACTTGACTTAAGGTAAGTCAGGTACAGTGTTGTAAAGTGTACTGTGCGCGTGAAGGTCGTTTGTGGTGTAAATTGAGATCGGTGTCCTTGTGAAACATTTATATAGATAGTAGTAACTGTTTTCTGTACTTGTGTCGATGCTTTTTCGTGTCACTAAATTACCGGTGACTGGAGAAGGTTTTTGAAACTTTCGCGCCTCCTTTTCTTCCTTATCACCAGGTCGTGACATACGGAGTACACAAGGCAGCCAATAAAGGAATAGCACTTTCACCTGTAAATCAGAGTTACGATGTAATTCGAACTGTAATATTAAGAAAATATTAGTAAATGTCTTGAACCTTCTCCTACAAAATCTACGTTTGAAAAATACGAAACTGATTCACAGAAAAATCGAAAAGAGATCAAATTTACAAACTCTATTGTAAAAATACGAATTTTATTATATAACGTTTATTTTCGAATTTATAGAAAGCATTCGAAAAACCAGAGAAATGATTGCAAATTCGAAAGTATATAAAATTAATGAACTTTATTACGAAATCGTAAGTTGCATTATGCAATTTTTGTTCCGACTTTATAGAAGAAACTTCTAACTGGTTTATATAGCAATGAATTATTTTGAATGTAATTTGCATAAGAAAGTTAATGTTTGGCGTCGTTTATGCGGTTCTTGTTATTCGAAATATATGGTAGATAGTAAAATCCGTGCAAGGAAATAGCCTACTGTCACTCGAAAGGGAGAATCGAGTTAACGACCAAAGTAAACCTGAAGGGTACTTCCAAGCACATGGTCTCACGCTAATTGAAGCCACATATACGAGTTCATCCAAGTAGTAGCTTCAGAGAGTGAAGTTAGAGGAGACTAAGTAAGCCCCCTGATTTCAATTAAAATGATGCAGAGAAATATGTGCACAGTCGTATAATTTTGTTACTTGTACCTATGCATAAGAAAAATGAAAATGAAAAATAGATAGAATATAGAATATAGAAAAGCACGGTTTTCGTTTAGCATAATATTAATAAAAAATTCAATTTTAAGGAAACATATTTTTCCTGACATCAATTATATATTTATTTGAGAATATTTGATATCTCAAGTTAATATCATTGAAAGGATACTTACCCATTCGGACATTTCATGAGTGTCAGCGCATCGATGATGATAATTCAAAATAAGGATGGTGCTGACAACACTGCTGGCCACCATGAACATGATGCAGTTGAAATACGTACCTATAGAAATGTTGTACAGATTAAGAAATGTATAATCAATATAGTATTATACGTATATTACTATCTCTGACAAAAAGTGCTCGATCAAATACAACAATACGAAGTTAGTTAAAAATATCATAATTGTCGAAAATTTATAATACTATTGTACCAAACTCATCTAATATTCCCATATGTTTCATTTTACACTTTACAAATTACAATATTTTTAAGTAATGTCATACCGTTGGACTTGATCGACTTTTTGCCAAGGATAGTAAAAGAAAATTCTACAAGCTAGTTCAATAGTCATCAACTTTTCATAAATCAAGAGATCAATTTTCCTCAAATCAAAAGACACTTGTAAATCCTATAAATCTCTTTCTGTGTCTGAATATTTAACAAGACATACATAGGTACCTACATAAACCTTCAAACTGCTGCTGAAAAATGCTTTCCTTTCATTCGCGATACTCTACCGCTTCCGCGTAAATAAATACCGTCTCAAGAGGTCGAAGCTGCTTAACGACTAAAATCAAACTAGGTTGAAAACAGATCCAAGCCTCCGCCAGGCTGTGCACTAGTTGGCTATTAACGCGCGATAACTGAATTAATAACGCACTTAAAAGTCATATTTCAATAACCAGGAAATGTTTGGAACATCGAACCAATTGGTGCTTTAAATACGTCCACTCGAATTATCGACTAAACAATTTCCAAACATTCCATTTCGGTCGTTCCTCGATGCACGACAACCCACTGAATATTTGTTTTGGAAGTGGATGTCCGATCAGTACGAACTGTTACTACTGCCTATATAACCGACTGTTATTGTCAGTGAAACAGCTTTGACTGCGATAAGGAATCGTCAGCCACCGCGATAAAGGGTCGTGTACATACAATAAGCTACAGCAGTGGTGCATCGTGCAGGGTCGGATACCTAGATATGCTAGGCACTCAAAAGTATCCGAGTATACAGCGTGTCCAAAAAGGTTGGGGCCAAGCTTATACTATACTGTTACTGGGGGCAAATAGTTGAAAAAAGATCATATAAACTTATAATCGAAAATGCTTGATTAAAAAGATATAAGCTTTTAAAGGTACCTATGATTTATCGTATGATTTAATGTATGGGAATGTATTCAAAATTTCGTTACTCACGATTTTTGCTCTATTTTGATATTTCAATCTCTTAGATTTTATAATGAATAAGAAATACAGAGTTCGATGACAAGTCGAGTGAAAGACGACGATATCGCAAGTGAGCTTAAAGTGATTGTTAAAGGTGCATCTGAGATGCGTGGAATGTCTGACCTGATTCGTTATGTTGACTTATACTACTTACACCGCTGCGTCTGACTCGGCTAATGTACGCCGACAGTAGGATAAATTTTAAGTCAGACACATCCTACACGAACTCGAGTCTTAAGTTAACTCTCATTTAATTTTCTTGCATTATTCTTAAGTTTTTAAATATATAAGAAATGTAAAACCAGTTTATTTTACGAAACTATGATAAATATTAATTTTGATTGCTATTTTAGTCATCTAAATAACATTTATGTAGTTTTTCCAAATATTTTATCAGTGTTCGGATACTTTTGAGTAATACTGTACAGTAAACGATCCCAGATTCGTGCATAAGCCCTGTGCACACTGGATCCCGGAAGTGGAGAGCTTCGAAGAAATAACTGAACCGAAAAAGTACCACTGCTCCCTTCCTCCTCTCATCTGGCGCATTATGGTAATAAATCGCAGAGGAAGTGTATTTCGTCTTTTCTTGGAGATAATAAATATTGAAATTTTCCTGGTGAAAATGACTATCGAGTTGCAAGCGACATTATGACTTATGACACAAGTTCTCGAGCTTTATCACTGTCGCGGATTTCAAGACCAGTTTTTAGCATTTACCTTATGGGATGTTTTATCACTAAATTATGGACTATTTTGGTGAATATGTATGTAAGCAGATTTATAGAAATTTGAATGTAAAACTGATGTTCAGGGAATACATAGATAAATGTTAATTCCTTTGTGCGATTATTATGGGGTTTTATTTATTTATTTGTGTTTCAGTTTACGATAATTCGTAACGCAGAGGATTTTGCAAATTTTGGGTAACTGTAATGTTCCTCAAAAAAGATTTAATATTTCGTGACTGAGAAAATGTAATATTGGATTTTAATCAATATGCCAAATTGTTAGTGGTAATGAAACTGGAATTTTGAGTTAATCATTTACAACTGAATTCAAAATTTCAATCTCTGATTATTCGTTTACCGAATTATTGGTCAAACTATAACATGTTTTGAATATTCAGTAAAATTGTCTGCAATACGAACACAAATTTTTAAGCTACACACTTTTTAGTCCCGCTTTGATATTTCGTAACATGTTCACTCAATATACTAAATATAATTTATAACTTTAAAATTTAGAACTAATGTTTATGATTGTAAGGCAAAATGATATAACATATTTCTATTTTCAAGATATCGACGTTAAAAATTTTGTATTTTAATTCTGTGTTACAGACTTATATCTTATATTTATTTTCTTCAGTGCACAAGTTTCCTCTAGTTCAGTTTACTATATGTGACCCATGAGAAGTCCCCTGGGAAGCATTAGAAGCAACGCTATCCAAGAGACTTCTCATGAGACACGTAGAGTATTTATATCCAAACTCTAATTACAACAAAGACACAAATTTTTTGAAAAGTCATTTAAGATGTACATTTGTGAATTTCAACTTTGCAATCCAAAGTGGAACAAGTGCTTCACTCATACCCTCAAGAACACTCGGAAGTGAGATCAATGACTCATTTCTTTTGGGATGGTTTCGCGTAATATCAAATGAAATGTTACACACAGGTAAAGAAGTAATCCGATTCACCATGAAATGGCGGTATGCTATCGACGCTGGTTGTAACTTATTCAACGGCAGAGATGAACGTACCATAGTGCACGGGAGAAGTACATTTTGCGAACAATAAAGCGTCCAGATGATCGAGCGTCCGTATAATGGACAAAAGATAGGGGATAATCGAAACTACATTATTTAATTCCGCCACGGATTTCAATCCAAATCTCTTATGAAATTGCGTCATCGAGCATACATGTCTACTGGTTTCGCGCGTAATACTATACACAGGGTGTACCATGTAAATGCCATCGTGCAATTTCAATACTATCCTTCAAATTTACAAGTATTACTAATCAAATTCATATATTGTAATTTAAAAATACATGGAACACAGAATAGACTGAATGCTGTAATCGCTTTCACATCTTAAGAAAGTGGATACTGTAAATGTATGATACATTTTTTAAGACTTTCCTATGAAGAAGACTATTTCTTAAACCAAGGAAACATTTGCTATCCTTTTCATTTTTGAAATAGTGAAAGAACTGCAGAATAATTTTTCGCTGTATTTGAAACAATTTTAAACCTCTCACAGCATTGTACCATATACATATTTCGTGTCCGCCTTATCTGCGAAGAAACGACCGACGTTAAACCACATGGCCCTAGAAATCATGCAACTTTCGTCTGAAGTACTTTTCGATACGCCCAATAGATTCAAAGATATTTGCTTGGATGAACTTAACGAGACACTCTGTATATCCTAACGAGCATCGAAATACTGAAAACCTTTCATAGAGTAGTAGAACGGGAAAGTACACATACGATCTCGAGACTTTTCAGGATGGTATTATCCGCTATTCGAAACACGGTCCAATATTTGACGTCTCAGGTGAATTATGGATGAACGAAGGATCAGCCGAGGCTGTATCTTCTCGTCTCCGAGACCTACCATTGTTCTCTAGGTCAACCTCGTGAAACGTCTGACTTTATTTCGATGTAGGAGAACATCGGGGTCACTGTGACTGGGGAAACGAAGTAATAAAAGGGGGCTGGAAATTTGAGGACTTACCCAATAGGGGCACGGCATCCGACGTCGCTGGCATTGTTTCGGCCACCATATTCAGGAACACAGTGAGGGATAAGAGAATGGTTACACCTGTAAAAGATGTTCCATCGTTCACATAATTATCAGAATCAACGTGATAAATTGTTTTTTATTTCTCTATCTCTAATCACAGATTGAGGTTTTAAATCCTTTTAAGTAATTTCAGGAGATTTCATAAAGACCTACATATTAATATAGTATACATACAATTTTAATTTAATACACAATTTTCAGATTCCATTGTGCAGGCTCAGCTGAAGACTTACGATACGTTAATTGCTATTCAAATTGATCTGACTAGATAATAGAAGCTATTTCCAGTACGAGCTTTTCCGCAATAGATTGAGTTTTAGCAGGTGCATATATATATGGAAGCAAAAACAATAGGAACTCTTTGAACTGCAGAAAACTGATCAATAAATTCCAACAGTTCGTTGATAGACAAACGCCTGAGCATTTGATACGTTACGACCAGTTACGAGAACTGGACTGAATCGAATCACATAAGCTGTTACAGGGTGCTTCGGAACCTGCGTGGAATTGGGATTATGCGGTCAAGCGATTTGAACTTGCCAAAGGAGAGTAATCACTGGAATTCAGGGGATGAATTGTAATGAAATTCATGTGTGATAAAACATATCACAGCTGAGTAATCGATTAGAACTTTTGCTCGTAAATTTCAGTCCTGAGTTGCACTATCTAACCAGATTTTTATGAATATGTATAAATTCAGTCTTCTAGATTTTAGACGAAAGCTACTTAGCTTGCAACATAGTTTTTCCACAATCATGAAGTGCTCAATAAATCTAGATGCCTAACTGGTGGAATTAGACAGAGAGTATACATTTCTATATTTGATAAAAGTACACTAAAATAAAATCTGTTAAAGATGCTCGAAAGTATTCTTTACAAACTTGCAGTCTAATATCGCAGATATAGTGGAATGTTGGACATAAGTGTCACGTCTAATGTTACCTAAATAGGAGTACACGTAACATGCAAACGTAGTACCAAACTTGCCTAAAGAGAGTTTCTCGCCAGAATCCGGTGGTAGCGTAAATCCCAGAACGGCCATGCTAGCTATGAGGACACATGGCACGATCAGGTTAAAGAAATAGTAAAGAGTCCGCCTTCTGATGATGACCACGAACGTGATGTCTATATATGGCTCGACGCAGCAGTTATAGTAAATTACGTTCCTTTTACCGGGCACACCTGTAAGAAAAAAGTAAATCATTTTTTCCCTCCAACCCACCACACATTCATTTCTTCTCGAAGAGAAAAGTAAATCATTTTTTGCTCCAACCCACCACACATTAATTTCTTCTGCAAACTACAAATCTCCTGGTTACCATTTTTCTGGAACTGTCAGTACACTGACGTTTAAATGAAAAACAGGTACCAAAAAAGAAATATATACTATTCGTGTTCCACGAGAAGTCCTCTGGATTGCATTGCTCGTAATATTTTCCAGGGGACTTCTCACGGGACGAAAATAATATTTGTTAGGTATATGTTTAGCTTCTTTTATAGGTTTTCATTTTTCAATCTGATAGTAAATTCTATTCAACATCAATTATAATGGAGTAACTCATTCGTCAGGTATGAAATATATTTTTAGTTATGGCAAGCTATAGTTGATAAAGGGTACTTCATAAAACTTCTTCGCACTGACACATCTAATACTAAAGTCTCTGATTTCTCATTTCTTAATATTGCTGACTAAGGTCAATGGAATAATTAATGCAAAGAATTTGAAAGATGTGTCTAAGTCGACGATTCTACTTAGAGAAGGTTTGCTGAAATAAAAGACTAGCCCGATAGCGAAGACTCAACTATTTTATGCTGAGGCGCACTGTGCACTTGAATTATCTCGAGCAACGTACCGGAAGAGAGTTCGCGACTTTATTTTCAAGCGTTTCTTCAGTTACAGCCACATTTTCCTGCGGCTGGAGTTGCTTAAGACACATTTCTGCCAGGGAACTTCGTAAGCCTTCTATATGTAACATATACACTCCTGTACAAAAAGATAGCACACGTGCTATATTTCGTTTCTCATATTATAATTATATTTTCGTAAGTTATGGGTACCATATAAATATTACCCCCTATAGACACGAAGAAGTAATTTAGTTTAGCACAGTTTCAATCAGTTGTGCGCGAAGAAGCGGTACATAAAGCACGTGTGCCACTTTCTTGTCAGGGAGTGTACACATTGGCGCCCAGGGCGTACACATCCACGGAAATAATAGCTACGCATCCACAGACCGAGCCACATCTATTTTACAGTTTTCTTAAGATCCTCTTCTCCGCTGGAACGTCGACAGAATTTATGTTTCTTGTGTATTCTTTGAAACTGTAGGTAATAATAAATAACTGACTCGGCTATTGATCACCACTCTAGAATTTATTCTTTCAGTTTATGTTCCCCCGCTGAATATTGTTCCCATTTTGCATAATATCAAGGGAGCCCTATCATCTTTTCATAACAATTGTTTCATGGGAATTCACTAGTTTATGCAAGCTTAAAGTAGCTGTGTGCATAGAGAGGGTAGAAGCGTTTAATGGTGTGGGACAATTACTGAAGCTTTGTTTCATGCCGAGATAAATGGCACTTGCACATGAGAACAGTTAAATGGTAATAACATAGAAATTGTTTGTTCGTGATATTACCAAACGTTTTGATAAAGAGACACTCGAGAATCTTTAGACAGTGATATATGCTCTCCTTAAAACAAACTGTTCCGAGGAGTTCAAACATTACACCTAAATTAATACAGGACAAAGCCATTTGAGTTATGTTCGAAACATCGTTCAATGAAAGCAAAAAGGTTAACGATCATGCGTTCTTAAACCAAGAAAAATTAAGGTAATAAATAACGATCTCATTAATATTTATGTGTAAGTACCATTACAAGTTCTGTTGTACACTTCATGATACTATTATCTTATCCACTAACGATATAGATGAATACACTTATTCAAAAATTAATATCTACATAATGTTTTCTTTTTTAATAAATTAACCATCTCGTATTTGCATAAGCTGTCAATAGTATATTAAATAATAAATTCTAAAATAATAAATGAAATGCAATTTCCATTTTCTGAACTTTGAGCACTACTATTCATTATATTTACTTGTTATTCCATTTTAATGAAAAATGAGGAATAAACAATTAATAAAGAGGACAACACAGTAATGAAGAAGCAGGGAATGATGGATTTACCTTATTTGCTTTGCAGTTTTGTCGAATGTGTGTACTGTTTACATATTCTGTACGATAATGAATAGCCGAGGGATTTGCCGTTTGCAGGAAAGTAACTATGTAAATTCGCTCGCGTCGGAGAAAACCTTGTCTATACAAGGTAAACATTGCGCGATCTCCCGCAGTATCAGGGCAAACAATTTGATGCAGCACCACTGTACTAATGGCTCATTACGACACAATTATCCATTGCCATTTGATATAAATGATTTTGCAAGCGTGTAAATTAAGTTCCGCCATTATTAGGTTCAAGAGTTACCATCCATATTTTCGATTAAATAGTGATTTGAGAAATAGGTCGATTACTCTCTGGAGGGAAATAAGCGAGCTTTCGTAGGTACAATGAAATAATATTTTTACAAAGATTTAGGATTTGGTTGGATACTATTTTTATCAACTAATACGTTTTAAACTATTTGGGATGTCAGAAATTATTTTTTGCGAATAATACTAATTCTTAGTCTTTTGTCAGACAATTCTTCTTTAATGTTTTATATCTTTTGATTTCTAGACTCTGATTTATTCCAGACAGACAATCATATGTTTGTGAAAAAAAATTGTTTTATCTTTATGTCTTGAACCGATAAAATATTCGAAAATTTAGGGATTCAAAAAGTGGCGGAATTGGAAACTAGAAAGTACGAAAATGAAAAAAGTTCAATTCAATTCCAAATATTGATCCATGAATGAATCTATTTTAGTACAGTGTAGGTTATATAAAAAGTTTGCCTATTAAGACACACTATTGAGAGCAGCATTTTAGTCGCAACTCGAAGTTTTAATTGTTTTTCGTATTTGGCCTTGGAAAATGTCGGCTTTACATATGTATAATCACGACGAAAATCTCGGTTAGAAACTCCTAGTAGAGAGGTGCATCTGTTAGCGACCTATGAAACGATTGATTGGTCCTTTGTGTCCTGAACGTCGTGGAGGATTTTAGAATTGCTAATCGCAGTGGAATCGCTTTCACGGAGAATGAACTATTCGCTTCAGCACGTCGAAAAAACGATCCCTGATAAAGCTTGTAAAAACTCACCTAACAGATCCCACTCGCCGTTGGTGATGAAATTGCTAATGTCACCTCCTTCCTCGTCTTGCAGTTGCAGATCCAACTGTTGAAAATTTATAGTAATCGATTACAGAGAGGCTGCTCAAGCTGTAGCGTGCAATAAATAACTTTTTCTAGCGCAGAAATTGCTAAAAAGTTTCACTAAAATTATTAGGCTTCAGAAAAGATTCCACGAAATTATATCTGTTTTTTATTGAGTGACAATTAGACTGCTGATGTTTATACGTATAGAGTATAAAAATATATGAAATACCCAAAGTACAGTAGGTATTATGATATCTGGAGGATAAAACAAAGCTCTACTTAATCTTCGTTTTTGTAGTGTTGTTTATGGAAATCTGAATTTGCATAAATATCTACAGTCTAGTAACAATACTTTACTATTATTGTATTATCCGTATAATTTAATAATAATGCTATTAAATGTACTGAATTAGTTAAATGTCAGAATTCCAATTGTTTAAATTCGAGATTTATGAGTTCCTAGTGAAACTCTGAATGTGAAAACATTTATGAATGAAATTATATTGTGAAATTTGCAAAGAATATATTGCGTTTCGTTTGTCATTCACCGAGTCAAATGTAACGCTGGAAAACGTCGTATATTTCACTTTCCTTGCGTCTCTCTTCCCCTTTCACTCGCTACTTCTGCTTATTGTCCTCCTTAATTAATGAACCCTGGAGCATTCTCGAATTCCGTCGTACCGTGTAATTCGCATCCTCAATTTTAATTATTCGAAATGTTCACGAACAACTAATGAAGAAGGCTCAGACGTTTTCAGATTCTTATACAAGTATCGATTCTCGGATATTTCTCCCTTGTCTTGATGGAACTTTCGATTATTCAGACAGATCGAGGTCTCTGGAGGTCTCCAGCGAATCAAATATTCAATGCACTCACAAGTGCTCAGACAATTTATATTGTAAAATATTTCTTATGGATTTTTAAAGAGCAGTGAAGTTTTCATTACTTTTCATTGGGTTAGTTAAGAAAAGTTATAACAAGTCGATGGGGCATACATTTTAAATAGAATATGTAATGAAAAATTGAACATTTAATGAAATACTTAACAATTATTGATGGAAGAAAATTAATACATCATTGAAGCTAAAATCATTGACTTCTTTCACTTTCTTTTGATAGTTTTTACTTTTTGAATAATTTATACCGTGTTGTTATGATTTTATTATTATATCACCTAAAAGTAAAATAAATACGTATCTTTAATTGATACAGAATATAAAATAAAGAGTAAGTTGACCACTTGTTGGTACACTTTTTAATAGTTTATGGGTCAGATAAAAAGTTCGTGGCGTTTGTGAAAATAAAATGTAACATAACACATTTTTAACTGTGATTTATTATTATCAATAATATAGTTGCCACTATGCCCAATGACAAACTTCTCCCATTTTAAACCCATGTGTAAGCACTATTTTCAATAAAAACTGTAATTTAAAAAGTGAAATACTACAAAGCGTTCCGTAGTATTTTATCGATTTAATATTTTAAACTAATACATAATACTGAATACAGCTGTAAACTAGATTTTTATAGTTCTACATTAAATCACTCAAATTTCGCGCTTCACGCTCTCGTGGACCTCGAATTAGAATCTTTAGAAATCAATTCACGAAGTTCAAATTCGTATTTAATCTGTTACTATATCGCACAGTCACATTATTGTGAATTAATTTTATATCACATTCAATATCAGTGGCGGATTTACCCATAGTTAATTGAGGCAATTGCCTTGTAAAAACCGGGGTCCCACATGCTAATAACAATGTAAGAATAGTACTGTTACCTTAAGAGACAATTCTTGTTCAGCGACCTAATTCGGATTACTATGCATCTAATGTCTTACAAGGAGATCCCGCAGACGTTGAAGTCGCTTTTAGAATAAGACTGGATATAATCTGTAGTATATACATAGTGTAATGAAACCCTCGCACCGTTTGGCAAAATGTGTTACTGTTCTTAAGAAATTTCAGCTTTCAAAAATATAAATCAAGTTGATTTTCCCTAAAATTTATGGAAACGTAAAATTTGTGAATGTGACGAAAAAGTAGTATTTTTTACTCGTGCAGTGGTTCCAAAAATCTATGTTTCTCATGCTATTATGACATGTACCATCCCAATAGTTGCATGGAATTCTGCAAGTAGCTCTTCTTAAAAAAATATATATGTAATATTATAACCACAGTGTTTATGCAAAAGATTGTCTACATTTACGACAAAACTTCAAAGTCAAATTTCTCAAGAACAAAAGCTCATTTTGACGAACAGTATGAGACTCTTAACACACTATGTCTATACTACAAATTACACCCAGTCTTACCCTGAAAGCGATTTCCATGCTCGTGGACACTCCTTGTTAAAGTTTTTGGCGGTCGTTGAATGCGCTATGTCTAAAACTTTTGCAACTTTGTCATTTTTAACACGCCTCAGACCCCTCGAAGGCTAAATCCACCACTGGTCAATATTCTGAATTTTGAGTAACGAATCAGTCACTTTGTAGAAGGCAATTCTGTACCTGAAATCCGTCGTACGTCCAGGAACCGAACTTCATTTCGCAGCGTTGATCGTCGAACGGGAACCAGGTAATGTCTATCTTGCAAGTGCTCTTGAATATGCCAGGCGGTACGTACAAGCAGGTCCCATTGTTCTTTACCACAACGTTCGTCGGATAAGTGCCGTCGAACCCTTCATCCGCGCTGTAACGAACAATCGTTAATGGTAAACGGTATTCGATTGGTTTTTAAACGAAGCGGCGTCTGGGACTTCTTCGCTAAGGGTTAAAAATGGAGCATGCACGGTTGGAAACAGCCAAAGTTTCACCGATCGAACTCGATCGCTGTTAAGTTGACACCTCTTCACTTCAAACTAATGAAATAGGGGTTGAGCTTTCAAACTCTCGTTGACTTTTTAACCTCACTGCGCTAAACGGTTTTTACTTCGAACTACCTTAACGAATACTGTCTATCTTCTATTTCCTTTTTAGTTCACTGTATAGATCGTGGCTGCGCGAATCGAAGAGTTCAATGAAACAAATTTTCATTCAAATTATGATGATATAATTGAGAACAGAATTGGGTTAGAGAGGGTGTAAAAGACCGATGAAATTGAATGTGCTGGTAGAGCTTTTTGTGAATAATTAGCATACAATAATTGTTAACGTAGAAACTGAAAGTTGAAATGTTTCTAGTGAGGAACAGAAATTTTGTGGAAAAATATAATATTCGAGTATAGGGATATAAACTTTAATGGTATCTTTCTAGAAAACGTAATCGTGTGTTTCAAATGTTTTTCTGTTTTCAGAAGAATGAGGAAATAGATCTGCTGGTTCATCTCTGAAAAATGCTATCCTAAAATTTGTAAGAATTATTCTTACAGATTTGGGTCAAAAATATACATTGATGACAATACGAATTATAAAATGCAATAATCACTGTTAGAATAAAGTAACATTTCCCTTAGACAAATTTTGAATATAAGTAGTAACTCTTACAAGATTTATAATTAATCTCATCATGTTTTACAACACCGTATATTAAGTACTGTAAATAATAATTAAATCTCATTCTTCATTCGTCATACAATTTTCTATTCAAAAGTTCAACGAGATCCACCATTCTGAAACTGTAAATTCTAATTACGTGGTGCAAGGCTGATTTATCCCACGTACGTGTCCCCGCGATAATTCGTAGCTATCGGATGTAATAAATTTATCTACCATTTAGAAACGTGCTGAAAGCACGCGCGTGTAACTCGTAAAAAGCGATAATTTTTCCAGGAAGGAAAAGTAGATCATTCCTTTCATTTGAATTCGATTTATTAATCGATAGCCTAGAGAGGAAAATAATTAGGTAGGATATCGAATGCGCCTGATGCATCCACTCGCGATAATAGGGAATTAGACTAGGTCGATATTAAAATTTTTTAGCTCTGTAAAGACCGTAGAGAAGGTCTAATTAGCAATTAAAACAATTACTACGAGAATTGACATTTGTTGAAGCAACAGATGCCAGTAAATTGCTCCTGTTCTTCATGCGTTTTCGAAACTCGTTAAATTGTTTCAAGTGGCTGTTACGAAGTACCAAATTGCTCAAGCTCACACTACGCTCATCTTTTCTCACACAGACGCTGCAATGTTAATTGTAGGAAATTCCATCGAGCTTTGTAACTATACTCTAGTTATTCAATAACACTCCTGTTACATTTCGTTACGTTCCACTTATGTTACGTAACAAGGTAGAAATTGCACGTCGAATCCTGCGTGGGCTCGTCTTACCATTAAGAAATATTTATAAACCCTCTGGTAGTTTCACAATAGAATCGCTGTGCGATTTTCGAACGTCGAAAGATATGTAAAATAGATGAATCGACGGGGCTGAAAAGCAGCTGGTGACATTGATTTATCGATAAACGTTCGAAGTGTCTCCTCGCTTTAAGTCTCTCATTCTTTGACCTCCTTTTATTTATTTTAGCATGTTTGCTAACATTCAGCCCTAAGCTCTAACAATAGCACTGTCAACACTACACTGAATATTTGTCAAGAAAATTGATCTTCGAGCGATGCTATGAATGAGAGCATTGAAGCGGAATACTCGTATAAATACTACTTCATGAGACAGTTTAGAATTCATACAGAAACATGGTATCAATTTTCTATTTTGTAAACGGAGGAATCTTCTGATTTGTTCATAAAACATGAAACTATGTTATGGAATGTCCTCATACTTTACTCAATTTTTTAAGCTATTGTAAACATGTGAATAAGTACACGTCCCTAATTTAATAATTTGTCTATAAATAAATATACGTAAGTCGACTTAAACACAGTTCAGATAATACAATTACATTAAAATGAATCTTAGTGGATTTCTCGTAAAAAGCACACACGAAATACGAGTACTGGTGGGTTCTGGTCGATACTCGAAGGTAATTCAAAGCTTTGGACTAAAGCAATCATTAGAAAGTACGGTTGAACGGAAGAGCATTGAATCGAGAACTATCTAACTTGCTCGTTCGATTCTCTACCCCGTTCCAGCTGTCTTGATTTAGCAACGGTAACAGGAAAGATAGATTATTCACTCTCAACTTTTGAATTCCACGCTTCGTAAACTGTTACACATATGTACAGTGTAATGGCAAGAACGATTAATGCTTTATGGAATTTCCTTTGAAAAAATACATTTCTTACGAACATTTCGAATATTTAAAACTTGACAAAAATTAAACCATGGGAGATACAACAACACGTATTAAAACTTTTTTATTCTACTTCTGTCCTTTAGTAGATATGTAAAATTATAAAATTCTCTGATTGTTAATATAGAAGATACATATGTTAACTATAAGACATTATTATCCCAAAATGAAGGCTGATCGAATACTATATCATAAGTCATGTCGTGCTCCAATTTCAATCTCCTACATCCCCTTACAATATCGAAGGCTACCCCGTATAAGTTCATCGTTACATTATTAAAGGTTTCATTTCATCATATCAAATTGAAGTTCAAACACTGCAATTCTGGCAAAGTGTAACAATTAAAAAAAAATTCAATATCTTTAGTAAAAAGCTCCATAGTAGCTAACCCAGTAGCCTAGTCATAAGCCCTCTCCACGTTAAGAAATCATCCCCCTCGCAGGCAGGAGACTGATTCCTACGTTAACTCCTGGCATCCTTAACCGTTTCATCCCTGGCACTCCTTTCGTTTACACTCTCAATTGCAAGCAACTCGGGCCGAAAATTGCCGCGATACCTGCGCCAGTCCAGCGAAGGAGTCGCGCAAGTATCCTTAATGAATGCCGCGGAACTTCGAGGAACCAGCGGGTTCATTCTCAATTATTGTTTCTGGCCCGGCTCCCCCAAAGGACAGAGTTCGCAGGGAAATATGATTTTGAATGGGGATGCACCCACAGGGGCATGGGAATAAGGAGGGTGGATAGTATACATAAAATACTCCTGCATCCAGGCGACTAAGGATTGGTTGGAAGCTGGCCAGTTGGCCGCAACCCAATCCGTTATTTCATTCTTTTTGAATCCACCCTCTCTGTACCACCTCATACTCGCCCTGCTGCCCTGCCACACCCACCAACACGACCGCCACCCTTTCTCTGCCACCCCCTCGCCACCCTCCACCCTTTCACACCACACTGCACTCTCTGCATGCGCGTTTCTTTCTGCCGCACGCTGGATTTGCATAAGCGACGCGTCCTCTTTGACGGCGAAAATTAAATTCCCATCGGAGTCGCGGAACCTTCGGGGTAGATAATGTGCCTGTGCGCGCGTTCGCCAGCCAGCGATGAATTAGTATCGATTTACGTTTAAGCTTCGAGTAGGTTATATGTAAACATTTGTCCTCAGATGCATTCCGAGGGATAAGAGCCGATTTGGGGGAGATTTGTAATTCTAACAGGTGCTGGGCGATAAAATCTGTCTGGGTTAGGTTCTTTCGTGGCCGAGGAGCTGGGTAGATCTATCATTCGGTATTATTCTGTGAAACAGGCTCGAAGGTGGGACATTTTGAATGGAGTTTGAGGGCTGCAGTATCTTTGCAGTATCTTTTAACTAATTGTGATTTATGGTGAGTTTTCACGTGACACTGAATCGTGACTTTTACGGTCGTGACGTTAAATTTGTTTACTTTTGTCGGCGTGAAAACTAGGCGTGGTAGTGAAACTTAGGGCGCGAACACATTACTGTCACGTCACGTGAACTCACTTGATAAAATATGAAATAAATTTGCTGTAATATGTAATGTGATTTCACGTGACGTGACAGTAATGTATTCGCGCCATTAGTGTCACACGAAAGTGTACCTTTAGATCTGGAGTACGCAGTGAGACCATGTTGGTCAAATATGTGAATGGGTTTTATTCGCTTTTATTGAAATTCGGATAAAGCTACTTTAGCTTATTTTAGCTAGTGTATTTTGGTGCTACAGTGACAATTTAGTATATATGGATTTAATGTAATGTCTCATTCATAACAAATGAATAATATCAAAAGTATCTCGCTATAAATAAAATTCTTTTTAATAAAAATAGAAATAGCTACTTATTCTGTTTCAGAATTCTATGATAATTAAACCTGCAAAAATTTAGAGTTACTGGAAAATAATGATTATTTTCTTAATAAAATTCTTTTGTAACACTCTTTCTTTTTCCTTCATATTTTCAAGTGCAGCTTATGTCATTCCACATCCATAGTGTATTTTTCTTCAGTCAGAACACACCCGACAAAAATTGCAAATTTGCATATACTGCGCCAGGAATTCACAACATTCGATAAGCTACGCCGCGAATTTGAACATTGTCTAGCTGGCAGCTTAAAAAAAATTGCTTTTACAAACATCGTTCCAACGTTCTCGTGGCAGTATTGTATCGTTCCCCCCATTGTCAACTATGCATCTGGTCATCGCACATGCAGATGCACGACTATAGCTCAGAGCTATTGGTATTTGCAGGAGCCAAGTCCGACCAGGTAAATAGTTTCGGTTCATCGGCCTCCGAAACCTTTTCACGACGCCACCTCGTATTCGTGGTACACAGGAAGCTGGAAAATCGAAAGGCAAGAGGGTCGCATCCGTGATCGGGGTTATAGGTAGAGACAGAAAAACGAGCGACGTTAGTTGGTGAACTGCAATTGGGTCCTTTGTGCAGCGGCATTGGTCGAGTTTTGCGATCGCTGGCCCGTCGAAAAAAGAACGACCCAGCTTGATAAGCGAGACTGAATTTAAGTGGAAACTAGTGACCAGGTGCACGTGCAATTTACACGAAATTCGAGAGAGAATCGCGTTTGATTTGGCCAAATTAGCGGATTGACGCGCCACCCTCGTGAATCTATTCATCGAACTCGAGAAAATGGCAATGCTTCGATATTTGTCCATGGAATTCGAAATATAATTGAGGATACACAGAAAGGAAAGGACACTATGCATTTAATTCAAGGAGGCTGTATGATCACTCCTATACAGGTGAGTTTATTTTCAACTCTGTTATGTTTCCATTTACCAATTTTGTCATGTTTCCATTTAGTAACAAATGATAAGTGAAACAAATGTAATAGATTTAAAATATACGCATAGTTTTAAAAGTCATTGTATCTAATAAAAAGAGAGAAATTGATCTAATGGAAAAGCTCTGAAAATTCTCGAATTTTATTCCAAACGTATGGGGTAGTCGTGTCGTTTTAAAATATTCGATACGCTTAAGGATCGCTCGAATTTTCTGCTCCTTGTAAAGGATCTCCAACATTTAGAGTACATCGTTGTGAATTAAATAGCTGCTTGAACCGAGACACCATTGTCGATTTGAAACCCGACTGTGCAACCAGTTCTGTAGATATAACTCCATTATTGCACGACATTTGGCAAAGTCGCTACTCCAGGATAGTTCTCGAAAATGTCCACGGATTCATCGTATCAGCTGAGATTTTCCTGTCGTTTGAAGTGAAAAATCGCTTTGCACCCTCAGCCAAACTACTTTCCACTTGTGCCTCCCCATTAAACACGCTAGTCGCGAAAATCTATGAAACTCTATGAATATTTCATTCCAAACATATCGAATGCCAATCCTTCCTAATTGTGAGAGGTAATTTTCTTTAGTTCTGAGAAGTACTTTTACAGAAATACACCCGAATCAAAAAGTATTAATACGCTTACTTTAACACATCATATGTATTTAAAAAAGTCCTATAAACAGTAATAAATTGCAATTAAACTGTCTAAAATATGTGCAATATCTGACGAGGAACATATTCTACGTAAGTAGAATTCAAGTCAGACACAACAAAGTCAGTAGAATAATTCAAACAAAGTGAAACCAGTAGAATAAGTCTCTAGTCAGACACAGCAAAATCTCGTCTTATTCTGGAATGAAGAATCACCCCTAAAATTTCTGATCACTAATTTATTTTGTAGAATGGAAGATCATTGAAGATAATAGGTGTCCTAATACTTTAAGATAGGAGTGTAGTTCTATATATTATTCAGTGATATTAAACAATATTTCTATTTTTATCTAGAATTTTAAATTGCACCTGCTATTAAGAAATACCATGTATTCAGGAATAAATTTAATCTATCATAAGCGATTGCAACTATAGGCTAATTGATGATATTAGAACGCGTGATCTAATGCAAATATTCATAATATGAAACAACAAGCAGCCCGTGTGACACATCGAATGCGGAGAATCACCGATTTCGATAACAGTTTCAGATATTCAGTGTTCTCTGGTGCTCATTGATGTATGGGTCTTATTGCGCAGCATTGTACGCGGTCAGATTCGAAATTGCGCACTGGTGACCGCATTTTCCGACGTATTGCGAAATGACTATCATCTATCCGTCGAAAACAATACGTTTTCAATATCTGCCTAAATCCCCAGCTAATGTTATTTCCTATTCCATCCGAAAACAAGCTGTTTTATCCGCGATTCCATCTCTTTAATATTTTAGAGTTTTGTAAACCTGCTACACGACACATTATAAATTTTTATCATAATATGTACATATATATACAAGGTGTCGAAGCTGAAGCAGGCCACCTAAATCTGTGACTGTAAGGCAAAATAAGCTATATCACATTTTCAACAAATTTAAGTTAAGTTTTCCTATTTTAGATTGTCATTTTATTTTTATAGTGTCTCTTAAATTTAACCTCGCCTGTAGTCTAATACTCTATATAGTAAACACCATAAGAGATTTAATAAAATGTTTTTTTTTTAAGAGAGTAACAGTCTTATAGATTACACTGGTAGGAAAACGCATGTCGCTATTGTAGTCAAATTCGACACGGTTGTGCTAACCTATTGAAAAAACGGCTATACAATACATAGTTGATGGAGCCGCTCAATCGCTGCAAAATATTCAGAGAAAGCAAGCAACGCAGCACAATAGACCAACACATGAAAAGTAGCTGTGATATCTGCAATTTTTCTACAATGAAACTGCAACTTCAAATATTACATTTGCCTGGGACCTCCGTCCGACAATGGGCAGTGTAACTGAATTTAAGTGGATGCAGTATTCCGAAATGTCTCTCTGGCCTCAAAAAAATCTATTTCACTTCAAATGTTTATAAGAATTATTGAAAAACTGTTTTCTTCAGCTGAGGAAAACGAGGATTCTGAAATGGACTACAAATGTTTCAATTGCATATTATAGAGGGTGTTCAATGACAGGTATCAGCAAAGTACTAACACAAAACAAAAATAAAGACTAAGAAAATCCTGTTTGATACTTCATTTCCAAATTATTATGTGTTAAAGATGCATCTAAAATATACGTGAAATGTGTCTGACTTTAGGTATGACACCGACTCATTCTACTCACATCGCTGCGTTTAACGTAGGTAACTCGCCTCAAGTAGAATAAGACCTAATAAGTCAGCCGAAGGCGCATCTCCCGTGAATTATACGCATTCTTGAATACAATTTTATTTTCCTTCACTTTCGTCTTATCTTGACACGTAGAATCACTCTTTAACATTTTGAACACTCATGTCGAACCGTCTATAAAATGTAATTTCAATACGCGTTCACCGAGAAAAATAAAAGCCTCGCCACACGATATTCCCCTCGCTGCTGAACAACTTTCATCCAAAACATTTTTGCGAGTAATCAATATTTTTGGAGACGTTCGTCTATAACGCTTTACAATTTCCACCCTCTATATATGTACACGTATATCTATCGCATTCACGAGACGCCGGAATGAATTCCACCTGCTCGATTGTATCTACGGATATCTCTGGCACTGTTCACGCCCGCAGGGCCTGAAAACCACTTAATCTTCGTCGAATGGAAAGGGACGGGAGGACGGAGGATGGAAAACAAACCGACGGATAGATCGTGCTAGCATTCGAAATTGCACGCTACCGAATCGCGCCCCAGCCGCCACCAATTACCGATATATTGTCCGACGTCCTGGAAACGATCTCTCAATACCTAATTACTGGAAAGTCATGCGGCCATGCCTGGCCAAACTGATTTAGGCCTCAATAAGCCGCGCCCGCAGCGACCGAAACCTGGCCGCCTTTCCTTTCGCCTCGGTTGGCCGCATTCCGATGAAAACGGTAATTGAAGTGCTCCTGGACATTAGCGTCCTCGCGCTACCAAATCGCTATTTACATTTTAGCACGCGCAGCGGGACGCCCGATGAACGAGCATTTCAGGAGTCTGCGAGGGATGGGACTATCGGCTAGGGATACTGAACATTTGGGAGCTGATTGCTGGCTCGATTGATGATACGTACGGGGATACTGACTGAAGATTTCTCGGGATAAGATATTTTCAGTTGAGAGCGATTTGAGAGTAAACCATTGAAATGGGATCGTTTCAATGGTCTCGTTCCTTATGAATGTATGGAGAAGAGAAATGGGTTGGTTGAAGTTGAATTGTTTGAATGAACGTGGGGAGGAAGAAATATTCTTCAATTTTTGATAATTCTAAACTGTGTTTGTTTACTTTTAACAGAATTTTTTTAGTTTTCTTTCTTCTGAGAATATAAATTCTGTAGTTTATATGTCCATTGAGCTCTGAACTTGAATTTTTTGAAAATGTAACATAGGTTGTTTTGCCTTAGAATCATAGATACTACAGAAGTAGTAGAGGTCAGTCATGGAGTCGACATATGAGGAAGTAATGTTTCTTCGAACTTCGAAGCTTGAATTCTTGCAACGATGCTTCCCAGATCTAACAGCCTCTTGCCTTTATTGCTTACACATCGAAATAAGGCTCTCAATGGATCTAGGAATAAACGAATGCAAGTGTGCAATTATTTTATGTTTCAAGGAGAAATCTATAACAATTTTTTATTCCAATTGATATTTTAATTTGTCTTCGATTTCCCATAGAAGAAAAAAAGGAGAATGTTTCAATGACGTAACATTCATATACCATTTTTTCCTTATTTCCACTTGTAGAATATGCTGATAAAGTTTCGCGGGAAAAAGTAGGACACCCTGTGTACAATGCCTCGATACCCATTCATCAGCAGGCGAACTTGGATACACTACATCTTCCCTAGTTTACCCGACAGCCGCTAGTACGACAGAGAAATCTAGCTTTAGCTAGGAAAACCGACAGCTCGACGAGACACGAGCGTTGCAGGGACACCGTAAACGTTCAATGAACAGTGGGCAAAGAGCAACGAGGTCTGGTCAGGGGAGCAGATTTGGGTGACCGCATATCGATTAGCGCGGCAATCGGAACGCTATAAAAATTCGACCATCGCCGTGCCAGAGGGCAAGCGTGTTTATTATGTATCCGCAAACAGGATAGTAGGGCAGTTGGTCGAATAAGGAAGAAAGGGTAGGACGAGGCCCAGCACGGTCCGAGCAGGGGTCCAGGAATAGGATTTAATCTGCTTTGGCTTGAATTTCAAAATACGCGATGGCTAATGCATATTGCCTTTGGCTCAGCTCCAAGTTTCCTATGCAGTCGAACCCTCAGCAGCACCGGTGCTCCCCTCGTCTGTTCATCCCTCTGCCCTACTGCGCGCCACCAAACGGTCCACGCCATCCCCGTCGCGAATGTAAACTCATTTTGTCATGCATTAAGCGGCGTATCCTTCTAACTGCCGCGGCTCCTTCGCTCCCGCGGCACCCTGCCGCTCTCTCAAATGATATTTATGCCATATTAATCGGATATTTTCTCCTTTATATGCGCCTGCACACAGGCGACCCCCGAGGAAGAGTGTCTGTGACGGTGACCTAGTATCGAGTCACTGACTCACATCACCAACCGTTCCTCCCGGAAGTCGGTCGTGCGAAATGAAATCCCGTCCCACTATGGATGCACGCTTGTTCACGCTTGCTTCCGGAGATCGTGCTATTTCGATGAGATTTCGGCACTTGTCAGATGAGCGACGAAAAGCTTCAGTCGGGACCTGATTGCAGATTCAAGGAATATGGTGGACATCGTCGATTTTTTACTGTTTTACATAAAATGTTAGGAGAATGATGTAAGAAGTTAGTGGGATACTGGTCTTCACTAGTGTGCTATTAACAGGGAGAGACTCAAGTAAAACAAAATAGATTTTCGGCAATTTTTTCATATGTAACATAAAATCTTCGTGAAACTTTTCGTCACTCATCATATATATGTACATTTTTTACTTTTACGTATATTTATTACTTTTTGAGAGGTAACATATGTTATTCTTCGTAGACCTTCTTGGAGAAAGACACTATTAGAAGATAATGACAGCATCACTGTAATGCTCTAAATCAACAAATTAGAATGATACGTCAAGGTGTATATTTCGATTCGAATGCCTATGGTTAATTGCAGGAAATGGGCAGAAATTCGACCAGAAGCGATTGAATTGTCGCATCGAAATAGCCGAAACAAGCTTAATGGGTTTAGGGCTGTTTGTTCCGACCGGAAAATGAGCGGGAACTGTCCTATCGGTGGGCATTTTCAACCGGAAAATGCTACTGATTGCGTTTTTGCACTCCATGCATTTGGGACGTGCATCGCGGAAGTATCGTCTTAATCGGTTATGACTATTTCCTGAATTGCATGTCACACTCTTTTAAGGAATTCAATTTTCCATTACATTGTATTTTACTATCTACCCTAGATTGCATTGCTTTAAATAAATTCAATTTCTGCGCCCATTTATTGTGAAATTTCTCACAAATCAGGAAAATGATTAGTCATGCGCATAAGGCAAGTTATTTACTACGATATAAATGAATCGAAACACGAGTTACTCGTGACCTATTAATACAGTGTTAATATTCAACTGATACGAAAAATCTTCAAACAAATCTCTGTCACTTGCAGCTGCAGCCAGTGAAACGAAAGGTTCCTCGAGCTTGTTTTGAGTTCAAAGCATCAGATAGTGAATCGATTTGTCGAAGGAACGGAAAGCATGGCCGAAAGCGGTTGGAAAAGGGACAGCATGCGCGAAACAATCCATTGGAGAGATATGCCCCAGGTGAAATCGGCTTATTGTTAGTCAATCAATCATTTGTTGATACTGTTAATTGGTGACCTGCGCAGTCGGATTAAACGAGTTTTGCTCTACTTTCGTCCTATCAACGCGAGTTCGACACTTGACGATGCTGACTTTGTAACGAAAGCGCAGTGCGAGACTCGTTAATTGGGCCACCTGCAACGCTGGTAAACATGACCAGAGAGAAGGAATTGATGAAGCGGTCGATTTATTGACTTAAAGACTCGGTCACTGAGCAATATTTCGAAAAATACTCTTCACGTTGGTATGAGTGTTAGCTGGTCAGTGAATTCAATTGTCTATGGCAAGTGAAATAACGATATTGCTTGGTATTCTTCTCCCTGTTTAATTAGAAAGAAAGAAATATTTCTGTGTATAACAGAATCGAATTTTCAGGAGTCTTCTATAGCAAGAATGCTCAAGTACCTTCGAGGCAAACGCGAGCGCCCGAAAATGCCCGCGAGTCCTCGGGAATTCGTTTGACTGTCTTCGAGAGTGGAGCAGTTGTTTAAATAGCGGAAGCTGTGCGCTTGTATGTGCAAGACCTTCTCACTTGGTACTAACTATTCTGGAAGGTGTTATTTCTTCTGTCACAATAATTGACAATGTCTTCGATTTTGCAGGGATTTTTAATGATTACGAACTTGTTAGTTACATAAGTGAAAATTATATTCACTTTTTTATTTGCTTTTATGAAGTATTTTTAAGAGTGACGAACTCAAAACGTGTGTTATTATCTCTTTTCTTTTAATTATGTTTTTTAACAGTAGAGTTCTGAAGTTCTGAAAGACATGTGATTAATGTTAATTTCAATAATGTAAACCTGATCTGCAATAAACAGTCGTGACTGCAATATCATATAATCACTGAAATTAATTACGTCGAGATGGTCGTTAGTGTAAAGATTTCCTGTGAACTTTCATTAATAATGTACGAAATAGATTTACTAGCCGCGATTTGTCTAGCGAAATTACCAACGTAGCAAATTTTAGGATCGTGAATAGTATGTATGTAATGTAGGTACATAGGTACCATACGTTCGCACGTGCTGTACAAACGAACATAATTTCAACCTACATAAACTATTACTATTGAATTCGAGCAAAATACAGCTGAAAATTTGTCACATCACTGTAACTGAGAGACGAAAATTCAATTCTCGCTTCTGTTATAAATTATCGAGTAGCTTAAGCGAAAATATCGATGCAAAGAATAAAATTATGTACATTTTGTAGTACTCGCTTATTTTGCAAATCTCTTCTACTTTTACAAATCAATCTACAGAACATGTTAGAGAGTGTAACTGAAATGAAAAACTAGTCATTCTTATACGCAGAACTTTTTTTCACAAATTTATTTACATATCAGATAGATGATTAGAGACTCTGGGGAAGTACTTAATTTTACAAGTTCATGAGTAATTAGACATTATTTAAAAAATCAACTTGGTTCTAAGAATGGTTTACAACTCCAATCAAGAAAAATACCAAAAATAATGAAATTGCATTTCAATCTTTGTTATCGAATTATTAATAGCTAAAGATATACTCAAAGGAGTCTGAAGTGTGTCTGACTTGAGAACTTATTCTACTTCCAACATCTCTTAGCCAAATCAGGCGCAGCGTTGACAGTAGCATAAAACCATAAAATGTGCCTACATATATCAAACAATACGACAACGTCCTTCAGTGGTTTTTAATTTACTAAAATTACTGAAGTTGGATTACCTTCAGTTATAGTAAACTATAATTATGTTTAAAAGTCCTAATACAAATTTACCTACAAATTTATTTGCTCAACTTTATGACAGAAAGATTTCTATATTTTCTTTCTTTGAAAAGTTTTCAAACGAGAAAGAAGGCTGCCGAATCCGCTGTAACAAAATGATTGAAGCAGTATATTTATAAAGCGACGATAAGTAAATTAAGCGATGCACGTGTGTCACGTACGTGTATCAAGGGTTTATGCAGCGCACACTTCAACGAAACGAGGATCCACTGCAAATCGCGTCACCGTTTCGGAAAATATATCGTTTTTTCCCCATGTCGACGTGCATCCTGTTTCCGCGGGAATTAGTTTATGCCACGAGGGAAATAACGGGAGGAGATTCGCCTCGTAGCCCTAATGGCACACTGCCGTAAATGGAGACTCGTATGCGTTCAATATTAAGTACATGGTTTATTTTACGCTTTGACGACCACAGCTATACTATATTTGTTACTTTAGTTTTGCAATTAGAATGTCGTTAATTATTCCTAGTCTGTGAATTTTTATGCACTCAGAGAAGGCTGAAATGTGTACAAAATTACAGAATACATATAATATTCGAAAATATAAAATATGGAAGATGAAGTAAATTTTTATCTAGCATTGCATTGCTTCAGCTGTATTTAGAAAAATATCAAATTGTATAAAAAACCGTAGTCTAATTATTGCGCGTATGTATTTCAGTGCCAGATAGTTTATATTTCAGCTAATTTTTAAATACTCTTCTCGACAGTAATTGCGATCCAAATTTACGCTTTCATGAATACAAATAAAAAAATTGTACCTTAAACAGAAATTTCTTCTACTCTCTAAATATATTACTTCATACAAAAACTACACCATAAAAGCTAAAATACCTCAGATTCATCTATCTCTCTTTTTCACAAGCTATAGAAATGTGATTTCCCAAATAGTATTCTTCATTTTCGCATTAAGTGTGCTCGTTTTGCATGATAACAAAATTAAGACAGATCCTACCTGAGAATTATCCATTTCATTAGAATGCATAGAGTAACGTATGAAGCACAAGAAATTATATACCCCGATCCTGTTAGCAACCGCTCCCAAACGAGAGTTGGCAGACGCAGATAGCGAAGCGATAGAGAGCAAGGGGAAAAACCAGCGAAGAGGCGAGCAACAACACGTGGTGAATTGCGCAAATCCTCGTCGCAATTCCGTTCCAAAATTCTTGCTGGTCCTGTCCCTTCCGCTCTTTTCAACGCGTCTTAAACTAAACTTTTAATTCGGCGAATACGACGTCGGGTCGGAGCCGATACATTACCTACTTAAAAACAATAGGGGCCGCAAGCGTTTTCCGACAATGTATTTCCGCGCTGGTAGGGGAGATACTTTTCCTGGTTCCCTTTAAATAGTGGCGGTGGCTTTGTTTTTAATGCGACTGACCCACTTGGCCCGCCGTCCCATTTCTGCCCTGCATACCAGCCACCAGTAACTTTTGATAGTTCAGGATCTGGATCGTTCTTAACGAATCGACTGCCTCGGCAAAGTACGTTTTTTGGGCGAGATTAAACGCTAGGCAACGTTTAAAACGGAATGAACCGCGATAGAATCAAGGAAAACTGTCCTCTTTTGAATGTTTCTTTTTTGAGACCCTTAAAATGCTGCCTGAACTACTGGAATTAATTGTGAAATCTTTATTGTGTGGAATATTGTATGGTTTGTCAGATTGTGTAGTTTGATGCATTTATTTTATCTTATGAAAGACAGGATGTATCAGTAAATTGTTTCTCTCGAAACTTTAATTCTGGCACTCTCAGACTTTTGTATTTTCACTCTGCAATTAAGAGATACCTAAATCAGTTGATAATCATCAAAGATCCAAGTTCTTTACTGATCAGCTTCATATCAAACTCATAACTGAAGTTCTATCGGTACGTAACTACTTTTATTAATAACTGCTATGTTAAATTTATTCTTATAATCTTTTCGATGAAGCTCCAAAAACTCTTTAAAAAACAGCTTAATAACAGAAACAACAGTGCGTGCGGTACAATTTTCATAGCTCTAGCGCCCTAGTCTTCAATCCCATTATAATTTTAGATTGCAGTCAGCTTATCCATTCGAAGGAAATTTCGTTGAAGGTAATTATAGTGAGCCACTGATGATCCACTGGGCACTCAACGTGTGCATATTTCATTTCGCCCAATTCCACCTGCCTCCATCGTTTACAGTCACCGATGCAATATATCTTATCACGGGTGAATTGCTGGCTGGCAGGTAACAACATAATAAACGAGAACGTCCAGTTCTTTGTTTGACGGAGGCGTTGAAAAGTGGAGCACGCGCGAAACACGGCGTGACGAGGCGACAAAGCGGCTAATTGATCGATCTTCAACGCGATTCAGGCGTGCACCGTCTTTGCTGGGGACCCGACGACCCGCTACGTGTACGCGGAGATTAATATTGGTTCCTGCGTTTGAGGCCAATTGTACGAAGGGAACGTCGGTCAGCGTCCATTCACTTTGAACGTATGGCCAAGCACCGCGGGCCAAGGGGAACGTATGCTGAACCCCTGTAAAATTAATTACTTCGCGAAGTACAATTGGCATGAGGAACGCTCCATTAATTTCTGTTTCCGAACTAAGTCCGTATTATTCTGTATTTTGAGGAAAATGTAATGCCAGTTGAAGCACAGTCTAAAACCAGCCATTGTTCTCCTGTGTTTGAGTCTCCGAGCTTTAAGGTGACCCTGGGGTGACGGTAAGGATTTCATTTTAATTTCATCTGTTAGCTTAGACTTTGAGCGAAGAATTTACACTGTAACTCTTATTAGGGGCACGTCATTTAGTAACTAATGCGTTATGTAAAGTTGAGAGAGCAAGTCGAGGCACCGAATGTGAGCGAAATATTCATGTGTTGAAGCGAATTACATTTTAGAAATTAGTATTGAAAATGTAAGTTTTAAATACAAGTAAAGTAGATGTAATAGCTTTTTAAATGGAAAATGGGAAACAGTGATATTACAGGGTAACTGTTTAAGAAAATTAAAGGAGCTTAGGTAACTCTAGCCTGTCACAAACATTCTTCCTTTCTTTATAAAACGAGGTATTCATAGCTTTATATGATTCCCAGCAGATCTTTTTCGCCACGAAATTGGAGTACCAGAATTGCTAGACTCCTCTTATCGAATTCTCTTAAATTCACTTTTTGGAGGAAGAGTAGAATCAGCGGGGACATACAATGGCAGTATATACCCTGAGGGAGGAGCAGTATTTTGCTGACTACATTGTGAAGTCCAAGAACATAGATTCAAAATGACATTGTTCGATTTATAGACCATATCAGTTTTCAGACCGGATGAGATGCTTTGCCCTTCAATTTCCATGAACTTTCCCGTTGTTATAGAAAACTTCCCAACCGAGTCCATCTGATTTGCATTTCAATCGCGCGTGGAAAAATGCATTAAAACTAATTCGTCGTAAAATAAGCTTTTACCAAACTTTCAGTTCATTGGTCAAAGGTCAAAACGATATCCTTCTTAGCATTCTAGGTGTATAAATTGACAAATAGCATATTTTCCTTTCAATCATGAAGTTTAGCGCTGCAAAACATTCCAGAAAAATTTGGGTACTATCTTCTTGGTAGCATTGTAATAATAGAAACATTTAAGCTTTTTTGGGGAAAAATTAAGAAAAATTGTTGTGCTTCTAAACATAGTTACTCTGTCAAATTCAATTTTTCGTTTCACTGTTAATTCAGAAATGAGTAGAATATTATTAATCGAAACATGTCTAGAATATGACTTTAACATGACAAATTTACATTGGAATACTTATTGATTAACAATATTTCAAAATTCTCTATTCAAACAGGAAGACATGACTGATAAATATCCACAAGATAAGATTAATTCATGGTATTTCTAATGCTAAATCTTGTTTTATAGAATAATTGCTCTGAAAATGCGAAACATTTGTAGAACGTTGAAGAATAATCGAAATAAGACTACCCATTAAAAATCTTATTATTAAGCTGTATATCTTTCTTTCCGGTAATTTACAAAATTCATGATTTCATGTAGCAGTGATGAAATTTAAATTGCATAGCAAAATGTTTATTGTAACAAACTGATGCCTCCTTTTTATTACACCAGGTGTCTGATGTCCATAGAGTTTTAAAGGTGTGCAAATTTCACCAAGGAAACTTTAATGCAGAAGCATTGCTGATGCATGAGCGTACTAAAAATGAAGCAAATTGTTCTATGAATATTGAACAGATGAAGGTACCGTTAAATTACCTGTTATACATGAGAACGTCAGGTTTCCAAAGTCTGTGTGGCGGGATCCTCAGGTCCCTAACATCTCCGTATTCCGAGGTGTTCCATCTCATGTTTACGTCATTCCACTCCTGTAATTAAACAAGGATGTCATTAAAATATTTTTTAAAACTCTTTCCCATCATATTTCTAAAGCATGCTTTCTAATTTACTAATCCTTACTTTACTCATTACTCCCTAAATTTAAATATTTTATGAAATTTTCTTAACGACCCTCTCCTGGTCTTAATAACTCTAAATTTATCTGACAAGTGCCACTCTCAACCCTCTTCTAATAAGAACCCTCAAAAATTTGATAAACACTTGCAAATGAAGTATCCAAGTTATCATTCTGTATAACAAAATCCGAATAATGGAGAACATTTTCACTTAAAAGCATCTCCCTTGATTTAAAAATATGCTAATTCGCTTCTACTAACAAAAGATGTTAAATAAAAAACGTGAAGAGAATACGAAATGTACTATGTACGTACGTATTCTTCTTTGAAAATTCAACAAGGATTTAATGAGAGTGTAGTTAGAAATTATTTTCCAAATTGCCCTGACTCACGCTTGGATCACAGAATTATGGAAATGTTAGTGACAAAAGAGATAAGAACAAATTTATTGTATCAGAAACGTTCTAATTTACGTTTTCTTTAGAAAGTTTGCGTAGCATGTAAAAATTGCAAAACGAAAGGCTAACCACTCTAAAAACGAGAAAAAAGTAGAAAAGTGACCTAAACGACGAAGTCAACCCTCACTGTCGCCAACTTCGCGCCGTCATGAGTATGTTAAATAACCGTCCTGCTTGTACCCACGTGCAGACAATGAGCTGTCGATTGCAGAGTGCTAATACCTCCTGCAGGAGTTTTCGTGGAAATTTTCTAGACGTTCTTCCAGAGTTTGCACAACTTTGTAGAAAATAGGGAGCGATCTGAAGTGTCGGGAAGTTTCGATAGGAAGACTCTTCACTTTCGTATTTCGACCTTTCCTTGGCAAAGACAAGAAACGTTGTGGACAGAACGCCGATAAACTAAGAAAACGTTTTTACGTGTCCTACATCAACGACGAGAGGGTAAAAGTTCTTCTGAGTAAAAAGGTTAATTCTTCAATAGATCCACGACTTCTGATTACGATATTCCAAAGAATATTTATAAATAAAAGTTTTGCATTGAAAAGAAGCATTATTTTATCGGAAACATTTATTTATTAAACTCAGAAGATAATTAAAATTATACTGTGTAGATATATTACAAAATGTATTGTAAATTCATTGAAAACATTTGTTGGACGTAATAATGGGACAACGTAACATAAAGAACTGAATTAACAATATATATTTTCAAACTTATTGATAAATCATTTAAGCAATACTACGAATAAATAATTAGCAAAACATTGCAAAGAAATTAAGAATATTTTGCTTCAATATGTCCTGTGAACAAATTGTCGTTTTCAGAAATTAATGAAACGAACAAATTCGTGGTTCAGGAATACGTAATGGCTTAGTCCTCCTTTCTTTGGAAACTGTCCTCCAATTTTAATAGCTTCCCAAATTTTACACCAAATATTTTTTTATCTCTTGAAATGTATACCCAATATTGGGACAAGTGCCATTTATAAAAAGTACACGCCGAATATATTCGACTACTCCACAAAACTGCAAAATTTAATAAAAATCGAAAACTATCACTTCCAGTACTTGTAAACAAGTACTTTATGTCATATAGATAACACTCGTCTACTCTCAAATATTTTTCAAAATTATTCCACACACCCCATTGTTTCACATATCTTTTACTTTCATTTGTTCGTCACTATAAATCCTTACCTCAGATCCTAACTAACCCAAGTCCACTTGTTTCAAAATTTAGCTCTCTACATCTTATTGCTTTATCTTCATTTTCTTAGAATAATAGGAATGTAGTTAAGTCACGTTATAAGTGAGAGAAATTTAATGCTATAAACTACTTCAAATACTATCTTACGTAATGGGTAATCTCATTTATTTTTCAGCTCTCCTGAAAAACAGAAGAGGGCTTGGGTTACGTTGACTCTCAGGTACAGAAACATTTCAAGAAAGGCAGATAACCGTGAGAAACTATAACGAATACGAATTTTCATGTATCGATAACAATCAACGACACCGAACATTCTCGTCGGATGCTCATCTGCAGAAGTGGCTCGATTCGTGTTGGTCATTAGATTCACTCCCATTAGTCACCGACTCCCGATTGATTAGCTGCTGATGGAGTAGTCCAACGGATAATTAATAATAGCCACTGTGCTTGATGGTTTACGTGGCACGCATAGGCCGTTTATTATATATCCATTTGCACGCAGGCATGTGGAAAGCTGACATACAAAATCGCCGTTCCCTTGATTAGGAGATTATACATACAGTTCACGCCGAATGAACGCGATGCGAAAGTCAACGACACGCTCAAACGAATCCTTTGGGCTTAATTTTGGGTCTCGTGTCGCATTTCGAGTGGAATACTGCACAAAAGGTAAATGCTGAAGGATGATCTTGGTTTGCTTAAAACTAAACGTCTTTCCAGATTCCACAGAAGAATAACACATTTCTTATACTAAATCTTTTAAAAAACTATAGTGTTCCATTCCTTTAATTTGAAAGGATATTGTTTCATGAAAATGATGGTACTAATAATATTTTAGGAAAATGATACTAATTGCTAAAGAAAAAAAAAAAGATAAATGGTTTTAAAATAAAGTTCAACTATATTATTAATTAAAATAAGTTACTATTAAAAATATTTTATGCTAAATTTTGTTAAAAAAGAAGCACCTTGTAGATGCTGTTGTAAATAATATTATAGAAATATTAATAAAGTATAATAGTACTGTTGGCAACACAAACAGACATAAATATATTACCTATATATCAATATAATTGATATTTATTTTGCGCGTCTCGTCGCTGACTCGTGTACGCATAGTAATTCATAAAATAGAATTAAAATATTCATAAATTTATTTAAAAAACATGCTGATCTAAAGTGACTAAAGGAAACCGACTAAAAGGAATTAAGCTTGAAATATCTGCGAACAAGATGTTTTGTCAGTTTTAGTAGATAAAAGTTTTCATCCTACGCTAATCCTAAGAACACCGTTTTAAGAGACAATATTGCTTTCTCCTGTTAGAATGGATCCTTCACTTACGGTATACATTCCAAAGGATGGATGTCCTTATCCACGAGAAAACTGAGAAGCTTTCATTCCTTTGGAAAGGAGACAAATGCTTGCAATCTTGTCGCATGCTCGACGTACAACGAAAACGAATTTTCTGGGAGCGGTGGGATGCAAAAGCAGTTGAATAAAAGGCAAAAGTCAGGAAACAAAAACTCAAGAGAATTTCACCGAACTGTTTCTCGATCCTCTGGCGCTAAACAAAAAATTCTACGTATTTTCGGCAAACGTCGCGTTGTCCAAATATTCCTATAAATCTGAACCTGATCAGTTCAGACTAAAATTTTCCTGGATTCAACTTTCACCCTCGTATGTGAACTTTTTTCAAAAAGACCACTAATGACTAAAAGTTTTGAATCGCCTGCTAACTCTCATTAAAATTATAACTGTGATATTGTACGTCAAAATGCTTCTAACTTGAAAAACAAAATTAATATTTTCATCCTCTATTTCAATATGAACAGTATAAATGAATATAATTATTAACTTATTGTTATTACGTATATATTTCTTAAATTGTATAGACATTTAACACTATTATACATATACTCCTTGAATTCTATAAATATTTAACAACGTAGTCCTCGTTCTATTTAACTAAGAATTTAATCCTGAACATTTCACTGTGCAAAAAGACTCATATAAACGAAAACTGACATTTTGAAGAATTCTACCGTAGTTCATGCATCGTAAATCGAGCATTATCTTCATTCTTGAAAACTTATGAAGTGTGAAGAAACTCAGGCTCTCCTACACCCAGCTCCTCGCGAAGCCCTGTGCCGCGCAGCCCCACATTTCACCGCCACCAACTCGTTGTTAATTCCATATATAAATTCAGAGTAGCGATAAGAAAGGGCAGGCCAGACTCGAACAGTGCACGTGCCGCCAATTAGGCAATATAAATGCGCGAATGCACGCGAGGATCTCACGGTTAATGATTTCCATGTCCAATTTCGCCAAGGATATCTCTGAACTTCGCTCCAATTATCTCTCGCCCGGAAGAATGCCCTGGCCCTCGCCCATATTCATAAACATAGAACTCAGGTTTTAACCAGCGAACGCCTTCCGCCACTGGACACCGCTTAGGGCGGTTGCTTTCGTTTCAGAGTCGATCGTCGTCCTAGAGAATTAATTAAAACGTTTGACCGAGTTCAGGGCGAGCAGAAAGGAAAGTTAATCGAGGGCCCCCGTAGGATTTCATTCGCCGCGGAGTTTAATGGAACCAGGGAAGCCCCGAAGGACCTTAGACGTCGTCGCCTTGTAGAACTCGTAAATTCCACTCTTCGGATTTCTCGATTTTTTTGCCCCGCCCGTTCCGAGGCATTCCTCTGTCGACGTCACGGGAATCTCGCGGTATTTAACGGCACATCCTCGTTTAATTCGCCAAACGGGGAATCTTGGTAATCTCGATCGCCCTTGGATACGGTCGCGACATGTCTCGTACGTTGTTTTATCGCAAGCAATTACGAGCAACGGCTTCGTCGGGAAGCTTGTGGGAGGACGTTGAAACGGCATACCGACTCGTTTTTCGCTGAACTTTTATCTTCGGAATCGGTTGCATTGTGGGTCAAGAGGATCGTACGAAAGAAAAACGAATCCTAGGCAACGAGCACTTCCAAGTTTTATTGTTCTGTTGTTTATTTGTTTATTTGTCGACGGCTGAATTAATCCTTTAGTATACTTAAGGATGTACAGAGTGGGGCATTTAAATGGGAACGCATGAATATATTCGTTATTTATAGCTAAATGAAAGAACTCTTTAGGACAAATTTGCACTGTTTCGAAAGACACGTGTAAGGGTAGCATTACTAGCTTTCCAAAGTCAGTTTTTAGGAGAATTTTAGATCATGAGTATTTCTTTTAAGTAGCGTCTTATAATATTTTTATAATATTTTTAAAAGAGTACTGTTTATCTTAAGAAAGCTGTAACACCAGAAGGTTTAAGGTACACATTACTGCAGCATGTGCCTCAATAATGTCACACAAGTTGTTTATACGTTACACGATACACTGCTCTGACTTAGACGTCAGTCTAAATTCGGTAACCTTCCCCTAAATAGGTTATAAGTAATCTTAATTATACAGAGTGTGACGAGGGTTTGATGATAAGAGTCAAAACATGATTTAAGCTTTCGTATCTAAGTTACTAATTGTAAAGAAAATGTGTCTGACTTGAGACATATTCCACTGACTTCGCTGTATCTGACATGGTTAGTGCAAGTCCCAAGTCAGACACAGCGGAGTCAGTAGAATAAACTCCAAGTCAGACACAGCCAAGTCTGTAGAACACGTCTCAAGTTAACCACAGCGAAATCAGTAAAATAAGTCGCAAGTCAGACATATTTCACATCTTCCCCATTGCCCCTCTTAATCTCATATATCATCAATAATTAATATTTTAAATCCAAAAACTTTCCACAATTCGTAATTTTTACCAAATCTACCTCAGTTCTTTCGACCATTTTGAAAGTACCACCGCCCTTTGATATTCCAGACTGCAATACTCGTTTCAAAAATCTCCTGACCCATCGATGATTCAGCAGGCTCCAAAGACAGCAGAATCTTGCCAATTGAAAAATTCACAGAACATTAGGTTCGCGTTTGCAATTGCACAGGACGTCGTTATCCCTGCGATTCCGTCGAACTCGGTTACTTAAAGTCGACGTTTGTAACGCCAATAAAACCTGAGGAACTCAACGAACTGTGGCTAACTGGCTGCGCAACATTTTCGCGTGATTTAACTCTTGGCTGATTAACAGTCCTTCCTGGGCCGCTTCCAAACTTATCGATCGGAGACGTCGAAACTCGCAAAGTCGACTTTGTGCATCGCGCAAGAGTTCAAGACGGGGGGGAGAGAGGGAAGCTGGCACATCTGTTTCAATCTGGGCACGCGATGGAAAGAGACGCCGAACGGCATCAACAAACACAATTCAGTGAACCGCAGATAGGAGAAGCGAATGCACTTAAAACGTCCGCGAGGTTTAAGATTCGAAAGTTGGGCACGGTACTCCCCCCCCTCCTGTACACACTTGCACACTGATTAGTCGGATTCACCGTTGGAATTGGGGCAGCAGTTTCAAACTATTCGAGAAGTTCATTTAAAGTGCTGCGGGCGAAATTCTTTCGCATCCTCTGGAGGCAACTTTTCGTATTAACCTTTCGAGATCACCTTTTACAAACGTTAACTACTTAATAATTAGCTCTCAGTCTTCAATTCCGCTGGGAAATACCACGAGAAAAGTCTGAATATTCTTTTTCCATAGTTGCCCCTGAGGCTTTCAATGATTCCTTTCCTGTTTACATATTTAACGTATCCAGGGAGTATTGACATAATTTACAGGGTTCCTCGGTGTCAAATAAAGATAAAATATCTTGAGAATTTCAGCGGAGTCTCTCCAGAAGACGAAACCGGATCGCTGGTTTCGCAACTAATTTTAAGTCTCCATTCTCTTCGCTGAAGGACGTAATTAGAGCGTTTCCCAAAGTTCGTCCAAACGTGAAGGGCAGGGAAGCAGGATGAGAGAGTAGAAGAGAGGAGAAAATGAGGGATTATGTAGGAACGCAAAGTTGGGATGTTTCATCGTTCTCTTCGTCTAGGATTGAATTTATTATATAAATATTAAGAAACATAGCGATTCCTGATCACTTTAATACATGTTTTTTGTTTGTGATAAGAGACTGATCGTATAGGACAGTTCTTTCCACGAATATATTATTACAGGGTGTTAAAAATGTAATCTTAAGACAGAACAACCCTTCTGACGACTAATTTTACTAGAACTGTATTGACTGACAGTCCATGGCTAGAGACAACTAATTTAAAAATGTCTCTCAAGGATTCTGCTGCTGAAAGCTAACTTAAGTTGATCTTACCAAGTTGATTTCTTTGAAAACTGAGTTTTATACACTATTTTACTGACTTTTCTTTATTTTATTCAAATAATAAGAACCTATTGTAAAAAATGAGTGACAGCATTCGTTTTTCTGTTTTCCTGAAAAATAACAAAAAATCACTCACATCAATTGCATCTCAGTTACCTACAGAATTGAGATCCAGTTAATCGAGGTCCTGCTGTATTTAATTTCCATAACCAGTAGTACGGAAAACTGTTAACTACTTCATTTAGCTGGTCTAAATTCGCGAATGTTTGCTCTGAAATTGAAATTTCATATTATATCAGTGTCGTGAAGCATATTCAACAGAACAGTAGGAGAAGCAGTTCATTCTAAAACTCATTTAATCCAGGGTGATTCGATTCAACGTTACATCACTAGACCGAGCATTTCGTGTAAACCCGCCTGGGGATTCTGAAAATGTTTGTCCCGGAAATATCTTCGGTTCCACAGCCGTGCCTTTATTTCCTCAGATGAGTGACCTAATTAGACCACGTCGCGAAGTTTGTCAGAAGGCGCACGAGACTGAATCGAGGATAACAACTAAAGCAAAGACAAAGATGAGGTGGGATATGACAGCCTTATGAAAGATCATTAGACATGGTAATTTATTTTCCAGGAAGATGCGCTACGAAGTAGATATATGTTGAGGAATTGTTACAGGACTGCCTGCTGTGTGACCTGAATTTATTGCTAATCTCGACATATTATTAATTTACTCATTTTATGCAAGAACGTTTCATGTTATTCACTTCGAAACAGCGAGAAGGCGTGCTGGCTTTTATTACTTTGCATTTTTGTAAGGAAATATGTCGGCTGATGTATAATTGATAGTTATTTAATTATGCATTGTCAGTAGAGCTAAAAATTTGCAAAGCTTAACTGCGCGAGTTCTCTTAAAGTAAATTTATTTTAAAGGGAGCGACCAGGGTACACAAACCTCTGAATGAAAGAGTTCATTGATCCCTAGAGAAAGCTTTGAAATTGTTGCGCTACTCTAAATTATTACTTGTGGGAAATGGAGAAGCTGGAATACGTTTAAATACTCACTCTATATAATTTACAGTCTCCACAGAATACTTACTTCCAAATACATTATAAGTTATAAATGAATAAAATTCAAATTTTGAAAACGTTCACATTTTCTGTTTACTTAAAAGGAAAAAAAATATTCCTCTCTCTTGTTATGAAATATAAATTTTTGAAATTTCAAAAACTCCAAGATGTAAGTTTAGTTTAATTCCTTTCGCAATTCAATTAGATAGTCACACGTTTATTCCTCTTCAAACTGGTAACTCGTTATAAATCTGTTTTAAAATCATTTTCAGCAAGATACTATTAAAATTACCAACTTATCCAAGTAAAAACGAGTTTTTTACAAGTTTTAAAACATACATAAAAAAGTAGAATCTTTCTTCAACTCCCTCCTTAATTCTTTTAAGACCTAACTAGTATTACATTCACGTACCACATTTTATTCCTGATAAATTGTAAGATTTGAAACAGATTGCAAATTAATGAATAAAGTTATTAGTAGAATAACATTTATCGTAATGTGCGCAATATACATAAATGTATAATCGTTCATGAAAATGATCGTTTAACCGTCGTTCCTTGATAAGCGGTATATATGTATACATATTTATTCCGTATCGATTTAATTATGCTTTACGAGCTGATGCGTGCATCAATTGATCGTTTACCAACGAGAGATCGTCGCTGCTTTGCTTAATTTCGTTCTCCCGGCTCGATCGAAATACATCGTAATTAAAGGATATCGAATCTCCATTTTAATGCACACAAGATGAGTACGAATCGGCCGCTTTTTTGTTTGTCGAAACTTAATTAAAGCGGCACCAGATGGAAAATCTCTCCATTGTTATCTCGAGCAGAACAAGCCGACGAGGATAAACAGCTGGTTCGATGAAATGGAAATAGGAAGAAGATAGAAAATGAAATCGAATTTGTGTATTATACATAGATAATCAAGAGCTTGATCATTTTTCAGACCCAGCTCAAGTACGAGAGACTTCAAGAGTCTACTCTTCAACACACGCAAATTCTGCGATTGCTTCAGTTCCTTTCTGTTTATTTAGTGTCTATAATATAGCGATATAGCACTAAATCTAATGTACTAAATTTAAGTATATTAACAGTCTTAAAGCATGAGGATTTATTTCCTAGTGGATCTATCAGTGAAACTGAGAATCTTAACAACTGTTGTCAACTCTGCCACGCAGTAAAGTCTCACGATGAAGGATTTCAAGTTTCAACAAATCGAAATACTCTCATCTGAAAATTCCTTGCCATAAAGAATCTCAGTAGCATGATCGCGTAAAGGGGCTAATTTCTGCCTGACTAAATTGCAAAATACTAAGATGGGTGGTCAACAGCAGGCGATAATTAGAAATAGCTTACTGTCAAGTAGCAGGGTGACGTGAATTCACGTCGAACGGGGTGAAATTTTGCACCTTCAGTTTACACTGGCTTTTGATCAAACCGCGAACTCGTGGCGTAACTCAATTCTCGTTGAGAGCTAGTTAATACACCCTCGATTGCTTGTGTGACCTGAATTTACCCTAAAGTGCCACCCAGTATAAGGAATATTTACCCGCTTCTATGCTGATGCCAAACCGTTTGAAGGAAACACGCTTCTCTGAATAAATATCAGCGATGTTGCTGTAGCTTTGAAAATCGGTTGGCTTAGGTGGAAGAAATTTGTTGCAAGATACTTCGTGAAGATTAGTCGTTAGAATAATTATTTCCAGAATTCTAATTAGAGCGTAGAAATATTTACTGATGTATGAAACACGTGTATAGTATATTTGCAGGTCACTAAATTTGTTCCTAGCAAATTTATTTGTTAGGAATATGAAAAAGATTTCTCCTATTTTACATAATCTTATTTTTTCGTTTCTATGTAACAAAATCAGATAAATGAGATGATTTATTTTTATAGATCACATTACGCTTTTACTTTTGATGAAAGAGGTAATAATGAGGCGCTTTTTAATTTGATGGTTTATCTAAACGTGACATCTGGGACGATATGGACACGAGTTTTAAATATGTACAGAGGTAAAAAAATGTCTGATGCATCACTGGAGGTATCAAAGTAACACTCTATAAGGTAGATGGGAGGTTTTGTATGTCGAGTTTGTAATAGACTACGAGAACCTTTGACTAAAAACCACCAGTAACAACCTACCTAACTCGATTTTCTTAAAAGCTTCTTAATGTGACCTCTATAAGAGCTCGCTGAGTTTTTTATTTGACGTTACTCTTTCTAGGAAGCGACAGGACACATCAACTAAATAATAAAAAAGGCTTACCCTAATACTATAATTAATATCCTGCTTTCTATATTTTTTTATCTTTGTCGTAATATCCTTTGGAAAATAACAGTTACATCAAATTTTGAATTATACAATATTACCAAAGTATTCTTATTTACAATTTTTAATACTATCGAGCAAATTATTGACTTTAAAATGTTGTGTTAGTCTCAATAACTAACATACCAATGATTGCGAATAGTGGTACGAAAAAAAATAGTTTATTTGGAAAAGTCACACTGTATGAAAGGTTAGTCATAAATTCAATCCTCTGTCCAGCAGCATATAGCTTCCCACTATCCACTAGCAGTGTTTGGAAAGATTGAAAAAACGCGGTAGAGATATTCAAAATTGAAGCTCTTAGCGTAGGAAAAGCGCAGGATTGCGTAACAAATTCAGAATATATGTATCTGGTTTCTAACCAATGCAATTTAACAACCACAACTTGAATAATCATAATAATAATAAACAAATAGTAAACAATTCTTCTGAAATATATTAAAGTGTAATATATTCTACTGATATTAAAGCTATTAATACTTTAAAAACAGTTGAATTAAATAGTTCAAAAATTCTGACTATAATTAAGAAAGCCTTGTACCTGACAGTACTATTATCTAAATAACTATATAAAGCAGGCAATTATGGATGAATCTTATCAAAAAATTATAAACAAACGAATCGTGAATCAGAAATCTCTCAAAGAACATGCTCAAACTGGAATTGAGATTAGGGGAGATTTAATCTTCCATTTAAAGTAGGATCTAAGGACGGAACTTTTTGGAACTTATCTACGATCTTCATTTACTGATAATCTTCTTAGCTATAGATTCTTTTAAATCAAGGGAATTACTTGTCCTACTGCAGAACTAGTGACTTTGATGTTCCCTATTTTAAAACTGATTAAGAATTTCATTTATATTATAAATTATAGTTAATTATAAAAAGAAGAATGTAACAAATATACGTGAATTGTATAGGTTGGATATGTAACTGGACATATGTGTTACGTAATTCAAAGTTTGCATAATGGATTAACTATTGAATTTTTCTCTTTATTTGATTTTTTATACTATAATGCGACGAATTTATGCACAGAATAATTCGATTTCATAATGATGGAAATACGCACAATGTCATGAAAATGAGAACTGTAGAGTCCAGAACTACCAGCCATTGATCTGAACTAATAACATGTAGAGACATTAAAGAGCCCTCAGTGGACTGCTACGAAACACCAGTCGACCCCAATTCATGGACTAGTAGATACATTAATGAACCTAATCGAACTACTACTAATGCGACTGACTTCACTTGTCCTATCAATGATGGCTACTACCCACAAAGAGATTTTCATTACGAGTGCGCCATAGCTGTATGTAATAGCTATATAGCAGGACAATAATATTTTATGAAACTAATTTTACGTTAGGGGGAATACAAGATGTTACATAACAGTAATTTAATTTATTAAAATTCAAAATGATATTTGCTATCCTCTAGAATTTATGAAATATAAAAAAAATTTAAGAGTTTTTGATTCTACTACATTGGCTAATTTAGTATACTGAATAATACATAAAAATAGTACTCTTAATCAATCGAATGAACATAAGCTAAAGAATGGAAATTTTGTTCTTCGAATTCCATATAATCCTTGTAAGAGTCATGTAACGAATGAACTTATGAAACGCACTGACCTGGAAAATATAATATTACACCCTCATATACGACTGGCAGTGTCCTTTTTTACCACTCGTTTAAATGATCCAGTAAAGGACGTGTTAAGATTACAACTCAGGATAATTGTGCTGAAATGCTTCTACAGCATCAAAAAAATATTGAATTTTGAAATTGTACAACTACATCCCTGGACTTTATGAACCCATAAAAATATGTAAATTTTTCATTAAAATAGTAAAAAATGTTGAACCACCCAGTGCTAAAGAAAGGTCATTTAACTTCTACCATTGGCTGAAATTGTAGAACAGTATACAATTTCGCAGTTTTAGTATTCCATAAAGCTGCGTATGTATTTTAGAGAACACATGTCACGTAACATTTATTCTGCGCAGAGTCATACGCTGAAAATTGACGATAAATTTCACATCTTGATTTCGATGTCTCTTTCTAGCGTAAAAACGTGTGTCTTAATAAATAAACATAATCCAGATTAAAGAAGGACGTTTTTCTGAATAAGGTAGAGGCTGTAGAGACACTTAAGCAGAATGGATATTACTATATGTTAAGGTACCTATTTATATAATTTGAGCATCAAAGGCTACCAGCAATAAGAACAATCAAAATTGAACCATTACTATGGAAAACGTCATAATCTGAAGAAATTAACAGAGAGCTTTACAGAGCGAGAGAGTTTAAAGCCACAGGGCTTTAAATAAACATATAGTTGTGAAATAAAACAACATACATCAGGTATGTTTGGAGATTTGTGGATTTTATAAGCCTGCATCATATAATTCTTGTGTGAGGCTCTATGATGGAAATCGTATCTTGGAAAAAATTTCACAAAGAATACAGCTATCTTCATTAACAGTGATAACGATCAGTGTGTCATTCAAGTCTCTGATAAAGCTACAATGCTTGGGAAGCATTGAACAATTTCTTTCACAAAGCCAGAGCTCACCCTCAAAAACCTCAACTGTGAGAATTTACATATTTCAGTTTTCACGATGTCAACGTTTGAAGTTTCCAACTTCAATTCATTGTTATAGACTTGCGAATCAATTTTCGTCATTAAGGGAAAAATACCTTCAATTGAACTTCTTCCGCTAAAAATACGAATCAATATCAATCAACATGGACACCCTGTATAACAACAAAAGAAGTCTGTTAATTCCATAAAGACGAGAAAAAATGAACTACTTCGTGCTCTACTGTATTCTCTGTTTCATCGAACCAACACGTGATAAGTGATCGAGCACTGTTGAGCGGTATTGCAGATTCACTCACTAATGCATTTCTAGTAACCACCCAGCTCTCGACCTATACCTCCACGACCCCGTCTTCTTCTTTGCAGGAGACAATTATTGATAGGACAGCACGAGTGGTAAAACTCCGTTCCTCGCCTCTGCCCGACCCCTCTTCAGCCTGTTCGTCTCTCTTAGGCGAACGCACAAAATTGGGGTGAGAAACGGAAATAGGGACGCGATGGGCGTCGACGGGAGGGGGGAAGCGAATCGCGACGGGGTAGAGAGAGCGAGCGCTGCCGCTGACTTCGCTCATAATACCATAGAGCCGTTAAAGCTCACAGACACGCGGGTACTCCGCCTACTCGAGCCAGTGCTCCACTCTTTTCTAGTGGAGAGCAAGAAGTTACACCCTGCCCGGAGAAGTTCGTTTCTGCAATCATGGACTTTCACATAACTACGTCCCGGGTACGACTGTGTTAAGCGACTGCACTTTAGACCGCCTCGGAACTACTTCGTTGATACCCTTGCCCCCGTTGCCCGATCGTAATGGTTCTGAATTCGGAATTTAGCCGAGTAGGCTGGGAGTCTCCGACGATTACTTTCGCCGAGGAAACATTTTTTTGTTTCGGCGGGGCTCGTTCGAGCGGGGATCCCCATCGCTTCCTGTTCGAGAGGAGGGCCGCTGCTTTGCTTGAAATATTCCCTGAAATGTTGCGTCGCAGAAATTGGGTTTGCGTCGACGTGGCTGCATCTTCCTCGGTCGTGGAAAATGTTGAGCAACGTTGCTGCAATTATTACGAATTTGCGAGGGAAAGCTGGTTTTTCAGTTGGACTATTTGGAACATGAATACAGCGATGTTCAGAGGGGCTGGCTCTTTTAAATGCTACACGCCATGCAGGAAGTCCCTTTCTTCGTAACTATGCACTTGACAATAAGGTATAATGAAGCTAATATGGGAACATTCCTAAAATAGCGATGCTTCGTGTATTTCCATGCGTCATGCAATATATCGTGTGTTACAGTTCAGTATGCGGGAAGAATGGCGATTGTGTTGAGAGTATTGATAGCTTGTTTGAATATTTTGGGAACAAATTTATAAGTTTAATAAGATTTCTGCAAAAGAAGTGTTGTATTTTAGTAATATATACGTCGAAACGAACCTATTGGTGCACTATACATTGTATTTCGTGAAACGTCGCTATTCTAGGAATATATCTTAATATGGGCTAACATGATTGTAATAGTGAAATGTACGAAGTTAACTTTATGCTGTGGAATGTTTTACAATTATGTGCATTTTGTGAGGCAATATTTAATAAGTAGTGGATTACTTTAGAAAAAGAGCTTTTAGCCAATTTGCAAGTAGACATGATTTTATGTGCAATAGATCTCTACAATGGATCTAATTCGTCTAATTTATCACTAGTAAGAGATCTGATTTATTAAGAACTGTATTCACTAGATTAGGTATTCTATTCTAATACGAGAGTTCCACTTCGTTTTGGCGTAGATAATTACTTATTTGTTAGCAACTTCTGTTTGCATATTTCACCAAAGGGTTAAAAGTCAGAATTCAAAGTATGGCACCATTTGAATTGATTAAAAAATAAATTACGACTTGATTATTTGGAGTAACATGGCAATCCAGGGGAGAAGTAAGGGTTCCAAAAGAAATGAGATGAACATTCCAAATCCAATAATGAGTGCTCTATATTGAAGCTGAAGAATCCGATATAGTATTAAACTTTCAATTACAATGGAAATTAGAAGACAAGTCTCTCGAAGCCGATAGCCAATAAATTCGATATCAATTCGATTATTGAGCAACCCTTATACATTAATCGAATTGCGTGTCACTATGTGCTTGACTGTTTCAACACTTGACTATTAAACTATTTCATATTTCAAAGAAACTTGGTTTTTACAAAAATAGGTACATATAATTTAATTATGTGATTTATCCTTATACCTATTTTTGAAATAATTTATAATCCCAGCGACTCGTAAATCTTGTCTTTATGGAGCCATTCGGAGCGCAAACTTATTAGCAACGCAAAGTGCTTGAAATTACTATATTCTCCTGTATACTTGCATGTACATCTATATGTGTACATAGTTTTACAGTCAGGATATATTCCTGCACCTTCTCACTCATGAGTGAACATGAACTCGGCGCGTGACTACTCTTTTAGTTTCGGTAAAAATGAGACGGAAAACAACGAATAGATGTCAGACAATAAACTGTTCCGCGAACGTGAGTACACGCCTGATTAGCTCTGTGTATGTTTCCAGTGTGAACAGTCGTTTCTCTGCTGACAAAGCATTGTCAAACGGTTGCTGAGGTGTAGACGTTCTTTGAATATCTAAACGCTACTGTATTTATCAAGTGACTCATCAAAGTGGTAAACAGCTATTTCTAAATTGACTCGCTGAGAGATGTTTGCAAATCTACTTCGCGTTTAGTGACTGGAAGACAGGAAGACGAATGGTACATGTACTTTCAAAGTTCTTCTATACATTTTACGAATTTCAGAAAGATGAACATCGAATGCAACAATACTCGCGCTTGATCTTTCGTATGGTAATTATAAGTGTATAAAATTAATGAATCTCACCTAAAACCTGGGAAATTGACTGGCAGCATTGCCAGCGCGAAGCTCGTGGCAAGGGTCATGCTATGGGAGAGTAGAGAGCAGCAATTATCATAGCCACTGTCCAGGTCGAGTGCTATTGAATTCCACTCGCAGCTGTACGAAGCGAGTACCTTTTACGTCAAAGGCCAGAACAGCCTCTGCCTTCTTTCAACACTTATAATTAATTAATAAAAGTTCAGAATTCTAATTTGTGTCTTATTTTGATGTGTAGGTTTATCCCTCAAACTTTCTTTCACCTGTGGTTGTACACTTTATATATTCTACACACAAACAAAATCTCAAAGTAAATACCGTGTATGTTTCTTATTTTCTTCATTATTATAAGTTATCCAGATCTTCTTTATAAGGTCCTATGGTACCTTTCTCCTGACTATACAGGGTGTTTCACAACAAGTGTCAGAAATCTTCAGAAGTGAAAATAGAAGGAAATTCAAGAATGTCGAAATTCTATTTGACGTTTGGTTTGCAAATTATTAGTTGTTAAGGAAACTTTCGAAGTACCCGAGAAATGTGTCTGACTTGAAGACTCATTCTACTGATACCACTGCATCTGATTTAGCTAATGCGCGCCAACAGTAAAATAACTCGATATTCATGTATCTAATTTACAGCAAACTTCCTAGCATTCTACACATTTTTGTCAATTTATCTTATTTAGTTTCTAGAATTCTAAAAATGTAATATATTAAATTCCTTTTCTGAGATTATTTCCGACTTTCATAATATTACACAGAACACACTACACAATATTACACAGTAGAATAACTCGAAATTCGCCTATCCAATTTACTACAAGCTTACTAGCATCCTATACATTTTTCTAATTTATCTTGTTTATTCTCTCGAATTCCAAGAATGTAATATATTCAAAATTATTTTTCTGAGATTATTTTCAACTTTCATAATATTACACAAAGTGCTAGTTTTCTTGTTGCCGGAGATGCTCGCGAGTAAATTTTTCGTTCGCCACTGAAATGTTTGCGAGTCCCTGCTTTTTACTTTTCCCATGCCCGCAGACGTCAAGCACATATACCAAGGGAATCTAACGCACAGCTGCATTCGACTTGCACTATTGATATCTTTTTGAATGTGAATGTCTGGGATACCTATTCAGCGACACCGAAATAAGAGTCGAAGATATTCAAGATACAGTTGACGTATCCCACGTATCGAAACCGCGTCCTACATTTTCTGATAACATTTCTATCAAGCACACTTGCCCCGATGAAAAAGAACGGATGATTGGGATGAAGTATTTCTTCATATGGATACAAGGCACCACGTGAGGGTAGAACTATGTTCGATAGGAAACACAGGATAAAAATTATTTACCAAAATTATGCTACTGCTATTTTAGATAACATAGAGATAGGTATTTATGCTTCTATGAAAAAATAACGTTAGACAAAAGTAAATTTATTGTTCGTCTTCTGTCTAGGATTTTACAGCAAATCAATATAAGTTACATATTTTCAAAAATCAATTGTTAAGTTCTACGATTTTTAGTTAGTGTACAAATGTAAATTTAATGAGTTAATAAAAATATAAATTCTGCAATCAGAGGTACAACGTATCTAAATCACTTTCAGATTCCCATTTTTGAACTTGAAATACAGTTGTATTATTCTCAAATTATTGATTGCTTAACTTCATTTCGAACGATCGAAGTTTCTTATTCATTAATCATTCCTCCCCAGTTTCATCAATTCTCGATCAATCTTCCCCCGAAACAGCAGGAGGAACGTAGGGATTTTCTCGATCGTCTCAAATATGAATTTTCTGGATCATCGAACGACAATCGAGGGTGCCTGAGCAGGCGGGCATTGCAACACAGCTACTGCTCGGTTGTAATTGTTAACAAGGGGTCAAGAGTGGTCGGTCGATTTGTCAATCGGGCAAAACATCATCGGGCAAATCGTTAGTTGCGAATTTGGGTCATCGCAAAGCCGTTCTTGCCACAGGCTCGCCGAGGGGTTGTGAATGAGGGCGAGGATTGACGAGGCATAAGCCGTTGGAAATGAGCAACGACAAGCGTTTTAAAGCGCGGTTCGAAACCTGCTGAAAGGAAATATTACGGCAGTCTACCCTAATAAGGGTGCGCCACTTCAGCCACTCTGCCGGGAGTACCTGTTGCCGTGACTCTATTAATAGTTCCAGTTGATAAGAATCTGTTATGACCACGATTTGGAGTTGAAAATACTTCGGCCGCCTGATACAGTTTCATCTTCCATCTCCAAACTAATTTTCTCGGATAACTCGCCGACTATGGTTCGTCGCGAACATAATTCGTTATTCTGTTAAGCGAGATTGGTCTATTAATTCGTCGTGTGAATTTTCGTATCGTCAAGGACCCAGTTCCTGATCGCTTCAGGAAAAAAGGCATGGTTTTCTTAACGCATTCGCGAAAAAATTAACTAAATTCAAAAAATTGTTTGTTATTCATATAAATCTATGTGTCATCTTCAGTTTGTGGGTGTTCCATTTCTATGTTTGTATTTCGTTACCTTGTTATTAAGCTTTCTACCTAATTACGTACTTACTTGTTAATTAGTAGGTACCTTTTACATGTTAAATATTTGTAGCATATGTTTGTTCAAATTATTTTAAATATATCCGCAGACAAACTTTTTAATGGAAACTTTCAACGAGCAAAAGCATATCACATACATACGTGTATGTATAGCATGCTAAAAATTGCAATATAAATGACCATTTCACAACATCAATTGAATTCATTAAAATTTTGAATTAATAGCTTCTCCAGTTTATCTCATTTCGAATCGTATTTTTTCTCTTTTCGACATCGATGGCTTTTAGGTTTGAATGTTATCCTATATGTGTAGCAAAAAATTTGGCAAATTTGTTTTCAATGAATTTGAGCTGTTCAATTTCGTTTGCAACTGTATTGAAGTGGCGTTCAAAAACGAGAGCCGAGAAAACAATTTTACAGGAGCGTACGATAGAATTTAAAATAAACAGATCGAATTATTTCATAGGCCTTGATACAATTTTTTATGAATCTTTATAGTAATGCTTGAAGGTAATTTGTTAATAAAATTTGTAAGTATACTTTGTACCATGCAGTTTATGTTAGCAAATTCAGAAACTCACCAATTTCAGCCAAAGGTTAGTAATAAGCAGCTGGTTCTTTTCATCCTGGAAACATAGAAACCACTAATTTGAATAGCTGTTTATTCAAATTTTACATTTAAAGTTTTAGTACAATGTTACGTGCATACACAGGCAAACAAACGAAAAATTGAAATGGTGTGAAAGAAAAAAATATTACATCTCATGACAAAATTAATATTCAAATAAATGTTCGTAGGAGAAAACCTGGTTAGAGTGTTTCACTTTTATAATGGAGGACATATATCAAATTTTTATTATATCATTTATACACTGTGCAGTGCAATTACAAAACGTGTATTACATATTTAAATCACCCGCTGTTATAAAGAAATGTAGGTCGCCATATTTGTCTGAGCAAACTGAATAATTATTTTACACTACTATTTCGCAAAATTTGTACCTAAAAATTGAGAATAATGTGCTCGTTTCTGTTTGTTGAGTAATTATTAATACGAGAATTCTTTATTCGTAAATTTTGCATAGAAACGTGCAAAATATACCTATCAAAGTCTTTGCTTTTATAATTTAAACAACCATATTTTAAACAGAAGTATGCTTCTAGTTTTATTACAACCAAAGCTTGATCTTTTCTTAAAAATAGAAAAGTATCCTCTTACTGTTCCAAATTAAAATAATTCATTATTCTGTAACAGACCCAGCCAGCAATCTTCTTAGAAAATTTACATCTTCGTATTCATAGTGTCGCCGTTATTGCATCGCTCGAGTATCTCGATTTCGATTCCTCTTCGGTTCGTATTGCTAAAAACATCACGTAAAGCAATAGGTTTCCAATGTCGTATTCAGGTGCATTCTTCCTCCGATTACAATCGTGTCTTTCACACGGAACGATTACCCAAGTGGCGCCCGGTGTTTCTCATAGCAGATTCGAAATCAAGAGCGTTTGCCTTCCAAAGGTTCACCTTTGGAATAGGAAAAGCTGCAATGGCGAAGGAATCTCTTACACGCCCCATCGAGTACACGAGTAAAACTATAAAAGACAGTTGCACTGAATTTCCAATTGACACGAATTACGCTGCACCAATTTTCACGTGTAACCGTTTGTTTATGTCAAACAAGCTCGATCAAATCAACGGATATTAAATTTTCGTTGTCTCGCGGAGCTCAAGTGTTTCGGAAACGTGACCGAAATGTATTATAGCAAACGTTTGCTATAGAAAGGTTCACGCAATGGTAGCGAGATGGAAGCTGTCCAAATGGACGTCTTTCAAACTCCCACGTAAATTCTGGTGGAGTTTAAAATTCCATTTAGCGTGCAATGTTACCGTAATGTTGGCTTTTTATTAACATTATAATGCACTGCGAACTTTCCTAATAATGTTCTCTCTTCCACCCTATGCTATCCTTGGCATTGATCCGAGAAAAGAAAAGAAGTGTCAGAGACAATGTGAGGGATGTGTACCTATTTCTCAGCGAAGAGCTCGCTGCGACAACGAACCTAGATTGCCCTCCCTTGCTCGTTACCTTATTTATCGAGCCTGCTCGGGATTACTAACTAGGTCGAGGCAATTAATAAAATGCAATAAGCTCGCTACTAACTCTGTCTTTGCTCTGACCAGCAACGAGCACGAAAGAAAATCTCCGACGGTCATTAATAACAGCGAGAAATAGTCTCGCTGGATGCTTCCACCCCTTTCACAATTACTTAGTAATCATTTATTGAATTCCCTTAACGGTTTATGATTTGAATCGCGTCGCGTTTCGAACGGAGCATCAATCGTGGAAACCAATTATACAGATCTGTCTCCAAGAAGGAGACAGCGGGCATATTTCACTCTTTGGATCGTGGTTTTTCATCGCAATTTTTAGGTAGAAATTGGCAGCAGACATATTCTGAATTGATGAGAAGGTCTTTCTAAGGAATAGTAAATCTTCTTCTTCTGACGTTCATTAGAACGATTTATATCTCTGTGAATTGAATCTGAATTTCTATGAAACTCTATCTGTGGAACCCTAGAATGTTTTGAAATAAAAAATCAACATGATTTGAGTCGATATAGTCGAAATAATGAATGTAGAACATTGTAAAGCAGTGTACATAAATAGAGAAGGTTTTCAGTAGTATATCCACAGTTTGGTCAGACAGACTAATATAAGTATTTAATAAAATTATTTAATATAGAAAATAACATTCAGTTTGCCTTTATTAGAAGGTGGAATTGTATGAATGATTGAACAGAAACAAACGCTGTCTATTACAGCAGATTATGGAGTAGTCGAACACAACTTAAACTCGGCTTAGTGCTCGGTTTACCACTGGTTCGCTATCCCTGAGTGTAAGATTTCAATTGACCTTAAGCGCTTTTGTATAATACAACAATCGCAATTTCGACGTAGGATTTAATCGAGCGTGATAGAAGCACCGATGCTGTGAGACGAAAATAGTTTAACAGCCTTCTATGGTTTCAATAACACTTTTATGATACAAATAGGTATACACACGTATATGAAATATTGGGAATGCATGTTAATATCAAAATGTATTAAACTCATTAAACAAAATAATCATACAAATTTCAATGTTTTACAAGAATGAACACCTCCATAAAATTTTAATTGAAATCATATAGATAGTGTTTAAAATTAGTGTTAATAAATTAGTGCTTAATTAATTTAAGAGTTACCTTATTTGTAAGCGTTATTATTTCAGAATATTCTATTCGTATCGTATGTAAAGAATAATTGCAGGAACAGGCTCAAAATTCCGATTCCTTTCATTCTTGCTAATTCCTCTCGCTAATTTACAGTTCCAGTAAAACTGAAGTTAGAATTACAGGATCATTTAAGAACAATACGGTGCATCATCAATTAAATGCTCCTTTTTTTCGAGGAAATTTCACGATCCCTTTCCTCCTCTTATCCTTTCATTAAACCCATTTCACGGCGATCTTCCTCCTTGTCCTCTCACCATACATCACGAACTTAACAATCGGTGCTTCGTCTTGCTTCTCAACGTCGTGGACGGCGACACTTGGACATTTCCCGAGTCCTGGTCCATTTTCCAAGAAAAGTACGGAGGGCTAGTTCCCGGCTTATCCTTTCGCTCGTCCACGAGATAAACTGTTTTTCGATAATTGGATCTTATCGTTTGCTCTCACCCCATTTTCAAAGAGCCCGCGAAAACCGTTCCAAAGCCCGCTCCAAATCCATGCGACTGTTACCTATGTTCACCGCATAATTTACCATCTTGTTACGACTTCCCATAGCTGGCCCAAAACACCTGAGCTTACATACATATCGCTTGTAATTCATCTTAATTGTTCAAGGAATGTTATTTAGTCGAATTAACGCAATCTTCGTTCTTTTATTTAAAGTTACCCATACGAGTACTTCCTAACTAGACGAACATATTAATTAAAACAGTAGATGTGGGTCTAGACTATACATGTTATATAACTCTGAAAGGTCTAGAATGCACATAATATACAAAAATATAGAATATAATGGATAATAAATGGAGAAATAGTACTAGGATCTCTGAATGACACCACTTTAGTATGTTAAGGGTCAACAAATGTAAAAGATTTATGTTCGCACTAAAAACCTTACTATAAGTCAACGAAACGAGTTACTCCTTTATAGTTCAGCGTAACCTGATAATAAATAAGATACTGTACTCTATTACTGTTTACTATCTAGTATGACAACTAGTGGAAATAGCAATAAACGATGATCAAGTTTCCGAAGACCATCTCAAGCGATTTGTCTTGGGTCATACGATCCTTAAATAAGGATACAATTACATCTTTCAGCGCATTGTACCCTGTCTAACTCACTACTCGAATTACCTCGAATATAAAAAAAATAACTCAAAGGGCCTCAACAGTATTACATGTTTCAATATAGATTAGCAATGCAAATTTCAAGGAAGACCTAGCGCTGTAATGCCTTTTCGCTGAACTGTAAACCCTTCAGAAGAAAAGTGGACTGTCTTCAGTGCCTTTAAGCGCTCAGGGCACACTATGCTCGACGTCAAGATTTCGACGTTAAATCAATATTCGATGTAGGATGGAGCGAATGGCGGGGGAGATAAATGAAATTTCTGTCACTTTACTAAAATTCTTTGATGTTTCTTCCACAGCCTTGTTCCCTCCCTCTCTCCCACTCTCTCCCACTCTCTCTCTCTCTTTCTCTCTCTCCTGCTATCTGGAAACAGTCCAAAGTGTTCCGGTTTTTCTTGCTTTCCCGAGTCTTTCGTAATTTTCAAGGGTCCTAAGGCAAAGACTTGGAAGTTTAACGAGATGGTGACTCCACCGTCACCGCACGTTCATCCTCGGGTAATGAGAAAAAAAGATTTGACCACGACGTGCTGGATAGTTCAGGATTGCCTGGCCTGCCAAAAACCCTGACGGACGAAAAACTCGTTTATCTTTCGCCTGTGCTTCCTGCACTTTTTCTGCCCTCTTGGCAGCGTTCGAAATCGCTCGAGCTCTAGAATGCCATTTTCGTCGAGGGTGTAAACGAATATTGCCTTTTTGTTCGAGTGAGTCTGAGAAATATAAGTACATTTCCTATATAATGTGCTCTCGAATTGAGTGTCAGATGTATAGTAACACTACTGGGATTTCTCCATAAATGTTTATTACATAGTTCTCAACTGCCAGTTTCATCGTTTTAATTTATTGTTTATTTCACCTATTTCATTGAGGTAAAACGAATCGACTATGATACATTTAGCGTGATAGTTTCACAGACAAGAATCTCAAGGTAATGTAAAAATAATCATACAACTGGAAAGTTCGAAATTCAGTCTCTTTCACCGAGATGCATGCTCATTTTTGGAACCAGTTGTGTCTGAAATTTGCATACAAAAATTTGTCTAGCGTGTGATTCGGTTTTCGTTGCATGACCTTGTCGCGGAAGATATCCCAGACGTATTGAAAGATGTTTGATTTACGATCCCCTTACCGTACAACTTATTCAGATTATTCTGATTTTATAGAACCGAGGAGAACGTACAGAATCTGTTCTGGCGGGCTGAACATTGCCGCAGAACATTGCGGTCATTTCAATCACCGCCCACAAGCTCTGTAACATGTACGAGAGAGCCTCGCTATCGCCACTTGACACGTGCTCTCCTTGCATGATTCTCCATGACCTAAATTATTATCCTTCTCCCTAAGAGGAATCTGTTCTTTATCGAAATCGTATCAATCTTGGTAACGTTTGCCGATATCCAACGATTCTCACATTCGACAAATCGGGTCGTACCCTTCTCACCCTTGATCGCCAATAATTACAGATAAGTGGGTTGTATAATATCCAGTATAAAATCTTCAAGATCTGCAGTGACTTATATGAAACGACGTAATATCGATATTTATTGTTAGCACAAGATTTTCATTAATACTTATTTTCTGCTACTAATGAGGGAATAGCTATCAGAAAGGTTATTTGTTTACTTTTACGAGAGGTATCGTATGATACTAGAGAGATACACGGAGCCAGAATTTAGAGCTTAGGAATAAATTTGTTATGGTCAATAAATACAATTATACGAGACTGGTATACGTATTTATCTGAGAATTTAAAGTACAGGAACCAGGTCAGAATGGCATGAAATTTCCAAATCAATGGGCGCTGCGTGACAAAGCCACCAAGAAGGCTCTGCAAGGAATTTGCGAGTGGAATCTTCAGAAACTCCTGTGGGAGCATGAATCGCAAATTCCTCTTTATTGTACCGCATCTCAAACTTATAGTACATTTGATATATGTATGTACTTGATGTATGTACATATTATAGTACATATTCTATAATAATATAACGAAATCGCCTCTGAAGGTATCTTTTCACTATGCATATACTACAGGCCCTGCCACACCCTTTTTGAAAGCGAAAATTCTGCAGCGAAAATGCCTTCTAAAAATTTGAAAGGTTCGAGAGCTTCTTCGAGGAAGGTACTCTATGCATGTTAGATACCATACCTAAATGTTCGTCTCGAGTCGATACTGTTACTATATGTATAATAAATTATTCGTGAAAATTTTAACATTTATGTAAAAAATCGTTCGGACCTTTTCCTTTCCAATAAATATTAATACGTCTCTTACTAGATTTTTTACTTAATATTAAATTTTTCCAAAAATATTTTTTTGCAAGATATCACATTTTTATGCTACACAGATGGATATATGACACATATCAGCAGACAGAATAATGCGTTCAGAGACATACAATAAAGAGAATATTACTTTTTAAAAATTTGTTAAATGAATACAGCTGTGATATTACTACCTATGACATAAACAAGAACTTAAGACTTGTTAATAGTATTACAAAACCGTAAATTTCACAAAAAGTGGACGTACAATATGTCTGCTGTGAACCATCGATAATAGTCTTCGAGATGCAATATGGTAGGTGTCACGTAAGGCTTTCTGTATGTATATGTGTGTATAAGCGACCGTCAGGTCTCCAAATCACTTTACTGCTGTCAACCATACAAATAGGGAATCTTGGATAATCAGATGCAACCTAGAATAACTAGAGTGACATTTGCTAGCAGACTGTCTAGTAATCTGTAAATTAACACGGAACAAAAAGAATGAACGAATCTATTGTGCAAAACAATTTTGATTTATTAAAACACAATTTATTACTATCCCTGGCAAAAAGTTTCCTATCAAACGCAAAAATACAAAATTAGTAAAAATATTGTAGTTTTTGAAAATGTAAAATATTACTGTACCAAACTCATCTAATAATAAAGATATTAATAATAACATTTTACATTAAAAAAATCACAATATTTTTAAATAATTTCATATTGTTGGATTCGATCAAAAACTTTTTGCCAGGGGTAGTACTTAGGTAAATGTAGGTACCTATAGAGTTTGTGCTGAAATTCTGAATAATATCTAAAAGTTCGTCGTTTTACAGAAACTCACGCGAAAAACGAGCTCTAAAGTGCAAATTATAATTACCTTGCCATTTCCATTTCCACTTTTCACCATTTGACCACACTATAACTTTACAGAGCCCACGCAACATTAATTTGAAATATGGAATGCGTGGAAAAGATTATATTAATTGATCGTGCACAATACATATGCGTAACAGTAGTTCTCGTGTGCATACTTCATTTGGCATGTAATGAAATGCTTTCCCAGTTAACACCTCATTCATGCACGCATAAACAAATGGAGAAACTTGAAATATTCGAAATCTGCAGGAACGAAATGCTTGACTACCCATTTCCACCAATTTATATTGTTATTTCCACTTGTACCTATTTATATGGAAATCACACGCTAAATATATTTTATTCATATTATAGCAGTAAAAATTACTATACATATTATAAACTGGATAAACGAATTTGAATATTTTTACGAATCGTATTTAATATTCAATATTAAATTTTAAATCATTTTAAATATGTACTTCTAATTATCGGCAAACTATTTTTATTGACCACACTGGCAATAATTTATAAAAAATAATTTTACTATATTTCCGAAAAATTTGAACAGGACACGTATGAAACTTTTTCATTCCTAGAAGTTATATATTTTATTAGTCAAAATATTGAATAACTTAAAAAGGAGTTTAATTTTCCTTTCAGATCTAAACGTAAATTTTCCAAACGATTTATAGAAAATCCCTTTCAATTTCTGGAAAACATGAATTATGCTGTTTTCACATCCCGTATACATAGACTTTGTAGCTTCTTCTTAAAGGTTTGTAGGTCAGATTGCATTGTTAGTCAGATTGCCGAGAATGAGGAGTTCCAGTGGTATGCAGATTCGTGTAACAGTGGAGTAATAGCATAACATGTTGTAGTAGTCATTTGGGGAATGCCATAACATCGCGTGGTCAATTTGCGTGCTTAGCTACGTTGGCTGGTCGATCAAAGGATCGAGTGACCTCCATTCTCTGGACAATGATCTGTCGTCGATTATTCTTGAAGTAATATACGCTTGCACATGGATTACGAGACAAACTATCTACACAATCCTTATGCAGAAGTGAAGTGAAAATTTTAGAATTGAGTGGATTACAAATCAAAATACTTACAAGTATTACTTTTAATTTTGCTAAAAAAGAAAATATTTTAAGAGGCATTAGTTGCTTTCCCTCTCGAAAAATTCGATGGAATATTAGATAGATTCTACTTCTTAATTAAAATGAAAGTGCCAGGAGGTCATGACCAAATAAATTTTTCGATCGTTTCGTGTCAAAGTATTCCTTGAGATGCACTTGATGTCACAAGTGCTATAGAGAGATCCTAAGGTAACAAGGAGTAGAAAAGCTTTTAAAAAAGTTCACCTACAGTTTAAGGAGCTAAGTGCTAACAGCTGCGGGGTGTGCACAGCAAAGTATCCTTCTTTAGATTTCTAATATGATATGCGATGATCTTTAGTAGTACTACAATTAAATTGTTCAGTAACTTTGAACTAATCTTGCTATCATGTCTGACGATAGCTATCAGTGAACTTTAATTTTACTTGAATGGTTTCTGAGCAACACTCTTAGGAAGGAATACACAAATTCTGTTCCAAAATTGCTATCAATCCGAAATTAATTCGTACTTACACGAAGAAGTAAGTTGACATATTCGGTGACAAATAGATACTTAAAAAATATGTTTAACTTAAGGATATGCAAATTTGAGATATCAACTACAATAGGCATTGAATAATAATCTGCATTTTTGATAGGATTGTCTCTGTGATTGCTCTGACTCGAATTCTAACGAAGATGTCCTGTCGATAGTCATGTCGATATCGAATTATTCCCGAGAGTCGGTGAACTGCATTTCAGAAACTGTCATCTTGGACATTGTATGTACGTATTTCCGATAATTGATTATGACGAAGAGTTAATTGGATAACTGCGTGGAATTTAACTTGGATTTGCACGTCAGTTGTAGAAATTAAGAGCTTTCTAAAAAAGTTTTTTATTTCAGAGTAGGCATTCGCATTCTTCCTTATTGTCAGAAGGCAAATCAGGTAATCTCTATTTAAAGAAAAATTTAACATCTAAACACTGGAATTCTACTCTGTAAGGTAGCTGAATGACCCAAATTCGATTTTAAATTTAAACCTTTTTTAAATTATTGAAAATCTTGGTCCTAAGATGGTAGTAAGAGAATAAAGAAATAGAATATATCTTAATCTTAATATCGTAAATCTTAACAGACTTTGATATGATCGCGTTAATGTCTAATATGAACAAATGATTGAAAATTACCTATTAGATATGTAATGAGATAATGTATGCTAGTTATTATCAGTGAATAATTGCAATTTGAATATTGTTAGAGTAATGTTATTGAAATTGCTTCATAAATTATATACACACTGTGCAAGCTTATAATTACAACTAATTCGTACTACACATCTAATGATACACTGTCTAGGTTGAACAAGTTACTAATTCGAACAATTATAGAATTTTTAAACAATCCCTAATATTGTGTTTGATTTATCTCTAATATAACGATACCCAATAATTTTGTAACTGCTCTTCTTTAAAATTACTTAAAAAATAGTGGAAACTCGATTTTCTTTTTCTCTAATATTGTACGAATTTCTGACATATCTTTTTACAATATTTCATTGAACTTTCATGTTGTTGTTCATGTTGATACAAAGGGACATCATGCATGTTATATTGATTGTGTTTCCGTAACTACATACATATATGCAGATCACTATTTGAATTTATTGTACTAGCATAGGAAGTTCGCTCTCGAGACCTTCTGCCTTACATATCACAAGTTTTAGTCACAGGATGGACAGGAATGCCAATTGATTTACAGTTTTAATGGGTTGTGGAAGTTGGGAAACGCAACTCGTGTTTGCTACTAACGTTCGAGACTGTTGCGAATTGCATTTCGGGAAATCGGTTCCGTCACAGCGATTCCGGAACTATTTGAAATACGTTCTGAAATACAACTTATGGTAATGCATATGACGCGTACACAATGTATTGTTAAATTCAATGCATTGTAGCTTTAGAGAAATATATTTTCAATGCATTTGACAAACGTGGAAAGACGTGATAAGAATTCTACGTACACAGCTATACTTCCAGAATATTGTTTTTCATGTTTGAAAATTCCATGGTTTATAGTTAGGTATTATAAATAGTTAACAATTTATGCACTATTAATTTGCAACATTTGAAAATCGACGAAGAAGCTCCAACCAAAAAACTTATTCGAAGCAATGCAACCTTCACACTTAAATTATTTTGTAAAGGTCAAAGATAACGCTCCAGTACCAGAACTCTTCGTGCTGAGCAAGTAGCATGAATTCGCTGGGCGTTGAAACTAAATGTTCCATTAACGTTCAAGCAGAAAAATCATGCAAAAAGCTGCGATGATTTATTCGTCGGGGCGTTCGTAATGGAGCGTCACGAATTCTGGCCACGTGATTTACTTTAACGGATTCTACAGGTGAGAATGCATCCCACGGTCTCTTTAAAGGGGCATTTAACCTTTTTGAGACAGTATCGTGATGGTTAAGAGGTAAGCAGGATTTACTTCATCGCCGACCTCAAACTTGAGTGGCGAAACCGCTGGCTGGTCTCTTGTGTCTAACTAGAAGTTCCACTTGCTTCACCAAGGCTGTGTTCATGTTCACTCCCTCCCTGCCGTTCATTCGTATCACCCTTTTTCTCTCGCGACCACTACTTTGTCACTCGTGGTTTTGGTTAGCACCTGTAGATTTTCTTCGTATGTGACATTAATTACGACTCTTCTTCCTCGTATAGAAAAGATTTCCACGCTGACATGGTCTAGAACAGTTTAGTTTTCCTCTTCCACATTTCTTGGTAGCTGCTTTCATCTTAGTTCTTTACGTGGGAAGCACAAACACATCTCTGTTTTCTTAATTAAGATCGTCAAGTTAAATACATAACAACTTAATCTATCATACTCAGGTATTCATTTCAGAGCAATTATCCCTCAATTTTCCAAAAGCATCGTTGCCACGTCTTGTTAATTGCTTACCCTCTCCAATAACTACTCCTCATTGCCCAGTTCCCTCGTCGCGATGCATATTACAAAAATTCGGGGAGGTCATGGTGAAGTTTTAATAGCTGCGCGAAAGGGTCCTTCATCCCGTGCTTCTGTTGCGCGGGTCGAATGTTAATTTTTGTTTGAGAGAACTCACCGGCAAAGGCTAGATGGAATTACCATGGCAATTTCCCCGGGGCAGTGTAAAAGTCTTGTAACTACCCCGTCGTGTGTTTTCCCTTCCGGGTCCTCGCCTCATTTTTTCTTTCCTTTTAGGCTCCGCACTTGGAAAAGCTGAAGTGTCATATATAAGCGAGCAACAAGTTGAACAATTAATGCTCACGAAGTAAATAACAGCGAAACGAGCGCGCACCGTGCGCAAGTGACTTTTGCCAGAACACAGTTGTCCCTTTTGCACCTACTCAAAATGAACGTTTCATGAAGTAGAATTAAGATTGTGAGTCTAATTATACTGTTTCTGTTCCTTCGCGCATAGCCTGCGGGAAATATTCCAGCTGGATTCAGCACTAGGAAGCAATTGCAAAAATGTTCGTGTATATATAAGTAGGTATGATTGCTTCCCTTGCTGACAAGCTGAAGCAGGAAAACTGATATCTGTTACCTGTTTAATATTCATCCTTGTTTGGAATTTTATTCACGCTGATACACAATACAGAGTGGGTGGGAAATCACAGTACAACAGGCCAGGAGGTAATTCAAGGTAAAAAAATAAAGAACAAATTTGATATTTGATCTTTTCATCCGAGGCTTTCTTTTCGAGAGAACCAAATTCGAAACTTATAATTTTTGTTATAGCTGTTTCAATATATCTGCAAAATCTCAATACAAAACAATTTACCTATCTTTAAAGGAAAAAATGACAACAGCCAGAGAATGACTGTCTAGAAAATAGTACCTACTTAAATGAACAGTTTGAAGGCGACTGTCGACAGTTTGATGAACCAAAAAGCGTGGAGCTAAGTAAGTTGAAACAACTCGTCGGAATAATGTGTGTCCCCTATTTGAGGTACCGATTCTGAGAAACCTTTGTAATCGCTTGCAAGCACTGGCACAAAGAAATTGGAAACGCGATCCCGCATATTTTCGCCTTTCGAGATTCCCAGTGACCCGTTTCCAGGACGTAACCTTGAACAGGTTCGAGATCTCCGTTTAACGAATTTTCTTTCGCTTGGTGCTGACAGTATTTCACTCAGGCACAACGGGGCCAGGCATTTCGGAAGATTAACCTCGCAAGTTTGAATTGTGGTCACGCCTGAACTAAATGCTCGACGAACACAGACATCAGGATAATCTGTTTTAGGGAGCCGCTCGCCGAAATTAACTAAGCGATTACGACAAACTCGATAGCAGTGGACGATTCTCATTGTTTCCTCGACGAACATTATTTCAGATGTTCTAAGACTTCTTCCACTTGGCGAACGGGGAAAGGCTAGCATATCTGTGTCGCGAAAATTTCTGGTCGTTATATCTCAAGGTATAAATATAGTCGTTTGTGAATGAACTAGAGTCGTATTCTTCAAACGTTTGCTTAGCATTTTATTGCTGAATTTATACGGTAATTAGCTTCTTTAATGCATTATAAATACCATAGTCACCTAGCGGTGTTTTTAACTACTGAATTCCAAGCAGCTTTTTGCATTTCACAACTCGGCCATTTCGTATGCAACAATTTAATAGCTATGTGACTCGTATTTCTGTGAATTAACGTTATTCGTAATTAACATAAATTAATGTTATGCACAACAATGTCGCGCATATTTGGCAGACGTGACAGTGAACGTGCTTTCAGAACGTATAATTAATATACAAGCTGACAAATTCCCTTTCTTAAAGTTAGTGAATTTTTTAAAGTTTTAGACAGTGAACTAGTCGTTATTAAATCGAAACACTTTTCGAAAAGAAGTAGAATAAATGATAGTATTGGAAACCATTAGGTTTATCAAGCAATGAGTAAGTAGTATAAACCAATACGCAGTCTGACGCGTATAAGTAGTATCAGCCCATAAATAGTCAGACATAACAGGCACGTCAATTTATAGCACACATATTGTATTACACGTTCTCTTTTTGAAAAATTTACGTTTTAATATCCTAGAAATAGCTCTTGAATGTTCCTTTATACTATATGTATACTACTTTACTCTACTCTGATTAATTACTCAACTACTGATTATACGTCAAAACAAAAATATATTTTCATCGAACTATTTTATTAATGTCACACGAATGCTATTCAACTTTAATACTCCATAATATACACTAAATTACAGTATGCATAATTAACAATGTTTTAATTTTTCAGAAAAAGGAACAGAAATGAGAGAAGTTTGGTTTGTTCTTCAACTTCAAGTGCAGTTTCATTCTGGAGAGAGCTGCGCTAAAATAATCACCTGGTGGGTGCAGTATACAGTATGTCTCAGATAAAGTGTTAGAAGATGGTAATCCGAAACCACTGCAAATATCAATTAAATATTTTTTTATTTAACTGATTCAGAGGGGCTAACTTTTCAGATTCAAAACGTTTAGTGGATGATCGTCTAGTTGGTACATAGCTACACAAATAATTGAAAATTAATATACCATTCCATTAAAGAAAAAATAGTGTTGCAAACCTTTTCATGCCCCAAAAAATTATTTCCCAAATATTTTCCATCCCAAAAAATGATCCCCTCTGAATCATTTAAATTAAGAAAGATTGAAACATTACCTTTTAACACTTTATGTGGGACACCCTGTACGTCTCTTCCAAAGTCAGTATTAAGTCTTCTGAATATCAATCACGGAGAAAGTGTCGACCGAAAGAATACAGCTGGATTCCCACCCCTTTTATCGATCGCGGTCCAATAAGATTAATCGCGATTCGGCGTTTAAGTGAGTCAAGATAAGGGGGGACGAAATTTTGCGTAGGCGATTAATTATTCGAAAGTTTGCGTGCCAATACCTTGAATTGTGGTCCAAATATTCGGCTCCGTACTTCAGACGAGAATGTATATGCGGGAATGGTATTCAGCTATGCTCTGGTATTTCACGAAATTCTCTCTTTCTTCTTCGCGTTCTTTTAATTGGAAAACATCTATCGACAGATCTGTCGTTAAATTCCGCTGTAATTTGCGAAACTGCATCCGGAAGCGACGACATTGTGCCTACGAAGAACGTGATTTGTAGAAAATGCTTCGTGTTTACGTAAAATTATATTGCACCTTCAAGTGTCTTCTTAAAACAATTAAGTGAAAGTCAGAATGCATCGCGAATCCTTATAAACCAATTTGTGTTTTCTGTACACGAAGAAACGATAAATTTCAAAAATTGAAAAGGAAGTTTTGTACATGAAAAGTTGTTTTCAGTTTTCGAACCCACAGGGAAACATCCTTCTACCATTTCATCCCCTATCGTGTTAAATTGCAGAATATTTTCTTGAGCAAGTTGACGGATGAAGTGAAATGCACCGTCATTGGTCAGACAGGCACTTGCCAAGAGTCGACTGTAAAATATTACTCTGGCGTCGATGTTATGTGAATCGATACACAGACCTGCATGAGGAACTGAGTGTATTAACTAAACAGCATATAAATATTATTAAGGTCAGTGGGTTTATTGTTGCTCGTAAATAAATAAATGAATAAACAAAAATAAATTAATTATTACAACAAATACGGAATAAATAATATACAGATACATAATTTCTGCAGAAACATTAATTTGGAAGAATACAATATTACCTGCTAGATCTACTATCTTTTGTTTTCGTTCAGTGTTTACTTTCTAAAGCTGAATCGACACTACATGTTATATAACAAAATTATGTAACTTTTTAGGAAACATAAGAAAAAATGTTATACTTATACCCCTTTTCTATTTTCTAAAAAGTTTTAATATTATTATATAACATGTAGTGTAGACCCAACCTTAAAAAGTAAACATCGAATGCTAGGTACAATACATTTTTATAATTAATTACATGCAATCGAGGTACTACCCCAATATTTATATCTACAGACATTCAGACAATATTTGCTGGTACAGGTAACCGTGAAACTAATAAAGACGATCCCCTTTCTCGTTTCGCGTTTCCTTTGCTATATTGATCTTCCCGCGAAAAAGAGGAATATTGCGTTTCTTTTAACGAACCTTAATTAAAATATTTATAGCGTAAGTTATGAAGGCACAAGTTGAGGATACTTTCAGAAGCAATTTCAAGGAAGGCGTTGTTCGCTGTGGATGCAACAACAACGTGGCAGAAAAACTTTAAGCCTGCATTACGCGACGTAAAAAAGGCCATTTTATTACCTTCTTTTAAAGGCATCCTGACGGAAAATCGAAACGCTCGTTACGGACATAGATGCCAAACCATTCCCACCATAACACGTAAAATGTCTGCTCCACGCTCGAGATGGGTAATAATTAGCAGAGACAATCGGAAATACCATTTCGATTACGAATGTTCTTTTCTCATCGATGTCGTAATTTTGAGTGTAATCGCTGACAGCGATCGATGACATTTATAGAGAGAAGCTACGTCGTTGCGTATTTCTATTCTTTTGATTTTATGACGTCATTATGAGGAACAAAGAAATTTTTCACGTCTTACAAATTTAAAAGAATGTTTGGAACAACTATACAGGATGAGTCACACGACTGCAGCACTGAATTGTTTTTTAAAGTATTTTAGAAGAGGATGCTCTCGATGCCAAAGAATTTTCATTTGAAACATTTTTTCATACAGTAAATAGTTTACAAGAAAATTCAGATGATACAATTGCGTGACTTACCCTGTATACTTAGCGTTTATTATTTTAATAGATTATACATTACATAACTATAATAGTAGAAGTAATCCATAATCTTCAATTCTGCATTTAACACTGCACAAATTCCGAAACTTAAAGTTTCATCCACCATTTACAATCCGAAAGAATGAAAGAACCCTCGATTTCCCTTGAAACTCGAAGGGACATTCGAAATGAAATAAAATAACAGTTTCACGTAACGAAAGTGGTCTGAAAAGGAGTCTAGACACTCGAAAGTATAAAGGCGTTTCAAGAAATATTACCAGGTTATTAAACTTCAGAAAGGAACAAGAAATATTAACAGGTAGAAACTGGCGAATTGGTCCCGATTCATCCAAGTTAAATTCCGATTAACTTGATTAACCTCAACGAGGGATTACGTAAACATTCACAGCAGCTGACCACGCGACTTCGTCAAACGTGTAAGCCAGAGAACGAGCAGCGTAGTCCCTTCGAGACACTCGACCAGCCCATTTTCCAGCGACACCACGGTTTTCTCCTGCCACTAATTAAAAGTTCGCGATCCAAACCGGTCGCATATGCCTTGGACTACTTTCGCCCATTCATTCGCGGTCTCGACGCGGGGCGCACATCCGTGCGAAACTCACCCTGATTACGCCGATGGAGGGAAAATGAGGCCGACCCCGTGCACGCAGAAACTCGGTTTTCGCCTGTACAGTGGCGTCGAATCGGAAACAAAAACGCCCCTTGTGCGCGAGGTCGACCGCGCGAAAAAGTCTCGAAAGACGCGTGGGTTTGCCACATGGCGCATCTGATATCCTGTCGACGCGTACGTAATTTGGGGGCAGGTGTTCATGGATCGCCGCGGCAAGCTTTTCATGCGCGATAAGGGACGAAATTCAAACCGCGGGCTGAATTTTTTTGCTTATGAAACGAGCTTTGAAATGAAGAAATGTACGCACTCTTCTGTTAACAGTTTAGCAAAATATCGTTACACATATTTCGTATCACGGAAATAGGTGATGTGGATAAATTTGTCGCTCGTTTTCCCTTGAATGGAAAAACTGGGATATAGAGAACATTGACTCGATACGTGATTCGGTTTAAAAGTTCGCATGGTTTAGCAGGTAGGCTTTAATTAGGGTCACAAGATTTTGGGATAGGAAGACTTGCATTAAAAGTAATTGGTACGAAACAGTTATGCAATTAATATGACCTTAACTGTTTCGTAGAAGTTAGGTACTTATGATATATATTATCAAGTTTCATTATGAAGTCTTGCATAATTAAATGGGAACCATAATAAAGATGTATCACGCGGTGTCTGTCAGGTTCCATGTTAATAGTTAATAAACTCATTCATTATGCAAATCATATAGTGTATCGGTTAATTTTAGGTGCATTTAATATTTCTTCGGATTTAATACCCTCTTGCAATGATTAATCTAATAATCATGATTAATCTATAATTATGAAATATATTTTCGAAATAGGAAAGAAACGAGTAACATTGAAATGCTTTTAAATGAATTCATTTCAATACAGGATAAAATTATACATTTCATGCTGTGCTACAATGGAAAACTAATATAATTACATTAGTACCTTTATCCCTTGTTAGTAGCATTTACTGAAATCCACTATTTGCATACTATTCATTCCTGTATTTCCATAAAAATTGATTTTATAAAATTCCCATTACGTTACAATTTGTTTCTATTACTTATGCACCTTTCTTAAAGCTGGGTCTACACTACATATCATGTAACAAAGTAATATAACCTTTTAAAAAATAAAAAAGAGACACATGTATAACATTTCTTATTTCACTGGGCCTACACTACATGTTCTATAACTTCTCAAAAAACAGAAAAGAGAAATATTATATATATGTCTCTTTTCTTTTTTTTTTAAAGTTACATTACTTTGTTACATGACATGCAGCGTAGACCCAGCCGAAGATTGTTAATTCTGGACGCCTCTTATTACATGTAGATCAGTTTCAGTAACCCCGTGACTGGTCGTGTTTCTCGCGAGCACTTCAAATAAATTATCCGCGCCAGCTGCGATAACTTTTGCCTTATGTTTCAGCGAGTTTGTCCTACCTTCCCTAGCCGCTCATATTTCTCGACCAGTTACTCAATGGCGGCTATACGTTATTTACTTCGAACAACGGAGCCGTGGCGCGTGTACAGTAAATATAATTAGCAGTTCTACTGAGAGACTCATTTTAGAGGACAAGTTGAACGAAGCCGAAGCTGCGGCCCCTTATTACGCGGCTTACACGCCACGCTCCTTTTTCCCCTCGCCCCTTTTCTTGCTTTATATACAATGCAGAGACCCCGAATTCGAGGACAAGTAAATTACATAAATGCCCGGCGACGTTGAATTAAAACCGCCGCCGAATGCGGGTTCATTTCTTCTCGGTTGGATTTGGCTTTCGCGCTCGCGTCAGGAGGTTGTAGGTTGGGTCCAGAAGTCGAGAATATTCATGTTTTAAAGTTGTTCCCTTCAATTTATTTCTTCTGCGTCACTGCTCGCGCGTATAAGGGAGAAGTAAATACGAACGCGGGGTAATTTCGAACGTAGGTATTTCGGTTTGTTAGACAAATAAAGCAGATCTGTTCTAATCAAAAATAGACAGGTCTGAACACATCCAGTGGCAGATAATAAGAGATAGAGAAAAGCAGTCCACACTGATCAAAGTAAATACGATTGAAAGTTTTCTTCACTTTTCATACCATTTTTCGATGTGTCCATTCTTTCAGCTTTCGTTTTATTCCACTTTTTGCTTAGGTGCTGGCAATTACTCCACTCTCCCCTACTGCAAGAACAGCAGGGACACGGGGCATAGTGAAGTTTCAGGAGTCGCGGGGAGAAGAAGCTGCCTGTTTATGATGTGCTTGTGGTCAGGTGACGTAGCCATTCATGTGTTAGAAATTAGAAATTCAGGTCGTGGTTCTGCGACACGACAGCACTTCGACAGTTGCCTAACTTTGTTTAATCCTATTTAATGTCTTTTCATTTCTCCTTCGAAGATCAAAACGATTTTTCAATGTAGCAGCTTGTGTGCTATATTCGAATAATTCATATGTCTTTGAGTTCTGCAAATTTATTGTGTTTGAAACTTTCAACGGTTCATTAGTTATTGAGGATTTAATTAGCGACTAATTTCATTAGTTGGAAGTAATTCAATTCTTGATTAAAACTCCTATGTGTTTACTTGCGGTCGAGTAAATCTCAAAATCTTTGAATCTAACCTTCATATTGCATTTAAGACTTGTAATTGAATATAATTACGAAATTGATCTAAGGGGAAAAAATGAACTTAATATATTTCAATTGATAATTAGTGTTTAACTTTCGTTCTTTGTTGCTAGATTGTATTATCTCACTTTTATAATAGAAATATATAAAATAGAAATACTTTCTAATGGAGAACTAATTACTAATCAAATTGTCGCTAAATACTGAGACCAGTACTAATAATGTAAAGTCTGTTAACGTGGAAAAATGTGGTGGAAGATTTTGTGACTGCGATTTATGGGAACACAGAGGCAGTACTAATGCATTGAAACAGAAACTCGTAATTAAGAGATTTTTGCCAAGTCGTGGACTAACAATAACCGTTGCGGTATTTTATCTCGGTATCAAAACGCTTGCAATTTCATACTGTGAATTCGTTTGTGCCATAATTATACAGAACGCAAAAGCAGTGAAAAGAAAAATATTCTATGTAGAGCAAATGTGTGTGTGTACGTGCATAATTATCGTATTGCATCATTTCTTCATTTCGCGGTTTAAAACCATGGTTTCAAGAAAATGTATTCAGCAATAACAAGATTATATTATACCACTTACCAATTTAACAAAAATTTGTAGAAGTAATAAAATAGATAAAATATGATCTTTTTTGTGTCAGTAAAATAATGAATAAAATACATAACATATAAGATATAAATATTTACATTTCTTAATCATGTTTGCGTTCACGCAACTTTAAGCCCCAATAAGTTAACTTGACAACTTTCAATTTTCACGCTTTAATTGTAAAATATCTTCTTTCAATTATAATACAATTAGCACAGCTACTCTGTCTCTGAAAAGTGAAAACAAGTAGTACAGAAAACAAAAGCTTTTAATCCCAGCCAGTCCTGTTTTATTTGCACGCGTAGCGGCAGAGTAAGCTAAATTCACGTAAAATCGCGCGAAACTTTGATTTTGTTCGCGCTGAGTCATCGATCTGAAACATCATTAACGTACGTGACGTAGTTAAGCATGCTCCCCGTCATCACGGCGCATAGTACATTCCCATGCAAAGCCACTGTTTTTCCCACTGGTTCTGTAGTCCTGGCACGGATGATTTTAAACCAAACTTCGGTCACGCGCCGCCAAACTGCTGATATTTTGCATCCAGCCACGATCGATAATTGTATCACTGGCGGCTGGCCAATAGACATAATTTATGTTGCATTCGTGCCACAAAGGGGCAGTGAGTTGTTTAATGAAATTATTGATTTATTTACACTTCTGTTGTTAACGTGCGATTAATTCGACCGATTCGAAAGCTTGGAATTATGTAAATTTTGCGGACATTGAATTGAAGAGGATCAGTCGTGCCCTGAGATCTTGATGTTTCGTGTTGTTGGCTTATCACGTGGATTTTTACGCTTGCAGGATAACAATCATAAAATTGCACTTTAATGGACATAATGTTTTCAATAGCCACGTGGGTGCCATTTCTTTAGTTGTATTTATGAAAACAAGAATTTGCATTAAGATCTTCAACCTGGATGTAAAGAATTAAATACAATTATTATTTTTCTGTAGTGAACCATTGCTGTCTCTGGTTTCGAAAATCTGAGATTTTCTTGTTATACGAAATGTATTAAACAAAACGCAGAAGCCAGAGTTGAAATTGTGTTAAAATCTTTTTTCTCGGTTCCATTCCTCCTTGATATAGTTTCTTAATTTTTTATAAGTTGTTGGTAGGGTATAGAGACCAAGAAATTTAATGAGAGTGTTGCTGCTTCCTTGAAACTGGAATCTACTTTGGTGTGAAGGTGTTCAATAATATTTTGGTTTATGCTGGCTTATTTCGTTCTTTCTTCTTTAATAGGATCCTTGAGGGCTTGGATTACACTCATAGAATCTGTATAGACGACATGGTCTTGGAAGTTACTTTAAAAGAGCATTTTCAATTGTAAAGGCTTGAGCGTAGAAAATAGTTAAAATCTCACTTGCTCAATTCAAATAGCAAAAAAATCTGCCTCTTTTGATGGAAGTTCCACATCCGACAAACTCGTTGATTTCTACAGGAACGTGAGGTATGATCAATGTCGTAGACCAGGCACAAAAAATTGATATAGATTTTTCGCTTTATCGTTCGATGTTCAAATTCTTGTCGCATAATTAATAGTAATCAATACTGCAATAAGAATCTTCAGATCAATCAAGCTTTATTAAATATTTGTCATTTTTAGGTTTTAATATTCTGAATTCCATTGTACTGGCGGATTAATTGACACGCCTGAAATAAATTCGCAATATACAGTCTGTCAATATATTTGGAATTTTGATTAAAAATTACCCGCGTGTAAGTTACATACATAGGTAAATATAAAATGTCAAAGACTACTTCGTATATCTGAATCTTCCTGAAAACATTTCAACAATTTCTGTAGGCTCTATATTTCTGCACGATACTTCATGTGAATTTTCTTTCTCTTTATAGATCATAGTTAAACGCAAGTGTTATCATTTGAAAGGTATACAAACTCAGTTTTCTCATATATATGCGTTACTCGTTAACATAATACGTATGCTTTGAATGCTTACTTGAGATGGATCAACAATGTAACTTTTACATCAAAATACAGAACTTTCTTTATACAAACTTGTAGTTATATCAACTCTGCCTTAGATGTTTAAATAACTTATTTACAAGTCATAAATGAATTCGACTTGTACAAATCATATTAGTCTGTTGTTGTATGCAAATTTGCCTGTTGACGCAACAAGGAATTGATAAGAGTAGAAAATTGTGGCGACGAACACACGGTCGGGGAGTGGTGTTGGTCGCAGACAGTGGTTTTGCGGTTTAACAGAGTTAAGAATACATGAGTATACTGAGTGCTAGTGGTAAGGACACGAGGTCGTGATCTCGCCACTTCAACGCCGCTTGAAACTGCCACAACTACCCTCTAACTTTCCACTTTCTTTTAATTGTCTTAAAATAAGATATTGTATTCAAAGTGATAAAAAATATATTTTTATTATTATTCATAATATTCATGAAATATATTGTCTGCTCGTCGTTGAAAAACTTTGGGCTATCTTTTTTGAAAATTATAAATTATAGTTCAAGTATTTTTAAGAACTTTGTGTAATGAATGAGATGTCGAAGACAAAGAAATATCATTTTATTTATCTAAATATAGTTTTAACACCTGTCACACTTTATCGTTTTCACATTTTTATATTGTCTTAAAGATATTGCAAGGCGTAACAATTTCTATTCCTTCTGAAATTCTTTCCATATTGATTCTGCTGTTACTTACATAAAATCCTAACAAAAATACACAGCAAAGATAATAATAATAGGAAAATCTCCTTTTGAATGATGAAGCTCCTTTTACTAACAATAAGAGAAGTTCCCTTCTATTTTACCTCTAACAAAAGCAGTAGGCCAAGTGAAAAGAAATATTAAATTCTGTAGAATACAAGGTATTGTTTCGAATAGCGAAATGGTCCCCATTAATAAGAAACATCAGAAGGAATTTTTTTGTCTCATACATATTAATATCGTCGAATGTAAAATGCTTTACAGACTGTTAGATTTGAAATGCAACAGAGTAATCGGAGTCCTGATAACGACGTATATTATTCATGAAAGCTTGCAAGAATATATGCAAAATTATACACGTTTGTAGTGGAACTAGTGTGAAAAAGAAAAACGAAGAATCTGTTCAGTAAAAGTTCCATCATGAAAATTAAAACGAGTTAAATGAACACTGAATATTATTAACATAGTTCCTCTAATTTTACACAGTTTAAGCAATAACCTGTAACTTTCAGCAAATAACAGGATATGATAGCTCACTGCGAAAAACATTGAAGTGGTATAAAAAATTAATATACTTTGAAATTCCCATTCCTAGTGTAAATCATACTCAGCATTATGTAACTTCAATTTTCATTATAATTATTATTCATTTAACTATTTATAATTTTTACATCCTGATACAACTCTATAACGTTTACAATTTTCAATACACGTGGCCTGAAGATGACACTCATTGTTAGTCAAAAACGCCTTGGCAGAGATCAAGTTAAAAAGCATGTTCGAAAAGGGCTCTGGCGTAGTTCGATCACTGGAAACTCGTTCAACATGGCCGATTTCGAATCAGGGTCAGGTATTTCTGGTCTCTTTTCTCTGTCTACTGTTCCCCCATGACGAAATCCTGTATCTGCAGAAGCACGCAGTCAGAGCCGCGGCAATTCCATACTTTTCTTTGCTGAATGTTTACCCCTGTCGCGTAGTCCCTTTGCACCGATTTTGTGCCGTGGCTCGGCACGGGCACAGGAGCTGAGTCACGATCACACATGAGCAATCAAAGAAGGCGAAATGACGACATAAAATAGAAATGCAAAGATGCAGACAGAGGGTAAAGTGGAGGGAATACAGTCGAGTTGGTAGAGCTAAGATAGAATCCTTAAAATCTGTTTGCTGGTTGCATATAGAGGCCAAGTGGATATGGATTGTCTACGGCCAGACGCGGTTCTCAGTTCTGGTGAGTATACTACTTCGAAAATTGCGCCAAGTAAACATTATTAAAGTTAGTAAGAAGCATGTTGAGAAGAGTTGAGACATTTATAAACATCTTCTTAAGAAAACATATTCTTTTTAACAGCATGGGGTAAAATATAAACTACAATAGCCGAAGACTTCGATCGTTTTGACCTAAGTTGGTCGAGCAAATGTTAAGTCACAGCAGCATAGACGCTCGAGTTATTTTACTTTGACAGTAGTAAGTCATATCTGCAACATTTCTTTTACTTTTTTTCTTATTTATGTATGAAAGTCACATACACCTTGTAGTTATTAGCGACCACAATATCAATACATTTAATTACAATACATGCTATTAATTAAGTACAATAATCCATTATATAAGAATAAGTGAAGGAAAAATAAAATAAGATTTTGTAGAAATGTTACAGTGATTGTTATAAATGAGTCACATTCTATTGTTCATATTTACACTATTAAGGAAATTTAGTATATTTCTATAGACTTCTAGAGATTTCTTTATTGTCAAGCACAACACAAGATTCATTTGGAAAATGAAAGGTGTTTCTGTTATGAAGTAGGTTCCTACAGCTTAGTAGGTGACTCGCAGTGAAAATACAGTTACAGTGATTACACTTGTTTTGTTCCTCTCTGCAGCATTTTTATTTAGGAGTATTTGAACAAAAGTTAAAGCTAGTGTCAGCTTAACACGACCCAAGCTTTTTTACCTCCCCGAGTAAAGCAGCATTAACGTAATTTCTTTTTCCGCGAGGTTTATAAAACAGAATTATGACAAAATCCTAAGACATACGTTCGTCCAAAATCCGAAGGCAGTTATTACAGGTATCATGAAACTGATATCAAATATTCAGAACACTTCTATCTGAAAGGGTTCATTTAACGCTCGATTCATCAGCATCTACCCCAGATAATTCTATGAAGCTGTCACTCAGGGCACTAGACCTATCAAGCATAATGTTCACGTAGCGTTTGTTAGCAACTGCCGCGTGCCTGTCATGTAATTAATCCTCCATCTCGCAGTAGAGCTCCATTCGTGCTTAAGAATCCACGACACGTGTCTGAGCAGCAACTCTAATTCCAACGGAATGCACCTCTAATTGAGTCAGTCGCCGTGTTTTAATCCTACCGATTAATTTGTTGCGCGAAACACATTGCGGTAAATACCGCGGTAGTGTTCAAAGAAGAAGCCGCTGTTACAAGGATGTAAATGTCATCGTCGCTGTCTCTATAATTCCGTGAAGAATCTTGGCCGAATGAAGAAACTCACGCCAATGACGTTCCACCTTTTTTTTTTGGCTTTGTTGCCGCCTAACTGGGAGGATACAATACTCAAATGCGATACCCAACCCCACTAATATGGAATGAAACTCTGCTGATGCGAGGGAAAATGTTGGCTCGCTTGACCGCTTATTTCAGGCATCACAGATGACAGTGACGCATGGTGGTTGATCTAATTAAGCTGAACAAGGAATCGATGAGGATGGTTGCCATTTGAAATTGTGTGCTCTGTTTCTGGCACGAGGGAAAATGAACCACTGGACAATTCGAAGACACTTTTATCGAGGCCTGCTCTACTTAGATTATTATTGTCTGAAGTAGAAAGCTTAAGCAGAGAGCTATCTGAAATGATAATTTTTTATTTCGATGAAACTTGGAGAATTTGAATTTATCAAATTTTATAAAAATCGGAAATTACCACTTCGAGTTCTCCTATAGGCTAAACTTGAAAAAAGAAGTACAGAAGTTATTGATTTCCCTAACGATCATCCCTCAGGTTAGAATAAACAGACAGAAAACTCTATATAAATAGACAAATAGTTAACTGTAGAGCTAGAAGTTTATTAAGCTCGAAGTATTATAAGATTACTAGTTCAAAGGCTTGGATAAGCCTCGAGAATTCTAATCCCAAAGTTCAAAAGTGGGAATATTGAATACAGAGACAGCTCACTGCAGGCTCAAGTTACTGAGGATCAGCTAATTCACAGTTCCAAAGTTTCCCATAAATTTCACTCGAAAATTCAAGTAACCTCGTTCAAGGGTTGAGCTTAATCGAAAACCGTAAGAATAGAAAGAAACTCAGAAAACACGCAAGCTCTCTGCTTCCTTATCAAGCGAAGTATTGTGTTACCCTAAGGACAGCAACTCCACGATCAAAACTGGAAGATGCGTCCTTTTGCTTCGCGAGTCTACTGTTACCACACGGGAATCGCAGAATGGAAAAGACAGTGGCTGCGTAGCAAAGGAACATTGAAAGGCCTTAGAAGTGGACCTCCTCGCGATGTGCGACCTCCTTGTTTCTTAGAACGATGCTAGACAACTACTCGTTAAACCCCAGAGACTGGAAAAACGTAACAAAGGGATGGTGGGCAAGAAGGGTAGCGGAAGAGTCTCTGGTGTGTAATTACTGGCTGAATTCTTATTATACCAGGAGCGCCAGCACCCCCTACAGGCCTGTCACCGCATTTATCTTCCTTTCGCCTCTGTCTCCTTTCCTTTATGTCCTTTACGATTCGTTGCCTTCGAACCATCGCGGCTCCATGCAACCGCAGGTGTGAGCATGAATATTGCCCATCCGCGACTGAGAAAACCTAGAGTTTTCCACTGCGCTTATTTTCACGGGGAAGAATCGGGAGAAACGCGACAGGAAGGTCGAGAGAACGGTGCTCGACTCGCGCGAAATAATCAAGATTTCCCGTGACAGATAACGCGAACCATAGATGCTCGGGTTCGACGATGGATTCAACGTGTTCGTTATCGAATGGCTCTTGACTATTCCCTTAGCTACGCTTCGCGGGAGTTAATATTTTCCATGGAACTGTGAAAATACGAGCAGGGAACAGTCAAGGTATTCGACTACACGAATGTAATAAATTTGTTTAACTGTTGTAATTAATGGGGCTGTGAAATATAATGTTACCAATTGAAAATATATCATGCATTTCTTGACTTCAAATATTTGGCCATTATGTGATAAGCCATTGAATTTAATTGATGTTTATTCGGGTATAAATTTAACATTGTACGGATGTTAAATACAACAGGGATGTACGACGAGACTATTTTAATATTTATAGGTCGTGTATGAGTTTCAATTATGTCGTGTGAAAAGACAGATTGAATACTTTTGTTACAATATACGCAGATATGAAAGTGTTGATTGGAAAACGAACTTTTATGCGCTTGTAGAATGCAAGTGTTTTAATTAAATTTAGGTATTTCAAATAAAAGAAGAAACAGTAGAGGTTTGTAGGTGCAACGAATCGACCTGAAACTGAATTCTAAAAGTAATCAGGTTCTAAGGCATCATTTGGTGAACTAATTTGCTCTGGAAGGAACTAGACTTCTAATGTGGAATTTCTGAATTAGAATTGCAGGCGTTCAGACTTTAATCAGCATAGAGGAACAATCGAAGTTTCATCAGTGCTGAGTTCATTAACATTGATCGATCAGGTATCAGCTCATCCCGTTTCGAGCAGACTGAATATTGTTGTCGGTTCAATGAAGCAGTAACGCTTTTGATTAACAATTAAAAGTTTAATAAAACTAAATTGTTCAGGGTTAAATCATTAAATGTAAAGGTATAAAGTTTCCAAATTATGGAACGATATTAAAAATAGCTCGAGTGACAGATTAAAAAGTTTGAGATAGTTCATCCTGTGCTTGAAAATCTAGTCTAAGGGAATTTACATAAGCTCCTTCCATGAGATGCTGGAGGGAAGAGTTTATCGAACCCGATTTGTGATTCACATTGTGGTGTTATCTGCTAATCCTTTGAATCTCTGTATTTAATAATGCATTCAGTTGAGCAGTATATTAACAGCGAATACATAGATTATATTTTGAAAAGTACGTCGAATATCTTTTTAATTCATGGAAAATAATTCAGACCTTATCCTTTTTTTCCCGATTACATTGGAAAAATTCGAGAGTACTTACAATTAGTTATAAGTTATTAGAAAATTGCGACACTTCTACCTATATCTATTGCAATAGACATTCGAAAAGGCATTACAACGAAAAGTTTCTGGCATACAATTGGTGTCACGAATTCTTATTATTCAACGCGAGCATTCCCTGCAGGCTTTGTCAGAACTTCTTTCATTTTCTAAAACGAAAGATAGGAGCACGCTAAAGTTTAATTACGCCAACAGAATCTCAATAATTTTGTAAGTCACATTTTAATATACGTAATATTCCTCAACTCTGAACTTCAAAATTCCAAAGTTGAAGTAGCAAATTTAAAAATGATAACTAAAATCGAAAACTAAAGATTAGGTATCTTCAAAAGTGAAAACCATCATCAATTCAGTATTACTAAAATAAACTCATTTTATATTAGCATTAAAATAGGATGCTGTAACCATGAGTTTCAGTAAAAAATGAATTCTCAAATTTTCAAATCACCAAGTCTTCGAAATTTTCTAATTTTCAGACCATTTAATCCTCACTTGCGATTAGATGTGCTGCACAACTATCACATTCAGAAAATCGATAAGGACATTTTTCTTCCTTGAAAGACACTGTTAAAAGCTTCGCATCAATTCCTCATTTTCAAGCGCGACCAAAAATGGCCATTCTTTAACACTTGAACGTCTTCCTGTGTACCACGAACTCGCGGTATGCAAATACACACATGGACGACGTTCGAAAGCCTTTTTCGTTTTCTGCTTTTACCATCCGCCAAAGCCTTCCGGATGGGTTGAAACACAGAAATGGCGTAATAACGGCAGAATGTTTGAAGACCCAACCGTACTGGCTCCAGAATCCAGTGATATCCATTGGTCAAAATTTAATTTCACGATTGCACAGACGAAACGCAGGCGGTGTTACATGGCTGGCGCGGCACGCCACGTCGTATTTCATGCTGTATGAAATTTCTATCGCCCGCATTTAAATATCCAGGAAACGCGCCCACGTTTGTGCACTTTGCATCACCGCATGCTCGTACAGTTGCATGTTGTGGTACTTTGTACATTGACGCCTATTTTTACGTTCCCTGAATGCTAAATATTGCCTAATAAAGCATGTTTAGAACGTAACTGTTACGATGTACACACAATGGCGAAATTTGGCACACATTTTCGACTACTAGGAACCTACAATAGGTACATAATAATTCTGGACATGGGTTTTCATGTGAACATAATACTTGATACTGGTAGAAATATTGTAGAGTGGCCACACATGTTCAACACCTGCTCTTTTATCGGCAATCGTCCATTTTAAAGGAGTGAAGGCAACCCCTAAAGTTAGATGAAAATACATTTTCATATTGCATCATTTAAAATATTTTACCAAAAATATTCTATCATTGATACGACCACTTAACATATACGATTTTTATCTTTGAAAAACTTCCTTAATTTATAATAATTATTTAAATATTCTGTGTCTTTTGTATAGAACGATTTTTTTTAGTCTTTTTAGATTATCAGATATTCCTTGTGTACTCTATAGAAAAGTTGTAATGCCATGACTAAATAGAACATTGTAACTGTAATCGTACTGCTCCTAAATTTACAACATAATTATAAAGTAATTCAGTATCAAAAAATAAAGGGTGAACGTTATTTCGCGTGAAACAACAGTTTTCCACTTTTGTTAAGCCGCTAGTTGAATGGAAAACGACCATGTGACGTATTCAACGATCATTCATAATTGCTCATATTTAAATCACTCCACTGGCCGAAAATCGATATCTGATGACTGCGATATTATTTAGGCAAAGTAATCTTCCATGAAAAAGAGAACATCGATTAACAGCCATGCTCTAGTCGTGAAGTATTGAGCGTATTTGCCTGGGAATGAACCCTTGCATACGTGACATCGTTGATCGGCTGTTTGCAAACGATTATCAATGTATCCGTGGTGAATTCACGTGAAATTAAGAATTTACCACAGACAATCGAGTTTCTCCGAAATTGCAAGTCGGTTCCTGATTGCAACCTGTGCTTTCATTCGCCATAAATGGCGGAAAAGGGCGATTCTATCGCACAGTATTCTACCTATTATTAAAATATACACTTTTTACCTATTTTCATTATAGAAAGAATAGTACATATATATTATATATTTTCACTTATTGATTGCTTCCCTGCTTAAGTACTTGAAACCACATTCAGAGGGTTTTGTTTAAATTTGTGACCAACGAAATGTAACATTTCGAAGTGATAAAAATAGTTGAAATAATTGAAAGTTATAATTAGATTGACCTTGTGTTGATTTGGCAGAAATTCACAGAATATTTAAATGTTTTATTCTACAAGAGCCACTAACGAGTCACATGCTCCCATTTAAGATGCAAATGCAGCATAACATTTTATCAGGCATGGGAACCACGAGATGTACATTTTATTCTTAATTTTTCTCATTCTCTCACCTCTGTTCTTTTCCCGCGTTCATTTTCAAAATCTACTTTTTTTACCACGCGCGTTACAAAAATGAATTCTAATGAAATTTCTGCTAGAATGTAAAATGATGTGACTAATATGTTTTAGACAAGGAAGTTACTGAGGTCTACTTATTTTTGTTAAGTGTATATCAATTATTAATATAAAATGAAGCTATTAATATACGAATAATGAGGTATTATACATATAAGTTTGCTATAATAAGTAGTAAATTTACAATAGTATGGTTTGTGGAATTAAGATAAAATGACGGGCTTAAAAGTTGTGCAAAATAAACAAGTAGAGCTTGTTCTACTTATTTCCACCTAGGTTTAATCGAAAATTACACAGAGTCAACAGATTTATAGCACCTAGGGGTTATCTTGGAGATAATTAATGACCAGTAAGGATTAAATGTCTCAAAGGCATGTAATAATTAATTAATTGCTATGTATACATGATCGTTCACGCGGTCAGCTATAATTTGAGCAGTCAGGGACAATTTGCCATTAATGACACTGATGTAGATAAGAAAATAAGATTTTTACTTGTAATTCTAATTCGATGCCCAAGGGCTGTATTACTACTACCATGATCCTTGACCATTACCTCTGTGATATTTAATCTTCTAGATCATGCAAGTATAAATTTAAGAGAATACTTTTTAACTTCCACATTTCATGAACTTCTGCCTTTCAGTATCCTTAAATAACGAAATGTCTAAACAAAATTATAAGGAATAGGAAAATAAAATTGAACCAATGAAAAATTATATAGCTGGACCCTACTGAAATTTCTTTTCAGCTTCATTCTGCCATGGCTTAGAAGAAAGAAAGATACACAGGGAGCATTTGCAATTTCTTCTGAAGAAAATTTGTGCATGATCAATATAGTGGTTAGTGAACAATTTCAGCCTTGTTTCAGTAGATACAAATAAAAACAAGGCAACTCTGTCAAAAAGCTATCAAATCAAATTGACAGGACTGTATACGTGTATCAATACTAAGCAAAAGTAATTTTAATAAAATTGATAAGACTGATCTTGCCCAAATAATCGTCAAAAAAATAAGTCGAAGCAAAGAAATATTCCCTCTACATCTCTCTGTCCTCTAATGCCTCGAGCCATGCAATTTCCCAATCGGTTGCGTACACCAGCAACTGTTTGGCATGGCGATGCGCATTTTCGAGACTTATTAAGACGAAAGCGCGTTCGTGACGGTGTGTTAATGACACAGTCAAGATCTCGTAGCTTGAACACGCACAGATGATAGGGTCTTCCTCAAAGGGACCGTACGCTCCCTCGGCTAAGCCCCCGAGTGAGTTTGGCCGCGGCGAGTATCGCGAGAAGCTCATCGAGCGTGAAAAAATTATTTTCTCGGATTACGCCGAATGAATCCCTCCATTTGCGAGCATTTCCTTTTCGACTCGCTCCCCCGCGATTCCTCCGTGCCTATTCCCGAAATTGGATCCTGAAATCTGTGCTTTAAGGAAGTCCTGTAGAGAAAATTGCATCGATTCAGGTAGAAATCTCTCTTTGCGTTCCTTGCGGCGTTATCAAGTGAAATGGAAGTCTTTAGATTCACTGAAGACGCTTTATTATAATAAGTAGGAATTTGAAGATGAAGTACGCTATTAATATTAGGCGGACAAGAGAATCTTCGAATACTTTGCTGCACGATGAAAATGCTTCTGCTAAGATGTTGCAGAAAGTGTCCTTGTTCGGAAAATTGATCCATAAATTCTGAAGTTCTTCACGTGCCGTAGTCTTACGCTGCTTCGGTTGAAGTTGAGGGTGAGTTTCTGAAGGGAAGCTGACTAGGAAACAATCCAAGTGAAAATTGGATCTTTTTCAGTTATAGCAAATCCTCCAAGAAAATATACCTATGTTGGACCAACGAGACGAATCAGCAGATGTAAATAAATGCATGGATTTGACGTCGATTACGTGAATACCACGTGGAAACTTTGTTCTTCTTTGCTGACTCGTCTCGTTGACCTGAGTTATATAATCCACGTTTATGTCGATCCAACATAAACCCAGACACGTGATCTTGACGTTAAGTATTGTAAGTGGTTACCTATTCGTGAAAAATCGAGATGTTTGGAATTATCTAGTACCTAATTAATGAAAGTTAAAACTAATGGAATGTATTTGAAAAGTAGCTGATAATAGGGATAACTGTGACGACAAAACGATTACGATTTTTCAAATTTTAGAAATCATTGAAGTTGGAAACTTCTATGGAAAGTTCAATTTTTAATGGGTCAAAGTTACCTGTATATCATCAAGTATTACGAGAAAAGTTGAAAAGTACTTTAGAACTTTTGCAGGGTTGGTTGGAGTGGACCAGCAATGTAGAAAAATTGCTAGTTTCAACAATTTTCAATCTGGTGCAATCTTATTTTAACAACGATTCGGCTATACTTTAAGACGAAGTTCAACAAGTTTGCAATCGTAACTTCAGCAATCTCAATAATTCAATCATAAACATAGCCTAGAAGTTTAAACTTCAACTTTAATACCGGAAGAGAATATAATACCCTAAATTCTGTGCTCCTTAAAAATGATATTAAATCAAGTACTGCGATTCTAGTTTTAATTATTCATTAAGTTAAGTATAATACTTTAGAGGAACACGTCTATCAAAATTGTCTCAGAAAATCAAAACTCATTGAAAGTTATCAGCATGTTTTTTTGCAATCGAGAACGATCAAATCACTCCCTCCTTCTCACCGAATCTCTTAATTACATTTATGAAAGGAAAGAAAGTCAATTCAGGATTGCATCGAAAGCGCATTAAAAAGAATTATACGTTCGCCTGTCTGGAAACCTCTGAACCTCTTATCCTTCCCACTGAAGGAGGAATTATCGAATGCGAAAAACGGTCGAACAAAATTAGCGAACTTTCTACTCGTATTACTCACGACGTAGAACACTTTCATTGCTGCACTCGTTTTCCAGATGGTTATACGATTACCCAGTGGCCTCAAAGAGAATATTTCTTTACTACAATTAGTAAACTTCTTTGTGGCAATTATTTTTAACAAAAACCTGTTTTTAACTGCTAATAATTATAACTCTAAATAGCCAAAGTCAGATTTCTGAACTCTCTAAATTTCCCTAAGTCAGATTCTTGAACAAAAGCCCAATACTGGAGGACTAAGAGGACAAATTTTAAAATATGTGTATCACGCCGTGACAAAAGGTTTTAATGATCTGAAATATAAAAAACTGACTCTATAAAATGATTTATATTGAATAATTTCAGTAATTTAGCAGTTAAGAAGAGAAGAAGTCCTGAAATATTCCAAAACTTATCAATCATCTGAAAATTCCCTTGTTCGAGCACCATTACTTCCCCATTAGTAATCCCCATAAGGAATAAAATACTTCCCCCACGAGAGACTCTGCCTTTGTGTAGAGGTTTTGTGTACCTGTATATTCCATTGTGGAATACACAGTGGAATCCCCTCTGTAGGGTGAGAGGACATCACTCCTAATTCATCCAGGATGCGTTTGAGTATCCCGTTAGGGCATCACCTAGCGACGTCGCTTATTGGTCCTCGTAGCTGTTCGATCAGACACGTCGTAAATAAATTTCAAATTCCATCGACACAATAGAGTTAATACCGAGATTTCCTCGTTGCTGAGAGCCCTAATTTTCGCCAATTAGTTTGTTGCGTGGTCAACATGTAGGTTGTGGTTTAGGGGAGTCCTGGCCACAGCTACTCACTGTAAAACATCATGCCTATAATGCCTGAAAGAGCTGGAAGAAGATTAAACCTACTTGTGGGTAAACATCGTATTTGTCGATAGTTTGGATGAAGAACATAATCGAAAAAGTGAGTTAAAGAACAGTACAAGTCCAAAATTAGCCACTTTCAAATAATCTTAAAGCTGTATATGGACTTCAGAGCTAAAGTGTATTAAGTGATACAGAAAACAAGTAGAATAACTTGGAACAAAATCGGCTATATCGCATCTCAACTTCTCTCGGAGTTTTCCCAGCACTATATTCACGTTTGCTCGCAAGATCGTTCAATCTTTAAAGAGACTCAATTAGTTAAAACGTGTTTCATTTCAATTGTAGTAGGAAGTTGCACTATGCTGGGACGCTTCGTGGAGTTTACTGAAACAGGGATTTTTTGTCCGCCTGAAAAGCTTCCGCGTAGCTTCCGTCAGTTTGGAAGCATGCAAATTTTGGAACAGAAATTTTCGATTTTAGAGAGGGATGCTGTGGTCGTGGCAAGCGGAAACGGAAAAGTAGAACGAGTAGATACATAGCGTGGTTTAGGAAAAATTGGTGCTTATTTATTTACGATAATATCCCTTTAAAGAGCTAATAATAACAACAGTATACTTATAAAAATGTGTCGAAACAGAGTATAATGTAATTGAAGATTAAATAAAATATCAAAGCAAAAAGTATCATTTGACATATACAAGTCTTCCAAACTTTGGGTAACCTTTCCTATGGAACACCCTTCGTTTAGTCTATTTTACGACAGCTGTAACAGTATACTGCCTAATTGTGAAGCAAGGTAGTACAATAACTACAGAAAAATGTAAGATTGAGTTTTTCGCATTTTTGGATAAATTTCAACATTTTATGTCTTGCTTCGTGGCGCAAAATAGAGCAGTAAAATATGTTTAGTAGATACTCCTTTTCCCCATAAGTGAACAGTATAAGGGACAAAAGTTTCCTAAAAGAATTTTCCTCCCACACAGAATTGGATTACCACCACCAACTTTTACCCCCAATTTGTAGGTATTGTCTACGCGGGAGCAATTCCTCCTACAGTTATTCAGAGTTTGGACATTGTCACCGAGCAACGCTGATCCCTGGTCTGTTGTAAGTTGCGTTCCATGTGCAGTTTTCGAGGAATCCCCAGCTCGAAGGTCTACGCCAATAAACTACGTTAAAAGCCCCTGCGATTCCTCAATACCGCTGTTCGTAACGGAACACTTCCATTAGGAACTATTAAATGGGACCGCGAACAAATTTAATCGGATTCTCTTAGAGTTAATGTTATCACGTTTCGCTGCAGCGGACTGATAGCTCGGATGGATGGACGTTCATTTGTTGCTTTTCACGCGAGTGAAATTCGCCGCAGACGATTCGACGTGTGTACAATGCCATTTGGATAGCAAGCTTGTGTGCGTATGCACAGGAATGTACTAGCTGTCTACTAATTACGTACGATGGGACAGTGCGTTGGTCCAGATCCTCTGATTGGATATACTTGAATCTGTTCACATTGTACATAAGCGCACAATAATGTATGTACGAAGCTACTAGTGTGTGCAGTGTGTTCGACAATGGGTGGTAGAAAGTTTAAAGAATGATTCTACATCTTGAAATAAAATGAAAGTCAAGAGTGATGGAATTTCGTATAGGGCTTCGTTCCAAAGATAATATTTATTGCAATGATACCTAGAATTTCGGGGAAATGTGTCTAACTTGGGACTTATTCTATTGGCGGTGTGCATTAGAGAGATTAGACAGAGTGAAGACAGTAGGATGTCTTAAGTGAAACGTAGCAAAAGTAGTAAAATAAGTCTCAAGTCAGACACAGCGATATCAACAGAATACGGTCAGACAGTAGAATCAGTAGTAGAAACTGACTCTACAGTCAGTAGAATCGGTCCTGAGTCAGACACATTTCAGGCGAATTTTAGATGTTTTCTCCACTATTGATAACTCTAAAACGAATTCTTAAATGCATTTTCACCATTCTTAATTTTCGTTTTATTCTAACATATAGAATCCGCTCTTAAAATTTCTGACACCTGTTGTCGAACACCCTGCATGTTTCCTATATTGAGTGTTCCACCAAAACAGGGGAACCACATTATTTCCTTTACTTTGAATTATGAAGAAATAGGAATTCTGAATTTCCTTAATTATGCCTGCATACTACTATTTAAAAAGTATTATAACATTTTCTCTGTCTGTAACTCTGTAACTCCATAAAAATATAATTAATCATAGTTGAATATGATTCTCTCGATATTTTTCTATTTATTTATTTATTTACGGCCAATAATATCACCACTGATGTTCACAAAGGTAAGAATGATTTATATACTAGAGAATAGTCTACTCAAAGCTAAAATGTTCATTAAATGTTTAAGCAATTAGAAGAATTTAGACGAAATACAAATTAGGCCAACATTCATGTAACACCCAGCACGATATTAGCTTCGGATACAGTAGCCAAAAGCATACGCGAACTCCTATTTTCTCATAAACTGCACCACTTTTATCCGTTTTCCACATACGTTCTATAAAACTACAGACACCCGTTAAAAACCTCCGTGCTATTAATTTTTTCATACTTCACAGTCTGTTTCCAGAGCTTTTACTGCACCGTTTAATATCATGCAGTCCGTGGAGTTCTCTGAATCCGAGTAGTGATTCTACACAAAAACTCGTTAAGTATTCTTTACTCTACGATATTGCAATTGCGTGGAATTTTTTGACAACGCAATTGCGTTAGAATACACCAATCCACTGTGCGCAACTAGACGGATATTAAAATTCGTTTCGTTCAGTTCCGTTGATTGTTCGGTCGAGTTTCGCGCAACGAGTGCTTTACGCTGGATTTCGAGTTCGCCTGGATCCGTCCAATTTTCATCCCCCGTCGTCGTCTTAAGTTCGAGAAAGTTTGGCGAATGTAGGGTATCATTTGGCTGCACTTCCTACCCAGGTACGATCGAAACAAAGCCCCCTGCTTCTATATGCATACACGAATATACTACCTGCTTTCTAATTACTGTCGTTGGAGAACTGGCTTGGTCCAGATTCGGGTACAAGATATGCCTCGTATGAAACCATACGTCAAACCAGCCGATTGTAATGCTCTGACGCTGTAACGCACGCATATCTGAACGCATACATGCAAATCCTGGCGTATATGGTACGTATGCGAATATAAAGTGTGCAATTGTCGCTAGCTGTTGAAGCATCGAAATTGTCTTAACTTTCGTGGAAACGATTATATTTCGAATGATTTTGTCTTTAAGTTTTAGTTTGTATGTATGTGATAGTTGAGGATTTATTGCAGAAACGGAATTTTTTATGAGGATGACATTTGATTATTAAGTAGTATTGCTGATTCATTAAGGAGTATACATTCTTCTGTTTATGTATGTAGGATGTGACAAATATAGTATCTAAAAATAAGGGTAGTAAGCATGTAATATAAGTTTCGTGTAATCAGAAAATCAGAATTTAGTGGGAGGTACGAAGAGATTAAAATTTGATCAGAATGGTCGAAAATTGAGATTCTGTAAAGCAAACATCTCATGCATTCAATTGGTTATCAGTCGAAGCAAATCATCCTGTATTACACGAGCAGAATGGTATATGCAATTGACAAACATCCGGATTTGGCATTTCCATTTCTCCCATTGTCAAGTCGCATAAGTGATTCAAATCTGCGCAGAACACGCTGCCAAGCTTGATTCAAATTTCATTGGATCAGTCTTACGATCCATATATTTAAGACTGCCAGTTGCCAGCGTCTAACATTTGCAAAGACTTTTAAGGAGCCTGTCAACTGCATTCTAAATTCAATTTTCTTTTCGTTCGCATTCGAAATGTTCACATACCTTTCAACGAAAGAGCTTATTATTTGGTAATAATATGAAAACATTAATTAAATCGTATTTCAAGGCTGTTTAACTCTTGTGCTCTGTTCAGGTCAATTTAACACGAAACTCGATTTTAATCTATAATGCTCATGTGGAAAGAAATTAATTCACATCAGTTCACAATTTTTTGATACAAGCTACGCCTTCGAATAAGTACATATACACCTGCATATAAAAATACGAGATAAATAAACTAAGATGAATAAGTAAGAGAGATACTAGCAATCATTATTGCCCTTTAAATTATCTTCCTGTATCTTTTATATATGATGATTCCCCTAACAATATTTTTTACTATTGAATACTGATAAGAAAATTTGATTTATTAATATCTCTTAAAACAAATGAGATGCAAAACTATTTCATTCTGCTCTTACTTGTAGCCATTGTAAGCATCGTTTAAAACTCTTTCAAAAAATGTAGGTTATCTTGGAAAGTGAATTAATAAAACTATTTCGGAACTGCTTCAAGTTTAGCAGAGAAGAATCCATAATAGACAGTAGTTAGTCGTTGTAACAGGATTAAAACGTCGAAAGACAAGTAAGACTCGGTGCAATCCGAAGTGCATTTCAATTGAAGCAAATAAAGTCCATTCGAAAGAGTAATAATTGGGGACTATTAAAACAGCGATTTTCTTAAGTAAGCAGTAATTACCTCGCTTAAGTATTTAGCCGAGATTATTTCGTTTTCCCTTTACTTTGCATTTCGCTCCTAATTAATTACAATTGAAATCTCAATCGTTCTATCCAGGATTTACATGACACTAAGAAGAGAAAATTTTTCAAATTTCAGTTCTGAACATTCCGTTCAGTCCCTTAAAAAAGTGTTTGCGTGGCAAGGAAAGAAGTCTAAGTTAAGTTTTCAAGAAGCAGCATAGAATCATGTTTGAAAATGTACGAACTTGAAGGTAATGATCCTCCTAACTCACACCTGGTTCACTCGTGTGAAGAATCGCTAAGTTCCTCGTGATTTCTAAGTGGGTAGAGAAAAAACTTGGGAAGAGTCCAGGCATTCAAATGCGAAACCGAGGACTCCAAAATAGTGAACTACTTTACATCATAATACTATTAAAAGTCATAGAATGACAGATAAAAATTCTTGCTAAACTCTTGCGAATAATTTCTAGTATTATAAGTAGTTCAACTGCTTCACTGCTGTGCAGGATGTCCCACCTAACTTAAGCATCTTAAGTTCCTCGCTTATTCTTCACATAAGAGTATGTCCATGGAAAACATTATTCAGTTCGCGAAGACAAATCCTATGATAGGTAAGAAATTTTTAATATTATGACCTTCACGTGAATTTAAGTATAAACAAATTCACAAAACTGAAATGTGAATGATTTACTGATAAATAGGAGAAGATGTGACTACAATAACAACGTAATTCCTTAAGGATCAAATATTACTACCATTTATAATTCTTTTTACAATTGCAATACTTCTTTCCAGCTGTCACAATATGACATTTTTGCACAGCACTGTGCAAAAAAGGTGCGAATCCTTCTCTTCCCTGGGAAGTTGTCCAGACGACATGTAACCATTCCTCACCACGAATAATGGATAAACGCAGGCGTACTATGGAAACCAGGTTAATGGTAGACGATTTAGTCATTCAGCGTCAATGTTCTGAACGATGTTATCTTTGTCAAGAACAACAACTTAATGTTTGATCAAATCTGTGCAGGCCATTATATTTTACGGAATAACGCGATAGTATAATTTCTGAAAGCATTGTAAATATGTATAAATACACACGAGTTTATACACATTTTTAAATTGTTTAATTTTCGACACGCTAGGTTTATTACCAGCACCCTTATTACGAAAGCATTCAGTTTCAACAAATTTCTTTCGTCTCCGTAAATATCACACCCGAGGTTCTAACATTGTTGCTGGAAGATAAACAGTTCAGAATTATTCTAGCAAAATGAACGTTCCTCAGCTGAGAGCTTGCTTATCTGATAGCAGCTTTACTGTCGCTGATATTACGTTTTACAACAGCGAACAGAATCGCTAAACGTGGAGTTAAATAACTCTGACGATGAAGCAGTCAACAAGAACTGTATTTCGGAACTCTGAGTCTGTAATTTAAATCGTGACTCTGGAGACAGGAAAAAGAGCAACTCTCAGCGTTGCATTCTCCAGCTTTGATGCAACGTAAAGGTAACGTCTTCCGCTGAAATCGAAATTATTTCCTCGCAAAATAGTTTTGTCGGGAATGGTAGGAACCGTGTTTCAAATGTTTCTGTTTCAGAATAAAAATTAAAATGGCAAGCACTTTTTCATAAGAACTGAAATACCCAGCGGAGAATGTAAATGTAAATATTTTACAATTTTGCTAGACTCGTTACCTAGATATATTTTCTTCAATCTTTTAAGTGCATTGTTAAATGGCACAAGCATTACATTGTTAAAAGCATACGACCTGGATAAATGTGAGCGTACAGGATGTTCAACGAGGAATAAGAAATTATATGGGGCGACTTTACATGACTAAAATAACACGAAAATGAAAAATGGGGAATTTGTTTTTATGGGTGCCTTATAATTCACAATATCGTATCATAGAAATAAAGACCTGGAGAGGGTTGTAAATTTTATGATGTTTCGTGGTAGAGAAATATTGCGCGACACTTGTGTTCTAAAATATGTCAATAAGCTACTCTTTTGAATAGATTATATAAACCATATCTATTCAATTCCACGTAAGTTCATGTGGCACGAATATGTCCATCCATGAGCTTAAAAGATTAACATTACTAACAGCCCTGTCGATTTTGACACGTACTATTTGCAAATTGACACTTGTATCAAGCAAAACAAGCACGATTGATCGAAAACGCCGAAGCCTTTCCTCCTATTTCTATCATCCACTGACAAATACATGTTTTCCAGAAACAGTGGACTCATTTTCGAAAACCCTCACGTTCTATACACCGAAATTAACAACGTTCTTCTTGATTAACTTTCAATGGAGAAAAATATATATATATATATTTTTTTTTCTATCGAAACCCCAAAATCTGTATTGCTGTATTTTCTTTTCCAATTTTATCCTTTCATTTATAGAGAATTAAGCAAGCCAACAGCGATGCACGAAAACCGCAATCCAATCGACTGCGACCGACCCTCTTTCATTGATTAGAACGACCCAGTCTCTGCCGTCAGAAGAAAAACTCGACCAATTTTCTGTAACGCTAACTACGATTCCATCACAAAACGTGGAAACGTTGTTTGTCGTTTTTTCAATTTTGCGCCAGAAGACATCCAGCAGTGGAATCGATTTCTGACGCAATTATTGCTTTCAAAATGGTGTGTGTACCTTTGCTACCACCCGGAACGTTTTTCAATTTTATCTCGGAATTATTCAAGTTCGTCTGTTCTCATCCATAGTCATCGTCTCGAGTTTGTTTTTTTCGACAAAAACTGATTCATTTTAGCATTATCCACGGTATTTTCGATTGTCCAAGAATTTTATGTAAATGAATTTCAATGGGATTTATATAAATTTCGCCTTCGATATACGTACATATATCAGTGACTATATGGTGAAAGGACGTTTGGCATATTTTTAAAAAGACTGAGTTTATATCTTAATTAAAATCTACAAGATACAGTTCGTAATTTCAGCAAAAGAGGACTGGAAGCAGAACGTCTCACTTAAGGAAAATAATTAAGAAAACAATTATGCTGTTTTTCCCTAGAACCGAAGATATATCTTTTAGAATATTTCCTATGAGAAAATTAATAAAACATTGTATTGCTTATATCCTATTCCTATATAACAATTTTATTTTCGAATTTTGCAAATACTCGGTATATTTTGAACCTGACAAACTCTGTGTCGATATGAATGCTCCAAACTGGATACTGTAGAGTGGTAAGGTTAAGTTAAATTTCGTACCTCGTTCAATTATCTCACAAGTATAGCATAAACGTATACACCTCGTGATACAGATTCACCATGTTTCCATATATTCGAGTATAAATTTCTGAGCGAACAGCTTGCAGCTATTCTCACGGTTTGGGAATATTACTTACGATAAGCGTAATTATGTCCTGTTGCGGGTCACGTCTTCAATATATGTGGAATTCGCTATTTCGATAAGAACCGTACAGTTTCCAGCCATAAGGCAATAAAGAGACGCGCAGCTCTTGCTTCACGTTCGGTTATTAATGTGGAAAAACAGAAGCCAGTCGAGGACAAGGAAAGAAAGAAGGAAACCGAACGTCACGTATTTCATAAGTAGGTGGAACAGAAAACAGTGTACGAGGGAACGTAACAACACGGCGTGGCAAACTATTTCGAGTCACGGGTGTGGATCGGAATACAGTGGGAGGAAAATATTACAGGCATAGAGACGAACGTACACGATGACAATGTTAACGTTGAAGTAGGTCAACAAGGCGTTATGTCGTCTATGTCTTCCGAAAATTCTGAAAAATTTCTACTTCTACAGAAATTGGATTCGCCCTCGGAGAGATTATTCCGCGGATTTACTCTTGCAGGAACAGTTTTTGGACGTGATCTGGAAAACACAATTTTCTCAAGAGCGAACTTATGGAAGAGAGACTATATGAAAGTTTACGAGTTGTTTTCTTCAAGATTATTAATGACGGCAGTGATCCTGAATCATAAAATGAAAATCCTGGTTTTAGGACTTAAGTTCCTAGAATTGTTGTGCAATAACCTTTTAGAGGTATTTTGAAGTTCAATAGAGTTTTAATAATGCAGTAGATTTTTAATTATCGGAATTAGCAATATGAACTAAAATTTTGAAGGTACATGACGAAAATATGAAGGATACTTTGAAGTATTGTAACCTTGCAAAAAGAATCATAGTGGGTTGCTTTATTCTTTCGATCAAAGGGGAAGGTTTGAGCATTATACTAAGATCTTGAAGTAAAAGAAAAGATAGAAAGAAAAGTTAAAAGAAAAATCATTTCAAATTCAAAATTTTCAATCTCGATCGAAAGAGTTGTAACACTTTAGGTGACTCACCTTCTACAGGGTGATCAGTTTAACTGGAAACCCTCAGAGTGTTAGCAGTATTTATTGTAAATACCGTTAGTACTGTAAGTACTGCCTACATTCATTTAAACTGATCACCCTGTATAACTATCTTCTGGAAAACTTCATAACTTTCGTTAAAAGCTTTATTCTTCGCAGTTTCATTTACGATTCGATTCAAGGAACCAAATTAGATATCTACTATACGTTAAACGTAGTAGTCTCTAATTATACACCACTGTGCATACGTATTTTTAATAAAATGCATTTTTTTAAATATACTAACTAATATCAGATGTTATTCTCATCGATATTTGTAAACCTCAAATAATTGTCTGATATGAGATTTGTAACCAAAACCATGTTATAGAATCTTAAGGTGAATAAGGTGAATGTGGCCAAATACTTCTGCACAAATCCTCGATGCGAATATGAGAGTCAGACTACCTTAATTCTAAGTACATAAAATTAGTATAAAAATCGTTTGACGGAAGTCAAGGATCGCGAATGAAATTCGAATTGGCAAGCTCGGAATGAGGTGAACGTAATTGACGGCTGAGAATTGGACACAGCGAAGAGGAATCGGATCGATGGCCAGGGAACGTGATCATCGGAGATAAGTGGAATCGAGACAGCCAGTAACGTTTCACGATCATACTACATACTAGCAACGCGATTCATCTCTCAGCTGCGTCATTTCGATGGTCGCAGTGATTGATAGCGTGTCTCTCGACTCTCGTCCCCCTGTGCAAGTTCGAATCGACGAGCTGAGACAAACGATCTCTCGTCGACTATCCCGAGATACGCACGCCAGAAGACTAATATTCAAATGAAAACGCGGTGGAACGTGGAAAACTCTTTTTCACGTCCCACTGATAAGACCGAACAGTGGAAATTTACTGGTCGAATAGTGGAGATTTACTTTAAATCGATCTGTTATTACCTATTTGCTGGAGGAAAGTGTAAATATTGCAAAGTGGATACTAAGATAAATGTCTCAGTAGCTGACTATGTCACGATACTTTAACACTAACACTAATTTTATTCAATTTTAGGCTTAGTTTCTAATGCATTAGGTATGCCTAATTAAAAGTGGAAACTAGAGTCATAAAAGAGCGTAATCAGTTATTGAGACCTCATAATTTAAATACTGGAACATGCAGTTTTAGGCTGTCCACTTACTGAGACATTTGACATCTTAAACGTTTAGGTACTGAAACATTTGCCTTAATTTCTATAGCAATTCTTAGGCATGAGCCAGGCCAAAGTAATTAACTTCTACTTTTGAATTTCTAAAAATTTTACTATTAAAAATTCAGATTTCAAAATATTTAAGTTCATGACATGTATTTCTAAACGATATTATTTTTGTAATAATACACAAGCCCTGATAGATAAAAGTTGATTTATAAAATTTTACTTTTCACTAAAAGTAAAAGTACATCTTTTAACAATTTTATTACACTGACCTATTTCTAAATTATATTACTATCGATGCAATTGCAAGTGAAACATGAGACCTACTCAAAAGGTAAAAAGTAATTAAACTAATTAGTAATAATAGACGCATCAGAGACAGGGGTCACTCAATGCATTTATCATTTGCAGAAATTATTCCTAATTATTTTTACATTTACATATTCGGAACGAAAGGACGAGGGAGGCGCATTTAAAACGTATACACTGCATTGTCTTATTCGCGCAACAACTACAAAATTTCAATGCAAAAACTGCGCTGTTACGAGATGGGGTGAATAATTTTACCATAGCCAGAAGATTCACGCGACACAATAATTATTCATCTGTACTGGAATAGGTCGAGCATACTCATACGCTAGCACAAAGTTCTGCAAGTACAAACTTGGCAGCTGTGATCTCGCGGAAAATATATGAAAGGGGATTTAGTTCCAACCACTCCATCACAATAGGAATGAAAGAAAACAAACTTTCTTTGAAACTTTAACGCAGAATAACATTGACATTTATTAAGTATACTAATTTAAATTCAAGTTGCATTAGTTGCACTACTGCGAAATCTCATTTGTACAATTTATCATGATTGCTTGCAGAAGTATGTGTTTCTGAAGAAAGGTAAAGCTTTTAACATTCGCAGATAGTTAGCATTTAATTACTTTGACTTTATTGTACTTATGAATTTAAAAATATATAAATCAAATGATTTTATTTTGAAGTAATTCGTATTTTTATAGAAAGTCATTTTCATTGGAAGTTCGAATGACACATTGGTACTTTATTTGAAGGTCAGTAAGTACCCACAAACTTGATTATAATTTTTAATAACTGTAAGAATTTTTAATGTCAAATCTAATCTCACAAGAACAATATTTTCGAATGTCAGGCAACCTTTATTTCTGTCACGTTCATACGAATATTTTCGTATAAGATTTACGTAGAAGATTGAAGATAAACTCTGTTCATCAAATGCAACAAGTGGTCACATATCACTTGCAACGAAACGTCGATAAAATCATGCTCAATATAGGATTTTACTGTGAATCATGAAGAATCCACACGTCATAAATTAGTAAATAAACTGTTTATTGAGGTATGATAAATCGTACATGAGAGATAAATTTCCCAATAGCATTTTCGATCGATTGTCTAAGAGCAGTAGTAATTTACTAAACAATTAAAATATGTTTTATTCTATCACTATATCTTTAACATTTTCAATACATCGTATTTTATGTAAATCAAAAATATAGATAAAATTATAAGACAGCTGTCTGTCTATTTGGTAATTTTTTAGCAAGAAATCACACTACTTTGTACAATATAATATTGTTTACAACATACTAATACTCAGGTTATATCAGAGGTATAAAAAATCTTAAAAGATGATCTACATCTCAAAATAAGATAAAATCAAGAATAATGAAATTCAGTTAATAGCTTGGTTTTCAAGATATTAATTATTGATGAACCCTTTGAAATGCGTCTGACGCATCTCGACTTACTCTACTGACGACGTGCATTAACCAGAATAAGCTCAGTGACTGGAATAATTCACCTACCGCGTGACGCCATATACCACTAATTCGTTTACAGACTGATTCCTAAAGAGAAGTCATTTTACTAAATTCAAAAAATAATTCTCCAACGCGCATTTAAAGAGCAGGTGTCAAAATGGTAAAAAATTCCTAAGAATAATGACGATTGCAAAGATACTTCGAAGTAAAACTGAATCTGAAGAGGATCGATTCGGCTAAACTTGGCTCGTGGAGTTCGCAAGAGTACACAAAACTTTTCACAGGAGAAGTTATCGAAGACGGCTTCAGCCATCGTTCGTATCTGAAAAGGACAACTTGCCCGTTGTAATTTACGATGCAACTACAATCAGTTCCCTCTACGCACACGTGCACACTCAGATAAAAGTTTTCCAAATGAACTACAAACGAGGTCGCTGCGAAAACGAATCTCCTCGTTCGGTATGCAAATTATTCTGAACGCCGCGCGAAAAAGGCGTTGTTTGCCGGGTAAAAAGCAACGATTTTCAACTGTCAATCGATAACCTGAGAAATTGAATTATCTTATCCGCGGTGTTCGCATCGATTCCCCTATTTTTGGCTGATCATGTACCACACGGCTCGAGTTAAATCAACGATACACAAACTGCAGCTGCATACATGCGCCGTGTAATGCATTAAGCTGATTGCACTGTGGATAGAGGCTAATATATTAATCGTGATCGCGTTTTATCGATATATTTCCTATCAAGTGCAAACACAGATGCATTTCTAATGTGATTTTTAAATTTACATTTGCTGTCGGTGAGAGAGATTAACCCTTTACTGATATGATGGAGTTACAGTATTCGTAAGAGAAAGTATAGTAAAATGAAACTAATCATTTAATTTTAATGTAAATGTGCATCCTATGTGCATACAAAAAGTTTAGAAATTTAGAGCATGCTAAGGTTTCAAAAGAAACACTGTTCTCCTTAAGTAAATATGTATTTTATTCATAATATTATTTTTTTATACTATATATTTTTATATCTATAGTTTTATAGAAACTGTAGTTCATTATAATTGAAAACGAAAGTGACAGCTGCATATCTATGACAAATTTTGTTTGTCTAAAAATTTCTCTAATTTTTGAGCGAGAGTGCCTGTACTTTTCTTACAGTAGTATAAGTTTAAGAATGATCTGTCATGAAAGATGTTACTCATAGTACAATTAATTATAAATAGTTTTATAACGTATACATAAAAAAAATCAATATTGCAAAAGACCGATATTAGCATGACATGACATGAATCAATGATTCATAATTAGGAAAAAGTAAAATAATTTATTTAATTTCAATAAAGTTCACAATTTTTATACGAACTAATATAACGAGGTCAGACTAATATTTAATCTCATTGTTAAACTTCTTAATTCGACTGAAATTAGAGCATACCCAAAATTACGAACAGAATTTAAAAAGCCCTGATCATCGTTCTTTCTTCGTTTACCCAATAGCCTGTTTCCTCCGTGGAAAACAATTGAATTACTTCCAATTGCAAACCTCTTCGGACGCTAAAGTTTTATTGTTCGACCGATGATCTTAAATCCTCGCGTTATCACCAGCCACGATTGCAAATTCAACGAAAGCCAAATCGCCGAAATTCCGTATCTTTCTGTATCCCCGAATATGGGCCACGTTTTTGTTATAAATTCCCGTTGCGGTTGCCATCCGATAAAAGTACCTACTGGTAACGAAGGAGTTGGCCGCATTTCCTGCAGGCAGACTGCAAAATCGTCGGCGAAATCGCACGAGCCACGCAGCAAGAATAATGAAAACTGACCTACGAAATTTGATACAGCAAGACAAACCCTCTGGAACTTCAGGTTCGCCTCCATCCCCTTTTGACCCAGGATTTCAAAGATCACCGGCTGGTACGTGTTACTCCTGGATCACGTGCCACCGTCTTCCACACAGAAGACACTTGGCCCGTGTGTCTGTCGATGTACGTGTGCCCCGCGCGCGCTTGTACATTCACGTATCTGCCTACACGAGGAAGCGAGAGACAGACGAACGATATACGGATTGAGGACCAACAGAGATCTACATTCTCGAGCCATAAATCGTCGCCAGCGACAGTCCCGATTCTTGATTTAATCTTTAAAGCTTCCGCCGCGATATATTATCCGTACGTCGCGTATTTGCATATTTTCGACGGCAACCAGGGCGACGGGAACCAGTCGAATTCCAGTCAGATTCACGATTCGGCTGAACCTTTCGGACGCGTTATTTGAATTCTGCTGATTTACCGCACCGTTTTGGGGTGTGCAAATGCTTGTATCTTCCGGTTCCCTTGTTGGCTTCGTTTCACGAGAAGCAGGGCCCACGCTACTTTTAACCGTGTACCGATTTATGCAAAATGGTTGATTCAGAAAATGGAACACAGAGTTTGGAAAATGGTACGCGTGTTGCAGTGGCGTAGCTACAGGGGGCGGTTGTGCGCAGCGTTCAAGGGCCCAAGGCCAGCAGGGGACTCACTGGTCCATGCATCCTATGTTTATAAACTGCATATTATAGAGGGTGGAGTATTTAAATGGGAATACCTGAAAAACTCTTCAGATAAAAATTGCATTGTTCGAAGGGGCACGTGTAATGGAAGCATTATTTTTCTAAAGTCATTTTTTTATGAGAATTCAAGATCGCCGATATTTTCTTAAATGGCACCCTATAATCTTTTTCGATATCTTCTCGTAAAGCTGTTTTCTATCTCTTCTTCTTCTATTAACTGGATCGCGATTTGTATCATGCTCCATTTCTCAAGTTCTCACAAAGTCTCTCCACCAAGAAATTGTTTCACGGTAGTCGATATATGTGGCTTGAATAATTGCAGAAGAGTCAATCTGACAAGGACAAGTGCTACAGGAGCTCCTGTTTCGAGTCACGTCACGTTGATATTTCATCCCGAATTGATACTTATGCAATCGGTTGACCTGCTGAATTCGCAGCAGAGCGGTCTCATTTTGTGTTAAATAATTTTCAGATCGTGCACGAACGTCGGATGCGGTGCAGGGACAGCGTAAGGGGAATAAATTCGTGAGGACGGTTGCAGCCTTACGGGTCACACGTTCGCGGCCTTCAAATGCAGGATAAGTTACAGGCGCAGCGGAAAAGTCGGGTTACACAGATCGCGTACGCCCTAGAATGGACGAGTAAAGTTTCGGGATTCACTTTACATCCTAGATGGTAAGCTAATTTCGGGTATAACAAATACTCTGAGTTAGTTACAGAAGGCGAATTTCCACAGCGTGGAAAATAAGGGGCGGTTTACGTCGACACCAATTTTCCAAAGATTTATAGGAGACCACGTTAATGCTCTACTCTCTGCATTTCTATTTGATACTTATACAACTACAATGGAGCCACAATTGGAATAAAAAAATGAATCATTAAAAAAGCTTTATCTTTATCTTCAGATATCTGATTACTAGAGTACAGATTTTTATATAAAATCAATTTTCTATAGATAGATTTTAAAAGCAGAGTCCGAATAAAAACCTATTTCTTTCTTTAAATATCGAGATTTCTACTTTGCTTTTAATATTTTACATATTTCTGTATCTAGAGTGCATTTTGTACCTTTTCATACATGTACATTTTCTGTAAATGCATAGAAGTCCGCATACCACTGATTACTAAGAAGTAAATTTAATTATTAATATAATTACCCTCTTTTTTTGGGTCACTTGGGCCAACAAGAAAATTCAACTTTTTATATTACTAAACGTATAGGTATAACACACAGAAAAAGGAAGAAATTCTTTTTCGTTGATCTAATTTGAGCGAATATCCCCTTCGGGCATTTTAGAAGTAGAATTATACAGTTCTGTATCCTTATGTAATAATGCTATTGTGTCAGGTTACTCTCGTTTACCGAGTCGCTGGCAGAGGCCAGACAAAAATGCTGTAAGCATACGGAAAATTAGATATTACCCGGACGCAGACAGTTAATTCGACGTATGCCACGGCCTGAAAACTTTTTGCGGTACGTGACGAGGCATAGCAAGCAGAAAGACGGAATGCAGTTTTCCATCGGCACTGGTGCACGTTGCGCATTTCCTACTCGAACAAATCCACTTTGCAACCTGCTTTCTGTGCTGGCGCATCCTTGACACTATGCGTCATCCGTACGTATCCGCCATGGAAATGAGAAACCGATACCGAGGAGAGAAGTCTTTCTAGCGACTTCTACTTCGTTCGCTACCATTAATCGAATCTCTGCCATGCGAAATTGGATTTTATTCCGAGTTACTTGTTCCCTCTTCTATACGCCCTTTAACGACGCGCTACTTCTTTGATCGGTTCCATGAATATTTGTCAAGTGTCATTGAAATGGTACGTAGGTGTGTCAGTGGTCTGCTGTCACGATTTCGTGATAGGAAAAATTGCAATTGAATTATGCACGTATAATTAGTTTTCGTAATTAACGTGTTGATTACCATACTCCTATCCAGAATTAGAATCGACCATACAAAAGTCACTCATTCACACATCCTACCTAAGAAATCTACTCCTGTTTATTCTATCTGCAATTTAACAATTACAATAGACCACATACTGCTTCACTACCTTAAATACAATAACTATCGAAGTATTTTCGAAATCAAGCTGGAAGATAACCTACAGAAAGGGAGTATAAATGATTTCAAGTTTCCAAAACGAACTGAGCTAATATCCAAAACAATGTAAAATAATTCAGAGTCGCTAGTAACCAAGTAATTGATGCGATTAAAAGAGAAAGAAGACGAAGAGTATTTAAAGATTTGAAGCGATAAACTTGAAGTTTCTTTACTCCTATATACCACAGAAAATAGTAATTATAAATTCGTGACAAAGACGAAGCATTTGTTCTATTTCCCAAACTACAACTACTCCTCAGACCTTTCTAAGGCCATCTTTTGAAACGATATTAAAAGGAACGAAAGTTCACGCAACAGAATTTTCCTAACGCTTGGAAATTGAATTTCAACCCTGATGTGTACCCGCTTTCATTTCTGTTTCAATTTCTTCGACTTCAAAGCCACTAGTACAGTGCTCACTACCGACACCGTCTTTACCTTGATGCGATCTTTCGCATCATGAGAATCCACCTTAACAGACTCTAGCCGCGCAGCAAGGAATTCATCCTTTACAGCGATGCTGTAGGAACTCGTACGCATAATTTAGAAAAAGACTTTGACCCATACACGTGTACTCCCGCGAGCTAGTAAATTCCTCAAAAGGGGAATCCTCTCTCTCTCCTTCATTCCGTGGATCCAGCGTGCGTTAAAGGTACCCCAAAATTCAGTTCGACTTTCAGAATTGCGGAATCCTTTCTGGTTGCAGAGAGAACTGCGGAGATTTCTGCCATCGCGCTGCTAAAGCACCGACTCACAAATGAAACGTTACCGAATTTTTTGTTTCATCGACACGCCTCCGTCGGAGGCGCTCCCTTGAAAACAAGAGAGAAGCCTCGTTCGTCGGGTTGTAAAGACTGTTCTAAAGTCAAAGATCGTGTTTTTCACGCAGATAACCAAGGCTGGATCGTGAGAAGGTATTTTGTGACTTCCTTGTGTCAACCAGCTCTTTCAGCTTTGACAAGTTTAATGGGCGAGAATGTTTCAGAAAACCGTGGGAAACTTGAGTTTTTTCTGCGAAGTGTCTTTCACTTGCGTCTGTTTGTTTTTCGTTGCCTTTTGTATGTAAGAGAGACAATTTTTGAAGGGAGAATTATGGAGGAAAAAAATCTGCAACGTGCAACAAAGTTGACTGACTACTAGAAAAGAATAAATACAGGTAGTTCTTCTGTGAACAACTGTCTTTTCTGTATAGCAATTATTAATGCTAATGTTTCATGGTTTCTATTTCTATTAATAGTTTAAAATAGTAAACCATTAGTATTGTAAATACTAAATGGATGGAATTAATTGTAGCAACTCATCCTTTGAACTGATTCAAGTACCTATAAATATTTGTCCATAAATATGTCATCTATGGCAAACCAAGCGCTTCTATGTATTCAGATTTTCAGAATTTAATATTTTAAGCATTAATCCTTACACCAAATACCCCCTATGGATATTATCAGTCCCAGATGCGTTAAATTTACATACCCCAGCTTGGCCTCAGCTCCGCTGAATTAACAATCGAGTACATTACAACGTTGTATATGAAAGCTTGTTCAACCAGACACTAAATTAATTCAATTTCACTATATTAAAGTAGAAATTGTTTATACTTTTAATTCGCCGTTCAAGCACTCGGCATTTCCACAGTAAAGAGTAATCACGATCAGCAACAAGGGCTGTTCTAGTACTTTCATTATATGCACGCTACTGAAGTGATAATTAAAAGGCGCGGCATAATTGACTCCAACGTATAAACGATAGAATTTGCGAAAAACTAGAACGAAGCTAAAGGCTGATAATGTAATTGCTCTTTCCCTAGCCCCCTGCGTGCACCATCCCCTAATTGTATTAACGAACATGAAGCGTGATTATCTCGTCCCGCAAAAACGTCGACTGTAATCGGCTTCGTGAGGCTACAATTATCTGCGGCGCTCGTTGTCAGATAAGACGGCCTAAGGGACTGTTGTAAAATATATTGCAGGCGACGACGATAACGGTGTAAGTTCCCCTTGCTCCGTGGAAACTGTTCGCGTGTCTTTAAGCATGCACCCAGGGGACAAAGGAGCTCTAGATAGTCGCCAATTTCGCCGGTAAGCTTTAAGATTCAGCTAATCTTAAGACGAAGTGCAATTTCGAAGCGGAAAGGAAAACTCATTTCTCCGATAATGAGGGTGTGCTGACTAAGATCCGGGTGCAGCAGGAACGTTCGCTTTCCAGAACTTCAATGAAGCTCAAAGGAGTTAACGTATTTGGGTATTAGGAAAATGAGCTTCTATTTGAAGCTTTATGAAATTCTATAAAAACGTTCATCCTCGATGGCTATTGCGAACGATGATGGTTTGTCAATTTGACGTAGAGTAGAGACTCTCGTATCTATCGGAACTAATGGAGAAAATAAAAGGGTTGGGATAAAGGAACTTTTGAATAATTAAATTTCATTTAGTCGTAGAGAACCGTACAAAAGTGGCAATTTTTGGAATATTTAATCATTCTACTCATTTCTGGCTAGTATATTACATAGGTTTTTCAACGTAAGCAATTTTGCAGAGTTACATTCTCTTTGTGGCACGACTCGTTGAAGCTTTTTTCAAATGCCTGGAATGGCTCGACATGGGAAAATGCATCTGCATCACCAGTTTTGTGTACTGTTTCCGCGTATGGAAGATCTGTATGCACTATTGTCATGTTTATTGCAAGAAACTATGTGTATACTATGTACTTTTAATACTATGAATGCAAGAAAATGTAGATATATTGTGTATAAGTATTACACATGCTTGTAACAAAAAAAGGCAAGATCTTTAAAGTATACTCTATTTGATTACTGAAACACGTTTGGATATTAGGAAAATTGAGGTTCAAATATGAGAAACTATATCGTATCTTTAAATAGTGATCAGAATTAAATTTGATTTAACTATAAGTATTTAAAGCAGACGAAATATTCACAATATCGCCACAGTTTTATCGCAGAGTTGCTTTATATTTACATTGCTAATTGAAAGTTAAGAACTGTTATTTTTGTTCTTTTGATTTTCGAAAGTATCGATCAATTGTCAATCAAATGTCTAGAGCTCTAGGTGTATAGAATCAGTGATTGCTCAGCAGCACACATTGGTCCAAGGTGGTCAGTTATCTAAGTGTAAACCCTAACTATGGTTTAGATAAGCTTAACTTCAGCAATCTATCGGAAACTAACGCTTTCTGCGTGACACGGCCATTGGCCAGAGTAGACCATTACCTAGAAGTATTAGATTGAATTTTAAACGACTTGGAGCAGCTATACCTTTCCCCTAAATGAATCTGGAGAAAATCGATGGTACATCACATTATTTAACGAGCTCTATGTTCTGAGATTCATTAGAAGTTTCAAATTTTAGACTCTAACGACATGCTCTTATGTAGCTGCTGTACTTCTATAGTTAACGTTTAATACTTCAACATGTGACTTATGTTTTAGAGAAATTTTATTCCAACGTTTCGCTAGAATTGCAGCTGAATTGCTGTATCAGTTTCAATATATCATCTCACCTCCTGATGAAGATAGCTGCAAGACTAGCGGAACGTTGAAATAAAATTCTTTATTGAATATGATCTTCACTCGAAAATCTCGTACCACATTCGTGACACTATCTCGAAAAAATTCCATATAAAAAAATTTATTTAATACGTTGAACGAGTGACTAGCAATGTCAAAATGATTTGAAACAGTTGCATTAAACACACACTGACAGTTACAAACTCTCTAATATTAATAACGTTATAATGGTAAAACGTATAAAACAAAAGTTTCTTGAAACTACATGTACTTTACATATGACTACTACAATATATCATTTTGAAACAAATTAAATAGACATGTAATCTGTGAATATAAATTTTACAAAATATTATTATACACATTCCCCAAATAAGTCGTGCAAAATATTCTTGTACACGTCTCCCAAATAAACTGTACAAAATACTATTCTACATGTATCAAATTCTACGCATCTACTTCTTATAATTTAATCTCAATCCTGATTTAGACCGAATTAAATTTATTCTAACCTAAACGTAAACTAAATCCTGAAATTCTACATGAGACACAAAATTCGTCAGTATTCAACGCACTAGTAGTTATTTCAAAGGAATCGTCCAACTCTTACACGATAAAAATTTAATTTCCATGCAGTAAGAAAGATATTCGATATTTTTGAAGAACAATAAAACTATTCGATTTACGACACAAATCAGCGTGCTCCTTCGCAATTGCTTAGTGATAAAAAAAATAATCTGTCGAATTTCAACTGTGATAGGTACTGACAGCTTCGTGGAAAAGAAGGGTGAAAAGAGGAGCAAGGGGAAGGATGAACGTTCACAGTCAGATACGAGGGAACGATAAACGATGAAACAGGCGCGGTGAAACAATGCGCAGGGCATATTTGCCCGTGCTCGTTGCGCGTTATTTACAAGCGATACACGCCATTTGTAATCCCATGCGCTCGTGCACCACGAAAATTCGCGATATTGCCTTCCCTGCGGAGGAGCCGATGCTCCTCCTTTCGCCGCGATCACGTCCACGTTCGCGGAAATTAAAAGCTTTCTGCCAGAACTGAACACCCCCCTTTAGCTAGATCGCCCCTTTCTATTTGCCGTTTGACCACGGTTGTCGGGGAACTGATTCGTTTGAGCGAACTGGAAAGAGGCCAGGGAGCCACGCTGTTCAAAACAATTAGAGAGCCACGTTTCTGAACTTTCGATCCGACAGAGGCGACGGAAATTTTGATTGTTTAGGATAGCATCACATTTGTTATTTCTATAAATTGAAACAGGCTCATTTGTTGGTCTACAATACTGATTCGAAGTTTCGGAATCACTCGATCAGTTGAGGAGGGTGAGGACTTTTTTATGGGGTAAATCAATTCAGGGGATTGTTAATAGTGTATCGATTTTTTTAACTGTATTAGAGTAAGATTTATCGTGTGAAATATATTTAATGGAAACTGGTTATCAATTTCTTTTTTAGCTGAATCGACTGCAGCATAACAGGCAGTGATGCTTATCCTATATTCAACAGATAAAGATTAGGTTATCTTTAATGATTCCAGAAATATTGTTGCAGCTATTGCAAGAAGCATACCAAAAAGGTGGAGAGAAAGACAAAAGTGTATCATTGCTTGGATATCATGTCACATTGAAGAGGGGGAGGGGTGGAGTATTTGGCAGCGAAAAAGCTGATGGGGCAGTGGAAGAAAGATTTTTCGCTTACTCTACTAAATGACATGATCAAATATTTTTCAAAAAACCTAAAACTAATTGGAAGAATAAATAAAGAAAAAATTCTAGGCTGTCATATATTTTGGAAATCGAAGATTCGCAAAAGAAGAGAACTAACAGCTATAAATTACTAAATTAAAAATTGGATATACAAAACTTGCAGATTATTACATATCTACTAGATAGCTATGTCGATGAATAACTGAATAATCATCGCTAGAATCCCTAAAAACGAATTTAGACGTTTCACTTTAAGAGATCATCGCGGATGATTCACCCACAGTGAAAAGTGTAAAGACGAATTTAGACTTCTCACTTTAAACGAAATGCAGATGAAAACAACTATTACACTTTTCACTATAGAAGAATTACTTACGATGATCACCCTTAAATCACCCTAAAATCGCCTTAACATGACAACTTTCCTTCAAGAAACAAATAAATCGTTCGACAAATTGATTGAAACTTCAATTACAGCACAATTTCATTTTCCCCAAATTTCAATAAAGAAAGAATCACTTGCTACTTCTACATAAAACACGCAAAATGGAATCTTTTTAATTGGACCTCACAATACATACTAAATATCTAAGTATCCCTCACTGCTACTAAAATGAATCGGATTTAAACCCAAACCGACACGAATGCGTAAACAAATACAGTATCTATCAAAGTTCCTGCAAAGTTGGACAAAGGGTGGATGAAAATTTGGTACACGGGCAGTTAGAAGATAAATTACAGAGACGAACGGAAAATTGAATCTGCTAAACTAGCGCGGGCCCTCATCCAATAATTTACAAGGGTTAACCGTGAAAGTGACGGCAGGTCTAAACGATGATTGATACGGGCTGTAAGTGCATCACGTGTGCACCGAATTCAACCGGTGAACGACTGCGTTCGTCGATGCACCCCATCTGGCGATGTGCTGCACGCGGCCAGTCACAATATCAATAATTGGTCCTTGTTCGCTTTCACGTCATTCCTTCGCAGGCATGCACACCAAGGCGGATCGATCGTGCGTGGGAAATGGTGCGTTGTTTGCAGTGGTTTTACGTGCAAAAATATATATATATCTCGTCCCGCGATATTATATGTATATATGTATGAAAATGCATATGCTGCATATGCATTGTTTAGATCTGGATTCTATTTGAATTTTTTATCGAAAATCTATGTCGAGGTGAACAGATGTAGCTCCAGATTTTTCTCAGAGGCTATTTCAAAGTATTGCGTGTTCTGAAGTATAATGGTTTCTTTTAATTCAAGTTTTATTATTTAGGAAACAGAGAAACAGTTGTCAGATTTTGGAGGAAAAAGATCAATTGTCCGATGTAATATGAACTGTGAATTTTAGAAAATTGATTTTAAACGGAGTAAATATATTATACCTTGAAGATTTTTAGTGACACACTAGACAGTTGTAAGTGAAACCTGTTACTTCGTTTTTCTGTGAAGTGAAATTGTTATACAGAGTGAGCCATTCTCTATATTTATAACTATTTCATAGATTTAAACATTATTTATTTGAGATAAATAGAACAGGCTCATCAAAAAACTGTTGCAATAATTAAGAAATATTTCATCCATTTAATTTTATATAAAGAAAAAAATACACATCGCGTTTAAATACTAGAACTAATTTTGAATATTTAAAACATTTCTATAATTCGAAAATGAAAACTCTGAGATTTATGCGCTTAACGTTGAATAAACTGATCTCAAAGGAATTCTCGGGACGCTTCCATTTAAAAATAAGTAAATAAGGGATTCATTCGTTAAAAGTACTAAAACCGACAAAGAGAATCGTTATTACCATAGAATGGCTCTTTTTGGACGATTCACCTTTCATTAAAATACTTTTTGTTTTCAACTCGCAGCTTTCCGAGATAATGGCTACTGGATTACTTATATAGGTATTAAATTCTTTTAATTTAAAAAATACTGTGGCTCACAGAGCTAATTATTATTTAAAATTGAAATACTGAAAGATTGTTCCACCTTGTTTATAGTAAAATATATTAAAGAATAACATTCCATGTACTTCATTACAATTACTCGATTTTCATTTGATGGAACACCTTCAAATTTCTTTGGATATAACTGTTACATATATCGACTTGAATATAATCACAAGAAAACATTCAAAATATTATCTAGATATAATTTGAAAATCTCACGAGCAATATAGTCTAAAATAATCGTTGCAACATTTAACGTACAAGTCCTACTTACTAACTGAACAAATTTTCTTTTCTCTTTACTAAACTAATGCTACCAAACCATTATAAAAACAGCAACAAAAACATTACTGGATTTGAATAAAAAATAATTTGACAACTCTCAACATTCTCTAATTCTAACGTGAATAATACAACAAATCACCCCTTTGATCGAGTATTTCATTGTTCGAACGAATCTGTGAGTCACCGTACATGCAAGATAGAGTAACATTTTTACTAACATATACTTAAATACCAAAAGTCACATGCACTTATCACTACTCGAGGTAAAGTCTGCAAAAAGGACGTTCTGTCTGTTGCAACTCACTTAACTCGCACTTCAATAAACCAATACACTTCCGTACATAGCTGTTCTAAAAAGTGTGCGGTGTGCGTGTTACGTAGAGAGAAAGTCTTTCATGCGTTCTTTACTGAGATATAGAGTTTAAGTATGGTAGTTTGTCTCCACTTACTACGTCGATTATTTGCATTAGTGTAAGGCCGAATTTCAACACGAGGGGTTCGGACTCGTTGCCCACCGGACGCTCCAGCACGTTGTACTTATCCAGCAGGTCACTTAGCAGCCGTTTCTCGTGATAACCGCCATTTACCAGCCCTAACCAATTAGGATTCTTCAATCATTCTTGTGCAACCACGAGTTGAAGCAACTTTGAGCCACGACCAGATTCTCCAACTCTCCGCGGTCCACGCTTATGCATTTTCTCAAAATTTCGCGTCTCTTGTCCTATTTTGCGCTATAGAACAGCGGAGAACGTCCAAATGTTCCTAAAGAATACGATTCTCGCGAGAAGAATCTGAATTTAAAGGACCTTTTGACTCGTTTCGTTAACGATTGTTCCAGTAGCTCTGTATCGTTTTATCTTGGAAAGTGTGTGAACCAGATAGGTTCTCGTAGATAGGTTTGCGTACGTGGAACACGGAGGTGTCAATCGGCGTGGTTCAAAGTGTGCATGTTTAGAATTGCAAAGCCTTCGATGAACAAGAATGCAGGAAATTGGGAAAAGACTGAGCAGTATCAAAGAGTAAACACTAAGAGAACAAATAAGAGATCTCTTTTTTTACAGTATTAAAATGACGTTTCAATTAACTGCATTCTTCCTAAAGAAGGTAAAAGTGATAGTAGGTAAACGTGAGTTATGTTTATTATGATATATATCAAGCTCACATGAAAAAGTTCAGTTAATTTGTCATTAGGAACAAGCAATCTATGCCTTCGAAAGCGTCATAGCTGAAAGCGTAGGTGTATGAAGTCCCTAGAACGAAAATGGTGTAAATCGATTACCCACTTTTTTAAATAACATCTACAAACAACATCGCATACAGTAGTGGCCAATGAAATTGCAGAACTCGCTAAGGATACTATTTGATGAATATGAAAGTGCTCATAAATGTAATACCTAAATATATGTAAATTGTTATACAAATCAAAGCTTCAATTAGAAAACAAGGGAATTAGATTAATAACAAATATTTCAGACAATTACTTCTCATCGTAATTTGTAAGTGCAATTTCAATAGCTACTACTGTAAGTAATACAAAATGACGTGGAGACTCCAACTTTGGTGTCCACCATTCTCGTTCCAAAGGACTCATGTGCATATTTATCGCAACGATGTCCGCGTGTCTGCCTCCAATCTCGACAGGTTACAGAATCATTGCTTCCGTTTCAGATAAACAGAAGTGAACCACGAGAAATTCTTTTATTCTACCGAGGAAAGAAAAGCTTGTACTCTTCGAATCACATCACTCGTCTCGCGATCGATACGCGGCCGTACGAGGGATACGGAACAATTTGAATTCCAAGTGGCGTGTTTAGTTGGCTCTCGAAGGTCGGTTATCGGGGAGGCCAGACGATTTCCACTGACCCATCGTCAGTGACTGGCCCTTGTCCTATCAATGTTGCATCGTTTCGTGCCGACAGAAAGAAACAAAAAGGAAGGAAACCAACGACCATGTAAATATACGTCGCAAGCGTGTTGGAGAACGTTTGCCTTTCTTCGATTTATGTATTCCCGGTCTCTCTCTGTTCGATCTTTCGCAGGAGAACCACCCCACGATAAAGTTCTGGACTACTTTTCGCGAATATACAACTTCGTAATCTCTCCTTCTACCTTCCACCCTGCCTTCCCCTTTCGTTCGCCCCTCATCCTGTTTGCACTTGCCAATTTTGTCCCTCTTTACCCCGTCCTCAGAGTTGCTCAGGGGATCCTAGTCGATATTTCGTAAAAGAAGACGTATTAGGGCTTGCTCTCATTACTCATTTACATGAGACTGATGCCTGGAAGGAAATAAAGACTAAGCGCATTTTCTGGTAACGTTGAAAGAACTTGGAAACCTTTGCAAGAAAAATTGAAAATGTTTTTATGATTGAAAGGAATTTTTCAGTTTAATATCTGTAACGAAGAAGAAGTGGAATTGATGGGGAGAAATAATTCTTTTGAAAATTAAATTTTATTACTTTCTTTGACGTATGGAAATAAGTTTTCTAAATTTCATGAAGGAGCTCTCCTAGCCTGAAGTACGGTTAACTTCTTAAGGTGTTTCAATTTTATCGCTACTTTTGCCAGCTAGTATATCGTTTAACACGGGGGTGTCAGAGAGTATGTGAAGACAAATGACAAAGTGAGATTAAAAGTTACTTTCGAATAGTGGGGCCGGTCAAGATAGCCCCCATTATTCTTCTGAAACATTCCATTTGATTGATTGTAGCAGTTTATCCGTAACATCACGCACTCCATTTTCTGCCTGTTGTTGAAATTTCGGTTGAAACGTAAGTTAAGCTGTCAGCTATTTTGATTTTATCAATAGTTGGCAATATTTCATTATGATTTTCCATTAAATGTACGTTAATGAAATGCCGAATAAAAGTTGTAATTAATGTTCATTTATACTGAACAATCGTTTTCTAGATACCCAAACGAGGTACCTAAACAAAAAGAAAAATAGATTTTCATGAATTGTGTATCTAAATCTCAATTGAAAAGCAGAGATTATAAAGAATTTCGCAAAATCATTTCAAGGGACATGAATGCTCGTATCATCAAAGATTCAAACTTAAGGGAAAATATCTCGAGTGAAGAAAACTTGTTTATGTCACATTATTTCAAATATTCAATTCTTATTCTTCTCTAAGATCTTATTCCTCTTTTTATCGTTCCCTTCTGTAAGCATTTTATTTTCAGTTCTGTTACGATCTCTCAATGTGATCAGCGTTGTCTTAAGTAGGTCTTTAAAACAGCAATAACTAAATGAATATTCTGCGATCTAATATAAACATATTTGCTGAAACAAAAATTTGTTCGTCCCATGCTCCACCACAAACTACGATGGACAAAGCATGGAAAATCGGATATGAAAGAAGCACCAATTTATGTTGGAATGCCTCACTTCCAACACAGAGAAAAGTGTAATACCATTATCGAGATCGGAGCATTTTCGCGTCAATAATTTTACCATAGAATGTCTGTTCTTAGTGAATGCAGCGTTCCGATGGACGAAACAATAGACCGCAATCGACCCATTTTCATTAACACGATCATATTTCATAAGACGCGTTTCGTAAATGCTGCATTAGCAACCAGGAAACGAAGACAGGGGCAAATTTTTCCACCAATTGCAGCAGAGAATTCTGCTGGGTTTCTTTTACTCTGAACAGTGACTCCATCTTTTGAACGTTTCTGAAGAAATTCAGTGAAGCTTTGAACATTTGTTTTACACGTAACAATTTTCTCATTTTTATTCAGTTTTGTTAATATAAATAGAATCTTTTTGGTAAAAGTATAGAATATTTTTTGTGTATAGTATTACAGTTTTCTTATAGTTATCGTCAGCTATATTTTTACGCTTGAGTTAATATATATTTCGTGTAAAGGGAAATATTTATTTTCTTAAAAGCGTTCAATGTGTGCTAGTATATTTTAAACAGTATTAAACTTTTGTTCAAGAGCTACTAAATAGGGTCCAGATTTTGCATTTTACATCCGACGAAAGTTTTTCAACTTGTTACAGCGTTTTTCCTATGCACTAATGTTGCTTTTAATTCCTAGCCATTAAATACTTTAAAACTTTAAGTACAGTGGTCTTAAAGTACACAGACTAATTTCTAGCTACTGAAAACATTTTAGGAAAATAAGGGCCTGAGAAATGTTTCAGATCTGTATTCTAAACAAACTAATTCTTCTTGCTATACTTATTGTTGTACATAAATAAAACAGAAAAATTCAAGAATAACTGTAATTCAAATTTTTATCTTAATTACACATATCCCCTTGTATTCACTATAACAAATCATGTATAGAATCTTTAAAATAAAATAATTGGCTTTCAGTTCAGCACACTTTTAGTACTCAGTTATACACCCATACTTTCAGATTTATGATCCTATGAAAATAGGGACCTTTTATTCCAACGATTCCGCCAGAAATTTAACAACTAAACGTTATAGTAAAACAATGAAATCGCTGATTGCTTATGACCACAATCACACGCTCGGATTCTGTATGGAAAGGTCAGTTTGTTATTTGCTAGATTTGAAAAAAAAAACAAGTACTATTTTATCATTACATCGAAAGAGAGAGAAAAGAATTATTCACTTCATGTACCTACATTATGCATACTTGCGTACTGTGTTTCCGACAGTCCTGAAGTGACAACATAGTGTTTCTAACACACTTCCTGGCACAGGATTCTTGTATTACGAAACGGACTTACGAGGGTTTGAATTATGACGCCAACGGGGACGCAACATGCCATATTTTTCGCGAACGTAAATAAAGATCAAGTTGGAAAGTTACGCTGCTCTGGACGTATCACAAAAGAGAAATGGATGAGGTGATGCTTTGCTTCCGGGCATAGTGTTGTATGAAAATTTAGACTTCCTTTTCGCGAACACCGCAAGCAATTTCACATAAATTATTGAAACGTTTGTGGATTTCGGTCCACTATTATCATTTATAGAGCTGAAATCCAATTTAGGTCGATACGGTTTCAGAATTCTATCTTTTCTCAATATTTCTTCGTGTACAGACTTTTTTATCACTCTTTGCTACGAAATTGAATAAAAAGAAACCTCGCTGAAGTAAAATGTTACACTCTGTTCAATTTCATCAGAAATTACTTTTTAAACAATCGATCATGTGAGCTAGGATATGCCGAAGAATGAGTTGCATAATTAATTAATTTCAATGTTCATAATAATTCCATTAGCCACTGTGATCAAAGATATAATTTTGAGCTATTTTCTTTTATGTTCAACTATTACCTTTATTCGTGAAATAATTATACTTTATTTATCATAGAAAAATCTACTACGATGTCTAAAACTGCAATATTATATCGTTTCCTTGAAAATGACTTCCTAGAAATTCACACGCTATTTGTTGACAGTTTCCTCAAAGCTAAATCCAGAAGCTCCAAAGGCTTAAAGTCGAAAGAACATGATCGAAAACAGCTAAACATTTCCCGCCAGTAATTTCCCATAACCTCTCGCAAAGAGGATATTTCTCTACCGGAGATGAAAGCGTTTGCAAGAAACGGAATTCAACGATGCTGTGAAAGATCAGCACAATGCAATGTCCGTGCAAAAATGTTTGCCACGGAGGAGCAATAAGACGATATTCTTAGCTCTATTTCTCGTTTCCGCGGAACGTATTTAACAGAATTGCTGGAAAGCCAGTCGTCTCTACTGGAATCCTATTCAAAACTGTTAAAGTCCCTAGAAGCACATGTCTCAAATGGTTAATAGTTACTTCAGACAAGTGTGGCATGCTTCAATGAGCCAGTGAAAACGACTGTCAGTTTTCGATAATATTTCACGACCAGCCAGAGACAACGCAAATCGTGAAACTGGGCAGTTTGCAAAATTGTATTATAAAACCCCTGGCCAATGAAATTACCTCTAGACTCTCAACACCTCTTTATCTGCACGTACAATTGTATGTGTGAATTTTTCGTTAGGTACATGAAATCGAATAGTACTACTTTAAACTGACCACCCGTTGGGGTGCACTTCGAAAGTTTGTTTCCAACTCCTTTCAACGCCTTATATATTGAATTAAGAAGTTACACTATAGTTATAGCTGTATCGATAGACTAGCAGCAAAGTCGTGAAAACAGGAGCCGAAGTTGCTGACACTTTCGAGTGTTTGGCTAACTGTTCAAGTGTCCGAAAGAGTATTTTACACATGTTGGTCAGAGGAAGATATCGATACGAGTTGGATGTGACAAAGTAGATTTAGTCATTATTGATGCTTCACGAATATTTAGTCAGCTACCGTGGTTTCGAAATGGATGCCTAGAAATTTATGAAGATTTGAAAAAGTCTCGAAGAAAATGTCTATCTTCGTTGTTTGTAATTAGGAGAACCAAAGAAAAGCAAACGTCGCTCGTGTGCATCGGCCCTAAAAGCAGAGTGAACCGAATTAAAAATACCAATTCTGTGGCAGTGATGCTTCATGGAGGGTCACGTCGATTGGATTCGACAGTGGTTATTAACGATTAGCTAAAACCAGAAAGCACAAGCAACATGCCACGTGCACCGGATAGGGTCCGTGTGATGAGCTTCCGTGACGTTGCGTGACGAGACAGCACGAGCTAGCGTGACAAGCTTCCTCGTTAACACGTGCTAAACGGCCGTGAATGAACAGCTCCGTCGGAGCGGTTCGCTTTCTGACACGAAAACGTTTATCCTACACTGAATTAGCATGCCGACTGCTACACGCGCACCCAGCTAATCGACAGCGAAACGATAATACAGTCGAGTAATTTTACCGGTTGCCTGGCCACGACGTGGTTTAATAAACGACATTCGCGAAAACCTCTTCCAATTATCATGCTTGTAATATCCGCCGACGATAGCATGAATTTTAACAGTGTGTCTAACTATCCGCAATATTTCACGCGGATATCCTGGTTTTATTAATTGATAAGAATCTCCTTTTCGAAGAATGAAAAATCAGGTCTCGAGGGGTTGTACAGTCGAAATATTGTGTGAGGATAACGCATAGGTATTGCAAAAGTGACACAATTGAAAATGTATGTTTCTGAGGTGAAGAAAACTATGATTTATGAGTTTAGGAGAAAATTATTTATTAAATATATAATATTAATATAAAGAGTAGTTTTACTTAATGAAAGTTATGTTACTTGAACAATTATACTAAAAAATAGTTGCGTTACTTATTGATGACTGATAATGATTTTCTTGTTATTCTTTAAATAATTTGTAATTTACATTTGAAGAATTTTTTGAGTTGTGTCACGTTTGAAGTACATGTGCGATGTGATTATTATTTGCCAGTCTGCATATTTGTAAAGTTTATTATTAGTGCTCATTAAATACTTTTTGAGTACTTCGACACATACACTGTTACTGATACATACTGTTTAATTTTAAGCGCAACGAGACAAAAGAGAAAGTCTTTACACAGCAGGAGACGTTTCGCAGACGTAGCAGGGGTGAATTCATAGGGCCAACAGATGTGCAAGCAATTTTCTCATCTTAATTTCAGGCATAACCACGTTAACTGAGTTCGAATCGACTCCTTGTAGAGTTGGTTTCCAGATCTATTAGCCTCTTGACTTTATTGCCTACCGACCCAACCTTGCCACCGAAGACCTGCGACCGAATACCCAGATATTTCCGACTACCCCACCAATTGATCCTTAAGAGGAATTCTTCTAGGGAGAATTTTACCAAAATGAAATTTCCATCCCACCACTCAAACAGATATAAGAAAAACAGTTAAATACAAATTGACAGACACGCAATGAACATCACATTAATATAAAAAACTGTAATTAGTAAACTACAGCACCCGATGAATGTAACATTGTGATAGCGCGTATCAATGCGTCAGACACAGGTTTCGCGAATGCAGTTGTTCAGTGCATTTGTATACACAATAAAGCGCATAGCGCGCAACAGTCTTGCAACAAGTCGCGTGACAAGTACATAGGTATGTATCTGGCGACACTTAGTAAATTCTTGCATTGCTGGAGAAACGTCGCGCGACAGATATTTTTGATGAGAGAACCTTCTTTCCTGAAATCGTGCCAGTGAGAAATAAAGCCATTTGGGAAAGAGAAAAGGTTCTCTCGAAATGTATTTTCTATTATTTTATTCTACAGCTCTTGAGTAGTGATAGTACTTTTGTAGAGGCAGTCGTGTTAAAATGTTAAACATCTATACGTGTATCACTAGTATTAATATACATCGTTTGCAATATGTGTCACTACCGACAGAATAATTTATATAATATTTATACCCACAAATGTCACAATATTACATATTACATTATTGTAATATCTATATTAATATGTATAATATTGTATAGTGTAATATACTCCCTCCTAACTATTAATGTAATAATGTATTTTGTTATTACTTTATGTAGAATGGGATTACGAAAATTGTGTAATCCTCAAATTAATAACATCGTATGCATAAATTACAAGTCCGATTTGCGAGCTGCAAAAGTCTTCTACTTTGTACATATAAAATATGAATGGGACTCGATATTATAGTCAAGCTATGTGACAAAGTGTTTCATCTGAACAGCTCGGCTGACCAGTGTCGTACTCATTTCACTTAAATGTTTCTCTACGTAAGCAGTAAATCTACTTAACCTAATGTATGTCTCTTTTCAAAAGTGTACTAAAATTACAAATATATGTAGATATCTCAATCACAGAAATTACATTATTTACATATTTTTTTAGTTTTTTTTTTAATGTTAATTGAGAAAAAAAATGTTTGTAAAGAATGAGGTGAGTATGAAGAATAATCGTAAATCTTAGCTATTTTAACTACTTTTTACAGATTTTAAATGATTTGAGCTTCTTAATCCAGCAAAAATGAAGCAATTAATTATCTGAAATCTGATTAGATAATATTTTCGTAGGAAAAGCTGTTTTAACGCCTTCACAAAAGACGAAGAGCACAGGTTAAATTGCTGTGCAGCTAAACCTCCAACGTATTTCCCCTATAGAGTAGCTAAATCGATTGCAATGTACACGTAATTAGAAGCACCACCAAGTTTCTTTCCCCACCTCATCTTCTGCCTTGAATCCTCTGCGGAGATACATTCAATTAACTACAGATTACTCATCGGGGATAGCGAACATCCATGAACCACGATGTAAATTTCAGAAAATAACCGCGAGCCATTATATAAGTGTCGACCAAACGTGTATCGACTTTAAGCTTATTTAAGCTTCTTCGTTTCATCGAAATTATTTCTTTTGAAATTCTTTATTTTAGGTAACGATGATGACTGATATATATTGTTCAATATTTCAAAAGCACAGATGTAATCAATTCGTTTTGGTATTCAAATATCGCTAAAAGTTATCCCCTAGCATTAATAACAATTTTTATTCTAAGAACTTTCTTGACTTTTAATATCCATAAAAATTAATTGAAACTTTATATTTACGTATAAATTCTTGTTTTCACTGTTTAGAGATAATATTGATGTTACAAAAGCAATGTAACAACAGAGGAAGCAAACTGTGGAGAATTGATTTCAAAGTTTACTTCAACGATAGAGTGGCTCGAGTTTCTTTAGACAGATTTTGTAACAAGTAGCAAACAGATGTCCTCGGGTTATCGTAAACTCGAGAAACGTACTCTGACGTGACCGCGTTATCTTGAGCACATCGGCAGCCATACTGGCCTCATGGGATCGCCAAGATTTCGCCAACACATCACGTAGATCTCCTAGAACCCGCAGAATATTTCAGACTTTCCGAAGATGCACGTCACCCGCGATTTTACGATTGCAAAGTGAAAACTGGAAATAGTGTAAACGTTGCAATATTATAACCCGAATCTTTTGCCCCCTTTTTGTAATAAATTTCACTCTTTAAAGCTGACTAAAATTGCTATATAAAAAAGGATTCGTTTATTTTCATTGCTGGGAAAAATAGATAATATTTGAAATGTATAACTGGAGACACAAACTGTAAAATATCTCTTCTATATCTGCAGTATCTTCTGCAGTGATAGAAAATGCCTATGTATTTGATTTATTCAAAAACATATTTGAATAATAAAAAGGAACATCATTTCGACACATGTACGCGGGTATTTTATTGAAATTTAGAAAACAAAGAGCTGAAACAACCACAATTTAAAACTGCACTAAATACAGGAAAGCTTTCATACTTTGCTATTCCGTAGAAGATCCTAAAATTCAGACTGGTAGGTGAAATTCACACCTCCGATTTCACGATTGACTGGTTTCTAATACTTACTACGCCCGAGAACAATAGAGGCCATGAGAGACAAAAGTAACAGTAGGCATTAAGAAGGAAGAATGAAAAGTTCCGCATTTCTCAGCGGATCTTCAAAAAAAAGTGACATCAATCGATTCCTTGCGCTCGGTCGATGAAAATGATACCACGTATCACAGAAGCAGATCATGCTATTTTTATGAAGTTATCAAAACCTGCAGATTAATTAATTGTAACTCGAACTGTGTCGTGTTTGGTATTATTCTCATCAGAGAATAAGCAACAGCTTCTTCCGATGTTTATCTTAAATAATTTGTGATCAGTAAGTTATCTAATTTATTCGAATGTCCTAATTAATATTTGATTTTTAGTATTACTACAAGAGCAACTGCTTTCTAGCTCTGTGTGCCTCTTATTTTCCTCAAAATTTCTTCCTTGAGAGAACAGAGTAGTGGGAAGATAATTGTAAGCATTATTTAACCAAAACAGTTGTTCTCCGTTCAGGAGATTACACAATTGCGCGTAGCTAATTACAACAGTTAGCTGTTTTAACGTCTGAATCATTAAGCACACGTTGTACCTCAAGTTCGGGAGCTAGATCGCTCCCTTGACGTAGTTGAAGCGTTTAAAATGAAATTAGGAAAACATTCAGGCAAGGCAATACAACACGCATTACGTTTGTTGAATGAAATATGTGTTTGCTAGACTCATCCTAGTGAAAGAGAAGCTTTCACTGTATATAGATCATAAACTTGCATTTTCCAGGAAATTAAAATGAAAATATTAAATTATTTCATGCACTTATTCTTTATTTTATTAGAAAACTGTCCCCTGTTAACGACTTCTCAACTAATATTCAAAGCTTGAGTAGCATTTATTCTGCTTCCTAATAAAATTTGCATAGAAAATATGTAGTTACTCCAGAATTCTGTATAAAACAGTTACTCACATTACCTAAAACTTTTTAAGGTGTTCAATTACGGGTTAAAGAAAATTCGAAGAGCGATTTTAAGCATGAGAATAAAACGAAATTCAAGAATTGAATTCGTACTTTCGTTTAATTCAAAATGACTATCATTGCAAGGATTTTTTAACTTACTAGTTCCAACAAGTACATCATGAATTTCATATCTGACAGACAGGAAGACAATGCATTTACATATACATGATCCGTTAGGTATAAATCTCATTTATCTGAAAGGCATGTAAATAACGCGCGCAGGAAAATGCTCGTCTCTCCTACGTGAGACTATGTAAACGTGACAGCAGAGGACATAAAATTTCCAACGGGACTTTGTTGCAGGTGTACGGTGATATTTCTGTCCCTGTGTTCTTTATCATCAAGGAATACTGCTATCAGTAAATGTTTATGGTCAAATAAACCATCTAACGACTCCATTAACTGGTACCTCGACAGAACGTCTTTCGAGTTCATCTAAACAGAAAGATGCTGCAATTCATAATAAACGAATAAATTGATTAACAACTGAGAGGACTCTCAGATTTCTTCCATGAAAACAATATCACTGTTTTCGTATCGTCGTTTCCACCGTCAACATTACCAATCTATCATAAATATTATTGAACTGCGCAACTTTCTGCGCTAAACTCCTCATTACTGTGCCTGTCGACAGGATTTAGTTTGCAACTCGCTTACACAAATAGTACCGAACTTACGTAAATGTTTATCAAACCGAGAGCACACGGTAAGGGGATAAACACCTCGAAAATTGCTTGTTGTGAGTCTCGTAAGACGTTGTAGAGATTTAGTCGACTTCCGGAAATTGCATCACGATTTTGCCGCGGCGCGATGGAAACGAGGGGTAGGAGGAGAGAGGGGTTATCCTTGATCGGTACAGAATCGTCGGAGAATGAGCTGAACGTCTCTGATTCGCATCGACGGAAATCCTTTTCGCGATATCCGGCTTCTCAGTCATTGAGAAATTTAATTACTCGGTGAAGCTCCCAGAGTGGACTGGGCTTCGTCCGGTAATCATTAATCTACCGGAAGGGTGATCATTACATTACGAGGCGTTTCATTTATTACAGTTAGTTACGTTCAATTTGTTTATTAGTACAGTCGAGAGTATAGATTTATACCTTACATTTCTCTTTTTCTCTCTTGAAACAGCGAACAAGGTATTCAGAATGATTTAGAATTTTTGAAAAATAGGAAACTTTGAATGAGATAAATATATGAGGTTTTCTGCCTGATCTAAAAATCAATTAATCTATTTTAATAAATCAAAAAATCTATTTTATAGTGAATACAGAATTTCTATATAGTATATTAACTATATATACAGGATGTAACATGTATACGTTTCAATATTTGAAAGTGGTAGGAGACCTCACAAAATGTCCTGTAACATAGTGTTTGATCCACTTCCGCTTTGCAGTGATAATTCTTCAAAGCTAACATGTCTATAAGGTAAACTACGATTTTGTAATTTTGCAAGTATATTAAGGAACAGCAACAGAAGAAAAAGGTCTTAATATATTTTATTCTGTTTCTTACGATTTAAATTTTAAGGTTTAAAATTTTTAAACCTTTTTGATTAAGAAGAATATCGAACTATCGCGTATGATTGTAAATAAATATTTTCTGTCTAAGTAAATTCACTAGACGACTCAGAAATATAACAGCAACAAAACATTGCAATTAGCTAATTCGAGTAACCTATCTTACTCTCTCATTTCAATACCAAAGTAAAGATTTTACAGGACAACGTTTACACATCATTTAAGAGAAACACGTCAAGTTTCAATTTAGCACAGCACTGAAAATGAAATAATCGATTAGATAGAAGTCGGTACGACCCGTTTCTCTTTGTTAACCATTCGAGAATACATAAAAGAAATGAATCAGAATCAATCCTCACAGATTGAAATACTAAATATGGAATTGTTAATAAAATTTCGTTTTACCCGTGGCAAAAAATTCAGTGTATTGTGAAAAGTAGCGCTTATCCTAGCTGACTGAATTGAAAGGGGCGGTCCTTCTGGATTTGAAGAATACTGCATTGACGTGATTACTCAAAGATGCATTTATCTCGATGCACTTTCACGGGTAAATCCAGGTTTTACTATGTGAAAATCCCTCTTTTTTAGGAAATTGTCGATATTCTCTGACGAAAGGATAACTTTTTCAATATTTCAAGAGGGTTAAAGAGTCGTAAGATCCCAACGGGTAAAATACCTTTAAAAGAAGAAATGTACTGTTGATAAGGAATGAGCATCGAGCAGCAAAGGTTCGATGTTCCTGCAAAGATTTTATTTGCATCAATTACGAACGTTATCTGTAAATTAGGAAACTTTGCGATTGGGGATAGTTTGCTGGCAGGCTTTCAGTTAATTGACGCTATCTTTAGCCAGCTTTTTCGCTGACTTATACCCGTAAAACTTTTACTCCTTTCAACTTTACGGAGTTCACTGAAAGAGTTGCAATTAAGTATTAGCTTTCAATATTCATTAGTGAACTATTAGGTTGAGTCTTTGTTCCTTTATGTCGCAAATTGTGGTTTAAATTCAAACCTTTAATTTAGTTTTTAATTTTTGATTATATCTATGTTAAAGTAAAAGTGTCAAATTAATGACCCTTCTAATTTGTGGTGCTGTTTCTTATCAGTTGGACTGAAAAGAAAGATCTTGACTCTTTACAGTCATTAAAAATTATTAATTGGTCTTCCAACATTTAACAGTATAACAACCTATTCTTAAAGAACAGCAATTAACCAGTCGCCTCTCAACACTTAAATGAAAACCTGCTATTATTTTCTACAACTGTCTATACTTACATTGTTTTTGTTAACTTAAAAACCTGCTTCTATTTTTTGAAACATATTATATTTAGTAAAAAAATCATTACTCACACCTTGAGCTTTTTTAAATAATCCCTCATCCTTACCTAAAATATAAAATTCTTGTCGTTGTCATTGAAGAGGAACACTACAACACGAATACCACAGAATTATATAAAGTAATCCAGTACTTGTCGAAAATAAATTCTGACACAATTTATCAAACAAAATTTTGCTAACCAAAAATTGTCTTCTTCATTTTTATTTTCACACTTACATTTCCAGTATTTTGTACTCAAAAAACGTTACTCATATCATATTACGTGTTCTTTGAAACCATTCATTTTTTCTTAAAAACATTGTTTAGCATCGTCAATAGTTTCGAAAATATTTGACTAAAACGATCTAAATGGAACGCTCTGTATATTTCCTTCAATCCATAGACTCGAAAACAGAAAACTTATCAACTGAATATTTCACAATCACGACCGTAGTATGTAATGTACCGTAACTAAGATCTATTACCAGATACAGTGAACGCGTAAAAGATTAAGGCACTTAGCGTGTAAGTGGTGCACCAGAATCAGCTCAATTTGGCAAAATCCTCTTAACAAAAATTGAACGCGCTAGACATTTACGTCTAGATGCGTCAGCTGAGCTTTCAATTTACCGACCGTCGACGACGAAATATTACGGCACCCTATCCGTCTCGTGTTTTGTCACGATGTATCCCCGAAATTTCTTCCTCCGATGACTTCCTACCGACGTCGTAGACACGAGTCTATCTCCGGCGCAATAAATCATTGAAAGCGTGTTAGTGTCGAATAACGTGGACGAAATTCAGCCGACGGTCAGGGATGTTACTTTAGAATTTCGTCGAAGATGACGACATAAGGAAGCTTCGCTTTTTTACGACGAGGATATTTACGGCATCGATCGGGTTTCCATGAAAACGACACAAAAAGGAGATCAATGATGACGTTGCTTCATTCTGAACATATGGTATACGTGTCTAGCTATTGCTAGTTACAGCGTAAAAAATGTTTGAGTTAGGAAAATCGACTTTTACTAAAAGTAATAATTTCGAAAAATGGTGGATATTTATACATATATCGATGTATACACTAAAAGAAGGCTTATTAATTTTTGTTTACTGTTTTTATGAATATAATTCAGGAATCTTGTGTTTATAAATTTTTCTGTACTCTAGAAAAAGAAAGTGGTATTTTTTAACTAATGTTTATGTTGGGAAACATGAGGCTAACATTTTGAGTACCTGCATATATAACAAAATCTAGAATATAGGATTATAGTAAACAGCGTTATGAAATTTTAAAGTTTTCATGGTATTAAGGAATAAATTACGATTATTTCCTTCATAGAGTGTTGTACAGAAGAAACACGTATCGCGTACGATAGTGTGAGGAATTATAAATAGATGAGCTAGATACTTTGTGATCTACCAGAAAGAAAGTGTTGCTTATAAGCGAGAAGAATAACTTTGCGTGAAAATAGGACCGGGATATTGCCTTATGATATTACACGAACTGAAATTTATCACACTTTGTAATCGTTAGTTGTATCGTCAGCTATTGTGTTTAGACAGGTCTGTGTTCTGTTCCGTCTTGTTAGTTGGGTTGATGCTGGGTGCTAAAGTAAAACGAAAATTAAAAGTGAAGAAATTGTGTTTAAGGCTTTGTTTCAAAGAATTGTGAAACGAAGAATTGTGAAAGAAACATCTAAAATGCGCGTGAAATGTGTCTGACTTGACTTATTCTACTGGCATCACTGCGTCTGACCTGGCTATTGTACAACGCTAGTAAAATGAGTTCAAAGTCAGACAGATTTCAGGAGAACTTTATTTTAGTAATAATTAATAACTCTGAAATGAAACCTCAAACAGCATTTTATCACTCATAATTTTCATTCCATTTTGACATGTAGAATTACTCCTGAAAATTTCTGACACCTGTTGTCGATAATCCTTTGTATGTAAAAACACCTCATAAGCAATATCACATTTATTTTTATGTACTTGTTAAATTTTCGTAACACTTAGAATTATTTTATATTATACAACATTATTCATTAGATGTAATTATTTTTACTTGATTTATTGATTGTCAGACACTTATTGTCATAATCTGGTAACAGAATTGTCTTCCTACGTTTTTACAAAATAGCATTGGAGCACAAATACCACTATAGAAAAAATACATTGAAGCCAATGGAAACTATTTCAATTAATAAAGCACGTATTAAGTGTGTCAAATAATATATTAAAATAAAAAACCTAAAATAACTATTTCATTTGCAACAACCTACTATTTAGTCAAATAACCTCGTTTCACACCTAAGTATGTTACGTGCAGGACGACGTGAAAATTGAAAGAAAATAACATCGAGGTCTTAAATATAACAAGGGAAGTAGTATAATATAAGCATAATTGCACAGAAAATTTGCGTCCAAAATCTCGATTTTGGATGGCGACTACAGTATTACGCAGTCTAGCAAAGTGAATTCCACTGCACTGTGTATTACGAGATAATTACGTTGCACTTTGCAGTGCGTGCTTCCTTCCGTGCACAATTTCCTTCTGCGCTGCAGCACAATAGCGATTATAGTAATTAAGTAAAGAAGTGCAAACCTCCTTTCCGGAATTGCGAGGCAAGGAGGAGGGAACACGTAATATCATTCGGGAAACGTGGGCAAATTGAATTCCATGACGCAGTCTTCGAAGTCATCGTGGAAAGAATGCACACTTTCGAAACTTCTTGTCTTTTGTTAAAAATCTATAAAGAAGCCACCTTTGTCAAAGAATTTTTAATACCTTTAAGGGTAACAAAGTCCTCGACAAAGTGATTTGCAATTTTTCTTTAATAATCCATATTTATTGCCTAGCTATATAAGAGTACCACGCTGTTTTATGATGCATTATTTTTTGAATTGTTTATATCAGGCTGAAAATTCTGCGTTCGACTCTTTTTAGCTGCACTGTGAATTATAATTGCAGCAAAACTAATTGTGGCTTTGTTTTCCATACGAGGTGAGTTAAAATACTTGAATAAAGCTCTCTAAATCGTCGTTGGCTGAACACAAGCGTTTAGTCCAGTAAAACTTGCATCGACTGATCGTGAATTTAATTAAAACTCGAGTTTGTTCCACACCCTCTGTACACGTAATTTTCATTCGTGCCTCGTCATTCCATTTATTATCAACAAAACGATGTGGTTGAATTTCCGTAATGAAGGACTTGAGAGACTAGTTCCTGCGTTAATAGCACTCAGAAGTCTTGGAATTTTGTGACCGTCCTGTTTTTGGGAAGCACGTTTTATTTGAAAACTTGGAACGTTCATGGGCTGGAGATAGTTAAACATGGCGACTGTATTTCTATGTGAAGCTGTATCGCCAACGGTGGTAAACGAAACTATGCACTAGTTTCTCTTGCAGAGATGCATGTTTGCGAAGAGCATCGCCAGCAGCAGATGATAGAACTTGGGGGAAACAAACTTCAGCCAGATGGTTGTTAACTTACTGGACAAAAATTTTGGGGTTCCTTTGTTCGTCATTATGAGTCGATTATCACAGTATGCATTCGTCTTTATTACACTGCAGTTTAAATAACATAAAAATTCAAGAAATTGAAATACTGAAAAATCGTACATTAATTATTTTATAAAAAGCAATATTTTAAAATTTGAAACGATTTTTGTGAATAATCTCTATAATCTGCTAAATGTCAGGTCAAAAAGTGTGATTTAGAAAAAACACGTTCGAAGCTTTAAATTAACATTATTTTAAATGTGTCACGCAAACCGTTTCGGTGCTGTAACTTTGTCAGTTATTCGACCTTCATATATTGCAATATTCTACATATAAGAAAATTCTAAAAAACTGTTCGACTGTTTTAAAACCAACAAGGTACTGAAACCCTTTAAAGTTATCATAAACCATTCATTCATCACCTTCAGAAACTTCTTTTTCTACATCTCTGAAATTTTAATTGTATGAGAATGTATTAAATATATTTTAAATGTATTAAAACAAAATTTAAAGAGTCCTTGTATCATCTGTGTTTAATTCCCAGTTTTATTTGAAAAATAAAACTTGATATTCTTATCATAAGAAAACGCAAATAAAAACTTTACAATCCCCCGAGTTACGCTGACTTAAATAAAATTCAGTTTCCTTCTAACACCATTTTTTATAATATTTAAACATTGTGATATTTATATTATATTTTATTATATTGTGGCCGTTATATTATTTCTGAATTTTTTATAATATTTAAAAATTGTGATCAGATACCAAAATTCAATTTTTGTCAGTTGTATATTAATTTTAGCAATTAAGGGTTACTTTACAAGTATATTTTAAGTCACTAATGTCACATTTCTGTTTACAACGATGCCTAACATTCTAGTATCCGAAAAATACAATTATCGCATTATTTCGAAAACCTACGAAAATTATTAAGAGACGAAAGAAGGCTGCAGAAAATTTTATTCGCTAATCGAAAGAGTAACAGGGGTTAATAGACGACGGGTGATGAAGTGCCGTTTACGGGTCAAGATTACAATCTACCACCTGTGAACGTTAACCTTCTTTCTTCTCGCCCCACAAAATTTTGTATTACCCTAGCCCGTAAATCCTTTACAACTCGCTGTCAACGACCATCGCTGCCGCATTATAATGGTTATTGATCCTCCATGCTAATCAATATCTAAAATTATCAAGATAATAATAGCGTGTCATCAAGTTTAACGTATAGAGAAGCTCCTTTGCGAGTCACATGATATACCGCACTAGTAATATTATATTCTCGACGCATAATTCTATATTATACACAAGAACAAATAAGAATACCATCTTCGAAAACTACTATTATTAATTGTAAGGACATTTGATATTTAACAACTACTTTTCTGGTAAACTAATTTAGCAAATCTTTAAACACTTAGAATTAATAAACGAAAGCTTAATTATTCTTAATTTTGGGATTTACTTTGTCGTTTAGAATAGGCTTTCAAAATTTCTTTATCTTTAATCAGAAGGTATCTCTAAGGTACTTTATCTAAAAGAATAATAATATATTAGCGCGGATGTTAGTAACCTACTAATAATATGAATATATTAACTGATAAGTAATAGGAAATTATAAAACACAGGAAGACTGTGTCTCCACCCTTTCCCATCGCAATATTATTGATTAAAGTTATCGCAGGTTTCGCATAAAAATCCAGTTCAATAATTCGAACGAGCCCTATCGCCGAAAAGAGGTTCGGGAGAGAAAAATTACCCCACTTCACTGGAATCACTGTTTTCGCTTGGCTAAGGCCAATACCTTCGGCAAACGAAGCAAAAGACCACGAAACGAGAAGATAACCGAACCATAAGGCCTTTCGACGAGGTCTCAAACTGATATCAAGATCTGCCCCTTGTTATACTAGCATTACACGGCTTTCTCAAGCCAATAAAACCAAAAACGTCTGACGCAGCAGTCACCGCGAATTACAAGAGTTACACGGAAAAATTGATCTTTCGACGCTGAACCGATACGGCGTACCGAGAGAAAGAGAGGAAAAAAGGATAAAACGAAACGCGACCCACGATGGAACGGAACGTTAATGCCATATTTCACCGTGGCTCCGAAACAGCCGTCTAGAGACGCGAAACGACCAACTGGTGGACCAATTTTTCGGCTTTCCACCGACTGGATCCACCCCTCTCCCCACCCCTATCCACCTCTGGCCGACTTTTTCCGAAGAAGCCATGGTATCGAATGTTCAACGCCTATGGGTGAAGCAGGAACAGATTGTCCCTGCTGCTGCTGGCGTTAATGTTCCAACTGGAATACAACGGGTACCTTTTGTCTCAAAGATGGAGGATGGCTCGCCAGGCTGCGGAGAATGTTGGCTATCGAGAAAGAAATTAGCGCGATTAATTCGACGCGAAAGAAAATTGTGGATTCCCTAAGTTTTTGCAACAAGATTCATGGAAACGCTTGCACTCGACGGGATTGACATTTATCACTATTACAGTTGTACTCTTCGATTTTCTTTAATTTCGTCTTAAATGGGAGTAGACGTAGTAGACGTGGAAAGTTCTCCATGGGGCGATTAAGGTAATTTAGGACGAGGGTTGAAGAGATCTATGAAGCTTAAACGTTAGTTGCTAATGTACTAGCTACTAATACTAAGTTCGGTGGACAGTTCAGAATTTAGCAGTTGGGTCAGAATGAAGAACTAGTTCTTCATGCAGAATATAGGTCAAAGTAGAATCTAGGGAATTGAAAGATGTCTATAATACTGTTAGTATATGAAACCTGATTTTTAGTTATTGATAGATAGCAAGATAGCTGGTGAACGAGGAAAAGCGAAGGCATTGGATTAAAAGTAAATTTTTACTTATAATAATGTTTTCTTAATTTAAGGAAACGATATCTAATCGTAACTGTTTGTATTATTCAGCATTAATGGCAAAGTAATGGTCTTAAGGAATTAAATCAGGATGTCCGAGTTATGAGGTCGTTACTTTGACCAGTATATCTTAAAAATATTTAGAGTACACAAGCTTTGCTTTTATGTGCTGTTATACATGCTTTCGACGAGATAAAAGTAAGCTATAGGAGTTGGCTTTGAGAACCTGTACCTCGCTGCAAGATCGCTGCCAATTAGATGTGAGATTATAGCGAGGGAACACTATAGTAGCTTTAACTTCTCTCATTGTTTTAATATTAATTTGAGCGTTAAAGTGTAGCAGAACGATGGTCTAACAGCACTAATTTTTTCTAAGATCTGAAATAATTAAATTTTAGAAGCTACTTCATCGCCTACGAATGATAACAGTATTAAAACCCTGAAACATCAGATGCTATCTCATAACGCATTATTCTCTCTCACTTGGTCCCTGAATCGCCGCTATCGATGACATTATGATCAATATCCACCGTTTGTCGCAGCGAGCCTCCAATTTTGCAATCCAATTTCGACTTCCAATAGTAATCGTCGCGTGCACGTAACCTCCACTTCCGGCAAGCTGCTGTTCATTTCCTAGCAACTCAAACTGCAATACTGGTACTTGTGAACGAAGCAACTCGGTAATAGTTGTTCTCCTAACAGTCAAAGAAAGTTCGATTCCCCTGTCGTTACATGCTTGCCGAATTTGAAATCGAATTCACCATTTTGGTTGCGATTTCGGACTATCGGCAATTAAATCGAAGTTAATGCAATATATATATAGAAAAGTCCAGATTGCTTATGTGCAGGAGAACAGTAGATGAACTTCTGTGATATAACATAATTCAGTGATATATAAAATAAATGTGTAAACAAATTTTCTTTTATTTCAATAGAAAGAGCTAACACCTTATAGGGATATTATTATAAGATTATTATTTCGATTTGTGTGATATCTGTGCAGGGTGTTCGATAACAGGTGTTGGGAATTTTAAGGAGTGATTCTACGTGTTAAAATGGAACGAAAATCAAGAATAATGAAACTACGTTTGGATCTTCGTTTCAGAGCTATTAATTACTGAGGAAGTGCCTAAAAATTATGTAACATGTATCTGACTGGGGATTTACTATTTTACTGCCGATGTAGACTAGCCAGGTCAGACACGGTGAAGTCAGTAAAATAAGTCCTAGACGAGATATGGGAAAGTCAGTAGAATAAGTCCCAGGTTAAACACAGCGAATTCAATAGAATTAGTCATAGACAAGTCAGATAAAAGTGAAATCAGTAGAATAAGCCTCAGGCCAGATGCAACTGAAGTCAGTAGAATATATTCCAGGTCAGACACAGAACAATCAGTAGAATAAGTTCCAGGTCAGACACAGGGGAGTCCATGAAATGAGTCTCAAGGCAGACACACTTCACTAGAATTGTAAGTACATTTTTAATAATTACTAGCTCTGAAACGAAGCTTACAACTCAATTCCCTCTATCTTCATTTTTGTCCTCTTCAAGCATATAGAATAACCCCTTAAAACTTCTGACATCTATCGTCAAACACCCTGTACATGTATATATAAAACGAAAGATATTCAAGGAAGTCTAAAACCAAATAGCATTATCTGATCACTTTATAGTGTCGAATCGTGAAAATAGGTATCCCACAAAATTATCAAGACTTTTTTCTCAGAAACTAAATTCCTAACTTACCAGGAGAAATTATTCGTCAGATATTCTGACATTGTTCGCGAGAGATGCTGTTCTGAGAGATGCTCAGAGGAATGAAAGTTCCTCACAATTTTACGTAGATACTTCCGAGGTATATGGATTCTACTCGGTAAAGAGAGGAAGGCATGTACACGGATGTTCTTCCACACACACTTCTCGCTCCTAAACACGGCAGCTCCCTAAACCATAGATCCAGGTAAATAAGATACGTCTTCTTAAAATGGAACCTCCACAAAGAAAGGGGAAAGAGGTATCGACGTCGTATGTGGTTTCGAGTCGAAACGAAAGGGCCGCCTTTAGAAGAGAGTTATCGTTGGAAGAGGAACGTTTCGATTCTTTATATAAATTCCACTGGCGCGTTGAAACTTACCGCGGCAAAGGTGGTTCAAAATATATTTCACGGAGGAAACTTTCCAGCTGAAAAACATTATCGCTTTCTTAACGAGCGAACTCGCGCGCAAATCGGGCACACGTTGCGAGAAATATACTGGTGAATGTTTACGCCACGGTAATGGTAACCGAATAAAATTGCAGAGGAGGAAAAGAGAAAGAAGCGAGAAATGTATTGTGAGACTTAATTTATTTTTAATGTCAAGGAGGCGGCACGGTCTAATTGTAAGATTATGGAACGGAATATACTTCTTCGTTATTATTGGAGGTCAGAACTTGTATGTCTTTTAGATTAACGAGATCTTCTACTTTGCAACTTAGAAGACATCAATTGTTGGATTTTTATTCTTTCTTCAAGATTGAAGTTTAAAAACACGTTTCTGCGATATTACATTGAAATTCAAATAGATAAATTACACGACACTGAAATTGTCTGTGTTATGGGGAGCAAGTGAGGACAAGAATCTTGAAGTTATATTTCTTGAAATCATGCTTGATCTATTCGACCAGTACAAATTAATTATCGTAATCTGAGAACATCGGATGAAATGCAAATTGTATGAATTAAAAACAAACAGAAATTCAGGAAGAAAGAAGATCAAGGCGGAATACTGGTGATGAACTAGTCGATTTCTCTCATTCCGCTCTAAATATTCAATCAATGGAGAAACAGACTGTTTGCAGTGATCGGACAAATTAATTTATAGTCGAATGAATTGAATATACTTTAACTTTTCAATGAAAGTAAAAAATCTATTGAAAGTAAAAGTAAAAAATATATTAAAATAAGAATATTTTATTTAAAACTTTATCCTACACAGTTATTCGTCAACAGTTCTTATTTCAATTTGCAAATTCAAGCCAAGCAACCTAAACAGAGCTAAACGTAGGTACATATTCTGTATTTATTCACCTTGCAGTAACATTGAAATTTCAACACCTTCATACTAAACATTTACATTGAACCTTCATTCACACTAAAATAATCTAAAACATTATTCACACTGAGCTTAATCGTATATTTGAATCCCACATTGCTACATTATTTTATCGTTATTTATGTTTTCTTGGAAAATAATACTCACATTATGTACTTTGAATCTGTCAAGTGACACTACGTACTTATGCTACTAGTAGGTATTTAAAGGTGATTAACTCAGTGGATCTTTGCATAAGTTCACACGAATCCTCGAAATCACTTTCCCCCTCATTGCCCTTGTAAACCGAACGAATGTGCAATGCTTTTCGATGGAGGGAAACAACTGAAAGAATCTTTTGTTTCGTTCCAGTTCGATTCAATTATACTCAACAAACTCCTGATATGTAAGTAATTTGTTTGCTGGTATCGATCGATGCTCGATTTTCTTCGGCTAATTTCTTTCCTCATCCATCCGACAGACTGATTTCCCCCTTTTAGCGTAGAAAGGGTTTCCCAGTCGATTCACCGAGCTGCTGATGTTTAACGGACAGAGTTCCGCTCGTAATTAATACAATTAACTGGCGTCGAACTCTCTTTCACGAGCTACACCTTGTTGATCTCCTATCGTTTATTACCCATATCCTTTTTTAATTTCTCGATCACACTTTAGATACTCTTCACACAATTTCTCACTCAAACACTTTAGATCCGACAAATTTACAAAATATTCTGTAACAGGTGTCAGGATTTTTAAGGGAAAATTCTGCATATCGAAAGTTAAGAGCCAGGAAACTGTGCATGAGGTTTCATTTCCGAGTTATTAATATATTAGTTATTAATATATTAATTGTCAAAGTTACATCCAAAACGGGCATGAAATAGTTCAGTGTAGAAACTTATTCTATAGCCGCCAAACAGTGGCCAGCTCAAATGCAACGTCAGTGGAATAAGTCAGTAGAATAAGTCAAGCCAGACACATTTTAGGCAACTCTGAATAAGTTAGAAACAGAGGTACAAACGCAATTTCGTAATTCTTAATTTTCATCTTACTTTGACATGCAAAATCATCCCTTCGAATTTCTGACACCTGTTGTCGAGCACCCTGTACAGTGTAGACACAGCTTAACAATGTTTGTTGCATAGTGTAAATGCTTCTTAATCCGCTCTATTATAGAACTTTATCGGTTGAACCAGTTGGCTTGTGTTTACTACCCTTTGGGTATGCGAGCGCGCTATATTGTACCTATACATATACTCCTCGCATGAGCAGTGTGAGGAAAAATATTTGTGAGATAAAAAGCAGGGAGCGTTTCCGAAATTATTCGTGAACCTACGACGCTCTCAAATAACTCACCCGCAGAATTCTACGGTGATGTAAAAATGCAAATGCAGGAGTTACGAGATAATTCTTCTTCATTCTCACGGGCCACACTTTTAATGGTATCGCGCGAGGTCGCATCATGAAATCACAGTCCCCTAAGAGTCCAATTTCGGGGATAAACCTTTTGTTTTCTACGTTTCCTTCGATAAATCCGGTGTTGGAAGAACAAAGCATGTTTGAATATTTTTCATCTTATTTCATGATATTTGCATAATTGAAAAACAAAATTGTCTTTTGCAAATGCTAGAATTTTCTTTTAATTTGTCAGATTCTTATCTAAAATAGATTCAATCCCAGCATAATTCTGATGTCTGTCATAAATGCTACACTGCCCGCCAACTATGGCTACATCATTGAACACGATTACAAGACTCAATCGCCATTTAATAAGGAACAACAAGAAGTGAAGCAAAGAATATTTTTCCTACAGTCTAAAAGTCTCTCTTTATGTCCCCAAAACTCTAGTGCAATAGACGTTTTAGTGTTCTCTGAAAACATTGAAGAAAAACCATCTAACTTTAGTGTCGCTACACGAGAATCACTCTCTAAATAAAGCTTACCCTGTGTCGAGGGAGACATCCAGATGGTCACAAAATTTCTCTAGGTGGACCTTTTATTAAAATGTTTTTTGAAACGAGCTATACTTTAGGAAAAACTTCAAATGGGTCATCCTGTATATGTCACAGTTCTGTGTACATAGGGTGTTCCAAAACTGGTGGTACATGCGCGAAGTAGATTCCGTGTGAAGAAATAAACGTAAAATGTAAAATTCAAATCCTAATTTGGTGAGTCAATGGACTCACGACCTATGTAATTTAAACATTTGCTTATTTAATTAAGAACCACATTTAATAGAATGGATTTCAGTTAGAACGATAACTAACGATTGTTGTATAATTGCACGTCTGTACTTAGCAACTCGCGATACCTTTATGCAATAACACGAACAGTCTCTATCCCCACGAAACTGCAAGAAACACGCTAATCCATGCCATTAGGAGACACTACTTGGGAGATAACCTGCGAGCCATGAGATCACCGCTATCACTCCCCTCCCCAGAGGACAAGCGCGAAAGTACGACAAAGGAAACTAAAGTTTTCATGTCGTAAGGAGATCTGGGTCAGGCCAAGCAAATATTTTAGAGATATGTGAGGCAATAAAGATATCAAACTAGAGGTCCGCCCCTGTCTTTCTCGCAGACCGTTGAGCAGGAATGTCCTTTAATGAACACGTACTTCTACAATTTTTGAATGCAAAAGAGGGATAATGTTCTTTGAACTGCGTACGGTATCTCGTTTCTTCGGTCAATTTGATTGATGAATAATTTCTATGCGAAATTCAAAATGAAAGTCGAGGCAAGGTAGATAAAAAACGTACACGGAACGAAAGGCAATGGTACATTTTTCATTTAAAATACGATAAAACATCAACAAAAAATCGTATATTAATTTTGAGGAAATCAGTAAAGGGATCCCTCTACAAATAGTGAACTTATCTCTCTACAAATAATGAACTCTAGAAATTTACTTTAATATTAATCGTGAAAAAAATGTATTGATATTAAAATGGATTGGAATTTGTAAAATTTTTTACAAAAAAAGAGATCCTTTGAAATGGGTCCAAATGGACAATTTTTTTCACAAGGTTACAGCAGTACAAAGATCGACAATTTTTTCACAGAAATTTAACGATCTTTTAATTTTGTGAACAAGCGTATCTGGTAACAAAATTGTGAACTGTGAAAAACTTGTCAGCTACTTCAGTTAAATACTTGTGTCTTCCAAGAATCACGTCAGGAATAAAGTTTCTCGATACTCGCGTAGGATTTTGCTGCAGGACGCAGTTAGTCGAGAAGGGCGTCGACAGGCTTTTCAATACCTCTTATACAACTACTGTCGACATTAATCTATCGACATTAACAGATAGAGACACAGATGCTCACCGAAACCTTTCACTGTGACAACTTAACTTTTCGACGGCTCTCGAACACCCTTAACTGTTAGCAATGCTTTCAACACGAGCGAAAAGTTTGACATTGATTTTCGCGCCACTCCAACTGGTTGCGTTAATTGAAACGAACGTGGTAGCCCATCGTTATCGTTCGAAAATGAAAACGAAGCTTTGATCTTTGTTCTACCAAAGGGAGTAACAATCAACCTATTATTTTCTAATTATTCTTTTGAACGCGCAGAGGCAATTCGTTGAAATTTATAGATAAATAATGCTTGCATCTCCCTCTTTTTTTTTATTGTTGCTATTGTTGAATCTTAGAATGTATAATTTTAACCTTCTCAGGAATTAGTTTATTAAAATCGAAAAATGACACGAATTTAATCATTGAAAATTCTCTTTTTCTGAGTTAACCCTTTTTGAGGTAAATTGCATGTTAGTCTATTTTGTCATGATTATAATGAAAGAGTGTAAGATGAGAATTTATTATTATGTATTTAAATATTTCAGACTTATATATTTATATTAAATACTGAACTATAAAGACACAAATTATATTCAATTTCTTGTTAAGATCAAATAAAGTAACATTCGTTAAATAAAGTAAATATTATATCTCTGATGTTAAAAAAATTCTATAAATTATAGAACGCTTCTGTGCATCGTCACGAACTTTACTCGCAAATATCTGTCTAATAAAAAGAGAAGTAAATATACACAAACTTCGACCTCTGTGTCCATGAATCCAGTCCGAGAGCACCGTACACTCAAAAAGTCTAGAAGGCTAAACAACGTTAAATTTTACAAGCATGTCCAGAGGAAGTGAACCAATCTCCTGGAACACGCAAGTGAACGCCCTAATCCGATGATCTCGTCCGTGGAAATCTTTACGATATCACGGTCTTCCTTGGTGATCGCGAAGAAATATCAACGACAAGCACACGTAGCGGCGAAGGTAGGAGAAAGTACAGGGCGAGGGAATAACTGGTCGTCAATTCCACTTCGCAGTTTCTTCCGCGTCATTGCACCAGATCGAATCAATTTTCCTTGTCGGCTTCCGTTCTCATTCGCGACCCCGTTACCACAGCCACGAGATCTACCGAGGAAAATCCGCGATACTTCAGGAGCCACGACATTTTTCCCCTCCGTTCTCTTCTTCTCTTCTCCCGTCTCTTCGCTCCCCTGTTCGCGCCCTTCCACGACCACCAGCTCCCTCTCTCCCTACCTTTACCCATGGCGGAACGCGGCGAAGGCGGGAGAGGGGAATCACCAAATCTGGACTGCCACGATAAGGGCGAATGAGGACAGACAAAGTGCGGGACGAGGCGGAAGAACGGATGCGAAATGGTTTCGTCCGACTTGACAAAGTTTTGTACGTTTGTTAATTAGACCACCCCTGTTACACGGTGCTGGGTTTTTTTTTTTTTTTTATTTCTACTCGTTTACGGACCTCGACCTGTAATCCTTCCGTTGCACCGAGATGAACTGAATTTTTCTTCGTTCCATGTCGTTACCTTTGGAATGGTGACTGTTTTTGGTTGGATATTTTTGGGAAATATCGAGATTCGGTGTGGAGCTTTTTATCTTTTAATTATTCGTCGTTAAGAGTGAGAAGAGGGAGTATAAAATTGATTGTAAATGAGGCCCTGGGGTTAGTGTGAATTCAGGTTTGGTTGGTAACTCGGTTTTTTATACACGTGTGTCGTGTTAGTTTGTTGAAAGGTTTTTAACCTTTCAACAACGAAGCTTTAAGAAGAAAACACTGTACGTATGTGTATATCCAAAATTGAAAAGGAAAAATTTAGTATTCCAGTGGCACTGTGGTCGATTATTAAAAAAATTGATATTCTGTTTGATATTAGAGCGAAGCATGAAGGGATTTGATATAAATACACAGCTGAATCGGCGTGACGCAATTTCTTTCATAAATCCCGCTTCAAACGCGTTGTATTTGCGACGCGCATGCACGATCCCCTGAGAAATCATCTCTAAAAATGACATCTGAAAGAGCTTTGTGTTTCGCGATCCTTCTATGCGAATAGGATCAGTTGTATTTATCAGTAACCACTGATTATTCTGGCGGTATGGACAAAGAAAGAGAAAATGGGGACTATTAATTAGTGAAACTGAAAATAATAGTTATTGTAGTATCACTAAATATAGATATATCAGGTGTTAACAAACACTTCACGATGTAGACGTCAGAATAAGGAAAAAGTGTCATGTATAGAGGACGTTCGGCAACAGGTGTGAACAAAATTTAAGAGATGATTTTAGACATTCAAATAAATATATTACTAATACCAAAATCAAGAATAGCGAAATTGCGGTTCAAGCTTTGTTTTTGAGTCACTATTTTACTGAACTTCTAAAAAAAAACATAAAATGAGGACTAAATTATTTTTTCAAACCATTAGCTGGTAATATATTTATGGCATTTATATTCATCGACACTTGAGAGTCTCGCCAGTATAATGGATTAGGGCACGCTTAAAGTGAGCATTTCATACGTTGACTTACACTACTGCTGGAGTCAGTAGTTAGGTCAGACATTACGACGACAGTAGAATGAATCGAAGTGTCAGACACCTTTGACGCTCAGTTTAGACATGTATCTAACAATAAGTAGTAATTCGGAAAAGTGGAGAGAGCCGAAATAGAAGTTTTTGTTACATATCATTGTTTAAAAACTTCTTTCATGAAATAATTATTTCGTTTTAATTTATTATCCCAAAATGTTAGAAAATAAGATTTTAAAGAATGTTCACTGTGTTGCTATGTGCGTCTTTTTCAAGAAATTGTAAAATTTGATGAAAATTTTGCGATATTAACAACGCTGAATATAGATACATGTATATATAAACAATATTCACGTGATGAGCTTCTCGAGATATCAGCTAGATAAGTTTGGAGTATATTAACGTTCTGAATTCAATACTGTGTTTCGTGTTATACGATCCTTGCCAATTAAATTTCAAGCTTAGTACATATAGTTACAGAGTATCAGGTAGGGTACAGTCTTAGGATCTGAAATGCAGCTCAAGTGCGTCTATTTGTGTTTGGAAACGTGCAAGATCATCGTGCATAAGTACCTACATAGAATGTATCATCGATTCGAGCATACAAAATTACATCAAGTTACAATTCTGATTGCTGCTCACATCAGATATACTGTTTCCTTGTTATAGGCTTGTCAACCAGTCACTAATTTTATAAAAACAAACATTTATTAAATGCTACGTTTTTAGAATAATATACCTAACTAAATCCCCATTTACAATGGTTCCGATTCTCTAGCATACATCTGTGGTTGTAACGCAAAATAACTTAAATCACATATTTTTGTTTTCAAGATATTATCGTTTAAAGTTCTCAACTTCAGTGCTGTCTTATGAACTTGTGTTTCCCTAATCCCTTATTTTTAGGTAAACCAATTCTTTTAATGCCCTTTTTTCATTCTAAAAGTATAAATCTGTATTCTAGCTGTCCATTAAGACCTTAACTCGAATTTTTTGAAAATGTGACACAGGGCGTTTTACTTTACGACCACAGACATATATAGCCCCCTGTCTTTAAGATATCAGAACGATACCGTTGAAAGATACCAGTGATTCTACTTATTTCATTTTCTTCAATCGACTAGTAATTCCAAGCTTTCTCAGAGCCAATACATCTCACGTCGTTGCGTCTTTCGTGTCATTGAATTCGATCGAATCATTCTCCTCTTCATCGTTTGTTCCCATTCACGACATCGAACGGAACCGGAATTTCACGCGAAACCATACTTGTATAAAGTACGTTTCCTCTTGAGGAATTTTCGGGAACGCGAGTCGTGTTCGTCGATCCGAGAAATCGAATCTATACTTTCCATTCTATCTGGTGAACGGTGAATATTTATTTCTAATTGGAACGTCGCGAAATTATTACCATTTCAAGGGTACGTGTTCAATCTTAATGATGAAAAATTCGATCGTGTTCATCTAGTTTTTATGTAGTCGAGGTATTCAGTACGTGCGAAAATAGCTGTTTTTATGATACTCTATTTGTAGTTTATACATGGTAACAGTAATAAGATTGTCAGTATGGTTGAGTCAGTAGGTATTAATATCATTTCTGTAGCTGTGAGGCAAAACGACCTAAGTCATATGTGTTCGTTTTCGAGATGTTGACGTTTAAAATTCTTAGCTTCAATGCTATCTTATGGATTTGAATCTTCTTAAGTCTTTATTTTAATTATATGCAGCTAGAAATTAGTTGCAATTACTTATTTTTTTAAAACACTATATTTCGTTTGAAATGACCATCAATAAAATCGATAATGTTTAAATAAACAATATTTCCCTGAATTTCTTATTTTTCGTGTTTAATGGATTTCATATTGAAGCTTAAATAATATTAAATTTTGCTGCATCCTAGAATAAATATTAATATCCGAAGATCCATACATCTACTTAAAATTTCCTTGTTCTTATTTTCACCCCGTTTCTTCGGCACTCCTCACATTATCGCCGCTCAATATCCTGCACAAAGCACCAGCCCTTATCTAGCCTCGAGTAGACCAAACACAACTAAATTTCAAGCTCATAGAGCAACTCGATACAAATCTCCGATTCTTGACGACCTCGTTCAGCCCATGTAAACACACCCATTCCGATCCGTCTCTCGAAGCAACCCCCGCAAGCTGTCGGTTGAGTGCATCGACTTCCTATCCACAGAATCTCTTAAGGAACTCTTCCACCTTATTCAACTGGCGCAATCGGTAGGGAAGGAGGAACACAGAAAACTGTATCAAGAAGACAACGAAGAGAAAAGGGGTGGAAAAGAAGAAGAAGACGAAGAAGAAGGGAAAGAAAAACTGTGACATAGTCGAAGATACGGTTGAGATCTCGTCTGGGCCCATTGTTGGCCCTTTGTTCCGCGCAGCCAGAGGACGCGGAATACGTGGATATCACGAAACAATGCCCCAGCCTCGAGCAACGCCGTGGAAGGGACCTCACAGACAGACAGAGAAAAAAAAGCGGACGCTGTGAGATAGAGAAGGCGAAAATAGACGTGAAACACAGATGGACAATCGAGGGAGGAACGCGGAGAAGCGCAGAGGTGGCGGAGAGAGAAAGGGCGAGGAGACGCAGATAGACAGAGTTAGCAAGGGAGGTGAAAACACAGAGTATTTCCAAACATGTGGGGTATTTTTAGAGGGTTGATTGTAAGCATCAAAACAATGAAAAAGTTCACGTACACATATGCCCAGAAACGCTTAGTTTTTTCAGTTATACGCTATTAATATTGCGTATGGTGTTATACTTTCTTGAAGACCTATCTCTGTGTGCCACTCGTTCAAGGGGCCAGAATATCCCTGGATCTAGTAGGACCTTAAAAAGGATAGCACACTGTGCAAGCAAGAAATGGACCTGCATTTTACGCAATATAAAATAGTATGTAACTAAAGAACTATGTGTTTTTGGACATACGTCGATTTGAATCTTTTTCATTGTCTTTGTATCTAGAACCTGTTCTACAAAAATGTCCCACGTTTTTCTTATATTTTAGGGGATTTGAATCAGTATTCTACGCAACACGAAACAGTGCATAACTAAAACTTTAAGCATTTCGGGACATGTGTTCATATGAACTCCTTTGTTGTCTATGTATGTAGAGGCTGTTCTCCAAAAATGTCCCATATGTTTGGAAACACCACGCATATCGCTGGTATGATGCAAACGAGTAAAAAAAGGGCTGTCCCTGCAGTCCCGCGTTCGAATTCAATAAGGAACGGTCGTCGATGGGACGGCATTCAGTCTCCGAAATCAACCACCGTTTCCTCTTGCCAAAACCTTCACGACGAATCGATAGTCCAGTAGGTCACATCGGCATGGAAAACTGTGCCAAAGCCTTTTCTTTTCCCGTTCGGCTTCTGTCTTTGTCTCTGTGTCTCGCCGCGTCTTTCTTCCTCCCCCGTTCTCTCTTTCGCTCTTGAGCGAATTAGCGCGTCTTTTCTGCTCGGCGTTCTCGTTTTCTTTGTTTTCGCGTCGCCTACGGTTGTTGATGATCCGACAGCGCGCCTCGGCCCTCCCCACCCTCCTCGTTATTGAGATCTTTGAGGAAACGCGCAACAGAGTGGGGGGTCGCTAGGACGACAGATCCGAGAGCAAAGATCGCCTCGGCGCGCTAGCTTTTTCTAATGCCTTGTTCAGATTAGTCAAGTTACTTCAATTCGAGCGGATTGGACGCAGCTGATTTGAAGTAACTCGATCAATATGAACGTGTTATTTTGTTTGGCTTAAAACATTCCTTCGAGTTTCTATTTCATCGAGGCACGTCCAGATCAGTCAAGTTACTTGCATTCGAGTGGCTCGAATGAGGCAACTCGACCTATGTGAATGTGTTATTTTACTTGATTTAAGACATCCTTTCGAGCGATACCCTTTCAAGCGAAGCTGACGTCCTTTCAACTTTTCTTTGGCTTGAAATACACATGAATTGATGCGTACTGTATTATGCAGGGCAAATTTCAATCCAACACCGAACTTTCTGTAGCAGGTGAGAAAAAGGAGGAGGAGGATGAGAAAAAAAGGGGGACAGAAAAATGAAGAAAGGGGAGATGGCCATAGACGTAATCGATATTCGAAAAAGAGCTTTCTTTTTTTTGGTCACAAGCCAAAAAAAATTAAAGAACCCTGGATTAGATTATAATAAAAAAATAAAAAGTGACAAAGTTTAGAAAGTTTAAATAATTTTGAAAGTATGGTTCTTTTTGTATTTTCGTTCACTTTTAATATATGAAGAAATAAGAATTTTGAATAAACAAACATATTATCACTGACAACAATTTAAAGATTATTGCACAATGTTACTTTTTTTATATACTACAAATAATTCGTATTCTGTTCGTAGGATGCAAACAATCCCCTTTCATCATTCAATCTACTACCCATGAGAAGCAATAAATACTGAGATTGTCAATAAGTTGAAATATCGACAGGGAAAGAAGGGACGTTGCTCGTTAAGAAACTTACAATCTATTTCAACCGACCGTAAGAGAGTTCCCAGGTGCGCTTCGTCGTGTGATCAAAGGAAAGTGGAAGGGTCTCAAGTACAAAAGTGAGAGGGTAGAGCGTATTTAATAAGAAGATTGAGAGGGACGTAATGGTTTCTTCCGATCACTCCTTACAATCGTTACTATTCGACCCTAGTAGCTTGTAATCTTAGTCTTTTCAACGCTTTCAATCGTCTTTCTCATTTTTATATCCGTAGATAATGAACGAATAAAACATTCAGATTTCCCTTTTCTAAGTTTTACCCAATTTCTATACGAAACAACCCCACATTCATTTGATCTGCTGAACCGAGCTCGTCATGTCATTGCGAAGTCATAAACTCAAATGACAGCTGCAGCTCGCACTGTGAACGTACAGAGTAAGTCCCAAGAAAGTCCCAGTTAGAAAGAAATGTTCCCTCTATATGTTTTTTCCTCTAGGAATAATATCATATGTCTGCCTTCGTTGTTTATACCTGGGAAAACGAAGAAAAACATGATCGCAAGGAGAACGCGCGTCAAGAAGTCGCTCTTGCGCATCGAGACTAAAAGTATTCTAATTTTCAGAGTATTTATGACACATAAAAATCTGAGACGAATGGATTAATCATGTCATGGTTATAGATTCGACATACTAGGACAAAAATACTGGGATAGTATTCTTCGATAGTATTCTGCATAAGAGGGTTAAGAGAATTTACAGAACAAGAAACAATTTTGGTTGGTCACGAATGCTCCCAGAATATAAGAAGCGACAGAATAAGAAAAGAAGCAAATATACAGATGTTCTTGGAAATAAGATCTGTTTTTGAATAGAATTTTGCAATACACCCACTGTTTGCCCCGAATTGCCTTGTTTTTGGTCATGTACACTGGCGATTGCTCTTTCGACAATAGATCAAAGACTTTGTCAGAGTCAATTTGGTTCTTCAATCTCGAGAAGAAATCTAGAATTCATTCTAAGTCTCCCATGTTCCTTTTTGTTGACTGAGCAGTGTTTTTCCTACAAGTCAGACAAACATAATAAATTCCTCATCTCGTATGCACACATGTTTCTTCTAAACGCAGTAAAAAATTGAAACTTAAATAAGTTCCCTCTAAATACTAAAATACATACTTCGCTTTAGATACTTCGTCCATTTTGATATATTAAGCACATTTTGAATTTCTCTGCAAATTTGAATTTCCCTTAAATGCAGAAGAATCCACGGTATAACCATTTCTACTTTTATTATCATCCTAGTAACGCACAGTACTCGCGAAAATATTTTTCCTACGACTAATTAATATGCTCGTGAAGGTATTATTCCCACCATTAATCAACATACGGGTATACGACAACACACGTAAGAAATTTCACAGGGCGTTTCTTAGGGTCAACCTAGGGCCAAAGTAAGACAAAAATGAAAAGCGACAAAATTACATTTCAAGCTTCGTTACTCGCTTATGAATTGTTTAAGAAGTGTTCGCGAAAAATACGTCTGATGCTGGGCTTATTCTACTGGCGACGTTTAATTAGGTCAAGCTCAACAGGAACAGTGCCGTAGCCATCCAGGGTGATCTACTTATTTTGTAGTCGATCTGATGATATACGGCATCACGAGGTAAGTGGATTATTCTAGATGGTTACGGCACTGACGCCGTTGAGCCTGACTTGACTAACGCGCGTTGCCAGTAGAATAACTCTGCGCGTCAGACACATTTCACGCGCATTTTAAGCGTTCTTCCAACAATTAATAATGCAGAAAGGACGCTTCAAACTTAATTTTATTAAATTAAAATTAAGATAATCATAATTCAAGAACACTTCAGGATCCATTTGGACAACCCAGTAATTCCTTAAAATATTGAAACATACGCTACTTAAATTCCGTGTATATCTATGCATCATTTTTTTATTTTGCTCTATTTGCATTTAACCCTTCTGATTTCATAACCTCTTATAAATCTGTTCGGTTTTTAGGTTAAAGTTTTGAGGCTCAATTATTTTAGGCCGCAGCTCAAATGCAATTGAAGTTCTACTCTACCCATTTCAATATTTTAATTAATAAAAAGTCGGCAGAAATTTTAGCTTGATTCAACCTATGACGAACACTTTCAACTCTTCGCCACTTGAGGGATTTTCACCTACACGTATTTTCTACAAATGATAACCTTACCATTCCTTTCATACCTGTTAACTTCGACAATATTTCTCATCATGTTACCTCAAATACGTGTAAAACACAATTCAAGTCGTAGTAAGTACTTTCTGACAAGAAGTATTTTTACAGAAAATCATCGTGAAATTACAAGTTTAGTTTGAATTAAAGTCCTACTGTATTCTTAACGATAGTACGACTACGCCTTCAATTTAAATTCAATTTCATTCCAAGTAACTCGGAAATCTTTTCCTCCTGCATTTTTCAATCATGTTTACGTTCACCAGTAATCTACAACTTATTTAAAGAATACTGAAATCCCTGGTTTATAAAATATCAAATTCAATCGCAAAATGAAATGCAACTTCCTGTAAATATAAACGCTTTAACCGCTCGTTTTGTTAGATCTCCAGCCGCGAGAGAGTTCTACGGAAGACCTTTAAAAAGTGCCGCGATATCGAATAACGCAAATTACCCCGATCGCAGTCACGGGAAAACAGCTACCGTTTATTTTTCTCCTCGTCGCGACTTTCCCCTTGCGCTATCGTTAACAATTTTTCCTGGGGGCACGGTCCTGCAGCGAACTGTATCGTCGCGAAAATAAAACACGATTATTTATAACGCCAATCAATCCCCGCGGTGTCGTTTGAATGAAAATTCTCTTGACTTCGGAGTGGAACAGGGCGACGAAACGTGACGATGATGGCTGCTCGCAGCCACGACGCTGCAGATGTTTCATTCGTAAATTTAGTTCTGGCGGATACTCCAGAACAAAAGAACCCTCTCATCCTTGAAGAGAACTGATTGAGCGTGATGCAGAGACCGAGAACCCTCGCTGCTCTTGGGTTTATACTCCCCTAGCGCTTATCGGATAACCATAAGTTCCAGCAGATCAAAGCCCCTATCTCCTCGTCGTGGATACACTGCTAGCACACTGCGGCCACGCGAACCTAATGACGGCTCGTCATAAAGTCCCGGCGAGAGTCGGCTGAAAGAGTTTCGCCTGCCAAAACGATGCACTCGACGTCGACCTTGCATCTTCCCGTGCATCAGTGACTGCTATCGAACCATCGAGGCCTGGTCTGTTTTCGATCGGTTCCTTCGTCTGCAGTTTACGAGCCACCGATCATCCTTCGCTAAATATTAATACAATGAAGGATGTTGACATCCTGCACACAATGCACCCGCGATCTTTCTGCTGTTTTTGAAATAAAAAATGAGCGTTGGATGGATGATGATATTGGAGAATAAGGATGCTTCGGGAGAGTACGATTTTTATATCGTAGGATGCATGTTAAAAATAATTGTAAGTAGTTTTCAATTTTGTTTATGTTAAAGGAGAGAATTGTGATGTAACAATTGGATAAGAATGGTGGTTTAGAAAGAAATGAAATATTTTGAGAATGAATTTTTTTCATCGATCAAGGCAAAGAAAAATTATTGATATGTATATAATAATAAAAGTAGAAAAACTTGGGAGGGTCAGATAATAAAGGAAAACATTTTCTATCATAATTTAACGTATCATTTCTTTTTTGCCAAACTACTTGAGAGATAATACTACATACATAGTGTGGGAACGAGTGTTGTATGATTGTTAATCTGAGGCACACACATGTGATCGTTATTAGAGACATGTGAATGGCGTCGTTGCAATTGCAATCAAAATTGACGTGTGCGTTTTTCTGAATCGAACTTCGATCGTATTGTCTCTGACAATTTTTAAACAACGAGGATTGATTAGAAATACAATGCGTAAATTGTGAAAGAGTGTAATCTGTTGTTTTATTATGAAGCAATTACAAATTGTGTCGTTTATGTTTAAAAAACTGTTAATAAAATAATATTTAATATGACTTGAGCTAACATTTTTCCATCTGTTTTTTTGCAGTGAATTGGTAAAGCGAGAAAAATCTTATGCTTATTGTTTCAAAGACATAAGGATTAAATCAGTATACAAAATTGTTTCATTTTATGGATATCGACTGCTACAATAAATTATTCTGCCGCGAAGTGAATGTGATAGTAAAGTGATAAATGCAAATAGGATTTTACATCATTTGTTTTGTTGCATAAAACTGACTTCATGCTTCACCCTTTCTCAACACATTTTACCTGCGATATTTTCCTGCGACAAAAGATTTATACTCTGAGCCCATTGTGTGATCTTCCATATACGTTCAGGATTTTCAGGCAGTTTATATTGTAACTATAATCTGAATTTTATTCTACCTTTTTATAAGCTGCTTTCGCATTTTGCATTAAATCCTAGTATATTTATCATGTTCACATTGAATACAGTCAATTAAATTCTATATGCATGTCAATGTAAATAAAAGCACCAATAATAACTTTTAACTTTTAACCTCGATCATCACGAAATGATGTATGGTGATAGTAAGTAAAGTAGAACCTCAATTATCCGAAGGACCTCGAGATTTAAACCTGGAGCACGCTTTTGATAGGTAATTTTATTATCCTCAGCAAACTACTACTAGATTGTTGTTTAAGTCTAAATCGATATTCTACTATAGCTACTCCTATTATTACGAGTATTACACCTAATATGCATAACGCTGAATAACCACAATTGTGAATAATGGAGGTCCAATTAATCGAGGTTCCGCTGTAGTATGAAATTATTCATGAAAGGAGAAAGATTTCAGAAACATGGAAAATTCGTGTATTAATGATGGTCATTCCTTTTCATATAGATCTCACTCTCAGAAACTTACGCCTTTTTTATAACCACTAACTAAAAATAAAAATCTTATTTTGCTGAATATTTGCTGCATATGTACATGAAGTTAAAAAAAAGACAAAGAGAGAAGTGGTTTACCCCCATAATCCAAATTTTTGTAATAAATTCAGAAAAGCTAAAGAGTGTCTTAAACTACTCTACTATTTCACGTAGGATCATATAATAATATATCCTAATCAAAATAGTTTACATTACTGGTAAAAAAATAACAATTCATTCGGCATGGAATAATTAGCAGATGACAGAACCTTTTTCTTCTGAAAATGGAAGAGCACAAAAGTCCCAATGAGTGATTACAAAACTTCGATTTATCTTACAATACACCCCACTGTCCCTTCAAAGCTTCCTAAAAAGAATTCCAGAAAAGAGGCATCACCGATTCGATAAACAGCCCAAGACAAAAATTTGAACCATCTACTTAGTTGAGCCTCCTGAGCAATCGTCGAGATTTTAGGTACGCTTCGAGGTTTTATTATCTCGGTGCACTTTAATCGAACGTAAACCGTCGTTGTCGAAGCACAGACACAGAAAGAGAACAGGGAAAGAAGGGTAACGTGTCTGGGACGCTTCCCTTCGTTGCCAAACTTCCTCCAAAGCTTTACTTTTACGGGCATCCGCCATTAAAGAGCCCTCGATAGTGGTGCGCTACCCAGAGCACGTTCTCCAAGACATGACGGCGGATGGCGCTTTGATCTGCAGAATTTATTGCTATCTGGCAGAAACCCGTGGAACAGATGAAAAAAGTGTCTTTCCTGTCCCCTCCGCTGTGCTCTATTCAAGGATGAAAGGATTCTTGTCCTTTGCCGGTGCAGTGCACGTTGCATTGTAGAATTCAATCGGTCACCGTGATCCGATGGGAAAGATGATGGAGTAGAAAAGAGGAGGAACTAATGAGACAGAGGGGAAAGAGTGCAATATCGGTATCGATTGTAATTTTCCTCTTTTTTCGAATCTCGGATATACCTTGGTGGATCGCAGCGCAATCTGCTTACTTTCCCAAGGATCGTCGAAGAAAGCTAAAAGAGTAATAATCAACCAACTTAAAGTAGCAATTCGCTGGGTCTTCGGTAATCGGATTGCTGCACTCCTTCGATACTTTAGTTCTACTCAAGGACGTTTATACTGTATGCTCCTAGATGGTGTAAAAAGTATACAGTTCTGAGGTAAAAAGAAGTCTAGTGAGTTGACATGAGGGTTTGCCAGATTTTGTTCAGGAATAAAGATATTCTGAACTGATACGAAAAATCATGAAATTATTCTTAGGGTAACACTTGACTTAAGTTAAAATTAAGGTTCCAGTTTGAAATTTACGAAAATCCAGCATGGTAACGCTACTGCTATATTATGCGTGTTATTTGTACCATACTATAGCTGCTACGCATATTTGCTAAGCAATTATCTTACTAGATTTTGTTCAAAGCGACTTTACCCTACGCTCCAAAAATTATGTGTCCTAGATTACACTAAAGTTCTAGGACGATTTTCCAAGTTTCCATAAATGAATATTACTGAACTATATATTAACAAAAATGTTAAAAAGAGTAAATAATCCTTGCAAGGTGTCTATGACTCAGATCGACCATCCCAATCAAAGATGAAACGAGAAAGAAAACAAAGAAAATGAAGGGAAAGATTCAATTATCTATTCAGCAACTAGAATAGCATCTACCAGCCGTATATGCTATATAGTACATAATTTATCGTAATACCCAACTATATGTATATTGCATCAGCAACAGCAGCTAGAGCGAACAGTGCAACATTCAAGATTCAGACATAACTCAATACGTCCTCCACCCTCGCATCATCCTCGCTCAACGCGACACAATTCCCTATTCTAATAGCAACCCCTCGACAAAACCACCAAAACGATGGGTCGCTAGTACTGTAGCCTTCGGTAGTTACGTTCGTATTCGACCTTCGTCTGATTTGCGGCTTTGACTCCGCTGCTTGTTGATTCGCCCGTAAAACGCGGATGAGCCATTTCAGGATGCTCCGAAGGCAACTGGAGAATTCCTCGATCGCAATTAATTGGCCTGGGATCCTATAGTTTAACTTCAGTCACTATCAAGTAGGAATGCGTCAGTCATTACGCTCAGACTTGCCATATGAATTCCGTCCTTGGGTATAATGAGAGGTGGGGATGAAATAACAGATGTACTATTGCATTCTGTTACTAAAGTCTTGCTTGAATCCAAGATCTAGACCCATATAGCACAAAGACAATTTAAGAACGCCTTAAAGACGTCCAGTGAAATCCTAAAAATATCCAAAGTTACAAATCAGTATGTCTTTAGGACGTCTTAAGAGACATTCATTAAAACATCTTAAAGACGTCCATCTTACGTCTATAAGACGTTCAGACACAAAATAGACGTTTCTGAGACACCCAAATTACGTCTATAAGACAATCAGTCAAGAAATAGACGTCTTAAAGACATCGTATGCTATTTGGTGACCTATACCAACAGGACAACCGCTATTTTTTCCCTCGCCTCCCAATTTCCCCCACTGTAACCAAGGAGGGAATTCGTATGGCAACCCCGAGCACGCGTCAGATCGCGTCAGACATCTTCTTTCGTCTGGACGTGTACTCGACTGAACGTGGCCCCGTGTTTTCTCTTTCGCGGTGCTCACAGTACGTGACCGAATCGATCCGCGGCGACGAGCTTAGCTCTTCTTTCAGGGTAGCTAGAAAGAACGGCCGCTTGGGAGTCAGCGACCCTTGACACTCCTGGAGACAGGAGTGGCTGCAAGTTTTATGCACTCACGGCTTTTTTCCTTTTCACTCTGCCGGCATCACATGGCCGCTGCTCTACCGAAGGACGTGCATTATTGACCTTTTAAATGCCTTTGGGACCGGTCCTCCTTGCTTCTGCTCGCGCATACTCTAATTTCGGTTTACGTCGTATTTAACGGTCTGCTGAACTTTCGTGCAGAGGGAACCATCTATACTCCCGTGTCTCGTTGTTGCAACATCTTTCGATGGAAGGTATCTAGTGCCTCTAACTGTGATGCATTCAGAGACTTGAGTCGGAGACAAAGGGGAGAAGAATTTTTCTAGGGCACGATAGATGGCATCATACTTTAGGCGAGCTCTGTTTGAACTAGACTGATAGAGTCAATTTCTGACATTCGTAGCGGCTATATTGCTTTCATTTGAGCTATTTTTAGTCTAGAAGCTCACATTTTTATTGAGAACTGTGGACAGAAATTTTCTTCTACTTAGTTCCTCTTTAAAATATAAGTTTCTTTTAAAAAACATGCAACATATTCGGTACAGAAATTGGTATCCTTATATCTTCCTTAAAAATTAAATTCATATGTGAATCAAAGACTCGTGTTTACCTGGAATCTGATTTTCACAGAATGTTAAATATTTCTCCTCCTTTTTCACATTTATCATTAAATATGTAAAAGGACTGAAACTCTTCTCCTAAAATTCAAGCTGTCGAAAATCCTTTGGAAGCTCTTCCAACAAATATAATAAACACTTGCATAAGCTTATTACTGCGCAAGTGAAGCAGCTCAATGAAAATAACGACACCCTAATGAAACAGAGTGCATAAAACAAGAATACTAGAGGAAAGAGGTTGATCGTTAGCGAAGAAAACATTTTGTAGTAAGTTTTATCCAATCTTCGCAGCCTTTGTGTGAACGTTGACCCGTGACAGGGGGATACAAGCACAGTTATCTCATTAGCACGTGTAGCCAAAGTTTTGAGCGACGTCGCGTATGCACTTTTACGGCAATTTAAAACGCACGGTTCAGGTTCTTTGCTTGGGAACGGTAGCTGGAATAAATTTAGTAATATTCGTGCCCGAGCACAGTGGCGCGGCTTCATAGAAAGATAATACGATTATTCAGTAGCACGCAGTCATCCTTCGAACCAGCTAAATCGCCGCCACAAAATGCTAATAGCATATTGGGACGATGCCGTGGCGAGCTTTTTAAATTGCTCACTGACCCCATTCTTAACTGTTCTACTTTTCGTGTACCCTAGTTTGCAGTAGAATCCTACACGCGTCTCGCCGTTACTGCTTGTAGAATTACAATCTCCCCGTCTGTTTAACATGTGGAATGGGTTGCGAAGGAATCTCTATCTTGCATGTCGCGTCTCCACCTCGCCCCATATGCGACTTTCGAAGCTCAAAGAATCTGCAAGCGACGTTTACTGTACACGTGCTCTTTGTCGGTACATTTTTTGAAACATCGAGAAACGAAGCTTTTTAGTAGCTACTGTACTTGAAGGATAAACATTAGGATTTCTTAATATAATATTTCGTGATAGAAGTAATTTTATGTATTGTTTGTTTTCAATATTACCAACTGGCAGAATTGAAGAACTGTGTTTATGCCTAAGAACCAGAGTACTTATACCATTTAAGTAGTTCTTAATAAATTGATTGCAACCAAAGAAAGGTTAATACAGCGCAAAGGTAGAATTATCATTTTTACGTAATATCCTGAAGCAAACAAACACATCTGTGAGTCACTGTGCAGTCTTCCAGACCCACTTTTGTTGCAGAATGTTGGGAACGGGAGTACGAAAACCACGAGAAGAACGCTGAAAACTGTCCTGTGTCTCCATACATAACTCAAAAGCGGCGAAAAGCAGCATAAATCATTTCAGAAGCATGCCACGAATTTAATCCCCGCATAAATCTGGACTATTTTTCAAAGAAAAAAGAGCTCGTTTTGGTTTCGTCTAGCTTTATAGAAGCCAATGTTTGTATATTCGGTTTTAAACATTTATGAATGACATCGTACCAAACCCAGTTGCGACAAATTAATACGTACCACAATTCTATTGTATAGAAATCGATAAAGTAAAAAAAAAAAACAGAAGTGAATATATTATCTATTAAGCAAATTAATAAAATTTTGATAATGTGTTGGAGTTAAAATCGGATTTGGAAGAAGATTATTCAAGAAAGACTTAACATGAATTTAATATTATAGAATCCCCATTTTAGTAAATTACGAACATATATCATTCGATTCAACGAGCGAAATTAATTCAAGAATTAAGTAATTAATTAATTAAGAATCGAAAATCATACTAAGACCTATACGATTTCAATGAATCGCAAAAATCTACTTGCGTTCAATTATACAAACAGTTGAATAAGTTCGACGAATATGTATCCCACTATTTAAATATCTCGAAAATTTGAACCTAATATAGTTTCACCGATTCCATCAATAAACGAAAAAGCTCGAGAAGAAATGAAACACCTCGAAGGGTTTCAGCACACTGAATTCGTATAATTTTCAAAATACAAATTCAACACAATATCAAAAGTCCAATATTTTTACTCCATAGAATTCCAGAGATCGCTCTTGCAATGTGTCAATAATTTCGGGGAAAAGCGATGGGGAAGAGAATTTGAGGGGCTTCCACAAACTGCACATGCAGTCCATCTGCATATTACAAATTGAAATATGCTACCCGAATGCAACCAGTATTTTTATTTAATAAAATATCAGTGATTGTTCCATCGATATGGGTATAACAAATTTCGAGGAAAAACGATAACACCAAAACTTGAAAAGCTTCAGCCAGACGCGATCTCTACGTCTGCAAATTACAAATTGAAGCGGCCAATTCAAGTGTATCCAATACTTCTTACAGCTTCGTCGAGTCCCACGTCCCCGTGTGTACTGAATGCAATTCTCAAAGCTGATTCGAATATGCATTGGTTGTACACGGATCCAATTTCCCGAAAACAGAGAAGGGTCGAAACTTGAATCTTTTATTTTGTCTCACAATCAGTAACATGCAACTTCTGTAACAAGTGCTCTCCCTCGAGAAACTTTCAACAAAATATTCAGGAACTGGAACTGTGGGTATCCTCTCAGTGTCTATGTCGTCGATACTCTCTTTCCTTATCGACGTTATCATACATTACTTGGACTGTCGTCGAGGCGGATTTACGAACTATATAAAATGTGAAGACATCGTGATAGAACATTCTTGTATGATTTTAGAAATATTTCTGAAGATGATTAAAACCAATTTTTAAAATGATAAGAGTAGATATTGGTAAAATAATTTAACCGTATTCTGAAATTTTAAGCTACTGTTAAATGTAACTAAAAATATAAGAAACGTATTTCCTCAAATTATATTCTTCTACTCTATTCTACTTATATTCCTTTCTTAAAAACCTATCACTGTATTTAGCGACAATGAGATAAAAATAAACATAGTAGATTTAGTATTAATATCTTTAGAGTTCTAAAGAATTCTAATTTAACACGAGGCCTTGTAACAATAATTCACAGCCAACAAATCAATCCCGTAGTCCTCCCCTAGAACAGTGGCTCGGTACGCAAAAATTTATTATCGCTGGAGTGTCGACACGCTATCTGAAACGTGTCCAAAAGAAATTAACGACTAACGGTTTAAAATCGTCAGGACTGTTCAATTTCGTGTAGTTTCGAAACATGAAAATGCCTCGGCGGGGCGCAACACCAGCCCAGGCACAATTTCCCCAGTCCACGCGGTAGGGTTCAGTCGTTAAACGCGCATAAACCTCTGCGGAAGATCGCGGTAATCGATAGTTGACTCGATAGTGGCGAGAAACGATGGCATTTCCTTGGCACCAGGGTCGGCGCAATATCGCAAAATCTCGTATTTTCCATCTTCCGCTCGCATAGGCGGCATACTCCCGATCCGTAATGGAAGCAATCTACCTCAAAACGATCGGATGCATGCGACGAATTAGGGAAGAGGGCATTATACTAGGCGGATACAGAGTACAGAACAGGCGCACTTGGCCAATGGAAAATCTGTGGAACACCACAGCCAGAGTGAATATCAGGGGAACACGGATACGGGGAGATAAAGACACTCGCGAAGTTTCTCCCAACGGACCAAGGGATATCAATTACTGTCAGAGCATACTTTTTCTGCTGCAGAAAGGGATATGTAGGCTACAGCGCGCAATGTTTAAGCTTAGTTTCTAGGAAAAGAGCAGATCAAGTTTTAACTCGTTATTAGGAAAAATGTTCCTTAATTGACATATTGTGGCACATTAGCAACGTCCCATTTATGATACTCATAAAAAATGAATAAACGTTCATCAAGAGCGAATAAATATGTTCCATAAATTAAAATTGACATAAAATGCTTTTTTTTACATCTGAATATGTCAATTTCATATGACAAACAATTTCTAGTCTATTAACGTTTTAACAGTAACTTTGGCCATCGATGCAGTGTATTTACAATTGCATATTTAAAATTAATCAAAGCTGAAGTAATTTATTTTACCTACGATCTAGAACTATTCGTTCTATATAGAAATTGAAGCTGAAGTGTATAAAACAGTGCATAAAAGTTGGTCAATGCAAGAGTCCTAACAACAGTCCGCAAGAAAGTCCCGACAACGCCCATGTTATGTAATTAAATTTACAGTGCACATAAGAGAAGAAAGCAGAATCACCGGAGGTGTTCAAAGAAACGATTTGTGAGCTGCTGCGCTTTTTTGGCTCCCAGAGCCCAGCGAGGAGCCTACCACGGACAGAACAGTGGCAGTGTGCGTGCCAAGCCGCTAGCTATCCATTGAGGGTCCTGAGGTCTTTACATGCACTGCTTGCACACGGATTGCCTCACCACTGCACCTCGACTCCCGAGGCAGCTCCCGATAAGCCAAACAGCTCTGAGGAGCCAGAGAGCAGCGCCGAGAACTACGAACTGTGCACTCCTGCTCTAGACACAAGTCGAGCACTTCCCACGAATGCAGTAACACATGAATGCTCGTCATCCACGCCGCGATGTTACTAAGGAGATCATATATGACAGTATATAAAAAATCCCTAAAGTTGGTCAATCAACAAATTTCGATTTAAACTGTAAAAAATTACATCACACTTGAAATGGTACAAGTACTTGAAGCGATCGTGTGAAAGCACGCGTAGTTCAATTCATTTTGGCTTGTTCAACAAACATAGTCACTGAAAATCACTCAGAAGATTCTAATCCTCCAATTATTCACCTTATATACGTAGTTCCATATCAGTGAGCCACGACACAGAGCACAATTTTTTTCTCTAGAGAAGAGCTTCCTTGTCTAGAATAGATTCTAATCCTTTAATCATTCATACTACATACACATTGTCCCATATCAGTGAGCCACCACACAGAGTACAACAATTTTTTTCTCTAGAGGAGAACTTCCTTCAATACCTCCTCCTCTTTGGTTACTCATCCTCAAAGTCTGTGTCCTCCATTGTACCAATATCTTTTCCTTCTGGGAGCTATCCTATTTCGTGCTAGTACTTTCGTGCCTTCTCTGGAACCCTTGCGCCTCTCCCTTTCTTTAAGCCGCTAAAGCGTTTGAGCTCCGCTTTGTCTACACCCTGCATGTCGGTAATGACATACTGCCCCTCTTTCCCGAGTACAGCGTACTGTGTGACATTGTACAACGCTGCGTAATAAAAGCTCGCAAAGTTACGACGTATGTATTGTATTTCTTATGTTGTTTCCATTAGTATGTAACGTTCAGCTGAATAAGCCCTTTTAAGGGCTTACATGCTCTAATAAAAAAAAAAAGTTACGATGGTTGAAAGTGTCTGAGCGCTCTAAGAGTATCAGTTTCAGGTAATCGATTTGCTGTCCGCGTCGGGTTCTTTATATGTCCAAGATTTTTAGGAGTTAGGTCTTCCCACTGACTACTGTTATATACTTGGAAGCTCAATTTTATGTGGACACTTCAGTATACTGGTCTATAAGCGAGGGAAAATTTGAAGGATGATTCTAGGTGTTCTGTCGTTAAGTTGAGAATTCAAGGTGTGGCGTGTGAGCGATTCTGTTCACTTTTATGTTCAATTCACTTTCAAATTCGATTTAACGTATTTGGAATAATTTAAAACCTAAGGTATTAGAATGAATGAATTAGAATTTGCTTGTTTGACTGATGTTACAAAAATATCTAAGTGCCTCATAGATTTGTCTTTTATTTACTGGCTAAGACTGAGTTAAAGATGGTTTCGAAATTATAGACTACAATTCGTAGTTCCTGAAGGAGATGGAACATTCTTCGGTTTTCCCGAGTTGTGGTGGAGGAAACTTCTCGTCGTTCACGACTAAGCGGACGCAACAAATGGTCAAGGTTTAACTTGACCTCGCTGGGGTTGCGTGTCTTGCGGCTGTTTACATTTTATGATTTTATTGTTTGTGAGTCGACTTTAAGAACCAACGTGTACAGAACCACCTGTGTATTCTTCAAATTATCCTATCCTTGTATGGCCAAAAATATTGTATATTTTTCCTAAATATTTTTATATATTTGTAATATTTTATAATAAAAGTGTTAATTTTATTACAAATCCCTTATTAAAGTACTGTACTTCTGTATGAACTTTGCAAACAGCACAATGGTAACAGATACCGCTGCCACAATGTTATAATCCACGTATACAAACTATCCGAAAATTCCGTTACATTTTTTGAAACAACATTTATTTCTTTGTGTCGCTCTGCAAGTCCGTATATCTTGCTGTCATCAATGAAAAGAAAAAAAAAGAGAGAGAGAGAAACGAAAGGCTGATACACGAATCGTGTGGTGGTTGCCACCAGAAGAGACATTGACGTAGAATCGATAAACGTCTATCTTGCTCTCGGTGGCATGGCTGACAATTAAATTCTCGTGTGAGTGCGCATCCAGTGTTCTCATAGACCGTAACGGCAGAGATTCGATTTTTAGGCGGTCAGGAATGAACACTTTCAAATTTAACGTTCCTTAAATGCTTTCGAAAGCACGCTACTGTACTAGATATCGACCATTCAATAACGATCGGTCGGTTAGAAATTTTCATTCCAATACGTTAAAGTTTAGATGGTTATTTATTTTATCACTCTCGTTAGTAAACTTAAAATTACTGTAATAAAAATATTTGATTTAATATCTATAAAACGACACTTATCCGTGAATTTATATTGCCTCTTTGCTACACTATAACGACGCAATTAATGAGTTTTAACTTTAAAAAAGAAACACATGATTTCTGTATATAAAGCCGATCGCTTAAATGTCTCTGTTATTTGTTATTGTATGAAATTTTCTTAAGACGATATTACACTATTCACACTATTGATTATATGAATGTTTGAATCAATGTGCCACATGTATCTTTATATAAATTTCTATGTAAATTTTAAGTATCATCAAATGAAGATATCTGCAGAATGAAATGGTTGAAAATACAAAAAATGTAAAGACCCTATAGTTCATGAGAAAAACATTCTGAATAATACCATTTTTGGGTGTTCTAGATTAGAGAACTCTCAACTGGAAACAGAATTTACAAATCCACTTCATCAGCTTATAGCGATAATCTCATCCTAAACCATACCAACCCTACCCACCCTTCTCCATACCATACTGATAACAATTATCCAGTGGCAGAAAGTCAAAGGCGTACAGATAAACGTGGCACGACCACAGGTCGCAAAAAAAGAGGGAAAGAAACGGTGTAGAACGTTCGACGAAATGACAGAGCACGACACTCAATGGTTACACCGCAAAACGGGATTCCTGTGGCCTGTACAGTCGGAAAAACGGTCGTGTTTGGTAGATGTACATACCATGTGCGTGCACACAGAGGCGATCCCACCAGGCTACATGTAACCACGTCAGATGGTAAGCTGTTGCACTGGCCCAATGATAAAGCCTCTGCCGAAACTCACTTCAAAACTAACTATTTGCTCATATTGCCTCCTCCCGCTAGCCGGACTCCTGCATGAAACTTGGACATGCGTCCGTGAAGCGAGAGGAAGTGTAGCTGGTCTGTGTATGTTTCTAGGTAGAACCGTTGATGACGAGACGTTAGGGCGATAGGGAACATTTCTGCGGTATTATGTGGCTTGTCTAGAACCTGCCTGACGGCGATATTCGCGTCGATATCGTTGAGGTCGATGAGGCTGGTACGAGCGAGCAAAATTTTCTGAATAATTGCCATCGTTTTCTAGTTATTGCATCGTTCAGTGGCTGGCTTTGACTCAAACCGTGGCAAATGCAAAACGATGGAGCTGGCTTCACTAGCGAATCGGGCACATTTTATAACATTGGACAGAAATGTCTAGGACATTGAATACAAGCTATAAAAAGATTACAAACTAAAGCATTTCATGAATATGAAAAATTAATTAAGATTAATACGGTTCCGTGACATTTAATTAAACTCTATTCCGTTTCTATTTCCTGTGCGATGCGATTTTTGTTCAATGAAACGTTTTTTAGTTTCTCGTTTAATAATTCACCAGAAATACTTAACTAACTCATAGTTAGTTAAGCATGAGTTGACTCATGTGATCAACTTGTATTAGCGCAAAGGTCAACAGAGTTTTTGGAAAATGTTTTATCGTATGACGGAATGTTTTTAAAACACTTCCTCCAGAAGAACACAAACATTGAAGATAATAATTCTTCAAACACTAAAACTCATCAAGTACGGCCAAACAGTTTTTTAGTTTTTACTATACTTGTATATGACGTTAAGGGGGGGTAGCGTTCAAAATTCAAATTCATTTATTACCAAAGATACTTCTGCAACACATATGTGCTTGACGTGCAAACAAAACCAAAATGAAATCTAAAATGCACTGACCATCCAAAATTACTTTTTGATGCAGCTACTGCTGTTGGCGGAAAAAAATGGCGCAGTTCTGCTGATACAACAATTTTCACGCAGATATATTCATTGTAGATTAAAGTCTGCTAAATTCATCATTTCCATATGCATTGCATAAAAAATTATTTAATCTCGGTTTATAACATGTGATATTAGTGTGAGATTTTTAAGGAAATAACACTCTTCAACAAGAGATAATGGGTAGATGAAAAAAGTAGTGACTGACGTCGATAAATCGGTTAGAAACATGTTGAAAGTAATCTTGCAGGTATATTTCACGCCTGCTCGTCCGAGAAGCGAAACAATTTTCAGTTGGTATCCGTCAATAATACCTTCCTTGAAAGCTAGCCGTGAGTAGTAAATGGGATGATCTTCCGACCCTTCAAAGTACCTTCTCCTGTAAGCTACTGAGGCTTTATAATACATCACTGGCTTAAAGTTCTGTACCCTTTAACACGAAATATATATGTAACTATTACAGACAGTGATATCATCATTTCTCAGCCGTGGTTTTGCTCAGGAAAACACTGTTAACCAATCTAACCACCGAACAATAAGTTAGCATGAATTCTCTAGCAAGTGTTTCAGCAAAATTCGTAACATATTTTCAGTAACCTTTCCTAGTGCTCTAAAGCTATTCATATACTATGCAGGGCTAGAAAGAAGTCACCTGGGACGGAACAAAGGCAAGAAAGATACCTGTTTGTACATGTAGTTTTGCATATGAATTAATACGAATCCCTTATCTCGTAAATATACGAACATGCTCGGTTAGAAGAATAAAAGAACGCTGGCGTGCCCCGTTTAAGAAACGGTGGGCCATAGGGAGATTATACGAGAACCAAACAACCTGTATTTCCTCTCTGAGACTTCTTTCAGCTCAACATAGTATATGGTAAACCATGCAAAGTTCTAGAAAACATTTTCGTAAAATTTATTAAGGACAGAGACAAATTTTATACTGATACTTTAAACGATGGATAGAATCTCTATTGTGGTATGTATAGAAAAGACCTATGATCCTTCTGACAATGTAAAACTTAATAGAAGCTAAAGAATAAGATGTAGAAGTCTTCTAATTTTAAACTTGAAATATTATAATCTTCTGTTGATCTTGGACTAGATACAAGTGATAAGTTTTCACGAAGCAGCATTCTGAAGAAAATTCTTCGAATGTGTATAGAATTTCAAACATAGTCGAATTTCTTAAATTCACTTAGAGCCTGTGCAGCATACTAGCGATTTAAATTGAGGCAAAGAAACGAATTAACAAATACGTTGAATGCATAATAATTCATCGAACTACGCTTGGCAGAGAAATTTTTGCATCGTTTTAAGGTATTCGTTCGCCATTGATTTATCGCAGAGAGAGCAAAAACGCTCGTTTAATAGCGTCTGAATTTATGAATACTGATCGTGAAATTACGCATTGCTCAGCCATTTCATGTTAAATATCGTGGTTAAGTAAAATTTAATTAACGTCCATGCTAGCTCACGTCACCATGGTCTTTTCAAAACTCATATCTTCGAAAATCTTTTTTAAAAGTCATGATGAATAGAAGAGAATTCTTAAAGATCTAAATAAAACAAGAAAAGAATGCTGTGTATTATTTTCAGAAGCAAAGAATATTTTGCATTGTTTTTAATTTATCCTCACTTTCTGTGCAAATTAATGTTAAAAATTATAGAATAATATCATCAATAAAAAATAAGTGAATATTTTATAAATTTTTTATAGGATAGGACGTATACATATATTTAATTGGATATATAGGATATTTAACAACAGGTGTCAGGCATTTCAAAGGATAATTCTACACAACAAAATAAGAAAAAGTTTCATTTCAACTTTCGTTCCTGGGTTATTAATTGTTAATAATATACTTAAAAAGCACGTGAAAAGTGTCCACTTGGAAGACTTAATCTGCTACAGCCTCATGTCAACTAAGTCAGACGTAGCGATGTCAGTAGTATAAGTCAGTTTAAGTCGAATCAGTAGTATAGGTCAATATAAGTTAATCCAGTAGTATAAGGCAGTATAAGTCGAATCAGTAGTATAAGTCAATATAAGTCTATCCAGTAGTATAAGATAGTATAACTCGAGACAGTGCATGTTTCGCGCGTATTTTAAACATTTCTACAATAATTAATAACTAACAAATGAGGTTTGATTTTCAGATCACTCCTTAAATTTTTCTCTATCTGTAGCTGAATAACCATGTATATTAACTAAAGTTTTACCACATGGGAGATGTCTAAGCTACTGGAATAGAATATTTTATCATTTAAAGTTTTAATATTAATCATTCGAATACTTTCGTGAGTATTCACAATAAATCATAAGAAATAAATTAATGAATTACTATTTACAATAATGTAACTAATAAGCACACATAGGGTAACTCTTTCCTATTTTTAGTTTTCAACCCCCTTTATTGTTGTCAAGCTCTGTACATCGTGTATTTAGTATGGTATTTAAATATTAACAGAATATTGAGCGACATTCTGCCTATTTTGTCAATCAACTAAGATACCTACATACACGTATGTTTAGTCGCGGCGCCACGTCAGTTAACACTTGTTCTTTCGTTAATAATTGGCGATCGTTCTCGCGATTCAGCGTGTTTTGCTAAATTTAGTCGACTGAGATTCGAGCCTGAGGTTAAAACGAAATGGTTGCTCACGAATTATATATAAGTATCCATGACTCTTAAGGAGATCGAACTGTCTGTGTCTGATAGCATTTGGCTGTGTATTGATAGACCATTTCATCCGGTCATGTCCCTGAGACGAAATCCAGTAAATATTCATTTATCGACGGCGATAAAAATCTTCTCATTATTTGAATAGGTATATGAATTCACTCAGCTATCGAATCAATGATATCGAAGACGAATATACTTGTTTCCATGCAAAAATTAAAATTGATTTAATATACTTATTTTGCAGTGGTCTACTGATGCACTAAACACTGACTGATTGTGAAATTATATATATTTACAGGTTTGTTCGTAAGACTATAAATTTTGTAATAAAATTAATTAAATTTACACGTGATTCCTAAGTATGAAAGAATCGTATGGAAGAAAATTGATTTACAATTTGGATAATATTTCTTACCCAAATAGTTCATTCAATACTTCATTCAAGATTCAAAATTGGAGGGTAGAGAATTCGTTTAGATATGAAGCAGTTTGCATAACGAAACCCATAATCTGAACGAGGCGAATCCGTGACTGTTCTTTTATCACGACCCAACGGCATCGCTATTGGCGACGAAATTACAGTGATCATTGTACGTAACGAGAGCAGTCAGAATCACGGTTCGTGGCAAGACACAATGGTGAATTGCCATTTTCGACTGGCCGCTGGGGGGAAATTGTTCCGAGAAATTGGAGAAAACTTTCAATTCTCAAGACGAGAATTTACCTTAATATGTTGAACGAGTCACTTTCTTAGTCAGGAAATGAGTTTCCATCTGAGCGAACGAACGAGTTGAATATACGGCGGAAATAGATGGAAACATTTTGGATGGAATTTTTAAACACTGTGTCAGCAGTGAAAAACTGTAATGAATAAAAACAGCAATTGTGCGTTTTTACAAATTATGGAACGCTAATAGTACGATTTTTTAAATTTTTTGTATTTAGACAGAATATTTGTAATATTGAAAAAAGTAATAATTCGATCAGTAAGTCAAAGATAAAATATTCCTAGAAGTTGAAATTAAAGTAAAATTGATTAATAAAGTATGACCGTTTTATCATACAGAAATATTGCTCTCTCTGCACTTGAAATTTTACGAGGAAAGAGCTCCTAGTGCGAGCATCAATCTAGGGGTCGCGTCTTCGGAATAAGGGCGATGATTCATGCGATGCGATGCAATGAACAAAATGTCAACGTTTCGTTTTCACCTTTAAACCGATATAACATGTCCCTATATTATTACACCATTATAATTAAAAGCAGTTTTTATTTTTAGAAGATACTCGTAGCAAAAAACTAGCTTTAATCAAAATTGTTTAATCTGACACAAGTGATACAATTAATAAGAATTGTAAATTCTTCAGAAAATATTTTCACCTTCAATCACTAACCATGTTACAATATGATCTCTTTGATACATTTGGCCTAGATTTTAGTATAACTGGCGCTTCCCAATTATTCCGAGATAATGAGTTCCGTTGCACATATTAGGAGATTCTGGCTTCAGGAATTCGAACTGTGGTACTATGAAACGTTACGTCACAATAAGTACAATAACCATGAATGCCTGTCTTTATTTAGGAACTAATAATGAGAATCAGGAAAACTAAAGCGAGAAATAAATTTCAGGACACAGATTTATATAACTTTGCAATCTAAATTATTTATTACTGAGTATTGTCGAAAGACTACTTTCGAGAAAGAATAAAATTAGCCAGGAAATTATCTTTTCACCCACAAATTTAATTTCATTGACGGAACATTTTGTCACGAATGGCTTAACGTATTTACTTGTTCTTGCACTTGTAAAAAGTTACAGTAGGTCGGAAAAACGCTCGTCGCAGTTCACACGAGTAACTGAAAAAGATGTATGGGAGTTTGCTTTATTAGTTGCTCTCTCGAGTCTGTTAACAATGCATCGTTTAGAGATTTTAAAAAACATTCTGTTTTCTGAACGCAAACTAGGAAAAACAACTTTCACGGAATACATTTCCGGTTTTTGAAAGAACTATAATTGACGATAAAACCTTTGCCATTATGCGAAAAGATATTCATATCTACGTAATGCCAGAAAATAGGTAACAGGTTCATGAATGACTGAAGAGAGGAAGAAAATAGGAACATATAGAAGCAATCACTTTTCAATGACCGCAAAAAGGCGAGCAAATCCCTGAAGTTTCCTGAAAACTCCCATTTACCCAGTAGCATTGCACTGACTAACAAGTAGTCGTTTTGGAAAGTACACATACGATTTTCTATTCCGTCCATTGGATACGTTAGTTTGAATCCCTAGCCAACAAAGTTACCGACTGAACAAAAGGAATGGCATAAAAACGTAAAACAAGTGGACCGTTAAAACCTGTTTAATTTTTGAAGCATTGCCACGTTCACTGAGTTGTAATTTCTAAAAGTTTGCTCTTGTAACATTGCTATTGTGCAAGCTTTGGTGTTTTAATGTACGTTTCAAAGGTCCTCTCAAAAAATTACAGAGCCACTTACAGTAATCAAGAGATTAGGTTCAGCAATGACTTTAGAATTTTCATGCTAAAACTCCAACATTTCAGTAATAAAAATACAGAAATTGAAACTTCCATATTACACGATATCTCATCAGAATCGCTACTAACTTTGATCTGTACCAATAATGTTCAGAGTGTGGTAAGGCTTTCTCAGCCGATTACCCTAGCTTTAACACTAGGAATACCAATTAACTAACAAAGCAACGATCTTGAATGACAGTAATACATTAAGAGAAGTATTTGAGCGCATGCTACGTCAGCATAGAACAGTAGTGTTTTTGAAGAACTCAATTTGTTACAGTTTGTATATTTTCTTGAAAGACTTGATGTGGTCCAAGGGGTCTGAATTTCCACTGGGCTGTTTCCCAACCAGACCACCTTCAACAGTAATTGACGTATCGTAAGACCACACGCTGGGCGAAGAGGACTAGGTTTCTAGTTCGGTTTCTCGAACAAAGGATTCCCTATACAATCTCCTACAGGACCTGCTTGCCTAATAAACTGCATTAGGACATTAAGCGTTGTATCGACAAATTTGAATTGATTTGCTATAAATCCGAATCTACGAACACTCCGAGAGTTCCAATGGTACCCATAAATTGCATTTCACCTGCACCCAAAACACAGGTAAAAACCCATAAAATATGCATAATAAAGAGGCATTCGTATCTACTCCCATTGAAACAGTAATCTCCCCTGAGTACTGCGTAATCCTTTCAGCGCGAAAGTTCTACAGTTCGAATTAACGATCCGAAGAAAAGATGTTAAAGCAGCTCATAAAGGCACTCATTGCGGAATAGAAAACAGTTAGTTGACGGAGGCCCGTTTCCCTGTAGCTTCCTCCCACTGTTTGGCACAGTTTTCACTCTAGACGTGCATGATCACGCTCGTCGAAAGAGGCACGCGCGTGCGACAAGCGAGGACAGAGAGAGGGGCAGAGATGAGGCACGAGCGGGGGGTGAGAGCGTGTGATTTGGTCCGTGCTTGTACGACCTGTCTATGTATCTCTGTGCAACGTTACGATCGTGCGCGAGGCTGGCTCTCTTGTACACTGTCCTCCGCTTTTCAGCCGGCTGGGCGCGCGCGTTCGATACTCCGCTGTTATGCACCCACATACATCCCCACGGCCACCTACACACGTGCCCGCGCTTACGCACGCAAAGGCCAAGCCAACTCGCGTACCCGATGCACACACGTGCAGCCGTACCATGTACGCTGCAGACTCGACTCTGGGTCAGCGAAAAGCGATGGGATGCGCCGCCAGCTGCCGTTCCAGCGGTCGTCGCCGTTCGCGTGACGCAACCCGCTGCTCTGTATCGCGGATGGAAGGAATATAGCGAGGCAGCAAGGAGCAAAACAGCAGCACGCTGGAGCATCGGGAGTCAAGTGTTCGGGAGATGCATTCTGCATAGTGTTTGGCTCATGGTATATTGAGCAACTAGGTGGACGGACATTAGAAGTTTGATGGCTGTATAGCCGAGCGCTGGGAGACATTTAATGGCTTGCATCTTTCACGAGTTATCGTCTTACGTTTCGCTCTAAAGTGTCCCGAGTATTTTACCATATTTCTTGAGTCTCTTGGTACGCGAGGGTGAACTCGAAAAACTGCGTGATGACTTCAAATGGCAATAGATTATTGCAAATAGTGATCGAGGGTGAGCTAAACATCTTGGAAGAATTGTTACATCCTTTACGTATCATGCAGACATTCTAATGTCCATGGACACAACCCTAATAACTCGATTTGGATGATTCAAAAATCAAAATATTGAGCAAGAGGTAAGGAACCTATAGACATATGCATTTTGGTTATCAAGTATCTGCACCAACTGCATCGTAAAGCGATTAGATCGAAGGTCTGACTATGCAGATATTCTGACTCCCTTAAACACGTACAGTTAACGCAAACCATGTTCGCCAGCAGGGTGGACAATTTCGCAAGCAGCCAATTCGTCTACGAGTAGAGAACATTGCTTGTTCAAGGAGTGGTACATCGGGGCACCTGTTCGAGATTCAGAATATATGTAAAGGCGTTGTAACATTGCATTTGCAATTTTGGTAATTATGTTGCAGTCACTCTTCAGTTTCTAGTCAATAGTATTTGTCTAGCTGAAATTGGTATACTTTCTCAATATTTACGGTCTAATTATGCTGAGTAATTTGTTACAGCCTTCATATGATATTCTGGTGAAGTTCCAGTCATTCTTGTCTAGTCAATGTGAATATGGTATAAGATTATGAGAGCAGCAGAGGATAAAGATATGTGTATATGTGAAGTATCGTCGAAGGTGCATTCTATAAAGTGTTTCACACTAATACCGCAACGACCTCAGTACACGAAGATAGACAGGTGTTTTAGGCCTAACTGCTTTGCAATGGGGGGTGAAAGATATATTTAACGGCTTACACCCTCAAAGGAATCGTTTAACGTATCACTTGAGTGTGTTTTCAATACCTTACTGTATTCCTTCGAACTACAATAGATTCGTGAAGTGTTTAGCTTCCATTCGTTCAGAAGAACTCCTAACCCAACATAGCATTTGGATAAATGTTTGAATATATCCTGTGTATATTAAAAATAGAATTTGTTTCTCGTCAATTGAATACCTTTAGGATAGACATGTTAATGTCTCCAAGTCTGACCAGAAGGGCTATCGACTTCCTTGTTTCCCTCAACCTAACTTCCTCGTTAAATCCTTGGCAAACCCCTACTTCAAAGTTGAGAAAGTGAAGTAAGGTTATCTATCATCCTTATCAGACTCCATGAAAATCTTGTCCAACATATTAACCAAGTCATTTGTCAACAAAACACAATCTATAATAAAGTCTCTTTTGACTCTTTAAGTAAGGAATAATTTTCATAGTTTGGTAAGGAATGTGTTATGATTTTAAAAATAAAGCAATGGAAAGTTTGTTACGAGTATATCTACTTAATATTGTATTATACAACAGCTCTTTGACTACCTCTTGAACTACCATTGAAGTAAAGTGACTAAACAACCTTTTTTTTCAATATCGAACCACTTCTAAGTGAAGAGCAACTTATGTACTTAATCGAATATATGCATTTTATCGAAAATATGCATTTCATGTGTATAATCGTATTAACTTCTGTATATACAAATGTCTCATCCAACAGGTAAACTCCTGACATTAATACGAAGTTCTAACTACTAACAACAAGTGCCGTCTACATTTAGTGTAACCCTCAATTTGTAATGATAAGTACATTTTCTAGCTTCCCAGGCTATAAAATTTCCTTTTCGTTACAAGATAGACATCAAATTCCATTTCTTTATAGATTTTTATAAGAAATCCGTTCTATCATCCGTTCTATCGACTATATTCAACTTTACTATTTTCATGGAATAGTAACTAAACTGTTTCTCAAATCATATTTCATTTTTGTCTGGTCATTTTTAAGTGTGTACTCCAGGTTTTCCACGATTCGTCGGAAACTGACACATCCGCTTTCCGTTTCATTCGTATGGTCCATCGAACGTTGCATATCCGTGTATTTTTTCTTTTTTGTAGCGATACAAAGAACATTATTCGCGATCCATTCAAATCCTGGACTCAATCCGCGTTCAATACCACTGCCGTAATGTGTACTCGCTCTATTGTCTCTGCGGTGGTGATTAGATTTGCATGTGAAGCGAAATTATCGCGGATTGAATTAATACTTATTTCGTTGGAAGAAATTAACCGTAACAAATGAAATATTTGCTTCGCATAGACAGAGCACTTCAAGCGTTATTCTTGAAAAATTGCATATGAAAAACAGGATATAATACATATAGCTCTGAGTAGAAAATAATTTCTAGTTGAGATCAATTTTGTGTTCTAAAAATGTATTTTTATGTGCAACAGTATTTGCTGTTCTTTCCTGATAAGGAATTTTAATGAAAACGATGTTCGTTCAATATTGATGTTGTATTTATATCTCTTGAAGGAGTTTTGCAGACTCTGAAATCTTAAGTAAAAGCCAAGTATGCTTGGCAAACAGAACTTGGAGTGGAGATTAATTTAAATTATTTATCGTAATGCAATTTAGAATTTAATTACATAAAACTTTGTAAAGGGATGGTGCATTTTCATTATTTATGCAACCTGTAGCAACTTTAGGGTATCCTTGAAAAATATTTGTATCAGCTTGTCGAAGTTAAATGAAACTGTAACGAGTTCATATATTTAAAACACGAAATTACATGAAAGATCGAAGTAAATTCAAATTGCTTAAGGGGTGGGGCAGCAGGGGGGGGGGGGGGGCACTCAGTTTAAAATCAATTGCCGCTTATTTATGACAACATACATACAAGTTATACTCTATCAAGAACTAACTATAAGGGAGTTAAAGAAGTTATGACTCAAGCAAAGAATAGAATATTTCTTTGTCATGAACTCATTGGAGATATACATAAAATTGAACATAAATTGAAAAGAGTGTGTTATTAGTACACACAAATTGATTTTAATAATGTAGGTAATTAAATCTTTAAGAACAAAAAGTTACAAATATATACACCAACTGAAAACTGTATGAACTCTGAATATTGAAAATCTGTCACCCACGTTTTGACCTGAACATACTACCCACTAAACAAATACAGAAAAATACTCTAACCTCAGCATTATCTAAATGAACAGCTCCGAATGTACAACACAGTGACGCGTCTCAGGAAACCACGTGGCTAAATTAGACTTCTTTCTCACACCTACACAGCTGTGATGAGCGCGGATCGCTGGCAACCACGAAGTCCCAATTAATCAAATACTATGCGAAACGGAACAAGGAAACGTCGTCCAGCATCACGTCAATTAAAATCCATTGCGTCAGCAACCAACACTTTCCCTAAGGATCATCCGTAACCTCTGAAGACCCATTCATGATCCTTTCTGTTGACAGATATCCCCTGACGAGATTTGCCAAAGCGGTTAGCTCAGCAAAGAAAACTTATGACCAACGTAAGCGTTCACCTGAGGTAATTTAACAAAAATATCCTCCAGTGAATCCGCAAATATTTGAGCTGCGCCGATTTCGCGTGGACTGTGTGCATTGGAGTTACAAGCTGACATCACGTGTTAACGAGACACACCACACGCGCCACACTTGAGAGCGTCGCTGGTGACGTCAGTGGCAACACATCATATTGCAAAGCAACAACTTCCTTCGAGCTCGTTCGAGAATCGAAAACGCAAACATGGAGCAAAACTGATCGGTCGGTTAGTGTTCAGTAGAAGACTAACGATTTAGGATTCATGGGTAGAACTTACAATGAAAATCATTGAGACTCCCTTGAAAATGTAGAAGTATGATCGCTAATTATAACTCGATACAGGCTCGAGCATATTTTTAGTAGAGAAAGACCAGCCTAATGAAATCGTATTCTCCAGAATCAGACGTAAATGATCATTTCAGTAATATTAAAATCGATCAGTGAAATATAGCGTGTCTTTATAGTCGACACTGAAGTTGCAGCTCGTAAATATTTACTATATTCGTCCACGCTCGAAAGTTAGAGCGTGTAATAAATCAACCTCCATTTCGATCCGACCGTTATCGCAGTGAAATTGGCTGACATTGGGTCGCTCAAATCGTTTGGATCAAACATTAAAAACTCTTGTGATGGATAAAGATTCATCGTGCTTGTCTTCCCTCGCGTTCAGTTTTATCACGTTTTAAATCCTCAGCGTTGCCCCCGAAAGCGAAGCGAAACCATTCCTACGCGGAAATCCCTGTGGTACGAACTGTACAGAAACCGTCTCGCACGTTTTTAGCAGACGCAAATGTGTAAAGACAGAATGAAAGAGAAAGAGAGACAGAGAGATGATAGCAAGAAGAAGGCAAATAAAGTGACAGAGAAGGAACCGTTTAATTAAAGAACCCGGTAGGCCGGTCGCGTCGCGAGAAACAACGATCGTCCTTAGGACGAGAGCCTTGCACGAGCCACGTCAGATGAAAATCTGTGGCCTGAAAACTATCTAGAAAGTGATAAATCGATCGTCACTCACCGGATGCAGCCAGGGCTATAACCGCCAGCAGAGTCCAACGTTTCATGTTTGCACGTTTGAGGAATCGGAGCGGCTCGCTCCTTCCTCGATCACTACCACCTCCGCCACCACCGGCTTCTTCTCCGCCTCCTCCACCTCCTCACCGTTCGGTTGTCCTCGCACGTGGCTGCAGAGACGCGTCCAACTTCAGCTGCGGACCACCTGAACTCGTAGGCACTGAGATCTCCCGAGGAACGCAAAACAATCGGGTTCGGTCTTCCCTCAAGGTCCACTTGAACGTACGTGCCACGAGCACGACAATGGCATCGTTTTCGCTCTATCGGGGGCACGTGACAACCTCCGCGGACCTGCAGCGTGTCCCTGCGCGTACACCTCGCACGCACTAAGCTCTGCCGACCTTTTGCCTTCGCACGGCATCGTTAGGCATCGAGGACATGTCTTTTCCCCTCTTCGTCAGCTCGTCACGATTCCCAGCCCGTTCCAGCTCAACGAGCACAACGTACCTCGGCGAATACCATCGACACAGCGGTCGCAAGTACGCGGATGGACAACTATCGCGGGGTATGCTGGACGAGATCTGGCCTCTCGACAGCCCAGCTCGTTTGACCAACTTTCGATCAACCGTCGACTTCCCGCGGCTCGGTACCTGTCCCCACCAATTCTTGGAGCGCGTCTGACTATCAGCACGACAACGCTACTTCGGTTAACATTCTATGCCGATTCTGTTCCGCGGATCGACGATCAGCTCTTGTCCCACCGTTTCCCCCAGTCTGTCCTCGGCTGTGCCCTGTCACTGAGTTGTCAGATGCGCCCTCGCCGGCGACCAACGCTGGACTGATTTTCATTTGGCTGCAGCGCCGCGCGGTATCGCCGCCTCGGCTCTCTTTGGCGCTAGCGCCCTGTGTGGCCTACCGCTACCAACCTATCTCCCTCTCGTTTCCACCCCGTCAGCCACTCTCTCGCCAATGCTCCCTCTTCCTCCGATCAATGCCACCTTCTCTCTTTCTTCCCCTTTCGCCGGTCGTCGTTCTCATTCACCCCTGAGCGGCCCACATCCGCGCATCGTCGGGTGGCATGGTATACCATGCGGTACAAGCCCCTTCCGCCATTCTCGCCTCCCCTCCCTCCTCATCCCGCCGCTATAGTGCATGCCAACATCGCCGGAGAAGAGAGAATCGTTACTATGGCGAGATCAATATGATAGGACGGCGCATGCCTCGGTATCCTTATACTTGAACCCTTCGCCGCTACACAAGCGCCTCTCGCTCGCTCAGCTCTCGCCACAACATTCGTCCTCTTTCCGCTCTCTCACCGTCTTTCCCCCTCTTCCTCGCCGTCGAATTCCCCTCACGGCTTCTCCATCGACCCTCTCTCTCAGTCCGACGTCCACGTAGGAGGACGCAATGTGTCAGAACGTAGGTAGGCAAGCGCCGCGTTGACTTAAGTCGCTTCAGTCAACAGAGGACCGTATGCGGGAGGTTACCGTCTTCTCTAAGTCCTGTTAACGCCCCGATGCTCCGATTCTCCTTTGTGTCCATTTCCGTTCAGGCTCCTCCGTTTTCGACTCCTTTCTTCCTCGCCTTGCGACCTATCTACGCCAGCGCGCAAGCGAGCAGACGAACGAAAAGAGGAGCCGAAGGGACGCGGTGGCCATGCACTCCCCGTCTGCGATTGATCTCGATCACTGGGACTCCGCGACCTAACGACCCTACGAACTAACGTTTCACTGCTTGGCTTCGCTCGATCGGCTAATCGTCGGACTGACTCGCGCCGAGGCCTCGAATCGATCAAGCGGATCGAGTTTCAGCTCTGTCAGTTTGCTCGTTCATCCCTCCGCGATCATATTGATATTGCACTTTGTTGCGTTTACTTTGAGAGCAGCTCGTTACTGAAACGTCGAAGCGGGAGGAAACTTGTTAGAATTTTTAGTGTAACCTAATATCAAATGGAACGGTAATTTTGTTATGTATTTGCGTGTTTTTATTGTATTAAATGAGTCTTAGTTTATTATGTTACTGATGAAGTAGCGATATCTTATTAATATGATGCTGAATTATTAGTGTTTGGGAAGCTGGTGAGTTGGTTAGCGGAAGGAATGAGGATTTGATTAGTTACAGCGTAATCTCGTTCCTTTTTCGTGTTAACGCACAAAATTAGGCAGTCGTCATTAGTTTAAAGATAGAATGACACAGATAGTATCACGTAGTGTACAAAGTATCCCTTGTTCCCCTGTGCCCTATGCCATCTCGTTAGCCAACTTACCAACTTTGCACACTACCATATATGCGTATATGAATTCTCAGATATGAGTTTTGCTTTCAAGACATCAAATCATGAATTTTGAATCTTTGTTACAATAAGAATTGCCATTACAAAACTTTCTTAGAACTCAGAAATTAGGATATCACACATAGGAATTTATTATTTTCTGATCCAATCACTCATTAATCATTTATATGTAAGGGGGAAACTACTATCAGGCTCTTAGCTGTAAATTCTTATCCTTTGGAAATGGAATATAATATGTCGTTTTACTTTGTATCGAAAGTAAAGAAGCAATAAGATTTACAATCGTGCAAAATGATTTAAATTTTAGTTGCGCAGTTTGTTCGTCTTAAAAGTAATGTATGGAATGTACTAAACCCTGAAGAACATATTTCTCTGAGAGATTCACATTGAATCTGTCTGAGATACCAGAGATTGCCGCTTGTGTGCGTCAAATTGCGGTATTTTTGTTATTAATTTTTAAACCCTTTCGCCGTTCCAATTTAGTTTCGGCCCATTCTCCAACCGACCTTCATACTTTATTCTTCCTGTGCACTCCATTACTCTAAAATGTTCACGGTAGCTGTATTTAGTAATGGCCATTTAATTGAAGCGTCTCAGAACCTTTAATATTACAATTCATTTCAACTGTCTAATTTAAGAAAACCGTATTAATTTAAAGTGAGCATAATGTTCTTACAAAATAAATTAAAGTCTATAATAAACAGTTACAATTATTTTGACTACGTACAGACATATAGTTTTAAATCTGCAAATATAAAGAAAACAAAATTCATATTTTTCCCAATAAACGAAAAAATTGTCTTAACATAACAATTTTTTCACGTAATTACCTCTCCATTAAATATTGAACAGTATTAAAAAAAGAATGATGTCGAATATCCTTCTATGCATATTTTATAACCATCTTCTCCTACAAAATACTATTTTCACCCCTAGAGTTTCCCTGCCCTTATACCTTTATCTCATTATTTTTATTTCGTCGTCCATTTGTTATTCAAACCAGACCAAAGGCACGCTTTAATTAAATCCATCCAGCGCTATCGCGCCTGAAAGAAGCTTCTTCATTTCTTCACCTTGGACTTCAATATTTTCACGAAAGTTCGCCTCTCTCGTCCATGTTTTCCCTCTACCTACGCGATCCTCGATTCCACTGTTTTTCCCATCGTGTTTTACCATTCGTTAGCTGCGAACTGGCATGCTTGATTCCATTGTTCCCATTAGTGATGCACTCCGAAAGAATCAACGAGTCCAGAGCAGCTTTGCGGTTAACAGCTTCCGAGTGGCGCGCTTAGCATTCGCTGATACTCCTTAACGCTACGCTGCTCAATCTCTCCTTTGTTCCCTCTCGCTGGCGTCGATCTTCTACTTCGTTCTACCAATTCGTAGCAGAGGCACGTGAGAACTCGTCCCACTTTAAAGGAAGCAACGACGTTCGATGAACATGGTTACGTAATAAATCGGCCATCAACTGCTTCGGAAGACAATGTACAACTGAATTCCTAATTCACAAGAAACGCTTCCTTGAGGATAAGTGTGAAACGAAACAGACTATTCCGCAATCGTTTCGATTTCCTTGTTACACCTTTGGAATGGAGGCAAATAGATACTTCTTGTTTCCCAATCGGTTGTACCGTAAACCCTTGCAATTTTAAAGCGGTTTAAATTGTGTAGCTGACAACCCTACTGTATTCTGGATAATTGAAAAAGCTGGAAGGCAGGGTCTCGAAAAATTCTTCCCTGTGATCGTGTGTGTATGAAACCTCAGTCTGGTTTGAGATTAGAGCATTCTAATGCTCTAATCGTTTGTGAATTCGAATACACTTATACTTATAGTATATATTCATTCGGTATGAATTAAATCAATAATGATAGGATTTCATACAGTCAAAACGCAACCAAAAACGAAATAATTTTTTGGCCGTGGTCGTCCATGAAACGTCGATGTCAAACGTGTATTGTCGAAAAAAGAGATCGTTTTCAGTAATTTCTCTAAGCAAGTTCAAAGCATTTCTAAAATAAAGTAAAAATCTTAAATAACGAAACTACATTAAAGGCTTCATTTTAGAATTATTAATTGTTACAGAAACGTGTCTAACTTGCGACTTATTCTAACGTCGGCTTACATTACGCAGGTCGGACACAGCGATGTCAGTAGAATAAGTTAAGTCAGACATATTTTAAATAATTAATAACTCGAAAATGAAGCCTAAAAGTCTTCAGGAGAATGTTATAAAAGTAGAACCAGCTATTTTAGTATTATCCTGAATTTTACAATTTAATTCCTTGCACTTTTACCTAACTACTAATTAAACATATTATTTCAAATAATTTCCTTACAAATTGTAGCTTTCATTACTAAAGCTTCTTTACGATTTAAACTATCAACACTGTGCAAGTATGCAGAACGCAGTTGTAAAGTTTAAATAGGAGGAAACGACAGGAAAAATCTGATTAAAAAAAGTCAACAGAACTTTTCGGTTGACCTGATGTTACGTGTTCTGAATACACCTAAATTGGAGAATATTCCTTTTATCACTGCGATAGAATTTTCTCTATTTTTTTATATCGATAAAAGCGTGGGTGGAGATTGTTTCGTTTTGTTTCGATGCACGGCTTGAGCCTTCATTTTTCGCTGACGCTCGGACGTTTCGTCAATACATGTTTTGCGTATATTTTGAAGCTTCTCCGTATGAATTACGTAACATGTATGCATAATTTTCGACGTTTTAATCCGATCAGAAAATAATAATAATTACCATGATAGTTAATTATCGTAGTAATTAAGATATTACTTTAAATATTTTTACTCTTCTGGAGTCGAAACAAAATTCTTTTCATTGACTGAAAATTTATGTATATGTGTGAAAAACATAAAAAAATTTTTATTATATTTGTACCACGAATTTCTTAAAATTTCTAAAGGAAATCTATTAAACGAGAATTCACATATGATTCTCTAAAATTCAATCTTTCGAAATTTTTTTACGAAAGAACTATACAATCGGTTCTCTTCAAATTCTCAAATTATTTTATTATATCAGACTGATGCATATAAAATGTCGTACTTTTGAAGTTTGAGATAGACGGACCAATACCATGAATTGAACTTTGTCCGATCTCTAGTGTTTATAAATCACTTTAAAAGAGGCATTTACTAACGTGTGTGTGCGATGAATGTTAATAAAATTTATGATAGGTCATCAGATCATTAATATTTGGCATCGACAATAATGGAAATATTCAAGTAATACTTTTGATAAATTTAATGGATATGCATCAACCTAATATTTATAAACCAATTCAAAATTTTCACTGATATAGAAAATATCACTTATAGAAGTAATAATAATATCTTACCGATGCAGCCGAGTTGAAATCATGTGTTGGTACGTCATATAGCATCGAATGTATTCATCTAAAACAAAATGTTTCATTTCTGTATAAGTATATGCACACTATCTTTAACAATATATCTTAAACAATATCTTTATAAATAGTACTTCAATTTATGAAGAATTCCGTTTTGATAGCCCTTAATAATCTTTATAATACATAGAAAATTAAAAACTCATTTTAAAATCACTCAAATAACACACACAGCGCAAGAAGCAATTTTAAGTAGGAAGTCTTCTTATTAAAATTAATTCCTACATTTTATGAATCCCACCAGGAAATCTTTTCAGCGAGCTCAATATCGTTCCTTTAACAATTTTCCACCAGGTGATTTTTGATATTACAGATGATGAACAAATGTTTGTTCTTTCGGTCAGAATCGTCCACTATCGCCGATTATTACCTGAATGTTCTCGATATTATCGATTATCTGATATTACTGGCGTCTCCATGCTCGAGATGTGAGAGTGGCGTCCTGGTGTCGTAACGGCACTACAACGGAACGCTAATTACCGTGAATATTAGCGAGGGATAGGGTTCAGAGATACAAACCACAGAGCACAGATTTCCGTGGCGCGACTTACGATCTAATTGCAAGACCTTTAAAATGATCCACAGTAACGCCTTCTTCCACCTACCACATCGACGAGGATCGATCGTATCTACCCGGGTGAGAGAAACAGTTTCATAATGATGAGTGCTAAATAGAAGGTGACATGAAAAATGAAAGTCAAGTAACACCTCATCTTTCTAAATTATTTATTAACCTGTTCATCGAAAAAGACGAGTTCGTTCGTCGTGGAAAAACTGTTCCTTCCAAAGAATGTAATCTCATTTCACCGCAAAAATTTAATACTAAATCACGTCTAAATTAATTTACTTCACAGATCGTGGATAAACTGAGTCACCTGTAACTTAATCCAATATTTTCAGTATTCTAGGCTTTCAAAATATCTAAAATAATTCTGGAATACTGATCAAGTCCTATATTGTTTGCTAATGAAACCTAGAATTGTTTACTAAGTATAGTGTTTATAAATAAATGTTGGTAAGAAAATTTAGAAAATACCTAATTTCGCTTGTATTGTCAATAACCGAAAGAAGAAAAATGTCTATCACGATAACAGTTAATTTAAATTAATTGACCTGATGTATTCATAAAATATAATGATCAAAATGGTTAATTACGCGACGGGTTGTGTGTCAGGTGCAGCAGAGAAACAAGAAGAAATAACTAATAGGTACTCATAGTGTCGCAAAGTCACTTGGAGTCTTCATTAACCGAGAAAAATACGTTATCGCAATGAAGCGTGTTACATTACACCTGCTGTTGCCTTTTCCCGCGTTATAATTAACGGACATCATAATTCTTATCTCGTGTTACAAAATCGGGAACAAAACTCTAAGATCCATTAGTTTACGCAGCTATGTGATTTAGAATTCTACAGAGTAACTCAACTAATCGAGAGATATCCATAGTTCACAGTTTAATAATGAAACTTCTTTTCAATATCGGTTGAAACTAGTAATTAATTCGACATGGAGTGATCTACAGATGAAGGAATCTGCTTTACCGAGTCAGTGAGAGAGATTCGCTTGCACTTAACGATTGAAGCAGACATCTGATCTGATACATGATCTGACAACGTCAGGTTGAACCACGCCTTAGAACTCTTCCTAACAAAATCAGACAGTGACTTTTCACTAACACGATCCAATAACAATAAAAGCGCATTAAATGTGTTTTGACATTGAATGCCCTATATTTTAACTAACTTTTATTAAGTTCTATGTTTTTGAAGCCAATTTGACGAGCCAAATATTCATAAACTCTTCAGATCATACACAACTAAATCTGTAATAAGTCTACCTTATTCAGTTCAAATGCAACGAAGTAGAACGTTAATAAGAGCACAAAGATATATAAAATACTCTAATTGTAACGTAATGTATCATATTAGAGACCAGGATACACAGGTATTAATGGTAAAATGAAGACTGCATGACCACAGTGAAGAAAGTGAAAAAAAACGAGATACATATCACTCTGGTAAATGTCGCGAAAGAGAACGGTATCGAGCGAGATGTGAGTATGTAATACAGAGGCACTTGCTGCTTGCTCGATAGCGACGTTACACGAGCAATCGGAGGAAAGAGATACTCAGACGATTTATCACGTCCCGTATGGTCCGTATCGTCCGTTTTCTTCCTCCTTGCCCCTGTCGATTCTATCTTGCCCTTCAAAAGGATTCGTATTACCTGCTTTCGTGCAGAAAATACGACGAGATGGAAGGTCCACGTACAAACGCAATGAAAGTAACTTATACGTCTACAAGAAAGATCACGTAGGCTTGTCACAGTTTTGAAATTGCTCAAAGTAATTGTGAATTACGAAAATCAAAACAGCTTCTTAATATTCTTACAATTGAAAAATTTCTTCGAAAATTACAAGCTACAGCAAAGCACAGAGTGTTCCATAATAACAATCAGAAAATTTAAAAAGTGATTTTACATGTCAAAATAAGATGAAAATCAGGAATAACGAAATTGTGTTTAGCGCTTCGTTTCAGAGTTATTAATTGTCTGACTTACCAGCCTGACTTGAAGCTTATTCTACTGACAGTATGTATTAGCCGGGACAAACACAACATCAGTAGAATAAGTCCCAAGTGAGACACATATTATTCTTATCTTAATAGTTCGAGAACGAAGCTTGAAACGCAATATTGTTTATGTCTATTTGCATCTTATTTTAGTATGTAAAATTACCCTATAAAATTTCTGACACCTGTTGTTGAACACCTTGTATACATATACGTAAGTAGGTGAAAAGTAGCCCGAAACCAAATTGGACTGCTCTACACAATTAACCTTTTTAATGCTACAGGTTAATTGTTCTCCCAAAGAGAATAATTTCGCGTCTTTATTATAGGAACAGGAGTATGTAGAACAGACAGTGACTTTCGACTCAGTTATTATCATTTTCACTCTATTGCACCAAAAATTGTGAATGAAATTGAAAATATTTTAAACATTAAGATATAATATACTGGGAAATTTATTTAATTAAATTAAAAAATTTGTTAGATTTTAAAATACCGATTTCCTATTAAGGTTATCAACTGACTGTCTTTAAACATTTGCGAGTGAAAGGATCTTTTTTATAATTCCAAGTCTAAAATTTTTACAAATTTTCTTGCACTGGCTGTAGCATTTTTCAGCTTATACGGCTGTATCTTTTATATGATATCTAATGAAAGAAATTTACTTCTGAACAATTTAAAAAATTATTATATGATCGCTATTCAGGCGTGATACTTTATTGAGTTTGATATAAATTAAGTGCATACAGTAAATAAAATATCAACTCACAAGATAGGTCACATCAACGATGTGGGGTCCATCACTCGCATGCTTCCAAATATTCCTCTGATCCACTAATTACTAAATAATACACGAGTACGTTTTGTGTAGTGTTTCAGTTTCTTGAACTCAGACAGTGGGAGAATACACAATCAAAGTAAAGTCGATAATATCGACAAATTTGTTAACGGTCGTCGAATTTATGTCTGATGTTCTAAAATACCGACTTCTCAAAAAAAATTCCTGGTTTTCAAGCGCCCTCTGCAATTTCTGAGCGTAATGCTAACAAACGAGAAAATATTCCTACCATACCACCCAATATACAAGATGTCCCACCAAACTATCCTCCCTATTCACGCCTATAATTTCAAGTTATAAGCGAAAACTATTACACTTATTAAAACTTATACCCGAGTAACAATATTTATTCTAAATGAGATACCTAATTTTTTATATAAGGAATAATTTATTCTAGCGATGAATATGAATTGCTGAGTAAAAGCGCAGATGAGTATACAGGATAGACTGGACATTCAATGGACTTCCGTGTCTCACGTTCTGAAATACCGACGGCTCGAGAAACCATTGGTTTTCGAGCGTCCTCTGCGATTTTTGAGCGGTGGATGTAGGAAACGTATTCTTTTCACGCTGATAGTGCAGGCAAACGAGAAAATATTCCTACCATACCACCCAATGTATAAGGTGTCCTCAATAATAAGCGAAAATGCTATTTACAAAAAATATGTTACTACAGAAAATATATACCAGAGTGATGATATTTATTCTAAATAAGATGCTTATTTTGTTATGGCTAAATTCAGTGGAATAAGGAATTTTATATAAAAGTACTAAGAAGCATTCACTGATTCCGAAATAGTTGTATCTATGTTATATTAATCAAGATATGCTTCGGTTTACTTGGTACACCCAAGAAATACGAAATTCCAGCAAAGAATACGAATGGCTTAGTAAAAGTGGTAAAAAAAAATGATTGCAAATTTTAAAGGCAGATAGTACACGAACCACGGAGGCTCATGGGGAGATTGACGAAATTGAGGGCTCATCGATCTTCATTCGCAAAAATCTTAAAGTTTGAAATCTAAACTGGTAAGCCAAAGACATCTGACCAACGGTCAAGCTGTTAGTGGATAGAATGGTTGAGAGTAACCCAAGCTAGTCTATGATAATCCAGGAAGTTCTTCCAGAGGATCGCCAGGACGATTCACACCCGCTGGAAACTTCGAAACGACTGACCAGAAGATTGTTATCCCTCGGACAGTAGATTGTTTTACATTCATATACAGAGCCAGCGGTCTCAGGGTCACTTTTGACCCAGCGTTTGTCGTCCGAGGGTTAATAACAATCGCAAGCAGTGACTCATGTAAGTTATTAACATTTATACTTGTTAGTTAAAGAAATATTAAGAAATTGTCAAGTATTTCGAGATTAATCGAACGAAGAATAATGTACGAAAAATTAATAATTTTAATATTCGTTAACTAACAATTATAAATATCAATTATTTATACAAGTGCACACTGTGTGTGATTGTTATTAACAATATGTGCACCTGAAATTGTTGTTAAAATGATTATTTTATGGAAAATATTAATTTTTCGCTAAATATTGTTCGTTAGATCAGTCTCGAAATTCTAATCAACCGAAGAACTTCTCTGATTGGTTTCTCATCTCCCACGAGACAGTATAAATACCGCTGCAGGAGCACGAGTGTCTCACTCGTCGCGGGTCCTCCGGCGGGTGCGGACCTCCCTGGGCCTCCTGGGTCTTCTGGGTCTCATGGACCTCCTGGACCTCGTGGACCTCCTGGGCCTCCCTGGCCAGCGGACAGCTAGCCACTGACCAGTGGTCAAGTCGACTGACCAGTAAGTTTTTGCACAAATTTTGAACTTATTTTTTCTGTTAGCCCTATTTTGCATATATGTGGCTCCCTTTCTTCTGCTTCTCTTATTTTGCGTGTACTATGCCCTTCTCTTTTACTTCCCCCTATTTTCATCAATATTAATCAAATATTTTCGTCAATATTTAACTATTATTTTAAAACCACACATGGTTTAAAAAACCATCGAATCAATATGTTAAAAAACGAATTCGATTAATATATCGAATTCTTACACTTGTTTTCTATTCATGACTTTTGCTTACTAGTTTTAAGTTTAGAGTTTAAGATTTTTGTAAAAGAAGATAGAAGAGACTCCTTCAATCATTTATATATTACATTTGATTCCTTGCTCTGGTTTTTGCGATCATTAATATACTTCTGTTATTCGTTCCTTCTTTCATTGCTGCAAGACTCTCTATTCTCTTGAGAATTTCATCGCTGGTTACAATTATCATTCCCGTTTCATTCACATGAAGAACATTCATCGAACGAAGACATCATATCCCCCGAGGGATTTCAGACATCATATCCCTCGAGGGACTTCAGACATCATATCCCCCGAGGGATTTCAGACATCATATCCCCCGAGGGATTTCAGACATCGTATCCCCCGAGGGATTTCAGACATCGTATCCCCCGAGGGATTTCAATTCGATTTCTAATTTTTAATAATTTTTAATAAAAGAAGAATTCAATCAAATGCCAACGTCGTTCAATTTTGTTTTCTGTTTAAAAATGTTTTCTTTTGATTCGGGGTTCGGATTGTTTCATCGATTCCTTCTCATTTGTGTGATATTCCTAAAACGATTCAATCTGTCATTCAATTATATTTCCTCCTATTTCTTGTAAAGGAATTTTTCATTCTCTTCGAAGGCTATGGATCGTTCGATCGATCCTTTATCATTCTATAAACTGCTGTACAGTACCCATTCCTGATCCTAATATTTATCGCTTTTGCGATCCTTTAATTTTAGTATTATCTAGGATTTAGGTGAACATATCTACATCAAATGAAGACATAGCAACCGCCGAGGGACTTCATTGCTTCTGATTTGTAAAGCTTTGTCTATACTGTCTTGTCGTTGGGGAGACAACCCCGTTATTAATATATTTCTCATGGTTTTCTTTTGCTTCTACGCTGGCTTACGCTGTCCTTCTTATCTAAATATCACTCAGCGAACGAAGAAATCGCATCCACCGAGGGATTCCATCGCTACTTCTTTTAAACTCTCTTAAGATTTAGACTTTAAGATTTTTGTAAAGGGAGATCGATGGAACTTTGATTCCATCTATCTCCCTATGGGTCTCCAGCACAGCAACCTCCTCGCGGTGAGACCCGGGCCGGTTCTGACCGGGCTAATGGCTGTGCCATCGTTGGGGTATTCTTGGGGAGGCTCCCCCAATTATTGATATAATCCTCTTCATACTCTTTCTTCGCCGGTTCTCTCTTTATCCTCAACTTGAAGATTGAAGAACGAAGACGTCACATCCGCCGAGGGATTCTACGCTACTAGTTTATAAGTCGCAATCGCGTAGAATATTTTTAAGACCCTACTTCTAAGTTTGTATTGTAAAGTCACTGTAACACTGCCAAGTTGTCATTTCTTAACTCTTTTTGCTCGGTTACTTCCTCCTCACCTTCTGTGAGGAGGTCATCTTTGCTTCTCTTAATAGAAGCAAATGTCCAACTGTGGAATCGGCGGTCGATGGAGCTTGTTCTTCTTCCCTTGGGGGTTTGTACTAGCGAGAGACGATGTGGACACCGAATGGTGTGTGGTATGACACACTTGCAGGTGGAAACCCCACAGTTCAATCAGGTAACTGATTGGGCTGTGAGGTGCCAGTCGCCTTCTCCTAGTACCCGCCTTCAAAGTGGAAGGACTCGCACCACCAATTGTCTATTTCATGGTTGCCTTACGCGGTAGATTCTAAATATTCCCAATCTCCACTCTATGATTACTTGGCACTTCTCTACTTTAAGATCCAAGGCAAAGGCGTAAATGGAACTTGGCTTCCATTCATGTCTTTGCCTCTCTAGCGTAAAATCACTGTACAATTGTCGAGTTGTCATTTCTTAACTTCTTTTCTTGAAATTTGTTCCTCATCTTTGGTGAGGAAGTCACCTCTGCTTCTCTTGGTAGAAGCATGTGACCAACCGTGGAATCGTCGGTCGGTGGAGTGTGTTCTCCTCTTGGGGGTCTGTACTAGGAGTGACGCGACGGACACAGTAGGGTGTGTGGAAAGACACACTCGACTGTGGAAACTACACGTTTCCGCCTTTTGCACATTCTCTTTACCAGCCTGTCGGAATTAGGTCTACTTCGGTAGCTCCTATGTGGCAGCAGGGAGCAATGGACAATTGACTGAATCATGTAGTGCCGTGCGCCTCTCCGACCTACCGGCCTTCAAGGTGGTAGTGCTCACACCATCGCTCGTCTATTTCACGGTTGCATTAGCGGTAGAGTCTAACTTAACCAAACCCTTCCTAATGATAACTCGACAATTTCCTACTCTAAGGTCGAAGCTAAAGGCATGCATGGAACCTAGCTTCCATTCATGTCTTTGGCTCGTTAGTTTAAGATTTTTGTAAAGGGAGATCGATGGAACTTTGTTTCCATCTATCTCCCTGTGGGTCTCCAGCACAGCAACCTCCTCGTGGTGAGACCTGGGCGGCTTTGTCCGTGCTAATGGCTGTGCATCTTGTATTAGATATAAGGGTAGTTAGGTAAGGGTGGTTCCCCTTGTGTTTCTGCGATCATTGACATGCTTCTATTATTTGTCCCTTCTCTCTTTACTGCATGTCTTTCTGCTCTCTTGTAAGTTTCATCGCTGGTTATAATTATCATTCCTATTTCTTTCACATGAAGATCATTCATCGAGCGAAGACATCGTACCCCCCGGGGGATTTCATTTGCATTTCTAATTTGTAACATTTCAGGGTTTAGGTGAACATCGAAAAGAATTTAATCAAATGCCAACATCATTCAATTCTGTTTTCTGTCTCAATGTGTTCTCTTTTGATTCGGAGAACGGATTGTTCTGTAGATCCTTTCTCATTTCTATGATCTCGATATGGGTCTCCAGCACAGCAACCTCCTCGTGGTGAGACCCGGGCCGGTTCTGTCCGGGCCAATGGCTGTGCCATCGTTGGGGTATTTTTGGGGAGGCTCCCCCAGTCATTAATATTAACTTGAAGATTGAAGAACGAATACATCGCATCCGTCGAGGGATTCACCGCATCTAGTATATAAGTCGCAATCGCTTAGAATATTTTTAAGACCCTACTTTTAAGATTCTATTGTAAAATATTTGTAACACTGCCAAGTTGTCATTTCTTAACTCTCTTTGCTCGGCTACTTCCTCCTCACCTTCTGTGAGGAGGTCATCTGCTTCTCTTAGTAGAAGCAAATATCCAACTGTGGAATCGGCGGTCGATGGAGCTTGTTCTTCTTCCCTTGGGGGTTTGTACTAGCGAGAGACGATGTGGACACCGAATGGTGTGTGGTATGACACACTTGCAGGTGGAAACCCCACAGTTCAATCAGGCAACTGATTGGGCTGTGAGGTGCCAGTCGCCTTCTCCTAGTACCCGTCTTCAAGGTGGAAGGACTCGCACCACCGATTGTCTATTTCATGGTTGCTTACGCGGTAGACTTTAACTATTCCCAATCATTTTTCAATGATTACTTGGCCCTTCTCTACTTTAAGGTCCAAGCTAAAGTTATGGATGGAACTTGATTTCCATCCATGTCTTTGGCTTACTAGTTCAAAGCATAGATTGTAAGATTTTAACTTAAGATCGTATCCTTAAGACTACGGAAGACAAGTCATCCGCCGAGGGATTCAGCACTTTTGGTTCGTAAAGTTCTGTCTTTACTCTTTGTTGATCGTGTGAATGAAGACATCGCATCCGCCGAGGGATTCACCGCTTCTAGTATATAAGTCGCAATCACTTAGAATATTTTTAAGACCCTACTTTTAAGATTCTATTGTAAAATATTTGTAACACTGCCAAGTTGTCATTTCTTAACTCTCTTTGCTCGGTTGCTTCCTCCTCACCTTCTGTGAGGAGGTCATCTGCTTCTCTTAATAGAAGCAAATGTCCAACTGTGGAATCGGCGGTCGATGGAGCTTGTTCTTCTTCCCTTGGGGGTTTGTACTAGCGAGAGACGATGTGGACACCGAATGGTGTGTGGTATGACACACTTGCAGGTGGAAACCCCACAGTTCAATCAGGCAACTGATTGGGCTGTGAGGTGCCAGTCGCCTTCTCCTAGTACCCGTCCTCAAGGTGGAAGGACTCGCACCACCGATTGTCTATTTCATGGTTGCTTACGCGGTAGACTTTAACTATTCCCAATCATTTCTCAATGATTACTTGGCCCTTCTCTACTTTAAGGTCCAAGCTAAAGATATGGGTGGAACTTGGCTTCCATTCATGTCTTTGGCTTGTTAGTTTAAGATTTTTGTAAAGGGAGATCGATGGAACTTTGATTCCATCTATCTCCCTGTGGGTCTCCAGCACAGCAACCTCCTCGTGGTGAGACCTGGGGCGGCTCTGTCCGTGCTAATGGCTGTGTATTTTATATTAGATCTAAAGATAGGCTTAATGTTGTAACTTGTTTCTTTTATTGATGGTCTATTATTTCTTGTTAGTTTTTGGGGAAACTCCCTCAATTATTGGTGTATTTCTCTTGATACTCTTGGGTTTCTTCGCTGGTTTTCTCTTTACTGAAGATCGCTCATCGCATCCGCATCTGAATTGCATCCGCCGAGGGAGTGAATTTTTATTTGAATTAAAATTTTCAAGAATCTTAATAAAAGAATGAAACTTAAATAACCGTATGTCTTATTTTCGAAATATTGCAACTTGATTTATATTCTTCATATTTTCTATATTTGGCATAAGTGAATGAAATTCGCAATGTAGTTATTAATTACTCTTACATAAATATTTAAAAATTACGAGCTTAATATAACCTGCCTACTCCATTTTAATTGTAATTCTGAAAATTCGTAGCTTTGCAATCTGCTTTGAGACTTCGCCAGTAATATTGGCGGTGACACTAAAATGATAATGGGGTTCTAGCATCCCAAAAATCAGGGACAGAAAAATACATAGGATGTTAGGTCTGTTATTATCTAGTTGGTGGTAAAAGTAGTCAAGAAAAATGATTACAAACTTTAAAGGTAAATAACATACGTCAGGGATACAATGCCATGCAGACAACCACTGCTTGAAGACTCCGCGCGGGCTCATTTTTGGTAATTTCCACCAGATTTTTAGACGCTTATTGCTTATTTTGGTGTTTAGTATCACTCCTTAAAGTTATAACTTGCTGTTTAGGAACACCCTGTATATATATTTATAACACTGACCACTATAATATAGAGATCAATGGTTTATAGCATGTAACAGAATGGATTACATGAGAACAGTTTGACACATTTATTGTCTTTCTTTTTCAAAAATAGGACATTCTTTTCTAGTAAACTTTGTTTTCAATAAATAAAATTTTTATTTATTTTCAGTAAATAAAAGTATGCAACCATGTATTATAATATAAAATGTTTATACATAATAGATTAATTCATTCGAAGCCATTATCACTACTGACTACACTTAAATTGTTATATGTATGTATATATAATTGCATAAACTTATCATCATCAAAGTTAAATCTTTTTTTTTATAATATTGATATTTCACCGAAATTTATACCACATAACTTTATTATTACCTTAACAAAAAACAAATACGAAATAATTTTTATTCCAAATAGCTTTGTAGCAAAATCATAACATGAGACATATATTATAACAGTAATCTATATAAAAATAAGTAACAGTGAAAAAATTGAGATGTGATTCAGTCACTCTTTTTATCACCACTTGACTGAAGACATTTGGCATGTTCATTATTTAATCGATCGTATTCATCTGCAAGAGATTCTGCTTGTGACTTTAGTGCCTCCTTATCCATTTTCTGTTTGGTAAGCTGATTCTGCAATTCTTGATTTTTGCCCTGCAACTCCTTAATTTGAATTTTCAATTCAGATACAGCTTTATCATGTGCTTCATTTGAATCGTTTTGAGCACTTTCCCCAGCTGTCTTCTGAGATAATAAGGTTTTTGCTGCTGTTGTTGCAGACTGAGCTTGACGCATAGCTGCTTCATTCTGTATCAGTAGTGTAGCTTGCGTAGAAATTAGGATTACCAGACGGCGAATGACAAGACAGAGAAACAATGCAAAACCAGAGATATAAAAGTTTCTTTGAGCTCTGAACAATCTCATGTTACCTATGTGGAATAATTTAAAAATAAATAAAGAGTACTATTCAATTTTTTGTTAAAAAATTAAAGCAATATAAAATATCAATTGTGAATATAGTATTTACCTTGCATTTCAGCATCTAAATGAGCATGTTCTGCTGTGTGTTCCCCAACCATGGCATATTTTCGCATTTCTCTAATGGCATCTAATAGAAATAAGATCAATATAGCAAAAAGGACAACAAAGTAAATTGATGCTTTGTCAGTCAAATTCTTCATGAATCTAGACTTGAACAGCTTTTGCCATCTTGTTGGTGAAGCTATTGGCAATACCAATAATAATACAATAGCAATTTCGGCATAAAGGAAGCCAGCGATTAATGTCCACTGTAAACTCATGTTTTTGTGTTTATATGTAAATATCTGAAAAACACATAGTGAAATTACATTTTATATTTAAAATGACATACATACAATGATTTAAAAGATTAATAATTAAAATGTATAATTCAAAAATTATCTTCTTATTTTTCTTTGAATTGATTCAATCTTTATTCAAATTTGAATGTAAATTACGGAGAGATCTATTAGAACAAATAAATACTATTTATTTATATAATTGCTCTATTTAATACTAGGAATAGTAAAATTCATTAAAAAATTGTTTCCCCAAAGGTCCTAGTACCTGGCACTAATAATAGCATTGCTTTATCTCATTTTTAGATATAACCTATAAATATGTTTTATACATTCTAATAATAAATGTAAGTAATATTACCGTTTCTCGATTAAAATACTCTAATAAAATAATGATTATTACAAAAATAGTAACATGTAAAACAAAGTCTGTCTTTGACAAAAAACCAAAAGTTTTATCTATTATTTTTTTACTTTTGAACTCTGCACTCTTTCAAACATACTTGCATACAACAAAAATGTATTTATATAACTTTACTAGTAATTTAATAAATAAATATATTTACAAGTTGAAAATTTCGTAGATATAGTGTCTCGAGATTTCTACAGAAAAAATTGTAAATATTCAATATTTAATGTTCAATACACTAAGTTTATGTTCATGTTACGTAGACTGATTTTATTTAAAACTTAATCTAATAATTATACGATTTTAATAAAAATTGAATCTCTAAAATCTCACACCGGTAATTTGCAATTGCTCGCAACGCAGACAAAGACTAAGTTCAAAGTACGTACATAGAATGTCAGAAATTGTATATACGTATAAATAAACCTCCTTCGATGACGTTATACATCAGATTATCATCTTAACCTGTGTACTCGAATTTATTCCTTATATTTAAATACACTATAAATTTCACGTTTACCTTAAATCATGACATTAAATGAATAATATCGCGAGACAATCCGACATACATATATTATGTCTAATATAACCGAATATACTGAAATCACATGTGAGTTCGGTATTAAGGTACATACACACTAAATAGTTATGGATCCACCCAACTGTACTCAACTATGTACTTGAATTTTCATTCGTTCATGTAATAAATATGTACGAACATACAACAACACAACATATGTACGTAGTCATCACAATTAAGTGTCCTTTTAATCATATATCCAAAGGCAACAATCATATATTATTCTTGTCACAATATTTAATATATCCTACAGTGAGTGCAATAGATTCTTTCCATCCTCGACAACAGGAGCGAAAGATTCTCCGTCACCAATAACCACGTCTATAACAAATATCTACATGTTCTCATGCAGTTTAATTGCTCATAAACATAGCATCAAGTGAATATACGTCCCCATAAATTCTAATTCTTTTTCGAAGTGTTTCAGTCGTTTCAGTATCATTAATTCCACTTTCTCGTAGAAATATGTCTTCTGATTCAAATCTTAATAGACACCCATGTGAAGTTAGTTCACTAACTTTTACTATACTTTAATGTTGTATCATTATTACTAACCCTTGTACGATAATTACGTTCAGTTATTCAGTCTGTTGTAAAACGTATTCCATATATTTGTACAATACCAGTACTAAATATTTTAAATTATTGGGTTATTTTTTTATATATGATAGGTAGATGAATATACACCTGTATATACTTACGTTACATAGAATGCAACATGTATATCGTAAATCGTAACCTTCAAATTTTGAATCTGAAATATGGAAATGACATGATGTTAAATACTTAATTCGTGTTTCATTATAATTTAGTTAATAATGTTAGACATATGTAAATATTATGAAGTTCACTTTTGTATATCGTAGTAATAGGAGTACTTGAAATATTGAAAGCTGCTGCCACGTAAGTGTTGTTACACATACCGTGAAATAGTACGTATGTCAATAGATTATTAGATTCTAATCTCATAACCTTTTTCATATCTCTTATCGATGATGCAGAGTGTTGATGCTTTTGTTTGACAGTATTTTTAATATTAATTATAACTTATACAAAATTTCATGTAATTTAAAATATTATTAGTAAAAATTATTAGTACACTTAATATATTTACAAAAAATTAGTCTAAATTAATTGGTTTCAAGTCTGAGAATGAGTACTTATAGCTCTGAAATATACTGTTATAAATATATTTTGATCTTTTTTAGTATCTTGAAGAATGAAGCTCTTTAGGAATCACCAAAATTAATTGATTTAGATCTAATCACATTGAGGTACTATTTCATTCTTTGAAATGCTCATAGAATATTTCAATGTATTATTTAAGTTTGAGTCTACTTGAAAGCATTATTTAATGAAAAATATCTTAAAACATGTAAATTATGATAGTAAATAAAAAGATTTATGATTCTTTTTATAGTTTGAAAAGAATATGATGCACACTACAAGAGCAGATACTTCAGAACGAAGATTTGAAATACAATGTAAATTAGAAGCAGAGATTGCTTCTTTAGAAGCATTAAAGGAAGCAGAGGAACGAAGTAGAAAATTAACAAACAGTGTTGTAGGAATTCTTTCTTCTTTGGAACAACGTCTTGCAACATTACGCCGTACTATACTTCCTGTTTACAATGAAACAGGAAATCTTCAAGCACAGCAACAAAGTACAAACTTATATTTAAAAAATTGCTGTAACTGATTGAAGTCATTCAATATTTTAATTCTCATTATCTTTTTTCTCTATAGATATAGAAAGAACATTGAATGCTTTAGATCATGCTATTGGATATTATGGAGTATGTCAAGAAGTGGAAGGAGCAGTACGAGCAGGTCCTGGAGGATCTGGAGGATTAGATAGTTTCTTAGAAGCAATGAACCGTCTTTATAATGCACAACGTTATTTTCAGAAAAATAATCCTAGTTCTGTAGAATTAGAAAATGTTACAAGCCTGTTTGTTGTTGGACTAGATGCTTTATATGCAGAGTTTCATGATATTTTAACTAGACAGAGTAAACCAATCCTTCCAATTGTACTTCTGGATTTGATTGGTTCAGATGAAGATACCAGTGGTGAAGATGCTCCACAATCTCTTTGCCAATTGCCAGAAAGCATTTTAGGAGATTTACTTAAAATTGCGGGTTGGCTTGAAGAAAGAGGACACCGTAAACACGTAAAAATTTATGCATCTGTACGTTCTGCAATTGTTTTAAGATCTTTACAATTGTTGAAAGAACATCAGAGAAGTGCCAGTGGTGGTAGTACACATGCAGGAAGTCCTTTACCAGTAAGAAGTTTATGATAACAAACAACACTTAGTTTAATTAGTTATAAATAGTTACTATATTATATTTTATAGAAAACAAAATTTGGAAACAGACATTCATTAGGAAATCAAGAAAACAGTGGAAGAAGAGCTTCTAAGAGGTTACAACATGCTCTTGAAAAGAAAGCTAGTAGAATGTTGTTAAAAGCTTCCCAAACTACTGGCTTAGGATTGTCTTTGACTACATCCAGGAAACCACCGCCGCAATTATCTGGACATTCTGTAGAGGACACAGCACCAGATGAACAAGAAATGGAAAATTATTTACTATTAACAGTTGGTCTTCATAAGCTAATGCAAGCAGAACGATCACTTGTTGCCAAGATTTTGCCAAGCACTTTACAAGCTCAAGTTTTAGAAGCCACTGTTCGTGAAGCCATGGATCTTGTAGCTCATGATGGAGAAAGTATAGCCACCCGAGCCAAAAGATGTATTGTACGACGCGATTTTTCAGCAGTATTAGTAATTTTCCCCATCTTAAAACATCTTGGAGAATTAAAACCTGATTTGGAACGTACCGTAGAAGGTTGCGATTATGCTCTTAGATCAAAATTTAGTTCCGTGCTTAACACATTAAATATAACAGTACGTTTTAATCTAATTAAATTTTTGGATAAAAATTTTATTCAAATTTTATAACGTATTATTTAATAATACAGGGAGCAAAAGCATTGGAAGATTTTGCAGAAAGCGTTCGAAATGAATCCAATTCGGTTTTGCCTAAAGATGGTACTGTAGCAGAAAGCACAAGCAATGTCTTAGTTTTTCTAGAGCAACTAGCGGAGTATGCAGATACTGCAGGGGCTGTTCTGAGGCGTAGTACTGATATGGAGGGAACTGTACCTGTAAAACAGTCAGAGAATATGTACAGAATTGTTTTAGGCACATATATAAGTTAGTATTACATGTTTATATTTAACAATATCATCAAAGAATTTGGAACTTTTTTACATGATACTTTTGTTTCAGAAAAAGTATTAGCACAATTGAATTTAGCACTTGTAAGTAAAAGTGACACGTGCTATTCGGACGTTGCATTACGAGCTCTCTTTCGTTTAAATAATCATAATCATGTCGTAAATGCTTTACGTCGTAGTTCTCTAATGGAATTGTTATTATTAGTAGAGCCTAGCGCAGAACAAACATACCACGATCTTTTACAACGTGATAAAACTAATTATGTTTTCACTACCTTTGCAAAAGCACGAACTTACCTCGAACAACCCACTGATGAATCAGGTATTGGATTTAAAATCTTAGTATCTATCGTATTTTATATGAAATGAAAAATTGTTTTTTTCCAATTATATTTATTTTACACATAAAATTTTATATCTATAGACAATAATGAATTATTCGAAATTTAAAAAGTATCTATAAGATAATAAAAAATAAGTAAATTTTATAAAATGTATAAATCGTGTAACACAGTTGCGGCGGTTATTATATTTTTACAAATCACATAACATTTAAGTAAAAAATGTGTAAAACGAAGATTGTGAACATTTCATTATTTTATAGAGCCAGGAGCAAAAACGTTAAAAGAGAAATTTTTGGGCTTCACAAGAGAATTAGAGGAAGTCGCAAAGTGTCAGCGCTCTTATTCTGTACCTGATGCTCGGTTACGAGAAGAATTACGGAAAGAACTTCAGCAAGCCATTGTTCCTCTTTATACTACGTTCCATAATAAATATCGCGGAATATCATTTTCTAAAAATCCATCTAAATACATAAAATATACTCCTGAACAGATATCTGCGTTGATCGATACGTTCTTTGATACAACGGCGTAATGAATAACTAGAAAAATTTAATAAACACCCATTTAATAAAGCATATTTAGTTACAGTATTCATGATATTTTTTATGGACTGAATCCCCATTCCCCGGATAGATTGCACAGGTCAGTGGATCTGCGACGATTGAAATAGATCTCGGTCCAGCCCCACTTTATATATATTTATAATATATATATAAAAAACAAGTAACGTTCGATTTAGATTCAGTAGCTTATACATGTAAAATGATAGTAATAGGAATACAGTTTGAACTTTTACCATTTATGTACAATTACTTGCTACAGAATAATTCCTTCCTGTCTTTCTCTTTAGACTTTTATGTGCACTCTCTTAATCATTCACTCACGCATACTAATTTTCTCTGCCTCTGATATTAAATTTCTTGTATTTTATCTCTCTTTAGCCATGTTGTGCGTATCTATTATAGTAAAACGGCAGCAACATGAAGACGTAATAAAGAGGCAAAGAATTAGAATCGCACTTGTATTGCTCACCTCTAAAACTTACACGACTATCTATCTTATACCATGGTATGTATATAGTAATATCAACCAATTTAGTTAAGGTAGAAGTCATTTTATGTGATTTGCAACTGTATATTTACCACGAAAGATACAAATTGATGTATAGCTAATGGGCTCCAAATAGAATTATTAGCTTCAAAGATTGACTTATCTGAGAAAACAGTTTCTTACAAAAAATAATGTATAAGTAAATAATAAACTCTCAATACACAATTATATTATTCAAATACTTTCTGTTAATATTTGTTGCGTTAGTTCTTTCCTATACCAAAACTTTTAGAAACGAATAACTCCTCTTTTATTATCTAAAATATACAATGCAAAATTGCATAAAATGGTTTACCTCTTCCATTAAATTGATTAGTATCCAGTGCGCACATAAACGCACATACATAGTAATGCTTGTTTCCTTAAGATTCATATGTAATAACTAATATTAATAACACACTTTAATATACTGTACATTATCAGTTCAGTTTTCATTTGGCTTCCTTCCTCTCTTCAGAACATTCAGCTAATGTCCAAAACACTTAAATTGCGTATATTTCCTTTTTTACCTTCTCATACGCATTATACAAATTGATTTGTGCGCTTTTATGGCAGATGCTTGTAGAGAGATGGACCGTATAACGGGTTTTTATAATCAAAGTTAGATATCCTGCTGCAATCAAGTCCGATCGGAGGAGGGATAGTACATTTGCACGCGCTCCGCCGTCGTCGGACATTTAATATTATAGAAGGAAACATCTACGTTTTGGTTTCACTTGGAGAACAGGACACAATACTGCACGGATTGCTTCATCAAATACTGTTTTCAATCCTTTTTGAGTCAGAGCTGAACATTCTAAATATTTCACTGCACCAATTTCTTTTGCCATTGTCAAGCCCTAATAGAAAATAAAATCCTTATTTAAAATTATGATATTGCAAGAATGAATGTATTTATTATTACTTTCTAAGTAAATTATTAACAAACAAAACAAAATATACATGCCTGAGGATATGTAATGGGTGCCAACTTTTTATCTTTTAATCGCTCAATTGTCTCCTTGTCTTCACGCAAGTCTAGCTTGGTCCCTACTAAAATGATTGGAGTAGCTGGACAATGATGACGAACTTCTGGATACCACTTAGCACGGACATTTTCAAAACTAGCTGGATTAACCAGAGAGAAACAAATCAGAAAGACATCTGTCTGAGGGTAAGACAATGGTCTTAGTCTGTCATAATCTTCTTGACCCGCTGTATCCCATAAACCAAGATTGATGGGTTTGCCATCCACCATAACATTCGCAGAATAATTGTCGAATACAGTTGGGATATATTCTCCAGGGAATGCGTTGGTTGTGTAGCTTATGAGAAGACATGTTTTACCTACTGCTCTGTAGAAATGAACCAATTAAAAGAAAATTAAATCAACTGTACAAGTACATGAAATGATCTTAACAGAAAGAAGGTTAATTATAGAGTACATAATAGCAAAGTATGTTCCTTTAATTTCATTAAAATGAGTTAATAAAATGACAAATATTACATGTAAACTTAATCATAGGAGAATGAGAGAGAAGGGAGGGAAGAGGTAGGGAAAGTAAGAGAAACAGATCCAGGTAATGAATTATCTACAATTAATCATTAACGTCGAATTGAAACATTAATTATCATGCTGCCCGTTGCAAATGGAGCAAAAATATTGAGAAAAACGGATTCGAAGGCATAACGGGTGTGGTGCCTGCTTTGAAATAGTTCTTGATCGGGGAAAACCAATCGTCCCTGACGATCCTCTAGATCGAGTAGCACGGATCGAAAATAGGGTGAGGTAGACGTATTACGAAACATTACAAAAGAAGTTTGAAAATACTCACCCGTCCCCTACGACAACGCACTTAATGGCCTGCATCCTGAAGGTTGGGAACCGTTCACAAGTAGAAATATCCACGTAAATTCGCAGGAAGGGAGGCTAGTTCGATTCGACAGAGTACGAAAGATCAAGAGGAACAGAGAAAGGAGTTGAAGTGCCGTGAAACAGAGAGAGAGAACATAAAGGAAACGGGTGCAAGAGAGATAAATAAGTAGTGTCAAAAGTAAGACGGAAAATCATAAAATGAGAGGACGAATGAGAAGGATCGGAAAAAGTCGCGAACCTGGGAAAAGGGGAACGAAAGACGAAGGAATTACGTGAGCAGGGATAAATTAGAATTTCTCGTAATTTGCCTTTGTTTGTAGTGGAAAACGTAGTAGGGGGTCTTTCGTTGGATGCAGCACTCCTGACCTCAATCTGTGGCCTCAATTATGATCGCAGCTTTTTATTTTCCTTTAAAGAATTAAAATGGTGTTTTTACGAACGCGTAGATTTTTAACGAAGCTTCGATAATTTTTCTCCTTTATTTAGAAATGTCGTAGGAACATGTTCAACTCGAAAAGATTTCTTTGAGCGTAGGTTTACAGACACATAAAATTATGGTTGAAATGACAACCGATAGTGTAACGGACTTGGGAGGGATTTTTGCGAATGCGCATTAGCTTAACGAGAATTCCCATGCATGCATGCATACGTGTTACAAAAAAATGCGGGAAAAATTCTGTACCTTCAATATACATATATGTGTACTTATTAATATAATTGTTTATTAAATATTTTTAATTCCAACTTCATTAGGATTTATTGAGTCTAAAAATTGAAGCTATTTCAAATTCGAATAATAATGATACATACACATATATAAATGAATATTACTATGTTTACAGCAATTTGAAGCACAAGAATGTAAGTCAATTTTATAATGAAATTTCCTTTGCATTAATAAATAATTTTAATTTTTTTTATAATTTGGTAATAAATATAAGTGATAAATTATAAATATCAAAGTACTTATACTCATAGAATATAAATTTTTAAATTTGAAAGTTTCCAGGTATTATATTTGTTATAAGATCTATATAAAGCAGAAGACTAAAAAGTTAGTAATTAATAATTAACAGAAATAAATTATAAAATGTATACAGCTTGGCAAAACTCAACTGGAGGATTTACATATCAAGTAAAATAAAAAATTTCTTCTTACATGAGAAATATATAAAAATACTTTATTAAAAATATTCAAGAGATTATTCCATTATGATAAAAAAGTACGTATGAAACATTAAGAAATGCGAATGCTGCTTCTTCCAATTACAGTTATTAGTCCATTATCTTGCAGTTCTCTTAAAGCATCTTCAAACATGTCCCTTGTCACCATCTAATAAAAAAGTAATAATTTAACTCGAAACTTTTTCTATTAATTTAATATCTTAGAAATCTATAGTATACTTCTACTAACCAATTCAGAAGACTGTCTTATTTCAGCAAAAAGTTTTTGTTGATTGAGTACATGAACTTTATCCTTGCTTTCTATAAGCTTCTGAAGCGCATCACAAAGTTCCTTCTTCTTTTTCCTGGCTACTGAAGATATACCAGTAGTCAAAATTGTTATGTCTATTTTGCCACTTAGTGGATCTATAGCAGATTGCTTCAGAGCTTCTCTGTGCAATCTATTGAAAAAAATATTTCGTTACTTAAATGAGATTTAGATCAATATTTATATTACAATTCCATCCAACTACAAACCTCCAAGCTTCCTCAACATCTTGTATCTCTACAATAGGACTCAGTCGTACTTTAGCATGCGCTTCAGATAATCGTATCAAAGATTCCAGTTGTCTAGGGTATGCTGTTATTTGCCCACGCCCTTTTCCAACTCTTCTCATATCAACATAAGCCTGTATTAATCTCTGTTGGCTTTCTTCATTAAGCACAGGATTAACATGCTCCTTTGCAAAAACTATATAATCACGAACGATACTTTTATTCATTTCTTCATCTTCATCTTCCTCTAAATTCTTATAGTATAAAGATACCATATGAGTTGCAAGTTTAGTATCATATGCATCACTTTGTGGATCTAATATTAAGAAAATTAAATCAAATCGAGAAAGTAGAGTATGAGGTAATTTCACGTTTTCAACCACCTAAAAAAAAAAAAGAAATTTATAAATACTAGTAAAAAATGATAGTAAAATTGTCTTTTTTTTTTTTTAAATTACATACAGTTTTATTTTTATTCCATTGAGATTCACATGGATTAGCAGCAGCGAGTATACTGGTCCTAGCGTTTAATTGACAAATGATTCCAGCTTTAGCAATGCTTAGAGTTTGTTGTTCCATTACTTCGTGTAATACTGATCTCGCACTTTCGCTCATTTTATCAAATTCGTCGATGCAACATATTCCATTATCCGCAAGTCCTAATGCTCCTGTTTGCAATAACAATTGTCCAGTCTCTGGATCTTTTGTCACATAAGCGGTCAAGCCAACAGCACTAGAACCTGCACAATGTTTGTTACACGTGTTAGTATTTATATAAAAAGCTTTAGTTGTCTATTTAATTTTGTTTTTATTTTATTGTACCTTTTCCACTGGTAAATTGAGAACGTGGTACTAAGTTATAAACGTATTGTAGTAATTGTGATTTACTTGTACCAGGATCACCACATAGTAATATATTAATATCAGGCCGAAAATGTTTTCCAAATATAGTAGAATTTTTTCTAGTTCCACCAAATAACTGCAATACAATTCCTTTCTTCACATCATTATTTGCATATATACTTGGAGCCATATGCCTTGCCAATCGTTCATAGACATCTTTTTTTTGAGATAACATTTTCAAAAGTTCTATCCTTTCTGGTGCAAAATTATGTTCCTTACCATCTTCTTGGTCATACAATCTATGAATAATTGAAAATAGGTAACATGTACAAATGAGTTTCAAATCTTATTTAGCCATTTTTTTCTTACCGTTTAACATCATGCTTTCTAAAATGAACTACATCAATGTACGTTTTGTAGATAGCTTGTAAATTATGTTCAAAGTTAGGCTTATGCGTGGCAGCTCTATAAATTCCAGTAACAGAAACCCTATCTCCAGGTGTAACTGTATCTACTAAATTATTATGAGCAAACAAAACAACAGTATGAGGAGTTTGTCCTTGTGGCATCTCATCTGGAGCCTCTTGTAATTTAATCATTTGTTTGTCAGAAAAGTGGCTTAAGTTATGTATCAAAGTGAAAGAATATTTATGTGTACAATGTGCACATACTGTGGGTTCCTTTGTTTTTCCCTTTTCAATCTCAACAAGAGTTGTGAAAGCACAAACACTACATTTAAAATAAGCTTCTCGCATTTGTGGGATCAGTCTTGATACTCTAATCACCATGCCTGGTATTGTAATTAACTGATCCACATCAGAAGGATTTAATTCTCTCATAGTTTTAACACTGGCTACATTGAAAGGACGCACTTGAATCTGATGTTCTAGAACTGCAGCTGGAAATTTCTCAAAGAATAACTCATTTGCAGCCATGTCTAGTGTTGGTATCACTTCTTGAGGATAAGAAACTAATTGTTGATAAAGGTGCTCGTCAAAAATTTTCACATGAGCACAATTGACATTTAGATATGGTTCTTCCAATGTATGTATTTCCTCTAATTTCTGAAGGTATAAAGGATCTGATAAATTCATATTTTCTGGAAGTTCATCATTTTCTGCATCAGGATCAATAAATTGTTGAAAAAACGATTTGAATTGTTCTTTGCATTGACTTATGACCACATTTGTTCCCCAAACCACCAACTGTGGTCCTGTTGCATCACTTTCAGATGTTTGTGGGACAGTGGGTACTTCTGGAATCTATTGTCATTAAAAATTAGTTACTTAAATGAAAGTTTCAAATGAAATGAATGTATCTGAAATTTCTTACTGGTTCTTGCAATGAAAATTGGCGTAGACGCCTATCTGTATTAATATCAGATCTATGTCGAATTGGAGTGCCTCTGATTCCACTCCTTGGAGTACGAATTGATCCCAAAGAACTTGGAGTACCATAATTTACTGGAGAAGATAATTGTAAGCCACTTTCTGATCCATTAATAGGACCAGAGTGATCTGTAAAACGATCACCCGAACCACCAGCACTGTCATGCTCAGAAGAAGCAACAATTGTAGCAGCTCTGTGTCCAAGGCCTAAGGCATTTTGACGTGCACCACTGGTGCCCCACCGTAATGGAGTTTCGACAGTATTCTCAGCTCCATTGCGTGTTCTAGTACCTTATTTATAATATTCGTAAAAAAAGGAGACATGTCATATTATAATTGAAATGAAAAATTTAATATTGATACAAAATGAAGTATTATAGACAAACAGAATAATTATATACGATATAAGGATCATGGAATATTTGGTACATAAAACTTACGAGGAGTACCGAAAGCAGAAGGAGATCTTGAACCTTGAACCTGTCTTCTGGGAGTTCTTCTTGGGCTACCATCCGTTGTTGAAGATCTCGTAGGAGTCACTTGTCTTCTAGGAGTTCTTCTCGGACTACCGTCCGTTGTCGATGATCTCGAAGGAGTTGCTTGTCTCCTAGGAGTTCTTCTTGGACTACCGTTCGTTGTTGACGATCTCGCAGGACTCGACATTATTTCTTTTATATTTTCAAAACTCGTGCAGCATGAAGCAAAAAGGTATCTGCGTAGCTGGAGGTTGCTGACCAAGTTATTTTCCCGCGCTTAAAGTGTTCTTCAAAACAATGATATCTGTAGATAGCGTTAGAGTACAGATGCATGATTGCAGAGTACACCAACAGAGGGCTTTTTAATTACAGCAGTCGGTAAATAGAAATATCTTGAAGATTTATTGGAACTTTTAAAGTAAGAAGTCAAATTTTAAACTTTCTCCAAACTCCAAATACATTTTCTATTTCATTTTTTAAAATCAGGAAACTGTTAAATTGGGTAGGTATGTAGGGTTAAGTTTGTGAATATAAAAACCCCCTTGCTAAGCAGAATTCCTCTAATAGGGCATTTAGACCAAGCGAGCGAATGCTTGTCTTTTTCTCACTTCAGCAAATTTCAATTATTATCAATTAATAATATTAAAATTGATAAGTAAATAAAAGAATACTTTCGTCACTTGAATATTGCTGAAGTGAGGGAAGAACGAGCCTTCACTCGCTTGATGTAAACGCACCATGTAATTGAAGTGGGCCTCGTGGGAATTGTGACCTTCCCATTCCCATATGCTAACTATAAATTTACTTTGTTGGCCAATAAACACAAAATGGAGAGGTCTGATGGGTTTTCTGTTCACCAAACCGGCATGCACTCATCGTGCACTATAGAACATAGAACCATCATGTTTATTCAGTACAGCTGTATTGTACAGAAACATATTTTAACATTCCAGCAGCATGACATCAACATCAACTAGTAGTCAATTATTATCTGTACCTGAACCTAAAAACAGCCGACCTTTCAAGCCTCAGGCTAGAGAAATTATATATAATGTATATAAATATTTGGCAGTGAATAAAAAACAGTTCAATTTACATTACAACATAGCAAAATGTACCGCAGAAGCTACAGGTGTCTCAGTAGCGACTGTAGAAAGAATTATAAAGCAAGCAAGACAGTCTATAGCTGAAGGAAATCTCAAACCATCTTTTGTAAGTCTGAAAAGAAAGAAACGAGGTGAATATGATAAAATTGATTTTCATATTTGGTGAATGTTTTCTTGCTTGTTTTGATTCCGTTTTTGCTTATTAATTATTTTCGTAAAGTTAAAAATTAAGTAGTTTACAATTAAATAAGAATTTGCAATTATATAATTAGTAAATTACTTTATTTATTAATAATTGATAAAAAAAAATCAGTTAATAAAAATTATACATGTTACAATGTGTGTATAATTCTAAAAATTAAAAGATATTTGACTTTTGTTTGTTGAATTGTTGATATTTTTCATTTAATGATAAGAAAAGTAATCTTATCAAAATATGTAGTTTTATATATACTTTTCCATTGAGAGTATTTAAATGTGTAATTGAATAAAACATGATAAGATTATGTATTGTTATAAATATAGTTAAAAAATGTAAAAATTATATTATTGATTAAATTAATTAAAATGAAAAGCTAACAAAACGTATCATAGGAATATTGCAAAATATATTCTACATTAGTTACTTGAAAGTGTTTTATTAAAATTGAAATTCAATTCTTTTGTTGAATAATAAAATATAGTTACATTTATAAAATGCTGTATCATTGTAAATAAATAATTGATATTAATTTTAAGTATTTTATTACTTAGAACTTTTCTGACATAAAATACTAAATGTCCTAAGTGAAACAAATTTTTTTACAAATATTTACAAATATGGTAATAAAAAAATATAATTTTTTTATATCAAATGTACAGCTTTATTTTTATATATTATGTTTTCCATACATCTTTACACTTTTTTCTCTAATATAATTGTGTGAATACATTTGTGTGAGCAATAGCAAAATTTTTAATGTTTTTAAATATATAATCAGTCTCATAGACAATTTAAAATGTCATAATAAAATTAGTACAAATTATGAGTCTAATTCTCTTTGAATTTGTTCTAAAGATTTACCTTTTGTTTCAGGCACTATAAAGTATACAAAGAAGATGCCAATAGCACAGATTACAGAATATAACCAGAAGGTACCACTAATATTCATTGCGTCTTTTAAATTAGTATAAAATTTAGTAACAAGAAATGCCAGTATCCAATTTAAAACACCAGCACTACTTGCAGCTACTCCTTTCACCTCAGGAGCAAAAATTTCACCCAACATCATCCATGGAAGAGGACCAAAACCAAAATTAAATAAGCATATAAATACACATACAGCTAGTAAAGGTATCCATGAAATTGCACTAACATCTTCCTTAATTTGTTGAAGATAAAAGTAAACTCCAAGAACAAAAGTTGCTAGGAACAAAAATATTATAGATAATAATAACAATATTCTTCTACCTAAGCGGTCTACAAGTAGTGAACTTGCAAGAACAGCGATTATTTGTATTGCACCTACAATAATAGCAGAGTATTTAGATTCTAGAGTACTACCGGCTTTTTCGAAAATGTCACTAGCATAGAACACAACAGTATTCACGCCACTTAATTGTTGAAAAATCATAAGACCATAAGAAATTATGTAAGCTCTTATAGTTGCCTTACTCTTGAACATGGTTAAACAAGAAACATTTTTCTGACTTGATTCTTCTAGTCCTGCTTTTAGACTTTGTAATTCACTATCTACATTATAGTGAGCACCACGCAACTTAATTAAACTTTTTCTGGCTGCATCTTCATTTCCTTTTTGTAAATAATAAATTGGTGTTTCTGGCATAAATACAAAAATCGCAAAAAAGACAAGTGGTACGATAGCAGATACAATAGATAATACTTTCATATGCCCAAAACCTCCCACAATGTATGATAAGAAAATGCCTACACAAAGAAGTAATTGAAAATAAGATCCAAGAGTTCCCCGAATTTCTTTTTCAGCTATTTCTGCTGTATACATTGGCGCAGCTATACAGAAACCTCCACCGCTAATACCAGTAATGAATCTACCAAGATAAAACAAGAGTACAGAATTGGCAAAAATAAGCAGTAGCCAACCTATAGTAAAAGGCACCACCATAAAGAGCATAGTAGTTTTTCTTCCCACTAAATCAGCAAAAAATCCAATAGGTACACATATTACAGCTGAACCAATTGTAGTAAGTGATCCAATCCATGAAAATTCATCTGGACTTATATTTATACCATATTCTGATGCCAAGTCTTTTCCATCAGAGCCAGCAGAAGAAGTCCATCCTAATGTTAAACCAGCTGCTAATGCTCCAAGAGTTGATGCTAAACTTGCACAATATTGAGGAAATCTCTTAGCTGGTACAACTTGATCCTCAGTATTGGAAACCAAAGTTTGTTGTGAAATTCCAATGCTCTTGTCATTCATCTTGTTGAAATTATCGAAATCTAGGAATAAATTCAGTAAGTAATACCGTACGTTACTGGAAAGGTGATAATCAGGACGGTACTGGGGCCCTATCTGTGTCGTTTTCTGGCCACGAATTACTGATAAGTCCTTTATTCTGTTCTTATACACATGCGCTCGAATATCAAAACAAACGTATTCGATGTCGGGAAAAGTGGGCTATAGGGAACAGATCATGTAACCAAATCGAACCCGCATTCCTTCCACTTGCCACTTTTTCAGTAATGCACAGTAATTTCTTCTATTAAAAAGTAAACACTATGATAACAATTTTATCTAGAAGAATCTTAATTTCCGAAATTTTGTAGAAGAAAAAAACAATTCTAAAGAAACATTATGATATTAACAAATTTCCATTGAAATTTAAAAGATTCATAAATTTAAAATTTTTTCTAAACTAAGCTCATTTACTTATTGTTTGTGATAATGAAAACTAATAATATTGTTATAGATACATTTTTTGTCAAACTATTCGTAAGTAAAAATAATATTAAAATATTTCTCCGAAAACGAATTAAAATACGGGTAAGTTAATAAATAATTTAGCGATAATATTTTATCATTTGTATACATACCTTGATAATTAAATAAAAATTGAAGAATTAGTTAGATGTTATAGCTGTCGAGAGAAACTGTTCCGTGTGTAAAGTACCGTTGTATTTTACAAAATATAATGCTTTCGGACACTTAACGATAGTCACTGCCTAAGCATTCGTTTCTTATCAGTGATATGACTGAATAAAGATTAATCTTGATTTAATCGGCCTGTTTATTGCATGTTATATTAATGTCAGTACAGAGTGACCGCCTTCACTGTGATTGCCTTCAAATTATTGCGTTTTAACTTTCTTTGCCTGTTGTTATTACGATCTATCCTTCGTTTATTCGCGCGTGCATAATAACTTAAATTTAAATCGTAAAGTAAATATTTAAGGAAATACGAACATGATAAAAATAGATTACATAAGTTGGTCGAAATCCACCTTATCTAATTGATAATCTCTCATTGAGTATATTATTTATGATCTTCGTAAATTTTTTGATATATTAGATATAACTTGATAAAATCGCCTTGTGTATGGATTGAAAGATCTACTAAAACTATTTCTCTAAACTTAAATATATTTTTCATCCGATTATATTTGATTAATTTTTTTTTTTTTTTTTTAAAGAATTTTCAGCGTTAATAGTATTTTCCGTACATTCGTTTGCAACATTGGAAAGTCATGATCAGTTTTTTCCATTACGTCTCTTAAATATTCTCGATAAGTACGTTCCATTTGTAAAGTTTCTTCGATTAAAGATTCATTTTTATAAATCATTTTATAAGTACCATTCTTTATATCATTTAGTTGTTTCACTTTTCTTTGCTTAAGAACTAAGGTATGTAAATTCTGAAAAATAGTAACAATTATTAAATTTTTGGAAACTTTTGTTGATAATATAATACAAAACATACATGATATTTCAGCATTTCCAACTGTTGAATTTCGTCTTCTAAACTAGAAATATGTTTTTTTAAATTTTGTAGATCTTGCTTGCATTTGAATAATTGATGTTGTATATCTTTTATTTCAGTTGTTAAGTTTTTTATAGTATTATCAGTTTGTTTTATACTCTGTAAATATGAAATAATATTTTAGTCATTTTTTTTATAAACAAAAAAAACAATACATACCTTTAAGAGCTGTTTAATTGTGACTCGTTGATTAGATAAACGCTTGTGTATTACTACTTTCGCATTGTGACGTTCTTTCGGATTTTTTTTATTCTTACCAATTACTCTATCCACTATAATACTCCTTCTTACCACGCAAAGTTCCATATCATGAATTAATTTTTCTTGAATTTTTTTTAAATAGGAAAGTCTCGTTTCCATTTTATGTATTTCCGCTTTCATCGATGCTATGCCACCACCACCGCGATCTTCTTTTATTTTTTTTACTGTTTCTTGCATTAGTTGTACCTTAATTATATGATTATTAACACGTATATTACGTTATTACTATTGTACTATTATCATATCATTAACTGTAAGAAAACATTTAGGAAATTACAATAGTATTAAAATGTTAATTACCTTTTTTTCCCACGATAAACTTTCTTGTAATATAGATTTTAATTCTTCTTTTAACATTACTTTTTCAGTAGATAAATTTTTTAAATCGCTTTGTAATTTTATAAGTTTTAATTCAAGCTCTTGGAAAGACAAAATACATTCATTCTTCATTATACAATTTTTGTCTTCTAATTCTTCTTTTAGATCTTTTTGTAGCACTAAATCTGAATTCATACGTAACACCTTTTGTTCAAGAGAAGCTATGACTTTATTGATATTTACTTCTTCCTTTGTAAGCATTTCTAAAGCATACTCCAATTTAAAATTTTTTTGTCCCATGATCATAATTTCTTTAGCAAGGAGATTTAATTCTTGTATCTGAGTTTCTCTTTGTTGGCTCAATGAAACCATAAAGCCTTGTTGACGTATCCAAAATTGTTGTGCTTTTTGATTATTTTGTAGGAGCTCTTGAATATTTTTTTGTAAAGTGATAATTTTTAAATCCTGTGGACTCAATTCTTCACTACCAGTAGTTGATACAATCTAAAATTATATATATATAAATAATATTTAAAATTGAAAAAAGAAAAATAAAAAGACGTACAACCTCTTCAATAAGTTTATTTATTCCAAGAATTTTTCTTTGTTTTCTTTCGATTACAGTTTCATGTTTTCGTATTTCTTTCTGTAATTCGTCCATCTCTTTTTCTTTTCCATTACCTTTCTGTGAAAGTTCCTGTAATTCTAGCTTTTGGTTTTCAATGACATTTTTAAGTTTTTCTAGTTCCAAGAGATTATTTCCATACATATTCTCAATACGTGCAACCGAAATTTCATGTTCTAACACTTCATTTTTTGCATTTAATAATAATTCATTGACATATTGTGTTGTTTTGTCGCATATAACTTTTTGTTCTAATTTTTTAAATATTAAGTCTTCTAAATTATTCTTCTTCGCCAGAATAACTTCAAATTTTTTATGTGCTTGTCCTTCTTCAGACATACAGTTTTGATATTCCTGAAAAATTATTCTGTAATTATACTAATTCCTAATTGAATTAGCAGATATAATGTATTAAACATACTATAAGAAAGACGTTATAATCATGCTGTGTTTGCTCATTGACTTTTGTTATATTGAGTAATTGCAATTCAATATCCATAATTTTTTCATTGTAATTGGATAATGTTCTCGACATAATTCCAATGTCGTTTTCTATGCGACAAGATAAAGATGTTAAATGTTCATTAGTTTCCATCTCTTTCTCTGTCTCCTTTTTAATCTTTTGTATTTCCAATAATAGCAAGTTATACAACTTATGTACTTCTCTATAAAATGTATAAGTACATTATACATAAAATTAAATCATACTATATTTCTATGCAGTACCTTTTTTTTTTTTAAAGTTTAGTGATAAATGATAAATATGATACATTGTTTTATAAAAAATATATCATAGAAGATATGTGATAAACATTTAAAGTTAATAATCTTCTAGAATACTTACTCTTGTTCAGAATGTAACTGATCATAAATATCATTTCTTTTAGAAATATTGGCTACCACAGATTTCCATCTATCATGTAAATCTTTATATTCTGTATGCAAAGTTTCTAGATCTGCATTCGCGTCAATTATCATTCGCTTAGTGTCTTCCTTTTCTCTATCTTTAATTTGTAATTGCTCATCTAAATACGCTATTTCGGTTTCAATTTTCCATACTTCTTCCTTCAAGCGATACAAAATAAAATCTCGTTGTTGTTTTTTATTCATTAATGTTTTTTTCTTGCTAGCATCTTGTAATGACATCTGTTTAGATATTTTTAAATAATCATTGAGATCTTTCTCCCATTTGGACAAGTAGGTATAAAAAGTTAACAAATTTTTCAGCTCTTGGGAAAGCTTTTCTCTTTCACTTTCTTCTTCCTTTAATTTAGATTTACTTTTTTTCAAAATTTCTTTAGCATCTTCTATATTATGATTCTTTTTTTCTCTTAGTGATGCAACTTTCGTCAATGCCTCTGTATATTGCTTTATTGTTGTTTGTTGATTTTCTACTTCTTGTTGTGCTTGATACAGTTGTACACCTTCAGACTCTAATTCTTTTTCTGTTTGTTTTATTTGTGCTTCCTAACAATATATGATTAAACCAAAATTATTGCAAATTAAAAAATTCTTATTACATAGTTTTAGATAAAATTAAAATGACATATAAAAAATAGATATGTTATATATTCTACATAAAAGAAATTGCTTACAAGTTCAAATATTTCTTCTGTGAGTCTGTTATTAACTTCCAACAAATGTGTGTGAAGAGTTTTTTGAAACTTTTCCATTAATTTATCATCTGGATTCAGAACATTTAATGTAGAAGTTTCATTCAGATTCATTTTGCTGCCTTATATCTTCAAATTTTACGTAATTGTGAAAATTATTTTTTGAAAGAGCTTTTTCTTATTAATTATTTTATGTAATCTACGTAAGTAAAAGGATAATATAATAAGTAGGAAATATATTAAACCCTTTTAAACTTCTCGAATTTTAAGTAGCTATTTTATTAATACTTTCAAGTGTGGAACTTTTATTGTTAGATCTATTTAAATGACGCGGTAACCATGGCAATAACCGAGAATTGAGGATTATTAGAAGGTAAACTCTTTTTAGTTAGTATTATAAAATTATATTGTTTTCTATTCTTGCAACAATTTATCAAATAGTTTATGACTATACAAATTAGTTTTCACAAAAAATTAAGAAACTCTTGTGAATACGAGAATTCCTCGAAATGTAACTTTTTTTGTTGGAAGCAAAGTAATCGTTTATTTAAAATCAATTTATTGATTTTATAAGCTTTTTATTGATATCATGTCTTTTTTAATAATGAAAATAGGTATCTTTAAATATCTTGAAACGATTTTGGCAGATTTGTAAATTTTATTTGATAAATTTCATATAAAATTTTTTACATCTTTTAATGTGTGCGATTTTTACTTCTTCTATGTAGCATTCAGTTTTATTTTACCTATAAATTTTATAGAGACGTTTTAAAACTGTTTCATTTAAAAGATAATACTAATTCGATGTATCGAACTGTGCTTTGGCTTGCTTCGACTGTGCATGTGTAGCGTTAATAACTCATCAAGTTATATGTATTTCCGAATGTGTTTATAATATTTGTTTTTATCGTGGGCTCATTTAAAAAGATCTGCAGAACTCAAAAATATATTCAAAGTATGAACTTTTGCTTTTAATAATCGTAAAAATATTTGTATTTTATAAAGAAGGATATCAACATATTTATAAGCGAGGTTATATATTTAAATACACTTATATGTGTTAATTTTTTTAAACATAATTTCACGTGTAAATAATTTTGTTACTTTCAATCGTATTAACCCATGTTTTTCTATTCTTTAACAGATGAATACTACATTAAACATCTTGCGAACTTTAAATTTATCATGCAAACGATATTTGAGCTCTGGCAAATTGCCTCATGAAATGATTATTCCAGTAAATAATGAAATGATTGCTTGTTGGCATCCAGAACGGGAATTTCCATATGAATATTCGTTACCATTGCCAGAAGAGAAAAAAGTATCAAATTCTGTTTTATGTATTGGTGAAAAAGAAATTACTGAAGTTTTTAGGCATAAGCGAAAAGAAGTGGTTATTGAAGAACTCTCAAAAATTACATTTACTACAAAACACAGATGGTATCCCAAAAATTGGAGGAAAAGAATGAGAAAAATTGATGTAGATAGGCCATACTTATAAATATTGTAACGTATATACATATAGCTTAGTTTAATAAAATAATGATCTTAAAATTGAAAGAAATTACAAATATTATACTAAATAAATGATTGCAGTCTTTTATTCATTTCTGTATTCTCACAATATTGCACTTTCGTATTATTAGCACAGCTAAGAATTAATATACATGTAAACACATATGTACACATACTAGTCATTTGTTAAAAACCTATATCTATAAACTTTGGTCACTTCTAAGAACTGAATTCAAATTCTACACATTTTGAGGAAATATTTGTCTTTCACCTTCAAATAAAAAAATCTGCATAGCTTGATGTAACAGATATCTTCCAAAATTACACTTTTCTTTCCTGCTCCATGTTGCTGCTATACCATAATAATCTCCACTTTTGCAATTTTTTAAATTCTGTAGTCCTAAAGCTTCAATCATAGCAGCTTCACGTGTATAGGCCTCAACTGGAATGGTATTTTGAAAAATACAAAGGCACACAATTCCATATCCTGTATTCCAAATGTTTAAAATATGTTTAACTTTTGTATTCTCAGGTCTTTGATTTGAAACCCATGCGTCAAAAGCATCTTTAAGATGTGAAAGTGGTCTATTACGTGTCCCCTTTCCTACATAAAATATAGCAGAAAGAAATCTAGCCCAAATTTTTGATTTTGGTAAACTTTCTGCATAAGAGGGTAAATCTTTGGTTATACGTGGATCCAAGAGTAAATAATTAAAACTGGTTTTATTTATGCCTTCTCTCCATCTTCTAGAGGGATCCACTATTGCAAACTCTTTAAAAGTATTCTTTTCAATTATTTTGTATCTTTCTAATTGATTTACCCAATCATCATAAACTAGAAGAGGTTTTACTTCAAGATCATAATCATCTGTTTCAGAGAAGGTTTCAGAACGAATAGTTTTAAATAACGGTGACGCACACGTTTCATTTTTTAATTTTATAAGCCGTTTCAAATATAATTGCCTCGTTGTGCTGGTTATTGGACCAGGATTTTCACCTAGATTTATTAACATTCGTCGGATTACTTCATTTGTCAGGCCATTATCTACTGACAAATTTAATGATTGGGGCCCTAAAAAAAAATTGTTTAAAAAGTAACCTTTAACTCATGATTTATGAATACTTAATCGATTAGATAATTCTAATAAATCTTACACATTTTAGTAGCTGAAGTACAGTCTTTTGCAGGTTTGCTGCAAATGAATGAAAATAATGATAATTATCGTTATTCTTATCATTATTCTTATCATTATTGTCGTCATAATCGATAATATGGCTAGTTATTGCTATCAAGCAGTAACAATGTTAATAATTACCATATTGATAATTTATAACAGTAATAATAATAATAATGCCATTACGACTGTGATTATTATTGCTGTTCTCATAAATATTAATACTAAGGTTTTCACAGAGATACGCAAAATATTCGCGACGGCAGCGATTTGCAATGATTGACTCATAATTGAATAATACATATACTGTGACTTGGCTTTTCACGTTTGTCTATGGAAACCTTTATTGTTATTATTAACAAGTTCTGTATTGTGTATTCTGTGTATTATATAATCAAAAAATGAAATGAATAAATGAAAAATTTGAAATTGAAAGAAAGCAAACATTAGATACAATTTAACACATTATTTTATTCTAATTGAATAACGTATGTGTAGTACGTCGCCGATAAGAAGATCTCTAGCACCAATGCACATCTATTGATTCCAAGGGTCAATTGATCTTGTCACAGAAACACAGTACTTTCATTTCATTATCAGTACTTGATTTCTTATAAAAAATTAATATTATTGTTACAACACAGAACATGTTAACAATCATAAATGTTACTGATAAAATTATATATGTCTAATATCTTACTAGGGTGGCAATGTATAGATTCTACGTTCTAAGAAAGCTATCCCTTCATCTGAATCTTCATATTTATATTCTTCTTGTACACTGATGTGAGATTCTGATTTGAAACTGGAATTTTTGAATTTAAAATTGATTATTTTGAAATTGATATGATATATAACAAATTTATGATAATATTATATCAGATTACCTTGAAAACAGCGTGTTAAAATTTTCTTTGAAAGTATTTAAGGTATTATTATTTCTTGATTCTTCAAACACTTTCTCGTGTAAAATGTTTTCTCGTTTTAGATCTTCATTTTTTTCTATAGAATCTACTTTCCTTATGTTTAGATCCTTTATATTATTGTTAAGACTTTCTATTAAATTTTTCGTTAATGTGTACTTGTTATTCTCGTTTAAATTTGAATTCGTTGGTACGTCGTCGTCATACTTATTTTCATGTAATTTTATTGCTAAATTTCTGTAATCTAATTTTCTTGGACAACTACGATCTGGTGATAAGGAATTTGTTGAATCTGGGCTTGTGTTTTCTGATGATGTAAGTTCATTATTTTTTCTAAACTTTCTGGAAGATGAATATTGTCTACAAATTCGTCTCCTTCTTCTCGGAGTGGATTTTGCCATTTCTGGTCCTACATTAAATTCTTCTGATCGAAATATATCGTTTCTTGTCATACAAGGCGTGAAAGATTTAAATTTTGTTTCTCTGTTAGATACTTTTGGAGATAAATATCTCTGTTCTGTTTCTACTGACTGTCTTATTAAACAATTTGGCGACTTACTTACAATAGAATCATTGGGATTATACACAGGACTTGATGGAATTTTATTATGGCCAAAAATTTTACGCCTATATCGTGGAGTAGTAGCATGTCTTCTACTCCTGGTTTTTAATGAAAATTTATTCATCATATCACAAGCCATGCTATCATCTATATTTAACAAAGATGATGGGCTTATATTGTATTGATTTTCTTTCGACTGCCTATAGTTATTACTAATTCCTTGATCTTTAGAATTACAGTTTAAGGAGCTTGAGAGCTTATTAATAATTTCACTGACAAGACATTTTTCTTTGTCTATTTCTTCCTGAATTCTAAGTTCTGCTGCATTTATAGCAGATTGGTCGTCACTGTTTAAACTGCTATCACTGAAATCGAAAGGGTATTTGTCCTGAAGCTGAAGAGTAGAAAATCTGTTTTCTTTGTTTTCTTCAAATTTGTTTTCACTTAATAAATTTTCTGTTGTTGTGTCAAATTTTTTTAGGACAGCATATTCTGCTAATATATCTCCATTGTTGATTAAAAGTTTATCTGTCAAAAAGAAATACAAATAAAAAAAGTTCTAACATATAAATTTTTATGAATGTGATTATCTTTAATGTACCAAAGGTCATTTTATGCTTGGTCAATGTGTCTTCCTTCGTGATATTTTCACAATATTTGCCAAGTACCACAATTGCTTTATAATACTTTCCATCAAATGCATAATGAAAGGGACTACGACCTTCGTCATCCAAGCAAAGAGGATCTCCACCATTTGCTAAGAGCAATTCTAGCACTGTAACTCTTCCCCATGCTGCTGCTACATGTACTGGAGTCAATCCATCTGCTGATCTACAGAATTAAACATTTGAATATTTTATTTTAATATAATATGAAAACTTTATATGGGTATAAATTTCAACATCTCTCTATATTTTATTCAAGATTGATATTGATGTTACCTAACATTTGGATTTCCTCCATGACGTAAAAATAATTTAGTTACTTCTTCTGCAAATGCTTCAGAGTCATTACCTATTACTAAATGAAATGGTGTCACACCATATGTAGGAATCAATGTATTAGGATTTGCTTCTTTATTTAAAAGTAGAGTTGTCACTTGTCTATAACAAAAAAAAAAATGAATCAAAATGATAAATTAACCCATAAAATAAATATATCTTCCTTGTTCTTACTTTATGTTATTATCTTCTAAACCATCGCATAAAGAAGAAGCTAGAAAGAGGCAACCTTTCGATTTTAGAATCGACATCTTAGTTCACACAGCTTCAAATGTGATATAATTTAATCTTCGTTAATGTAATTTCATCACCTTGGAAATTAATATATACTTCTTTATCTTGTAATTGCCTGAAAGTAAATAAATAAATAAGTGTTTGGATTTCTTAAATGAAAAATAAATAACTTAATTGAAAATATTGGACCATTTTCTTCAATAACATACAATTATATTATTTGAAATATCTATTTTATATCATATACAGAACTGAATGTATAAATAATATGTATATACTTTTTAAAACAGTGCTTCACAGAATCAATAATAAGCAGTTAACACTCTTAAAAAATACATATGAAATGATAGAACGAATTTTAATTCATATGTGTACATGTACGTATATCTACACAACGAATATCTTGAAAATGTAAACAAAACTTTTCAAATGAACAAAAGACTATAACTCAATAATTGCAATCATTATTAATCAATTGTTGAAAGGATGTAAAAAACATGGTACCTATAGTTAAATATTTTCTTAAAGAAAACTGCGTTTTGTTATTAACTCTATTTTCGAACATATAAATTTGAAATCAAACATTTAAGGTCTCTTACCACTTTGTTTACAGTTTATAATATTATTATTTAACTGACACATTATACTCTAGCGGCGATATGAATGAACTAATGCATTATGCGATCAGCACCATCTAGCGATGTTACTAACAAGTTAATGACCTTTTAGGAATAGTGTTATGGCGTCTTTGAGCGGAGGCGTCTACGAACTATTTTTCAAATTTTTACGCGCGGGAACCCATAAGAAAAATACAGGCTTTTTGTAGTAATCATGGAATTTTTGAGAATTCTGTAAAATTAGCTGTGGTGCAATTTCAAACAACCTACTAACATTTTTTTACATTGAGATCGCTTCGTAATATGCAGTTTCTTATGAGTTATCAATGCCCCTTTTTTCGGATCCAGCTATATCCTTTAATTTACATTATCATCTCTTGAAAAATCAATGAAGATGCAGGCAGAAAGAGAAAGCATTTTTGTAGGATGTTAATTCCAGATTTGAAACTTATTCCATACTTATATGAAAATTTAAAAACATCTTATGTTCCCGCCTTTTTCAGTATGCGCATGCGCATTGAATTTTACTATTTTAGTAAAAGAATTATTAATGATTTTAAATAAGATTTTAAGAATTTTAAAAGTTTATGAGAGGGTGCAATTAAGATCAGCAAAGGTGCTATGTTTTTACATTATAATATATGCAAGAAAAGCAATATTTTAAAAAATATTTATTTCTTTTTTTTTAATTAAAAAGAAAATGCAAGAAAGTGCAATTAAAAAGAAAATCATATTTGAAAGGTACTGTTTAAACTACATAGATTGGTATTTTTTTTTATCTCAAAAGGTCATAATTGCGCAAGCTGTGGTGGGCGTAGTCATTTTGACGGAGAAAGAGAAATTCACTCGTTTTTAAATTAATTACCATTCATACAAATATATATGTTACATATACTTACACTTATATATATTTGCATTACGGTTTGTTTATCTAGTAATAATCTAGTGAAGTTTCAAAAATCGTAGGATATTCAAATAATCAAGAAAAAGTTTGGCTAGGTATGATATTATGCAAATTAACTTTTTAATGTAATTCTTTTTTTGTCACGTGTTTTAGGACTTTGATCGTACTCATGAGATGATGCTTCTCCGCCAATAATAGAAATTTGTCCTTTGACCAATCAACTTTCGCTAATTTTTGTTCTATCTCTATACGCTAACACGAGCGTAAACTACTACCTGTCTTCTGAACACATTCTTCTGTCGTAGCCACATCTCGGCCACTCGGCACATTCCGAACGATTGAGTTGGTCGTACCGAGTTCGTAGAAATGACGAAAGACGGGTGAGTTCCATTTTTATAGATTTTAAATCATGTATCTCAGTGCTAACGGTATCTCATGAGATTGTAATTTGCCTCCTGTCGTATTACATGGTCCCAATTTGATTTTATCAACTGTTTTTGATTCGTTTGTCAATGTTCTTTAGAAATTACTTGCTCTTTTACGTTAGTGTTGATCTTTTTATTCATACGAAGTGTTAATTTTCCAAACTGCGTTGTCTTATCTCCGAAGGTGATTACAAAGGAAGGCATTATAGTGATTTTTACAAAAAAATAAGATCTAATAGAAAGTTTTTTGCTTCGTTGCTGTGGGTTAGGTTATGAAACCCGACGAATTATTTGTAAATACTGGAAATGGTGAAATAAACAGTAGAAGAATTTGTTAAGTTGAAGGTTTATTAACTCGTTGACCTGTTTCTTTCATGGATTTTATTTTACGTAATTCTTCATTTATTTACGTTCACGTAATTCTTAATAATAACTTATTCATAATATGCTGATGTAACATATATTGACTGATACGATGTACTATTATCTATTTTATTTTATTGACGTATGAAGGTTAAGTAAAACTAAGCTTCTTATAACTGTAATCATCGAACTTTGTCAGGACTTGTAATGGTGATATTAAGTGATATGGAAATAGATAAGTTAATAAACTTGTTAATTGTTTGAAGTCATTTCTTTCTTTTGACGAATAAATTACCCCTACCTTTGCGTTCGTATGTTTGCATACTACATCCATTTAAATATTTTCCCGCCTATCTTGTTTGTTTTAAATTTTTTCTTTTAATTTATTCTTGTTATTTATTTTATGTTATTGTTAACAATTTTTATTTGTATCATTATTACGAATTTTATTTACGTAATTCTTAATCTAATAAAAAGTAGCTTTATATTTAAGTATTTATAATGGAAATGAATTTTTATTGAGATGGCGTAATGGTCAGTGTAGTGGTTTGTAATTTAAATTTAGTTGAAAAAAAATGCTCATTCATCATACGTAGGCATAAATGATTTGGAAAACAGTACAATACATTTTTTAATTCAGTAGGATTTTGAAGAGTTAGTTTCTTTAGAATATAATTCTTTATAAGCAATTTATATTTCATGTCTGATTATAGAATATTGTATATATTCACAGTGTTTTGATTTGTATTTGAACAGAAATAATTAGATAATATTATAGTAAGTAATTTAACATGGATATGAAATTGTTTGTTTCAGGCACAAAAAGTTCATGACCCTCAAGTGATATATGTATATATATTTTTTCTTTATTAAACGCACAGATAGAAAATTTTAAAAAATGGGGCTGTTATCTGTATTGAAGCAATCCACTGTTATACATTTAATGTTTGCCATAACATTTTTCACATCAGGCTTGATAATCAATTTCTTCCAGTGCATTTTGTACTTTGGTCTTAGGCCGTTTTCAAAATATTTTTATCGGAAGATCAACTATTATCTCTGCTATTCCTTTTATTGTCGTAAGTCAATGTTTCTTACTAAATATATTATTCCTTGTGAAACTTTGTTGTATATAAAAATTATAGATTCAATTCTGTATTTTATTTTATCTTTTATTTTTATATGTAAAATTTTAAACTACAACTTAACAAATTGTTACCAACCCTTTAATATCAATTGCTTAATGCCACTTTTACGGTTAACAGATTATTTTGTAATTGAATTTATTTTATATGAATGAAAAAAGTAATTTAATTAAAATTATTTTTGTAGAGTTGGTATTTATAGCTGAATGGTGGTCTGGATCAGATATACTATTACACATAGATAAGGGAGACTTTGAAAAATATTATGGAAAAGAACATGGGTATTTATTAATGAATCATACCTATGAAGTAGATTGGCTTATTGGATGGATTCTTTGTGAACGAGTTGGAGTACTTGGTGTAAGTTATATTATATGATTAATAACTGTATGGACAGGCCAAATTAAAATCTAAACTACAATTTTGTTTTATTATAAAATTTTTAATTTGTATTTCAGAATTGCAAAGCATATGCAAAGAAGTCTATACAATACATTCCAACATTAGGTTGGGCATGGAAATTTGCTGAAAGTATATTTTTGGAAAGAAATTGGGACAAGGATAAATCCATTATTAGATCTCAAATCGAAGAACTTGCAAATTATCCAGACAGTATATGGGTAATTAATTCTTTTGGAATTTACATTTAATTTTATATTATTCAGTTTGTATGTGTTACTGACTTTTACTTGATATTTGATTGTTCTTAATATTTTTCATATTTTCGAATTAAGTTTCTATTTTTCCCCCTAAACAAATTATTTTTAAATTATTGTTTTATTTAAAATGATCTTCACAGTTACTTTTGAACGCTGAAGGAACACGTTTCACAGCAAAAAAATTAGAGGCCAGTCAGAAGTTTGCTCGAGAAAAGGGTCTTCCAGTATTAAAGCATCATTTAACGCCGCGCACAAAGGGTTTTGTCGCAAGCATACCGCACATGCGAGGTAAAATTCCCGCAATTTATGACGTACAATTACATTTTAAGCCGGATGATTCGGTAAACCCAACAATAACGAACTTATTATTGGGAAAACGAATCCTGGGATACATGTTTGTACAGAGGATTCCATTAGAGGATATACCAGAAGATGATGAAGGTGCTGCAGAGTGGCTGCACAAACTTTATGAAAGAAAGGTACAATTTAATAATTCAATAATTTGTACTAAATTAATCACACAATCTGTTTTCTTTCCTTCTATGTAGGATCGTTTGGCAGAGAGTTTTATCCAAACGGGCGATTTCTTTGCGACCAGTGGTGTACCTAGGACAGACTGTTTTTACATAAATAGAAGATATTATACTTTTTTAAATACTCTTTTCTGGGCAGTGGCAGTTTTAGTACCAATGCTTTATTATTTGATTAATCTTTTCTTGTCTGGGTCGACCATTTACTTCTCCATAGGCGTGGGTATCATCTTCTTATGTAAGTGTTTAAAAGTATTAATTATATAGATAATTATATAAATATTATAATTATATAAATCGTGTATAGTCGACGACGGAATATAGTAATTCCAGTGAAATAGTAGGGTATCTGTCCTTCATACTTCTAGAATCTAGCTACGAAGCGGGGAAGGCTATGTCTTTTGGTAAGGGGACTGTGATAAACCCCACGGCGCTTGACCCAGAACCTTGCTAGGCAGAACATCATTTAATTTTGTCATGTAACAGACCGATACTCTGTTGTTTTACTAGAGTTGCTATATCTTGCCGTCGATCATACCATAGTCCACATTTTAAATTTCACCCTAATCTCCGCCACAGATATGAAACGCTGAACCCTGGACAGCACTTATTTCATCATACATGTGTGATTCATGATAGTGAACATGTTAATTAAATTATATTTGCGGTATATATATAGTTTTTTCCGTTACTAATATTTCGTGTTTTAAATTTTAGTTTATCTACTAATGCACAAAACGATAGGAATGTCCGAAATAAGTAAGAGCTCCTCCTATGGAGCTGATGATAAAAAGTCTAAATAAAGGAAGGAAGGTGGAAATGTTAAAAAGGAATACGTCGTGAAAGAATATCGATACATCATTAGGGACTATTGCCAAATGAATATTATCGAATTATCTTTTCTGCGTAAAGTATTCCACGTGATTTTCTTTGTACAAATCACTTTACGCGACATGTTTATAATGGCTTGCGAAAGTATTTGAGTTTTATACTGTTAATCGTGATTTTTTGATAAACATGTAAAACTGTATTATAACATTAATACTTAAATATTATTAATATTATATTTACACTATAAAGATAAAATAATTTAAGCAAGGAGAATATTTTGTTTGAAAACATGTTGAAATTTTGAAAAAGTAAAAAAAATTTTTAATACACTGGTTCTTTATATATATCTTTTGTCATTTCAAGTAATTCATTTTTAAATGTTTAGTGAAAGTTTGTAATTAATTATATAGATGAAATTTTTTGTGATTTAAAAATTAAGGTTCTAAAAAGATCTACCAATTCCATAAACAAATACAAAGTTGTCATTAACGAATAAACATCGAAGTAGATTCAACTTATCTAAAATTATAGTTTCACTGTAATAGAAATCAGCATAAATTATCCTTGTATTATTTATTTCATAAAAAATGAAATATATTTTGTAAACGAATGCCTAAAGTTATACAGACGCTAATGAACGAAGATTGTTACAAACATTTTTGTTAAGGTACACATATATATTTTACTTTAAAAGTTTTTATTCAAATACTTTTGTGAGCAGCTGTATGTTATATGAGTATGGATGTTATGTATATAAAAATATACGTATATATGTACATACATGTGAATGTGTACGTCTTCTGAAAAGTCTTCTTTCTACCAGTGTATTCAAGTTTATATTCATATTTGGGTTTAATTACGATGTTTAATTTTCTTGTATAGCTGTTGTTATTGTTAAATAAATGATTTAATCCAATTATTTTATTTTAAACATGTAAAATATACATGTATGTTTTAGTTTTATTAAATATTTCGGTTCCGATTTTATTTCTAAATAATTGTTTTCATTTATTTTGTTTTAATGCATAAAAATGAATTCTTGTTCAAACATTTTGTCATGCATTTTTTAATTTTGAATAAAAGGAGAATAAAGCAATTCACCGCTTAGTCGTTTAATTTCCGAGAATTGGTTTCATGATGCCTCTCCGTATATCCTTCAAAAGGTTTAGCGATGTATCGAACTGTCCTTAATTTCCCTTTCGCATCATAATATCCGTATTGTCCTTTTACAGTACCATCCCGATGCCTTTCTTCCAATCTGAATTGTCGATTTTTTCTGTAACAAAATGTATCAGAAATATATTATATAATAGTTTATTTCTTTAATGTATATATTTGTCATTTTCAACTTAAATCTGTCTTTATGTTATTATTTACCCATGACCCGTATCAAATCCAAAAATGTAAGTTTCGGGTCCATCGTGGCCTTCAACTCGAAACTGAATTCTATCAGATTTATTTGATAAATTCCAAGGATTTACAAATTCGTCATCTTCCTTTGAATTCTCATCCGTGATCGATCTATTTTCTCTTAATTCCTTCAATGTCGATTCATCTCTTACTAATTTGTACTTCGAATCTTTCTTACTGTTCGGCGATAACTCCAAATTGTCTTCATGAAATCGATGATTTTTGGGCCGCGAAATATTAGTTGTAAACGCGAGGGCCACATTCATTAACAACTAAATGAAGAAAACATAAAACAAAGTTTGAATACTATTTATTCTTTTTCTTACAACGAATTATGTTAATTTATTCACAATCTTATGACCCATATGTGAATCGGGAGAGTTTGAACGATATAAAATACCTATATGTATAGATCTTAATTAGTTTGCAGATAATATCTCGTAGATCGTTTTTGTAGAATATAAATTAAATAAGTAATATTATTTAACACTAAGCACAAAGGTTTTGAAAAATTATTGAGGAATCAAAGAAAATATTTCCAAATACGGTTTTTATACATTCGTGACACCCTAATATCGGTGGACTATAAGAATTTAGTAACAATTTGTTTCGCTTTCACGCGCTGTTATGGTTGATTGGTTTCTCGCACCTGATTTGTAGCTCGCGATTTCTTATACATACTTTTATTGCACAAAATTATCTGTGTAGAAGTTAAAAGTAATGAAAACATTTCGGAAAATTTATTCAATTATCACGATAAAAGCCAATCTTATTATTTCCTTTTTTTAAATACGTAAAATCCATCAAAAGTATTATACTTTGATCAAAGATCGCAATTGGAAATGTTTAAAATCATTTGAAAATGTTTTTTCATTCCTTATGATTCACTATTAACTGCATTATTGATTATTCATACGCGACTTCCTTATTTTCGAATCCATTTGAATCGCTAACGAACAACTTGAAGAACTTCTGAGAGAATAAATTTCCACTTACGAGAAATACAGCGCGCATCTTGTGTAACTAAACAAAGAAAAGAAATAAGAAGAAAAGAAGATGATAATTTTTTCACAAAATCCTCACACGAATTACTGTCTCATTTTGATTTGAACGTGTCTCACGATTAACTTTCCTCTGTAACTTCCTCTCTCTTCAACTTTCCTCCCACCTTCCCCAGATTTGCGATTGAAATCGATATCGAAGTTCGAGATGGCGGTAAACTGTACAGTTTCTTTTTAAACCATACAACCAATACCTAATTAAAATACTGTAAGTATACTGATTTCGAAAGCGAACGAAACACTAACTATTATAAAAATAAAAAGATAGTTGAGCTTATCGTCTTTTTCATCCAGAGTCACGAAATACATGTTTTCCTATCCAGAAAAAACAATGAAAAGTTTTGCACTGATGTCGGTCAGGATTATGCAATTCGTATCCGGCAGGAAACGAATAATTCAGGATGTCATCGAGATGTGCACTGATCTCAAATTCTTTATGAAAGTGAAATGACACGCAATCAACGTCAGAACCTTTTCCTGTTAATTTTGTTTATATAGTGGGTTGAAGAGGAATACACTCTCATTGACCGTACGTTAATCTAAGCGTTAGTAGTTTATCATGGAACACTTTTTTACGCTTACTTTGTGCTGCATTGTTTTGCTTCTCTTTAACGGAGGGGAAGTAAGTATTAAAAGTTGTTGTAAAAAATGTTTCCACATTTACTTTGTGATAAAGTTACTGTATTTGAAATTAAAACTAATTTATATTCATTGCCATTTTCTGCCTTTTGTTTTGGAATGTTATTATTAACAAGTGCTTGCCATTATTCTGTAGTACTACTATTATTACCAATTAACTGTTTAGTATTAATATTATTAGATATATATTAGTGTTATAAATATGTATTATTAATAGTATATATTTGGCTTGACTTGATTTAAAGATTTTTATCAGTTTAAATGCACAAACATTATCTTTTTAGTGTTTAAGATGTCGTTCAGGAAATCAACGAGTTGATCCACAGTTGCAAAGAGCACTGAAAACTTGTAAACAACGCTACTCTGGTAATGATGATTTTATGTCTTCGAACAACGATAATTCAGAAAATGACTCCAATTCTGAGGAGAATGTATATACGAAAAGCTTTTTTTATCAAAATCGCGGTAGATCTTCTTACAGTCAATCTATGAATAATCAAAGGTACAGGTCTGATGTACAGCTTTCAAGTTCGAAATCAATTCTTCACTTGTAATTGTTGTTAAAGTCTAATTAGTCTTCTTGCGAACATAGGAATTCTGACAAGAACGATGCAAAAACCTATTCATCTGATCGCTCAACAAATGAAAACTTCAGAGATTTCGATGATACAAAACGGACCCACAGAACCAATGAACGAAATTCATGGTTTTCACGAGATTCACATAACGAAAGAAGCAACTTCGATAACGGAGACTCACGTTCTAATAATACTACTGATCGAGAGCAAAATGTGAGTTTTTAAGAGAAATTAGTACATGATTTCAAACTATAGTAATAAGATTTAAATCTACATCTTATTTTAAAATTCAAAATATATTTTAACATGTTACAGTGCATTATACAGTGCTTCTTTGACGAACTGAATATTGTAAGTGTAATTTATAGATTAAATGAATTCATTCGTTTTGTTTGATCAAAATTACCATAGTTAAGTTAAAGTAATTTATCATGAAAAACATTAAAAATTAATAGGTCGATCACAGAGGATTTCCAGAACGAGATTTAGTAATTTCAGTGATGAGCCAAAATATTCAAGATTCAGAATTGAAAGATTTTGTTGAAGAATCAATTATAGAATGTTATCGTTATCTCGTATCAAACAAGAGGAACAAATGTGAATTCTCTCAAAATCTTCTAACATGTTTAGCTGAAAAGGGACAGAAAGTAAGTATAATTATATCATGCAATATGCAATAAAATAAAGAAAGAAATCAGTGTCGAAAATAAAGATGTATTTTCAGGAATGTGACGACTGGGAAGATTAACGCAACAAGTTTTGCTTTTAAGTTTTTGGAATATATTAAAAGAAAGCAAAGAAAAAAATATATAAAGGACACTAATAAAATAAATAGAAGCTGAACGTCCACTTTAAATGTTTTTTTTTAACTTATAAAATAGTATACCTTTAACAAAGGATTATAAACATCCCATTACAGAAACTATGTTACACATGTTTCAACAAAATACTAATTATACTAGAAAGCAATACGATGCAGCCAAATACGCAATGTTACATATGTAATATTTTTATAATATATACAAGCTATGCTCAAGAAACATTATAGATCATCTTTATAACAAGGTAAATTTTATAGGAATATCTATATTCTAATAGCAATGCAAATATTATTTTAAAAAGATTTCAATATGCCAACAATACACGCAACAATATTACACAGCTATATTTGAGTAGCATTCTCATTTTTTAGCGATATTTTTTGTACAATATAGCAGTATTGAAATATCGTTACTGAATGCAGTATGTATAAATTTTACAGACACCATTACTACTATTGGATTATTTGAATTACATCGTATTTATGATAAAATTGTATTACTTTTAATTTGTGTACCTTCACGTGCAGTGTTATAACATATATATCACGTACGATATAATGTTATAAGTACAAAAAGCTATTTTCTTTTCTTTAAATCTTCAAAACGTTTCATTAAATCATCAAAATCGATATCTTCACTAGTAGATGGATTATTTGGAGGTAAATCATTTTCGGACGGTACGGCTGGTAGATCCGGAAGTTGAAAATCATCCATTGGCATTTTTGATCTTGGTTGTGGTTTTGGTTTTTGATCAGACTACGAAAAAAATTGTTCAAATTTGTATAACGTGTTAGAAAAAATTGTCAGATTTCTTTATTTCTACATGTATAATGATTTTCATTATTCTTATTAGTCTATTACCTGCTTATTTAAATCTGGCGGAAATGATGAGCTATACGGTGGTGGCAAATCATTTTCCTAAACAGAGATCATTTACCAAAGAAAGATAATAAAATGAAAATTTGCTAAGTATGTATATTTGGATGTGTAGTTACTCACAGGTCCATTGGTATTAGAGTTATCTAAAGGAATGTTGTAAGACACATTAGTAGGGCAGCTGTAGGGAACATTTTGATCTTTATTTCCTGATGGTCCTGCTACTGGAGGTATAAATCCTATAGGTGCTTTTTCTGAATTCTAAGAAGATAAATTATTAGATTTTTCTTTATTTCATTATTGTTACAAATATATAATATAAGTATAACAATTATTAAATTATAGTAAATAAACAATATGCAAGTACAAAAACACTACTTACTATTAAATTAGTTGTTGGATTTGGTAATAATGGAGGTTGTGGAAATCCAATAAACCCAAGTGGTTGTGGTATACCTCCAGAAGCACTGTCTAAATTGTTTCTAGTTTCCCCATTGCCACCAACATCTATCAATAAAGCATCTTGTCCCTCTGTCATCACCTATGACATTAAACTTTGTAAATTCATGATCAATATTTTGATTACAGTACTAATCAATTTAGTTAATCATTATTGTCACTATTATCCTTAATTATTCATCATTATACCATTCAATAATGTTACCTGAGGATCTGGTTCATATTCAACATTATAATTTTTTGCAATTTCTATAAGATATTTCTCTACGAGAAGTTTAGATGGTGATTGTACACTCATTTTGTGTTTTAACTTTTCAGAAATAGTCTGCACTGCTTCTTCTCTGCATGCTTCTGTATATTGTTTGCCGTACTTAGATGTTAAAATGTCAGCGATCACTTTAATTTCTTGAACATCCGTTTGAATTCTGGGGGCAGCCCAAATTATTGTAGAAATAGCTTCTGCTAATCCTTCATCCAAGTTTCTACAATAACAACAGACAACACGACATTAAGAAATACACTAAAATATAATAATATCAACTAAGATGACCAAATTGTTGCTCTAAAGACTATCATTAAACAGATACAGTGTAAAGTTGTTAAGTGAGTGACTTAAAGGATGCTCACTTCATTTGTTGAATAAGTCCAAAGCGTGCCAACAAAAGGTCACAGTACATTTCGAGCAATTCCATAGCCTCGACCATGTAATCTTCCCTAATAATATGTTCTACGCGTATTTTTGCCCTCTCAACTTTTCCTGCAGCGATATAATCGGCGATTTCTTTTCGCGCCTTCTGAGCAAGTTCGGTTTTCTTCTTCTCAAGTAGTTTCAGCCGATTTATCGCCAGACGCAGGTGCGTCTTTAGTTTTGTGTAATTTGGCCCGCTCGAAAACATGTTTCTTTTGATCGTTCTTATCACAAGTGTGAAAAATTGATTTGTCCTCTCATACTCTTACGTGTAGGAAGCTAGTGAGGTTACTTGGAGAATGACCACAAAGTGACAGCTCAGAGATACCAAATACAATTGAATGGCCAAATCACTGCTGCGTGTGCAATTGCGTGGATATCTACATATACATATAAATGGAAGAATGATCTCACTTGCGATGAATTAGTATGAAGGATTATGTATACGTATAAAAGTGTAACTGTGTTAATATCTAAAGAAAGCGATGTATAATAAAGATATATTTTCAAATTTGAAAATCGTCAGTATCTCATTTTCTCAAAAAACAGTAACTTACGCAGTCGATAAAAATGTTTATTCAAAGTATTCTGTAAAACAGCTTCAGTATACTAAATTTGAAGCGTAGAAACAAGAAAAAGGGTTAAGAAAAGTGACTTTGCATTCAAATTATAGTTATTTTCGCTTTCCAATGACTCTTTCGACCAATTGAACTCTTCGATCAACCGTTTATAAATTTACTATAAATGAATTTAAATCCACGACTGCAATCCAACATTTTTTGTAATTCTATTAAATAGCTCGCAAGCACTTGTACACGATCAAGTTATAGGTTATAAACAGAATCTATGTAATAAAATATAAACAATTTATGGATAGTGATAGTGAATTCGAAAACACTGGTGAACTTGCGTGATGATATGTAACACATGCATACACAGAAACACGTATCTAGTTTACGTAAAATTATTCCATGAGTAGATTTCTACTTTTTCTATTTCCCGATAGAGGGCGTTTCTTTGTATATCGATCGATTAATCGATTCAACTGTACCGCTTCCTGTCGAATCCATGAGAAAGGAACCCAGCAGTGTGACGATTGCTGTTTTTCAGTTTTGATATTTTTACTTGTACTCTTATTTATACTTTTAACTTCTCAATGTTTTATTCGTACGAGCTACTTTCCTTTCGACGAAAGGGCAACCTGGCGCGATGCTGGTTAGCTGCAACCGTTAGTGAGAAAATGTTCAAACAGGCGTTCAAATCAAAAGCGATCGACAACATTAACGTATCCATCACTTGGTAAATTAACATTATTTTACACTCTTGTATGTTTATTCATTGCTAAACAGAGAACTATTGTTCTTTTTTGTTGTTGTCATTTTGTATTACGAATATTTATGTAACATACAAGTTTACTCTTTCTTTTATTTTTCTTGCAAAGTTGCAACAAATGTGTGAAATGAATCAACAATATGTTTTTACTTTGTTACCCATATGTTGTACTATAATGTGATGTGATATATTTTTGTTGCTTATTTTATATTTATCGAAGGTATAAAACTTGCTATAAAACCCAGAAGCAAATTTAGGTACAGGCTGAATAGGCTATAGCCTAAAGTAGCAGCTTTTAGAGGATGGCGGTTTTGGGGGGAAAATTTCGAACGATCATTTTCAATTTTAAAGCACGTAAAAAATTATTTGCATACAAATATAGGTCAAGAGAGATTAAATGCATTGGCATTGCTAAATATAGAACATTCGTTATATTAAAAATAGAAAATATAGAAGTTTTAGATTTTATTAATTTTAATTATTTACTCAATTGTATAGAATTTAAGTATAGGCGTAAAAAGATTTGAAATAATAAATAATAAATATTAAAAAGTTTAAAGTACTTTGCCCTTTCCTTTTTTCAGAATGGAAAAATATCGTTTATTCCGCTATAAATGCGAGTATTAAAAAATTGACATTTAATTTCTATGATTACTTGTTTTTAAATAGTTATGGTTATTTCACTTCCGAAGTGGTTATTTATCATTTTTTTTATTACTTAATTTATTTACTCTTGCATTTCCAGCGAAGAAATTTTAAACGCAATAGAAGTACGAAATGGCAAGAGTCATGGTAGATTTAGTCTTTACCTTTCCTCACAATTAATGTACGGTGCCACAAAAATATTTTTCTACCAGACGAAAATGCTTCAAGGTACTTTTATATTTGATAATTAATATTAATAACTATAATTCTTTGTTATAATTTTATGTATATGTTTATTATAGATTATGTATACAATTTACATTGCACTTGGTATAAAATAGACAGGTAATAAAAACAAATTACTGTATAAATCTTATACTGTATGTTTTTAATAATATTGGAAGATCATTTAATGTCTTTAAATATTACGAAAATTTTAATAAGTATTTAATAATAAAAAAATACGTAATTCTGAACGTATTTCATTATCGGGAAATTAAGTAAGATATAATTATAAACAAACAAGATTGTAAACGAAATTAGCTTTTACAGCCGTAAAAATGACTTTTACTTAAAAGTGGATTTGCAAATACCAGAAGTTCCCCTCACGAACGAACTTGAGACTTTGCGCCACGCGGAGCAATCAAGTTTGCATTTGATTAGAGAAGAAGAATCATATATTGGCGCTGTAGAAAAAATGGTAAGGAAACTTAATCGAACCGTATAAATTAAAAAAATTTTCACTTGAAATTTCATTTTTGACGTTATTCAAACGCAGATGCAAGATGAAATGAATTTTGGAGTACTATCCAGTTTAGAAATGGAAAAATTCCTGTTACTAGGACCAGAAGAATCGTCCTTGTTAGTTTCCCGTGTTTCCATCAATTCCAGGACTCCAAATCCTTTTTATTTTATTACTTAACAACTTTTGGATCTAATAATCTCAATTCCAATTCTATTCTTATATATTATTCGAATTTTTACCCTATCATGTGATTTATTAGTAGTTACGTGCTGATCGTTTTTGTTGGGTATGTTACTTAGGAATGATATACGACAATTTCGTTGGGACCAATCGGAAGAAGTTCCCGAGGAATCTGTGCAAATTCCCCTGGTCGACGTGAATAATTTTGAAGTCGAATCTATTGAAATGGGAAGGGAAACTCGCGTTGCATCTGCTAGAAGAACTCCAGCAGAATCTTTAATTGTTGCCGAAGGTTTTCAGATACCAAGTTCGATCATTTTTTCGTTTTAAACAGAAATGCAATAATACATAAATTTTTTCAGATGAACAATCACGAAGATCTGTTATCCCCACTACTCCTAAAAAAAGAACTTTGAAATCTCCTACGGAAACTCCTACAAAAAAGAGCAAGGTATGCTGACCAATTTTGTTTACTGTAAAATTTAATCTGGGTTATTTTTTAATGTACTATTTCACAGAAAAACTCTGAAGGAGTATCAGCAACTTTGCTTCCCCTTTTACCTCCACCAGAAGCACCTCTACCAGAAGTACATCAACAGGAATTGGTAGCCGTAAATGCTTTAGAGTCTGAACTTGAACTACCACTTCTTGTCGACGAAGAAGAAGTAGTTCAAATGAGAGGACAAAGTAGAGGGAGACGAAGAAGACTTTTTGATGACCGAACGAAGTTAACTGATAATGTTATGCGGAAATGGCTTTCGGATGTTAGAGCTCATGCCCTAGTAAGTTATGTATAATAAAAAATCAAGAACACAGAAAGGAAAATTGTGTTAATAAAAGCAATTGTATATTCTTCTTATCTTTTTATTTTTTAGCAACAATTTACACTGCCCTCGTTAAAGTTACCATCAGCGGATGAGTATTTAACTCAGCCATTAGTCAACGTTTTTGGCAAAACATGGGGAAGAACCTTAACGAAACATTTTCAACGATATCTAGTTAAACCTGTTATGGTTCAAGATGAATCATTCGAAATGCCCGATTTTGAAATCAGACAAACGATACGTACGCATAATAAAATGATTTTAATTGAGGTCGCTTTACTGTTTTGGTAAAGCAAAGAATTATTATTAATATTCTATTTTTTTTTAGCTGGAGAAACTATACGTCAAGACACTGTACATGACCAAACTGATGAAGTATCGAAACTTCCAATAACTGCGGTTGAAATGACTACTGATCAATTAAAGACAACAATAACCGAAGGCACATTGGTTGAAATTCCAATAATTGAAAGGGAGCCTATGTATAAAATACAATATGAACTTAGCTATCTGATAAGTAATAAATCGCTTCTCGTTAAATATTAAAACTGAATTCTTTTCAGGGAAACACTTGAAATATCAGACAAACATGATTTAAATGAGCGAAAATTTCAAAGTTTATCAAAGTTCAGTTCTCCATCCAGTGCTAGGTCAATACCCTTTATCTCATCTAAGTTTTATGTTACAATAAAAATAAATATTTAGAAAATTTTCTGTGACATCTTGAGCAATGTTACGCTTTTACACATACTTTGGTCCATGTAATAGTATCTATATTATTTTTATATTTTTTTATAGCACTAAAACACATTTGTCCAAGAAAGATTTATTAGCATTACTAGAAATTCATTGGCATGATGGAAGTCTAGTAAAATTTCATGAATTAATTTCACCAGAAAATGACTCCAAAATGGACGCTGCTTATGGGTTTCAATACTGTCTCGGTAAAAATTAAAAAAAATTTTTATACTATAACTTTTTTTGAAAATTTAAGTATCCATGCAAGAAAAGAAAATAAATCCAAGTTGGAATTTATCTCTTCTGCACAACTATTTTATTTATTTTGAATTTTCAGAATTTCATAAAGAAAAAATTGTGGTTTTGAAACAAGCTGAACCTTTTGATACAATTTGGATTGAAAAGTTTCATACCTACTCTTCAGACGATGACAGAGAATGAGTGACAATAAACTAAATGTATAATTATTACAATTATTTCAAGAATAATTACTTATGTAAGAATGATTAGCCATTACTAAATTATTATTAAGATATTTATTGTATAAATTTATTTTTATAAAATAAACATATAATAAATTGTGTATAATATCATACTCGTATATTCAATGCGTGATGTACATATAATACAAATATTTATTTACTACTAATCAATTACTTCCAATAGATTCACAACAAAAACATTATGATAATAATTAATTCCTTAAACAATTTCTTTTCTATTATGATAAATAGTTATGACTATTAATAAACATTAGTATTTTTCAAATTCGTATCATACAAGTTTATCATGTGGAACAGAACTATAATAACGAATTAATTTTAGAAAATTTTTAGTTCAAATTAAATTAGTTAATCCAAATAATGCCCTTTTTAGTGAAAGAAACGTATATTTTAGATACAATATATAATCCATTTTAAACAGAATTAACTGTATTTTATTGAATAATAATATACATATAGCAAATTGATAATATTAATGGAATTATTGCACTCTATCACTTTCAGAAATTTACATAAGAATAAACCAGTTTCCTAAAATGAAAACTTTTTATATTCTTTTCATCTTTAAATTGTGCAAAATATTACTTGAAATATATTTATACATATGAAATCATTGATATTACGTGTTACTTGCAAATTTATTTATTGTAATAAAATACTCAGTGAACTACTGTTATGTTAGGTGTATAACTTTTTTTCAAAAATAACTATGCTGTTGCTTATAATGCATTTTTAATACTTTTCTTTTATTACATAAAATTCTGAGCCCTTTGAAAGTAACAGAAATGTCTTATATTAAAAATTTACTTCAATTATGAAAACAGTATTAATAAGTTTTTGAAGAACGTTTCAACACGTTCATATATATATAATGTAATAAACGTACATATTTGAAAAATATTTAAATTTGTTAGTAATGCTAATGTAAACTTTGCTCACTAGAATACTTTGTTATATTCGTTAAATATGTTTAATTACGGTAATTTTTCTGTAAACATTTACAAATAGTAAATATGTACATTTATTAAACAACACATACTTCTCAAGTCTTTGTAGCTGGAAATATTTAATTGGTGTTTAAGAATGTTGCTACATACTGAATCACTTTGTTAAATAAAATAAGCCTTGCTCACCAGATGTGTTGGTACTAAATATTCCTTGTTAAAATGATCAAATAGGCTGTAAGCAATTTTGTTTTTGACTTTTGCTGTCAATGAGTTAGTGCTAGTCATGGCAGCCAAGCATTAATTAAATTTTTTCTCATTGTACATCTGTGCTACAAGCAGCTTCTACTTTTGTATTACTATTCACGAAGTCTTGCTAATCGCTGTGTAAGTTCATCTTGCTCTTGGCTGACAGTAGAGCTACCTATACTACTTAACTGTCCAGGTGGCAATTCCATATTTAACTCCAGGCTATAAAAAATAATATGTAAATGAATATTATTGAAATGTTGATATCATTTAACAGTATTGTATTACACAATCTGTTAAAATGACTTTGTATATCATTAAACTGCTAAAACTTGAAATATTTACCCAGCTTCATCTGCAACTTGTTGCAATAAGGAATCAACATCATTCTGTGGAACATTTGTAGTTGTAGTTTGAGACATTGCATTTTCCATGTATGAGCTCTGAACATCTAGATCCTCAAACTGACTTTCAAATTTATCCATTAAACCTAAGAGTGAATTTAAAGTTAGAGATGAATTTAAAATTAGTTCTAACTGAAGTAATGAATACCTTATCTATCTAATTTTATCTAATACCTGAAATTTTTTCTAAATTCATTGATTTCATTGCAGCATCCATTGCTTTAACCACTCCAGCCATTGACTGGGTCACTTTACGGGTAGTTAAAGCTGTCTGTACTCTACTAGCTACTGCATCAACTCTTGCGCTCATACGCAAATAATTTAATGCTTGATTACGTTGACGGATTGCATTCTCTGCATGAATACGAGCACCTTCCATGTTACCCTTTTGGATGGCTTTCTTTATCTTAGCCTTCTCTATTTTCTCTTCTTTCTCACATTTTTTGGAGTTCCTTTCTAACTCCTTCACTGCGAACTTAAGGTTGAACAGATTTTCTAATTGTTAATATAGGAAAATTCCTTGTTCTTTTTCATTTATTCCTTTTGTTAATCAATTCTGAATATTCTACATAAGTAGAAATGTAACTTTTTAAAATTAATGAGTCATATATTTTAACCTAAGAAAATATAGTTTAACCTCGTTCAAAGGCAAAACCAAATATTGGAATAACATATTCAAAAAACAAAGCAATTATTGTTTAGCTTTAGAAAAACATGTAACGAATGTTTGAACGAAACAACAAAATCAAACACATCATATACAAGAAATCATTAAGAATCTATTTTAATATTTAAACAACAATAAAAAGCATTAAGCTTCCTTCACTTTTGCAGATAATTTTTTTCCTTTAGATTTCCAAGAATTGCAGATGATAAACATTATTTAATAAAAATCAATGATTCTTTAAATAAAGTCAGGAATTGGCACTTGAATATAAGCAATGTCAAACACGCAATAATATAATGAAATTTTTCGAAAAGGATACTTTCCATCTGTGAGACGGACATGATTGATTGTTCGGCCCCCGTTGTGACAAAATTTAAAAAATAAACGATTTAAATGATAAAAACGAATGTTTCTTTTTCGGAAAAAAATAGATGTATGAGTCACAGTTTGGTTAGATTGTCATTCAACTGACATGACAATTACTTGACATCAACAGGTATTATTACACAAATCACAACAGCATGTGATCAACTGATCAGTTCGACAGGCTTCATTCAGTGTAAAATTAGTCAGTGTTATTACTAATCTACACTATTTAATCTTCTTCAGTGTTATAATACAATAGTCATAAATAACAATTACACTTTCGTAGGACAGAGAGATTGAAAAATAATTCTTGTCGTGTATGTGCACTGCCATACCGACTGAAAAATATTCACGGAGTATATTCATTATAGATATGAAAATTATTTGTTTTTATAAATTAGGTGGACCCTGAAATTAAGTCTTGAACTTGTTACATTATTATAGGTATAGTAAAAAGCAATTCTCTCTGATGAAAGAGAGATGAAACTACTCAGTCAATTTAAAAGAGTATAATTTGATATCGATAAATTTGTGCAATAATCAAGAAATCAAAGAATTAAGTATAGTAGACTTCGTATGGTAGAAATGAACTTTTGGCACATTTGAAAAATATATTTCAACTGATGAATATCTTATCCAAACGAAAACACAAAAACAGTAAAAGTATTGAAATTTTTTGATCTCGAAAATTGCTCAATTTTGGAGAAAAACATTCTCCATGAGCACCAATTTACTACTACAAATTCCTAAAATTTCATCACAAAATACGTAATGATAAAATATATGAATAAAAGAAAAATAATATTTCTATGAAAAACAACTATAAAACAAGTGTTCTATCTATGTAAAACAGTATCTGTTTGTCTAGAAATGCAATACAACATACTCTAGTTACTAGGAACATATCACTTTTTTCCACACTTATGCCAGTCACGCACAACTGTGAATTGGTGTGATGAAAACGTAAAATTGTTATTCGAGGAGATTTCTATTTGAGTAGAAAAGTTTAAAACAAAGGTAAATGTTGAAAACTAACGAACAGGTTTGCTATTGTTAATAGTATACAATATAAACGGTATTTTATATCCTATTTTCATATTAATATATTTTAAAAATTGCATTAACTCTACCTAAAGTGAAAAAATTAAATTGGAAGAAGTTTATAGCTCACTAATGAAATTGGTTATTATATTTCTCTGATTATCAAATTTTATATATCTTTACATTAATAATATTCATAATAAATATTAAATATTCTATCAAGTATGAAACTATATGTTAAGTACCATCAATATTGACAACTCATAAGTCAAAAGATTTACAGAATTATGTTTTCTCACAGTATGGACATTAAATTTATCATAATTACTACAGAATGACACCACAATATATGATTCCAGTTTGGTAGCATATTCTATTCTTCCTAAGGATGAAAAAAAGTCACACACATAGGTCTGGAAACTTGCTTTTCAAGATATAAATACAGTTAAAGTTATTTTGGAACACCTTATATATGATCTTTTGCTATCCTTAAGAAAAGTACAATATGTTACAGAAGATTATTGCATTCCTGCTATAAGTGTACATTTTTTTTATTAAACCTATTGATTCTTTTTTCTTAGAGCAACCAAAATGAGTGCATCATCAACTAGAAACCCTGAAGCTATGGATGTTGATATAATCTCTCCAGAAAGCCAAAATGGCGATGGAGATGTCTCTGACAAAAAGGACATTGATCTGCAAACAATTCATGATATTCGTGAGCACACTCGTCAAATAGAGAAAGCTGTACAAAGCAAAGAACCCCGTTTTGTCTTGAGAGCTCTGCGTGCACTGCCCAATACACGTCGCAGATTGAACTCTAATGTTTTACGAGGAATAATTCTGAGTTTCTATTCGAAACCATGTGCAGAGCGTGATGCATTGCTCTCATGGTTAGAAGAACCAACTGAGTCAGAAGAAACACAAAAGCTTCGTATTTCTGTTATGAATCCATTACCTGAAATTGACGCTTATATTCACTTATTAGTGCTCGTACGTTTAATCGACACAGGGAGACACGAAGAAGCTGTTCAATGTTCTGTAGCACTGATACAAAAAATGACAGGACAGAATCGACGTACAATTGACTTGATTGCTGCGAAATGTTATTTCTATTATTCAAGAGCGCATGAATTAGTTGGAAGATTGGATAAGATTCGTGGATTACTACATGCAAGATTGAGGACAGCAACGTTAAGGAATGATTTTGAAGGACAAGCAGTAGTGATTAATTGCTTATTGAGAAATTATTTACATTACAACTTGTACAATCAAGCTGATAAGCTTGTACTGAAATCAACGTTCCCAGAGTCGGCCAGTAACAACGAATGGGCTAGATTTTTGTACTATTTAGGACGTATTAAAGCAACCCGCTTAGAATACTCTGCAGCGCATACGTGTTTGGTACAAGTAAGTTCAAATTTTTACTACAGTTATTTAATTATTTTTGTTCCTGAATATTCACTGATAAATTAATTTTGCTTCCAGGCGCTTAGAAAAGCTCCACAAAGTACTGCAGTAGGTTTTCGCCAAACAGTTCAGAAATTAGCTGTAGCAGTAGAACTTCTACTTGGAGATATTCCTGAACGCCAAATATTTCGGCAAGCAGCTTTACGTCGTGCTTTAGCTCCGTATTTCCAACTAACACAAGCTGTACGCTTAGGAAATCTCCAACGATTCGGAGAAGTTTTAGAAAATTTCGGCCCCCAATTTAGAGCAGATCATACGTTCTCTTTGATATTCAGATTGAGACACAATGTTATTAAAACTGCAATTAGATCGATCGGATTATCCTATTCTCGAATTTCTCCTGCAGACATTGCAAAGAAGCTGGGCTTAGATTCTAGTGTCGATGCAGAATTCATTGTAGCTAAAGCCATTAGAGATGGTGTAATTGAAGCTACTTTAGAGCCAGAAAAGGGATACATGCGAAGCAAGGAAACTACAGATATTTATTGCACTAGAGAACCATTACTCGCGTTCCACCAGAGAATTACTTTCTGTCTAGATTTGCATAATCAAAGTGTTAAAGCTATGAGATATCCTCCAAAGTCATATGGAAAAGATCTCGAATCAGCTGAGGAACGTAGAGAAAGAGAACAGCAAGATTTGGAACTTGCTAAAGAAATGGCAGAAGAAGATGATGATGGATTTCCTTAAATTATTCATTTCTTTTGCTGCGTTTATCTAATAAATATTAACAGAACGAATTATAATTAATTAATAAAACGACTTATTACGTGGAAATTTGTATGTTATATTTTCTTGTACGTACAGAGTAAACATTCTGTGTCAGTACAAAGAATAAGTAAAAAAATTTAATATAAAAGAATGTTCTAAGGTACTGTATTTTTTATGCAACAGTCAATTATTTGCAAGTAAATTCCTTGACCCTTTATACTCAGACTATTTTTGAATAGGATTAATTAGCAATTCTGCCTTATTGCAATTCCAATTATAAATATCGTCGGGGGGTTGTCAACGAAACGCCGAGTCAAATTTTTAAATTTCTAAATTTCGCTTAACCCATTGACACAGAGACTGGTTTTAATGGAGAAATAATTTTCAATTATATAAATTTTAGAAATAAAATCACAAACGTTTTATATTTGTAGAAAGTACATATTTTTATATTTTACGAAAACAGTATCTTATCTAATCATTCGGTAACTGTTCATTTAATTAGAGTACATACATAATTTGACGTCTTTTTTATATTTAAAACATTAACGATCAGTCACTTTTAAAAATCTGATTCAACCAGATAATTTGATATAAAAACAAACTTTCAAAAACTTCTACAGTAAAAAGTATATACGTGAAACACTTAAGTGTCCACAACACATAACAACACTATAAATCTTGAAATTTCTTATTCTTGAAGTAAATTATTGTTTTTAATAAAAAATTAGTTTTTCTAAAAGCGACTAACAAATTTTATTCAAAGATTTGTGTTTATTAAGTTTTTAACACTATCTTGCTAAAAAAATGTCACGACATAATATTAAATTTTTCTTCAAGAAAAAAATTTCAAGAACATAAATCTATGGAAAAAGAGAAAGAAACAAAAAAATAATTACCATCTTGAACTATATGAATATTTACATGATTATGTCTTCATAAATAAAATCCATCTACAAGTATATATTTGCAACAAATTATTCAGTTGCTTTTACTATATTACAATCAATATACAATTCCACTGTATATACAAGGCACCGTGCCCCTGTGCCTGTTCTTCATTTGTACAAATTCGATATGAAACTTGTAAGAAATTCAGTAAAAAATGCAGCTTTTTAATTAGTTAAGTAAGCTGCTCAATTATTTATAAAACGTAGGATTAGTCTATGATTATCAGTATAAAATTGTCAAATATTGATGATTAAGAAAATTTATAAAGATCTTTGGTCATAGGTTCCATGGAATACTGCTGTCTTTTGGAAATTTTAACGTGTCCTTTTCAATTGTCAGTCTGAAAAAATATAATATTGAAAACAATTTTAAATACAATCTAGAAGAGTTATATTTTCTAATATTACTGATTATTATTTAAAAATAATACCATTACAAATATTAAAAAATACATAGTATTGCAATAAAACGGTTTTACCTTGTCTTGCTTTAAGTACATGATAAATTATTAAAGAAAGTAAAAATAGCTTTCTATCAATTAATGTTTGAACAGCATCTCCCCTAAGAGTCATATTAGGCCTCAGAAATTCGTCCCTTCTATCATCTTCGACATTAATATCGCGGTAACCATGATGTATTTTTCCAAAACAGAGAAGATTCATGTTCCTATGAATCCCTCTACAATCATAATCCTCAAAACCGTCACACTGGCATGTATTCAGTTTTGCAGCTTTCTCTTGTCTTTGTAAAATATTAATTGAATTTCTACACCTAAAACATTTCTAAATCTTTATTGAAATTCTATAATTATATTTCTAGCTTATAATTAAACGCACATATTATTTTATAGTGTTTTAAGTAGTAAATAATATATAGTTAGGCAATATTTTCTAATAGAAAGGATAATTTAAGTAAAAAAAGAATTATTTACCTCCTAGTACATTTTCGTCCCTGAAACATACTTTTGCAGAACCTATTATAATATGCAAGGGCAGTTTGACAGAGTGCATCTGCATTACAAATCCAAGTTGCTATCCTACAAGATACCCTTGTCTTGTTCATTGCTGTAGTCACAGAAGATCTACAAATTTCTACCCTTTGCTTGGACTGTAGACATAAATCGTCCTCACATTTGCACTTAAAAAAAAAAAGAAAAAATTATCATACATGTCAATTTATTATTCGTTATAAATTTGTACTAAAATTTGTTTAATACAAACTCAAATTTGTATGCATGTTCAAATTTATAAAATATCCTATTTGTTAAATAAATGATCATATAAAGAATACATACTTTTTAGCGAGTGATAGAAACAAGAAAATAAATGACACATACTGTCATGAGTTCCTTGCCCTCGTCGGTGCTGGTAAGAGCAATGAGGGCATGTTGGCAAGTCTCGGAACAATCGTTGCCTTGGAGAACGGGTGCACAGCCTGTAAGATAGTGTTGCAGAGCAGTGCCACAGCCTGTTCTATAAGCGCACTTCAGCTTTGCATCTTCGCACTTCATTATCGTACTTTTAGCCGTGTCCCACATTATTGTACTTATCAACACCATACCCATCAGGACTATGGCCGATTGATCGAACCAGCGAGACATCCTTCTAAACAGAGATAAATAGTTATAATGAATAAATATATATTTACAAGAGCTCTTACTGCTGTTAGGATACATTGTACCGCGTATGATGTATTTCAAAAGTGAGAACTCGAAAAACGCGAGTTTCGAGTTACAGCTATGAATGAGTTTGGAAAATGCATCCGTAATTCATTATAAAACTTTTATTAACTAAACTTTAAAATTGGAGAGTTTATTCAAAAAATTCTTCAAATACAAATTGTAAAATTATTTGAGTAATAACAAAATTATTTATCTGAATAGCGGAATACTCGATATTCATTATAACTCAAGTTTAGATTTAAAATCGCTGTTTGGGCGCTCGAGTATATCGTGATAGTACCTATACCTATATTTCAATTATCATACAAAAAATTCGAATTCGTATGCATACGAATATTTGGATCAAAATTCGAGTACTCGAATTCAGATATCGATACTCAATCGAATCCTGAATCCAAGTGACTCGGATCAAATCCTTTTATTCCATGTTCGAATTATATAACGTGTATTTTGAGTACTCAGATATACATTTGGATAGTAACAGCTCTAGTACAAAAATATAAAATTTAAGTCTAATTACCATAAACTTTAAATCTTCAATTAACAAATTTTCCATAAAAAATAGTGCTTTTATAAATTTTCATGTTAGATTGTTTATTTAGTTCTCGAAACTTATTATATTTTATAGTTCTCGAAACAACTCTTCCTATTAAATATATAACTTCTGTTTGATAAACTGATCTGTATGACTTCCTTTTTCTCACATCAGTAATACGATAGTTTGTCAAACATTTCGGACGGATATTCTCACATGACCTAATATTATCATCTCTTGTTTGTCACTTGATCTCTCAAAATATAAACAACTCTATGAGAGTGATAAAAGGGACATTACTTATGGGAGATAATTATAATTTGTAATATACTGTAGTCAATTAATCAATTTTAAACTTGAATGAAAAATGGTTTGTGTTTGTTCAAAAATTTTAACTAGGTTTTTGTTTAAACATATAATTATAATTTTTAAAATATGTATAATAATTCATTACAAAAAATGGAGTCATATGCATTAATTATTTATCATTGTTATTTCTTCAAGAATTATACAAGGTGTCTCACTTATCTTGAGCACCTTCAATATCTTATTTGAAATTTTGAGATTTACAACATATTGACACATTGCATGTGATGTATGTATCTAATATTTTCCTTAATAGCATTACTCTCAACTTGGTTGTGTACAAAAAGAAAATCATTTGATTAAATATTTGTTATTTTGTTTACATTTTTGTTTCTTATATATTGTTGTATCTTAGGTCAACAGTTTACGCAAAGTAAATTCGAATAGTGACTGGCGGTGTGCGTGAAGGCACACGAATTCGTATAACGGATGCGTAGCATGAGACATTCCACGATATTCTTAAAATAAATCGGATCTCTGTTTGTCATTCGACTGCAATTAAAAATATTTTATGTTCGAACTTTAGTGTTCCAAATGGCGCCAAAAACCGTTACTTATTATTTACAGCCTGTAGACGTTGAAATCTTCTCCACGCTTTAGTACATTTTCTTTTCCATCCAAAATACCTATCCCCCTACATCCTACGCTAAAACCAACCCATAACTTAATTCTGAAGCCTACTAAATTTAATAATTCCATAATTCATTACAATTCAAACAATAAGAAATCTCGTAGCATCCACAAAGTTTACAACAGATACTCGAAAATTGTTCTCAGCGTGGTATCCGCGTTACAAACAAAAAAACGGGAGCGATACGAGTGACGAGAGCCCATTCGCGGGTTCATCTCCCTCAAAATCTTAACGACTTCCGTTCCCTATAAAAAAAGGGTCCTAATTGCTTCAAGGAACAGTAGCCGTGGCTCTGGATTCGAAAAGCCGCGAATAGTTCGACTATATTCAACGGCGAACGAATTCAGAAGCAAAGCGTTTCGCGTTTGTTAGAATTTCAAGCAGGATAACGCGGTTCACCGCTCTCTCGACTCTACTCTCTACTGCTCTTTCTACTGATACCAGTAAAAAAGCTGGCAAGAGGAGGGCGAAGAGGGGTGAAAGAGAGCACGTGCGCCAGCGCGCACACGATAGTGAGAGAAAGAGGGGGCAGATTCTACCTGAGAGCGCTTCATTGCCAGCGCTAGTCCTGATGCTGTTGCGCACCAGCCCCAAAATGGACCACCAAGACGTCGCAGACGTGGCAACGAGGGACAGATGGCCAGCCCTATAGACCCTCAGTGATCGTCAACTTCGCTTTCCTCCCGTGTTTAAATCTCATTTCGAGCAAATGCACGGGAAAACAACGAAACGCTAGTGTCGGTGACGATTTCACTGTTGTTCGAGAATGTCGGATCACACTGGCTGGCCCTAGGCGATCTCGTTTGGCCGCGTCAAGTCGAAGGAGCTTGTTGCTCTCGACTCGGGAAGTGTATAGTAGTAGTAGTATTTATTTACCTCCAGGGGCAGAGCAATCATAGAACTTTTTAGCAAGTTCTATTCAAAACATCTAGGGTGGAAACTTCTAAAAAAAGTTCCCGTATTACAAGTTCCGACAAAAACAGATAAAAAAAGTTTCAGCCTAAATAGAATTTGGAAAATATGAAAATACAAATTTTTCTTCAACAGGAGGGGATATTTTATTTACAAATATTAAAAAGCTTCATAATCATTGTAACATATACTGAATATTATTTAGTGAATAGTGTAAGTGGAAATATTGTCGAAAACTGGTACATAATAGTTTGGTACTATTATTTATCTTATGGAACCTTCTCTACAAGAATTTGTTTCTATGAAACTTTTATTACACAGATTCTAACAGGTCTATTCTACGAGATCTTTTTTAAAAAGTTCCTAATAGTAACAGTTTTTCCATAAAAATTCTATAGGAACAGATTCTTTGAAATAAAAGATATAAGTTCGAACAGAATTGTTTAAAAACAACTGTTTATTTCGATTTATATTCAGTTTAGCTTTCGCCAAAAAATGGATTTGTTTGACACATCCTGTAATCCTTCTTACATGAATATTGCCTCACATCTCACTATTCTTACTTTATTTCTTATATACTCGACTAGAAATAAAACTTGACATATAAAATAATAGAATCAAAAATAATTAAAATAAATAAAAAATAAAATATTGGGATTATCTTATCTCTTCGTTCCTATTTCCTCACCCACTTCCTGTTTCCGTTTGCACTTTCATTCGAGAAGAGTATAGTATTTATTTGCTATAAGCTTGGTACTGGTTACAATAACGAGTTTACAGAGAAGAGGAGTCTATAATTGACCCCTTCGAGTAAAGTCAATCTGGAGACCGACAAAGAGCTCGTTAGTCACGAAATCAGTAAAGTATTTTAATTTCTCCGTTGAAAACTCGAGACTGAGAACGATAACGAGTTTATAAAGAATAGGAAGTTGGATTTATAAGTTGATAGCTTACTTCTGTCTTATCAAATATAAAAGTGAAGTAAAAATGAAATAAATTGGAAAAGTAATTCTAAGAAATAAGTGGCATAATCGTGAGTTTATAATGAGGCAATGTTGTACAGGCTTTTCCTGCCATAAGCTTGTCACTACTTCTATAGCATGTTGCGACTTTTCTTCTCAAGGAATAAACAACTAGAGTAAATTGATCTTAAGAATATGCCCCTATAAACTTGTTACAGGTCTCAAGGCGTGCACTTATAGGGTATAATTACTACAACAGTCTAAAATTACAGATGAATTTCAGATCTAAGTTTAAAATAGAATAGAATTGATTAAAAATACGATATGTAAATCTATTATTAAGAAATCGCTACACCGCATCTTAACGTTAGTTAAACTAAGCAAGCTTTGCTTATTATAAATCTTTAATAAGATTAAATTAAAGATCAAATTAAGTTATTAATGCAATCAACAATAAAATATCCAGTCAAAGACGAATGCATCGGTAGCAGGTTTGGCTTATTTTTATTTAAAACGAAAATAAAAGAATAGCATTATTTTTATTCTCAAAGCCACGTAAGAAAACTAAAATTATTTTGGGTTAAGATCAAATAAATAAGTCTTATTTAAATTAATCAACAAGTAATCACGCCATAAGAGGCTGTAGTGAAATATTCATGACATGAATGACTATAATTGATTCTACGAGTCTACGATTAGTCAAATCGACTACATATGTACACGAGTTGACTTCGGAAACACGCTCTTCGTTATTAGCTTTACAGTGAGCCGTGAGCCTATAGCGACAAAACTCTACACTATCTTTTAAATTGAGGTTAATCAATTTGGATTACTTAAGTAAACTGTACTTATGCATACGCAAGGTTAAAAATTGAAAGTAAGAGATTGAAGCAATTGTTGAAATAATTTGTCAACGCACTGACTTTAGTCAAATATTTCGTGTTCTTTGCAAACTTTACTTGCACCAGGTTGCTAGTTTATGATCAAGCATAAATGCTGTATTAATAAAGTGTGAAATACGAAAGATATCGGTGGGACATTTTTCTAACCAAGAATTAAGATTCGAATCCCTTGAGTGGCGACACATTCGCAGCTGTGCTTGCGTGAACTTTTTCTGTTCTTTGTAATGACATCCTTTTCGTCGACAACAGACGCTTTACACTTCGTTCGAATTTCGTATGTGTAATAAACGTGGTGAATTTCACACTCACATAAATCTGTATAGTTATATGTATTTCGAATGTGCATTATTTCGCAGAAGAAGCTATTTGTCTTTCTTCTGTAGTATATTAATTCTATAAATTGGCAGTATTCTGAACACGTAGAATATACGAAATAATAAAACGCATTCGTAATAAAAAATAGAATTATATAGAATTTAGCAGAAGATATTTACTGCCTAGCAATTTTTCTGCATCTTTAACAATCTTTCGCTGTGAAGAAAGGCGAAAAAATATAGAAAAATAATTTAATAGCGAACATGATAGAAGTTAAAATAAGATGAAGTAAAATATGAGAATTTTATAAGCTCGAATAATCTGTAGCATCAATATACACATTAAATTTGTTCGTGATTCGCATACTTGACATCGTTAGAAAACAACAAATACGAATCAACGGGTTAGTACTCAATTAAAGCTGTATCACTGGCTTAATTCAATTTATCTCAACGACGCTTTCTTTTTCTTTCAAGTCCTAACAAGCTGTTTAAGAGGAACACATACGGCATCGTAATAAATATCCAATGTTTTCTTATGGATTGACTTCCAACTGATTCATAAATAACAATAACAAACAGTGCGTACTTATATCAGAAGAAATCGTTTGTATTCATTTGTGTGACATTAAGAGACAGTAATTCATTTTAGGCTCATAAATAAATAAAAAGTACTTTCATTTTGCTGATTTATACAATACTAATACTACTGACTTCAAGTGCTTTTTCAGATCTATTACTATTACTATAATTACATTGATTAATTACACAATTAAATTAAATAGTTATAGCATTTACTTACTATAAATAAAACGAGATACGAGTAACGAGTTTATAAAAAATAGAAAATATTCTTTCCCGCCGATAACTTATTTTTGTTTTATCAAGCATTAAGAAATTAATGTCAAAAGATACATCTGAAGGAACGATGAGTTTGTAGCAAGGAAATGCTGTACCAAGATACTGCAGTCTCAGAAGTATTTCGCGGTGAAAAAAATAGCATTGCTCATTAAGTGGATAGAGAAATACGTGTAATACGAACCTTGCGAACAATCACATTGTTCCAATAGCCGAGAGGGATGGAGTTTAGGATCCCAGGTGCAAGCAAACCCGCCAGTGAAAACTGCGGTTCCGTGTCAGGAATTATAACACACTGTACAGGAAGAGAATAAGAGACAAACCTCCTCACAAATGTACGGTCGCCGAGACACTAGATTGAGTTGTGACGGCCTGCCCCGCTGCGTCGAGAAGCTGCGCGCGCCGCTCCTTTTTCCCCCACTACTGGCCACTGGCCCGGGACCGAGAAAACTACTGATGGAGTGGAGGCACTGAAGCCGATGATCAAAATTAGAGTTTTATAGAGAACTATAGAAAACAATAGAGTTTACTCTAAAGAAAATTCTATAGTTGCAAGGCAAAGCAACGCAAATCGCGTTTTTCTAATTTCAAGATATTGGTTCGAAGTTCTGAATCTTAATTCTATAATATGGGCTTGCATGTTATTATACTTACTTTTTTAAAGGGAAAGGAAACGGTTCTTTAGTTTAGTCTGTTTATATCAGGGATATAAGTTTAATTTTATAGTCTTCGATTAAGACAAAAATTCAGTTTTTTTGAAAATGTGACTTACGTCGTTTTGCTTCAGAGCGATAGAATTATCTTAGATATTTATTAATATTATTTAATTAAGAGTTTGATATGCAGTGATACTTTTATATCTGAAATTGTTTATCTGAATTGTTTTATTGTAGTAAATTCTACAATATCTTCAAAGCGCTAGTATGGCCCGACAGTGAATACATTATAATTAGACTGTAGATCTTTATGCATTTACAGGAAATTACAATTTACAAAAATAGATAGAAATCATATAACATGAAAAAATATAGAAATCATCGAAAAATAAATCCACTTTATAATATTCCAAGGGTGAAACAAGTCTTTTAATTAGATTTCATTTCTCTGAAATTGTGTATGAAAATAGTCTAATTACAATTAAAAAGAGGCCCATCGTGAACGTGTCAAAGAATGAATTATTCAGCGACGCTTGTTTTCAACGCAGTCGTTTCACTGCCATTACTATTTCTATCCTCCACCCACAGGGGTCCAAGGTGCCCCAACCTGCTTGGCTGATTGAGACACCAGCCTGGTTCCAACACTATCCCCTTCTCCCCCGTCCTCACCCGTACCCTTCCCAGAGCGACGTCGAACAGTCCGGCATTTAGATGCGTTCCGTTCTTTCTTACATTTCTCCTTCTTCTCGTGCCGGCCTTCCATCGGGCTCTCTTTCAGGCCCCTTACTACTTCTATTCCCTACCACCAGTGTTCACCGGGCTCCTGTGACTCTCAACTCAATTTCGCTCCTTGGGACGAGAAGCAGAGGACAGCGCGGAGGAGATTAGCTGTTCGAGTACAAATTGAACCGGTTAATCGATCCTGCGGGGAGAGAGTCGAGAGTGCCGCAGGAAACGAAATAGCGACACGCGTTCCTCTCCTCCGTCTATTTCTTTATGAGATGAATAGAATAACTCTGGAAATTGTTTATCAGCTCTGATCATTCTGGCGTGAAACACCGCCAGAACGAGCGCCGAAGACGGTGTCAACTCTGACTGTTCTCGTTAAGCTGATGTTATAATAGATAGGCAAGCATTGAGGGGTACAAGGAGGAGTATTTGTTTCTGGATTAACGAGTCGACGAGAGCGCGTGTCTCGGTTTGCTTAGGACATCCTAGATAAATGCTTTCGGCCCCCGTTTGCTCGGGACCGATGTCCTATTCAAGAGCCTCCGAGTTTTGCTGAAACGAGGTAGATAGCTCTTGATGGTTCTCAATCTGTTTACCACACCGTTTGCTAATTTCTTCGTACCTTGATACGCGTGTGAAAATAAATGAATATGTAACGGCTATTGTTCGGTGAACATGAATCACGGAGATTAAAATTTCAGGGTGATCGTATCGAGATAGGCATTGAAATTAGCTTCCTGCGATGCAGGAAATGCGATGGGAGATCCAGATCAGCGAAGTTGTGATGAAGCACGAACGATCTAGGAAGGAAAAAAAGAAAATAGATCGTCGGATATGAAGCGGAGATCTAGGGACGATAACGTCGATAACTCATGCTTGCATCAGGTTTATAAAATAATTGACGTTGAAACATAAAGTTATATAAATTAAGTAAATATTTCAATATTCTCAATATGGCTATAAAACTACACATCTTTTTATATATTGAAAAAATCAATCTTAGAGGATGAAACCCAATTTCAATAACAGAACAAAATTTAATTTCCATAAAACGTTCATACTAATACTTATGTATGAGATTTTAGAAGTTGTATTACTTCCATGATATTGAACTCTCTGCTCCGACTGCAACTCAAGAACTGCAATAATTATCGCGATTCCTTTAAAATTAAACCACTTCTACAAAAACAATTTTCATAAAGAGAACAAGTTTCTAAAACAATTAACATTAATGTATAAAATAGTCAACAGTCACTAATAACCAAAGTAGTTGACGCGACTTTAAAACACAAAAACCCCTTTGTTGCAAATTCTGAGTGGATGTATTTCGAGTTCAATCGAACTATAATTATGAATAAAATTTGTTGAATATACGATACATTTCTGGTGGAAATATATTCAACGTGGTTTATCTGTAATTGTCAAGCAAAATGACGATGACCTAAGTCACATGTTTTTGTTTTTAAGATAGTAGCATTTAAAATTTTCAACTTCAATACTGTCTTACGAACTTAAGCTATTTTAAACCCTTATTTTTAAGTGATAAAATTCCTTTAATGCCTTTAATTTCTTTTTCCTTGAATTAATTCGAATTTTTTGAAAATGTGACGTAGGTGGTTTTGCCTTTCAACACACAGATGTATTACAGAAATTTAACGGACACCTAACTCGAACCAGTATCTCAACTTTGTATAGCAGCGTACGAAGGGTCAGCATGGCGGTTTTTGTTCTCTCTCTATCCCTCCTTCTCTCTCCTACTGTCAGTTTCTCTCGATGGTCTTTTTGATCTTCTCGAAGCAATTGTCCCAAGCGAGAACCCGGTTGAGGCAATAACGACCGCAGGCCCAGCCTATCCTGTACCTTCTGACGTCTTAATAAAGCAATCGTCCGATTTCTTGAAACCCTCCTTCTTTCGCTCCGAGCCACGCTCCGAAGCTTCCTGAGAAAAGGTTCCTCGCTTCATCGTGGATCCTCGTTCAACGTTACGATTCATACTACACTTTTCTAAATCTGTCTTTATAATTTAGAAGAAATTTACGTCGCGTATAACGCTTTATCAAATAGCTTTTAAAATGAATTTTTCATTTTCATTCAACACTGAAAAATCTACAAATATATGAAATCTTTTTCTTCTGTTATAATAAGAAATATTAACAGTTTTATATAAATTATTCATTTCTTGCCTCTAGAACTTGGTTTATCTTTAACATTTGTATTAAGATGCGTTCTAAATGACCAGGGACTTAAATGTCATGGGACTTAAACAAGTTTGATAAATATTTGCAAGAGGCAGTACAAGTTTGGTTTAGAATAATTTAACTAAAGAGTATATAATGACATTAATAATGTAAGAAAACTATTAATAAAGAAATTCGCCCATTGTTAGATACGTTCCTACTGCAGATTTTTGCTCATATATATTATTTTACTTACGTTATATGTACAAACTTATTTCATTGATTGGAATGCAGGACGCAATCTATTTATCAATAGAACAATTTGATATCTGGTATATATGTTCACCTTTTTCATCACAGATGTCGCAAATATAAATTTATTTGAACGTATGTGTGTGCTTGATCCTATTTTATAAAAGTGTCAGTTATCCCAATTTATCCAACAATCACAAAAACATATCTGAAAGAAAAACATCGCAAACAACTTCGTGAAATAATACATAAGTACCCTAATACTAAAAATTATACGTTTCTGCTCTTAAGTACATTATAAATAAGTAAAAAGTTCCTAAATAAAAAATCTACCGCTTCGATCCACATTATTCAACTGCCAGTTACCTAATAGTTCCAGATATGCATATGTACTTTGCAATTTGCTGATTGCACACGATTAGCAACTCCTAGTAGATTTTTCATCGTGTATTTACGGCAGTTAGATATGATATTGTTGAGAGAATAGAGTAGATTCCTGAAAAGCAAGCTATGGAAGATTCCCAGTCACGGTCCGATGATTTTTTGGAAAAGCAATTAACCTCGACTCGATGTCGGTTTAACGCTTGCCTTTACAGCTTAATCTTCTACCTGGAACTTGTAGTTCAAGTGCGGCAGATTGAAAGGAAGAACTGAAGCCTTAGTTAAAAAATTAAAGCCAAGTTTCTTCGCAAATTTAAAACATTGTTTATATTACTACCCAAGATTTTTCAACAATTAAATTAAAATGAATATTCTGAATGCAATTTGTTTCTATATTTAATATTACACGAGTCATAGACGAGTGTGTATTCAAATACGAACAAATACCTATCAGATATTTTATTCTATACATATATACGATTTTTATAATACTTGTGTCTTTCATAAAAGAATATTTTATTTTGATTTTAATTTCTCAGTCAATTACTGTTATTTTATTAGAAAATTTTCTTTCTTCATTCTATCTAATAGTTGTAGGCCATTTATATATATTTTTGTTTAATTAGTAAGAAAAATGTTTGACGTCTCTGATAATCTGCGATATTTGTGAAGGTATTTTAAAAAGATTGCTTACGAAATTTGAAAATCGTTATCGTTTTATTTTATACTTTGAAAAATTTTGAATTTTAAACTTTAACATTTACAGGATTGAAGTAAAAATAAGAAATTAATCAACTTAATAATTTTTATTGTAATCATTACAAACGTTAAATGCGAATTGCCATTTTCGTTTCTTATGCACTAACACGCCGGGAAGGAAGTAAATATCTCAATAAATAATAAACGAAGCTTAAAGAAATTATTGAATGGAAGTTAAAAGGAATAATAGTAGATAACTAAACTAGTCAATTGAAAAAGGCAACTAGAACTGGTTTCGTTCTGCATTTTAATGGACGATATCAATGCTGTTAAGATAATGACAAAATTCGAACAAAAATTAGAGCAATTAAAGAGCGAATGTACTAATAATCTACGAAACTAAGCTATACACTTATTCTAAGGTCGACAAGGTATAGCAAACCGGCATCTGTTTGAGAAACTAAATGAGTCTAAATTGAACGCGATAGAGAAAAATAATGATCGATATATCAGCAAAGATTTTAATTGAGTTAGTTACTATAGAAGCTTCTTTTCTCTGTTAATATAATTATAATATATTACTTTGGACATTTTTATTGGAAAATAGAAGCGATATCAGTTTCTCCTTAAACATTTTAAATGTACGATGATAAAAAAGTAATAGAAGCTGGCCTTTCCTTCCTATCACACAATGATCATACTTTCCTCATACACGCATACAAATGTTTTTTTGTTTTTTGTTTGTATAGTATGACGTAGCTGTACAAGAACCACTTACACGACTACTATATACACTAATGTTGTCTTCTGTTTCTTAATTCTTCAATTTTTTAATTTTTTGCGGTACATTCAATCGAATCGATATTAATATAATACCGAAATAATATTAATATTAATATTAGTATTAATAATAATAATAATAGTAATAGAGTGTCAACACAGATATGTATAACAGTATAACAAATACAATATCATATACTTGAAACAAACGTTCAGTATTAAATACAAAAGGGTGTCGCTAATTTAGCAAAAATTTCAAGAATTTTGTAATATTATAGCGTTAATGACTTCCATCTAATATCATGATAATTTTGCATATTACTATCTTTGTACTATTTTCACTTCAAAAAATTTATACAAACAAAAATTTGAAAAAGAGGAAATATCGATGCCGATCGAATTACCTCCAATTATTCAAGGGTCGAATAGGATCTGCGTCTGGCGAAAGCGAGAACTGTAGAAACTTAAATAGATCTTCTATAGGAGCTTAGGGACTGTTCCTTTAGTATATTACACTGGTTCTGGTCATTATTCGTTCTTCTTAAATCCCCCTCTCAAACTTTTTGTGTCCTTGGGATGTCTCTTCCCTTTATGTTCTTAGATATACCTAGAATTTCTCAATACAGACCAGAATCATATGTCTGATCCTGATTATACAGCGTAATGAAAGAACAGTTCCCTATCAGAAACTTCATGAAAGCTAATTTTATCACTTAATCTAACATATTTACAAGTTATCGCGTCATAGGTATGAATTTCGGGAAATTCCAAGGTACATATCACTTAACAGTTCATCCCTGTTTTCTTTATACAGAATAAAGCAATACAAACTTCGATTATAATCGAGAACTTTTAAGAATACGTGGACACGTTTTGGACAATGTCTGTTATAAAAAATGCTGAATAATTTCTTTTTAATAATAGATCTTACGTTCAGAAGCGTAGATCTGAAAATAAAATATATATATAAGTTTTCTTATTCATCAAGAATTTACTTACTGAATTATTCCAATTAATATGGAATTTGAATACTTGGTTTTATCAAAATTCAAGTATTTAATATCTTATACTGAATGTCATAAATAAAATGTTCCATGTCATATATTCTATAATCTGTAAGTTTAGTAACCGTTTAAATTGTTATATACAACTATAACAAATTTTGATGTATTAATTAAAAATTCTAGGACATGCATTTTAATATAAAAGATCAATTTTTCGAATAATAAATCAGTAAATTTTATACGAACTGATTATATTGTCAAAATTGATTAAAAGCTAAAATTTTATATTAGACTCAATTACTTTATTGATCCATCCCCACGTATTCTTGATTCTGAAATCAACGTTTAACAACTCACCTTACCTTACATCCTTTTACTTAATTTCAATTTGGCACTCATTTCCTCGTATCATCGCTATCTTCTTCTGTACTGTACCTAAGCGCAGAAAAGACATATTCTTGATTTGAGTTATCATTTCCGTCTTCCAACATGCCCTGTTGGATCAATATCTGATTTCCATCGGCTACCATTAAAACAGCACCATGTAAATCATCCAACTGCATGTTTTCATCTCTTTCCTCGGTTTCTTCGTTTTCATCATTCTCTTCAATATCTTCATCTTCATCTTCATCATTCTCTTCATTTTCTTCATCTTCATCGTTTTCTTCATTTTCTTCATCCTCTTCAATCATTTCATTTTCTTCATCATCTTCATTCGCTTCACTATCATCAATTTCTTCGTTATCTTCATTTTTTTCGAAATATTCATTCTCTTCATTCTCTTCATTGTCTTCAATATCATTATTCTCGGTATTTGTCTCATTCTTTTCCATCTCTTCAGCTTCTTCAACATCTTCATCCTCTACATTCTCATCATTCTCTTCGTTCTCTTCATGCTCTTCATTTTCTTCATTTTCTTCATTTTCTTCATTGTCGTAGATTTCTTCGTTGTCCTCATTCTCCCCATTCTCATCATCCTCATCCTCATTTTCCTCAGTCGAGTTATCTTCAGAGTCATTTTTTGTATCGTCAAAGTCCTCATCACTTCGATTCATAAACGTTTCCGCTTCAAAATTTAAAGATTCATTATTCGGCATGCTTTTCTCGTAGAAATTTATTGACTTAGAAGGGGACTGATTACGAATTTCCCTCAGATTAGATATTCCTATATCTTGTTCAGATATAGGTACTGAACCGAGTTTACGATTCATCAGTTGATCTTCGGTTACATTCCCAGGTAACAGGGGCATCATGGGACTAAGAATTGGGGGACCATCGTCATCTGATAGATCCACATCATTTTTTTCCGTTTCTAAAATAATTATCATGTGTTTATAAACATTTACAAATTTTGATTCTAATTTGAAACAACTCTTAATTTGTTAATTCAATACCTGTGTTTTTAGTTTCTTGCAGGTGTTCTAAAGCAAAGCGCTGCATATTCTTTTCATCTATTTCTAAATTATCCAATTCCTCGGAATCATCGCTGTCTGAATTATAAGTAATGTCGCCAGTGGCTCTAGATTCACCTTCAGAATCGTTTTCTTCCTCTTCTCCTTCCGTACTACTACTACCACTTTCCGATTCTTCTGTGTCTGCTTCTTCGGCTTCAGATTCGAAGTCTCCTTCTTCTACTTCTTCGATCATCGTATCGTCCGCTACCAGGCTTCCCTATTTATGCAATATTTATTGTATTTTACATTCCACGAACCAAACAGATATTTAACTAATATTTTAATTTAAATGCAAAAGGTATGATATTAGTGTTTTCATAAAAACTTACCTCTGGCTTCTCTTCGTTTTTCAAATGTTCTTCTTCTTCTTCTGTCTTACAAGAACAAGTGTTAGCATGTTCAGGATCATCAGTAATATTTTTATGACATTTTGGACACATTGTATCATTATTTGCATGTCCAATGTGAATACTTGTATGTAGTAACAATTTACTACGCGCATTATGATACCTGTCACATAAAAATATATAATTAACTGAAAAATGCTTGTAACTTTTTACTTCATAATTACGAAATTTAATAAATTTATCATAACACTTAATTTTTTACCTATGAAAATGTAAAAAAACTTGTAGATTACAATACCTGCCACAAATTTTGCATGTGAAATTATTTCCTTCACAAGAAAGAATTGCTTCGTGCATTGCTTTCAAATGTTCTGCCAGATCATCGTAATTTTTGCAAAGCTTTAAACACACTCCACAAGTAACTGCAGCCTCTGCCCGATGGAAACGAATTAGATGTTGCCATAAATGTTTCTTTGCTGGCCACTGTTTTCCACAGACTTCACAGGCACATTCTGTATTTGTGGATTCGTCATAAACTTTTCTAGAATCCTTTCTTGAACATTTTACCGACGATTTCACCCTAAAAATGCACGTAAATTTGCGTTATATGTTGTGACAATGTAATAGCAGAACAAGGAAAATAACATTTTGCAACATTCACCTTTGAGAAAGTGGCATTAGATTAGGAAGTGGTCTCTGTCCTGACAATTGCAGATTTATATCTTCAAAAAGATTAAAGTCAGGAATATTCAAATTCGACGTTTGTTCTTCTTTTTTAATTTGATTATTATTTTTCAAAATTTCTTCTCGGCTATCCAGCATATCATTTCGCATAGGTAAGATTTCCTCCTGTGTAAACAAATTACATAAAATTTTCATTTAAGAATTAAATTCTAATTAGAGAAATAAAGAATATATTCATTACTTCTTTTCGTAAAATATTTCTTCTACAGGTCGTAATGTGATTCCAATATAATGTCTTTGTGCAGAACTGTTTCTTGCAATTTTTACATACGAAATTCATTTTTCCACGCATTCTTCTTTGTTCTTCTTGCTTTAATCTTTTAAACATTCTTTCCGGATCTGTATTATGCATGTTACGATAGTGCTTTGAAAGTGCATCACTGTTCACGAACATCTCAGGGCACATTTCACAATCAAAAGTATCTGTTAATGATCTCCTTCGTTTCGAGTCACTAGAATCCTCATCACAAAGATCCACATCGTATTCTAAATCATCTGGTTCTTCTTTAACAATAATATCAGGCGACTGCAACATAGTAATAATTTTAGCTTATTCAGTTATGTTAGCTCATTTTTATTCAAACAAAATGTAGTAAATATTCAAATTCACGTACCTCTATTTCAAAATCTTCATTTTTCGATACAATATCTAATCTATATTCGAATGCTGCAAGCTGATCTTTTGGAACATTATGTACTGTCTCGTAGTGATCTCTAATCGCAGAATCTTCTGTAAAGACGGCTAAGCATTGCTTACACGTTCTGAATACTTTTCCATGACACTTTTTAGTGTGGTCGAAAGCTTTCCATTTTGATGCATATTGTTTTCCACAGACCTGACACGTGTTAGGTTTCGAAAGAACGCTGGAATGAACTTCTTCCACATGACTTTTAAGTTCTTTTGGATCCTTCATTGGAATTAGGCAGACTCCACAAGAAACACCAATTTCATTACGATGAAGAGACAACACATGCATCTTTAATTTCAGCTTATTTTCAACAGTATCACCGCAGAAGTCACAAACATTTGGATTCGTGTGATATCTTAGAAAAAAGAAAGAAATTCATATTTGATCAAATTAGTTTATAATAAAAAAGTATGTTGGAATAATTTCTGAACAATTATTACTACGAATAAATACCTATGGTCTTTTCTGTGAGCTTCTAAATCTTCTTTTGTCCTAAATAATTTTCTACAAGCTCCAAAACTGCAGGTCAAATCTGGATGATCCATATGTTTCACTCTATTATGTGTCATAATGCCTAATTTAGAGGTAATTGTCTCATTACAAAGATGACATGTATATGTACTATGATGATTTTCAATGTGCTTTTGTAAACTAGCACGATCTTTGAAGATTCTTTCGCAAGCTCTACATCTTGTTAGCAACGCTCCAGGATCCTTCCTATAATTCTGACAGCCTTTCATATGTCTACGTAAAAGATATCGCTTATGGAATCCTTTATTACACTTTTCACAGTAGTGTAAATTAACTTCCTCCGTTTTGAATTGTCTGTTATCTTTTCCGTTCTTCCTAGAATCGGGTTCGTATCTATGAATTTTTGAAATGTGCGCAGCCAAATGGTCTTTCGAAGCACTCGTCTTTAAGCAATAAGGACACGTTACATCTTCGTGACCTTTGTGAACTCTATTTACGTGTTTCCACAAGTGAGAAGTTCTTCCATAGCATTTATTGCATAGGTCACAGGGGAAAAGTCCATGAACGATTCGCCTATGATTGCATAGCTTCTCTAAACTGGTAAACTTCAAATCTGTACAAAGTTCACAACTTAACTCGGTTTCCCTGATTCGACCGTCTACTTTATTTTCATTATTCTCTGGCCCATTATCACAATTATCTTCGAAACCGTGAATCTTCCTATGTCTAGACATTTTCGATTTGTTCGAGTACGGCCTTCCACAAATATCACAACTAAAATCACCATTTGTTAATGGCCAATGTTTCGATTTGACGTGAGTACTTAATTGTAACACATTCGGAAATACTTTTAGACAAACACCACAAATTAATGGAACCGTATCCGAATGAACACCCATTACATGTTTCCAATAATCCACACGACTACCCCAAAGTTTACCACAAATTTCACACGTATTTGGAGATGGTCCTTGCATTGCATGGTGTTGAACGTGATCATTTCTAAGTGACTTTGTAGCAAAAATTTTACCACAGTCTTCACGATCGCATTTTATGGCTGGTTCATTGCTATGAGAAGAGCTGACATGCAACCAACGCTCCCATTTGCTGGGATGTGAACTACCACAAAGTTCGCAAACAAAGAAGAGATGGTATTGAGCTCTGTTGCCACCTCCATTTAAATTAGATGCATTTAGGGCGTCTCCCGTAGGCGTTAATTGTTCAGGCTGAAACATTAACGAAATTCTATTAATAAAATCTCGTTCCTGGAAAAAAAAGAAATTGAAAATGTAAGAAATTTTACCCTATGAGCATTTCTTTGATGTCGTATTAAATGATCCTCGTTAGGGAACGATTTGTAACAAATATAACAGTCTACTTTATCTCCATCTTCCTCGTAATCTAGCATTTGCTCGGCAGTTTCATTACCATTAATATTTTCTCCATAATAGTTACTATTTAACTGAACGAAAGTCGCAGGATCGTAATTTGGATCTATGTTATGTATAGACACATGTGCGATCAATTTTTTTCTAGAATCGTGTTGTCTACCACAAATTGTACAGCTGTACCTAATAATAAAATAAACGATATTTATTCGTAAGTATAAGTATTGTTAAAAACTAATGATACGTTATATAGTTTGATGAACGATACCTTCTTTGTTCAGAAAGTAATAATTTGGAACCACCATGATACATGTTCACATGATTCAGAAGTTGCGTGTTATCTGCACAAATTTTCAGACAAACGCCACACGCAAATGCTGCGAATTCTTTGTGTGTGGCCCGAATATGAAGCCAAAGAGATGCGCGGTCATTAAAATCACGTGTGCAGATCTCACAAACGAATACAGTTTCAATTTCGATCAGATTTTCCTGCCCGCTCTCACGATCCTCTTCATTTTCAGCATTTGTCTAAAATGTAAGATAGTTAAATATAGAAAGAATTCATAAAATATAAAAAGTAAAGTACAAATTATAGTACTTGAAAGGTGAACTAAATTTTTGTTTTATTTGTAATCATTTCTTTAACTATGTTTATGAAAATATATAAATTGCATAAAAATTCGCAGTCTAGTTATCAAATATACTAGAGATTTTATTAAATAATATAAAATAAAAAATATACCTCTGGTGACATTGGACATTCAGAAGAATTCTTTCTCTCGTAATCAAGATCCATAGATTCATGCCAATTTCGTGAAACGATCTTCTTTAAGCACTTATCGCTTTCTACAATGGGACATGGATCAACACCATGCAACGTTTGTATGTGTCTGCTTAAGGAAGATTTGAGAACAAAATCTTTTTTGCAGAGAATACAGACGAACGGCTTATCGGCATCGTGAATCGCTTCGTGCTCTTTCAAATCTTCAACCGAAGTAAAAGATTGAGGACAAAATTCACAATACCACTTTTTGTCACCTTTTACATCCGTGTTGTCTGTTCGTTTAGAATGTTTATAAAAAAATTATAATGTGGTTATTTCACTTACTCTAAGTTTAAATTTAATAATAGTTTATGTGTAATTTATGATTATAAGTGCTTCATTTATTATTTTGAATACCTGTTTTTGGTAACTTTTTTGGCTTGCAATTTGTTGTGAATTTGTCTTCAAAATCTCGTTTCAGACTGTCTCCTTTTGTTAATGCCTGCTTCAAGATCGTCAATTGGGGATTTTTAGCCAGTTTTGCCTCTGCACTCCTGAGAAAAAAGAAAAGAAGAAATTGAGATTAAATAAAATAACTTAAAAAGTGTTTTTATAAGTAATAATCGTGCATACCTATAGTCTTTGCTATCATCGTCGCTACCAATACTTGACACTTCAGAAGTATCCGCCGTTTTACTTTCCCTGTTTTCGGTTTTCCCCAGAACATCTAATTTTTGTTCTTCTGCACAAATCCTACCATGAAGATTCAATTCAATGGCATCTGCACATATCTTCCCACACGCGTTGCATTGACATTTACTTTCCGGATGATAGGAACTGTTCACTGGAATCTCCGTGGGTGCTGGAAGACCAGCGTGACGTGATTTGATATGTTCTTCCAAATTTGTTCGGGTCGAGTAAATCCGGGAACAATAACCGCATGTCACTGCTGGGTGGCCTCTAATACAGAAATCGTTAAGTCATCATTGTCATTATCAGTATTAGCATAATATGAGCGTATATAGTTTTTCAAATATTTAAATATTTTAGAATTAAAGTTTTCTTATTCATTCACGCAGGATATAACTAGTCCTTTTCTATTTAATTAAAGATTAAAGTCGATGTACTGTGTGTAGAAGTAAGAACGAACCTGTGAGTTGTTGAGACATGACCCCAACGATGCTTTGCGGTCGAGTAAGACTTATGGCAAAGATCACACTGGTAGGGTCTCTTGTAGGAAGTATGATCATCTGTAAGGACTTTCTCGCCGATGACGTCACCGGCGCCAACGTGAATACGCGCGTGTAGAGATAAATGGCCCTTTGAACTAAACGCTTTGTTGCACAAGGAACAAACGTAAACTTCATGTTGCTGAGATGTGGGCTGTAACCATGCAGATTATTAAATACACTACTGTATTTTAAGAAGGATATTATAATTTCATAATTGCGAAATTTTCTTTTCATATATTTCAACGACGTACCTCTGGCAAGTTATTAGATATGTCCTGATGTCTCGACTCCGAGTCTTCAACTTCTTCAGTGACTATTGAAGTCATTTCCAAGAAATCACTTGGATTTGTTTCCATATCCATTTCATACTCTTCTGAGCGACGATCTTCGGAGTCATCCACAATTGTTGCTTAAATAGAAGAATATATAAAAGCTGTATCTGTGTTGTCTACTTTCTTATAAGAAAATTTAAATTAAAATTAACAACATGTACAAAAAGGAAATGATTTTTTGTAAGTCAAAATTAAAAGCTACCTTCATCTGTGCCACTATTATCAATAATTTCTTCTGTCTCGTGATCACCTTCTCCATCGGAATTCAATCTGGGTGGTGTGCCTAAGGCAGCATTTGGATTCACAATAGGAGCTTCTGGAATTAATACTGGCATGCTTTCCTTTCTTTTCAAGAGCTCTGAATCATCGTAACATGTTAAGGTGGTTGTAACGCCATCTCCAGTCTAAAAAAAAAAAAAACAAAATGAAAAGTTTGGTTTTTAGATGTATAGAAATTGTAGCAAATCTATACAATCTATACATTACTTATTATTATTTATAAAATATTTACTTGTTCTGAAATATAACACTTCAATTGCTTACCTTTTCAGAAGGTGGTAGACATCTTTCCAAAAGGGCCACTGCGTTAACACAGGCTGTTCTAAAATCGTAGAAATTTTCCAAATTGTACATACATCGGTAACAGAGACACTTTGGTAATCGATCATTTTCTGCAATCTGCAATTAAATATTTGACCATTAGTACTATATCATTAAGGAAATTCAACATAAATATAAAATGTAGCAATATATGGTTGATTAAATGATAGAAAATAAGGAATACAAAAATTTGAACTGAAAAGCAAGTTTATGTATGAATAACATAAGTAGTTCATTTAGAGAAAAAATAAATCATGTAACTTAACTAGTAATTATTAATAATTTAATTAAGAATCATTAATTTTTTTTATTAAGAATAAATAATTTGATACTTTATAAAAAATTATCAAATAATTATCAGTAAGTAATTTAAGTATATATGTTAAGATTACATAACTTTATGTTCAAATATATGTTATATGAATTTAATCAAATAAATAAAAATTATACAAAAATGTATTATATGAAAACTAATACTTTTCTTAAACAGTATTTCCTTCATTTCGTATTTTGGGTTCTTATAATATATCTAAATAAACTTTAACTGTTAGTGTTAATGAAAAGTGCTATAAATAGAAATATGAAACAAAAGAATTTGAAAAAAATAAAGTAACTAAATATATGAATTGAAATGGGAAATACAATATTAACATATAAGCAAGATATAAGACTAAAAGTTTAATGAACTCACAACAATGTTGATAGATGCCAAGATAATTCATTAATAATGCATTTGATACAATCCCTTATGCTTTAATTCAACTTCAAACAGTGAGAATTATAAATTTCACAATAACAATCAATACCATGAAGTAAAAAATAAAACAACATATGAAAACTATTGAAAAAGGAAATATATTTAAACATTCGTATTTTTAATATTTAAACTTATCAATAATGTCAACTCACTAAAGAATATGAAATGAAAATTATAAAAAACATTAAAGAATAAATTTGGACTTCGTATTTCAAGGAAACTTTTATTCAGTAGATAATTAAATTTTGCACATATCTAGCATCAAAATTTAAACTGAAAAATCATTTTTTTATTTTTACAGCAACAAAACTAATAAGACAATCTGGAATTTAAGAAACACATATGACTAAAAGATAATATACAATACAAATAAAACTTCATATTATAAAAATTAATAATCACTAAAAATAATAGAAGAAAAATCAAATTTTTGCCACTAAAAAGATTTGTTCTGCACAAAACAGGTCAAATCTCCGAAAAATTCAGAAATGTTAAAGCAAAAATTCTAAAAAATCCAATTAAATCAAAAGTAAACAAGCACCAAAATACAGCAAACCAAAAATCAATAAAAAAACATTCTCAAAAAGACCAATTGGAAATAAAGTCACAAGTAAAACCAGCTCCAAAAACCCGTTCCTAAATAAAGAAAGGGCAAAGTCGAAGATAACGTTTTCTCGTTTATAAAATACAAATTTCGCAAAGAACGACCTAAAAAAATGAAAACACAGGAGCCTTCCAGCATCTCGAAAATTGATCAAACATTCGTAACTGCATCATCGAAACTGACGTGTCTAAAACAACTAAAGGGACACGCGTAGAAAAATCCAGCGAGATCGAAATACTCGCGCAAGGACGTTCCTGTCAGAAATGAATGATGTGCCCCGAAAATGGGGATAATCGTGTCGCTTTCGAAAAAGTACCGTCATCCCGAGTACGACGGTTCGACAGCAACGATCGAAGAGGCTTCTATAAAGGGACGCGTGATAGGCGTAAGGACGTCGACGAACCTTAAACGGCAAACAGGCTTGTATCTTGTCAACGAGCTGTCTGTTCTTGCCCTCTTGACCGAAGATGTCCATCTTGACAGCGTCGTAGGATGCGCACAGTCTGCAGAGCTCTTGGTAGCGTTCCCTGGGCTCCATCGTCGGCGTGGCCACGAAGAGGGTCACGATACTGGCCCGAGGAACTTGGCTAATCCGAATTTCCTCGTGGCAGCGCAGAATAAGGCTCCTCTGGCCCGGGCTCGGCCTTCTTCTTCTTCTTCCTCGGATCACATCCTTCGGAGCGGGGATCCGCGGCTCGCTGCGACACCGCGCGGCTTCCGTTTACGGGCTACTTCCTGGCGATTTTCACGACAGTTAAGGCCCCGGGCGCCGCCATCTTGTACACAGACACTTGTTCCGTCGGTCCTATCGAGCACGACCTCCTCCATGCCGCTGGGTATCTCGCGCTTCGGCACAGATATCCGCCGATTTTTCGATACTTTAGAAACCGCGAATTGTATTTTGGCTTTGCGTAAGGTCCAGTCCGTATTGAATTCGTTTCTGTCCCCTCACTGCGCGTCTCCAATGGACGCGGGTCATCCATGGAGGAATCTGATTGGTCAATGGTTATCTAGTTGCTGAGTTTTTTTGTCACTGAGAATAATAGTATTTAATTATTTCGTGGCATTTGATGTTCTTTTCGGCGACTAAATTCTTTCTGGAGCATGAAAAGGGGTTCAGTGGTGTTATTTATTGAGGTTTAGAAATTGAAATATGGTATTAGTTATGTAATGTGTTCTCTGTGTTGAGAACCTAACCTACATGTCTTATTTACTTTGCCCCATTTACTTACACGATTTTGAGGGTGTACATTAATATTTCGTTTTAATCGATGTTTTTGAAAAAATGGAACCTTGAGTATTGATAGTCTGTTAATGGTTTTTGTACTTTTGAGAATTACGTAGTTGCAGTGGATTCTTTTTGTAAGTCTGTGGAACAGTTTTAAAGGTTAATTGTGAATAAGTGTAACATTGTGAAAGGATTCGTTAATAGAATTTTGATTAAGATTTGTTCAGTTGAAATGTAATCATGCGTTGTGATAAGTTTGATATATGTGAATAATAAATCCTAATAAAGTAGTAACAATATGTTTATTAATAGTATAAGTTGATAGAATATTTTGCTCTTTCTATCTTGCATAGTCAAGTCATGTACAAAAAAATAGTATTTCATTCTTGAATAACATTAGACTTAAATTTTCGATAAGTTTGAGAACGCTTCAGTTTATTCTAACCTCTTTCGCGAAAAGAGGTTTATCAAATTTTTGAATAAACAGACGTAAATAGTCCATAAAATTAGTTTATGTAATGAATTAAATGACATAACAATATTAATGATTAATAATTTAAAATTAATTGATAACATTGTTACAATGAAAATGCTAAGTTTCAATGTATTTTAAATTCTGATATCCCCTGTAAATCGAAAAATTTTTTACTCTACGCTTAGAGCTCTTTCACATTGTTCACTATGGCCACATAGACCTGGTGGACGGTGTGGAGGCATGGTAGTTCTCTGGAGGGAGACGAAAGGGGGTCAGCCCACCAATATCTATAACTGCACACAATACAAAGTCTACAGGGTAATCAGTTTAGCTGGAAACCCTCCGAGTGTTGGTTGGTAGCATTTATTTTCAGGGATGGTATGAATTGCTATCCAATGACGTCACGAGTCACGAGGTAGAAAGGGAATTTTTCGAAAAGGGTGGGGATTGCCCCTCCAACCAGTGATTACTAAGAATCCCCACCACATTCGAAAAATTCCCTTTCTACTTCATGACGTCACTGGACAGCAGATTTTATACTATTTCTGTTTATTCTAAATGCTGTTAGGATTGTAAATGCTGCCATTAGAGGGTTTCCAGTTAAATTGATCACCCTGTACAGAGGCCTGCATTGATTGAACTCGGAACTAGATATAAGGAATTTTGAATAAGCTTGTACTCACTTTGCTAGAAATATAGTTAAATGAGACTTCGAACAGATGCCGCTAGTTTTGAAGAAACAGTAGAAGATCAGGATTAGGCTATGCAATAAAAATATAACGTATTTTGAAACAGAATGCCAATATTTCAATTAATGCCACGATACAAATAAGCGCTGCTGCCTAATCGTGGTCTTTTACTGACTCTTTAACATTAGCGGCGCTTATTCGAAGTCCCGCGTAGCTACATTTCTAGCAGGGTGAGTACAATTTATTCTAAATTTCCTAAATTCCCTATATCTAGTTCTGATATATCCAATGCAGGTCTCTATACTCTCCCTGTAGTTAAGTGGCGTATCAGGGATAGTATAGAACCAGCGTTCACTTCCGTCGTTCCATCTGTCAGTAACAAGACACACTGGTTGCTACGAACTCCCCACCCATTCGAAAAGGAAAAGAAATTCCTTTCAGGAATGTTAGAGAACTGCTGTCCCTCGTGCCTAATGATGTCATGAGGTAGAGTAGAGTTGTTGTTCCGTGAGTTCCTTCTGTCCAGTGATGTGCGAGGGTAGAGTGGGGTTGTTGTTTCGTGAGAGTAGGGTGGGAAGTCCCTGTACTGTTGACAAGTTGACAGAAGGAACAACACGGTTCTTTGATATCATCCTGCTCATGCTGTACACTGTACGTAGTTATTAGAGATCAGTGGGTCTGAGACTCTGCAAATTTTTACGTATAATTGTTAAGTAATGGAACTTGCGAAGTAAACTAGAGGCTAAGTGTTATTACAGTAAAACCTCGATTAACCGATTCTCGATTATCACTGGTTTTTATTATCTAGGGTTTCGATTATTCAATGTATGTTACATACTAACAATAAGAGTGGAGGAAAGTTTCAAGTAACATTTGAAGTATGATTAAATAATGATTTGCCAAAAATAAAACACTCCATGAGTTTCGATTCCGGTTAGTTCAAGTCCTACTGTAATTGTAAAGATTAGACGATAACAAAATATTGAGTAATATAATAGATAATCCTGATTTCGCGAAATAGAAAAGAAATTATATGATTCGGAAATGCAGTATCTTTTTTATTGATTTTTGTATTGCGTGAAAAGAGGCAAAAATTCTTAATTTTGGCTTTTAGCATCATTTGGAACAATGGATCGTTTCAGTGATCCCTTCTGTTTTAATACGCAAACATCTACTTTATTGCGTGGTTTGGGTGCATCCGATTTAATACCAGAATGCAAAAAAAGAAATATATCAACAGATGTATTACATGAACTTAACACTGAAGAATTGATAATGTTAGGTAATCTAGATAAATTTTGAAAATTTATGTTACATAATAGCACTTTTGACATATCTTTCCTTTGAATTAATTGAGTTAATTTTATTCATTCATTTATTTCTCTGTTTGCTTATAATTATCTATAATATAACTACTTGTACTATAGGTGCCAAACCTGAAAAAGCTAAAGAAATAAAAAATGCCTTACATGTAAGAAGGAGAAGATCTGGTGTTATAGTAACGAATATTGAAGACAGGTAGAAATATTTCATAAACGTTTTACACAGATTAAATTAAATGATGTATGAAATATTATGACACTACATAGATAAAATTAATATAAATGTAAGTAGTTGAGACTTATTCACTTTTTAGGCTTCAGCATTTCCTTGAGATAGTTAAACATGGAGAGCAACAGTTGTCTTTGATACAAGCATTAGTGGCATATTCTCGATTAAGGCTGTTAAAAGAGAGAATTAACATTTTTGTTAATCCTGATAAGTGTTTAAGTGCTTCTAATATATTATCTATGTCAGTTAATGTAACTTTGACTGAGGTAGATGAAGCAGAGAGAAATCTTAATGAACTTGAAGAACTAATTTTAAGGATGAAGCTTTGTCATGAGCCCTATGAAAAGATTGAAGAACTTAAGGAAAAGCCAAGACGTAACAATAATACTCCTCGATTTTATATTCTAATTACTGGATTAGGTTTAGTAACTTTTATATTATTGAAGGGACTGTCTCATTAACTACCTGTACACAATACATAAAATAAACATTAATGACTACACAATATCTGCAGATTATTGTTTATTATCATTAACTCCTTGTCCTAACAAATAATGTCAAAAATAAAGAAAACAGAATTGATTTCATCGTTAATAATCAAGAAGTTGATGCAACATGAAACCTTGAAAGAAAACAAAATTCCTACTTTAAGAATTAAAATTTAAAAGAAAACTAAAAATTTTGCACGCGTGTTTTAAACGTGACACAACTGAAAACACAATTCTTGTGGTAATACCATAAAGAAGTTTAGTAAATAGTTTTTTATTCAGCATAAAACTATAGCTAATTTAATTTCAAAATTGTAGATTCTAGTTTTAAGAAACACCTTGAACATAAATTAAGCAAAGAAAAATGATAAATAGACTGTGGATTTGTATGTATTTACAAAAAATTTTAATGGGTAAAAAATGTGTAAAATGCACCCTATATGTACAAAACCATATAAGTATAATATCAAAAGTAAAGTAAGCATTATGATATTTAAAAAATAAAACAGGTTCGTACTTAAATTTTGTTTTTTAAAATGCATCTATAAAAATTCGGTTTTGCATAAAAACCCACAATCTAGTGACAAAAATGATCAAACAAATAGAAGCGTTAAATTCAGATTCGGCACGTACGATCATGGCACAGCCATTTCATGTTCGTGCGCCAAAATACGTAACACTCTCAAACGAGTGATAACATAATTATCGAACTCGACAAATCGATTAGGAACGATCGAGTTCTCGATTAACTGACGTTCCATCCGCGCGAAGCGCCCTTGTTAGCGGATCCACCCCAAAAAGTCTCGATAGTGGGGGTAGAAAAAAGGGTAACCTCTCTTGGCGCGTGCGCGTTTCTATCAGCTCCGAGCTTTCAAATTTTAGCTCAGTTGCACTAAGATGGACGGTGGAGCGTACGGTGGAGGAAAGGCAGGAGCCCCTTTCGACCCCATTGCCTTCGTCCAAAGGCCTCAAGTCATCCTGAGAGCGGTATGCTTGGTAAGTCCTCGCAACGCCACTCCAGCCGTTCTTCCGTCGACAATTCTCCTCATGTACCAAATGAGATGTCGATTTCATGCCACGAGCATTGATTTTAAAGGGTGAACCACTACCCCCCCTCCCCTTCTACCAGCCTGACACGATGGGGTTCTATTGATTTTTCGTGAATTCCTGCGATACACCCCATAATATGATTCTTTTATATATATTTTTTCGATCTCGTATCCTATTTGTCGAAATACATGCTTTTTAATTCAATGTTTGAATAGGTAAAATGAATTAGAACGTCAAAGGTATCCCGAGAGTGTCGATTCGAGCGAACTGTATGCGATCGTCGCGGGGTAAATCTTGCAAGTTTTGGATCAAGGCTTTTGTGAAATATTTGAGATCATTTCTGTTCCTCGAAGGGGAAAGAAGAGATGTCGAGAGACACTTGAGGATCGATCTTGGGTGGAATTCGAGGCGATGATTATGAGTACGGTTTCAGAGGAATTTTAATTACATCTTGAAATATAGGAAATCGTTTCGAGCTGGGAAATATCTACTAATTGACGCTTTATGCCTCGGGTAATTGACGATTGCGCGAATTTCGCGTTGATTTTGTCATTGGCTGCTCAAAGAGACCGGAAGTGCTACTCTGAAGAGATTAAATTCATTTCTTTTGAGACATTCTTTGGAGATTCTGCGAGACAAATATTTTGTGAAATTTGATTGTTTATTTATATTGAAAAATGGCGGTGTTTAAAATCCTTTAGTAATGTTGAAATTATACAAATTTTTAATTCTTGTTTAATTTTTAATTCATCATTTCAAAGTACCAGAGTTTTGCGTTTTAACTGCTATTGCGCTACAGAATTCCAATAGTATTGATTATTTTACAATGACTGAGAATTATTAAGAAACGAATGATAATGTTCTTAGATTTTCTTTTGAAGTTCTTTCTTCTGTGTTTATAGTTATTATCGCTTTCGTTAAGTTAATTGAGTTTTTGTAAACAATTATTTCCATTTTTTATGTATACGTTATGATTATTATTTATTTTTGTGTACCATTACTATTCTTGCTGTAATACTACAAAGAAAGAAATAGATAAATGCTTTTTTTAATTACACCATTTCATAATTCAGTTTCCTCTTTGTATTCTCTCTCGCCTCTCAGAACTGTGACCTTCGCTTAATCCACTTCCATGTCAAGGCGGAACTGGACCAAGTCGAACTTAGATTCGATTTTATATAAATAACAGCGTAGAAAAAGTAAATATTTTTAGAGATGCAGAACCGAAGCCTAAATTAAGCACAGCAATTCCCAATGCATCGCACCTTTAAACTATCCTCGATATAGCTTCAACTTCTATCTTCAAACTCCATGCAGTTCTTGTGCCGAAAGCTATAAATTAAAGAATCTTTAAATATTATACACAGATAAGAAAACCGTACAAAATAAATTATACAAATTAATTAAATAGAAGGGAATCGTCACGCAAGCTTGAGAAACAGTTTAGTATTTCCTCGTTATAGAATCAGTATTCATTGGTAACGAATTTATAGTGAGAGAGTTACGTTTCTAAGGTTCATCCAAGCAAAAGCAAAATTTGTTTATGCTAAATAATTTCAAGAGACAGTAAATATAGCAACAAACTTATAGCGAGGAAATACTAGAAGTTGATGTTCAAAAACTACAAAGCCACTCCTTTATTTTTGTAGCTCTTCGCGATCATAGTCTTTGGATGCATAAGTAATAAGGGGTACATTGTAAGGAATGATGGGAAAGAGGTGTGCCTTTACAACGAAGACCACAACGCTTGCAATTATGGGATTGGAATCGGAGTGCTTGCCTTTCTCGCCAGCATCGGATTCCTCGTCGGGGAATACCTTTTCGAACAGATGTCCTCCGTTAAGACCAGGAAGCACTTTGTCCTCCTGGATTTAGGGTACATATTATTAATGCAACTTCTTTTAGGAAAATAATAGATTGTAGTTCCTCTTTCGAGTATTACTCGTCGCTCAAGATTATCTTCTCCATTTGTAAATCACAAATACAGGTGGTCATAAAAGTGTTCGGCCATATTAACTGTTTAGGAAGTGTTACATAAAATTATATCTATGGTTGTAAAGTAAAATGAGTAAATTACCTACCAATAAGTCACATTCTTTTGTTTTCGAGATATTGGCTTTAAAATTTTCGACTTCAATACTGTCTCATGAATTTGTGAATCCTATTTTTCTGGAACTTTTTAAACCCTTACTTCTAAATGAAAAAGTTCTTTTAGTGCCTTTTCTTCTTTCTGAAAACATTCTATATTCTGAAATTCTTAAGTTTTAACAAGAATTTTTGAAAACGTGACAGATATAGAAGAGGAAAATAATTTGAAATGTATTTTTAATAAATAAAGACTATTATGTTTAAATATATATTGCTGTATGTATGAGTAATAAATAGATTATTCTATTATTGTACTTGAGTGGCTGGATGCTTTTCTGATCAACTGTATATGTACTTATATAGTGAAGTATTCGTTTGTTAAATGTGAAAAATACAGTATAGTTGCAGCAATAGGATGAAGAAATAAACGGAGGAGATAGAAATAGTCACTGACCTTGAGCGGTCAATGTCTTTCCTGAATTAGTCTTCTTATAATTGAAACTGTTAAAAATTCGTAATTGTAACTTAAGACTCCTTAGAAAATATTCCTACATTTTACTGATACTGAAGCTATTTTCATTAAGCATTTAATATACTCTGCACAGTACAGTGATTACAGTACATTACCATAGTTAAATAAAGATATCTGGGACCCTGATGGTACGTTGAAAAGGTTACGGTTTAAACATGGATATCTTTTCCAATTTCGATAATAAATAGTATATCAGCCCAGTAATTATTTATCTACTAATAAGTATCCTATTCCACTGTTCAGATTTTCAGGCTTTTGGGCGTTCCTCTACTTCGTCGGATTCTGTTATTTAACCAACGCTTGGAATAAATCGAAAACACCAGAGAACAACTATGGAGTGAACAATGTTCAAAGCGCTATCGCCTTTTCCTTCTTCTCCATTTTCACCTGGGTACATAAATGAGAAATCTCCATTTCGATGCGAGTAGTGGTAGAATATGAAACTTTAGATACCTTTATAGAACACGAAAAAACGTTTCCTCTTTTCGTTGCAATTCAGTACCTTGCATTGAAACTAATTTCTCTTTTTCTCGAATTTGAATAGGCCGCCTGTGCCTGGTTTGCTTTCCAAAGATTCAAGCAAGGAACCGATGCCGCTTTCGCGCCGAGTTACGAAGCAGATCCTGTTGGGGGAACAGGATATACAAGTTATCCTGACGCGACCGACACTGGATATCAAGAGCCACCGTTTGGCCAGCAGCAACAGCAGCAACAGCAACAGCAACAGATGCTCGGCTTCGATGCCCCGGCTTACTAACCCCTTCAAACATAATCTAATGCTATCGGTAACAGAAATATTCCTTTGATTAAATTCGATGAATCTAGGGAAGATTCCGGTCAAGGAGGCTATAAAAAAAGAATTTTTGAACTTTTTTCTGTAGCAAACGAAACACATAAAGAATGAAAAATAAAATTTTTGAAAGCTCTAGATTGGAACTTTCTCTTAAGAATAGAAAAGTAGATTCACCCTTTCAAATGACCCTAAGAAGATTGTTGCACGACTTCTTCTCGCGAAGTTACAGTAAATCAAAAATTAATAGTATTATATACTGTACAAGATGAAGGTAGTACTTTTGAGTCCTTAAACTTCTCGTAGTTAAAATCTAATTGAAGGGGTTGATGCAAAAAAAAATCTTAAATATTAAAGCACATTAAAATTTATACAAACAGTAATTTTTGCTAAGTATTGGAGCTGAGCAGTTCTCGCACCGAGCCCTTTAATTCCATTTTTAGTACTTTAATATCTAGAATTACAGTAGACTCAATTTTAATTATATCCACATGATTTTAGTAATATTTGGTATTCTCCTTGCAGACACAACGCAAGCATCAATAGAAAAGAGAAGACAGGAGCTCCGTCAGGAACTTCGATTACTCGATAGGTCACTGAGCAATGTCGATAGAGTAAGTTTTCATAGTAAGACAACTAGTGAATGAGAGAAATCGGGGACGGGCAAATGAGTATGGGCGTATCACGAGAACCAGTGAATAGGGGATTAAAGGAAAAACACGAGAGAATGTTAGCCTGCGTGTGCGCGTGTATGGATGTGCGTGCGTGTGCGAAACAGAAGGAATGCGTGGATATACGCGCGAAGGACAACAAACGTTACTTGTTAAAACTGTGCTTCTTATTGTTGACCACTTAATAAGTCTTACACACATGAAACAGTGGAGTAAGCAAGAACGAAGAAAGAACAAAAAAAAAAAAAGAAACAAAGAAATATGTATGGGCTACTACCCTCGAGTACATATTCAAGATTGAGTGCAAGAGAGCGAAAGGGAAGAAGAAGAAAAGAGAGAGAAAGATGGGCACTCACCATCCACAGAATTATATATATATAAATATATAAATATAAATATGAAAATGCATATATATATATATATAAACATAATATATAAGGTGTGCCGAAAATAGAGCGGTACAAGCGAGAAATGTAAGATTTTTGCGTCGCTGAAATGAATTAGATGTAGAAGAGTAACTTTTTTTCGTTTTTCTAGCTTGAAATTACTCATACTTTCGAGTAAGCCGCGACCAAGAATTGAATGCGCACGCAGCTTCATCATTCCAGTCATTGGGAGGTCTTTAAACATTTTTAAGAAACGCACAGCTGCACTTTACAATTTGACCGTAGCCAGATAGTTAAAAATTAACGATCACCACTGTAAACGTTCTTATTTTCTTTTCTTCGATTCCGAGCGAGAGGAACTTCTATATTTTTCATTTGTATTGCCGTTTTCAGAACACCGTGTATATGTACACGTATATATGTACACACACTACATATATACATATATGTAATGTAAACGGATAAAAAGAAAGGATAGCGGCTCTGTAATAATTCTTGAGTAGTTGCGTGCACATATATTTTACCGTGTTATAACGTGTTCATAGAGGATCGTGAAAACGATTGTGTACCGTTACGATACAGGACCTACCCCGATTATTTGTCCGTTATTTGCAATACACCCACATCAGGGAATAAATTGGACTCTTTTTTTATCAATCAGTAACAGAAGTTACGCGTCGCTATTATTTCACAATGTATCTAATATTTGCTGGCTGATCTAACGACCATACTTTGATTGCTTGAAAACAAAAAAAAGAACACACAGAAGGAAAATTGAAATTATTTCACTAATTCTGCTGGTACTATCGATTTTAAATATGGCAAACAGAAGTATTTGAACGTACGTATACGGATTGTACGATTGAGAAATTGGGAGAGCAATGTTTCAAGCAATTTAATCAATAATTACTATTAGAAAGAAGATAGAAAAAGTCTAAAGAATATATATTTCATCATCGAACTTTGAATCATAAATCGTAACTTTGTATAAAGTGTTCTTAAAAACACGAGATTGAAAATTAAATCGTCGAAAATCGTTTGGGCGAAATCGTAAAAAATTTTTGACCCAGTTTCTCAATTTACCTGTAACTATGATAAGAAAAGTATGTTTCTGAAATAATTAGGTGTACACATTGTTAAATCGATATTGCGAATTCGAATTGTGCTTTCTTTTTTTGTTAGCGATCCTGTATTGCTTCAGTATTAAACGAAAGGGACACAATTGAAAAACAGTCCTGTTCATAGCGTAAAAAATGTCATATCTCCATTTCTTAGCTATCATAATGATAAAAAGTAATGAATAATTTGTACATTCTTTTTTATTACAGTTTTAATGTTTCAGCAATATTGGAGCGGTGTAACAAAAAGTTGCTAAATGCTTCGCGACTAATTGTGAGACTAGTCCTTTTATGATATTGCAAATTTAAATAACGACGGCATCCACAGCAAATAAATATCCGTTTTTACGATAAAACTGTACTATTCTTCTTTCAGAGCGCTCCCAATATTGCGTTCTTTTCAATAACAATTTGAATTGGTGATATCATTATTTCCAGATTCGTCATGGCGACGACACTGCTGTAATATATTAAAAATATGAAAGGAATATATATAATTACCAAATGAAGAGAATATCTAAAAGCTATATTACTGATTTTAAATTTCACCGTATCGTATAAGTGTTGCGATGATATTCGTAGTGTTGTCGCTATTTCGGGCAAACCATTCCGAAAAAGGAAACTAATCTCGGGCCAATAAGAACTTGAACTTTCATGGTGTTAAACTTTCACATAAACTTCGGTTTTTGTAATAACGACTATTTACTACTTCACAATGCGAACACTGTTCTCTTATTGAGAGGAAGAAAATATGTATTAAAATGGTATCGATAATTAAATAGTTGTTGTATCATTGTGATTATACTAGGTGTTTCATTCTAACGAATATAATTTCACTCGTATGAATGTGAACCAGCTATTCTATTCCATTATTACAAACACGTCCATATACTTGTTATTAACTTACCAGTCCTGTATCTTCCATAACTTCGCTCTAATCTCAACATTTAAAAAATTATCCAGTCTTCTACGCCAGTTTTGGTATATTCTTACCTAAGAGGAGAAGAAAGACAGTGAACAATTATTCTCCCTTTTCGTAATAAAATCGTATTCCACTGTACAAGACGTTCAATTTACTGTGGCCCGAACTATGTATTGAGACACCTAGTATATAATGTAGTTGTATTTACATTCGAAGCAGTAAAGATCTGAGTGTTTAGAAAGAAGTATAATCGTGTAATTAACTATAGGCAAGATACATGCAAGTACTTATTTTTATGCGAGTCGAACGACGTATGGTATAGCCAAATCAGTAGCTTCGATTCATTCCCTCTTTAACGCGGTGATATTCATGAACCAATTGACACCGCGTTTCGCCTAAGAGAACTCCATGAACGAAGCATAAATATCGTTTCATATGTAGAGTTTTTTGTTTTGTATGTTTCCCTTAGCGTAGTTGACGAGTGATAGAAAAACAATGAGAAACTAAGTAATCATTGTCACCTTAATATTCTACTTAATTATTAAAATGGGGGTGGGTTTGTTATTATATTCTAAGTTTACAAAATTTTTAAAGAGATTATATGCATAAGTCCGTGTGGTTATTATTTATTTACTTTTTTCTCATAATTTAAACATATCTTTGTTATTGTTAATTGTACGAATATTTATTCTCATTATTTTTCTAACATCTCGATTCGTAGGTCGGACACTTACGATATTTTAGCTTCGATGATGGGAAAAACGTCCATCGTCCAATAGCGTTCCTCAGAGTTCCAAAAGGAATTTCTTTCCGCGGTTCTATTGTGTTTTCTATATTCTTTGAGAGTATTACTAGAATTTGTATTACTCAATAGAGCAATTTAGTTGTTTAATAAATTTTGAGTGCCTAATCTGCGACTATCATCCTCATAGTTCTATATCTAGAATACACAATCGTTAAATTTCATGTGGAACACCCTTCGAGTATTTTCCATTGTTTTCTAAATAAATCTTTGGTTTCGTCATGAAGAAATGACTATATTCTTTGAATTTAGTTTTTAACTTTACCCATGCTAGGTCTAATTCAAATTTCATTTAATTAATTTTTTTTCTCCCTGGAGATTTACCATTATAGCTTCTATTGAAATTATTGTTATTAATGTTTAAACTTTCTACTTGCACTGTTTCTGGATCATACTAAAACCCCTCATGTAACTATAGATGTATAACATTTTTTATTTCAGAGAAAGAATCAGTTTCTTCCATGAAGTAAGTGCTGATCAATTAATGAGGAATTAATTCTCTCAGGACCAAATTTAGAGGTCCTAAAAAAAAGGTAAACATGTTTCTTTTAACAGTTATTTAGTAAATTTCTTCTAACAGTTTACATATTTTATTTCATAGAAGAAAAGTAAATGCAGAGAGAATGTGTGGAAATACCACGAATATGAAGCCAATTTGCGATTCTGGGGCTTCAGTGGGTCGACAGATCGATTGTTCTTCCGGAGTTGTGGAAGAATTACATAGAGAATCCATCGGCTTATCCCATATCAGCAACACCCGCTATGATAAGCTATGCACGCTACGAAGCCGCCCACTATTCGAATGTTACCTCCGCTCATTTTTCCTCCTTCTGTCGTGATTCGAAGTTCGACGCAACTCGTTCTAACTTTTTCCGCTTATTAAACGTTTTGATGTAAGTTTTGTTAAGTTTTCGTGTTTTACAGTGTCTTTTAAAGGTGAAAAGTGAAACTCGTATACCTAAACAAGTAATATTAATCATATTGTTTCCAGCAATACGAGACCTATTAGAGTTGAAATTTCATACGTGCTGTTTTCGTGTTTTATAGTGTCTTTTAAAGGTGAACAGTGAATTTCGTATACCTAAACAATTAATATTAATCGTTTTGTTTCTGACAATACGAGACCACCTATTAGAGTTGAAATTTCATACATGTTGTTTTGGTGTTGTAGAACACTGCAATTTTGGTTTATTAAAGTTGTGACGCAATGTTATGTGTTTGTACAACTTATGCAATTTCATATTACAAATTTTTGATATCTACTTACGTTTTACATTTTGTTATTGCGATCACTGTTGTTTGATTTGCGAACTATATTTTATTATCACATTTCTTAACTTTTTTAAATTGAAGATAATTTTTAGATACATACTTTGCGTGACGTGTGACCTTCAATTGTGATAATCTTCTTAATTCCGAAGTTACCAGAACTATTAATAGTGTATTTTAAATTTTAACATTTTTAACCTTAAATAATATATTAGAATTACAGTCGATACAGATCTGTTTTTGTTGAAGCCAATTTTAATTAGAAATTATTTTAAATTCATAAAGTTATCGACTGAGTCTATTACCGACTGCAAGAATCTACGCCGATCTTATCGATAGATCTTCACTGCACCGACGGTAAAGAAGAGAATAAAAAAGGAACATGAAAATCTTCGATAGATTATTGCGTAATGGAAAAAAGAAGAAAAAGAGAAGAGACACAAAAAAGAGTTCATTGAAGAAGAGGACCCACGTATCACATGATAATTTCCTTTTGGAAGGAAACCAGATGAGGAGACACAGACGAAGACACAGGGTAAGTAAATTACTAATTTAAAAAAAGTACATGACGAATAAACTAACAAATTTTATGACATACGAAGATATTGGTATAACAAAAATATTCATAGTAATAATAATAATAACAAAAATGTTATATAGTTGGGTTAGTACGAATATTTATCGCTAATGAATATTACGAATTTACAAATTTTGTGACAAAAATATCATTCGAAATTGATTCTTCGTGGCTTAAAGCCATCGCTAAAGTTGCACACAAAGAAAAGCGCTAGTTTGACTGGAATATGACACACCTCTCGAGCAGCTGGAATGTGTCGACCTGACTCAGGTACAAGTCTTTTGTGTCTTTTATTCTAATTTCCCCCCTAAATCCGCAGGTAGCATATGTCATTTAACGTAACCCGGAACAAGTGCAATACAGGTTGAAAACGAAAATGCCATCAAATCATCATAACACACGAAAAATACAGTGCTTACTGACAAAGTATTAATTTAAGTATAAGTTATACCTTTTAAATTATTAATATGAAAACAAAATATGTAAACACAATAGATATTTTGCCACTGAAAATAGAGTATGGCATGATCTACAATAATTGAAGAATATACAACCAGATTTAGAAAATGAGATTGTAGATAAAAATGGTTTGTGATAATTATTTGCTACTCCATACTACGTAAATTTTACTACTTTCAGTATTTCACGTTGGACCACTCGTAAATGTGCATATATTTAAGTTCATGCGTATGTCGTACGTGCGTCAGATTCAAACGTGGCTTATACATAACTGGTGTCCTAAATGAAAAGGCTCCACAGTTTGTGTGAAGTCATTCGATACAATACACATATTCAGAGGTTAACGTGATTGATTCCACATTTTGAATGTTTTAAAATTTTAGCGCTAAAACACTTGACTGATACTTAAGAAATATAAATACTTTAATTTTGTGAAGTTAACCGATTTGGTAAGTGAGCGACTCATATGTACTGTAAGCTATGAAGTTTGCTCGGGAGCATTCAAAATTATTGGATCTTTTTTATCATCTAATAATATTCGATAAGTAGAATCCAAAAATCCTACTCTTAACATTAGTAACTCATCAGTTAGAAAGTATTAGAATATTATAAGAATATATGTCTAAAAGAAGTCAATAATTTTAGTTACCTCCACTTAAAGTTTAGCTCATGTTAATTTTACAATCATGAATGTTTTCCAAAATTGAAAATTATTATACATAAATATATCTACACATTTGAATAAGAAGGCATTCTAGCTATCTCCACTACTTCGTTTGTTCGAGGAGAGGGACAGAAGAGCGTGAGCAAGTGAGAAGGTAGATGACAGCGACAAGGCATAAATTACGATATCCCCATCTCTTTGCTTGCTTTCTGAATAAACTACCTGATTTGATGTTTGGTCGATCTCGAGGTTCAATCCCTTACAGAAACAAAACGGCACGTTTCTATATCAAAATAGAATTTACAGTAAAATAAATGTGCCGGTACATGCACATTAACGCTAATTTTATTGAATTTTGATCTTGATTCCTAATGTAATTAGTAACGAAAAATAATATAAAATAGTATACTCAGTTACTGGGGCATCATAATTTAAGTATCGAGATCGAGATATACATTTTTAGGCTATTCACTTACCGAGACACTTGGATATTAAATTTTTAACATCTGCTTTAAATGTCAAAGACTATTGCCAAATGCCGGGACAAAATGTCTTCCAGTGACGTCATAGAGCAGAAGAGTGGGAGTACCGCACGCATGCAGTGAAATATCATGCGGTCCCTCCACTCTTCTATTCTATAACGTCACTGGAAGACATTTTGTCCCGGGATCTGACAACACTAACATCAAAATTGTCAAACAAAACAAATTAAAACTACACGTTCCGATATTTGAATTACGCCCCAATAGCTGAGTACACTATTATATAATTACTATTTTTTACTTTCAATTACATCGGAACTTAAGCTCAAAATGAAATAAAATCAACTTTAATACTTACGCACCTGGGCATGGACGGCTCTCGGAACACTTCCCTCATTTTCATACAATAGAAATGAATTCCATTACTCGTATACTAGAACAGCGCAGGAGAATAATATAAAGTGACTTACTTATACCGATTATGAGAACAATCCTCGAGAAATTCAAGTTCGCGGCTCGAGATCGGGCCCATCACTAGTCGAGCCGAAAACCGGTGCGCAGGCACGCGTATGCTGCACGCGCCCCCCACCACTCCCCGGTCCCCTTGCGCAGGTCTACGGTCCCCACTATCCCCCCACTCCTACGATACGTTCACTCGAGCCTGCCCCGCGCGCCTCCTCGGCCGCCAAGCCCGTTTCTCATCCGATTCGCGTCGACCTGCCACCTTACCCGTAGCCAAGCCACGCTCGGAAACTATACGAGCCGATCCTTTCGGGACGAGAGAATTTCTCGGGTCCCCGATGCGTGCATCCGTGCGCTTTTCATCGGCTTTTACCCGTGCGCTCCGTCCTCGGCTCCCCGAGCGTGTAGAACGCTCCGAACGATCGTGCACAGTGGCCAGACTCTCCGTCGTGGATCTTAAAGCGTGGACGTTGGAAACGCAGTGTCAGTGCCGCTCGGAATTCCGATACGTGGACCGTGGATTTTCTGTTCTAAACAGTGCAAGCTTTCGTGGCCTCTCGGAGCCGGCGTGAACACGCTGAACACTGTAATCGTGAGATCTCATTTTCTTTAACTACCGGACGTTGCACGCGATGATTCTGTTCTTTTCTTTTTCTTCTCGTTTGAGAAAAAGATGCTTCCTTTCTTTTGCACGTCGGATGGAGAGTTCGATGGCTCTTCTTTGCGCGAAGATATTGTAGATTATACGTGTGAATCTCTTGGTAGAATCGTTCGCTGCTGGTTTTAGGAAATGAACTGTTTGATATTTTGACACGGTTCAGTTTTTGGATATCTTTGAGGAATTTTTGTCGGTGGCTTTGAGGAATCTGTGAATATATTGTACAGAGGTTTTGAGGATTTCTTGGTTTTTCTAGTGGAGAATTATTGTTGACGAAATTACGATACATGAATGTTTCTGTTGTTTGAAAGTATTCGCTCCCATGCGGAAGTTGCAGTGCTTCCCTTGGTTTCTGTACATTTTCTCACAGTTCTTTACATCGGTCTAGAGAGGGTGACTCGGATGATTGGAATTCGTTCCTTGCCGACAACGTGGTAGTGATTTTTCAAGTGGGACCGTGGGATTTCTTTTTCCTTACCAAAGTTTGCCACTTGTTCTGGGTTATACAGACGAACGTGTGTTTACAGTGTGCTTCGAACTTGTCCTTGTAGATCCAGATCGAGTTTAGAAAATGGATGTGTGATAGAGCCATCGGAATTCCGAGAGCGTAAGAACTACCGATTTCGTTACTTGCATTTCCGTGCAACAAGTGGCCTTTCAGAGAACCTTGAAGTAATCTTTGGAATCAGAATTTCTCGCATTTCATGAAAAAACGTGACGAAAGTGCTTCACAAAAATATGTTTGATCATTATTAAATCATACGTAGGATCTACAGAAAGCACCGTTCCTCTAAAATATGTAATCAAACGTAGAAATCTTGTGAAATAAATCGAATTGAATGAAATCCAATCGCCGAGTATATTTGGCACTCTTCTCAAGATATCAGCAGTGATATTAAAATTTGTATACTATATCCTTTTTTTTTGTTCGTTCAATGACGAAATGGTATTCTATCTTAAATCATCTTCTTATACTCTGAACTGGAAATTTATAAAATTTTGAGAAATGTGATACATGAGTAGTAGATCTTCAAAATCAAAAATTTATTAACAATTTTACCTCTTTGCTACGTTTATTCTCCGATTCTAAGAAAAATAATTCTTAACTACGATTGAAAAATGTTTCTCAGAGAGTTTCACGCGTAGATAGAAAAATGTTTAACAAAGTAAGTTGTGACATATGATTTTATAAACTTACAGTTTTATACGTTAGAAGATAATGGACATTGATGAAAGACCTGTACTGTCAGCAAAGGTGTGAAAAAGCTTAGCAAATACCAAGGAATCTCCAAGCAACGTCAAAGCCTAGCAAGAAAATTTCTAAAACAACTCACCTACAAATCGCGTGATTGAAATAAAGAATCTTAAAGAAAGTATCACGTCAATCGAAGAAAAAGAAATTAACGACAGTTCCAATCTCTCAGACAATAATTTCTTTTGTCAAATTGCACAATTAATAACGTTTATTATTAAAAAACAAAATATGCGATGGACCGCCTTAAAGATACATAAACGAAACGTAAAAAATATCTAGAAAGGGAGAAATTATTTGATAATAATTTCAAGAATAGAATCTGGTGTATGAACGAAGAGAAGAAAGAAGTGGAAGGTAGAAACTAGTTCGATTCAACCAAATATTCAAGATCAGTGGAGAAAAACGGCCAAGCGTGAAACATGGAATTAGAACGACGAGGAAAGTGAAGGTCTGATCACTCGAAAGGAAAATGGAATTCCACAAGTGCGCATTGCTGTGAATTATCCGCGTGTTATATGTAGTAGCTCATCAGAGTAAAACGCGATTGTGAAAACTCTCTTGTCGTGAATGAGGTCATGCACTGTTATGGAATAGAATATCGCATAGAAGCAGAAGGAAATTAAAAAAAAAAAAGAAGAAAGGAAGAAGGTAGAGGTATCTGGTATACATGTGGGATTGGTTGCTCCTACGCCACTACTTGTGACGCCTATGTGCCGGAAAGCTCTGCCAAAGAAACTCTCATCCGCTTCGTTTTTCACAGCGTCCTCAGAACTGCAATATATTTTCACGGTACACTTGTCTTTCGTAAAAAGATAAAAGTACTTTAATGAAAAAGTAGCAGGGAAATATATATGTTATTTAAAGAAAGATTTCTTCATAGTAAATTCACTAAAAAACAAAGACTTATGAAAAAATGTTGAAAAAACAATGAAAATTTCTCTTGTGAGAAATTTAATAGGAATTTGGGGAAAAGGAAATTTCTGTGAAAAAGAAAAGAGAAGGAAACATATTGAAAATTACAAAAATATAAGTAGACTTAACAGATAAAGAAAGAGAAACGGATGATTTGGACGAGTAAATCATTCAGAAAATAAATTTCTAGAGGAATTAACAAATGCAATATTAAATAAGAAATGAGAATTTAACAAATGGTTTTTAAATAATCATTGCATGTTAAAAGAGAAAGAAAATTGTACGCGTTAAAAATTTTGCAAGTGAAATTATTTTACGCTCGTAAACATAGTACGCATTTTGAAGAGAAATGAGAATGCAAACATATACTGAATGAAAGTATACGGAGAAAAGAGTGTATACTTAATCAAAATGCTTCTGCAGAGGCGTTGAAAAGGAAAATCGTCAGTTTCTGCAGACGAAGTTTCTCAACACGCGAGCATGGAACGAAGCGATAATAATGTGGGTGTCGGGAATTCGGGGAACCCTCCGAATCCATCTACAACCACGCATGGTATTCTTCATAATAATTCTGGCGGAACTGAAGTGCAGGTGCGAAACAAAAAAATTTGCTAAAACAAAACTGTATATCAAATTTAATACCGTCCTTTCTTAGGTATAAAATTAAAAGTACATTTTGAAACAAAAAACAAATAAAGCTAGAATTTTAGTTATACCAATATCTTTTTCTACAAGTGAAAAAAAATTAAAGGAAAAAAAGTACAATAAGTGAATCTATTTCATTCATGTATAAACATGAAGCATCAAGTTTGAAATAAAATTTTATTCATGCTTAAAGTAAAAAAAGAGTTCTAGCATTTGAAATTAATTTCGGTGTTGTTAAGATAAGGATTTTTGAATATTCATATTCCCAATTTCGAATTCAAATTCCATAGAAACAGAAAATATTTAAATGGAATTCGAATTATTAAATCCGAGTTAAGGATTTGTTAAGCGGAAGAAAAATCTTGTTAACGAGAATCCATAGAATTTTCATCCAATTATCGTTTCGCTCGTTTCCTTGAATTCTTTCCACTTGTTCGCTAATAACTAGGTTCTTCGAAATGTAATAAAAGAGTAACAACTTTCATAATTACATGGTTAGTAAATTCTAATCAATTATCATTATGATTTTGTTAATTATTCAGAATGGAGACAGAGGATGGGAGGTCCATCATGTTACGGTTACCAGAGTTCCCGGTTACGGGTTTGGAATCGCTGTTTCCGGTGGAAGGGACAATCCCCATTTCACCAATGGCGATCCTGCTATCGCGATCTCCGATGTTCTGAAAGCTGGACCAGCCGAAGGAAAATTACAGTAAGGAAACCAATAGACAATATTAAATTTGTCCATTGTCGACCTTTGGACATTACACAGGCATTTTCAGAAAACTGTTTTTCTCAATTTCAGAGTGAATGATCGCATAATATCTGCAAATGGAATATCATTGGAAGGCGCCGATTATGGGGCAGCAATCCGTGTCCTAAGAGATTCAGGCTCAACAGTTTTATTAGTTGTTAAACGTAGGGCTGCGTCGAATTCCTCTAGCAATCTAGGAAACTCCACACTTCAGAGTCATCGATTGACTCTCACGAGGAACAATAAAAAAGATGGTGAATAAACTATTTGTACCACAAACGTGCAGTGGTAACAATGTTTTAACATTTTTTTTTCTCTAGACTTTGGTATCGTTCTTGGTTGTCGACTCTATGTGAAGGAAGTAACCCGAGAAAACACTGGAATTAAACCAGGAGATGTGTTAACTCGGATAGGCAGCGTGGCTACAGACAATATGAGTCTGAAAGAAGCTAAGAAATTAATGGATCAATGTAAAGATAGATTATCAATTGTAGTAACTCGAGATAATTCCTGTTGTCATGGTCAACAGCAAGCAAAAAGTGAATCTGGAGAGTATCTTTCTGGGACGACAAGTTACAGTAGCCAAAATTTGTATGTTCCACCTCCTACGAGACAGCCAATGGAGGACAAAAGTAATCTTATTCCTAGAGGCCGTGCCAGAGGCCCTTTGATGGATGTTTCACTTAGTCAATTAGATCTCCCAGCAACACCTACTGTTGATCCCCCTAGGCCACCACCTCCTAGACCAGAAGGTACAATTTTTGTACTTGTTTCTTAATAAAATTACTGTAGCTTTTAGGAAGTAATGCTTTCTAGTTTTTTTATATGCAAACACGAAATATATAATTTGTCTTTTTCTTGTTTCAGACTATTATAGCACAAGAAGACAACTCTATGATGAAGACTTATCTCGAAATAAACTTCCAATGTAAATTATATTTAATACGAATAACAAATTGATTACTATTACATCGATAATTTTTGCTAATTTCTTTTTTAATTTTTCAGGCCTGATCCTCGATTTATTACGTTCCAAAAAGAAGGATCAGTCGGTGTTCGTTTAAGTGGCGGAAATGAAACTGGTGTTTTTGTGACGGCTGTTCAAGCAGGAAGTCCAGCTTCTCTTCAGGGCTTGCAACCTGGAGATAAAATTCTTAAGGTATAATTTAACGTCGTGATTTTTTTAAATTAGAAAATATATTTTAAAATAATACAATGTTTAATATTAGATTATATATTAAATTTCAGCACTATTCTGAATATCTATACAAGTATTTATAAAAAGAAAGACAATTTGAACAAAAACTGAAATTTAGTTTACAACCTAATATTACTGTAATAATTTAAAAATTTCAGATAAATGATATGGACATGAAAGGAGTAACAAGGGAAGAAGCCGTTCTTTTTTTGCTCAGTCTTCAAGAACAGATCGATTTAATTGTCCAACATCGACGACAAGAATACGATCAAGTACTAGCGTCTGGAAAGGGTGACTCTTTCCACATAAAGTAAGTTGCGATCAAATCTACAATCGGGTGAAATACATATAAATGTTGCACAGCAGTTGAAGGAAAATTTTCTTAAAATAATGAGCTTTCAAATCATTACAGAACTCACTTCCACTACGAACAACCACAAAAGGGTGAAATGAGCTTCCGTAGCGGAGATGTATTTCATGTGGTGGATACGTTACATAATGGAGTGGTCGGTTCTTGGCAAGTCTTTCGGATCGGTAGGAACAATCAAGAAGTACAAAAAGGAATTATTCCGAATAAAGCTCGGGCCGAGGAGCTAGCAACCGCGCAATTCAATGCGACGAAGAAGGAAATGAGTGCCAGTGAAAGCAGAGGTAGCTTCTTTAGGAGGAGACGAAGTAGCCATAGACGTTCGAAATCTCTAGGAAGAGTAAGCTTTCTTTACTACATTCCACTGATTGTTTCTCTTTAGGGCATGTTACAGTCATTTTACAAAACTTTAGCAGAGGAAAAAAAACAATTTTTATTTTTTTTTAGGATCACTGGGATGACGTAGTGTTTTCTGATAGTGTTAGTAAATTTCCTGCATACGAGAGAGTTATACTCAGACACCCAGGTTTTGTTAGACCAGTTGTACTTTTTGGACCGGTTGCAGACCTAGCCAGAGAAAAACTTTTAAAAGACTTCCCTGACAAGTTTACATCTCCACGTAAGTGTTGCTAATGATATGTAACGGATATATAACATTGGTTTCAAGGTTTAAAAATCATCTCTTTTCCCTTTTCTTTTTATAGAAATGGAAAACCAGTTGGATGACAGTATTGGAAAAAACACAAAATCGTCTGGTATTATTCGATTAAGTGCTATTAGAGAAGTGATGGACAGAGGAAAACACGCTTTACTGGATATAACTCCAAACGCAGTAGATCGACTGAACTACGCGCAGTTCTATCCTATAGTGATTTTTCTAAAAGCTGAAACGAAGCAAATCATTAAAGAAATGCGAGCCGGAATTCCTAAGTAAATTCCCATTGATCAAATATGCCTACAATATGAATGGTAAATGCTGTGAATGAGGAGCTATAAACTTATTTCAGATCAGCACACAAGAGCAGTAAGAAACTCTTGGAACAGTGTCAAAAATTAGACAAAATTTGGGGCCACATCTTCAGTGCGGTGATCACGTTAACCACACCAGAAGCTTGGTATCGGAAATTGAGAGAGCTAATCGATCGACAACAGCAAGGATTATTGTGGATGAGTCAAACCAAGGTAAAAATATTTATTAAAAGTTTAAAAATACTTATAATGCCATGTATGATGGATAATGCAGCACGACTTTAAATATTTTACTGTGAGATGATCAAAAGATAGTGAAATAATTTTTTATTAGATTAAATATTCGTTTAAGTAAAACTCTTGGGGATGTTTAACTTCGAATAATGAGAATCGTATTCGGTCAGAAGCCAATGAGATTACGTTGATGAAATTATTTTATAATAATTTATTATAGCCCTCGTATGGTCGGCAAATGACATGGGAGCTATGTCAATCGTCTGGTGACCCTCGTGATTTACATCCCCCTCCCGTACCCCCGATTTCGAAGGAAACTACATTTCATGATGTGAATGAAAATGACACTTATCACACGGACAAATTATTTTCATTACCTTCTTATCCATCTCTAACTTCTGACGTTGTCCGTGAGCAATTTTTCGGCTACATTTGAATCCCGCTTTTCCTAGTCAGGTGTCTTGATTATCAACTTACTCCAAGATTTCAATTTAATTGTATCTTGAAAGGATAAAGATATTAAAGTTATTTTAATAATACGCAATTTTTAATTTAGTAGTCTTTAGTTTAGTAATCTTGAACCTTGTAAAATACTGAGAAAACTAATTTGAAGACTCGAAGATCAAATTTCTGGTAGAAGTACACGACTGCTATAGTACTTGAGATATTCGAGACACCTTACATCGTACGTTGAATTTAATTTTGCATGGCCACATTTCATAGCTTCATCGTATATACATTATCGTAAATCAGAAGTTATATCTAAGTTATCGTATAGCATCATTTGAAGTGTTATAAGTATCGGAAAGATCAGTTTGATTTTGTATTTTTGAAAAAAATTGAAATAAAGTTCCAAAGTGTCTTATTGGGGACATTTTAAAATGGGAAAATCACGAGGATTATAAAACTCTAATTCATAAACATAATACACGTAAACTTGGCAAAACCTTTTAATCGAATTAATTTTCTAGGAATATTTCTTTCATCATTCATCATGCATTTTCTTACAAGACTAACAGAATGTTTGGTGGTATGTTTTGTCCTTTTATACATGGGATCTTTTAATCGAATAACTGTTTTAAATTTTGCTATCCCAATAAAAATAAAGGAATAACTAAAATATGTAAGAATATTTATGATGTAAAACATTTTGTTTCATCTTTTTCCATAAAATAATTTAATTTTAATCTATCCTGCAATTCTCAGAAATACCTTAACTAAATTTAAGAATTAACTTAACCGAATGGCAAGTATTTGTTTTTCATTTCAACCTTGACCCTTTCAGACACTATTCATTTATTTATGTTCATAAATTTATTAATTTATCTCAAACTCTTGGCATGCTTCAAGAGAAGTCAACATGACCAACTTTTCTCTAAGAAAAAGGTATAGTTAATATCCTAAAGAACTACGTTGTATTTATAAAATATCCTATTGCAAAGAAAAAAATAATAGTCTGAAAGGGTTAATAGAGCATAAACCTCTGTAACGTGTTGTCCTCTGTGTCCTGCGATGATAGCCGGAAGAAGCACTCTCGGATGACTTCCTATTCCCGATGACTTCTCGCCTCTCCTATGCTTCCTCTCCGGAGAGTGACTTGGAACTCAGTCCAGCACCAGCTTTACCAGGTGTTCTGGGTCCACCATCCAGATTGAAAAGCAGTTCGGATCCAAGCATCGCAACACAAGATGACATTGCTGCTCCTCCGCCATATTCAACTACTTATCAGGTAAACATACAGTTGTTATATAAAATAGTAATTACTAGGGCTCTTACTGATACCCGAACACTCGAAGCGTTACTCGATTCATTCACAATTCACTGGCCTAGTATACTGTCAATTTCAATACTGCCTTCACTGGCCTAGTACATTGTCTTCAATATATAAAAAAAGAGAACCTTACTTATTCCAGACAGAAAAACCTAAAGAACCTTTACCAGACGTTAAACCTAAGAATAAATGACCCTCTAAATATCTTTTTCTTTAGCAATCGTTTGAACAACCAAAAAGACGATCACAAGGAGGAATGGGGGATGGAAAATACGGATTTTCTTTATCAGGACAAGTTAGTAATCAATCCGGATCACCAGAATATCTAGGTGGTTCATTCGAACCGAGATCTTCTCATCATAGTCCCCCTGATTTACCTCCACGCGTGGATCGTAATGCAAAACCAAGCAACCAATCGACACGAAATACAATTGGAAGATCTGCTCAAGAACGATTACTCAATAAAACGGATTCAGTGTTAGATGTTGCGAATTATATAAATGCGACACCTCATAAAGCTAATGCAACGTCGTCGCTGGAAAGAGCTCAACCGAAAGCGGTAAAAATTACTGACTGTTCTTTTTTCTCTTTTTAATATCTTTCAATGTCATTGGAGGGCTTAATGCCTGGAGATTGTACCGGAATATTCTGTTTTAATGCACATTCAGTTTACATATATAATGTGTAAATAGTTCTGAAAATATTGATTACCTTCTTGAATAGATCATCTAATGATTTTGTATGGCCTATTTATTCTCGAGTTTTCTATCGAGTTTATTATTATGATTCGTTTAATGCATGATTTCCTTTACATGTACAGGGAAGCTACGATAGTATGTCTTCTTATGATTCCTACAATAATACGAATGGAACTGCAAATTACGGAGCACAAGGTCTAAGCACGTCCACTGGTAGATTGGGCCCCAATGTACCTGATGACATGAAGAGTAGTGGCCCTGCGACCAGGTCACACGATCCTTATAGATTTACTAGATCAACAGCCCAACCGATTCCCAGTCACGATTCACAAGCACGAACCGACTATGCTAAATATAGGTATGTTTCATTAATGAATATCGAATTTGATTTATTCATTTACTGACCACTGTAATATCTAAAAAGGTAACGAAAATAACGTTTCTTATAAATGTTCTAAAGACAACATAACTTTCAATTATTTTGAATTTGTTTTAGGAAAATATTTAAGTTTTTTCTCTATTTCTTAATATTTTTTTTTTCTTTCACTTTCTGTTTAGTATGATGGCGCAGAAACCTCGACCATTAAGGAGAGCTTGTAGAATATATATTTCTAGACGTGATACGTTAGTTTGAGAATTCTGTTTGCTTATAGATTCTTTTGTTGCCTGAACTTGATATGCAAGTGTACACTGTATTTTCTAAAGTTCCTAAAGCTAATTTCTTTTATTTATAAGTTTCAGTAAACAAGTTAAAAAGCTTATTATGAAATTGTTCTTAAAAAGCGTTTTCATTCTTTTATTGCAGTTAAAAATAGCTGAATATATAGTTTTAATTTTTTCGTAAGCTTTTATTCATATACTCTGCCAATTATATTTCTGTATACTTTGTATTCTAATTCGTTTATTCTTATGTTTTATGTTTTCCAATATCATGTACCTTTTGCACCCTTGTAAGCTAGAACATTTTGCTTTGTAGTCGTACAACTGATTACAAGTCCATAACACTGCCACAAAACAAACCTGGAGGATCCTATAAGCCAATACCGCCTCCAAAACCAAAAAACTACAGACCACCACAAACGAACTTGTCACAACCAGAAAATAATGGAAATGAGGGAGCTAATACTCATCAACATTCTAAAAGCTACTCCATTGCAACTTCACACGTAAGAAATTTTTTTAACTGATCAGTGAGACATGCAAAGTGCAACCAAAAGGACGATATCCAATTAATGGATAAGAAGACAGTCGATACATGAAGTTTCTAACAATTGTATCTCAGTCCAGTATTTGAATTGCCGATTTTCATGACGTATCTTCAATCCACGAATCGCGCTTAGCGTATTTAAGTGAAATTCGAGAAAATGACTTCTAGAATAATTGCTTTACTCTTTTGACTGCACCCTGTATGTGCAATATTCTTCTGAAGGTCGGCCAAAAAATAGAAAGTGGGAAAACTAAAATGAAAATCTTTTGTTCTTTCTAGGTAGAAGGCAACAACAACATTCAACGTAACAGTGGCCAGTACTACTATAATATTCCACCTCCAAATCGTCACGACTCAAATTTGGGGAACTCGCATCATAACTTGAATCATCTTACCACACCTGCGCACAATCACAGTCTAAGCCACACACACGCGCATTGCAGCCCACCGATGTCGACTCATAGTCACAGTAATAGTGCCAGTCAATTGAGTCTTGGTCTTTCTCATAGTAGAAACAATGTGAATCACAATGGATATATTGTGAATAATGGTCACAATGCACCTGCTCAGAGTTTCCCAACCAGCCCAGGTCATAACAGAGAACCAAGCGCACTCGATCTCGCCGGAAGTAGGGAACAAAGAGGAAGTGCCTTTGAACTTTATCGCAAACCTGTACATCATTACAATGCGAGGTAAAATCGGCTAGTGTAATATTTAATTAATACCGCAATGGTTTATTATTTGCAAGCCTATTTTAATGAAATTATTTTTATTGTTACAGTTAACGTGCGCAACAGTTTGTAGTTTGTTATCGGGGATGAAAATAAGTAGAGGAAATAATCTCAGCTCGAAACAAGCATTTAAGGAATATAGAGATCTCGGTGCCGTGATAATATTTAAGAGATTAGGAATAGAAATTTGAATAAGCATGACTTGTTTTAACAGAAATAAGTTAAAGAACAGAAAACTCAATTCATTACGTTTTTTCTACTCAGACTTTGTATATACGATTTTTAATAAAAAGAAAAATATATAACAAAGTATTGCAGAAACAATTGTTGAATAAAATTTTTTACTCGATGTTATATTCATTAATTCATATTTCTCCCTTGTTCTATACAAATTTCAATTAACAACTAATTCATAACTAACAAAAAGAAAGAGTTTGCTTAAAGCAAGTCTTCTCGGGAATGACTACAAAGAAGAAATCAAGGTTTTCACAGAGCTGATTTACTTTTGTACAACGTCAATATACATCAATAACATTAATATTTCTATTATATTTTCGGAGAACTTTGACTAAAATTGACAGTAAATTTCCATTTGGGAAATTTCTCTAAAATCTCCTTGTAAAATTTTCTAAGAAGGAAAAGGACAGAACAGCTTTTTATAACGTAATTCTTAATTAGTATGATTTTTTTATTAAGGGCTTGCAACGAATAAATTAATTTTTTAGAGGCAGCTGCAATAAATATTTTAAATACAAAATTTAAAAAGATATTTTATTAGAAAAAAAACTCACTAAAACTATTAAAAAGTAGTTTTAAACCAATTTAATTTAAATTTTAATATATTAATCATTGATCTATCTCAGAGCTACAATTAATTATTTTTAAAAATGTTTTTTAAAAATTATAATAAAGTAATTACACAGTATTATGCACTATATTGTTAATCATACCAATTAAGAATTAGTCTGAAACATTTGATTCCTATCACTGGTATTGATACTTAATTATTGAATTAACTAGAATTAAGAAAAAAATTAAATTCTTACAAAAGGTAAGCTCTTAATATCACGATATATGTACTATACCAGTGTTTCCAAAAATATTTTAAATACTATAGATGCATCATCAAAATATATTTACAAAAAATTGAACATAGAAAAATATTAAATTAATTTCTAATCACTTAATACTTCTTCAATTCGTCAATAACAAGTGTTTATTATTATACAGTTAGATATGTAATATTTTATAATTTAGTTTACTTTATTAGCGAGCTTAACACTTTTTCCATTCAAATCTTTCCTAAAAGCTTAATTTTATTTTAAAAATCACACTTCCTTTGAATAATTTAAATCCATTAAATACAAAATTTAATTTATTAAATTAAATTAAGCAAAATACTGGAAACACTGGCCTTTGGAAAACTGATCCATGTAGAAGGCAGTAACATGTAAAAATAAAATCCATGATTTACGATATTAGTTCGAAAATAGAAATAAATGAACACGATCGAAAATCATGGTTTTTATCTCCTTTTAATTATACGTAATCGTAGACCAGATTATCGTAACAGTGGACCAGAATCAATGTGATCAATATTCATTTGGCCCTACTACAGTACAGAAGAACCTTGATTATCCGAAGACTTATAACTATAAAAATATCTATAAACATCAGTATCCAATTTCACGAATCACGTTCGTCGTAAAGATACGAATTTACCTATATTCAATTATTTATTTTATACCTGAACTAAATTCATCTGAATAATGATTATTATTCAAATCCCGACTGAATAAAATATACTGTAAAGTAATTTATTGCACATTATAATATTCTAAGAAATTAAAGGAAAAGTCAAAGTTAACATGTATGACTACATAAATACGTTTTGAAATCGTATTTGTCTATCAAAGAACTATTATAGTTCAAAGAGAGATTTCAATTCTGATGATCAAGGTCCCAGAATAATTAAAAAAAAAGAGTAGAACAATTCACTTACTGGATAACTAGCGAATCGTACTAAGCGAAAATACATCTATAATACGCCAGTTATTGTCAATTTAATCCCAGAGTATTTGAGACGGCAGAGCAGATTAGGCAGGCGATATTCACTTAAGACCCAGAAGCCGCTCCGCGACGCCGAGGTAGTAAACAGTTTGTGCAATCCCAAAAAGGGGCGCTATTACGATCATTCTGCATGCTCCACCTTTAAAGAACGCTGTCGGACCCTCGTTCTTCAAGGTTTTGCTAATAGACAAGAAATTACATTTCTGAATGTTCCAGAAAAGTGAATTACATTTTTTATGTTTATTCCAACAATAAGAAATGAGTTATACAGAGTGTTTCATAATACATGGGTCAGGTAAATTGTATGACTGCAAATGAAATGAAAATCAAGAATGTTAAATCAAAAATTAATTTCGTTATGCGTGATTTTCGTCTTATTTCCAGTCATAGAATCTGCCTGACCCAATTTGTATCATCAATTATGAAACACCCTATATACTATGCTTCATTCATAAATAATTCTATTCTCATCATTTGGAGGCATAATCTATTTTCAGTGTATCTAAACTTACCCTATGCAGTCCAACACACCATTGTATGTAGGTTCACCAGGAGCCTTTTTGATTACTTGCAATCTAGTTTTAACTACATCAAATGGATTGACCATTAGGGCAGCTGTAGAACCAGCAGCGCAACCAGCCAAAAAGGAGCACCAAAACACAGCTATTGGTGAAAAATAATATAATTTTTAAGTAATGTCAAAAAATTAACAAATTACAAATGAATTTAAGGTATAAATTTTTCAGAGTAAAAAAGACTTACAGGATCCATCCTCCCTCTTTGGCCCAATGTCATTCAGTCTAGCAAAAAGTGGAAAATATATAACTGAAAACGTGACGTCTCTGAGTGCTGTTGCACCAGTGCCTTGGTACAATCCTAAAATACCTCTCTTTCTCAGAAGATCTTTTGTCAAAGAGAGAGCTGACACCTTTGGCACACTCTTCCCAGCTGCAATAAAATCATACCTTTTTTTTTTGATCTGTTGTAATATGATTTAAGTTTATAAATATTCATTAAAAAATTCATTTCTCAAGACACATTTGATAATTTGATAAACATCACTTTACTTTAATATGCAATCACTAAATTTTGAAATTATTATATCATTATATACTATTTGTGATACTTAGATTATATTTGATAATGAGTTTTTTAGATGAAAATCTATCATTTCTATTTAGTGTGTATTAGTACAGAAACAACATTAGTTAGTGATATATTCCATACAGCTAATAAATGAACGACCAGCATGTTGGCACACAAGGAGACATTCAATAACAAAAAATAGAATTCTTAAAAATGGTTATAAAGAAAAATACAATTTTTATAATAGGAAAACTCAATTCTTGTTTTAAAAACAAAAGAAGGAAAAACAAAATGAACTTTTAAAATTTAGGGGCAAATGCATATCTGTCAGAGCCAATAAAGTATAAAATTAAAATGGATAAATTTCTGGCTTTTTTTCAGGGAAAAATACACTCTATAAAAAGTACTCGTTTCTCATTACTAAAAACAAGTGTAAGATGTGCTGTAGCCAGTGGAAAAATATTAAATTCCTTTTTTCAATAATAAAGTTAACAATCAAAATATCTACTCTAGATTTGAAGCAAATGCAGTGCTTTCAAACAGTTTTACCAATCTATATTCAATACGCTGTCGCCCATCTTGAAATAAATCTTCCTTTTCCTAATTTTATTGGGTATAGCGGGTGTCACATTGCTGTAAACAACACGAATCAAACGAGATGAAATCTCTTGGACAAAATTCATGGTACTCAATTCTTAGTAATTTCATTTATTGTACTTGTTAATGCTTTCTATAAACAAAATTAACAGTAAAGCATTCAGCACATCCACATAATTATTCATAAACAAAAATAAATATTTTTCCTTTAAAACAATGTTACAGTTTAGTAATATGTCTTTGTATTTGTTTGTTCTAGTAATTATATACCAAATATTTTATTAAACAATTTAACTATTTACCCTTTTTCATTGATTAAAATGGTAAATTTCACAAAATTTAATTACCTTCCTTTGCTGCTGCTGCAACTCGCCCAGCATCTTGCATTTGAATTTTGAGAAGCTCCATTGGAGTTGTGACAATAATTTGACATGCTCCTGCTAGGCCACCAGCAAGCATTTCACGTTCTAATGGCAATTTCTGTCTGTGCAAAAAAATAATACGTTTTTGTATTTGTAATTAAAAGTCTGATTACCTACTAACTGGTATTAGTAGTAGTCCTCTATAATACTAATTACATTTGAAGGAATAGTTTACAATTAATAATATTACATTTTCTATAAATAACTTACCCAGGTCCAGTGGACAAATAATGGCGGAAAGTATCATTGGCAGTGAGTTTAATGGCTTTCTCAGGTGTGATTAAAAGAATATTTACAGCTGAGCCTTTGTACATGCCGAAGTAACCCTCGGCAGCATAAGTTTTTTTAAAACAGTCAAACCTACAAGAAGAGTTATATTTATATTCTAAATATTTATAATGTAAAATCTGAACATAATTAACTGCATATAATGTAAAGTACTTACATTGATTTGTACATTCGTTTGCCATCTGGCCCAACAACTTGATTCTGTAATCGTGTTTTAACCAAGTCCAGTGGGAATACCACAGAGACACCAATAATACCTGCGATTCCACCATTTATAATCTTTGGTAGAAGTCTAGAAGCAAAATGATCCACAACATAGATTCATTATCTATTCTGATATCTCATGAAATATTATAAATTACAAAATTCAAAATTGAATTTTTAAAAATGCAAACATTTTTATTATAGTACAATTGAACGAACTTTTTTTTGTAGTACAAAACGATTTATAAAAATTGCAATTTGTGAATTTTACATTTGGAAACTTTAATTTTGTTAGACTCACTTAAATTGATCAGGACTTTTCACAGTGTTTTCCTTTTCCATTGAAGTTTGTTGTTTAAAACTTCCTCCCTGTTAAAAAATTGTGTTCTTTTAAGTATTTTCAAATATGTACATTTCTTATGATCAACATTATATTCAATATTTCTTTAAAAATCTAAAAAGAATTGATATTGCAATTCAAACTTTTCAAACCTATGCCGCCATTATGCTAAAGTTACGCTAAACAGGATGCATTAACGGTTTCGTAGAAAATTCCTTGTTCATATAAACTTTTTATTCTGTTTCTGCTCATTTATATTACAAATAAATAATAAATATGTAAATATCTTATATTATAGATTTCACGTAACAAAAGGTTATGTCCTAAAACAAATGAACGAAATAATAGTTCCTTAAATTACGTTAAAATTAAATATTTAATTCAATTGAACTTAAGTTCGATTCTACTTTAATTTGAATAATAAAGGAATGATATAACACTTTTTGACAATACACTTCTCTCTAAAGCTTTTTATTTGAACGAATACGTGATCGTAAATATAAAAGTGAAATTAAAAAGAAAATTTCGTTTGTTCTAAGTTTTACATTATATATTCGGGTTATATGGATTTATGACATACATATTACATAAAAGGCCATTGTATGGCGGTATTGAGGCATTTAGCTGTCGTTTACTCTGAAGAGGAGTATGACCTGGCTACATCATCGATTTCTTACGAAAGACAGAGCCTTTTGCAAACAGCGAGACTTCGATTTAGCTCGCACGAGTGTTCAATTAACGTTTAAACATCAAGAGAACTCGACTACTGAAGGAGCTGTTTGTGCAAAAATTTAATAAAAGTACATAACGATAAGCAATTTCAATACAACTTGTCTTATCAAAAATAAGTCAGTTAATCTTCTATTTTTGTATTTACATTATCAGAAATACAAATACGTTAATAAATACACGTGTACGCGCACATGGAATAAAGACTTTTAACTTTTCATTAAAGTTTGATATTAAAAACAATCTTGTGTGCATAAATATGCGTAAATAAACGCAAAATAGAGATCTTCATTATTCGTGAACACAGATACGCATAAATACACAACAAATGCAGATCTCTAATACCCGTGTGCATAGATATGAATAATTACCCGTATTTAAGAACACAGGATTTTAGTTGCCTATAATACACATTAGAAGTTTTATTTTAATACACGCTTTAATGCATGATTTCTATTTAAAAAATGTACATTTCAAATATAGTTATTAATTTGATTTGCAACATAGTCTACATAGCAAAGATGAAGCAATCAAAATTAGAAAGTTTTGAATAGACTTCTTTCAATGAATTTGAATGTCTTCAGCAATTTTCGAGAGATTGAAATTCGAGGGGTTTCTAGGTTTCTACGTCCGCGTCGATCGATTTCTCTTGAAAGGATGCTCTGCAATATTCTGCATCCTCATGAACTCGACTAGGAAAATTAATCTAAAATATTTAACTACAAACTTTATTGCTACTAAAAATATTCTACTTTTAAAAATAAAGACAAGAACTGTAAAAAATGTGTTCAAAAACATAATTTCTTCTAAAAGTTGCCTTCAATTATGTACGAAATAACGGTTAAATTAGTTGAGCAAACTAAACTTTGTTATCAAACTAAAATCTAAGGACAAAATTAACGTCATACAGACAGTGTGTTTATTTTACTAATGGTTTTCGTTCGTTATAACTGACCCACTTGTGTTGGCAACTGGCAATGCTATAAAATGATAATAGGTATGATATTTGATACCATGTGTAGCGTTGAGAAAATTCGAACAAATGAAATTTCATAGAATTTCGTTCTTTCTATGATTCTGTACATGAAATATTGATTTTCAACTGGTTAAATAATTTAGTAATTTCAAACTTTTCGAGAACCCGCAATTCCGAAAAAAACTTCTAACGTTTGTATAATTTCCAATTCTGACATGACCTTAAGTTTTATTAGCCAGAAAAAAACTAACGAATAAAGTTACATAACAAATTACCGCACACATAACAAGATTTGCGTAATACAACGATCTTTGTAAACATTAAACATTAAACTCGACTTCAAGGTTTTCGGCACATTTGTATCGATTATGCAGAAAATTCGATTGTTGAATATTTGTAGAGTACATAGTACATGAAACGTGACTTTGATGTGAGTAATACTGTTACTAAAATAAATCAAGAAAATATAAATAAAGACACAAGTTGATACACGATTGTTGATAAGCGAATAAACGACTAAATACTTTGTACTATTTTTAAATAAATAATCAACCGGTTATCTAAAAAATGTACACAAATAAACAGAAACCATAAAAAAACTGAAACGGCTGTACACACAATTCTAAGTTTTAACATAATACGCTAAATACATTAGTACACAGTGACTGACAAACTAGGTTAGGCAACTACCGAAACTCACGTTTGAAAGGTTAGGTTTTAAGTATTAAAAAACCTTGAAAATCACGCTTCCCTAACTTACTATCGACTTCCGACCAATGACTGTTCGCAAAAAAACACAACGACCGACTCACTCGATTTTGATCATGCTCTATTAATCGACGAACGTGTCCCAAGTGGTCCCAAGAAACAATTAAAACCACAGAGAGTCGATAGGAGAGTGTAATTGTTGGCAAACAATGGATTGTTCATAACATCCTTCGGTTGATATTTCGGATTGACAGTCGACCGGAAATTCAGCAGAAGACATACTCACCGATCGAAAGTGGAGAGTGACTGCTTGTGATGCTTCGATGGGAAAAGACAGTTCTTATCATCGAAAGAGATGATAAGGCTGATCCGAGGAAGCTCAAACGTAAAAGGACAGTGTGACTGGCATGATAGTCGAGGGATTTCGCATTCACCGAAGATCTTAAATGATAAAAGAGGACTCACCACGGTCCACGGGTGGAACCGTCGATTCGCTTACGTCATAGGCACTACGCCAATCCCGATGGCCCTTAGGTGGAAAAGTGCGAGAGAGAAACACTGGGGATGATTTTCCCCCTCCTCTATCGCTGTTCAAACGTTCGAAGCCTACGACTTGAACGATACGCTGCCAATATACTTACGTTTGACACGATTGAGATCAATTTACGTGATTGACGATCGAAACATAGCCTACATAATAATTTAAAACATAACCTATAGTGTAATACATAACTACAAATTGCACATAACACCAGTTTATATGTATTCTATAAGAATTTTATACTCTATTTTATACGTTAGAGAATACATTTTTGTTTATTAGATTGTACATAAATTTTGACCGTAGAATTTACGTTTATAAATAAGTAACAATAAAAGACAATTTTAATAGAACGGTTTACTACCTTACATGTAACCCGATTGATACTAATTGATACTATGTATTTTCAATTTGTTTCGTAGAAATGTATTAGAAAGTACCTTACAGATTACGATGATGAAAAACTTTTTTTTGCATACATGGGAAATGTTATAAGAATATAAGAGAATTAACAGTGTTTTTATTCAATTTTAGGGACCTAACTGCTATCGAGAATACTATCTGTAAGGGGGTCCAATCAGAGTTAAATAACTGTTTTCTGAAGGTGGCAGGAAAGTTGTTTCAAATCATGATAATTTTGAACTAATTCTTGTGTCATAGATAAGATTTTCAGGGTTGTCTTTTTTCCTGGAAAGAAAATAGTGTTTATTAATATTGCAAGCGAGAGGACTAAAATATGCAAAAGAACTAATTCATTGTTTCTTGTTATAAACGGATATTAACGGAAACTTGCAGCAACTTTAACGTACTTATATCTTTATCTGAATTAGGTGTTTATCCAAAATTGAAGCGTGTAAATGCTTTGATTATTTCGCTAATAAAGCTTGAAGATTTGTTATCTTTATAAATTTGGAAATTAAAAAGTTTAAATTTAACCTCGCACGTTGTGTTTCAAAGTCATTCATTGTATTATTTCATCTTAATTTTGCTCTTATGATATAATTGTTTCATAATATATCAAGGCTACTGTTAAATACTGACATAAAATATTGTAAAAAATATATTTTTAAATAATGGAAGTAGTAGAAATAAACAGTTCATCTGAAGAGGATGATGACGATGTATATTTAAATTCTGTTGCAAAATTGAAAGGTATACATATAGATAGTTCTTTTAATTTTGATAAATATTTTAAGAACTTACTATTGACTGTAGATTGCATAAATTTTATAATATATATTTCTAGCTCTGAAGAAACAGACATCGTCTTCCCAAACTACCACAGAAAAGGATGAAGTCAATAAAGAAGAGAAGAAAGAAGAAAAAATAGAAGTGACAAAGCACGTTTGACATATATAAACTTAATAAAAATTAGTGCTTTTTACAGCAGAGTATATATTCTAAATATTGTAACTTAGAATATTTCAAATTGCAATTTAGTTCATTTAGTGTTTTTGAGTGCATAGATGCAAGTGATTAAAAATGTTTCTTTTATCAAAAGACCATGATATAAATCTATTATATTATTCACTATATTTTATACAAACTATTTATTTGCAGCATTGAAATTTCTGAGATATTTGTAGTGGCACAAAGGGCAACTCGAAATATTAGGAGCAAGGGAAATAGATCTCGTCCTCGAACAAGAAGACAAGCAAATGTAAAATAATTTCTCAGAATTTTATGAATGTTGGTATAATATTATTAAATGCATTTATTAAAATTTATTCTAGAGAAATATTGCACAAGAATTAGATTCAGATCTAGAAATTGTTTCCATAGAAGAAATGCCAAATTTAATTACTACAGAGGCAGAGACTAGTTTAGAAATAACTGAAAAAAAGGCAGATTCTAGTGAAGATGAAAACTATGATATTGATATCAAAGTTCTTTGGCAATCAAAACACATACATCGTCTAAATATTCGTCAAGTAAGTTGTTAAAGATAACTGGAAGATAAGAGACTGCATGGGTAAATAGAAGGAGTACATGAATGAGTGATTGAAATGATTGATTTATAGTGTGATTATACGTGAATACATGAAAGATCATTAATTTCAGTTTTCTTTTACTATATTGAAGATAGTATTGGTGGCATTGTTTCAGAATGAGAACTTCAGAAAAGTTTTTGAGTATTTTTCGAATTTAGAGCAAGTCCCTATAGATAAAATTTTGATAACAAAAAAAGATAGAATTATTAAAAAGAATGATACTCCAGCTTCCATAAATTTGTCTGTGATCGATATATTAGGTAAATTCATTACTGAAACTATATTATTTAAAATTAATAATGTATACAAATTTTTTTCACAAATTAAGAAAAAATATCATTGTAGATGGAGGTATTATCAAAAAAGATGATACTGTTTCTAAAAACAATGTTGAAGAACAAGATGATGAAAATGTCTGTGTTATAAAAATACAATCGACGAGCAAGAAGAGTTTAACAATATCAGTTAAGCGAGATGAAGACTTCAAAGCACTTTTCGCAAAATGTGCGCAAGAACTAAATACTGAAGAGTCGAAAATTAAATTGTACTTTGATGGAGATTTAGTTACAATAACAGATACTCCAGAGTCGTTAGAAATAGAAGATGAAGCTTGTTTTGATATTCGAATATCATCCTAGTTAATGTCGTGTTTATTTATTGAAGTGTATTTAATGAAACGATAGAATTCATAAATGATTTTTAAAGAAATACAATTTTTATATTTCAGTGTATTCCAAACTCAAATAGCCTTCAAATTACTACAAAATAAGGAAAATTGTATATATAGAAAATACAGAGTATTAGCAGTCTTATTATTAAAATATGTATATTTGATCTCTATTTCATTTTAATAAAATTTTGTAACTAACTGAAATTAGTTTACGTCAAAATTAATAACGGTCCTTCAGAAGGTGGTAATTCCATAGTTTCTTGTGCTTCCACAATTCTACTGTTAATTATATTTCCTTCGGCATCTGTTTCATCAATCGATATTAAAATATTTGAAATAACAGGCATCGATTTTGATTCGTAACCTTCTGCTCGTGATTTTTCCGCTACGCCTTTGTCTTCATCTTCATCTCCTTCTTCGTCTAAATCCTCGTAGACCTAAGAAATATACAGTTTCATTTGAAAATAAGTAATAAATATTAATTAGAATTAAATGCTTGTTTCTAGTACAAAGAATATTACTTCAACTTGAGGCACACTGGAATTTTGACACAATTTAATTTTGTACTTTTTATCTTGCAGTTTTGACTGTGAACTAGGTACATTATTTTCTTCTTCAACAGTCTCATATCTAACCATTTGTAATCTATAGCAACCATCTTCATCATGAGTATACTGAAATCTTTTATGGCCACTAGGTAATTGTAATCTATGCGTATCAATCAAATGTTTTGTCAATCTGTAACTTTTTCTATATTTTATGGGACACTCATGGCAGCAATACCACCGCACTTGCATACCGTGAACACGTTCTATGTGCCTTAAAATATGCAAAATGTATTATGAAACTTTGTTTTCAAAACGAATTTCTAATTTGTTTTAATTATAAAGTTTTATATACCTATCGAGAGTATAAGCGCCTTTGCACGTATATAAACAACCTTCAAACTGACACGAAAAATTAGGTCCAGCTGTATGCACTGTCATGTGGGAATCAAGGTCCTGCTGAGATTTAGCCGCATGGCTACACAACTGACATGGAAAGCTTCTAGTAGAAACATGTCGATATCTAACATGTTTTGCTAAGCTAGCTGGAGATTCACAGCTCATATCACAAAGAGTACATTTATAATTGAAAACGTGCATTCGCATGTGATCCCTTAAAATTCCTTCCGTAGGATAAAACTTGTTGCAATGAGAACACTGGAACCCTTGAACTAAAAAAGATTAACTTATTTTTATTTTAGAATATTTTTTTAAAACAATCTTAAAATTACCTTTCCCACAGAAAAGTTTAAATTAACCGAATTACTGTACACATTCAAATTTTCGCGCGTTATTCTAGAGGGCGATAGAAAATGGCGGTAAATTTGAAATTGTACGTTACCATCGATTGGAATTTGTCGTTTGCAGTGCACGTGAAATTTCGTGTTGGACGCAAACGTAGCGCCACAATCGGGACAAGCGACGATTTTTTCTTTTGTATGACGTCTCATGTGATCCCTCAATTTATATAAATTAGGATATAAACTACCACAACCTGTCCATTTGCATTCTAAGCCACCTTCAATTTTGTTACCACGCGGGCTTTCCTCAAGATGAGCGGCTACGTGGTATAAATATAACTGATAGTTTCTGAAACGTTTTAGACATTCTTCCCAGCGACAAAGGAGAGGCGCGGGAAGATCTACGACATTTTTCCATTCGGAATCTCTGCGACACCGCTGCAGCACAAAATGAGTTCATTAGCTATTAATCTTACCATCATCCTCTTTTTAAGAATATAATTAGATATGGAAACAGTGATACAAGCACAAAAATAATGTCATATGCAAAAATTTCAAAAAAATTGTGAATGGTTCTCAAATGAAACTTTTTCTCTAGATAATTTCCAAGTATAGCGATTTGAACAACGAGATTACAACGAGAAAATATTGTACATAAGCAGGTACACGTATACTCGATTGAATGTGAAACTGAATTTTTTTAGAGCCAAAATTATATACCGATAAATTTTATATCATAATTTTGATCTATTTTTCTTGCAAGTATCACAGCTTCTAATATACACAAAATCGTGCCATAGTATCGAAAAATAAATTTACAAACATTTCAATTAAAATCAATTTATCTAATATTTACAATATTTTGCAAATTATTTCAACAACTACTTTAGAATAGTTATTTTATACATAATTACAAAATGAAAGAAACAGAACATGGAATAATGTCTTACCGGTAATTTGACTCTGGCGCGAATATTTGAACCGATGCATTTCAGCTTCGTATGATACGAATGATAATTCACGTGCCTCGAAATTTCATCAGGATCATTGTTTTCATAAAAACAATCATTCCATTGGCACACGTAAACGTCAACGCCCTTTTCATTAGTTCGCGTACTTAAATCTGACACGTGTTTCGCCACATGATTCACAAATTTCTCGACATGACCAATTTCGTACTCGCAGCCGAGCCATTCGCAAGAAAGATGAAACGTTTCTCGTTTCAGCGGTAAACCGACTCTCCTTCGTTTTCCGCCACACTCAGAGACAGAATCAAACTCAGAATCGGTATTATAACTTTCATCGTCGTCTGTTTGTTTCCTTTTATAATTCACTTCATCTGTGTAAGTGTAATTCTTTTGAGACTCTACCCAGTCGTTACATCGTTGCTGCACATCCTTACTAGTTATCAACTTTTGTCCGAATTCGGTCATTTATCAATTTTATTAATCTTGCAAAATTTATCAAAAAATTTCAAAATCAATTTTCTCCTTGTTTTGTTATTTTTATTTTCTTTCCAGTCTGCAGCATAAATTCGTTTTATTAAAATGATCGGGGAGTATGAACGATTCGACCTGTAAACTTTTTTTTATATTCCTTAGTGAAGAGCTACGAGTTAACTTTAAATTTAAAATTGTTGGTTTATACAATTCGTAACTTCCACCTTATACTGCGTTTATCAATGCTCATCTCACACTTAACATCCTAACACTTGCGTTTAGTACCTAACCTGATTGTAACCTAATGGAAGACAAATGTCGAAATAAAGTGTTTTACTGTACTAACGGGTTTTAGTATTTCACTGTTAAACGTTCAAATGTTTCTAAGTTATTTGATTAAACAGACACGAAACACATTATCGGCTGTCTTAGCGGGAACAAAATGCACAGTGTTAGATTCATCAATATCACTGGCAGGACGCTATCACAACAAACGATGTTCCACAATTTACGCACTTTCTTCTGGTTGATATAACAGTCTTCCTATTTTGCCTGACCTCTGTTACGTTGCTTAAAACTAGTCAAAACACGAGATATTAACTTGTGATGCACTTTGATGCGTTCTTCTACCAGAAAAGACTTCTCGCGTTCCGCCAATTTTTAATGCGCATGCGTCTCGCAAGTTTAAAAAACATATTAAAGCTTTCATTTATCGTTCATAGAAATATGCACAGAAATCCAAATATACGAAAATTGAATTGAATAGAATTATATAAAATTAAATTAAATGTTAAGTTTTTAAATACTAATTCTTTTATTAATTGATAAGAGTTAATGTACATGAAAATTTATGATCTTGAAATACAATTAAATTTGAAAGAGTACATCATATAATATGACTGTGTAACTCATTAAAACTATTAGATTTGAAATAGTACATTACCCTGATATAATTGAAATTGTTTATCCTGTCTTTGGTAATATGTAGATAAGCTTGTAGTTTGATTCTCAGAATTTGTAATTTTACATTCAAGGATATGGTAAATGTGGTGTAGCAGTAATTCGGATATCTGGTCCAGAGGCATCAATAGCCCTTAAAAAAATGACTAAAATATCTGATCTAAAACCTAGAAAAGCTCTTTTAAGAAAAATTCATGATCCTAAAACATGGGAAATTTTAGACAAAGGCCTTTGTCTTTGGTTTCCAGGTATTTCAAATATTACAATAAAAGGATATTCTAAATTTAATTTTCTTCAAAAACAGAATAAGATACACTAAACATAATTGATAAATAATGCTATATTTTAGGCCCTAACTCATTTACTGGGGAGGATTCTGTAGAATTCCATGTTCATGGAGGACCTGCAGTAATAACATCAATCCTCAATGCACTTTCAAAACTTCATTTTCAATTAGCAAGTCCAGGAGAATTTACAAAAAGAGCTTTCTTAAATGGGAAATTGGATTTGACTGAAGCAGAGGGTATAGGAGACCTAATAGAAGCAGAAACTGAAAAGCAACGTAAACAGGTGCAGAATATTCAATTTATGCACTACTGAATATTACTTTCTTTTAAAAGAATAAAATTTCTTAAAGTTTAATATATTATTCAAGATAGTACTCAGTATAATTTGTTATTAACAATATAATAGGCTTCCAGTCAAGCAAGTGGCTCCCTGCGCCGTCTCTATGACTCTTGGCGCATAACTCTGTTAAACTCTCTTGCCAGCTTAGAAGCTTACATTGACTTCTCTGAAGAACACAGTTTAGACACTAATATTTTAGAGGATTCCAAAATCACATTGCAAAAGCTATGTACAGAAATTCAACAGCATTTGTATGATGGAAGAAAAGGAGAAATTCTGCGTACTGGAGTACGTGTAGCAATCCTTGGAGAACCAAATGTAGGAAAAAGCAGTCTTTTAAACCTTCTTTCAAGAAAAGAAGCAGCTATTGTCACTTCTTCTCCAGGAACAACAAGAGATGTCATAGAATTAACATTAAATATTTGTGGATATCCAATGATTCTTGCAGACACTGCAGGAATCAGAAATAATCCAGAAAATGAGATAGAAAAGGAGGGTATCAGAAGAGCCAAAGAATGCACAAAAAGAGCAGATCTTGTCATGTGTATAATAAGTGCAGAAGAGAGTTTTGAAAGTTCTTTTGAGGATTTTCTAAAAGATTATAAGAATTTATTGGAAATAGAAAAAGAAAAAATTCTTATAGTAGTGAATAAGATGGACTTACTTGGAGAAAAAGAGAGAAAGAAATGGACAGGACAAAATGTTGTTCCTATCTCTTGTAAGACACAAGAAGGTTTAAAAGAACTCACAGATGCGTTAGTACAATTTTTCAAGGAAATGTAAGTGAAAAATTCAGAAACTGTAATTAAAGTAAACATATTTTAGTTTCATTTGTTCTAGATAAAATTCAATTATTTTAATGCAAATCATTTATTTCAGATGTGGCGATCCATCAGAAGAAAATCCTTTAATCAGTCATGCAAGGTACAGAAGTCATCTATCACATGTTGTGGAATATCTCCAAGCATATTTGGAAAAGACTGAAATTCAGAATTATGATATGGCCTTAGCCTTACAAGATATTAGAGGTGCAGCAAGGGAACTTGGGAAAATAACTGGTTCTATTAGCAATGAAGAAGTTCTTGATGTCATTTTTAAACATTTTTGTGTTGGAAAATAAAAACTACTTGATAACAACTAAGACTTATTATATGAGAGTAATCATAAATTGTATCATACTAATTAAAATAATTTATTTGATTTCATAACACAGCATTTTTGTTTGTAACAAAAAATTAAGGTGGAAAGAAAATTTGATTAAAAATATAACAATCAACCATCTGATGTCTTGTCTTTATCTGATCCTAGGTGAGCTACATCAACTTCATCCAAATTTATATTTTGATCCTTCATTGCTTGCTAAAACATAAAATTACTATATTAAGTCAAATATTCTGTTCATCTTTCAGTAATATTTTAATAATATATTGTATCTCTATTGTACATTTTCAATTAAATCAATTGATTAACATCAGTTTGTATCGAAATAATTCGTACGAGTCTTTTACCATTGCAAAACATTAAATTGAGGTTAGGGCAAATTTCAAATTTTCACTACTTTAAAAGCATTTGTAGCCATTACTTTCGGAAATTGCAAAATATAGAATGATTTTCATGTGATTTTCCCTCCCAAAAAGAATGCAATAGTTTAATATGCACAATTTTCAATTGCGATAACAGTCATGTGTCATGCGATTTAACCTTTTAAACATACTTTTCCGTTTATTTTATATCTCAATGCTAAGGAAATGTTATATTGCATAATCAAAAGTAGTTTTTAAGAGGGGAAAATTAATGTGAATTTTTGTTACATTAAACTTACCGTTACACATTTAGTATAAACTTTAAGTAATGGTGCACACTCACTATCGTCATAAATTCCACGTAAAAATTTCTCAGAGAACCAAACATTAAAACATTGATCATAATTTGCCTTCAGTTCTTTACAAGCTTCCATAATTTATTTTGCATTTACTTTTGTCAAATTACTTTATATTTTACAATCTACATTGGTGTAGATATTGTTCAAAGATGAATCATGAACCGACATTGCAAGTTTGATTAACCGAAATTTTAATTCAAATTCAAACTCTATTGTTTCCAATATACAAAGCAAAAGGAGTTTTATTTCTCCAATTCATGCTAAAATGTCATTTCAAGTTTAATTTCACTTAAAATTTTAAGCTTTAAAAATGATGCAACTATTTCGTTATACAGGGTGAGTCATAAAAAGCAATGGGTACTTCTTACATAGATATTATGACCGATAATAACAAAATGTTTTGTACATTCTCTAAAGAAAAATATGATCATCACAGAAGAGAATTCGTAAATTTTAATTCATTATTTTATATGTGAAAATATTGATCATAAGTAGAAGGATAGAAAATAGATATTTACCTGAAGACATTGGTTGTATAATTTGAAATGATTCGAACACATTGAGTCGTCGAAATCTCCCTTCAAAAATTTTTCTGAAAACCAATGTTTGAAGCACCCATCGTACTCCTTCTTGAGTTGATTACACGCTTCCGCGATGCTATTCATTTAATCGTTGAATTTGTTTAACGTTATTTAGAATATTAGTGAGTAAATCTCCCGACTAAAATTTCTATCTACATTGGATAATCGGCCAATAAATTATACCTATAAAAAATATATTTTCAAATTTATTTTTCGTGAATCATGATTTGAAGTTAATCAAAATCGATTTTTATTGAATTTTCAGGTCGATTTCTGATTCATTACCAATTTCGATTGAAATGTTACTGTCGGCCGAAATCGATTAATCGAATTGTGTACTCAGCTTACCCAAAAGATGAAGTTGTATTGAGTATATCGAATTGTTTTGTATTCAAAAGAGTTGTGATGTAATGTTTAATTGATTATATTGATAAATATGTGAAAATAACTGGGAACTGAATTAATTTATTCGAAAAACAAGAAACACAATTGTTCTCACGACCGAACATACGAGTTATTTTTTGGTTAGTGTAACGAACACACTACTGCACCACCTAATATAAGTTAGCGATTGATGGTTCTCAACTTGCTTTTTAATAAAATATACTACTAGCTTATGACAATGACAATGTATGGTTTATAGGGAATTTCGTGGAAACAAACTCTGAGCTTCTTGAAACATGAATAAGAATGTCACAACTGATCACAAGCTCTTGTATTTCACTTTAACATTTTTACGAAATATTTGTAATTTATCTGTTCGTATAAACGTCGTACAATAGATTTATTTAATTTTTTGTGGCCAATTTATAAAACTAACATACAATATAAAATATGTTTATTCACTCATGTCCATAAGATTATTTAGATTTTTAGTCGTTCTTACTGGAAAATAAATACCTACAGTATAGTTAACATACAAAAGTATACATCTTTTGCGCTAAAAAGTCAGATAGTAATAAAAATAAATATTTTGTTAATTGACAAATTAAATTAGACAAAACTGAATTACATTGTAATTACAGTAATATAATTTTGAGAATTAAATTTGCTAAGGAAAAAATACTTTGTGATTAGAGTATTAAGAATGCATTTCATTGTTAGAATAATCGTTGTAAAATATCAATTGGAACTTGCATTGTTTGATCATCTACTAAGACAATATCAAATACCTCCATGTATGAGGAAAGACTACTTTCAACCTGAAAGGAAATTATGAGTAAGATAATTACAATTATTTTATTGATGCTTTGTTATTTTCAGTAAGAATTTATAAAAATAATACAAAATTCAATGGAAGGTCAAGAATTTTTTAAAGAAATGTAATACTTACATTGTCATAGAGGAAACCAATTTTTAGTACTGCATCTGTATCTACCATACCATCGACCATTGATGCATCTCCTGTAGTGTCACCCATTAAAAGAACATTTTTTCTTCCCTCAAGAATTTTAAAATAGTCTTGTTCTATGGCATGTTCATTTTTATTGAAAACATGAATGTGTCTTTCGTTTTCAAACCCTTCTAATTTACCATCTCTGTATTTGAGAAAATTTGAGATCACCTTAACATTAAAATAATAAACATTATTATAAAAATAATAATTATTTTACCTAGGTCTATTAAATGAAAAACGATATTACTTTTACATTCTCAAACAGCACTTCCTGATATTGTAAAACTGCCTTCACAACGTCTCCTAAACCAGCACTAAAAACTAGTATTGGAACTTTAGCATTATACATTCTTTCAAAGAACTCTTTAGTACCATCTCTTAAATCTGTTCCATAAACTTTAGCTACTTCTAATATTTCATCAGGATTAAATGGTATCCCTTTCAATATCTCTTCTGCTGCAATCATCCAGTCTTTCATTGCTTCTGCTTTTACCTCAACTGATAAATGAGGATCAATTTCGATTGGTCTGTATTTTTTATATAGGCGACAAGATTCGGTTGCATAAGTCTCTGGAAGTTGCTTGCATTTGCAAAAAATTCCTATTTTTGAAAATAAAGATTCGTTTGTTTTAAAATATTTCTAGTATTGCCTTTTTCCTTATTAAAATACTTTTTAAATTTCTAGTTTAATTCTAATTTAATTAAAAAACTTTATAATTCTTTCTTATTTAAACAAACTAGGTAGGTAATAAAACTACAATATACAAATTTATTGGCTTGCTGAAAAGAGTAAGATAATATTTACATACCAAAGCTACTGAGAACTTTTTTTCCGTTAACATGTTGTTTTGTTAGTGTCAAATCAAAATCAGTAACTACCTGAAAATGGGATTTTTTAAATTTATGTTCATAAAAATATGTATGTATTTTGCCATTTGAAATAAATATTTTACAAAAGCTCTTAATTCATAAATTGGTTGAAAACATACTTGTAATGAATTGTACCCATCCCTTAAAATTTTATTTATTGTCTGCAGAAGACGTTTTTTGTCCTTGATATGAACATGTTTTAATTTCAGGGTTGGAAACTGCGTTAGAAAATACAAAAGAAATAGATTATTTAATAAATACGATTATTTAATATAAAAAACGATGTAGTTTAGTAAAAAGCGAGTTAAAACAATGGAGTCGAAATTATTTATTATTCAACTTTAATTAAATTGTGTACAACACAACATTTTTTATTTTTACAGTTGTATTCATTGGAGCAACGCTAGAATTGATTAACAATCATAATTTTAACAAATAATCTTAAATATATACAAAATTTGGTCGTGAATAGGTTAGTTCGTGGAGGTTATCAGTACATCGTAATTTTCCAAAAAATTACGTATTTCTTACACGTTTATTTATTTATCATATTTCACGTTATGACGTTCATTCTCATTCAAAACACATTACAAATACATAGTGTTCAACTTTAACTTCGTATTGAACTTCAATTCTGATTATTCAGTTCTATATCGTTTGTAGATTCTTAATTTTTATTTTATTTAGCAACTTCTTAATTCTTATATTTAATAAGAAGTAATTATTAAATTAAATCTAGGAAGCAATAGCTTAATATTGCTTTACCATTCAAGTCTCAATAAAAGTAGAATTATATTCACTTCTACATACATTAATCAATTTGCAAGATAAAAGTTTATACGATAAAATATTCGAAGCAACGTTCATTGAAGCATTTCAATTTTTATTTCGACTCTGATCTTTTTACAATATTCAACCTATTAGTTTATTTTCATCAAATATGAGCTATAATTTAAAGCTGTACAGAAGTATGTAATAACGTTTTATACAAATTATTTTTCTCGAGCTTTCCTTTGGACACTTGAATGTCAAACATAATATACGTTATTCATTGTTCTTTAGTGTGTTTTAATTACTCATCCACAAAGGATAGAAAACAAAGGATTTCTTTTAAATTACTGACTCATAGTAAGTTATTTTTGTACGGTACTCTATTATAATTTATTTTCTCCTTACATTTTTAAGTGACACAATTTCTTACAAAAGTAGGGCATTACGTAAATCATATTTCGTCAAAACAAAAAAATCGTGTATTAACCTTATTTTCTTATTTTCCTCATTAATTTTTATCAATGTTCTTTCTAATTAGTACTTTGTATTATGCACATCGCTTGCAGCAGAAAATTATAATCGGAATCGATTAAAAAGCAAAAATTTAAAATACAACGTCTCGAGTTAAGGTTAGGTTACGGTTGATGGACCGCCAAAATATCGAACTGGGCAAGGTCAAACACGATTGGTCAAGAGAAAGACCGCGAGAAATTTAAATCACTTACGTCGTCGAGCTCCAATTCAGGCGACATGGTCTTCCCTTGCGAGACGAGCACGGAGTTCTACTATTGAGGAACTCAACTGCTATCAAGGTATTGAAGAGCCGCCACAAATCCGGCCGACCAATCAGTTATGGCATAGAACACGTGACCCCGAGTACCGATCACGTGACTTTGTTTTCCTTTGTTATGTTCTTGGCTACGCAAGTTCGTCGATTCTTCTCACGTATGATAAGTTTTAACAGCTAGTCTGGCAATATTTATCAATTTACCCTCTTTGATAACAGCTTGAAAGAACTGAACTGAATAATAAGATTATATGTAAACACTGTTTGTAGGAAAACATTTAGTAGTACTTACGGAGTACAATGTTATTAATCGTGTATTATTTGCACCGAAAATAGAAACGTATCAGACATCAAGGGTGGGGAAAATATCATTAACATTAATGCTAATTAAAGTGGCGCTCTATATATTTTATTACATTAAGAAATATTTATTTGTTTCAATTTTTAATATTACTATTGTTACAATTATTATTAATATCATAAAACCACGTCGAATGTCGCGGGATCTTCTCTTTTAACAAAGAATATACGGCTACCATTGTAAAGATTTCATGGCAGAATGATAACTGGGACTATGTTGCGAATAAAATTGTGAGTACCACCTACGATAGGCGAGAATGCTTTTGTCTTCTTTTACAAGCAATGGCTGCTTTTCGAATTTCTTTCGATTCCAAATAGCCACGTCCCTTTCAAACATCAAACACTCTGCGAAAAACATTACACTAGCATATGGTCCGATCAGCGGCGGCGAATAGACTAGATGTATCACCTAGTAAAAATACGATAATGATAAAAAAGGTACCAACACTGATGATAATAAAAATAAAACACTTAAGGTCAATATTACATTTATATCCTTACTAAAATAGAACAAATAGGCCGCTCATTTGCCAAATGAATTAACTCCACAAAACAAAAATATTTATATTTATCTTAAATATAAACTTCGACACTAAAATTTGAAAAAAATTCAAAAAGTGGAGTTAATTACTTTGGCTTATTAACAGCTGAAATGGCATTGCACGCCCTCTATGTATCTTTCATTCGAATTTGTCAGTTTTCGATAAAATGAATCGATAGTGTAGCTCCAAATTCGAAAGATAGTAATCTCTTTTTAGATAAAAATTTTAAATAAAAAAAATGTTGAAAGCAATTTTGAAGATTGAAAGAAATCAGAAAAAACCTTTTGTAAAAGGGGTTCCATCGGCGTCACTGTTTGAAAAATGTATATAGGTCCTAAATAAGTCTGCAGTAGCAGTTCAACGTATCCAGGCCCAATCTGCTGCACGTGCACATCCAGTTGGAGTAATTCGAACTTCTCAAACAGAACTAATGCGTGTCTGAGCGTCGTATATGCCCTGTGACTCAAATCCTCAGTGTTTTCTTTTTCCGGATCTTCACTGTCAGAGCTTTTGTCTTGCTTGTGCGGCACCCAGCCATTATTTTTCCATGAATGACGGGCAACGCAAGAGAGCGGATATGCGATCTTCGAAAACAATACTGGACCGTGAACTGCACTGAGGTGCGCCGTATCAGCGCCATTTTCTGCAACTTCCTGGGACGAATAATATTTTTATTAATCTATTTGTAGTAATCCTTATATGAAGAACTTATTTTTAAAACATTGAATATTAACATTAGTATTGTATTAATACTGTATAAATAACAAATTATTTTTCAATAGATTCAATTATATTTTTTTTTTACAAATTTATTATATTTGCTAGCAGAGTTTAGCAAAAGAATTTAAACTCCATTATGGTTACTGACAGCAATAGAAGAAAACGTTATATGTTTATTAATGCTGAATTTAGGTTTTTGAATGTTGGTTACATGGTTTATAAATTTTGTACGTTATTACGGGTTATACATGTATTCTTACCTGTGCAAAGCCAAAACGATGCATCATCGATCATCATTCTTATCATCATCATGGAGGCTGCAATCAAGGAGTTCAAAATCCATTTCTTATTTCAAATATCCTTCTGCTTTACTTAAAAGATATCTAAAAACAAGAAGAAGAAAGAGATGACTAAGACATCTTTGTCAATTTAAACAATTAATGGCTAATTGGTTTCCTTGATTTTAGTTTCCATGATAAATGTAAGAAATTACTATTTTTTTATTTTAATTGATGAACACGCTAATCAGTAAATTAGAGTTTTTTTCAACAGAATTTTATAAGATCCTCTGCATTCATACTTACATGTTTTTCGTCACAAAGTTGTCCACACTTGTTTCTACTATTGTATTATATATTTTATCGTATCTCAATTAAAAAAAAAAACGAATCATAATATACGACGATTATATGCTTTTGCAACAGACTGTAAAATAATTGTTATTTGTCGTTAAACAATGCCGTTCAATATAAAAAATAATTATCAGTAGAAACGCAAGGTCAGCTGTTATTATCTACTCGACGAATCGTAAAAGCATTTTGGTTCAACATTGCGAATTCCTAAATTTCATTTACGTTTTTCGATTTTATCTAATTAAAAATCGAACGATCGTTTTAAGCGACACATAATTAGTAAAAATATGTTTTCAAGATCAAAGAACTGACCTGTATGTGGCAGTTGATAAGAAATTCATTTCGACCTTGGTAACGCCATGTTTTATTCGAAACATGACTAAGAGTTTGTGGCTGCCATGTCGGTTTCAATCCTTCTGCGTGGTACCACACGAAAATGATGTTATTTGCCTCACAACTTTGCCATGTCTTCGTTTTCGCGATATTTGGCACTGAAAATGGTGAATTAAACGAAGGTCTGTTATATGCTGGATGGTTCCTGAAACTGAATCGAATTGCAAAAGTTTCTCGCTATAATCTCCTTCCTCTCTGTATCTCTGTATGGACTATCTCATCTTCGTCCACAAAATAAAACACGGATCAAGACTCTACTACATAGCATATTATTATTATCGATATGTTGTGAGATTATAGCGAGTAAAAGTTGTGCGCTTCTTCAATGAATAGAGAAAAAATGAGTAAAGTAATCTCCATGTTCCTGGAATTGAATTCAATTACCTTTGTCAGCATAAGGAATGTAATTGCACTGTCCATCGGAACCACGAAACTGCCAACCATGAAAGGGGCATTCTAAACAGTCGCCCTTCACGCGACCACCCTCTGCCATGTTTGCACCGAGGTGAGGACAGTATGCGTCTAAAATCCAGACAGTCCCTTTGTCTGTTCTTTAAACGAATATTATTATTATTAATTAATTTCCTCGGTGCCTGTATGGTATAACACGAATGAACCGCGAGTGTTTAAATACCTGAAAACGGCGAAGTTTTGCCCGAGAGCCGCCACATGTTTCACCTGACCCTTCTCCAGCTCATAGCTCTCCAAGAGACCAAACCATCCGTTTGGATAAACTGGAGGAAGCTTTCCCAACTTGCGTTTCTTCGATTCTAAATGATTTGCTAGTATCTTTCTGGCATTTCCTTCTATTCTTAGGTCCTAAACAGAAATTTTGAGTCACTTTTGAAGCGATAAGATTGAAAATCAAATTTTGAATAAACAGTTTAAGTACTGAAATAGCTTCTATTAATAGGCTTTTGATGGGTTTTGAATTTTTAATCTTTTTCAATTTACCATGCAATTATTGTACAAGATAAATTAAGTAGCACGTATTTATTGGAAATAAATTAATTGCGATGTATAGAGACTTCCATTAATATTCGGGTATCAATGTAATTTTTTAATTTCTCTGAACTTTAAATAAATATTAGACAAGCATGGAAAAAAGCTTAGATTCGTTAGCAGTTTTCATAAATTAAATAGTAATTGAAGTGGTAATTATAGTTTTCAGTTGATTGATAACTGACGACGTAAACGATACGTTCTTTCTTCTGCTAATGTTTAATGTTGTTCTTTTAGGGAGGTACCATGAACCGCTGATACGAAGAAAAAGGATTCTTCTAGCTTTACAATGTCACGCGCAAAAAGAGATCTGCTTTCTCATCTGTAATCATAATGCTATTGCGTCTACTTTTTATTTGTCTAATGAAGCTATACAGAATCAAAGGATAAAAATGATAGGAATTATAAATATCGGCAACGTTAGAAATATTCATACTTCAGTTTTTTTTATCCATGTTTTCAAACTCTCTAAATAAATTTTTTTACTAACAAATAAATTTCACGTATTAATAATGTGAGAGGAAACTATCATTATTGTCGAGACATAAGTTTCAATTTGGTACTTTACTCAAACAAGGAAAGGTATCGTGTCCGACATAAAGTCAAGTAAATTATTCCAGATACCTACTGACGCAGTATTAGGATATATGTAAGTTTAAAGCAGACGTTGCTCGCTTTCGATTGAAATTTAATGCTAATCTATGGTAACCTAACACGGTTCTCGTATTTTGCTGGTATCTTCGGAATCTTAAGTTATCGAACAGAGGGAACAGCATTTTCTGTTTTTTTTTTTTCACACACTGGTATTGCAACAGTTTATAAAAATCTAGCCAAGGAACATAAAAAGCGATTTATTTACTTTAACATTTATTTAGTTTCGATACTACTTTCATTAATTTTCAAAGATATGGACATTATGAAGAATGAGAATTTCAAGACGAATAAAATAGTATCTTTCAAGTAACTAGTTAGGAGTGATAATTTTTAATTGCAAATAATATTTGTCTAATGAATTGTAATTAATTTTCTTGTCGATAAATGTTTTGTTAAAATTGAGTCTATTTGAGTGAATGAAAAATATATTTCGAGCAATGTTTATCAATGCTGAAGAGGACAGAGAAGCACAGTATAAGTAGGTAAGCCGGGCAAAGGTATCGAAGAGGACTCACCTTGATCCAGTTGATCTTGTACAAATAGGGAGCAAGGAGAATAGCAAAAAGCAGAAGAAAAGCACCACCGAGGCTCCACCATCCGGCCATCGCTGTCTTCTTCACCCTCTGCCCCTGGACGAAGAAAAGCAAGTGCACTCTAAAAACTTGTCCCTCCGGAACACCTTCGGAACCACCTCCCTTACTCCTTCTTCTCACTCTCCCTCTTTCTCCCTTCCTTTAATCTCTCCTTTTCCTTCCACTCCGTCGCTTCTTCCTTTTTCCTCTTCCCTTCCCGCTTCCTCTGCCCCACTTCTCTTTCCCCCTTTTTCCTCTCCTTCCTTCCTCCTTCACTATCCCCTTTTTCTTTCTTCTTTAGTCCCTTCCTTCTTTTACCAGCCTCCCTTCGTCTCTCATCTTCCTCCCTGGCCCCTTTTTCTTCTCCTTTTACTCTTTCACCTCTCCTCTTTCTTCGTCTTCCTCCTCTCTTTGCTCCTGTTCTCCCTCCCCCTCTTTTAATATCCCTCCCCAGCCGTGGAACGCACTTGATTTCTAAACCTTGTTTACCATGGGTCTTTCCAAATTCCTCGATCTTCTTGAAAATCGGAGATGATTGTCCTCTTATTTTCGTTCGTTTGAATCTTTTCTTCCTATTCTTGTTACTTCTTCTTCTTGTATCTTCTCACTAAGAAGAGATAACACTTGCGTCTTCACGTGTTTTCTTCTCGAAAAATTCTCAGATTCTTCCATCCACTTTGCCCCGTTTTCCGTCTTTTTAGATACTCATCGAGTTCTAACGATTTCGAACCTTCCTGATGGTCGTGAGTTGTAAGTTCGTCCTTGCAGTTGAAAGATCAGCCGACGATGCAGGAGAAATTGCAAGCGTAAGATCGAAGGAAGAGTCCGAAGAAGAGGAGACGAAGAGTCAGAGTAGAAGGCCCTTCCAGACTGATTCCGAACTCTCGATCGTTTTTCGAACGACTGAGCCACTTCATTCCTTAGACAGAGCCTTTTATACCTTTCTGAGGTAGACCACCTTCCACGACGTTCCCTGTCAAACAAGGCTCATCATCCTTCGATTAAGGGGGTACATCTACCTAGGGGCCCGAAACAGAGATACGAATTGAGGAATTTTGGTCGCTGAGGGTGTCTTTGGAGATTGAAGCACATTTTTTCTTCTGAAAGATGTGTTTTGATAATTAGATTATTCTAAGTATATTTTTAGAAAATAAGTATTTTATTGGAAAATATTTAGTGTTGTATATTATTATTAGTGGTTTGATACTAAAATTTAAAAAAATTAAAAAATGGAGTTAATCTCTTTGGTCTTTAAACGATTGATATATTATACAAAAATTATGATTTAAAAAAGCCTGATTGTACGTCTTTAAAAATCAAAAAGATTTCTTAACGGAAGTAGAAAAGGAAACTATAACAAAAGTCAAGTAAAAAGTAGAGAGTTAATACTGTAAAGAGAAATGAATGATAAAAACATGAGAACATGTGACGTACGTTATTTCAGATTGGAACCACAGATTTGTCAGATTCGATTTGTATACCTGGCCTTTCGACGGAAATATCGATCGTACGTTTGCGTTGATCACCAGTACATTTTCCGCTTAAAATTATGTACACCAACCACGACCAATTTCCAAGTTCTTGTTGCATATCTCTGTTAACATCTGCGAATCGTTCTGCTTCTACTTACCCTCCTTGCCTTTTCTTTTTCCAAGTTTCGTTTTATCGATGCTACTGATCGGTTTCCGACCGTTTCTATCTTTACTCCTAGGCTTTTCCACATTTCATTTTCTTCCTTTTGCCCTTCGTCCCTCCTCTTCTGTCATCGTATTTTCTCGTCTTCGTCCCTTCGTACATTCTTGACGATCGAATAACGTTCTCTAAGGCTCTACTAGCCATAGATTTTCATCAATTCCAATGAGAATCGGTTCCTCGGCAGTTTTCGATGTTTCGTAGCCATTTAATGCGATATCTACCTTCTGTGGTGTATTTCACTTTTTAGCTTTGAGTGGAGAGATCTGGATCAACGAAGAATTCGTAACGTTTCGGAGTTTAAGGTCAACGAAAATTTATTCCTGATAGTCGATCTGTTTTATACAGTGGCACTTCCTCGAAGGAAAAGAGATAATAGACGAGAATTACGAAGAATTCTGAGAACCAAGTGAAATTCGATTTTTTGAGAATTTGAGATCGATGAGAATCTTTTTAAATTTGTGTTTGTTTCAAAAATTTTCTGAATGATTTCCTTGTGAATCTGAATAGGAGATTGTTTATTAGAAATTGTAGATCATTAGACTTTGGATGTTTATGCAACTTTATATTTTTGTAAGTATAATTAAAAAACCTAACTGAAAATTTGTTTCAGTTTCCAAATATTATAAAGTATATTCAAATATTTTTTCGATAGTTTCTACATTTTTGCATATTATATCTGCAGTTTTTTCGCCTACTGAAATTTTTCACAAATATACGCAAAGGTTCGCAAGTTGAATATAAAAAAAATACAGCTTCAAAAGTGTTTTAAATATTTACATCTCTTTATTGTATGTCTGATATCATATAAAAATTGTTCTAAATGTTCATCGACGCACACATTAATTTTCTCTCATTGTTCATTAACGTTTACAGTAATCACTACGCATAGAAATAGAATCGAAACGGTGTCGTGAAAAAGGGAATATTAATCATAGTTCACTCATACACACGCAGTACTAAATAATAAATTAAACACACGAATCCATTAATGAATAATTAAATTACCGATTCATTGGACTTGGAGAATCACTTCTTTTGAAATTAGTTCGCCAAGTACACACTTACAATGGGACAAACTGATTGATGAGTCGACAAACAATAAAAATCGAATGATCAACAGTGAACAAATGAATCGATTATTGTAACTATTGTCGTCCATTTGTTCGGTACTCAACAGTGTGGTTTGACAAGGAAGTGATCCCCCAATTACAATATTAACTGGGCAATTCGTATAACGAATATATGAATAAATTGAATGGGCTGGGTCAACTCATTCATATATTTTCCTTTTTACAATAACGTCTGCAGACCGATTCGTTCGTTCATACACGTATGGTTTTTATGAATGAACGATTCAACACGAACGAATATACATATAACAAACTGAAGGCACTGCGGTGAAAACCAAAAGAAAAAAGGATAACGATTTCTGAAACAACTCTTTTTTTTTGTTTGTTTTGTAATGGAATGATTAACGTTAATAAATTTCAACAGTAAGAAGAAGTTTTCTGTGAAACAATGAACAATGAAAAACATTTTCTTTAACTAGTTACAAATAAAAACGTAATAATGTCCGTACGAAATTCTTCGTTATACTAATGTGTATATTTTACACGAAAAGTAGATCCAGAATATTTCACGCATAATTTATTTATCAGTCAGTACGTTATGCGCAAACGTCGATTACTTTTTACGTAAAATATGTACTCCCTTTCAAACAAAAACACAACTTAGATCAACGTGGTCTGGATAACTTCAAATTTCCATTTTGTTTTGTTAACATTAACTTAACGAGATATCAACGTGAACGAGAAGTTAACATTAACTGAAACAGGCGAGTTCGACAAACTTAACAAACGTGATTCACTTTATAACAAAGAACTGTGAATTTTTGTAACGTCGTTTGAAAATCAACAAATGATCAACAAACGAGAAGCAAACTTAACCAATGGAAACAATGAATAAAAACAAAAACAAAAGGTAGCAAATTTTATCGTTATTTGTTTTCATTAATCAATTTTTAAAGTTAAATATAATCAATTTTTTTTCATTGATATAATTTTAAATTTTGATTCAAACCATGTAATGAGTTATTAATAATTTTTTTAAATACTATAAAATTTGGTAAGTATAATTTTGAAATATTTTTTTAGAATTCAATAGCAAAAGATGTGGAATCCAATAAATAATTTGGAATGTAACAAATGTTGAAAGTAGCCATGATTAACAAATTTTTTATGATCACCATGAATTATAAATTTTGATGGTAGTCATGATTACAAATTTTTAGTACTAACTACTCTTTTGAAATTTTGATAAACAGTCACATTTAGAATGGTCAGTGTTAACCATGAGTACAAAATTTTGATAGTAATCATGATTTATAAATTTTTACGATAGTCATAATTAAAAATTTTGTGTGATAACCAGATAAAAAATTTTTGACGATAGCCCTGAATAAAAAATTTTGAAGCCGTGATGTACAAAGTCTGAAGATTGGCATAGTTAACATTTTTTTGGGGTAACCATAACATAAAAATTTTGATAAATAACTGAAGTTTAAATGAATTGACGAAAGTCATGATTAAAAAAATTTTAACAAAATATTTTGGCAGTGACAGCTGGAGTCTGAAATATTTTTACTTCTTTTAGCTTTTCGAGTATTTAGATCATTAGAATACATATTCTTTCTTTCCAATTTGTTCGAATTTTTGAAATTGATTTTAAACTTTTGTGTGGAAATTAATTGAAATCTAATTATGTTTCTTCCAAAAGTTCGCTGAACAACTGATTTACCCAAAACAGCAAACGGTTCTTTTTCTATATCGAGAAAAGTATTTTCGCAATAGATTTCAGTCAAACTTCTATGTTTTCCAATGAGTTAGTTTTCCAAATGACAAACATTTGGAGTACCGAATTCTGATTTGTTTTTCAACTATAGGAATTACATGTTTCTACTTCTTTCTTCACTCTTCTCTCTTCTCTAATTTTTTAAACTTTTCTTCATTTTTTTACTGTTTTTTTTTAATATTTTTTAATATAAGTACCTATCTTGAAGACATTATTCATTAAATCTTGAGGACAAATTCATTAAATTGAAATTCTGCAACATCTTTGGTTTGGCAGCTTTCAAACTTGTAAGTGGTTCTTCATTTCTTCTTATTTAAATTAGCCAATATCTTCAATCCATTTCTTCACTCTGCCATTTGTCCTTTCTGCTTCTTTTTCTTCTTCATTTACTTTGATTTCTCTTTATGAAGTTTAATTCATCTTTAGTCAGACAGGTGATATCTTCCTTTACTTCTAGATATTCCAGTGCTGCGGGTTCTCCATTGTGGTGGTTGTTCTAGTTTCCATCCTGAATTTCCCCTTGGAGACCTGGAAGGGTGTGAGTGTTAGCAAAAAAAAAAAACGCCAAATCTACTATAAAAAAGGAAAGTTTAAAAAAAAAACTGAATTTCAAAAAGCGCAGAAAATTATATATTATACATATAACTAAAATAAAAAATAAAAACAAAAATACGAAAAAATAAATAATAATACCAATAACTAGAAAAAAAATATTGCTTTTAAATAATTGTTTTCGTCCAGTTTCGACTCCTTTTGTTTGTTTGTTTGTTTGTTTTCAATTCATATCTTTAACAAAGTGGAAATAGGTTCGAATCAATTGTGTAATGATTTAGGTCTGGGTTGGTCTGGATTGAGTGTGGGGTATACTTATTGCAAAATTCTGTATTCTTCAATGATTTCCTTCTACAGAATTCAATTATTTCATTATTCTAGAGTTTACATTAAAATTTCAATTCTATTTGAATTTAAGTACGTAATTTTATAACTACTCAACTATAACTAAATATTATTTAAATTTTATAGCGTTTTTATGCTGAATATTTTTTGAAATTTAATTTGAAATTTTTTATTTCAAATTTAATTCAGAATATTTTTTGTTTGTACAGATTTCGTATCCAGAATGCAGTGAGTTTCATTTAATTCTGTTCGTTGCTGCAAATATTGCATTTTATACTATTTATTAGACTGTCCATGGTCTGCAGGTTTCTCATTGCAATTATGTGTGTATTTTTCTATACTCTTTCGAAAATTAAATTACGAAATGCATATTTTTCTTGTTTTTGAAACGTAATTCAAATTCAGATTTTGAAAATTTTTGATATTTTAAAGGACTCAGAATTTGTATAAAATTTTGATCGTCTAAGAAACCAGATTTTACAGATTAAAAAAAAGACAGATACGAAGTATTCCTTTTCTAGATTTCCAGAGATTCTAGATCTAAAACAAGATCACGATAGGTCCATGTAAGAGTTTCGTGAATTTATCACACTTCATTAGGTCAGCATAATGCTTTGACGAATTTGAAAGTCAGATCTTGATAGATTTGAATACAGTTTGATAGATTCAGGAACAAAACCTTGGAGATAAGACTGATTCTGGTTTTCAAAAGTGGTTAAAGCATATACTGTGGATGATAGATCAAACGAAATCATTCTTCACGTAACTGATGACACTGCAGATAGGAAATAAGTGATGAAGGGTTAGTAAAATGTTTGGAAAGAATTGGAAAAACGATCAAGATTTGTAAAAAGATGTAAATGATTCTGGAAGGTTCTGCGGTCAGGGCTACAAACTTTAGGATGCCGTCATTATTGAATTCAGTTTAAGAATGTTTCATATTTTGCATACTGCAACAATTTGCATAATAGATCTGGACAGAACAATCTCTTTGCTTAATTGATAAAAAAATTAATACGTTCTTTACTATTTAGGGTTGAATTTGTTGCCAGTTTTGGATTCTAGAATGTTAAATCTCTTATACTATTAAATTCTTTCAACTTTTAAACAAATTTTTTATAATTTTTCTTCTTCTTGGTTTCAGTAAAGAAAACAAGTAAGAGTCGTCTTTCTTCATTTGTCTATTATTTATCGTTAATTATTTTGAAGTGTTTGCGTTGATTCTATGGAAAACTGCAATACGTCTTGTTTATTGTCGTCAGTTTGTTCATAGTTTTTCTCCAGTCTGTTTCAATTAAAAACAAGGGTACTGAGTAATCGTGGAAAACGCATAAAAACAGTCACTTCTGTTGTCATTCTGATACTTGACCTAAATACTACATAACGACCCAGTTTCAAATAGCGCAACTCGGATGCAACGTTTATTTCAGATAGGAATGTCAAAAGCGTTCCAGTGCTATAAAATAATATCGGGGGTTGATGGTTCCCTTGTCATTAATATTATGTTGATTAAGTTGCTATTGTTGTTGCTGTTTACTTGCATAGATCGAAGTTACCATTTAAAGATTGATTGATTACCAGAAACATGTAGTACATAGATGGTCTGAGTTTGTCAACTTAACATTCTTTGGGATCTTTAGGAATGCTTTGTAACATAATACACAATTGATTTTTGTTTTGAATCATTAAAATAAAACATGTAGTTATAGAAAAGAGAAAAGTAGCATTTTAGTTTCTTGAGTCATGTTTATGATTAATATGCAGGTTCAAGGAATGCATATTGTGGTACGAAAAAAAATAAAATTATTTTTTAATCCTGCGATTTCTATATGTTCGTATATTGGCATTCTTTAATGTGGACTGCTTAAATTTGTTGATCTTCCAAAATGGTTCTTTTTTTGTTTGATTATTCGAATTTTTAGATCTTTACAGCTTTGAATCTTTGAGTCACAGAATTTTGAAACTTTTGTATTTGTGAATCTTTGAATTTAGATATTTTTACACTTGTAAATCTTTGAATTTCGATATTTCTGCATTCGTGAATCTTTGAATTTAGAAATGTTTGCATTTGTAAATCTTTGAATTTCGATATTTTTACATTTGTGAATCTTCGAATTTAGAAATTTTTGCATTTGTAAATTTTTTAATTTTGATATTTCTGCATTTGTGAATATTTGAATTTGTAAATATTTGAATTTTGAAAATTTTGTATTTGTAAATCTTTGAATTTTGAAAATTTTGTATTTGTAAATCTTTGAATTTTGAAAATTTTGAATTTGTAATTGTTTGAACTTTTAAAATTTTGAATTTTTTAGCGACTGCATTTTTGAATTTTTTAATTCTGAAATTTTGTAAATTTGTAGTACATGATTTTGAGGTTTTCAAAAAAGGGAAATTTGTAAAGATATTTTTGATTGGATCTTAGTGTTTGGATAGAGTAAGGCCGAGCGAAGCTACTTTTTTTTAAAAAAAGAAACTAAAAATAAGTTAAAAAAAATCGTCATTGATTGACTCATCTCGTAGAAATGAAGAAAAGAATTTATTGGACGCGAGCGAATAATTTTCGCACCTGGCAAAATGTATACTAATGTGTAAGAGAATGAGAATATAAATCATTCCAAAGGAATGAAAAAAAGCAATGAAGACTAAAAATTAAATCAATGTAAATCATTTTGAACTACAAGTTTGGTCTTTATTAATAATAATTGCTTCCCTCGTGTTCCGAACCTTAGTGTCAGTGATTACTATAAATAATATCAGTTGGTTTGTTACAGTATCTTATCAAGATTTTAATTTGTAATTTAAACCTGAGCTTCCATTTCCTAACAAAAGTTCATAAGTAATGTATGAGATAAGCTTCTTTATCTTTGTATTGAAAATTATTCAGTTTTCTTTATTCATCAATCTGATATGGACCGAGAATACTTTTCTTCCTCATCCTTGTTATTTCTTTTATATTTCGTTGTTCAATGGTGTAGCTTTGATGGACAGATTTATATCGAAAACCCAAGACAGAAATCAAAATATTATCAATCAGAAATTTACTTTTTGCAGTAACAAAAATTTTGGAACGTACTGCAACCCTATGAGAATACTATCACAATTTCAAAATTCCCAGTTTTCAATGAATTGCAAGAAGTATTTTGTGACACATGTATTTACCATCATTTTTAATTTTAGGCAACAGATTTTAAAGTATATTTTGAATGCCATATGATTTATAACGTTGTAAATGTTTCGTTTCTCTCCTTTAAAAAATTTTGTGTTTCCCACTTGTGATAGTTTTCTTGCAAAGGTGCAACATATTTAGAAAAAAATATAACAAAAATTATTAGGTGTGAATTTGATTAATTTTATAGTTTTTTGGTTTGTCGCTATTCAATTAAAATTATCTGTCGTGTTTTTTTTTGTTTTGTATCTGAGTCCCTTTAGCAAACCCTTGCTTTTTTAGGAAATATTGATGATATTTCAAAGCAAAGCTAGTTATCAAAGGTTTTCCAACTTCTCATATTTTTCATTTAACACAATCTCTCGCTTTAAAGAATATGTACTATCTTTACTCGATGGCAAGTGGTTTAAAGTATGAATTCCCCAGAAAAAAGGACTTCAAACTGTATTCTGAGCGATAGCTGAAAAATTGTTTGTTCAGTTGTTTCTCATAGTATTCTTCTACAGATATATATCTTACAAGTGAATGCTGTTACATGTTTCTTTCAAGCACTATGTTTTAAATTGCTATGTCGAATTCTGTGTTGTACGTCTGTATGAAATCATTTTCAAGTGTTGTAAATTTAATAAAAAATAGAAAAGAGTGTTCAAATGATTGAATAATAGACACGGTTTCAACAGGCAGAGTTCTGTCACGAAAGTGAATAGATGTATTCTTTTATGTTTGACTATTGTAATTTTGATTGCGTTGCACAGGATAAACCAAAGCTATTTATGCGTCAAGTATTCGGCTATTATTGTTAAGTCGTCTATGAGAAAAAGAAGAAAATTACAATCAACGTTTAGCCTTAATACTACCTCTTATTCAGTGGAATTAGAATTTAACTAAATTCTGGTTTCATGGTGTTCACCGAAGTAAAATTTTGCGAAAGTGACAATGTGCATCTTTCTGTGCAAATCAAGAACCAAGGATTGAGCAGAGATGAAACTTGTGTCTATGGCTGTGAACTGATTTGTAGAATGTGGTATTACGAAAATACAAAATACAGTCCGTTTTAAATGGAACAAAACATACAAGTTTCATTTGTCAAGTCAGATTTAGAATCTTTTATTTCGTTCGAAATTTTGGTTCTATTTGACTTAGGAAAGCAACAGCTATGTCGATAAGATAAAGATGATTTCAATTCTTTTTAAAATATACCGCGTCAAATTTCAGATAAATTGTTTCCCAATGTTAGATTTATTTATTTCGTTATAGAAATGAAAGTGTACCTTTTAATATTTTTGAATACTTTTTTTGAGCTCGATAAATTTTTGTTTCTTCAATATTTCCACTTGATTTGTCGTACAATTTTGTTTCTGTGAAGACGCTGACATTTATGCAATTAGGATGGTGATGTAATAAAAAGATAAGATAACATTTGTTGCTTAGAACAGTACTGTAAATGAACATTGAGTGATATGAAACATGAACAGCATTGAGAACTTTCAGTGTTGTATTTGTAAGTAATTTCTCTGTCGTCTGATAAAAAAAAATATTTTGAGACATATCGAAAAGTCTACATTGCGAGAGGAAAGGTGATGGACAGAAATTTGTTTATATCTTCTGTTTCGCAATTTCCTACTTCGATTTTATTACAAAACGATCGAGTTATCAAGGTTCAAACGATTTACCGTGAAAGGTAACTCTTGTACTTCCTGATCTTTTCGAGATATCTCAACAATATTTGGACCATTCGGGATAATACTGTTTCATTCGGGAATATCGATATTGTTATTCGTATTTACCATAATCTTCGTACAGTTTGGCTATTTGTAAACTTCTTAAGAGGTACAGAACACATACGGTGGATGTATATACTTGTTTCAATAATATTTCACAATTTTTCCTGTTCCTCAAAGTGAGTTATAAATTTATTCGTCAAAATAAATTTTGAACTTTTGTTTTCCTCCAGGAAACTGATTTTTGTAAATGAAGGATATTTGAGTTTGAATTGAGTTGACGACCAAAAATAATTCAGAAAATAAAGAAAAATGAATTTCAGTTCTTGGGTCAGCATGAATGATGGGTGGTGCAACAGGGACTCTAGTGCATTAAGTAAAACTATTGCAATTTTCCAGGTCATTCAGCTTTCCAAACACATTTGTAGGTTTTTAAATTTAGAGAAAACAGGGTTAATGCTTGATTGCTCAACATTTCTTGAATATTTAATATCATGAGATTTCTTATTTGTTGTGAATGAAAGAAAAGTCAGTACGTGATTTATACTTCATTCATAAATAGTAGATTGAGGATTCTGTGTCTCATGGTGTTTTTCAGAAACAAAGTTAAGAAATTTCGGAGCACCTTTTGTAATTCAGAAGCCAGACAATTTATAATATATCCGTTAGAAATAAATCAGGCAAATATCAAATACTGTAAAAAATTTCCTCTTCTATTTTTAAAAAACACATTAAAGATACTGTAACTTCTTTTTGCATTTAACAATCCAATTTTATCAGTAATCATTGAGAGTTTGAATTGACTCAAAAGTTTGAATCAACGATACGAAAAATTTTGTAATCTCCAGTAAGGATTGTCGATAAACATATTTTCCAACAGTTACAATAAATTCCTCGGAACAAATGTTCCTATTGAATCGTCCTGACACTAAGGATAAACTGATCAACCCATTTTATCAAATACTTTTGAAACATAATTTTGAAACATGTCTCATAAACATTCTTGTTCACCGATATTCGGAAAAAGTACAGAACTATCGAAATAATCTTTCAGACAAATGAGAAACCCAGTGGCCGTAATCAAACTTTATCAAAAAATCCGCTGTTCAATTTACCCTATTTTAACCTCTTTCGATTTAGCGATGCACGAGGGAGACGATCAAACGACGAGCGAAAAAATAAACGGAGGTAATAAATAAAAAGGATATAAAATAAATAAAAACCGCCCGAAATCGTGAAATTTTTGCGTAGTCTATCGAAACACCAAGACCGAGATTGCCAGAAACGGGACTCACCCTCTAAGGAGGCAGAAGACCTCGTGATGACCTCCAGGACACGGCCAGTACTTTCCTCTTCGACTTGCGAAACACTTCTGCGTCGTTCGTCGAAGAGGACGGCCCTTAAATAGTCGTTTGAACGGGTGCAGACGTTACGATAGCTCGTGAGAAAATTTCTTCACACAATGCACCCTCTTTCTTTTGATCCCACGGGGTCGAAGGTCAGCCCGCCGTACGGAGATTCTTACCTGTTTCCGGGCTGGCGAACGGGGATGCTCGCTATTCGGACACACCACCAGCCCTGAGGGATGATTGTTAAGAGGGGAAAGGTGGTAACGGTCGTTTCTTTTCAGCCCCATTGGGGAGGGTGTAGGTTTCGATTCGTGAGAATCGGGCCCACATGGGGGAAGAAAGTTCGGGGATATCTTTGAAATACGAGACAGCTTGTTCGAATGAAGAACGTGACGTTTGTTCGTTGCGACTACCGTGCGACCTATATTTTTTCTCTCGAGATTACTTTTGCGAGGAATAAACAATGTTTCTTTGAACAGCATTTATTATAAGGATGATATGTATTACAAGGATGGAATTTTACTAACACTAAAACTACCGTGGTTAATCTGTATCTATTTTTAATAATATGCCACAATTATAAATGTTTGAAAAAGTATGTAATTTAGAAGAATAACGTTTATTCATATGTTTTTTTTTGTATTATTTAACATTTAACTCAGAAAAAATAAAGTTTATAAGGGATAAAATGTGTATGAGGAATATACCAGTCATTAAGTGTTAAAGTAGTCAGTTATGAGAAAAATATTCATTCCTATTTGAAAATTAAGAACATTAATAGTATATTCTATCAATAAGCTATATCGTTTATAAAATTTTTCAAAACACATTAAGCTTTTATTTTTCAAGTATTTTTGTGGTTGTAAAGCAAAATCATATAAGTTATATATTTCTGTGTTCAAGATACATGTTGACATACAACGCCTTGATGAATTTTGTATTGTGGTCTTACATCTTATTGTAATCTCGTTCTTTAAGGAAAAAGTTCCTTTAATTTCATTTACTTCTATGAAAAACAAATTCTATTTTGTAGACATTAATTAAGCAAATAAATTTAATTTATTGAAAATGTAACTTGTTTCATGTTGCCTTATAGTCACAGATTTATCAATGAAAAACGTATAAATAAAGAGAAATGAACCATTGTAGTTTAAAAAAGAACGAATTACATCCTTGTGCTCTTTTTGCATAAATACTTCTCTTGATAACAAATAAGCAATGACCCTATTTCTTGATAATATCCCACCAATGAGTATTTTATATGTAATTCAGATTTTGTGGTACTACTGATTTGTTAATATCCAAATTTATACTCAAAAATTCATACATAGGATATTTTCCTTGAGAAAATAAAATTTGTTCCGCATAACGGTCTACCTAATATGGAAAACCTTTATATTAAAAAAATAACGTAAACCTATTTTTATATAAGTAATTTCTACTTATAAAACCTATGACTTTCGAAGTAATTCATTGTATTTTATATAACTTCACTTTTTTCAAAATTGATCTAACACTGTATTCTGAACTAGAACTCTATTTTTAATAAATAATAAAATTAATTGCAATATCTCAGAGATCGTTTTTAAAAGTTTCCCTATTAAATGATTCCCTATTAATGATTATACCTTTGGTTACAGCTTTAATTAAAATCGGTTATGGTTTTAATTTAAACGTAGTTCGTTTTATGCAACGTGAAATGATATTCATCAAATTTGTACGTTTTAACCGGTTCGTGATACAACGTCATCGTCTTGTTTCTCTGTCTCTTTTAGCTATTATTCAAATCGTTAAAGGCAGTTCCTCGGGAAGAAAATCCAGTTTAACTTCTCGCGTAACCGTTGAGCTTTTCTTCTGTCTACCTCAACCCGTTTCTCAAGTGTTATGTTTCTTTAAACGTCTCCCCTTATGCTAATGAGGAATCACTACATACGTACCTATGTACACTGTATACATACAGGGTGTCCTAAAATTGGTGGTACAAGAGGAAAAGAAGGATTCTTCATGAAAAAATAAGACGAAAGTGTAGAATAAAAATTTACGATATCATGCTTCGTTTTCGAGAAAATTGACTTTGAATTTTGACCGAGTACAAGTGTACCGAACTACAGTTTTAGGCGTTTGAGGGGTAAACGGGGAAAGAGGAATGCTGTTAGCGTACTGTAGAGACAGTCAGTGGTCAGACTGTGTTCCCCTTGGTTCCCCTTGCTCCGTGTGCCCTTCAAGCACCCAAAACTGTACTTCCGTACGCTTGCACCCGACCATAATTCGAACTCAATTTTCTCGAATACGATGCATAATATTGAAAAAATGTATCAATTATTGTGTCCGTTTATCTTTTTATTTTCGCGTATAACAAGATATAAAATTGAAAATATAAAACTGTTAAATTGAAAATAATTTTATTGAATTGAAGATATATTTCAATTTTCAATTTACCAATGTACACATATACAGTAATTGGCAATCTTACTCCTATATTGTTATATTTTCTTTTTTCTTATATATAGCTCTATTCTTACTCTTTTCCTTTTTACGAAAAATAACGTTTTATTGCAGTCTTTACGTATTTATATAAATAAAGGGTGTTTCTGAAATCGTGATGTATTCCAAAATTGTATCTATTCTACTTTATCGACTGAAATAATGTACTACTGACTTATCAACCTATGAAAATACAGTTCTGACTCTCAAATAGTAAGTAAATATTTGAATACATAAATTTTTATTCTCTCATACCCCTGTATACCAACGTGTCTAATGTATTTTAATTTTAATTGATCATCTTCATACACAAAAGAACTAAAATCGATTTTAAACTCTTGCGTCGGTAAGATGTGTATTCTATATTACCAACTCCATGTTTAGGTACCAACACACTTAAAGCACAGACAAGGTACTCATCTGTGTTTAAACTAACACTAATCACAGACGACTCGTCTGTAATATTTGTATGCAACAATGAATTTATTTGTACTAACATTTAAATATACATAGTATTTCGAGCAGGACAACATTGTATCTCGATTAAAAATAAAAAATGATCACACAATTTTTGAAAATTGCATTTGCTTAGATTTTAAATGCAACACTTTTTTACAAGAATACTATTTCTTCACATTAATGCTTCTTAACAAGATTGAGCAAGTTAAAAAGAAACAGAATTATGATTTTTTTAAATATTAATGTGTGACGATAGCATTGAACATTATTCAAGATACATATTCTGTGATATCAAATCTCGTTTGCATGATAAATTGTTACTTATTTGGAAATATAAAATATGAATAATACGGTCACTTTTCGAACCTGCACTATTTCGAGACGTAAGTAAAATATAAAATATAAAAGGGATCAGGAACCCTTTGGTAGCTTCACCACACTTATTCCTTTCCATTAGTGTTAAGTTAGCTACTACTAACGTCCTTGCTATATATAGTTGCATGTCGGTTGAGTCACTACGAGGTTCGCGATTCTCGATTATTATAATTGATTGGTCCTCGAAAACATTCGTCTCCGCCAGTTTCCTCCGCCAATGCAAACGAAGTAGCATTGCCGTGTTTGATTATACTGATACGTGTTGAACACCTACATGAAATTGTTAAGTACGTGCACGTTCCGCTTTGCTACAATTGTAAGCAGATTCCACGATAAGACTATAAATCAATTTTTGACGAAATTTAACAATGCTTGCGCACAATTTTATACTTGCACATTTTGCATTTGTACTAACATATTTATATATTTCTAAATAAAAACATGAATGTATACAGATTCGAGATTCAGTTTGCGAAATAAAATTAGATTACATGTCCTTGTCTACACATTGAACGCTTCTTTGTATTATTTGTACATATTTTTAGCTTTTAATAGATGCTTTTCATCAGTTCCAACTGAAAACGTCAATAAAAGCTTACGCGTGAAAAATATCGCTGATCCCTTATTTTCTTCTGCTACACCAGCATTGTAGGACGTGTTTAACATTCTAATTAGCTGATAACGATTTAATTAACAATAGGTATATTCACGCGAACTCTACAAGTATTAACAATTAGGTGCATTCTTACCGTATTCTTACATATTTTTATGGGTATGCAGTTCGTATGTGTATTCAGAAATAGAAATCACGGTCTTCTTAAGATTGTAGATATCTAATCTAATCTAATCTACATACATCTAATAATGTAGCATAGTTTATCGTATTTGCATCAAGAAATTCGATACTTTATCTGTTTGTATGTGAGTACTTTATCGAAAGTGATTATCATATTGCTAATATTGTATTTATCAGCTTTTATGTTATATTTTTCTTTAACATTTTAAATGCTCATATGTACGCTTTATGTGATAAACATGTAAATAAAATTTAAACATGAGTATTTGTTCTTTTATTATCGTATATATTTTTATTTTACAAAATAACAAACATATATGCATTTTGCAGGGTTAACAAATTAATTAAAAGAAAGGAGGATCAAGTTTTTGTACATAATAATAATTTATGTAAATTGTTAGAAAAGAAACATACATAATAAACAAAAAGTTAATAAATTGAAGAGTAATCATTACTCTATAGAAATGGAAGGCAAATGCGAAGACAATAAAGTTACTAAGCCAAATTCTTGGCCTTATATGAACATAGGTTCATTGACTATATCATTTTTTACAAAATTGGCAACTGCCAGTATTATTTGGGGATGGGGATATTTGAATTTAAGTATAGCATGGTTAATTGCACCCCTAGCTTTAGCGGCATGGAAATCAGAACGTCGAAAAGACAACGAATTAAAAGCAATTACTGCGCAAGCTAGTGTAATGGCTAAAGAAAAAGAACTAATTATGAGTCGAATAGACGAATTACCTTCTTGGGTTTATTTCCCCGATTTTGATAGAGCTGAATGGTTGAATAAGGTATGAAAAACTCTGGAGTGTTGTTTTAGAATTTCATATTTAACAACAATTGCAATAAATGTTCTTTATATTTTAAGGTCCTATATAAAGTTTGGCCAAGTATAAATCATTTTGCCAGAGAACTATGTAAGCAAAGTATAGAACCTGCTATTGTTGAAAAATTGGCAGAGTATAAAGTAAAAGGGTTCCAATTTGAAAGACTAGTTTTAGGCCGTATTGTAAGTTCATTTTAATTTTTAATCATTCATCTTTATATTTAATCTGAGTGAACAATATAATTAATTTCTATCATGTTTATAGCCATTAAAAATTTATGGAATTAAAGCATATGATAAAAACACTGCGAGGAATGAAGTTATAATAGATGCTGATGTTATGTATGATCTATTTATATTATTAATACTATTGAAATTTTTTGTTTTCATTATCATATTATATGTTTATAATTATTGCATAGGTATGCTGGTGATTGTGATATCACTTTTTCAGTTGGAAATATAAAAGGTGGCATTAAGGATTTTCAGGTAAATAACGAATGCTTTAATTATTTCTGTTAGTTCTAGTCTTGCTAAACTCTGTTACAGAATTTCTTATTTTAATTACAATTTGCAGATTCGTGGAATGATGAGAATAGTCTTGAAACCACTATTACCTGCTATGCCTTTAGTAGGAGGTGTACAAGCATTTTTCTTAAATCCTCCTGCTATTAATTTCAATTTAGTAGGAGTAGCAGATGTCCTTGATTTACCTGGATTTAAGTGAGAACACTTTAAAAATGTCAAAACAAGTAAACTTTTTATATGACAGCAGAAATAATTATATGTTTTTTCTACAGTGACATTTTAAGAAAAATAATTGTGGAGCAGATAGCTGCTTTTGTTGTATTACCAAACAAAATCGTAATACCTCTGAGCGAAACAGTACCAGTTGAATCATTGAAAATACCAGAGCCTGAAGTGAGTCTTAAGTATATTATATAGTACTTAAGAAATGTGATCGTATGAATATATTTCTAAATGATCCTGTTTTTATAGGGAGTTTTGAGAATTCATGTAGTAGAAGCAAAACATCTCATGAAAAAAGATATAGGAGTATTGGGTAAGGGTAAATCTGATCCATATGCAATTATAAGTGTTGGAGCTCAAGAATTTAGAACAAAAACTATAGACAACACTGTGAATCCAAAATGGGATTTCTGGTGTGAGGTATGCATATTCAATTTCATACATTAGTTTAGAAGTTAATAGAATTTAGTGCATGTGCTTTGCTATAATTTCTTCTTGTAAGTCCATTGAAATTTCAAGCACAACACCTTTAAATGGTAAGAAGTAATATCTTTTAAACAAATGAAAACGCATAATGTGATGAAGATTTTCTATTTCAGTGAATAGAATGAAGTATAGAATATTTAAGAGCACAAATATCATTGATTCATATTTTTTTTAAATTTAATCATATTCGTTATATTTTAGTTATAAATTGTCTTATTATATTTTCAAATCTTTCACTGCATACGTATTGTTCTGTTTTCGTCATAAGATGTTGCTGATCTAACACTCACTGCTGTAATAGTTGATTATTGCTTTGCCTAATAGATTCAATGATATGTTGTTTTTCCCATACTTGTATAAATTTATTATTGTCTTGCCTATAGCAATACAATACAATTAATTCACACGTAGATCGGGAACATCTTAATTTATGTCAATGTATTTTAGTTTAATATCTCGGTATGTATGTGTGGTATGTGATGTGCGATGTGTTATGTGGAATTAGTGTGACGTGACATCGGCCGTTGCTCAGCAAATTACTGTGCTGCTGTGGGACTATGATGACACCAAGGGCGATGAAAGTTTGGGAAGGTATGAAAATATAGTATTATACATTTTTTTCTTTCAATTTTCTATTAGGAGTAAATTGATTAACATTCATCAATTTTATTTCTTATATCATTAAACTGTAGTTAAAAATACTTTTAAACTTTGTTCCATCGTTTCAATTACTATAAAATTATCACTTACACATTTTCATTATTCAAACACGTTTATAGTATTATTATTTATTTTAATATTACAAAACAGTTACCATTATTTGTAAAGTAGGGGCATGTTGGTGTTGCATCTGGTCATGGAAATGTTTTATATTTGGTTTGCGAGTGTTGATTGAGTGTGTGTCATTTTACAGCACTTAATGCTTTATAACAAGGTTTTTAACAGCAATATAGGGTTTTAATTTATTTATTTTCGTAATATTACTTTCTTAATGCTAATATTATTTTTTATTCATTCTTCAAAATAAGTTTCTTGATTTAATTATATTCATAGTCATTCTATGTGGCACTTATGTACATGTTATATCATAACTTATTTGAAGCAAATATGCAATTATTAGTATACAAAAAACAAGACTTATAAAGCAACTCTTCTGCCCCTTTTATTTTATACACTTCATAATATTGGCACACAGGCTGTGGTCTGCTCATGCATAATGCAGAAGGCTATGGTGTTTCTTTGGGATAGGGATGCAAGTATCCCGTGTGTTCTGTATGATGACTTCCTTGGCAGGTAGTAGATGTATTTATAGAAAATTATAATACTTAATAATCTAACAAACATGATAAACTCTAACAAATATGTGTGCACCCTACTTTACTACCTAAAAATCTTATCTTTTTCTATTAATATGGGTTTTAACAATTTCTAAATCTGAAGATTTAACGCTATAAGTAGAGTGCCATGTTACTGTGTACTAATGCATATGAATTTGCTTTGTCACTTATTATACTTATTACATTGTTGTTAAATATAATTCATACTATTTAGCTTTAGAATTGTTTTTATTGTAGTCGTACAAATTTATTACATATTGTTTAATTATTTTATTACTTATTTTTTACTTGGTACTTATGTTTTTTCGTTTAATATATAATGTACTATTCCTTTTATTAATTTTTATTAATTGTCTGTGTATTCTGCAATGAATGGTGTATATTGTACCACTCATTTCAGCATACCCAGTGTAATAATTTTGTAATTTCTAAATGTTGTTTTTTATTTAATTTATGGGTTTTATGAGAGTGATTAGGTGACTGATATTTGATAAAAAGAAAACTAAAGTAGATTGTATGGTGACAGTTTATAGTGGAAAAGAGCTTGGGAGCCTATTACAACAGAGTGGTTGCCCACCTCTTTGACAAAGACAACGCTGGTCAAGATGATCCACTTGGCAGGTATTGCTACTTGTAGCAAATATAGGCATAGAATGCATTTAAAGATATTTGTATAGTTAGTTTAGAAGAATGTTTCTTGACTATCTTTGATCATTCTGGATTACTATAGATTACATGCTTGTAAATTCGCAGTATTTTCAAATTCGAAATTGTGCTGTTACTATGGTGCATGTTGTTGATACAAAGAGCATTCCCAAATACATGGTAAATTTATATTACAAGAATATTATGAAATGTTTGTATCCTTTACAGATATAATAAGATAAGAACTTATGTCACCACATTACTCTTCATTTTATTATTAATTATACATTTTATGAGACAACAGTTTGTTTATAAAATAAGATAATACACTAGAGTGCTGCTTGTATGACTATGGATGTATGCAACGTGATAGAACTTATTTTTTATGTGCGAAATGAATAATACAAAAATTATAAAAAGGTGCATTGTTGCATGGAAGCTTTATAATGCGCATGAAATGTATAGTCAATTTTCTCTATCATAATCTTCAGCATATTAATCATAATCATATTTATGTAATCATTATCAATTATTACATGTTATTGGTAAATGACATTTTACATATTGGGTGAATTATTCAAGCTACTAAACATTTCTTCCTTTTTATTGTATTAATGTAGAGCTACTATTGAAGTCAGTCGTGTGAAAAAGAAGGGAAACATTGATACGGTCAGTAACCATAAAATATTATTATAATATTAATAAATCTACGTTCTTAATTAAGAGAAACATTGTTTTAGTGGGTTTCATTGGAGCAAGCGAAGCATGGTATGGTTCACCTACGATTAACGTGGTTTCAACTCTCTAAAAATGCTGCTGACTTAAAGGCTGTATGTGGTTCACAAAGAATTTAAAACGGATTCTTACAGATTAACTATAGTTACATAATTTCTATTTGTATTTGTAGGCCTTAATAGAAACTCAAGAGCTGCGAGTAACATCAATGAGTACAGCACTTCTCATTCTTTATGTTGATTCAGCTAAAAACTTACCAGTAAGCAAGAGAAAAACTAGTTTAACTTAGAAATTAATACACTGAATTAATTTACATCATTAAATTCTAGTGTGTTAGAGGAAATAAGCAACCTGATGTTTATCTCGAAGCGAGCATTGGTGGCAAAGTAAGCAGAACTGCTACTATGTTACGTTCCTGTGATCCAGTATGGGAACAAGGTTTTACTTTCTTAGTTAGCAATCCAGAAACTGGTGTTCTACACATAAAGGTACATACTTTTTTCTAAATTTTATCGCAACAAAAATTTATTCTTTATTTATCTTTTAGATCACAGATGAAAAGACTGGTATGATAGTGGGAGAAATGAGTTATAACATTTCTCTACTTCTGGTGCAAAATAATCTTGAAATCACGCAACAACCATATGATCTGCAAATGGCAGAAGCAGATAGTAAATTGATATTGTCTATGTCATTGAATGTACGATTTATTAAAACTTACATGCATATTGTCTGAAATAAGAAATGTATCTTATACCTTTCTATCTTTAAACACAGATTCTAAAATACGAAGAACCTGAACCTACTTCAGAAGAAGACGATGATGATCACGACATTAATCAATTAAAGAAAAGAATTGAACGTCAAGAATCAAATATTAGTAATACATTATCAACCAATAGTGGTATGTATTCACATTATTTTCACATGAATACGATGTATGACAAACATTCTTTTCTAGTACCGCCTAGTCCATTGAAAAGGCAACCTTCAAAGGAATCTGTCAATAGTTTGACACGTAGTACTGGGTCAGGTGCAGCGATTTTAGCCGAAGAAGCAAATCAAGTAGACGAAGAGTTAATCGTTACCACTACTGCCCCATCATCTCTCACTGGTAGTCCTCAGTTAATTCATAGAACTCCAAATACCACAACTTCTGCAGGAGAAGCTAAACTAGGACGAATACAATTGTCAATACGCTATAGCGTACAGAGACAGAAGCTTATAATTGTAGTTCACAAAATAGCGTATGTACATCACGAATTCAACAATCAGAAAATTTGACAAATTCCTAATCGAACTTTTTGTTGCTTTGCAGTAACTTACCTCTGCCACAAAACGATCCACACAATGTGCCAGACCCATACGTAAAGCTCTATCTTCTGCCTGATCGTCACAAGGAAACTAAGCGTAAAACAGCGATAATGAAAGACAATTGCAATCCAGTATTCGACGAGCAATTCGAGTACGTCGTGTCTCAAGCTGATTTGAATTCTCGAACGCTGGAAGTATCTGTGTGCACTCAGAAGGGCTGGCTGTCCACTGGAAGTAACGTAATGGGCCAGGTCCATTTAAGTTTGAGTGAAATCGATGTGACAAAGTCGTTCACAAGTTGGTACGATTTACAACCAGAGACTAAAGACTAGAAACTAAAGAAAAGCAAGTGGAGATTCGAACAATTGTTCACATGTTTCCGAAGACAATCTGTCGAATTTCCACAGTGCGGCTTTTCTAAACGTCGGAATCTCAAATAATGTGATCAGACCAATCTTTGGATAGCGCAAATATATCCAACGAATTACCAGAATCGCCAAAAAAGTGACAATGATTACGTTCGTTTCATATTTGGACCGTCCACAGTCATGAAAGATTCTCAGTTCTTTACGTCCTATGCATATTATCTTAATTTTTACGTTGTCTACGCTTATAGAATACTTTTGTCGATTACGTGTGCCACTAAAATGATCTGTTAACAACATCTAAGGATTTGTTCTAATTGAATGTCATGCAATGAAACTGACCGATGTAGGCGAACAATGAATCGTACCAATGTAATAACATTTAGGGCGTGATATGTATAAATATTATGTTTGTTTATTGTTATGTTAATCGATTGGACGACATTCAATTAGGATATTTGTATGCATAATACACGATATACGCATAATATTATAATTGTTATTTATAAAGTATGTAACTTAATACTTTACACACAGATTTATTAATAACGCTTTTTAGTTATGCCTTAAACTGCAAACACTGGCTGTTTGTTTTTGTTGATGAATTAATATGCTATTATATTTTGCTAAATTTGTTTTATTTATAATTATATACATGTTGCATTTATACGTCTCAAATGATCTTCACCAATTGCCATTACGATCTGCACATTGTATTATTAAATATTAAGAAACGGCGGCAAAATAGTGTCGTTCAAAGTTCATGGTTACCAAGTAAAAATTATTGAGTCAAATTCATACGATATTATACATGTTATATTTATACCAGAGTTTTTGCTATATTGTATATTGCTATATATTATATAAATTTATGTTTTTGCGTATACTGGCGATAGACGATGCCAGTATAATATTGCAAATTGTTGACGATAATAAAGTATGTATAAATATACGCATTTGAAAATCATCTATTTCTAAGTCTTTTCATGACCTGAAATACTTCGAATTGATTCTGTTCTGTATAGCACAGAGCTGTATTAAAAACGTCTTAAAGACATCCATGTTCGAAGCTTAGAAGTCTTGAATCTTGAATTTTGATAGATCTTGAGCTTTCGAAGTCTTGAAAGCTTTGGTGTCATCACTAGTCTTATACGAAATTCCATGAAGTCGTCTCCAAGGAAACACAACAGTAGTAAACAGTGAAAATATGTTTTATCCTTCATCAGTGTCAAATTCTGTAGGGTGTCGTCGTGTGTTTATTGTAAGCTTTATGTACTGATTCAGTTCTCATTCTTCGTTGCAAGATGCAACGCGATCCTATGCTTCCCTGCCTGCCAGGGTATAATTTCGACACAAATGTAAGAGACTTTTCATTCTTTAATTGAAATGGAGTTTAAGTAGTCTTCACTGTGTTACTTGATTAACTTAATATATTTACATTTATTTAGCTCGGTCGAACAAGATTCCATAGGAATCAATATTTTTGCAAGATACACGATGGAGTTTATTACTTATCAGAGAAATCAGACGTCGGTGACCATGTCCGCTTTCCGTCGATTTATCCCCGCGGGGAAACCCAAAAATTAGCACCGTGGATTGCGTACGATGGCCAAGTATGATAATTTATATGTTCATCTAATAAATGATTGATTTAAAATAAACAATATTTAATAAGTTTGATTTCATATTCAAATTATTAGAAGAAAGATACTAAAAATGAATGTGTACATGGGTCCACAGGATAATTATAAGATTGATTTTTAAGATTTTGAAGAACTTAACTTAACAAGAAACTTTTTTTCTCTTAAGCATAGAAACCTTAACAATGAAAATACTTCATTTTATAATATTCTTTTAGAGATTAATGTTCAAGGCCTTCTTTCAAGAGACAGTTCAAGAAAGATGGAAAACAGCATATCAGGTTCGCGTAGTAAATATTAGCTTCTTCTTGGAAGATGGGACGATGAAAATTACTGAACCATCTGTGGAAAATAGTGGTCTTGAGCAAGGTTCAACGGTGCATTATCTTTTTAACCATTTATTTTTATTAATTAATAATGTTCACGTTATTTACGTTATTATTAAATTTTTTAGGTAACAGAACTAATTACAGCTAATACAGTATTTATTTGTGACACATAGTTTTATCATGAACTTCAAAAATTTTATTTCAGATAATATATTTTTTCAGTAAACTGTAATTGTCAATGATTACTTCCTTTTATTATAATCTTAATATTCAAAAATCGAATTTACATAGGTGTTTTATTAAGACGTCAAAGAATTCCAATGCCGGATCCAGTGAGATACAGATTTTATGATATAATCGATTTAAACATTGGAAAGGAACCGGAAATTTACGGGAGAGTGTATAAAATTGTAGATTGTGACAAATTCACCCGACGATTTTTAAATCGTATGGGGATCCCAGTTCCAGATCCGATCGACATACCGAAAGATCCATATTCGAAATTAAGGTCAACTGTAAATATCCTACAAATTCCAATTCTTTGCATAGTAGTAATTCTTCATATTTATTTTTAAAATCGATTCCAATAATAATTGCACCGATAGGAGACGTTCCCGAAGAAACCCAACCGAAGAGTCGACACGCGGGGCGATTTTTTGAAGTACGATAAACAAGTGCTTCGATTTTTCGCCTACTGGGATGATACGGATAATCTATATGGTATCATTCACGATCTTGAGATCCATTACTATCTTGCCGATAACACATTGGAGATCAAAGAGAACATCCCACCGAATTCTGGTCGAGATTCTGGTTCCATATTCTTGCGGCGAATGAAGGTCCCCAAAGTATGAATATTGTGCTTTTATCTCTCTATTTTTCTTGAGAACATAAAGTATGCAGTAACACACGCAATTCTGGTATATTCGAAAGGAGATTCTATATTATAGAAATATATAAATAAAATTTGAGATTTTTAATCAGTATCGTGCAAATTTGATATGGCTGAATCAAAGTTCTTAAAAGAAATAAGAAACTATTTTTTAAATGCAGTTTTACACCGAATTGGACCCCATTGGTTCAGGAGATCCGTTTACTGTTTTAAATATTATGGGCGAAGATACGACTCACGGTTATTATACTATAGATCCATTGAATACTGGAAAACTTGCCAAAGAAATATATAAAGATAATGAATTGGGTATTGGCGCACAAATTAATATTTTTGGAAGGAAAATCGTTATAACAGACATGGACAGTTTCACGAAGGAATATTACAGGTTTAAATATTAATCATTTTTCTTGAGATTTTGTGCGATACGTCATTGAAGATGTCGATTATGTTGTAATAAAGGAAGAAATATGGCTTGGATGATTTCACACCTCTGGAGAGACCTCGACAACGCGGCGAGGTCCCCATGAAAGTAGAAAGATACATCCCACCTTACAATGGCTTTGGTTCTTATGAGGATTCTCTTGGAAACTGCTTCAGCATGATACCACAACCACCCAAGATGGACCTTAACAAATTTATGCATTACGATAAGTACGTGTAAAGTTAATTAAAGTGGATTAAAATATCCTAATATAAAGTAGGTGATCATAATTTCGCCATGTTCACGCTTAAAGTGTTTTACAATGTTTCTAAGTACCTATTTAATGAAATTATTAAATGTTTCATAAAGTTTAGAGCATTAGTTAACGCGTAGAACACTAATGTTATTTTGCTATTTTAATTATTAGTTATTATTATTAGTTCTGTAGTCAGATGACAAAATCTGATTTTTTTTTAAAATCAAGATCTCTTCCACTTGTATTTTATTAAGATCTATCGGTTTACAAGAGATGATACTTGTAGTATCAGGTAGTTAAAGAAAGAAGCAAGGTAGCAATTCATGACATGTAGGTGTACCTATTGGTTTATCTAACTTTAAATTGCTTTATTAAAATTGGTATGTTTCAGACAAGGTTTCGATAGTCATGTGCTGAGATTCAGGGCGAGGATGATATCACACATACCAGAAAATGCGGACAGAGTGTTCATTGTGAGAGTTTTCCTCATAGATGATTCCATTTCTATCTTCGAATTGGCGAGAAGAAATACAGGTGAAATAACGTTTACGTAAAATTAAAAAAGAAATTTGTATTTTTTATAAACATATTTTTCGTAGGTTTTATATCTTTTACATAGAAATTTCATGCAAGTTTCTTGTAGCTTTCATTTTTAATTCTAAATAAAATCTAAGGCTATTATTGTGAGATTAGGCACCTATAATATGTGAAATACAAAAGAGCAGACTTATACTAGAATAAGAAAAAAGTTATTTGTGATCCTGATAAACAAAAAATGGTATTTTCATCGTATTTAGTGTTCAAGATCATCGAGATTCTGTTCTTCTTCATCAATTTGCGTTTTCAAACTTAACAAATACATTTCTGTTTCCCGTTTCTGCTCATGCAAAACATTTTTGATATATTCCTCGTGAAATCGTCAACGATGTACATCAAACGATCGTTCGCATTTTTCCGTGTTTTACAGGTTTTAGACGATCTCTGTTCCAGAAGAAAATGCCAGTGATGTTGCCCAATCAGGATATATTTACAAGCAAGAAACCGGATTATTATAAACCGCAAGATTTTTATGTCGGAGCACGTGTTAATTTGAACGAATTTATCTTTGAAATCATCTCCGCTGACGTTTATGCCCTTCGTTACATGGAATTACACTGCGATAAGGTTCTGCAACTTTTATGCCTTGCAATATTTTACTCTTGTAAAAGATCTGCTGTACAATCAATGTTGCTTCACTTCCCTGTGTTTCAAAGTATATGAAATTGTGGAGACAAGTATCAGGAACTGAAAGAATGAAATATCTGTGGTTGTAATATAAAATTACCTGAGTTACACGTTTTTGTTTTTGAGATACTGGTATTTAAAGTTGAAAGTTTCCTATTTCAATACGATATCATGCACTTGTATCTTCTTGAACCCTTCGTTTTGCAAATATGAATTCTATATTCTAGATCTTAATTAAAGTCTTAACTCGAATTTCTTGAAAATGTGATGTAGTCTCTTTTCTCTTACAGCCACAGATGTAATCTCACTTTTATTTTTCTGTTTCAGTTTCCGCAAGCTAATGCTAAACTAATTATGAAGAAATTACGAGGAATTTTGAAACCTGTTTACAAAGAGTTTACAAAACTTTATACTCCTGCAAAGTCGGCGGACGGTCTGCAAATATTGTCATATGAAAGACTTAGGTATCTCTTTTTTTTAATTAAGGCAGTAGATGAATAACAAGACACTCTAGATCATAAATGAAATAACCAGTCGTAAATACTCGATATAGGGATCTGTTGAGCAAGTATTCAGAAGGAAAAATAACTGAGCACGAGACGATCACGATTGCTCGACATTATTCGTCGCACGAGAAGAAAGAATTTCATACTCGTGAATATGTCAGGTAAGGCGTTTGTATACAGACTATCTTTTTTGATTTCTTGCGTATAAACATACGTTTTCTGTAGGAGATTAATGCATACTGAACTTCTGCGAGAATTATGGGACGACCTTGATCGACTCGAAGAGGATCTTCTTCATTGCGACAGGGGGAGAACAGGATTTTTACCACGTGACACGATATACACTGTACTTCGTGGATCCAGGATACCAGTCGATGTGGAGCTCATAAATTCTATGCTCGATCAGTATGTAAATCGACACAAATTTTGTTCCATTTGCCTACATATGAAACGTTCTGCCTTCGGAGTAACCCTTTCGTGTCCACACATAAACGCAGAAAATATAATCCTTTTTTCCTCCATGGAAACTGATTTATTTTGCAAATTCGATGTAAAAAACGAAACAGAAAACTATTTCTGTGTTAAAAATTTACTTGATCGTTGTGATATATTAATAATAATATAAATTACTAGCGGATGTGAAAGGGCTAAGAGAAGACTACTTAATTCTTTTGATAAAATAAGGATATTAAGTAAAACATAAGTTTAATAGAAATGAAACACATTAGTTTAACAAACTTTTCATTAATTAAGTATTCAGAAAAATGAGGAGGGTCAATTGGATTACAAGGATATACTGCGGTTTATGAACGTGAAGATCGATCCTGTTCCTCCTGTAATACCGATAAATATCAAGGTATTTAAATACTTCACTTTTAATATAAATGAGCTGTAACCTGCAGATTGGGAGCTATAATGAACTTCTTTCAAGGGTTAACAAGAAGATAATTATGTCTATAATTATTTATTTCCTTGTAAACTTTTTAGACTGCACTTTGGTGGGCATCAGAGAAGGACCCCGATTGTGGAGCTGGTATAAATTGGTGTGCTTTTATAAAAGATTTAGATATCAAAGACGAAGAAGAGACTCAGGATGATATATCGAAACCCTTGGATATGCAAATTACGAAAGCAAATTAATTATCGTTCTATAACAGTTTATCTTATATGATATATAACTTTACATACTCACAAAAGGCTTTATTGGCACATCTTTTATAACTATTTTATTACGACAAATATTTCTAAGATTCGAATCAATGTTTATGAATATTATGCTATATGTACTCCGATTTTCATGCAATCTGTATGTATCGAATAGCATAATGGATACTTACGAGAGGAATAAAAACACGTTTCGGTATGTCAAGTGATATTTATTGCAGAATATAATTTGCATAGAAACTACGTCAATTATTTACATTGTACTAAATACGTTTATCTCTAGCATGCTGCTAAAAACAGTGTTGTCTGTCTTTTAAGTCTGCCAATTGATGCTTTATTCGTATACAATCACTCGATGATGTTCTTTTCTTATTTCTCAATACAACATTCGTCGTTGTATTTGTTTATAATTATGTATAATATCTAAAAGGATATCAACTGACAACACTGTGCTATACTCGCAACGTATCGAAGACACAAACTTTTAATAAATAGCAGACGACATAAATAAGAGTTCTATGAAGTTTTAATTACGTTCTAGTCGACAATCATCGTCGATGATTCACTTAAATAATCGTTAATCTCTACGAAACAGCTATAAACACGTGTTTCGTGGTATTATCCAATCGATATAAATAAGTTTGATTCCTTTAAACGCAATCACTCCGTATTTCCCGCCGATCGTGGCGCAAGTAGATCCTTCCCCCAGACTGGATGAGGGATCTGGTTCAATCGGTATTTATTTCTTCGATTTCATGCATTCATTTGCACTCGTAGGTCTTCATGATCTTCCTGCAGGTCTTGCATTTCACATAACAGCAGCTGATGTATTTGCAATCGCATCTTTCGAGGACTTCTTCTGTTCTAGTGATATGTCCTCGACCGCAGCAGAGATACTCGCATCCCTCGTAACCGGAACTGCTGCCATTGCATTGCCTGGATAAAAAGATGAAATTTATTATTAACGTGTTACGTACTCTCACTCATTATTCTGCGAATAAATTAATTTTTTTTAACTTAGCAGTTTCTATATGGTTTTTATGTTCTTTAAATAAGGGAGAGAGGTAGAAGAAAAATAAAAAACGCTGGGTTCTAATAAAGCGTTAAGTTCTTATAATAAACTACTTGTCCAAGTTTCGGAAATGTATCACTTTTGCTAATTTTTTTAATCGATCATACACTTTGCATATTTTGTAAATGTTCCTTAGCATTAAATTATTCGAAATCTGTGATCGGGAAGCAACGACAGATTCATATTTCGATATCATTAATGGTAAAATAAGAACCTTAATCCTAAGAGGGACGTATAAAAAAAGATGAAATTCGGGCGAGTTACAGGTGCATAAAATTCGAAGGGGCATTAACGTCTCAATAAAATTTGTTCATTATTCGATCCCGTGTTTCGTGTCATGGCGGTGTCTCGTAAAGGTGTGCCCAAGGAACAAAGAGGCTGAAAGAGCTCGTACCAGGGTGCATCTTATACGGATTCAGTGTGAAGAAAAAAAGATCCAGAAAAATGTAATGGGGAAATGGTCGGAGGCGTCCCGTAATAAACATTCACCACGCCCACTTTGTATAATTATACACGGTGGGTTATAATTACCGGTTGTAAGTTGTAACCAGTCAGCGGTGCCCAAAGGGAACTGGCACTATATTTTAGTTCAGGGAAATGAAATATTAACGTGTCCAAAACTAGCATCCGATTAGCTTACGAATCGCCCGCGAGTTGGTCTCATCCATTAGTTCCTCTGTGATTAAATATCGTGGGGAAAAAGCCTCACCCTCCATAGGGACTCCTTTAAATTAGAATAGATACTAAACGAGATATTAACATTTTTACCGTTTATGTCAATTTATTTCATTAGAAATTGATTTAGGTCTGTGTTCCTGTGAGGTCTTGTGAGATGATTTATGAAAATTTGGGTACAATATTTAGTATATACTAATTGCTGACTAATGGACAAGAAAATTGAAAATATAAGCTCGGAGTTAGCTTAACCAGCCCTATCTTAATTTAGATTAAATCAGTTGGAGTAAACATTTTGAGATGTATCTAATTATTGTCTTTAAGTTAAATTTGAGTTTAACACCTTGGAAAAGATCATTTTATATAAGAATATGACTAAAATAATAAATCTCCAAATCAGTTTTTAGTCCAGCATTGATAATCTCTTGTTGAAAGATACACGGTCTTTTGTTCAATTTTTAGCGTAGGCATTTCATTTGTATCCACATAGTGTCTAATGGTTTAGTAAAAGAGGAAACAAAGGGTCGTCTAGAATGACTCCACGCACGTCCATTCGTGCAATCCCTTTGGCTCCCAGAACCAGTCAGCGTTTCGAGGAATGCCGTGGGTGATCTTAATTCACGAAGACCGAGGCGTGAATAATTTAGAACGACGAAGAGGTTCCTTTCGCCTTGCCGCCGGAAAATCCGTAGCGAATGCAATCACCGACGAAAGGAACATCTTTCTTTCTTTATTTGCTCCAGCCCGCGTGAACAGTGATTGTTGCGCCACTTTTGGGACCGCACCGAGCCCTCGAGGAAACACTTCATTAGGCATTAAACTGTCGATATATATGTACCTGGGATAGATTTTCGTTTGAAACGAAATCGAAACGAGCCATGAATACGAGCATCATCAGATAATGGTCCTGTTACGATCTCCATTGATATTAAGAGGGTATTCTGATATAGGCGCTCATCTTTTTAAGGCTTTTTGGGAATTTTTTTAAAGAAATCAGACACCTATTTTGTACCAAACTTTTGTGCATGAATTTACTGATATTTAATATATACAAATTATTTTCTTCGAGCGAAAATAATCAACCGTGTATGAACTGCGTGTCCTGGTACAATGTCCCTGTTAATGTCACTGGTTGACATGATTTCATTCAAGTAAGTTATTAATACTTACCAAAGTGTAGTTTTTTTTAGAATTAATTCCCAAAGTTTTCACTAGTTCTGAGGGAGTCACAGTAGCGAAATCCCTTAAGACTGTTTAACAATTTTGGTTCCAAAGAAAAATACCTACTTAACTTGAGAAAATAGCAACACTTTTTATAAGCGATTTTTATGAGGAAAATCTTTATATTTTAAAATGTAATCAAATGTCCTTTTTAGTAACAGGAGAGATCTCCCAAGAAGGAAAAGCGGAAGACTAAAACAAGAAAGTGTACAGTATAATTTTTCCCAAGATATGCCCATTAATTCATTCAATTACTGCTAACGTACCACATCTATGAATGTATAATTATCAAAGTCTGAATTATTGAAAGGCTGTAGCGGTACCAGGCAAGGAGAGATGGTCGTTGAAATATCGTAAAACAGAGGATTTATTCGGTTTCGAGAACAGGTTTCCCGATCGCGGGGAAAAATGGGGTTCCGCCCTATCTCGAAGGTCTTCTCTCATAGGTAATTGCCATCAGAGCCGCATAAATAAAGCAGCATATCTGGCTATGCCGAAGATAACTAAGATCGAAGCGAAGAAGGAATTCGTTGTGTGCGGTTGGCTTCGACACGACGCCACGCGCGCGGATACGAAAAGGCCCCGAAGAATCGAGCGGACGTATGCACGTACGCGCGGTGCAAGTATTTTATTAGGACGAGATAACGATTAGTCGACTAGCTCGGGGACAGGAATAAAATAAAAGCTGCAGTCGCGTCAAATCGCGGCTCGTAAAGTCCCGTAAAATATTACGGCACGTTTGTATTAGACGTTGGCGGGCTTTCGTTTTCTTTTTCCCTTCGTGCTCTTTAATTTTTAGCTGCACGATGGAAGTTTAACCCTCGAGAAGTTTCGCGCAAACAGCCAGCTTTACGACTATTACTCGAGCAGCGTTGCGTGGCGATCGCATGGACGGCGGTTTAGGTCTTCATCTGTTCCCTCAATTCCCTGCCTCTTCAAGTTTCGCTGATAAAACGGGTGTCGAGAGATTAGGTTGCAACTGTAATCTCCCTTCTGCTCGTACATATTAGCTTCGATCACTTCGAGTCTTTCGCTGCTCTAATCTGCCCTATGAAGATTTGCGAGAATGTTAGTTGCGGCTTGAATTGGGTCCAATGCTTAGATGTTTGCGTGAAACATAATACAGGGTGAAGAAAAGGGATTCATAACTTTTAGGTGGGTAAAATATCCCTGTTTTCAGGTACTAAATTAATTTTTTATAAATTTGGAAAGAAATATATGAAGACTATATAGTTTTTATGCACACACGTAAAGAAAATCTTAAGTTTGGTTTAAAAAAATATAATAATATAAGTACCCTAAAAGTTATGAACCCCTTTTTCACCCCGTATAAATACGTTGTTATGAGAAGAAAAATCTTCTCTCATTTAGAGATATCAGGTAGAATGAATGTATGTGAATTCGATAGATTTAACTGTGAAGAGATTGCAGGAAGAATCTACTGACGTAAGAAACAAAGTAGAATAAGAACCTTTTGAAGCAGACTGGGATTCATTATAAATGACTCTGTGTTGTATACCAATAACAATATGTATATCAAATTTTGACCAAATATTCAATTTGCAAGTCAATGAACGATAGTAAAGATTGACCAAGGAAGCAGATGTTTGGCGTTCATTTAACGTCGAACGTCTCTTCGTGTTCTTGCCTTCATCAGATGTAAAAAGGTTGAGTATAAGGTGAGGTGGCTTCGTAAACAGACACATAAAAGCAAGATGGAATTGACCAGTTTTTTCGTGAACCTCCGACTAACGATCCGCCAATGGTTGAGCAGGATTTTCTTCTTGTCGTTTATTCGATCGATGAATCTTTCATAAGGCTTGAGCTCCAAATCCATCCCGATAGTGCGTGCTTGTCTCTCTGATTGCTGTCACTGTACCTTTCTCTGTGTGTTACATTACATAAAAGTCATAATAGAATTAAGCATCGAAAGTCTTGAACCACTTCTTCCTGTTTAAAGGCTCTCATCGATAATATAAAATGGTCTCTCGAGTATTTCTTCTTTGTCGATCGACGATTTCGATATTGTATAGACGTTCTTTATGCTTAGCGAATCTTGCTTTCTACTAACATAAGTAGCCTTTTTGTGTGTGTATGTTTTTCAAAATGAATTGAAGTCATTTAAATTAATAGGAAATATTTTCAAATCTGTGTTTCATACACGTCCTTGAAAGAATTTTTCAAGTGATTTTAAGTGCAATGCAGTTACGCGTTTCTGTATGTCAAAGATAGCAATTGTCAATCGTATTAATCATTGCAAACCATCTGAGCATATTGTTCAATGTTTCTTGGTCTTCCAACAATAATGCAAGTCATAGGTATTTTTCGACATCAAGATTAAGTTTATCTCAATAATTATTTCAGGATCTGTCTTGCTGAGAGCTATTTTTCCCTTCCAACGCAAAGAAATCGTTTGAAGGAGAGAAAAAATATCTTAAACTCGGGAATGATCAGGTGAGCCATAAAGCCGAGTTACGACGGCGTTAATGACTCTTCATTGCACCTTCGTTCGCCAGCAGTCCATAAGACGAAACTACACGTTGGAAAAGCGCGTGCAATAAAACTGAATGACCTGGCCATAAACTTCGTATCCGACCGATTTCCGCGCAATTAGTTTTCGTTGGTGCTCAGGGAGGAAGAAGTCCCGTGAATTGGATTTCGGAGGCTTCCGACGTGGCTTTCCCATTAATTATATTGCGCTTCTTTAGCTTTATGAGCCAAGGAAACCTATTGGAGCTCGACAGAAATTTCGGTATTGTTGGTGACAAATAATTAATTGAGAATAGAGGATTTATGTAGCTCTTCTCCAGGGTATGGCGGAGAAGCAGAAACAGTAACGATTGAATACTTTTAATCGCCACTGTGTTTCTGACTTGATTTAACGAGGAGAGCTCAGATAACTTTAACGAAGAAATCGTTTCAAGTTTAGTAGTCAGATTTTAGCGAATCTTCTCTAGTTTGTCGAACTCGTTAAATCGAACATACCAACGACTATTTTCCAGAAAATCTTCATATTCTACTTTCGATCCTAAATCTTCAAACCTTTCAAGAAAATAAGGAGCAGCTTTAATTACCACTATCACGTGAACTATTGGCCACATGCTTTCTCATGAAAGGATCGTTGAATTCTATCCACCCTATACAATTAACACGATTGTTATTGTTTAATGTTCCTAAGCTCGTTATGCTAAGAACAATTTGTAAGCCAGAACATATAACAGGAACACAGAAACTATTTTTAACCTACCCACGTAAACTATTGCTAAACGGTTGTTAAAAGCAGAACAGTTACGATACATCGTTGCGTAAGGATGTTTCAAAGTGCGAACCAGTAGGAGAAAACATAAAGTGATCGAGGAACGTTAAGACAGTGCTCGTTCGCATCAAGCATTCATTTCTGCAGCCCAGGAGCGATGTATGGATTTCTCCTATAGATTTTTTACTGGTATTCGCGAGCCTTTCATTACGACTGGCTCTGACCATGCAACACGAATGCGCCACGGGAGGATACTTACTTCATGCTACATATTTCGAATGCATTACTTCACTGGATTATGTAACCGGTCGCGGACATGTAAGTTATTACGTTATTGTATATGAAATGACCGATTCACAGATAAATCGGATTGCTAGCGTTATAGGTCATTAGCGTGCGCCACGGATGCCGTTTATCATCTATCAATCTAAAGCTTCTCTGCAAGTGCTATTCAAACTTTTTCCTGTTGCTGCAAGTTTATGGATGCTAGCATTGTTATCAACGCAGCTAAGAGATAAATAAGAACGATACTCGAGCGATTTCCTTATGTAACTGTATACACTGGGAACAAGCTACCAGAGGTTCAGACACATCAGGATACATTGTTGGTCACAAGTTTGGAATCACTTACTAATTCTCATTAAAAAGGCTTCAAGCCTTGTTAGGTTCACAGAATAAATTATTGGTAAGATACAGGGTGTAAACAATATACGTGGCGAGATTTTAAAGGGTGGTAGGGGAGTTCAAAATGTCCTATAGCATAATGTCTGATCTGCTTCCATTTTGCAAAAATAATGCTTTAAAGTTTACATAACTATATTGTGAACTAACAATTGGAAAATTCGGTAATTTTGCAGGTACATTGAGGGACAGAAATAGAGCAAAAATATCTTAATATGTTTTGCTTTATCTCTTGCCGTTTAAATTTTATAAAGCTTTCAAAATTTGAGATCCATTCCCTCGAACATCTCCCCTGTTGAGGATTTTAAGCTCCTCTACTACCCTTTAAAATATTATCGTGTACATTCTTTACACCCTTGTACCTAGTACTTGAGATACTAGGAATGTATCCATAAAATGTTACTTCTGACTTGAAGTTAATATTTTCAATGATAGTTACTGTTCCTTATTTTAATGTAATAGAACAAAGTAAGACAATTGTTAATCGTGACTCAACTTTTGTGTTCAAGAAAGCAATCTTTATTTCTTTTGAGCTAAAGGATAATTATAAACTTGTGGTCAATTGTGTGTTATAAAATAAAATTGCATGCGCATTTTCACTTAGACGTTATTGAAACTATATTTTCTCTATTTAATTAGAACATTCTTTTTCGTAGGAAATAGTATGGTGATTAAACAGAATTTAATTTACCTGCCAACGGTGCCAAGGCTTCCTTTCTTCTTATCAGGAAGGCAATAGTCAGGACTCTTTGTAGTGTATAGAAGATTATCGTGGTGATACAAGGGTGGCAGTCTTCCGCTTGACCTCGGTCGAACTTCCGCAGCGGTTGCGTATCTTCGAAGCAAACGACTCCCTGCGGCTGCAGGCCCTGAAGAACCGAGTCCTCTCCAACAAGTGCGCACGCTGCACGACCCTGACACTCCGTGGCACTTGCATTCCAGGGTCAGGGATTGTTCCACCGCCTTGTGACAGAAGTATGCATAACATCACGTGTAAATAGCCATTCATTCTTATTGTAAGTACAGTACGGTAGAATCTCCATTAATCGAATTTTAAATATAACAAATTTCTGTTATATAAAACTGTACGTCCCGATACATAGATTATGAGGTCCGAGTAACTGAAAATACTATTTTATGACACTAGTTTTTATTTTTAATTAGGTATACCTAATGCATTTGAATTTAAGCTTAAAATTGAATAATCCTACTGTATGAAAACTAATACTGCCCAACTATGGAAAAAGGCAGTAACTACAGAAAATGTAAAATTGAGTTTTTTGAATTTTTAGATAATTTTGAACATTTGCTTTTCTCCATTGTTGGACTATTTTCATTTAATATCAACGAAATGATTTTTAATTACCCGTCGACCTGCCCTGTTGTTATGCATATTAACAGCGTGCAGAAACTTGGATGTTGCACCGGTACCAGGAGGTGTTGAGCCCTGAAGAAACCTCTTGGCCATTCGGGACGCTGATCTGACGTCATCCCCGCAGCCGCCCCATTTAAACGAGTTCCTGGCAGATAACGTGCCGAAAGAAATTGGTGTCGCGGTGAATGAAGAAGGCGAAATCAAGGCTGACGGTGAAGGTGGCTCTCTTCGGGGTGGCGTGGCACAGGAACAGGCTGCGAGACTACCCAGAGCGCATCCCCTCGCGAGCCTCCACACTGCAGCTGCAGCCGACATCGCGTACACGAACGCCTGCTCCCTTGTTCCTGTTTTTGGATCAATGAAAATTCATTTTTAATTAAAAAGCAAGGTGAATAAGGTAAGTGTTCCAATACCCGGTCGCTTAAGATGTCAAATGTCCCGATAAGTAGACAGTTTAAAAGTACGTATCTCGATACTTGAATTATTGAATGTACCTATGTACTATTTTATGATAGAATTTTTTGTACTTTTTCTTTGTTTGTTTTATTAGGGTGCACTAGAATTTGAGATTAAAATTAAAGAAGATTAGCGTCAGTGTTCAGTTAGTGTATGGAGACATGATCAGCTACTAGGATATTTATCTACTTATTTAGGGAACTATATGGGTGAATTTTCTGTTTTTATTCAAGATAAAAATTGTAGAGAGTTTTAGTTGAAAAAAGGGTTACACTTTCGATTCTTTTTTTTACAGATTGATCTTGAGATTAGTCACAGATGGTTTTCTTACCTCTTAATGTTCAGACTTTTCTCAAACTTAGCATCTAAAAGTAGACAAATTTGTATCTGTAGAAATTTTTAACCTGGGGATATTGTAACACCATTTTTGCATTTCTCGTGGTCTATGAAATAGTTTTACTAGATTCGTGGCTGTACCCGTGACTATCACAGGCCTGAGCGTTACGATAGCTTTATTCAGACAACTCAAAAATTGAACACACTTTTATTAAAAATTAGAATCACTATCTATGGTTCCACTGACTCTCTACTCTCTACAGCGAATATAATATGATAGTCGAAGTGTTAGAAGTCTTCAGCCTCTCCTTCAAGCAAAGTTGTCTCACAGAAACGTTAAGACTCTTCTCCTTTCTTTTCATTTCCCATCTAAGAAGCTTCACTGGACCGTTCAACTTTCATTAAAAGAGGCGAGGGAGGAAGTCGTTAAAATTCTTCTGTCTCTCGTTCACCGAAACGAAAATCACCTTCCGAACCCGACCAATAATTCGACCGCCATATTCCCAGCGCGAAATCACTGCAATTTACTCTATTTCTTTCCATTCATCCACGCAAATACACAGTCATCTAGCATGCACAAGGAAAATCCCTCTGAAAATTCGTAGACAGAGTAGCAGGGTGCTTCAGTAAACTATTCAGTCCTCTGTGAAAGAGGTCGAGCGTCGTCGGAGCGACGCCGATTTTCCGAGCTAGAAGTTTCCAACACGGGCAATTAACGAGACAAGAAGGCGCATCCATTCGACGCGAATTCTCGAATTAAATCGGTAATAACGGTCGCGGTGCCTTTAGAGGCCGCATTCACTGGCCCCTCCGCGCTGGTTTGAAATAATTGAAGGAAAGCTGATTAGCATGCCGCGTATTGCGTGCACGGAAAAGGGGAGAGGCTTTGCCAGTCCTCCGGACGCGTATCGGGTAACTGTCTTTTTCATCGCTGCCGAAAATCCATCGCTGGCTTCTCGGCTTTCTCATTAACGAACCTTCCTCCTCGCTCGGGAACACTTTTATTTACAATATAATTATCGCCAAACGCCAACGATTAATCTGCTGGAGGGGAGGAAGCACTGCTTTGATAATGACCACTAATTGAGCGGCTCCTCCCAAGTCTTCCTTTTTACTCTGAAACTTCTTCAGAGGATATTCGAGCTCTATCTCGAGGCTCGTGCCAGGCTTTGTACTGACAACAGTTTGGGTTGAAAGAAGTTTTTTAGTGTATTGGAGAATTTAGTGGAGTAATTGAATTAAAAGTTCGCCATTATTGGGGACTAATTTGTGTTTTAATTTCAGTTTATTGGATTAGAGAAATATTTTATTATTGTTTTAGGAAAATGAAACGAGTTTGTTGGATAGGATAAATGATTGATTTAGGTGAGTTTAGAAGATTTCTTATTGAATACCGCTCTAATCTCGTTTTCAAATTCATGTCTAAATGATAGTGATAGAGATAACAGAAAACGGTCTCCAGGTAAACGAGAAGATCGTGCGTTAGAAGAATTTAATGCAGGGAACGTGTTCGTGTCAGTTCAGAAACATCAGATCGCTTTCTCTGGCCCGTCAGTTCGTGCATTATACAAAATAAGTACCAACATTACTGGAACTCGACGTGTCACTTCAGATCGTACCAAAATGTCGTCATGGTGTATAAATAAATCTCGCGAGAGAAAGCCTGGATTGTAACCAGGAAGTCAATTAAATGAATTTTCGTAAAATTGAATTTATATTCAATCCTGATTCCTTCAATATCGGCAGCACACGATCAAATAATATTATCAATATCGAAAAGTATTAAGTATTGAACATAGATGAAATTTTGATGTTTGTGACCTCAGTGTCAATACTGGTAATGGTGTGGATATTGATAAATAAATACTATTAACTATTTATATTTGAACTTTAATTCTAAATTTAATTCTAAAATTCTCCGAATCTGAAGAATATATTATGTATTAAAAAATCGATTATTTATCACTGCTACAAAACGTATTATTCTCAACCATGTTGAGAGTCGAATCCTTAGAAAGTCTCCCACGAATCAAAGCCTCTGTTAAAATATTCCATACTCTTTTCCCCCCACATTGTTCCTCCCATGCCTCATACTTCAATCAAGCATTCTCGTCGACATTTACGATTCAATATTTCCTTCCCACGGGCGTTCAACAACTGAATAGAGTCTTAAGATGAGCACGGTGTGTCAGTCTATACAGTATTAAAGAAATAGATGCTGCCTCTCGGTGCAGGACATACCGGTTAGTAATTCAGGCGTATAATCTGGCGCGCGCTCGATGCTGCTGCAGTTCCACCTACGATGTCGAAAAGCCTGCTGGCACACGGTCGATGTATCCCTCGCTGCTTGTACCAGGCTGGGCATCACATCCGGCGCTGCCCTGCATGCCCTCGCCTGCTTCCTCTCCAGCAGGCCCGAGCTCTTCGCGCTGGTGCAAGCCTCCCTCGTCCATGTGTAACCATCTCCTGTGCGACCGAGAGCACTGAAATTCAACAGGAGTTGAGAGGGGAAAAGTGGCGAGAACATCCTGAGTCTAAAAATTCGAATCACTTCGAACTCGAACATGTCTCATAGCTTAGAACTCCTAAAAGTCTTGAAGTTCATCTTAAACTTTGATAAGTCTTGAGTCTTCGAGGTCCTCAAAGTTTTGGCGCCCCAAAGATCTCGATAGTTCTAAACTTTTAGAAGGATTCAATAAATCTTGAAAGCTGGCAATAATTTAATATCATAGAAGCAGTTCCAATATCTATTTCAGTTTAATCTCTAAACAATACTGCTAATACAAAGCGCTAAAGAAACCCTGAAAAACTCGAGCTACATTTCGAAACTTCCAAGAGTCCTAGGCTTCGAACCACGTTCGAAGCGATTCGAATCACATAGCCCTGAAAAACTTGGAATCGCTTCGAAGTTGAGATTCGAACTCCCATGACTAATGGTGAGCCTTGCGCTGCCGCTTCGGTCTCGGCTCGGCCAGAGGGCCGTAAATCAGGGGTGAATTTCGAAAATTATAGGGCGTGAAACTGAAAGGTGCCTTTAAACGGCGCGGGTGGATACGTGCGGATGCCGCGGCGCAAACCGTACGGAGGATAATTACGGACACCTGAAAGTCGAAATGGCTCGTGCACGGGTACGTCTAGACGTAACAGCCCTGGGAATGACCGGCTCGCCAACCCCGTGTCAGGAGCCTACCCTCGGAATTACCCTATCAAAAGGCTGTAGCTCTAATTCATTATTCCGTCGCCGACTGCCGCGGTGATCGCGGCGTTTGATGGCAAAGATGCCTTTCGCGTTATATGCTCGTCCACCTTGACGACGCTCCAGCTGCGAACTCGCGTCGCACGCTGCACCGAGACGGGATTAGACCAATCGTAAATAAAGGAGTTACGCTATAAAGCGACTGTCATGAACCGTCACATTTGAGAAATATCCTTTCAGATGCGTGGGACTTCGTAAAAGGACTTCTGGGTACTTGAGAGTAGGCTTTCATCGAATTTCATTTATTCTGTTATTCTATATGGTTTTTTTCTAACCCTTGACTTATATTCATATATTATATTCTTGTGTTCAATATTCAATGGGAATTCTATTAGATGCATGGGACTGTTACTTGGATGTGATTGTTGTGAATTCATTTTTATGAGTTTGTGTTAGTATTATTCATAATCGTACAGTGGGTGTAGAAAGTGTTCGAAGATTAGGTTGAGGTATTGTCAATATGTAAATTACTGTTACTTTATGAAGAGAAGTTGTATAGTAATCTTAGTGGAGTTACTTTATAGAAAAAATTCTGTATTTTTACATCTTTAAGTAACAGTTTCACCAACCGTCAACCATACTGAAACATTTACATGGAACATGTTCCCCGTGTGAAATAAAAAGATTCACTAATTCAAAAGCGTGTTAAAAGAAATTAGAAATTCAGGTGAACAGGAGTACACGAGTATTTAATTCTGTCAATCAGGCTGGAGAAACAAAAAGAGGCTGTAGAAAAATTCGTATCGTGTTATCAACGTAAGGTAAATCACGCCACCATATTAAAATAATTACTGTCCATCAAACAACGTGTTTCAGACGAATAATTTGCATAATTGTATGGCCAATCTATCAAGTGTCATTTCTAGAACATGGAATTTGTCTTCTGAGATCATTTCTGTCAGTTCGTGTGCGTTCACTTGTTTCGAAGGAAGCCTCGAGCAAAGTAAATTTAAAAGTCAATAAAGATTGTGTATCGCGTTCGCGGTGCTTGAAAAAAAATGAAACGATCATTTTAGATTTTTTGGATATTACAGTTTAACACGCGCCAATTTATATACTTGTTAATTGAACTTGTCACGTCACCTTCTTATTTCATCATTATATGAAGGAAGAGCGTGGGCAAAATATCAACATCCAGGCATTAATTAAACAAATTTTTTAGTCGAATAAAAAGCCTGGTACTCGCTGCAACATGAAATATCGATGATGATTCTGTTACATATACTCAGATAAACGTTCCACTTTAAGGCGTTTTGAAAGTATAAACCAATGATTGCACGCCTTCTACCGATCGATCGACGATTTCCTTCGAAGATTTATGATCGTTCCTCTCTCGCCACATAGATACACGAGTCGATAACTAGATAAATGCAAATATTTGCGCATATGTATACAAGGTGAAAATTTGCGATCGTTAATCTAAGCTACTTTCCCCGTTTTTCCTTTATTATTGAAATACAATGTTTCAACTCTCTGATATAGACTGTTTCAAATACTTGGAGTATACTTTATAAAACATGGCAAAATTTTAGCGAATGTTTCATTTTTTGTGGAGGTAAAAATTAAGTAGAACCATATTAGAGAGGGTAACTTCAAGATCTCTCAGATCATTTGCATAGCACATAAAATAAAATCACTTCCTAGCAAATAGAAATAGAATTCTAAAAAACTAAACAGTCACAGCGTGATTTATAGAGCACCAATTGTCGTGTGTTTTTTATATTCTGGGTAGTTTCATTTTCTCTTAATTAGCTTGATCTTCCTGCGTGGATAGATAGAGGGATGAAAGAGAAGGGAAAGCAGGAGAAATGGATCTACTGAAACCAGGCGACTTTTTGCAACGGGACGGTGAAAAATTAGCCAAACACTTTCGCCAGCTACGCACAAACGCGGCGGGGTCGCTCTTTCACGTGTCCCTGCTTCGAGATGCGTGGATTTAATGAGCCATGCGTGAGAAATATCTCCCCTGAGTCCGTTCTGAAACGCCTGACGCGTGAAATAAATTCCTTTCCTTCTTCTTTCATTGACGAAAATGTCCCGTCCTTTTCGTGGTATACGTCATCTTCATAAAGGACAATAAATCCCCGTTTCTAAGTCAAAATAACATAAGTCATATATTTTCGTATCTAGGGTATTGACATTTAGAGTTTTGAATCCTGATTCTATTTTAAGTACTTATGTTTCATTATATTTTTTTTTTTGCAAAATTTGTATACAAAATTTCATATTCTTCATTTAAGGCAAAAACTGAGATTTTTTGAAAGTGTGATATACATGATTTTTTTTACAGTCACAGATATCTCTAGAAGCATCCAAGCTTTTTGAACTTTTCTGGAAAAAAGATGTGCGAGGGTGTATTAAAACAGTATAGATTACGTAATGATTAGTAGATATTTTCTGACAAAATAAAGACAGAGTTACGCAATACGCGTCAATAAATCATACGTAGCAAATAGTGTGACGGAAACTGTCCGACATCCAATTTGTGGCGTGTGCGCTTAAATTTGTTACGAGTTATGATTCGCATACAGCATATATCATGTCGATAACCATTTCAATTAGCCAATGAACGCATTTTCGAAGCAATCTCGGCGATCGCAACGAGATCTTGTCTCACGGGGACCACCTAGTATGCAACAAGTCCGGACAACTCGTACACGGAGCTACAAACGAAGAATATCGTTATACGTTCCCTATCCTGTGTACATATACCTACACGATCATTGTGAATCGCAACGACGTGGTTACTTCTTGCACAACAATTACATTCGATCTTTTATAGAGTATATAATTGGATGTACACATTTATGTAGAAACTTTTTCCTGGGGTCTAGGGATGTCTTTCTGAGGATATAAGAGGGTTGAAATACGATAAAATACTTATTTAGTTTAAGATATACATTTCTTCTTAAATACTATGCATGTAATCAAATTCCTCAGATTTACTTATTCATTTCAAAAATTCCTCGTACATATACAAATTTAAACCCCTTTCCAAAACAATACAATTGAATAGGTGAGTTGAAGAACAGCACAAGTTCAAATCTAGCTGTTTTCAAATAATCTCAAAACTATATCTGGATTGTAGAATGAAAGTGTATTAAGTAACACAGAAGAAAATGGATTTAATACACTCTTGCTCTGAAGTCCAGATATGAGCAAATTTACGAAATCGGTTAATTATACAAAATAAAAATATTTATATTTATGTTACATATAGAAAATTAAGCATCAGTCAAAAGTTTTAGCACTATAAAATGTATTTTAAAAAAATCAAAAATTGAAGTTTATCATTTTGTTTGCGAATGGCTCATCTCTAAAATGCATAAACCTACAAATATGTAAGAACTATCACAGACTTATCTGAAAATGTGGTTTCTCGAATTGTACTGTTTTTCAACTAATCAATTCAATTGCATAGTTTCGAGGAGAGATTTTTAAAATGAATAAGTACCTAAGTACGGGAAATTTGATTACATACTGAGAACACCAATGAAGAAACTTATATTTTAAACCAAAACAATTCAATAATTGAAAGAACCAATGTAAATGGCAACTAAAGGCGCACTTTTCGTTTTAAATCGAATTATCCTAATTTGATCATCGTGTCGCCTAATTACGTCAGAACCAAGCTTCCGCGACGGGCTATCTCGGTGCCCATCGGGCATTCCCATTTTACACCCAGCAACACGATAACGACACCAGGCCTCTTAATTTTTAATCGCGTTTAAATCGCGCGGCCGCGAGCTCGCCGACGCGACACCCAATACGCTCGAATAAACGAGATAAGAGGAGGTCGTTTAGCCGACTACTAGCCACAGTTTCGTTTCCTTTTTAGTCGGCTGGGGGCTGGGGCCCGCACACGGGAGACCTGGCTGGGCCTGGGGATCGTAGGCGCCGGCCTATTATCGGCCCCGTAAAAACGCCACTTTACGATTCCACGGGTCAAAACGAATTTCGAAATTGCACGGGACACCGGGGTGTGCTCGTCTGTATAGCCGTTTCGAAACGTACGTCAAGGAGTTTTATCGTACCACCGCGCATTTTCATAAGAATGTTCCCCGGCCCGTGAACGACCGTGAACCTCTCTCTCGCTGGATGGCTATCCTCTGTCCTTCGTAGGGATGGGACTAAGTTCAATGCGCACTCACGAATCCGAGCCAATTTCTGTATGAGAGTTTCAGTTCATGAGATTTTGGTAGGAGATGTTAAATAGAGTCCTGTAACGTGATAAAAAGTTGCAGGTACTTTTGTGTGACGTGAGACAGAACTGGGATTGGGTACACTTTTGTATGGGAAACTGTTCACGAGAGGGTGGTCGAATCTGTTTCAGGAATTTAAATATGGTTTGAAATTGGGAGGAATAGGGAGATTGAACATTTGGACACTTGGACACTTGGACACTTGGACACTTGGACACTTGGACACTTGGACACTTGGACACTTGGACACTTGGACACTTGGACACTTGGACACTTGGACACTTGGACACTTGGACACTTGGACACTTAGATATTTGGAGATATGGACACTTGGACATGTAGACACTGGAATACTCGGACACTTAGAGACATTTATATATTTGCAATTGTAACAATAACCAATCAATTCTGCACTTGTATTACATGGCTTCTGTAGCACAAAAGATTCTAAATAAAATGTTACCACAAGTAATAAACAAAATTACCTACTTCTCATAGAAAAAACTCAACAGAGGTCTATAGCCTCAATACTGAAAGAAAAACCGGAAGGCACAAGGGGACGCAATTTGACCCACTTTTTGCGAGATTACCAATTTCAACCACTTATCCCAACAATGGATCCTTGCATCCGTTTACGACCCTCGGCTACCGACTACATGTACCTGTTGAGTTCGAAAATGGAATCACAGTTTAATACCGATAAATCTTGGACCTAGTTCAATTGCTTATGTGTTATTAAGTAAATACTCATGACGTATTGGAATCTACAACTACTTGCAATCTATGCACACGTACATGCTTGATCCCATTCCTATTTTACCGCCCTTCCAAGTAACGCAACCCATGCAAGGGCGTGTAGGCCTCGGCTCCCAATTTACGGTCGCGTTTTTTCTCGCTGGGCAATTTGGGACGAAGGTGACGCGAAAAGGAGGCGGCTGCCGCTCGCCACGGGCGTGGAGCAACCGGTAGCATATCTTCCGGATTATCGTCGCAGATCCGTGTTCCGTTTCCAGTCGAACGTTTTATAAGGCGGACTGGTCGCCATAATTAGGTATGCGCATACATAAGCCACATTGGGGGAAACGAGAGGCACGACGATAAAAGGAGCGTTACTCGAATATCTGACGCAGGAAGTGGTGATTCGGTGAGACAAGATTACAGTGGGCTGCTGCCAGTCGGTGGTGAAGTGGGACAGAGGTGGGCTCGAATTATCGAGAACGTCGCGTCGGATTAAACGGACCGAGGAACGGGGTAATCTTGGTCCACTCGTTGAGTATTTTTATGATGGGTATCTTTCGTTGTTCCGATTGGAGCTTGGGAGAGTTTAGATTCTGGAGTTACCGTACTTTCTTCTAATCTTACTGTTCTATCCCTTGGTTGATACTGTCTCCATGCTATGACGGAAGTAACGTTCTAGGGTCATAGTAACGTTATTGTTATAGGATAGATACATATGTTATATTTAGGGGGATATTTCTTTCTGGAATTTCTGAGGACAGAGACTCTAAAAGTCTAAATGCGGAGTTGTTTAAGAGTAACTCTTTTGATTGCTGCATAAATACATAACACGTAGTATCTTACAATGAATCAGAGAAAGCTATTTGTATTCCAAGTATTTTCTGTAATTTTATTGCCCAATAATATTGTATGTTCTTATAACTAAGTTATATAATTACATTGATCCTTTAATGTACAGTATTGCCGTAGATATCAATGCGTTGATATATGTATAGGTTTTATATTATTTTCATTTCTTCAACTGCTTTTTGTTTTCTAAAAAGTGACTCAGCAAAGCAATTTCACAAAGGAGTTATTGACATTTAATAGCTCAATCATTTGAACGTGTTTCTCTGCAGAATACTGCACCTTAAGGTGATCCATACTCGCTCAAAGATCACGCAACACATGATTTACGGGCAAAGAATCGTCTCTAAGTGGAGCACAGTTCGTTACGAGCGATTTTATAAATAGCAACATCCACGCGATCTCGTACCGGTCCTACGCTAATCAAGATACACATGCAAATTATGAATCGATCGTTAATCCTGGCTCGCGTCGAATCCTGCGTCCAAGTCTTCTCAAAAGAGCCCGAGGATCACGACAAAACAACGCAGTAGGTGGTTCAAGAGCGGAAAAATGATTTAGTGACTTTTGAAGGAATGATTAATGAGTGGCGTCTTTTAATTTAGCGGCGGAGATGCTTGACAGAAACATTTGAATATTATAAAAAATGGTCTCGACAGGTGTTTACTCATTTTTGTACACGAAAAAAGATAACGAATTCGTAATTAAGCTTGTAAATCTGTAATGGAAATTGGAGTAGAAAACGCATTAATCAGAGTAAGATGAAATACACTAATCAGAATATAACGTGAGCTTTCCTTGAAATTCACCACCATTGAAGAAGACAATTTTAGATATTATATTACCCACAAGAAGTATAAAAGAAAATTGACTAAACTATTCACTCGCCTCTCGACTATAACTAGTTCAAATGATGAGGCTTTGGGCAGTTTGGTAATTTTGTCAAATCGGTAATCACAAACGTAACCAGCGTTCACAAAGTTTTGTATAAACAAACAAAAGAAATACTGCCCAACTATGAAGAAAAGCAATATTTACTACTATTTTACTACTATTTTGCACTAAAACAAGATACAAAATGTATAACATTACCCAAAAAATACAAAAAACACAATTTTTCTGTAGTTACTGCCTTTCTCCATAGTTGAGCAGAGTAGGCATAAGCACGAGAGTTGAATTTTCGGTGAAGATACAAAATCCTGCGGACTCTGCTTTATTATTGATTCAATAGAACTATTGAATCTGTCAAAAACCTCATCGTCTGAATTCGACGTAAACGAGCAAATCGAATGACTTAAGAAGAAAATCTATTAAAACACCCCTAGCAATCTTATGCAAAAACAATAATTCCAGAATTGTACACTTTCAAGATCCCTCCCTCGCGCAGTAGTCTCCCCCGAAAAAAAGAAACCCCTCCGCAACAGTCCAACAACAACATCCGTTCATAAATTTCCGCGCGAAGACTGACCCCTCAGAAGCACGCGTATCCCGCGGGGCTGGAAGTGACAGGGCCGATGTCATTCTGCTCCGTGGAGCAACAAAAACGAGTCGTAGACGGAATGTTCGATTATCCTTCATCGTCGGCGGGCCGATGATTATAAACAAAGGGAGTAGGGGATCGAGAAGGCTGAGCAGAGAAGGGCACCGAGGAGAGGAGGCTTCTTGGAAACGGCGTTTATAAATCACGAATCGTGGGCAACCCCTAATCTACCACCCTGTTCGAGCACCCTTCCACTCTGGCCCCGTCTTTCGTACTTTTCTCCCCTCCTGTTCCCTCTCCCCTCTCTGCCGCTTGTATTTTGGTTTTGCACGCAAAACCGCCATCACTCCTCCATTCATCATCCGACGCCGAGCTGCCTTCTCTCTTTCTGTTTCCGCTTTTCCTTCCCCCTCCTCCCTCCGCCGTCCCACCACGCCTGGCCATTTATTCCGTTATAGCCCCACGGATGAAATTCGCCTCGAATCACAGGACAATTAACGTCCCGACGAGCGGCTACGTGAAATAAGGGAGATCTGACCGACGATCACCTCCGGCGTGAATGATAATGGGGATATCTTCATGCTCGGCGAGCGGGTCAGCGGGGGGAGTCCAGTAGATGAGGAAGCACGAGGGCCGCTGATTCATAAGAACTGGCCATCGCGGGGAACTGGAGGGAGGAGACGGAGGAGACTGAAGGATGAAAGGAATGGATTAATTGATACGGGGAATGGGAATTAAGACGATCTTGACGAACCCACTGAGAAAGGAATTTCGCGAGGCTCTGAGGGGGAGAGACTGAGGGGTCGTGGTTTCATGCAGGAGGCACCCTGGTGGTTTCAATATGTATATCGAATTTTTTTTATGCAATGGCTAACTTGCTTTATTGCCTAGGGAGAAGCTTGTAATAATCATGACGCTTAATCATGATGCATAATTTGAGGGACTTTGAAGAAAACCGAGGTCAAGAAAAGACGTATTGAAAAATGTAGTTTAGACAAAAACACCCTTTAAGTTACTTGGAGCTATCTGCAAAAAGTTCTATAACTTCGACAATCCTTCGAATTGTTTCACGAGACACATCTTAAAATATTCTTAAAATATCCGAATATAAATATGTAAGAAAAGATTGATTTTTTGAAGCTTTCAGATAACTATCCCCCCTTAAGTGAATTGTCTCCGATGCAAATTCGTAAAAACAGCTTCTGTTTCGAAGCCATCAGGGTGGCGTAATCCCTTAATCGCGCTTAGCGAAAGGGTTTCCACAGCAAAAAGTCCGAATGGTCGAGATTAATTTCAATCGGGCGGAGAATTATCGTATACCTGTCGCTCGCGCGGGCGTTGGCGGTGCCCTCGCGTCGGCCGAGAGAAACGATTCGCTAATAAACTTAAGATCGACGCGGTGATTCACGTACGAGGGACCCTCGAATGCGTAATAAATCCTCGTTGAGAGTTATTGTTGCCGCGGGCATCGCACGGCCCGTAGAACCTGCACGAAAGAAATCCTCATAATAGAGTAAATGATTCTTGTTTCGCTGCCATTCTTACTCCGCTTCGCGAGCATCCTTCACCGCTACTAACCTATTTGTTTCTCATTAACGGGCCTGCATTAATCTTCGAACTCCTTCGGAGCCCTCGCGTACGAACAGACTGAACGCTTGTTACCGAAGGATTCATGGGGCCAGGATCGAGACCGGATCTTCGAGGCAGAGTTTAACCCTTTTGCTCTCGAAGCAAGACCCCTGTGTTTTTGTTACAAAGAAGCTTATTGCGTGATCAGGGTATAGGGTGCCTTAAAAAGGAGCGAAAAGAAGTCTGGCAGTATTTGTTGCTTGGATGTGCTGCCAATGGAGTGGATACAATATTGACGTGCAAATGAGTGATTTCAGGAGGAGATTTTTTAGTACAGAAATGAGATATTTAGGAATTGTCAAATACTCAGACAGTAGGTACAAATTTTAAACATATATGTGGTGCATATTTCAAATGTTCAATATTTAAATTATTACCCCAGTTTGAATATTTAAATATTCAAATTTCTGGATCTTCAAATCTTTCAAGAAAATACAATAAAATGCATATAGTAACCTTGATTAAGTATCATCTTCTAAACTATTATCCATATTTTATTTAGCATGTATCATAAAGAAATTGAATGCTCAAATGATTTACTGATCTTAAGTCCTAATGAGGAAATTAGTATCAAAAAGAATAACATCTTCGATTTGATCCATCTGTTACCTTCTTTATATCATAGTACATCGAAGTAAATGTACAATTCAAATACTGCTCAATACTTCTTGATTATCATTTTTGTCTTTATCACAGAATCCATTAAAATGAGTCTGTGGGGCGTTAAAAATGGACTTCGCATATTTTTCTCAAAATAATATAATACCTCATCCCCCAATCAAGCACCCAGGAACTCTAAGACACTCCAAAGACTAAAGCATCCAATTTTTCAATAACAGAACTGCATTTTTCAGATACTCACAGCCACTTGATGCACTTGCCACCTTGCACCAGCAACAGGAACAAGAGCAACCAAGCCTTAGCACCGCTTCTCTTCGTTACCACCATTTTCGCTCACTTAACATTCCAGAAGATCGGCATATTTCTGCCCGCAAGAATTTCCTTCTCCACAACTTCCTCCTCCGCAGCCGGGACAGTTTTGGTGCGCGCCGCGTCGCTCTCAGGGACCACTGTGCTTCCCTCGATGATCGATGAATCGTTCGATGGACAACCGCGGTTCCCTCAACAGCTCCATTTCTACCAAACCACTGACGGAAACTGCCCCCTCGATATCTCTCGCCACTGAATCTACTCAACGTCGAACGTTATAAATTATTCCCCCCACGCGATCCCTCAAGAAATAAAAACTAAAAAGAAGCAAAAAAAAACGCCTCGTTCCCAGCTCGTCTACTCGCTTTGGCTATCGTTAAGCAGAGATAAATATCCGGTCGAAAGACACTCCGCGTATATTTCTTTAATTACAGCTGTCGATGAGGGGCCGATAAGTCGGCCGAGCTGCAAATCACACGCGAAACCGTGGCTCGGTGATTTCTAGCCGCCGCGAACATTGCAATTAGCTGATCTTCGGCTCTGGTGAAAACGTGGTATTACATCTCCGCGGTCGACGACAAATATTAAACGAGCCACGCTCGACGGCAGACCACGGTGGCACTATCGCGATCGATCGGTGGGATCAATCGTCGTACGGGCGAGTACGTCAACGCGCGCTATCCTGAATGATCTGCGACCGACACGGTTCGCTATCAGGGAAGTTCCTTCGCACCGTCCCGTTTCGACTGCAGGGAGTCTGCGTGGTTACAGGTGTCCGTCGAGCCGTCCTGCAGGATTTGCCGGTCGTCGTGGAGGTGGAATCCTCCTACTACTACTCTATTTCCTCCTACTTCACCTACTCGTTTTTCGTTGGACGAGGAACCGGCCACGGGGATGGCGATCAGAGGATGAACGGGAGCGAGCCGATCGAGGGAGGAGGCTGCCGGGAGGTGAGTAGAGAGATCGGGCCTCACGGCTGGGTTGTGGAGGTACTGATGAGGGAGGATCTATGCGTCTCGTTGACTCCTCCTGGCGGTGCTCGAGATGTCGCACGTGTTTTACGAAAGTGACACAACTCGAAGAATAAAAGATATTAGCCGGTTTGTTTATATCAGATGTTGATTGGCGATATTTTTCTGTATGTATTATAATACTCTGCTGGGGACAAATTTGTAAATTGGTTAAAAACATTTTCCTACCTTTCGGTCTGTGGTTTAGACCAGCGTCATGGGTGTGTTGTAATGCAGGCTGAAACGTAGCGTCTATCATTTGATACAACTCGAAAAAGTGTTTTTGAGGGGAAACAAAGAATTATTCATGAATATAGGAAGAAATTATTTATTAAATAATTTTGTGATTGTAAGGCAAAACTACGTATGTCACATTTTCAAAAAATTCGAGTTAAATTCGGTCAAACTAATTTACGCTATTTTGGATATTAGTTGAGTTGTTTTAAAAATTTGATGAGATCTTCTATATTCTCTTTTTGTAATTTGTCTTGCAGTAATGGCTTCGTTTTGAAGGAAGTTCGATAATTATTGTATTTCTGGCAGTGGTATAATATGTATTCTGATGTAATTATTGAATTATTGTCGAAGCAAATAGGTGTCGGTTTCTTAAATAATATTTAATTGGGTGATTTTTGTATGATTAACTCTGATTCTGGATATAGTTACCTGTTTCGTTTTTTGATAGTCTGCAAGATATAATTTGGGAGGTAGATTCTAGAAAGACTAATATGAGAAGAAGATGCTAGTAAGTATAACCAGAATTGTTCCATTGTGTTTTCCACTTTGATATTAGCTTTTTATACAAAATGTTTCTGTAAGTCTTTGTAGCGATGGCTCGCGTGAGTATCTGAAGGTGGATCTGTGATAGCTTCTTTAGCTGCTTGGTCGGCTCTTTCATTTCTCAGTATTCCAATGTGTTACAGAAACCATATCAACACGATCCTTTTTTCTTGTTATACTTGTTCTGTGTGAATTTCCAGTGTCTCAAGGATGACATTATTTTTGGAATTTTTATTATTAGATGTTAATAAGGCAATTTTGTAACTCGAATAATAGTGAAAATAATTAGATGAAAATTACACTGAGTTATCTTGAAAAATAAATAAACACGGGAAAAAAGTTTTAAAATTTTTAGTCTGTAATTGTATAACAATTCTTTATGTTAAAAACTGTCGAAAATTAACGCCACCAAGTGGGAATACTCCCTTAACTTGTCTTGACTTAATACTAACTGGCTCCAATTTTGGATCTTCTTTTATGTAATTTTATATCATAAAACTGGATATAGTCTATAAACTCATTCTCCGAAATCCTTTAAAAATAATCGAAAGGGTTAAAATGTCGAAGCAATGAAAAATATTCAAGTAATAGGTACGTGAACACAGACAGTGTTTCTACCGCCTGTTCAGACCTTTCTAGATACTTCCGTAGATACTTCTATCTCTAAATTCAAGTTCTAGAATAATATACGATCCCGCTTTCTCTTCAGAACTAATTGACAAATCACACGCGTAAATGGCCCAACGTTTTGTAACTGTTTGCTATACTTCTTGGTTTACTACATGCTCTAAGTAAGTTCAACTCGAATGAATATGCTAATAAAGTGCCTTAATGCAGTGCCTGTTTAGTGGCACTTAAGTCTTTTTTTCGGGATGTATGACATATTGTTGAAGTGAAATCATTTTACTAGCATTTCAAGTAGAAAGTATATTAAACATTACAAAAACTCTTTTTTAGTAACTTCTGAAATATATCTATCTCTTCTGACATCATCATTTAAGTCAGGAATTATTATCATCCTATTACTCAGACTATAAAAATTTGTCAATCCTCCTGTAAGTATTCCTCTTAGCAGAGTAAGAAAATATTGTCTCTCCCTTCTACACTCGGGTCAACGAGACGAGTCAGCAAAGAAACACAAAATTGTCGCGTGGTATTCACGTGATCGATGTCAAGTCTCCATATTTCTTTACATCCGCTGACTCGTTGACCCGACTATAGCTACCTCGTCTTATTTTTATTATCACCAAAAACAATCACACTTAACCAGAAAGTGATGTCGAACTCTGACAACATTGATTTTCTCCATCCACGCTGTCTAAGAATTTTTTATTCGCTGTTAAATTTTTTTTTGTCGCTGCTCGATCCACGAGCTTCAGTATTATTGCTAAAGCTTGCACATTAATTGCGTTGGTTACATTGACTGGGTGCGCTCAAAATGACACGTTGGACGGCACAACGGCGTGGATGGGGTGGAAGGAGACGAGTTAAAAACGGTTTATTGGCGGTGGACTGCAAAGGATGGCCGCTTCTTTCGTTCCAGATTATTTCCCGCCATTATTCGCCGAAGACGTCTACCATAAAAAGGGGGCAAACAGATCCGGCGACAGCTGCTTGGCTATTAAAAGCGACTTAGACCCCCAAACCCTCGGGCACGATCGCAAAAGTTACCTCTCGTTCCACGCCACTCTGCCACGTCAACCCCCTTCGTTCGCGATTACGCACAAAGTTAACACACGCACGTCGTATACGTGTACGATGGCTTTCCTAGCAAATAAGCAAATTGCTAAATGAGCCGTAACGCCAACACTCACGTTCACAAAGAAAGAAAGGAGGAAAACGTTGAACCTCAGACGTTTGCGAATTTTTTACCTTCAATTTTGCACCTGATAACATTGAGGAGTCTCGTATTGTATGAGAATGAAGAGATTTTTGGCCAATTCTGTGGTTGCAAGGTACGATTCCTCAACCTTTATTTTTAAGCGAAAAAATGGTTTTAATACATTTATTCGTTCTACAAATATAAATTCTATGTACTATTTGTTGAATTGTGACGTAGGTCGTTTTGCTTTACGAGACAAGTACATGTATGTATATACAAATCACGATGATATTTTAATACTGCTACACCATTGGTATCTTTGTTTTTCCTGCGATATTGAAATGCAGGAAATCAAGAGTATTCACACATAGATTAATTAAATCAATATCGTGCAATTAAATTGTCGTCAACGTATTCCGCAACGACGGCGTCTCATCTGCATAATCTGTAAATGATAACGTCGCGGAGGAAAAAGGGAGTCAGTCTCCCTGTGATCAACTTTTTATCGCTTCTTAAACGCTTTTGGAGTCGACCACGTTCTAATAAAAAAATTAAGAGAACCGCTTTTTTCTTCTTTTCGCTTATATTCTGACATAAATTGTTTCCTTATAAATAAATACTTACGGAGATCCAAATTTTTCTAAAGCAAAGTACATACGATCTCTGGTGGTCGATTTGTTATTAAATAAATAGTTAATTTACAGTCTCCTTTCGTGTCGTAAACCACTAAGAAGTGAAGCGAATAAAATCGTAGTCCTTAGGCAACTGTATCCATGGCATCCAGGTTCCATTGAAATTTTCAGGGTAGGATTTTGGATCTACTGGTGCGTTCGTTTGATGCATCAGTACTTTATCGTATTCCTCGATGATATTGTTTAAATTTTCGACGATCTGTGAATAAAATAATTGTTCACTTTCGATCTTTGCGAGAAGAACATCCTAGGACTCACTTACAAAGTCAAATTTTGTGAAAAGAATAATAGTGATAATTAATATTAATAAAATTAAGAATTAAGAAAAAGATCACTGTTAATTTCTACTGTCAACGCTATATCTGTACAACTGCCACAAAGTTTGAATATTTTTTAATTACAATTTTTGTTGTTTTAGATTCTTAAAAATCTTTTAAATATTTGCATATTACTGTTTTACGTACTTCTGGATATATAGAAGATAAATCATTGGTCTCGCAAGGATCACTGTAAACGTCGAATAGACATCTGTCCAAACATTTTGGGTAACTGGTAATTTGTTGGCAAATCACCCTCGCTTGTTCTCGAAGACTATGTATTTTCTGAGCATCTAGCGAAAGTTTTGATATCTCAGTGATGGCAGAGCTTGCAAGAGATTGCAAAACACTCGATGCATTGTACTCTGGATAGGACTTGTCCGTACCACTATCGCCATAATAATCACCATACTCCAGCTTTGCTCCTATATTAAAGTAAGAATTAAGGGAGCTGCGAAATTGGAGAACTTATTCCTAAGCCGTCTTAAATTCGTATTAAACTCAACCTCTAAAAAAAGTTAGACATTCAATGAACTGAATAAGATGATGTTTCATCGAGGACTATATTCCTTCTACATAATAGATTTTAAACTTCTTTAATACAAATTTTTTGCTGGCCAAGAACTTTTAATTATAAACTGAGGAATTATTTTTTTTATTTAAATTTACCTACTTATTAACGTGTAAGATTAAAAAAAGTATTATACTTTTAATAAAAGTCCCTTTTTCATAATTAATTCTAATCTAAAGGCACAGAAAGAGGGACACCTATCCTATACTCTTTAATGACAAATTAAAAATTATATATACCCTTGATTAGCTTATAATTTCCTTCTAAAATCCCCGAAGTATTGGCAACTTCGTCGATGTTCAGCAACACTGTTGTACGTTTGGTCTTTCTCTTAGAACGGATGGTCGACCATTGATCGATGCCGTCGAGATTTTCTTCCAAATCCTCTAAATTGCCCCCAGCGGCTGAGTAGAACGTCGGTAACCAATCAGTTACGTGAAACAATTGATTAGAAATTCTGGAGGACATTTTTATTAACGGCGAAAAGACGCACGCTACACCGCGGACTCCACCTTCGAATAGCGTAAATTTTAACTGAAAATTAATATTACAAAAGGTATTCATAAATGTCAGAAGTTTTGAAAATGTCAATTTCAGTGAAGAATAGGACTGACTACTTTAAGAATATTAGCGATAATTAAATAATAATTTACATTTACGAAGTTTTCATAAAAAAATTTTAAAATAATTTTATCAACTTTGGCCAGTGATGGGCACTCATTTCGTTGTCCTGAATTGAGACGTTAAGTGTTGTAAGAGTGATCTCAACAATTTCAGAAATACTTTCTATTTTATTCGCTCTTAGAGGAGAGGAATAAAAAAGGATTTTTATCGAAATTCAAATTTGTTGAATTCACCTTTACTACCCTTAATGCCTCAATTGCACTTTGTAAGTGCAACATTTTACTCACAAGAAGAACCTCGCAGGCATGGATGGATGGTCTCAAGAATATTCTATTATTCTATTCTATTTTCTAAATAATTTACAATTAAGGACAGCTAATTAAATAGAATACTACTCTGTGCACAAAAATTATTTGACATAAAATTTGATTACCCCTCGCAGTGGGTAGTTAGACCCATAGTTCGCCAGCATTCCTGTAGTCTGTGCACCGTTGTCGGACATGAAAACAATAATCGAATTCTCCAACATCTTTGCTTTCCTCAACGCCTCCACCACTCTACCGACAGATTCGTCCAAAGCAGTGAGCACACCTGCAAGCAAAACATTGCGTCTTATAAAAAGCTTTAGAGTATCAGAGTGTATATATGTAACCAAAGTGTCTGATAATAGTAATGTGATTCAATTGTTTGTATTCTGCACCTGCAAATTTTCTCCTGTTGAAGTCCTGTATGTAACCTAACGTGGAATTCACCTCCTTCATGTCCCGAACTTCCATCACATCCTCAGAGTCGCTGGAGTGAACAGCGACGTGAGCCAATTGAAGATAAAGAGGCTTCATACGGTTGTGATTTGCGATTATATTTTCAGCTTTGTCCGTTATAAGATCGGTGAGGTATTTGTGACTGTATCCCACCGACAGTTTACCAGCAACGTCGTCGTGTAAATCGTGCCCAGTGTGATTCTGTAAGCAGATAATCGTTACACTAAAATATACGACACGCTCTTCTTTAGGTGTTGTAAGAGCCACTGATGCTGAACATTCATCATTCTCCATGTCGTAACGAAATCGTTATTGCTATTTACGATCCGTGAACCGTCAAATTTTCGATCTTATCTTGGCGTAAAAGTTTTGATGCATGTTGCTTGTAAATAGGTTTCTATGCTTCTAATGCTCGCGGTAGGATATGAGATAAGAGGATTTCTACAGTAAATAGTAACTGAGCTTCATTTTTTTACGACGTTCTAGCGTTAAAAATAGTTCGACCTCGAGTCATCTTATTGTTAGAGGGATTCTTTGTTAGAAGTAATACGCACGTTCTGTTGAACAGTGTGATTGAAGTACGTAACGTAGCCATTGTAGTATCCAAAGAAGGTATCAAAACCGCGGTGAGATGGTGTGTGATAATCACTGTAGTACCCGACGTGCCACTTTCCTACGAGGTGTGTGGCGTATCCCAATTTTTGTAGATATTCTGGTAGAAGAGTATTGTTCAGAGGTATTGCACGTGGCTCACCTGCTTTCAGTGGATAGCCTTGCATACCTGAAATCATAGAATGTACAAGGTGTTAACAAGAATGTAACAGGTTCTTATTAGAGCATACATAGATATCAAAATTATGAATAAATTTCATTCAATACTGTTCAGGTTTTTTTTAGTTATATTCTGTTTGGAATCATTCAAAATATTTAAAATATTACAGTAAGGAGGTTGAAGAACCACTGATTAAAGACTTTAGCTTTTCATGTTACGCGATATTGCTACTTAAAGATACTAGTACCCTAATTTTCTTAATATCTTGATAATTGTATTTTGTTAATACTTGAAAACAATCGAATCTATAATGTGTATAATTTTGGTCAGAACTATTCAACGAAGTAGACAAGGATTGTCATTGCATAAACACGTTGCAACAATAGTTTAGGTAATTTATACTAATTTATGTACATAAACTTGTTTCATTACTTTAATATTTACAACTAATTTAACAAAAATATTCTGTCTTCTTGTCAGCATGCTTAACATATCTATTGCATACTGCACATTGAACTGCTCGTCAAATAATTACACGATAAATATTTTAAGAAGTTGATTCGTATAGAATTTACATGCGATAACCAGAAAATATATTACCATAGATTAATATCGATAAATAAAGTAACGAGTATTATAATTACCAACTAAGCTGCACTGGTAGAAGCTCAGTTATCAAAAATTTTACTATTTCTTAAATAACAAAATCCTCGACCTGGACCTCTGCCAAGCCCAGGTGATAGAAGCTCAAATTTTAATTTTGAAACGATTCGAATCACTTCAAATATAATTCGAAGCCTAAAACTCTTGAAAGTCTTGAAATGACTCGAATGTGTCAAACTTTTTTCACTACTTTATGTTAATAGTACTTCTTGGATAAAAATATCTACTGGAAATACTTTTAAGATATTTAATTATTATTCAGCTCTCAAGACCTGTTGAATCTCTCAACAATTTTAAAACTACCATGACCTTCAGGACACTAAACTTCCAAAGACTTTCAAGACTCAAGATCTGTTGAAATTCAAGATTCAAGGTCCATCTAAAGTTTCAGTTGCAATCACTACTTAGAGGCTAATCAGTGGTCTGATCATTGTTAGAGCGTTCGTAAAGAACACAACAGGATCAACATGCATGCCAGGGCAAGTATCGACAGCATAAATCGCATTAAAAGAGAGTACCTGTTCGAATAGGATAACGACCAGTAAGAAAAGCTGTCCTTGATGGTGTACATATCGGTAAAACGTAATGCCGCTGCAATATCACGCCGTGGTAAGCGAGAGCGTCTATATTTGGCGTGGGTATTTGATTGGCACCGTGAAAGCTTACGTCGTTCCAGCCCTTGATGAAAAATTTGATGCATTCAGTGATTGTTAACTTTGAAGCGGTCGATGATCATCTTTGTACGTTATGTAAAACCTAATATACACGTGGTAACTTCGTTTTGCAATGAGATACTATGACTGTACCGACTCATATTGCAAATTATAGATGTTGATGAAAAGATAAACGGTAAAAGCTGATGGTACGAGTAGAAGCTACGTAGCCTTTCAGTGTCTTATAGAGTTGGGAAATGTCTTAAATTAGGTCAGTAATACTCATATTGCCCATTTGCTGCAACAATGGTACAACTAAAAAATCTTAATTTTTTGAAAAGTAACAAAGGACCACCGTTTGATGTGAAAACCATTCTTTTTATAGTAAAAATATCTTTTCAAAAAATTTGTTGTATACTCGAAAATTTGCTGTTTTAATTCTTACAGTAAATGAGCAATATGACAAGTAAAGTATAAAATTAAAATTGTTATTAGACTACAGATCTTTATGCATTTTATGGAAATTTTTCATACATAATATGCAAGAATATAGCAAATATAAAAAACAAAGTATAAGTTATAGTATTTTGAAAGGTAAAACAAGTTTTTATTTAAATTTAGTTTGCTTTCTGTATTTATGGAAGCATGCATTTGCATAAAAGTCTACAGTTTAGTTGATATGTTTAAAAGTAAATATTTTATGTGAATAATTTAAAAATTATACAACAACGATTCCTACATTTTGTATGTTTGTGTACTTGGATTTGTAGTAAAAGTAGTTGTATAGAGTAATAAACATGGGAAAACTGTTCAGATAGTAGAGTATAAAGAGATACAAAGTATGTGTGTATAAGGAATAAGGAACAAGGCTTGGAACAAATCATGTCAAGTTGAATTTATTCTAATTCAACAATGATTGAGAATTACGTGCATCGATTTAAATGAGTGCTTCTGTTGTTACTAAAGAAGACTAAAAGCTAACATTATTTATAGAATAATTCAACATAGTTCTAATACTCGAAAACTTACAAATTTTACTTGAAAAATTGTCCCTTACATGATTCACCATTGTATCTCTAGTTATTAGTATTACTATTATTAAAAAACAAAAACCAAAATAAAATAAATCTTACGAGATCATCCGCAATAATGACAACTATATTTGGCCGTTGAACTCTCAACGTTTGCTCAGAATCGCGTCTATGGGTCAGTGTCAAATACAGACCTCCAAAGAGAAGAGCTAGGGATGCTATGAGAAGCAAGACACTTTTCGCCGTAGCCGACATATTTCTTGATTTTAACAATTATTTCAATCGAACTTCCTTCATTTTCGGAGGAAAAGAACGTCACCAATCACTTATTCGCTTCTCAAATTGTATCCTGCGAAATGCTCAAACACTTGCCACTAGAGTTGAATGCGTGCAAAAAACAGTCACAAAAAACCTTAATGCAATAGAAATCTGCGACTACACGTGACGATAGTTTGGACAAGGTGATAAGATACTCTGATCCGATAACAACCGTTTAGCGTCAGGATCCCTACTGCTTCGAGCACCTATACCTTACTGACTTTATAATACCATCGGTGAAAACTAGGATGGTATACATTGTCTGACTGCATCAGCTAGCGCCTAGGTAGTCGTTCGACAATGAAAATTGCATAGCTGTATCTATGGTAGATAGGAATATATGCGCAAATACTTAATTACGAAAGTGGTATAAGTAAAAACTTTTCAAAAATTGTAATTTGTATCAATGAAATAGCAAATAAGCTATAAATTCAACTGTTTCAGATTTTTTACTTAAAGGATTTCCATAATTGCCAGCACATTTTCAAAAAATTCGAGTTAAGCCTTAATTGAGATCTAGAATATAGAATTTATATTTGGTGAAAGGGTTTCTTGTCATTTAAAAATAAGAGTTCAAAGAAACAATAGTCCATGAGATGGTATTGAACTTGAAAACTTTAAATGCTAATATTTCGATAACAAAAACATGTTACTTGGGTCATTTTGCTTTACAATCACAGATTTCCTTTAAACAACTGACAATGACAATATTTAATATGTATATACTTATTTGCTGAAATTTTACTACAAGTGGAAGAGAAGAATTAAATAGGTATGCCTTCGAAATAGATTCAAAAGAAAGTACACAGATAATTAAAGGTAGAACTGTCGGTGTGTGTATTCATTTTACATGAAAATTTACAAGTTTTTATGCGGAAACAAAATTATAGAGAATAGCTATGTATGTACATGACTCATCGCCATTATTCGTGTATATTATCGGTTTTAAAAGGTGAAACTCATTTTTTAAATAAACAGTTACCTCAAAAAAATGGAGTTAAAAAAATGGATAAAAATGATATTACACTTACAATAAATATACGACAATACAAAAATTCATTAGATACGATATCTCTGCAGTATTCTTTAATTAAATCCCTTGACTTCAGTCACGGTATCTTTATCGAGATAATTTTTTTGAGTATTCTTGTAATTTTTAAAGATATTCGAATTCCCGGCCCCGCGGAACGATAAGATTAGTACCTATCACTATGCTATATTTCAATATATTAACATTTCTTTAAGTAATATCTAAGGAACGATTTTCTCGTTTTGCAATTTTTATTTAAAAGTATTCTATTAACTATTTTGAAATTTTAAAGAGAACTACTTAGAAAACGCTACCAAAGTCATTGGCAACATCATTGATTGATAGAGTGTTCTCAGTGATAATAGAATCAAACAAAATTGTAAAATCGAATTAATACTTAATTTAAAAAAGCATGAACAAGGTCCACACATTTAAATATAGAATATTATCAAAGAACTCAAGGAAATTTCCATATTTTAACAATAGAAGATAGATATAGTAAACGATGAAAATTCGTTCCTTTGCTATATTATTTATTTACGTCGCCACTATCGAATTGATTAAACTAAATACCTCTGTATCTTAGGCTACGACAGGTAATATGACTATTCTTGGTTAAAAGACTTTCCTGGAAAACACCTAAATTGCTTATTCGTTTGAATTATGTAGCAAGGTCAGTGAAGTCGTTAATTACGGCGTGGATATGAACTCGTTTATTTCAATTTGCACCTCGGTAATCGCATTTATCGTCATAATTTTTCAGTTGGCCGAACCATATATTCGTATTTCACAACTTAAACTTAAATAACACGATTAAGAAATATCGAGAACATCTTTCGCGAGCAATACCTTCTAACTATAATAAGAATGTCACATTTATTCTGTCGTTATGAAAAATATCTGGGAAACAATTGCGTTACCAAGATTTTCGTTCTGGAGAACGACAGAATGACGTCTTCCACCATTCACGCTCTTAATTATGCAATTTATAATCGTGAATACAACGTTGCTCGGGTTCCCATCCTGCTTCTTAAACGAATTTCTCACCCCGATTGTTGTTAATCGGAGCAGTTTTCGCTGTATATACAGCGTGTAATTGTCTGTAATCCGAGTAAACGTTACACAACCAAGCGAAAATTCAACATATTCATCAACATTGATACGAAAATGATGGACATGTGAATGCAATAGACTAAATTGCCAAATACTGCCGCGGTGTTGGGAACGTGTACCGTAGCCCCTGAGTTCATCCACGGTTCCCAAGTGTTGTTCCTTCGCCTCGGATCAGCCAGCCAATCGACAGGCAATTTGAGTTGCCTCACCAAAATGCGGCCGTAACTTTCCAGATAAAGGTCTAAATCTCGCGCAATCTGAAATTTAAACATTTACGTAGCCTGTGTGCATTAACTGGCACTGATATATCGGATTGCCTATATTGGGTCAAATATGTAGCATGATATATAAACTCTATGGCACAAATTTTCGGCATTGCATGACATAATACATTAAATAATAACACATTTGTGTCAGTGATTCTATAACTCTTCATTGATAATAAAAATTGTCAGAATTGTCAGCAATAACCCAGGATATAAATCCCTGAATTTTTGTACAAACTACAGTAGTTTATTTATGAGAAAATATAGTTATACTTTAGAAATGCAGCATTGCACAGAAATGCATAAAATGGATATTAATTTTAGCATCAATCTGAAAACATTTAAAATTTGCGTTAAGGGGGTAGACTAGAATATGGCAGAGAACATTTCGTCCTTACATGAGAAGCTTTTGAATTGAAGAAAGATTCATTCGAAAGATAAAAGTTCAATGGAGCGCAGTCTGATTTGTCTATATTGTCATGTAGAATCACCCTCTATAATTTCTGACACCTGTTGTCGAATCTTCTGTACTATATTAATATTTGCAATAAATAATTTTTACCTTTACCCTAGGAGACAAAAATATTTTTAAATGACTTACTCTAGGATATGCCTCGGCAATGTTCTTCGTCTCACATGGATCGTTAACTATATCGAATATACATTCTGTGACATTACAAGTGGTGAACACTTGTCTGTTGAAATATGTCATATTCGGTCGACACTGGACAGTCGCTTCTCGTCTTAATTGCATTATGGTACTCGGTTGCGTCACTGGTCCACCTAAATGATAGGTAATGCTCTCGGACACAGAGCTTTTCAAAACGTTATCCGTGTACGGTGGAATCTCTATGGTTCTGCCTGAATCGCCGTAGTATCCGTCATAATAACCATTGTCGACGGAACCTGAAGAAGCGAAATAAAATAAAGGTCACACGATGAGGCATGTCCAAGGTGTCCTAGTAACAATTATCACCTTAATTATCTTAGGAATTATAAGAATAACAGAAAAATTTGTCGAGCAAAAATTATTTGGTACCAAAGCATCATATAGAAATTTTCATATGTTGCATACAATGTGTTCGAGGACAGATGTCAGATACCATCAAGATGAGGATAAACGAAATTGCGTTTAAAGCTTCGTTTCAGAGTTATTAATTACTGAGAAAATGCCTAAAATGCGTGTGGAATGTGTCTGACTAGGGACTTATTTTATTGCTGACGTGCATTCGCCGCACAGACGCAGCGCAGTAAGTAGAATAAGTCCCGAGTCATACTATGCAAACTCAGTACTACATATGTATAAGCCTAGAGGTAAACATAGAAAAGTCAGTAGAATAAGTCCAGAAGCAGGCAAAGAAAAGTAAGTAGAATAAGTCACAAGTCAGACATAGCGAAGTGAGTAGAATAAGCTCCAAATCAGACACATTTCACGCGCATTTTAAGTATTTTCTCGACAATTAATAACCCTGAAACGAAGCATTAAAAGCAATTTCGTCTGTCCTCAATCTTGTTGTATTTATATACAAGGTGTTTCAAGAAGTTAGTGTCAATTTTTCGAAACATGTACGTAGTGCTTGTTAAAGAAACAAGTAAATTTTATTAGTTTCAGAGTAAAAAGACATTTTCATGGGTGAAAAGATACTGAATAATATTGAATGAAACATTGAAACAATTACCTCGTAATAATTTAAATCGACTGTATATCGCTCCTTCGGTTTTCGAAAGTTCATCGATATTCAACAGCAGTTTGTCCCTGCTGCTTCCATGGCCTTTGCTGAGGACACGCCATTGATTGATGCCATCGATCTCCCCTAGATCCTTCAGATCTCCACCAGCGACTGAGTACAAAGTGGGCAGCCAGTCTGTTATGTGTACCAATTGGTTAGAAACTCGGGCAGATTTTAGCAACCGCGGCGACCACAATGCTGCGACACCTCTCACGCCGCCTTCATAGAGAGTGTACTTGGTCTGCAATCAAATGCAACAAAGAACTGCAAAATTAGAAGACTATAGCGCTGTAATTGTATCGAGTTTGATATAGAAACAAATTCATTCTCTTTCGTTAGAAATTCGTTTTCAATTGGAAGCAATTGAACAGAAAAGTGGCTCTGAAAATTGAAATAAATGATTAAAATTGAACCTTAAGCTGGGTCTACACTACATGTTATGTAGCAAAGTTATATAACTTTGTTATATAATATGTAATGTAGATGCTGCTTTATAATTATATATTAATAATTTTTGTTTCAAACGTGACATTTACTGTGGAGCTTTAAAATTTACATTGACCTAAGGATTGAAATTAGTTATCCTTTATAAAATCCTCTCAAAAACTACAGAATATTTTATCGGGCTTCACAAAGCCTTAAATTCAGTCCTGAATTCAATTGTAAGTCATGATCTTACCCCTCTCAAAGGGTAGTTAGAACCCCAGTTTCTGTATCTCCCGATAGACGCTGCTCCATTATCAGTGAGAAATAGAATAACAGTGTCCCTGAGCATCCCTTTGTCACCTAACGCATGAAAAATACGTCCTACCGAATTGTCCAATCGCGACACCATTCCTAATAAAAAATAAACAGCAAGTTAATTCGTTTACGAATTTGGAGAAAACTTCTGACAGCATCGCGCTCATAATCACGTACTGGCATATTTTCGACGATTCGGTTCGCGAATGTGCATAAATTCCCTGTCGTTGTACTCGTCCACGGGCTGCTCCAGAGGTGCATGAACCGCGAGATGGGATATTTGGAGGTAAAGAGGTCTAGGAAGTTCGTGGTTCTCGATGATCTTAATCGCTTCTTCGGTGAACAGATCTGTTGCATATTCGCGGTTAATTCCATGAGCTGGGTCGTCTCCGCGGTGCATGTCGTATCCGCTCATATTCTTAGAAGAAAGAGATAAAATTGAATGGAATTGGCGTCGAATGTCATTACATATGGAATGTCATTATATGTGGAGTATATCTTACCTGATTAGAATATCTATAGTCGTAGTAACTAATGTGGCTATTGTAGAAGCCGAGGAAAGAATCGAAGCCTCTGTGCAATGGTGTGTGCTGAGAAGTATGGTATCCCATGTGCCACTTTCCAACTAATTTTGTAGTATACCCCAGCCCTCGTAAATATTCTGGTAAAATCTTTATGTGCAGTGGAAGTCCACGTGGCTCGCCGCCACGAATTCCATCCCCTTGCATCCCTATATCGATCATTGCATTTTTCATCATGTAAAAGTAAAATAATGCAATGAACACTTAATATTTTATGTTATTACCATAAGTAGAGATACATGATCTTATGCATAACTTCTTAAAAATGAAACCAATCGTTCATACATCCACTTACCAATGCGTATAGGATAGAGTCCAGTGAAGAAAGCTGTTCTTGAGGGTGTACTCGAAGGTAATACATAATGTCTGTTCAATATGATACCATTGTAACCGAGAGCATCGATATTTGGCGTTGATATCTGATTCGATCCGTGAAAACCAACGTCGTTCCACCCCTGTGGGACATCACAGTTTCCTTTCTCTTATCGGCAGACATCAATTTCATTTTCTGGGTCTTGAGAATGCTGGAGCATTCTCTTTTCCGCGCGAATTACGCTCATTCGCGTATGCACGATTATGTAATAAAATGTGACTACGCATAATGCGGTAATTGATAGGACAGGTTCGCGAAGGGGGAGGTTTTCGTTTCGCGGCTACGATGAGTCACACAGCACGTTTTGCATCCTTGTTAGCCGCGGGGGCGTGGATAATTTTCGAGCTAAGATAATTGCCTTAACTGAGGACAATTTTAATTCAAAACGCTTTCGTACTGCGGATTAATCGTAACGAATTAAGTAAAGTAGGTAGGCATATGTGATGCACGAACGATTACACGGTTTTTACGGTTGGATTATTTTTAAAGAGTCGTCTATTGTAGAACTTCTTTTTTTAGGCATCTTTTGTATTTTTTTTTTTACAGAAATAGACATTGAAGATTAAGTATTGCTTCGTATCTTTTTCTTAAAATATGAGGGAGAAATAAAATTTTTAACTAATTTTGTTATAGGCAATGACGATGTATGTATGCATTGAAGTGGTACGCAAAATTTGTGATCAATCCACGAATTAAGGAGTAATTCCTTAGTCCAGACATTAATCTGTCAAGTGAATATTAAGATATAATTAAATCACTTTTTAACTGATTGAAATAAATTTCAGATTGATTTTTGTACCGATTCGATAATTTTGTCGAATTGATAACCGAAGATGTCGTTCACACATGTTCATATTTCGGTCGCTCATTCGGTTCCCAAATACATGAATCAGATAAAGAAAGCTTTCAGTAACATATTTTACAATCGAGAGTCCTTTCACTGTACAAACTAATTCAGAGTTACAGGTCGATTTCTGGTAAAAACCATTTTAATTTAATTAGTAAATTAAGCAATAAATTATAACTCATTAGATTATTATGTATAAAGGTATTATTATATCCATTATCTGAATATGATAATCTTAACAATACGTTAATATATTCTAGATGCTTTGAGTAATACATCACTCAAAGAAAGATAGCCAAAGAATTACGAAATTTCCGTATTCTTACGGAATCTTATCAACCAAATTACAATCTTACCAAATCATCGGCGACGAACACAATAATATGCGGTGCCGTTTCGTATAGACCAGCAGCATAATCGATGCACAACATCAAAGATAACGCGTATGTACTTATCCAAACGAGACAGAACCGACGCATGTTTCACAAACTAAGTAGGGTCGAAAGATCACAACGAAACTTGAATAGGAAAGATGCTTCCAAAAAATAATAGATCGGAAAGAATGAAGAGAGACAGAAAATATGAAAGGACACTTGTTCTTGCCACTTTTCAGACACGATTCGCAGTAACGTAACGTCAGAACATTATGCACGATGTTTATCGGACAGCTTCTTTGGGATACATGAAGAATGAGAAGCGGAAATAAACACGCTTATATAGTCCACCCACGGGGAAGCATGTCATGAATGGACCACACGAAAGGGTAGGGAAAATACGCTAGTAATTGCGGCAATCAGCGGGGGTACGTGTTTCAACTAGGTCTCGTCTTACACGCTGTCTTCCGTACTTGTACAATTGAGCTGTTCACAGGCCAAAATGGTTAACTCCACTTTTTCAATTTTTTCAAATTTTAATGCCAAAGCACTTGATCAATGCTTCATTTTTTGTATTTAAAATAGATTAAATATTTTTGTTTTGTGAAGATGCAGGTAGTTGAGAATCTGAATGCTAGACTAGATGATTTCTTAATAAAATCGGTAATTTTATCGAATTAATGATAAGGCTGCGATTGCAGCGAAAACACACGATTCTTCCCAATTTTTATCCTTTTATATACCCAATTTTTTATCTCCTATTTCAGTTTTTACTTTCTCCCTTTCTCACTTATTGGACATATACAGGGTGTTTGACGATAAGTGTTAGAAATTTTAAGAGGTGATTCTACATGCTAAAATAAGACGAAAGTACGTTTCAGGCATCGTGATCAAGTTATTAATAGGTGAGAAAGCGCTTAGCCTAAAATATGCGTAAAATATATCTGAATCGGAACTTATTCTACTGACCGCTATGTCTGGCTTAACTAGTACATGTTGGCAGTAGAATAAGTTCCAAGTCAGACACGTTTCACGCGAATTTTAAACGATTTCTTAGCAATTAATAACTCTAGTACGAAGCTTCAAACGCATTTGCGTAATTTTTAATTCTCATTTTATTTTAGCGTATAGAATTGTCCTTAAAATTTCTGAAACTTGTCGTCGAACATCCTGTACATATAAATGTGATAAAAGAGAATGAATTGACCGAATGACACCCAATGATGAAGTGTCATGTATTTCTTTAACGAGAATCTCTGCATATTTTAACAAATTATCAAATATTAGAGAATCAAAACTGTTCACAGCAGTTCCTAATGTTTTTATGAAATTAAAATTTACAACAATTATTAAAATCTTTTTATGAAAAGGAATTTATAAATCGAGAAAAAGTAGAATATAATCATGGAACAAAATGATTAAAAAAGATTTCTGGTTAAAATAAATCGCAGTTGATATTTTTTAAACTTCATTTTGATATGTTATCAACTTCCCGAATAGATATCGCAATAATGGAAGTTTTAAAGGAACTTCTCAAAATTAACATTTTACACGTATCTTTGAAAGACTACGAAACGGTAATTCTAAAATTTTTTAAAAGTTTTAAACTGAACAAACTGAACACGTCAGAAATTAATAGTTATCTTAGATGTTAAAGTTCGTAAAGGAAAATTAACAATTTGCATAAGAATGTTTTATAATATTATTTATTGTTTCAATTTGAATAACAAATTCTCAATTTTGTGCATTCCTTTAAACTTGTTTGTTATCTACTATACATTGTATAGATACATATTTATAAGAAATAAACAGATTTTAATTTCAAAACTACAAATACGTTGAAAATAACCGATATGAAAGCAAACCAAAGAGATTTTTACTAAGAACTATAACGAAACGGATACAAATAATAATTTTTTATATTTTTGTATGATCATATGGTTTTCCAGAAGACGTGGCATCACATAAGGTTGTACAAAAATATTTTATATAAAAGTCATTTTATTTTGTAGTAAAAAAACTATGTTTTATGTGACAAAATAATATTCACAAGATTTACAGAAGTATAAATAGCCCCAAATTGATTATTCACAATTATGTTACATCGTATGTTTTTAAGTTGTAGTTTATCTTATCTGGAAAAACTGGTAATGCCTATGAAATTATATGAAGAAAATTTATTCCTACTGTTCCAACATACTCACTTAAATACTTGAACAATAATCAACTATAATGTTTTTCCAAACTATACACCATATACATTAGTATAGCATTGCATTGATACTTTTTTATTGTACTTAGCACTTTAATTAAAAACAAAACGAATACTATTTATAACATCATAATTATTTGTAGATTTCGAAAAACATTATTCACATTTAATCCCATTTTTTATTTTTAAAAACTTGAAAATTTTTAATTAGAAATTTTACAAAAATCTTTGTATACTGTTATGATTTTGCATCTTTTCTAATGCATGAAGATTATCCCACCAAAGAGGTAAATTATGTTTTAAAATCAAATTAAACCATGGAGTTAAAGGTGATTTAAGATTTTTTACAAACTGGTCAATTTCAGATCTCGATACCCAATGCAGATCACTCACTTCATCAGAATTTGGATTTAAGGTAATATTATCTTTTTGCAAGAACAACACATAATCTATTTCATGTTCTCCCCAATAACCATTCACTGCATGATAGTGAATTCTTGTTAAGTACAAAAAGTCAGATGGCAAAACTTGCTCAGACGGAATTCCTAATTCATATCCAAGTCTTCTTCTCGCTGCCCTACGGATTCCCAATGCATCAAGTTCCTCACTTTCACCAGGAATTTCAGCTAATGGATGACTACAACATGTGTTCGTATAATGGTTTGGAAATGTTACCTATAAAAAGAAAAATCGTATTCTATCAATCAACACAATTTACAACACTGACGCAAGAAAGATTCTTCCGCACAAAACTAATTTGTACCTTAGTAGCGGAACGCTGTTGAAGCAACAATTCTCCTTTATTATTGAAAAGGAAAACACTGAATGCTCTGTGAAGTGGAACTTGTCCATCAGCATTAACAGTATGACAGTCTCGTTTGGTAGCTTCACCAATAGGCTTGTCTAACTCATCAACAAGGATGCAACGCTCTTCCAGAGCAGCTTCTTGCAAAGGAGCTGCTTGTGCAGTACCAAAACCTCTCACTGTGGATGTGAATCTACGTGCAGCTGCACACACTTCTTTGATTGCCTTGGCCATCCTGTCAAACTATATTCCTTATAAATAACACTCAATGTTCGGAAGCACACTGCTTTATATAGAGTTTTTTTCCAAAACATATGACACATGAATTATTTAAATGACAGGTTAATTAAATCGACGACCTCGCTCAAATCTGACAGAATTATAAACGACCACGTCAGCACAAAAAGCATAACTGAACAGACGTGCGAGCCGTATAAAGAAACTTTCATTAGAAAAAATGCGGCCACATACTTTCAACGCTCACCCAACACAAAGCTCCCCTAACCTTACGTTAAGAATGTCACCACTGTATACCGATGTCCCCCGATCTACCGTGAATGCTACCAATTGTAGACCAACCACCTCTTTTCTTTCTCGAGCGCTGTGTACTTTCAAATCCAGAGAGCGCGATGATAGGATCATTCACGAATTATCACTTATCATTTTTATCTCGATTTGGTAACAATATTTCAAGAAAACAGTTTACACAAACGATTATATTCAACAGGGGATTGAAAGATTTAAAAAATGAAACTTGAAGATACATTTTCTGTGTTTAAATTATCTGTACCTTAAATCTGTTTGCATAAATATTATCAACGATACATGGAAATATTTAAAACGAAATTACGTTATCGATACAAGAATGTTATTGAACAGCTCGGTGCAGTTAATTATCTCAACAGTCGAATTATCATTACCGACACATACATGTATCATTTGAATTGCAGTGATCGATAGTTCTCGCTGGAACTCGTTTTCGATCGATCGAATGTTTCATGGGGTAGTTCAGGAGGATTTCACGATATTCACTGTGCCTGCAATAAGACCGTTACATAAAAAAAAAACGTTATTCTTTCTTTAATGTGTTATTTATTGTCTACGTTTCGGTATACATGATTTAAGTCGTTTTAAGTAAACTCGTTGATTTGCTAGCGAAGAAACGCGGAGATGAGTAAGAACGCAGAAATTACGGGAGTAATATCGCCTGAAGATGCAACCAAAGCGGAAGAATTTAAAGAACAAGCGAACGAATATTTCAAAAGTGCGTTTTCGAAATTTTATCTGTAATGCATCTTTATGATTTGGTTTTTACATTTCGTTATAAGATGGGTAGGGGGAAAATCGTAATTATCATCACGTTAATCAAATTTAGTCACGTGTGTGTTTATATCTAACCCAACTTCCGCAACGTAAACGATCATTGTATTAGCGAACGAAATTTCAACGTTAGATATAATCAATGATGAATTTGAAATAATGGTTTTGTTAATTGTCTTTTCCGCATGATCGTACTTTTAACTAACATTTCCAACTTTAATAAAATTATTTAAGAATCGTCGCATTGAATTTCACGTGATATGTTTCCTTTTGTGTATCATGCTCCTTCTGCAGAATAGCATAGGAAAATTGTATTAGCATAATTTCATGATAATTGAATGATTAATAGTTATTTTTTAGTTGTATTCATCTGAATTGTCTTTAAATTTTGTCATTACTTTCTAGAGCAAGATTACCAGAAAGCCATAGAGTATTATACCAAATCTATAGAATTAAATCCCTCTGTAGCGGTATATTATGGGAACAGAAGCTTTGCTTACTTAAAAATGGAATGTTTTGGATATGCACTCTCAGATGCATCAAAGGCTATTGAATTAGATAAGAATTATCTGAAAGGATATTATCGTAGAGCGACAGCTTACATGTCGCTTGGCAAGTTCCAACAAGCTCTTCAGGATTATAGAACTGTTAATAAAGCAAGACCAAATGATTCTGATGCACACCTTAAATATAAAAAATGCAATCTAATTGTAAAAAAGTTAGCCTTTGAAAAAGCAATTTCTGTGGAGGAAGTTAAAAAGAGTATAGCTGATACAATTGATTTAGAGAATATGAGTAAGTTATTATATTTAACTTACAATTGCTACTAGTCCATGCATTATATTGTACTCTCACAAGAAAGCTATCACAAGTTGAAAGCAAAGTTAAGAAGAATGAAAACATTTCTATTTGCAAAATTACTTAATTAAAGCATTGTTAAACATGTGTTAGCTAAAATTTACTGAAAAATTTAATGTTTCATGTGAAAAATTATAGTAATCTATGCAACAAGTATTTTATGTAATTAAATGAAAAGTAAACATTTTTGACTTGTGACAATTTTCTTACAGTTGTGCACTATATGTTTAAAAGAATATGATATTAAAATTTTCCTATATTTTATAGCCATTAGTGATACATACAAAGGACCTACATTAGAAGATGGAAAAGTTACATTGAAGTTTATGCAGGATTTAATAGAATGGTGCAAAAATAGAAAGACTTTGCACTGTAAATATGCTTACAAAATTCTTTTAGATGTAGAAGCTTTATTCAAGGCACAGCCAAGCTTAGTTGATATTACGATTCCTGAAGACAGTAAATTTACTATCTGTGGAGACATACATGGACAGTACTATGATTTACTTAACATATTTGAATTGAATGGATTACCTTCTGAAACTAATCCATATGTATCCTTTATAGTTCTAAAAATATTATTTTTATCATCAATTATTAAATTTGTGATATTATTAATCTGTGGACACAATTGCATTGCTTGTAAATCATATTTCTTAACAGTTAAATAGTTATTTAATGGAGATTTTGTAGATAGGGGTTCATTTTCTGTAGAATGTATATTTACTTTGTTTGGATTCAAATTGTTATATCCAAATCACTTTTTCATGTCCCGAGGTATGTTCTTATTATTTAATTAACTTCATAAATGATCTACACATGTTTCGTATAATACATAATGTTTAGGTAATCATGAGTCTGCTACAATGAATCAAATGTACGGATTTGATGGTGAAGTCAAAGCAAAATATAGTCCTCGAATGGCAGAATTATTTACAGAAGTTTACAATTGGCTTCCTCTTGCACATTGTCTTAATAACAGAGTGCTCGTATGTTCATGTTATTACGCAAAAAGAAAAGAAATATGAAAAATAATTTAAAACATTCACGCTAGCGTATACCACCGGTAGCTCACACCGTCCAATAAAACACGGTACTCTTAAAACAGCCGTCCATTGGCGAGAAACTCGAATTGCAGTGCAGGCGTGAATGTGTTAAACAACTTTTTGATAATCGAAATATAAGCAGTTGCATGTAAATCTATAAATTATTTTGTAGGTAATGCACGGTGGCTTATTTTCAAGAGACGACGTAACATTAAAAGAAATTCGAGAAATTGACAGAAATAGGCAACCACCAGAAGAAGGATTAATGTGCGAACTATTATGGTCGGATCCACAGCCTCAACCTGGGCGGGCACCCAGTAAGCGAGGAGTTGGTGTCCAATTTGGACCTGATGTTACACGAAATTTCCTTGCTCTGAACAATCTTGATTATATCGTAAGGAGTCACGAAGTGAAAAATGATGGCTACGAAGTTGGGCATGATGGAAAATGTATCACAGTATTCTCTGCCCCAAATTATTGGTACAATCATTATAGTATTTTTTAAAATTAGTTTTGAATATCATATATTTTATTCTAATTATGTCTTCCAGTGATACTATGGGTAACCGAGGAGCCTTTATTACACTTAACGGCAAAGATATGGAACCTTATTTCACATCGTACGAAGCAGTGGTATGTTATATTTGGTAAAGTACTCTGATATATTTTTTAAATATCTTAAACAAGCGTTTTTTTACAGCCTCATCCAGATGTCAAGCCAATGGCATATGCTAATTACCTGCTAAAGTATATGTGCTAGTGGAACATTCTAAGTATTTGTTAATAAATAAATGGTTAACGATAAATGATTACGAGTAGCCCAATCAAAGTGTGCGTAATACATTTGATGCCGAAATGGAGGAGGTGAGAAACACTCAGGCTTCTCTGAAACAATAAATACTGTATTCCTTTTAGGAACAAGAAAATTTTCTGTATTATAATAAATGCAAAGGAAGCATAATATTGATGGGTACAAAAACGAAAAAAGAAAGAAAAATAAAAGTTTGCTTGTTTTGAGGACTAGCGAATAGACTTATCAAATTTTCTTGTCTACAATAAGAACATTGTTGCGTTAACAGTGTTCCATTATAATGAAGTGACGTTAAGAGATATTTCTATTTTGTACCCTCAATTAAACCACCTTATTCATTGAGGACATCAGTGTTCACGCACAAGCTGAATAGATGATCTCAAAGATCTTAATGGATTAATTTATATTTTAATCAGGTGCTGAACATACAATGAACACTTATTATTCTTTTAATTCTTCAATGAATAATGGTGGTTTCCATAAGAACAACTATTATTATGAAAATATTTAATACATATGCGAACTAGCAAGACTATGTAGTACAATTTTCCAGCCAGTCGCTATTTGTCACATTATTTGTGATGACTACTTTTTTACAAATTGAACATGATTGGAAAAAATACTTTCATCTAATATTTTGTTTTTCTTTTTGTTAATAATAAATAATGTTTATAATGTACTTGAGCATTATATTTCTGTTCTTGGAATAATGGATAGCCACACCTTACAAAGAAATGAGATTGAAAATCTCTTCCGGCAGACTATCTCGATTTTGGCGATTCACAGTAAACACTTTGGATTCTTTATCCGTATGAAGCTTTTGAAACAGTGACGAATATCGCTGTGGCACTTTATGCATTTGAGGTATTGTTGCAATTATGAAAGGTTTGTTTGAGGTTTCGAAAAATAGTTTCACTACTTTGGTATGGAACTTTTGACTGAATAATTCCATTTTACCGACTTCATCTATGATCAGTATATCCTAAAAATAAATAAAATGTTTAGTGCGTTAGTGATATAACAGTCACATACATAGTATTAAAAAATAATCCAACTTACAGTGTTTGAATCAAGTATTGGTAATGCTGCCGTTTCAAAATCATTAACAAACACATGATAATTCCCCACTTTATGTTTAGAACGTTGCGATGGGTTTATCACGTTTCTATTTATGATTAATATCATCTCGGTTAAAGAATAATATAACATTTTTTTTTACAATAAAAAATAAATACTAACTCAGATCGCGCCAATGTCGATCTTTTTGCAAGATCTTTTGCAAGTATAACATCAAATCCAATCCTGCTACCATTTTCATCTCGTACTTCTTCTGTGTAAAATCCATCAAATTTATAATTCCGCGCCTCCATCATTGAAGTTAACTTTTTGCATATTGTTGTTTTTCCAATACCTATTACAGTTTCATTTAAATAATTAAAATAAATTAAACAATTTTCATTCACAATAAATATAACTCACAGCTTGATAGAGTCGATTTGAAGGAATGTTTATATTTTATATAACAAAATAACAAATTAAGTTATTTGAACGCCATATTATTCTGTATTTAACGTTTTTATAGTTGAAGAATTTTCAAACATAGATGTCTATTTGTTTTAGGAGACAGTAGAAACATACATCAAAATTTGAATAAAAATTTAAACGTAATTACAGAGAGTAAGGAGGATAAACATTAAATGTAAAGTATGCAATAATAACATGTTTCATACATTCCATTTCATGACTGTTATTTTTCAATTTTATTTGAAGCAAATTACATTAATGGATTAAAAGGGGCAATGAAGATCCATTTATTGCATTCAATAATTCGACAGTACAAACAATATATACAAATTTAGTACTCGAGTCATAAGAGGGGACTCTTTGCGCTTCTTTTTTAAAAGAATTTGCTGAATGAAGTGAATTAAAATTTTAAGTATGATGTAGAAATTATACAAATTTTCACATTCGAAATAATACGTAGTTACTTATAGAAATAATCACATTGCTGACATTCCGCTATCAAAGCTACTACGTGCGAAGTGTTCCACGACAAGAGTCAGAAATTTTAAGGGGTGATTCTACATACTAAATTAATTGCTGAGAAAATGCCTAAAATGTGCGTGAAATGTGTCTGACTTAAAACTTATTCTAACTACGCTGTGTCTGATCACTCTGATCCTCTAATATACTGGTAGTAGAATTAGTCCTGTCCCAAGTCAGACATATTCGCACGAATTTCAGAAACTTGTGCAATGTAAATACTCAAGAAAAAAGTATTTTTGATTTATTAATGGTTTTCTTTAAAAGTAATATTGATCCTGAAATTTTTAAATTAATTGTAACTTAACGTTCGAAAACAATTATCTTTTATGAAATTCTCTCAAATAGCAGGGAATATTTTAGTATAGTATCAGCCTTGGGCCCCACAAAACATTAATCCAACCCTGGCTATATCTTACTGCTCAGCTAATTTTTGAGATATTGTTATAATATTTCGGGATAATAACTTTGAATAGAAATATAAAAAAAAAACGATTTTTTGTGCTTCTAAACGGACATGTACTTGGTACATAGTTCTCTTAAAAATCGCGGACTTACCAGGGGGGCCAGTGAGAAGTACGCGCGAGATACGCAACGTGGCGCAGGAATCCATGCTCGTTGTTTTTCTAAATTCAGCGAGTAGTGAACGTTGAAAACAATCACGAGAACGAAATAAGTATTCAGGATACACGGGATATAAAATGTAATATTATGAACGCGTGGGTTAGCGTTTGAGATGCTTGTGTCAGAGATCGCGACAGAAGCTAAAGAGAGTGAGATCGGCGAAATTTGCGCGTGTGGGGCTGTTGAATAGCGATCAGCTGATCGTTAGGGCGATTCACACGCGAGTGGGGAGAAACACGCCTGTTTCGGAAACAATACAATAATAATAATCTTGCGTAAACAGATGAGTAATGAGTTAGACTATTTAACGTTTATTATAATTTTCGCTGATGTAATCTTACTATTTTATAATTTTACTAACGTCTTTAAATTTTCTGCGTATATTACTAATATTTCGTAATCTTGTTTATTTCGGTTATAAATAAAATATTCTATTTTGAAACTATTGCCTAAAGAAATTGAAAAGCCGAAACAAAAACAGCTGTTGTCAAATTTTACGATTTTTTTAGTAAGAACACATTCTAGTCAGGAACAAGATTCACAATGAAACCTTTTGCATCGAAAATACAATATATGTAAACAAGAATTAAAGATGCTGCAGTATTTTTTGCTCTCTTAGAAAAAGATAAAAACTGATAAAGATGGTTTTTGCTATGATCTCTTGAATTAGAAAAAAAATTAAAAAGTGCACCGACATAGATTTGAACTCGCGTCTATTCGACTACGAGCACAGCGCCTAATTAGTCAATTAAGTAGAATCATAGTGCTCCGTTGAAAGCATTCTTTAGCATTCTTTAGCATTTTGGACAACGTTATTTTAAAATATTTTCCTTTTTTTTTTTTAAAGTAAGTCCTACAGAGAAGAAAGTCAATATTATTAACACATCTATATAGTCTATAGTACTTTCATTCACGTAAGTTTGTTAAAAGTGAATCATCCTTGCAACAAGGTTTCCTTATCACTCAAATCGATATTACATTTCAAAACTGCAATCAAAGTACGATCGCCAACCATGTGTTCGGAGTAACGTGAATCGTTGATGAAAAACGTCGAATAACGCACACGCACAGGAGTAGGGTATGTTTGTGTGTAATACGATGAAAGCAAAGTAGGGGATGACTATGGGTGTCACAGTGGGGGTAAGCCGTTTGTCCCACGTCTCACGTCCCATGATTCTGGTACTGGTAAATCGCTGCTCGCTACACGTCTGTCACAGAATAAATATAAGATCGACCACACGACGAAACTTATAATAGTTGCAACTTCTTAGAGTCTCGTGAGCTTGATTACGCCACGAGAACGACTTCCCTGTTCCCGTAGGTCTTCCTCCCGGTTTTCTAATCGAAGAACGCGAGACATAGCGTTTAGATACATAAGTCAAGAGCTGTACCGGGGGATCTTGAACGCAGAAGGTAATACTGGCGTTTAGTTACAGGATACATGGAAGAAGAAAGGGACGAAAGCGAAGACAGCGGTTCTAACCGTTCCCAGTGTACATATCAGAACGTTCGTAAAGTAGAAATGACTCGTCCTTCCTTAAGCAGTCCGCTTTCGTGTTTAACCGCTCGACAGATCGACAATAAAGTCGATCACCGTAAACGTCTTGTCCATGCTCGGTTCGAAAGCTCCGAAAATCTATTCAGGAAGGATCTGTTGTCCCATTATGGATGCATTAACGCAATCGAATTTTCGAATCAGGGGGACCTTCTCGTCTCTGGTGAGATATCGTTTATAAATCTGTTTTATCTCCTTTTTTGTCCTTGCACGGTATTATGCTCGTTCGTTCTATTTATTGGGGTTTTGGTGGAAAATAGAAGCTGTCTAATTGTGAAAAATTGTGTAACATCATGGTAGTTTAGAAGAACGTTGTTCTCCTAGGTGCATATTTATTTTTGTTGTGCTAATATGGTTGCTGCAATTGGAGCATCTGATATGAAATTTAACTGTTTATGTTTAATAGGTGGCGATGACAAAAGAGTTTTATTGTGGAAAGTGGAACAGGCGATTCAAGGTGTAGGCACACCTGCAGTGATGAAGGCTCAACATATTAGTAACATTTTTTGCCTCGGTTATGACAGCGATAAAACCAAAATATTTTCTGCTGGAAATGATGACCAAGTGATCGTTCATGATTTAAGAACGTATGAATACTTCCAATTCAAACGCTGCTTTGTATTTAGTTGTTTGTAATATAAATATATTTTTTTGTAATCTTGTATAGGGGAGAAGTTGTGAACTTCTTTTTACACAAAAAACCTGTTTATGGTCTGTCAATTCATCCACATAATGGCAATGTATTTGCAAGTGCCTGTGGCGATGGAAGAGTTTTAATTTATGATATACGAGGTTCTAGTTCTACGGAAACATTTTGTTTAGCACAATACAAAACTGCTTTCCATTCTGTAATGTTTAATCCTATGGAACCCAAGATGCTCGCTACTGCCAATGCCAAAGAAGGTGTTAGCATGTGGGATGTGCGAAAGCCTCTAGAGTAAGTAATTATCTAGCAACTTATTGAAATAGATAAGTTCAATAATTTATTAAAATAGATGAGTACAATAATAATTAAAATAGATAAACACAATAATAATTAAACATTTTTATATAGACCTATATTACGGTATGGAGATGAAAGTGAAGCACAAAGGTGTATGAATGTTAGATTTAATTCAGCAGGCACTAGATTGTTAGTTTTGAGAAGAAGGTTACTACCTGTACTGTATGCAGTAGATTCTCCTTCTCACTTGTGTCAATTTGATCATCTTGGATACTACAATAGCTGTACTATGAAATCTTGTTGTTTTGCGGGAGATAATGATGAATATGTCCTTTCTGGTAAATAATTTGTTATTATTATTATTATAATTCTCGAATCGATTGGAATAATGTCGAGATACTGCTATAATATTTAAAAAATATATAAGTTTTAAAATCGTAAAAGCAGTACTAGTTTCATATTACATTGGTAATGCTATAATTTAATTTATTTTAAGGTTCGGATGACTTTAATTTATACATGTGGAAGATTCCTCCTGAAGGTGTGACGTGGCTATTTTCTGCGCATATGGTACTACGTGGTCATAGATCTATTGTTAATCACGTTCGATACAATCAAACTAGTTGTATTTTAGCTTCATCTGGAGTTGAAAAAATCATAAAAATTTGGAGTCCATTTTCTCTTGGAAATAATTGTTTAGGTGGATTGAAGGTAATAAATAGGATATAATAATGTATAATAATTCAACTCGTTTCAAATTTCCACTGAATTCTAATTTGTATTTACAGAAAGATTCCGGAATTCAAGAAAGAGAGCGTAGGATATTTACACACGATGAATATATTAGATTGGTACTGCGCACTGGTCAGTTCATCCCGCACGATTACAGTCATCAGTCGACCAGAGAAGATCCAAGGATGATGGCATTCTTTGATTCTTTGGTACAACGTGAAATTGAAGATTGGAGTTCGGAATTCATAACGTCAGCAGCTGAAACGCCCAGCGATTCTGAAAATAATCCCACAACTGGGCATATTGTTAGCGCAACGGATTCCGATGGTATCTCTTTTTACTTAAATTATAAACATTGAAGGATTGGAGGAATTGAAGGAAAATTGAATCTTTATTTTTCAACAGATTCTACCGCATCTGACCGTCAGTTGATGTTAAATATTTTGGGATCAGCAGTTACATCTCGTGGATCCTCCGGCAGTGAAGTACCTTCTGAAATATCCTTAGAGTCTCCAAATTATTTAACACGGCTCATAGCAAATCGCAGGGCAGAATTAGACTACATGAGACTGGCAGCTATGGATTGTGGTACACCATTAAATAATACTTCCACTCCAGCACCAGGACCTTCCGTTTCCGGCTCAGCCAGTGATGGGGAAAATGCCCAAGTGAAATGTAAAGCTAAATTAAAATCAAAACTTAGAGCCTTGAAAAGGAAACACAGTAAAATTTCTGGCAGGAGGAGCCGGGCTAGAAGAAAATGTGCTGTGTTACAAATTAACAGTGATTCTGATAGTGACGAACAACCTGTTGACACAACTCAACCGAGTACCAGTTCTGGTGTAATTTCTAGAAGATCACGGTACGTTGCGAATACAATTGAAAGTGATGCAAAGCACTCGAGTTACAGTAGCAGCAGTTCAGAGGAGAATGATAGTTCTGGCAAGCGGAAACATTCGAAAACTGACTCTGACACTTCGGTAAAACTGCATAGAAGGAAACATGGAAAATGTAAAAGTAACTCGAGAAGTGATACTACCAAAAATAAGAATAAACGACAGAAACTGGATTACGACATGGTTGAAGAGAAACCGGCTTGGAAAATTTATTTGACTTCCGTTAACGCGAGGAAAATTCAAGAAGATGGTCCGTCAACGCCTGTGAAAAAATCGTGCAAAGTTCCTTCAACACCTGACAGTGGTATTACATCAGGAGTGTCTTCAATTGAAAAGAACGGTGATCAAGCACAGAAAGAACATAATGATACTGAGAATTCAGATCACGAGCAGAAACTGAAAAATTTAGAGTGCTTTAGGAAAAAAGTGGATATAACGAGAAGGAGTTACCGTACTCGAACATCCTTATCACAAACCTTTTCAACTACAACCGATTCTTCCGATTAAATTCCTATTACCTACGGACCTCTTTCCCATTGTACATAATGAATCTGTGATTTCTTGAAATATATTTTTATAATACTAACAAGAGAACTACTCGAAGTGATAATTTCCGATTTTGCAGATTTAGTCGCATGTCAAGTTTCATCAAAAGCAGAAATTATCACTTCGGGTAATTCCCTTGTAAGTTTGATCACTCGTGAATACGGTCGATTTTTTTTTATTTTCTTTTACGTTTTATTATTTTTCCGTGATCTTCATGAGCATCTTTATTATTCGTCCAAACCCTTATGAAGATAATCATTTTATCGAAATCTCTTGCAGTATGAGAAATCTCCATAGGTCTTTTATTGGAATCTCTTATGGTACAAGACTATTCCAGAATACGAAATGTTTTAGAACATTAAAAGCGAATACATTTTCGCTGCTAAATAATCTCGATAGTGATGTAATCGCAAATCGAGCATTTTGTAATTGATATAAAAAAATTCAATGTTCAGTAGATCTGCATCTTTGAAATTTTTAAATACCGATATCACAATTGTTTAGAAAAACTCGACTTATTACAAAATGTCTGAATATGATCATTAAATCATATGTAATCGAAACTGCATGAAATACCGCCGAGAATTATAGGTAAATTAATGTTACATTAGCTATAATAATGGCATTCAGCTAATGCATATTGTTGACATGGTTTGTAAGTGTGAAGGAAAATAATAAAACAATAAATTGATATACTTTTTTTTATATGTTCAGCTGCGAAAACGAGTTAAGTATATTGCATTATTTAATCCTGCATTTATACTTCTCTATTATCTTATGAAGCAAATAAAGGAAAAATATTATTAGTACTGATTTATTATTATGGTGTTCATAATTTTTTTTGCAGAAAATATAGATGTATTGAATAAGAATATTAACCAGTTTCCTATATGATGTCATTGTGGTTTCTAGATATATGATGTTTCCTTCCTGTAACCATGAACATATCTCTTTAGTCTTTCAACAAATTTTAAAGGTGATGCATGTAGTACTTTCATACTGAATAGGTCTATTAATATCAGTTATCCAAAATGTATTCAAGTCAACTTTTATCAAAAAAATTCAATGTGTGCTTCCTTAATTTTGTGCTTCTAATATTGAGACATGATGTACTGACGTATAACTTGGATGTTGATAATGTTAAAGTGTTTAGTATTCCTAAGACTTCGAATTATAAAGGAAATTACTTTGGATTTTCTGTTGCACTGTATACAAACGGTGAAGATTCGATATTGCTTGTTGGTGCTCCAAGAGCAAACTCAAGTGCCACAGAACATATAATTGAACCAGGGACTGTATATCAGTGTCCAATTAATGGCACGTGTAAAGAATGGATAATTGATGACATTGAAAGTACTCGGAATACACAAAAACCAAGCATAAATGAAGTTAGAGATCATGCATGGATTGGTGCAACAATTGCTATAGAAAATAAAACTGATGCTAAAGTTGTGGTATCTTGAGATTGCATATGTATTTAGTATACATTTTTTAAATATACACTTTTCTAATTGATTAAAATTCTAAATAGATTTGTGGTCCACGTTGGAAAAATAGCATTTTTCATCAGAATAGGAATAACTGGTATATGAATGGCATTTGTTACTGGACGATAGTTAAGAATGCGAAATCTTTTAATGAAAAAACTGTACACAAAATGTTACCATTTATTGGTTTACCACAAATTGCTCCTTCAAACGGAGTAGGCGTTTATAATTTCGGGATGGCTCAGACTGGCTTTTCTTTACATATAACATCTAATGAACTTAAACGTGATATAATATTAGGTAGCCCTGGTATATACAATTGGAAAGGTTTATCCTTACTGTATACGGATTTATTTGATGATAGAACTCAAATAATAATTCCTTCATTTAAAAGTGAATCGAGAATCCGTGATAATGATTATTTCGGTAATTACTATCCCTAATATTCATTACTCATTACACTCTATTGTTTATACTTAGAGAGTTTAAGTAAACATGCAATTATTATATACAGGGTGTTTGACAGATGACAAAAACCTTAAGGGGCTATTCTACACACTAAAATAACAGGAACATCAAGAATGATAAAAATGTGTTTGAGCTCTCGTTTCAGAATTATTAATTACTGAGAAATCGTTTAAAACTCGTGTGAAACAAGTCTGACTTGACTTATTCTACTGGCTATCCTGTGCCTGCTTGGAACTTCTACTGATTTCTCGGTGTCTGACTTGGGGCTTATTCTACTGATATCTCTATGTCTGGTCTGGGACTTATCGATTGATTTCCTTGTGTCTGACCTGATGACTACAGATAGGCAGCAAAGTAAATCCCAAGTCAGACACATTTCACGCGAATTTTAGGCATTTTCTCAACAATTAATAAATCTGAAATGAAGTCTTAAGCGCAATTTTATTATGCTTGATTTTCGTCTTATTTTGACATGTAGAGTCGCTCCTTAAAAAAGCTGACATCTGTCGTCCATCACCCTGTATACACAAATTAATTTATAGACAAAGCTAATGTATAATACTTTCTAGGGTATGCAGTAACATCTGGTTGTTATTTTGAAAAAGGCGAATTATGGTTTGTTTCTGGTGCTCCAAGAGGTGCAAACATGTACGGATATATAATTATACACAAATTTCCTACTGAAAATAACACAGCATTAATAATAAAGAACATCTTATCTGGAGGACAACATGGTGAATATTTTGGTGCTGCTTTAGCATCGTGCGATCTTAATGGTGATGGCAAGGATGAATTGATTGTTGGAGCTCCACAATGGACGAAGGATATGGACGAGGGTCGCATATATATTTTCACTATCTCACACAATGTATGCATGATTTATAATATAATTATAAGAAGAAATCGAAGTTGTTTATTGTATGCAAAGTTAGAATTTGCGTTGTAATTATGCATATATTATTTGTTGTTCATTTTTATACTGACTTTACATAGTAATTGTAGGAAATTTTTGAGAAACAAGTAATTGAAGGAGACATATCTGGCAGTAAATTTGGTTTTACTATAACTTGTCTTGGAGACATCGACTATGATGGCTTTCCTGACATTGCTGTTGGTGCGCCATATGAAAAACAAACTGGTGCAATATATATTTTTAACGGCAATAGCAATGGAATAATTAAACATTATAGCCAGAAAATAATTGGCAAACAACTTGGAGAAAATATCCGTGGTTTTGGAATTTCAATTTCGGAGCCTCGTGATATTAATGGCGACAAGTATCCTGATATTGCTGTTGGAGCATATCTGTCTGAACAAACGATTTTAATAAAATCTAGGCCCGTTGTAATAATATCGACGAGATTAACTTACATGGAAAAGAAGAAGCTACTACGAAATTCTACATCCTTCGGTATTGAAGTGTGCACATCTTATCATGGAATATATGTTCCTGAAAACCTTCGTAAGTATACGACAAAAATTATGCAATATAATAAAATATTTTTAATTAATTAAATTTTACTTAGAAATGGTTGCGTTTCTAACAATTGATGAAATGCATGGTAGAGCATTCTATGGTGTAAAGGATAATAATGATTACATTTACAAGTTCAATGGTACTTTACAGACATCAGAACCATTATGTATTCCGTTTCAGATACGGTTAAAGGTAAAGTATTTTCGAAATATCTTTTTTCTGGTAAAACAGAATCATTGCATGATTTGTTGTTAATATTTTCAGGAAAATATTCAAAATGTGATCGATCCACTTGAAATTTCGGTATCAATTGCTTTAGGTAAAGATCCACCATCTAAAAACGATGAAGAAACTTCAAATCTTTTTTGTAGGTCTTGTGCAGTCATAAATAAATTTCTTTCAAAGACTAATGATCTAATAACATTACCATTTGCTGTAGAGTGTGGTGAAGATAATATTTGTGTATCAGATGTTAAGATAACGCTTTCTACAGATTTGAAATCTGATAACAGATATGTTATTGGTTCTAAATCCACCCTAAAATTTATAATAGATGCTTTCAATTATGGTGAACCAGCATATCAAGCTAAAATATATGTATACATCCCAGAAATATTATCTCTAGCAAGTATACCACACTCGTGCATAGAAAGTTCTCGTATTAATGATACTTTGGAAGTGATTTGTAATATTGAAAACCCACTTAGAAAAAATGTGAGTTTTATCAAATGGTTTGTTATCAAATTGAGTACATACATAATACAAGAAAATTTCTTTTTTTTAGAAAACATTAGCACTGGAACTGGATATGAGTGAAGTTCGATTTGATAGTCGTTCTGTAAAATTATGCACAAATTTTACGACGCAAAGTGAAGAAAAAAATTCGTCCCATATGTTGCAGAATTTAACTATATATTTTGATACTGATGCTGATATAACAATAGCAGGGTCAGTATTACATTTATTTGTTATTAACACGATTTTAATGTTTATAATCATTTTTCCTGGACATTTTCATCAGGAAAGCCCGAGATGATTTATATGAAATAAAGAAAAATGAAGAAAAACAATTGAGTAGTCTTCAGTTTCAACATATGTACGAAGTTCAAAAGTTTGGTGCTAGTGCAGTCGAAGAAGTTACATTGGAAGTCAGTATTCCATCACATTTGAAGCATTCCACTGGTGTCATAGAAATAATTAGTATTAATCAAACGAGTGGTCATATGGATGGGCAACAATTTTATTGCACACCCTCCAATTTCACGCCTCAAACGGTTTTAATTAATAAACCTAAACAATCCTCTACACATTCTGAATTGAGTACACAAGAAAAATATTCTGCGGAAGCAAATTATTCGGTAAATTTGCCTCCCGAAAATAGGACAGTATACATTAATTGTTCAAATACTAATGTAAAATGTACGCATATTAAATGCTTACTGGGTCCCTTCATAAGTTCATCATCTGTTGCTAAACTTTCCATTACACTGGACATTTATTTATCCAATTTTAAATGTAAGGTTTTTTATATTTATTTAATGCATTTCTCATTTTTAGCGACATATTAAAAATGCTTATGAACTTTCTTCGATTTTTTGTTACAGCAAACATGATTGAGGGAAAAGATATCATATTTGTTGTTTCTAATGGAAGTGTTAATATTGTGCAGCCTAACATTACTCAAAAACTTGGGCACAAACCCGATACTGCTATTATTGCTACGATGTTTTTAGGGTCGCCAGTAAATGAGCGACTTGCTACTTGGATAATAGTTTTATCGGTTGTTGTAGGAATTATACTACTAATATTATTAGTTTTAGGACTGATTAAAATGGGGTTCTTCAATCGAAAGAAAAAAGAAGAACTTGAAGCATTAAAATCCAAAACAAATGTAAGTAAATTACGATAAAAAATGGGATATGTAATATACGTAGACATTTATTTGTTTGTTATATTATAGAAAGAAAATCTGTTTACGTTAGAAACAAATTCGTCGAGGGAAGTTCTCGATTAAGAGCAGGTTTACTAATGAAAAGATATTCCTGTATATATTCATTTATTTTACTTATATTAAGTAAACAGAATAAATAAACATTTAACATTCAATTAATATATATAAGGCATTATGTACTTCTAAGGCCACGAATGCTTTTATAAAAATATAATAAATCTCAGAAGACATTAGCCCGATTATAAATCTTCCCCTGGAAAACTTAAGAAAGCTGTACAGTGTAATTTACTACATTTGCTATCTTCATTTAAAAAAAATATATATGTATATTTGTATATTTGTATATTTGTATATTTGTATATTTGTATATTTGTATATATATATATTATACTTGTAAAAGCATATTTGGAGCGGATTTACTTTAAATAAATAATCTATGTACAAAATATTAATTTTGGTAAGAGATTCAAACAGCTACATTTTATATTAAATGTACCTAACAAAGTGTGCAGATTTACGACAAAATAGCGCATTTGACATTGTATGCCAGTGAGAGAGCATAAAACACTCGTTGTATATATTCCTTTTATATAAATTTTAGCGTGAACTCACATTAGTCATCGAAACCTAGGCCTTTTGAAATTTCTTCCGCAGTTAATTTCTGTCCCGAAGTAGGAGGAGGGCTTTCGGAACGTGGGGCAGGGTTTGCAGGTGGTGGAGGACTTGGCGTATAAGCTGGTGGAGGTGTTTGGTGACTTTCCGCATGAGACTTCTGTGCAAAAAAATATCATATTGTTAATTTATGAAATTTATGAATTTATGTATTATGAAATACCTTATACTTACATCTTTACCATGCTTGCTTAGACCTCCCAAGGCAGAACTAAGTAAAGAAGAACCAATAGCAGATCCTAGTCCAGATAATAGGTCTGAACCTGAACTTGGTTGATTACTAGCATAACCACCTGTAGGTTGATAATTTCCATAACCACCAGATGGCTGGTATGCTGGTTGATGACTTCCACCACCTCCGAGGACACCACCAAGGATGGATCCTAGTGCTCCTGTCAGTGGATCGGCTGGCTGACTTGGTGGAGGTGGTGCAGGATTACCTCCACTGCCTTATTTAACACATAAATAGGACTAGAATTTGTTAAGTGTATTTAAACGCGGAGTAGGTGATGCTAGGTGCATATAAAGGAAAACGAAAATATATCTACATCTTTTTGAATAAAAGAAAAAATATTTAACCCAATCCTCACAAAGCACGCTTCAATTGAAATTTATAATGTTTAAACTAATTCGAAATATCTATCATTTATCAGTCTTTACTATGACCTTTAAGTCTGCTGAGTTAATTCCAAATAGATGATGTCATCTATGTAGTCATTCTAACATTCCATTATGAACATTTCATAAAACAAGAAAAATTACCAATGAGTACTGCAAATATATGAAAATCTGTATTTATAATTCTGTCTATATTTAGTCATTTCAGGTAGAAATATAAGACGCCTGAATCAGACCTGCATGCCTTTTTTTGTATAGTTCCATTTAGGCGTGATTTTTAACACTTAAAGTGACTCATATGTAGGTCACGAACGTGGAGACAAATAAATTACATGTTACGAATTTATATATTACCTAATGCTCCAAGAATTGAGCCTAATACGCCGCCACCAGATTCTTGAGCAGGATAGCCCTGTTGTGCGTGCGTATTGCTATGCAGAGCATTGGTTAATAAGCTACTTGCCAAAGCTGTACCAAGGGATCCAAGATTCCCTAAACCACTCTCACTTTCTGTTTTAGAAGCATCTGCTTTTTCATGTTTCTCGCCGTCGTCTTCTTTCTTTTTCTGTAAATTGGACTGAGTTTCAGGTACTGCTACATTTTCACAAGCTAAACATATAGTTATTAAACTTATATACACTGATAGCATGTGCAGCAGCTGCTATGCCTCCTGCTGCAACTAATCCTCCCAGTGCTAGACCAACTTTATCCAAGCATCCTCCAAATGCATCTTCTTCCTCTGCTTTCTCATACCCAGGTTGATAACCATATGCGCTTGGTGGATTATATCCTCCAGGTCCTCCATATGCATTAGGAGGAGGACCGTAACCACCTGGGGGAGGTGGACCATATCCACCTGGGGGAGGTGGTCCATATCCACTTGGGGGTGGTGGTCCATATCCACCTTGTGATCCTATTGTTGGGTACAATCCACCTGGTGCTAAAGTTATGTAAGAAAAGTTTAATATTATTTTATTTTATATGTAACAGAGCACTTATTATGGAGAAAAACCACTGTAACAGCTAAAAAAAAGACTATTGTTAAAAATTTTTTTGAGGTGAATTTAAAGTTTTTTTTAAAAAATCTTTAATCCTTTCATAAAGTCACAGTGGTGTATGCTTTTAAAACTTGTAATTACGTGGTGGTCCAAAGTTAGCTGCGGGTACATCAGGCGGGGGTGCAGCTCTGGGAGAACGAGGTGGATCAACAGGAACAGTTTCATATGAGATAGAATTAACTTCTACGTCACCATCAATGACCAAATGTGTAACTTTCTGGTACGGCAATCGATGAGCGAACTCAGTAAAGTGTCTGCCATTAATTGCAATCTTGTAACAATTATGATCACATAGAAGGAGTATCTCAAACTCTTGACCAGGCTGAATCCACATAGGTCCATCATTCTCTTCTGCACCCCAAGTCATTGATACTATATGATTTCTAGTAATAAAACCTTCAGGGAAACGTGGTGAAATATGAATAGCTATGTCATCCCTTGGATTTAATGTAGGTCCTAACTGATAATTTACAGCAAAGCGTACAGCATCTGCAGGTACTTTCCCTTGAACTTTTACCATCTTTCCTGGTGTTAAGCCATTTTCAACAACTCCCACATAGGGGATTTCCTGTATAAAAAATACGAAGAATAATATGTAGAATTCAACTATTTTTAATTCTTCTTTGAATCTACTCAAGATTTTCTATAAATTATGGAACATTTACAAAGTAAAACTAATGGTAAGTTATTTCAACAATTCTAGAACTCATTTACCACTAATCAATTTCAGTAAACTTCAAATAATATTCTTCAGAAAAAAGGTATCCCACTAAATTAAGTAAAAATAGTTTAAGCCTTGTACATCAATGAATCACAATTCGTTAGGATTACTTGCAGCATTGCAGATAGTAAATCATAGTCATGGATCAATGACAACCATCTCAGGGACATCACGAACAGTAGTAATCTTACAATTTAAGGTAGATAAAAGTAAAAACGACACTTACAGGATTTAATACTGGCTCGAATGACATTTTTCTCCCTCGATCTCGCGTCGTTCGTAGAATAATCAAATTTGAAACCCGATGCACGATCAGGAGAACAGGGAACACTACTGCGCAGCCGAGGACGAGCCGCGTCTCTGCTCTTCCAATACTCTTAAAACATTTCTATTTAAAGTGCTGACGTTTCCAGCCTGAACTGTGGCAATGCGGCACACACTGTACGTGACGCGGTCGAGGCGCACAGTGGTTTCCTTCGCGCATGCATTTTCAAATTCTTCGCGTGTCTGCCGCAATGCTGTGCTGCTGTAACGCGGGAAACGGGCCAATTCAAACTTATCTGAAATCGCGAACAAAACCAACGAATCAAACTTTGCCGCTTTTGTAACGAACCGGAAACACGTGGCGGCGAACCAATTATAGGACAAGGATAATGTGACGTTGGTTTGCTGCAATGAAATGGAATATCGAGGTGGAGTTGATATGGAATTACAGAAGACTAACCCGATAAGAGCCAAAATTGTGTAGTGTACAGAGCTGATGAGGTTGCATCTGGAAAAAATGTGGATCTATATGATTATAGTGTCTCAGGTGCAACTTTACCAGTTCTGCGCAGTAAACACAATAGTTTATTCACTATTTTTTTGTTAGTAACTTGACACTATTGAATTCTGTTTTTCTATGTGGTTGTTATGTAAGATATCCCAAAGATTAGCTTAATATTTTTTTTTCTTAATATTCATCATTTATGATCTAAGTTTTGCAACGTTTTGAAAATGGGAAAACTTGGAGTATCTATAACGTTGAAGTACATCAGTTTTTTGTATGCTACAAAAAAGAAAGAACTTCAGGTGGGTTGGCTCTCAGGTACAGAAATTCAAAATTATATTTTCGCAACAGACATCGTTGCGTTTTACAAAATATGTTCGAACTTCAACGAGAATGTTTCCATTTTCTCGGAGAGAGGTACGATACGAAGTGGCTCCATTAAAATTATCGCTGAATGGTTGCGCAATTAATTGGTGGAATGGTTACAACTGTGCGCGCACGAGTATTATCGCCTACGCTCATTTTCGACCGTGCATTGTTTAACACTAGGGGAAACTAAATAAACCGTTCACGTTCACTGAGATACAGCAGCTTGCTGCGAAGAAGTTTCCTTGGATCGGTAAAAGTAAACAGTTAAACGGGAGCGAGTTAATAGTCGGCAGATCTGTTGTATCAATGTAAATCGTTGAAGTCGACGAAGAAACACGAAAACATTCTCTGAACAGAATATTTGTTAAAGTTACAGCTTGTGTGTAAACTTGTAACACTGTAACAGCGAATTATCTAATGATAATAAGCTACTTGTTCTAACATATTGAGTTATCGAAAAAATTCGTTTGATTTTCAAAAGCACTGCAATTATCTTAATTATTACTAAAAAATTTGATGTCTTGAGGGAAAATGGAATGGTAAATTTTCTCGCAGATGGCGAAAGTTTGTATATAGAAAAAAATAGTATATATCTGGTTAAACAAAAGCGTGAATATTACTGTACTTAAAAATCGGCTTGAACTTTTTAAACAACCTAATAATTTGTATATGTAAATTAAGCTTTTAAAGGCCCTTGTTCTATTGTGAATAATTGGTATCAGTCGAATTTCAATTCGAAGATAACAGTAAGTGTAGTTCAACTGTGAATTATATATTTTACAGAGTCGTTTTAGAGTTCACACATACAGGGTGTGTCACAATAAAAAGCATGTGGAGCGTGCAAAGGCTAGGCACTGGCGCACCCATAATAAGTAAAATTGCATATGAACGCTGCGGTTCAGTCGAATCGAATTTTGATAAAAGATTATTGCGAACGGAGGTACAAAGTATTCGATTAGAAATAAATCATTTGGAATGGTAATTCTGTTTGATGATAATCAATTTCTGTAGAATCTATTCAACTTGAGAGAAATTAATTTACTTCAATTTTTTTATGTAATTAATAGATTATGAATTTTTATACATTCATAAAAATTTGAAGTGTGTAAAAAGTTACAAAATGTACATATATAACATTCAAAAACCTAGGGAATATGAAATATAGAGTGCAAATTATAGTACGTGTATTTGAAAGATGAAATAAATTCTTACTCAGGTTCCACTTCTTTGACTGTGTTTAGAAAAATATGAGATTGCATAAAAATCCACAGTTTAGTAATTAGAATACTATGTAATATACTATGCATATTGCAAATAGTACTGAATATTATAGAAAAAATCTCATTCATGATATAACTATTATATTGGAATAGTTACACATACTCAAGTTTTTCACAGATGATATTTTAATTTTCCTTGATCGCGATTCGTTTCAGTGGAATGGCACACCTACGGGTAACCATCCATGCGAAAGCAAAAAGTTAAGCATGCGGGTTTTCAGCGGCATTGGAAATTGTTTCAACGAACTATTAAAACGAGGATATAATTTGTTAGCGTGAATGTCCCTGCCAGATTCACAGCTGCTTTCTAGGATCAATAAGATTTCCCAACCTTGAAGGGTTTCTCAGGTTTTCAATTATAGGAGATTTAATATTAGATTACAGAGCGTTTGAATAATTTCTGAAGATTCAGGATTCTTATTCGAATGAACAGAAATAGGTTTCTTGGTAGATACTGTAAAGTAATTTTAATAAAAAATACTTTGAACGAGGAAAATATCTACACTCAGACTTTAAAACCAGGATATTAAATTGAAATGTGTATGAGGTACAAGGCACTACAAAAAATAAATAGAAGAGAAGATATGACTAGTATAATATTAGTTCAGGAGGGTAGAATTCCAAGAAGAAATCTAATAAAATTGGTATAGAGACTAGGAATACTGCTTTCAAATATAAAAAAAAAGGTATCTTTTAAATTTCCACGAAGAAAGTACAATCGAAGAATTATAAAAATTGTAACATAATTTTGCAATAGAATCTCCATTTTGATCCACAGCACCTGGATCCAGGCAATTGATCATCGAAGAGGTGTCTGGAAATTTTCTTTTTCTCGAGGATGTCAGCAGGCACAGGACTGAACCGGTGAGAGGACTCTAGCCGAGAAGATCAATAAGCAACGTAAGCGGACCCTTCCTCACAAGGCTTTCAATGCGTTCTTCGAGCGGCTTTATAACACGTATATTCGTCCCATCCCTTCGAAACCAGGTGTTTAACACCGTGAACGCGACAGAGTTTATACAGTCGTACTCAATCGTCCGCGACACACATTCGCAGATATGCCTTCTGGCGAAGCTAACAATGACTATATTATGTAAAACTATCTACGTATCGTGTGCTGTAGTTATACAGGGTGATCGAAAGAAGTTTAACTTCGAAATAATTGATAATTTATGGGTATCCCTAATACTTTATTCTAACTTGAAGTTCTGTGCATTTTACATATTTGAATCCCAGAAAGAGTGTATTAAGTTCACTTTTTTTTTCTGTGTGACTTAATGCATTTTGGCTCTAGGCTCCAGATGTAGTTTTGAGATTATTTGAAAATAGCTAAGTTTGGATTTGTATTGTTCATTAATTGAGCGATTCAATTAGAGAAAAGCTGTGGAAAATATCCAGCTGATGTTGAACTTTTCTTCTTCGTGTTTTAAAGTTGTATCAGACGTAGGAGTAATATTTATATAGTGTATTTTGTGGTGTATCTTTATCACTTAGTATTCTTAATCTCTAGATCTAGATCATACATGTTTCGTCGTAGGTATAAACACGCGAGATATTTCGCAGAATAGAGTTTACAACGGTAGTAGCGTACTGGATACCGTAAAGGCTGCGAACAACTCGAAAGAATAACAAATAGTTGTGCTTAGATCGAGCTCGTGTTACGACCTCCTGAAATAAAGTAAAATAACATATGTATCTATACGCGGAATAGATAAGCGTATCAAAACGAAAGGCATCGAAACGTTTTCATACACTCGACACATCCAATTCGTACCCCATTTTGTAAATAGGGTAGCTGCAGAAATCTAATTTTTCATTTAAATTATACCATTTATATACATATTTAGAATTAAGTAATATTTTCTACACATAAAAACCTTAAAGAATCGTCTAACATTTGTTTGAATCTACAATAATAAATCAAACGAGTCCTCAGAGTTTGTCACTCTCATTCTTGAATCTGAATAGAGACTCTAGGCATCACCAATTTTAAGAACAATTCCCATTTCTGCGGAATCAAATTTCTTTCGCCAAAACTACGAGTAAAAAGCAAACTTTGGTAAAGCTGTATTAATCGCTTCTGTCAAAGCTCCACCAAACATTTGCTGTATTAAATCACATCAAGATTTATAATTTCCCCGTGAGTCTCACGTCAGCCGCGACTTCGACAATCGTCCTCGAGTCTATTCACGTTTTAACAGGCCCTCGAGCTCACGTGCACACTTTTACTATTCAGCTGCCGAGAACCCTACGACCAGGAATACGTGCCTCTTGGTACGAATGCTTAAACGCGCAACCATTCGTACAAAGTGGATGCGAACCCGCACTGCTTGTAATCGTACACACGAAAATTACGGTCCCAAATTAGACCACCGTATTCATACACATTACCTGACTGAAATGCAGAAAAGGGTAGAGACTGTGCTAGGGAATCCTCATTGTGATATGTTCGTCGCAGAGCAGAAAATTTTTGATCGATGTACGTCGAAAAGGTATATCTATGTATGTATGATATTGTTCACATTGTTGGGATAATTTTTGTTTTGCTAGGGAAAACCTTGACAAGATTTTTGGATTTTTAAATTGATTGTGAATGAACGAGTGAGCGATTGGACATGTGAAATTGTGAATTTGTGATTGTGACTGTTGAAGAAGTTTGTTTTAATGGAGAACACTATGAGTATCGTGTTATTATGAATGATGTTAGTTTACACAAGTGTTGACCAAAGAAACAAACATTTTTAATAGAGTTTATTGAAATAAAATAACTACGAGACTGGATGTTGACGCATTTATGAAAATTTGAAACGTGTAAAAGGTTGCAGAATGCATATGATATTTAAAAACATAGAAAATATGAAAAATAGAGCGAGAATTTCCTTTTAATCGAATACTTAATAGCAGATTACGTTCATTATTATTATCTATATTTCCGCGAATAATAATAAGTTTCGCGATAGTTCAGACGCGAAGGTTTACTTTTGACTTTCTGGTAGATATACCAGGAGCAGCCACTAAAATGTACAAACTGTTCCATAAAAAACGCGACGATTGCAGCAATTTTTATTGCAGTCTTCGTTTAAAATACGTGGATTGTGAACTTTCCTAACGATAACTCTTTGCAGATAAGCCTGATGCGGAGGAACGTTCGTAACGCACAGCAGTGGTGGTGGCAGTGACAGCATGAGGACGGTGGTGGTGCTGCCCAATGCTGTTTTCAGCCCTCAGTTCCACGTAACCTGCAGTCTTCGTCGGTCGCTCGTCGACTCCCATACGCGTTTCGAACTGTTCGACGATATCGCGGAGGTTCAATAATCTCTGATTACTTAAACGAAGTTATCGTTCCGTGTTTGCAATTTGTGACTCTGTGAACATGATGCACTTAAGTGATCCTCGGCGTGTGACTCGGTTTCGTTGCAGTGGATTCCAAACCGGCGAAGGACATTGAAGAATCAAATGGCTTTCTTACCCTCCACTCGATCGTGAGAAAGTGAAAAGGATCGAGCGTGCACAGTAAAACATTGGTAATTACTCTGTGTCGTTTTTATGTTAACTATTAGGGAAAACAGTGTTGTGTTAAATCGAAAGTCTATACACTTTGTGTATAGGAATAAAGCATGAAACTTCATTATTTTATGTTATTTCACTATACGATTTCTCCACTGAGTTTTTAATATTAAGAAACGCGCGTAAATTTTTGAAATAATTATTTAATTATGTATTAAAGTAAATAGCAATTTGGAGTTGAATATTTTCAGAAAATACGTAAATACCTATATTATTTATCCATCATAATAGTTCAATTTTTCACTTTGTAATAAAGGGGATATGGCTTCAAAGGACTAATAATAGTACTACAATAATTTTCATGAGTAAAATTACGTCGCGAAAATGAGTAGAAGATACATATAGCGGTATTAATTCTCGGCTGCGTAAAAAAGGAAAGAGGTTTCGATAACGATGATAACTCATCCCCTATCGTTTTCTTGCTTTTCGTAAGAGGAAGAAAAAAAAAGGAGATAATTCAAGCGGATCAAAGGTTGGCTACCCGATAAACATGCTACTCTCGAAAACGTAACGAAGGAAACGCGAGTTCGAGGATGAAAGAGCCCTCGTTCGATTCTAGATATAAGATGAAAGTGCGGGATATACTTACAAGCACGGAAGAGCATCTCTAGTCGTCATAATATTTAAGATAAGAGGATGATGGCTCATCTTAGCACGCGTAGATGTTTTGCATGCTAATCGGCTTTTACTGGAACACGAGTTCCAATCGCCCTCTTATATTAATATGAAACGCAACCTTTCCACTGTGCGTGGCTAATATTAGAACTACTAAGGATAAATGTACACTTAGATTTAGTTATATTACAAAAATAATTTAAAAAAGGGGAATAGATTGAGTTCTAATTATGGATTTGATTAATATTCAAGATTCAAGGTATTTTAATAAATCATCAAATATTATTTTTATTTATTACTTTATAAGTGTAAACACGTGAACGCTTTTTAGAAGTAACGCAAGTAGATTCATTATCTTATTTATCTAAAATCAAATTGGAGTAAATCCCTAGTTATAACAATATTCTACATATTTCAGTGAAATAATCTACCACCTGTTGCCTCTGAGTTAATTAAAAGCAAAACTGGCTCTTCTTACTCACTTTTATTGAAAGCTTCAATTATTTCCTTCAACCAAGAAGCGGATTATAAATCAAACCACGTTGCTTTCTTTAGCAAATGTGGCCTCAGAAGATTACATATAGGTCTGAGGAAAATCAAGCCCGTTTCAATTTAGTTAGAAAACTTATTCTTTTAGTCCTTGAAGAAGAAGTTGGAAAAATACACCCACGTTTAATTCGAGTCTTCTCGAGGACGCTCGTTTGTTATTTCCTTGTAAACGACGAAAGGTCGTGCCACGAAGATATAACATTAATACAGTTTTATAACCAGCCTTGACTCTGTATCGTCTGGTACGCCATTACCATCTTGTTCTTGCTTCACTTACATCTTCGTCGGTGTCTCCAGAAAACCAGCCACCGCCGTGACGTAATTCCTCAAGTGGATAAACCATGTCCGCTTTCCGCCATATCGCGCGGCCAGTAACTTAATTAACTTTACGCCTAGTTACGAAAGTTTCCGACATGCTCTCGCCCCTGTTATCGATATTTTCCCGATTACTTGACAGACTGAGAAGATATTGAGACTGAGCTGAAGAGAACGACGCTTCAGAAGGGAAAACAGCATCGACAGGAAGACATTCCACGATGCCACCTTCGCTCGAAATGTCAAGACATCCGTGTTTCGCGTGCGGGGCCCTTAATTGGGTTTAATTAACGATCATCCCGTCTTTGTCATCGGTCTGTGACTCACGAGCGTGTCGTCGTTTCTAGTATTTATCGAGCTTTTTGTCTTTGCATTGTTCTTACTTTTCTTGAGAATTCGATAGTAGATTGGACAACAGATTCTAGAAATTTGTTAGAATGTTTGAGAGATTATTAGAGAAGCTGAGGTTGTTAAGAAGCTTGAGTAATTATATATTTGATTAGTATTAAAAGATCGAAGACAATTGTTGATAATAATCTTGGAGTTAGTATTTTGGATATTTTTTAAGTGTATTTGAAATTTGTATCGCTTTTCTCATAGTTCCTATATTACAATTGAGGGATTCATAAAAAAACAATCCTTGTCAAATATCAAGACGCTTTTTTAGAAATACATATTGTAGTGGCTAGAGAGACGCGCAACATAGTGGAACCCTTATGATATTTTCTTAAAAGAAGACTAAACAGAAATTAGAGGTGCTAGAGTATTTGTTTCCTTTCCTAAAGAAAGACAAAAATCGAATAAATTAGCTTTTGTTATTACCTTCTTAATTTTATGTTGAATTGTAAAAGAGTATTTTCGTTAAAGAAACGATTTGCAAACTTGGAAAAGAGAGTACAGCGCGTTCAAACACCAAAAGAAAGTAGACACTATCAGCGCTCCAAGCGTGACAGGGGTGACGAGGGATGAATCATTCTCGAAATGAAATGAATTACGCGATCGATATGAAAACCTCCCATAGTCCAGTCAACCTTGCGCTTTGCGTGCAACCAGGGACATTTAACATCGAAGCAGTCCTAGCAAATAACAGATATAAAGATAAGATGACGTAATTGTTTGATTTTACCCTGAACTTGCGTAGTAATTTTGCTCGACGACAGCCTCTATAATTTAAAAAGATTAGACAACATAATGCGATTATCTGATCTTTCAATGACCACGCGCTCTAAGCTTTTCCAATGTTTTAATTACTATCCATAGAGAAATATTTATTATATAACTGACTGTAGGATGGCATTCGTTAATATCGAATTTGAACGTACTAACAAGTCACTGAATTTTTATGAAACCAAAGCTATTGCTTCGCATCTTCTGAAGTTCTTTTAAAAAGGTTGAGAATGTGGATATCTTTGCACCTGGATCGTTCAAGGAATGAAGGGCCCTTTTCAGGGCTCGCCTTGAAACGTCGGGAACGACGATATGGCAATCGTTATCGTTTATGCACCAGTGTCCCACCAACATTCTTATCTGGTAATCTTGCATACGCTTCCGGTTGCGACGGGCATTATTCTATGCTAGTCTGTCTAATAAAGTGAAGGTACAGACTTCCTAACAGTGAGGCGTCATGTGCAGCTAAAAACTAGGAAAGAGCAAAATTTCCTGTGATTTAATTGTGGCCTACAGTTTGAACATTTAGTACCTTAATGATATTTTGTTATATTTTTTCGATTGAGGTATAGGAAATGGATAAACGCAAATTCCATTATTGTGGGTGTTAAAACAGGGTTAAAATTAATCGGTGAGTTGAAGAATAATGGTATTCATAGTATTTTAACACTATGATGTCATCAGTAGATCCCTTAAATTTCTTTGAATTATTCTTTGACTTACTTTTTACTACATTTTAGGATATCTTCTTAGTTTCTATTATATTATATTAATATTCCACATATCACAGAGGCGTGTTGAAAACGTTTTACAGACATCCAGTAAAGTCCTGAAAATGTCCAAAAGACTCCTTTGAGACGTCCGATGTAACAAATCAGTATTTTTTTAAAGACATCTTTAAGACGACTTTAAGACGTCTTAAGTCTTTAAGACGTACGCTATTGGATGTTTTTAAGATGTCCCAATTATGTTCTAAGACATATTTTCCAATATTAACCACACCCTTAATTTGTTCAGCATCGACTCGAACTGGAATTCGTCCGAAAGCCACACGTTAGCATCGCCCTCGAAGATGTCGACGAAGAGGTCCTAGCATGTGCTACACCGGTACACTCAAAATCCTGACACTGATCCTGATCATCGGTGATCTCGAATCAGTCACAGTGGTAAACTATCATCCAGAGGAGGAGTATATCTTAGAACATGAAGTTCTCTACGAAGATGCGATCGCCGAAGCAAAAAAGCTGGAAGTTTATCCGGGTAAATAGAACCTATCTAAGAATCGGATCATTTGCAGTGTTAACATGTTCTACTAGTTCTACTTCATTGTCAGGCTATGTGCACCACCGATGATACAAGCTGGAGCATTTATTATACGCACCAGGAATGTATAATTTGTAAAAATGTTAATGTATTACAAAATGAAGGGGTGACGTATAAAATTGATTACAAAAGGGAAGAAATTAGTTTGAAAGAAAGAAAGCTTGTTAGAGTAATTTTGTAAATTCTATAAAATTGAGCAAAAAATGACTTTTTATTATAAACAAAGTATAATTTTTTAATTATAGCAGTCCTTCCGTATTAATTACTTTTTCTTTTGAAAATAAGATCTTTTTAATACTTACTCTTTGCCCCAATTTTTTTTTTGCGACACGGACACCATTACCTATACCTTGATTCTCCACTGAACGTGTCTCATATTTGAACCGCCAAATGGCTCGTATGGAAGGTTCAACGTATGCCACCTGTGGCACATGCGCCAGGAAACCCATTTTCGTTGTTCAACTTCATTCAACGTCTGGTCTATAAAGCATCCTCACGCAGCACGGAAATCTATTTATCTTTCCTCCAAGAATAGCTCGCCTTTGATCCATTTAAACGGATACTTGGTCCACATCCTCCTCCCGCGCAAATTAACTACAAGAACGTTCGATTTTATTAATCGCAGCTTGTCTGTTCCTTTCTCGCAGCCGGTGTGGACAAGAAAGGTACTGAACTGCGACAGCTGAAACTTTTACCTTTTATTTTGATTCTTTCCTGGATGTCGTGCATGCGAAAAATAGAAATGGACAACGTGTTCTTTGGGATATATTTTGTGTCTAGAATCTAGAGTACTCTAGAGGTTGATGGAAGTTATGATCGATTAGTTTTCGAAGGTTGTGATCGTGGACAGGAAACGGGGAGCAAGGTCGCCTGCTTTGTTCGAGAATTTGAATCGACTACAATTTGCTTTATTTATACAAACGACTGGGAAGTTTGAGTTCATATATTATTGCTAATTCGGCCTTGCCTTAAATAACAAGTTTCCTTTTAATTAGTATATTTATTCATATTTCTGCAACCTTTAGATTAAAATCAATTATAAAGAAAAAGCTTTCATATATAAATTGGGAAACCATCTCTTTTATTTAAGTTTACTCATTGACATGTAAGATTAAAGAAGTATTACGTTTTTCTAAGGTTTTTTTAAATCAATGATTTTAATTCTAATGCACGGAAATATGGACAAGTATTGTAATCTAGGTTTTTTAATTCTATTGAGTCTTCTTAGTTGATGTCTTTTGTGTCAATTTTTAGGCTTGATTTTAGTTTTCCATTTTGATGTACTGTTAGGAAAGTGGAAAATATTAACATATTACAGGCAAATACTATGCGTGTATTATAAGACAATATCAAGAATAATGCCAGCCTCCACGGCACGGTTTCAAAACGATTGCGCAAAACCTCGGGACACTAATTAACGTGAATCATGCTTATATTCCCTCGGATTAACGCGATTGTCGTATGTTTTAATGATGCCACTTCGAATCGGGGATAATGAAACGGTAATTCTTAATTATTGAACGAAAATGATACGTGGTGCAGGCCTGTAATCTTTTATCAAGAACATGGTGTCCCTGTAGTTTTATCATAGCTTCGAGAGCTAAACGCTCTTCTCCTGACTCCAAAGAAAATATGCAAATGGCTGTTAATTTCCAATTTTCATTCAGTTTGGCAGTTTCCTTATATGTGCAAATATCGTAGCTATAGAATAAATAATAAAAAAATTGTATTACAGATTTCTGCAATTTTTTTAACAGGACCCATCCCAGGATGCAAACCTTGCACGAATTCAGAGATGACTTACTGCAGTGATGGAAGTGTCATAAATGATCACTGCTGTTGTGATCGCAGCTATAACAGTGAGTAAAATTACAGCGAAAATATATCGTGGTACAGTAGAACCTCGATAGTTGCAGATAAACAGAATGATGAGATACAAATATCAAGGTTCGCAATTATCGAAGGTTCACTGTATTCTCCAATCAAATATTTCTAGGGTTCTAAGTTTCTAAATTAATATTACCAGAAGATAACTCATTAGTGTAGCTCTTTGCCTTTCTCTAATTTTAATAGACACAGTTTCATAAATCCTTAGCAAAGTGGGACGGTCACCTTGACGTGTTGCTGGCTTTCCTGATTTTCTTTTTCATGTCTTTCCTCCTCATTTATTGTACACCACCCGCATTCTGCTTTTGTCCTTCGTTTATTTGCGTACAGAAATCGACTGAAAAAGCGACAATTGCATGCAGAGAATTCGTGCGTGAAGAATCGACAACGTAAACGTTGGCGGCTCGATTGTGCAACTCTTCACGGAAATTTCGAACAACGATAATGGAGGCTAGAGTCGTAATGCCATGTAATTCGTTCGACCAGAATCATAATACTCGTTACTTAAATCATAAAAACGCGATCTACTCAACTTCACCTTCGTTATTCTTCGTCTTTGTTTGAAGTTAATGTTTAGAATCATCCTTTAAAATCCCCATCTAGAACTAAACACTTTCTGGGTACATATGAAAGGTGAACAAACGATTGTAAATGAAATAATGATCTTTTATTTATGCAGTTGAGTTTTAAACAACAAAATTTAATACCAATTTTAATACAATACAATGTTTAATGCAATATTTTAATAAAGGTATTTTAATTGGTCTTTTAAAAGGTATCGTAATTCAGGAATAATTAATTTCTTTTATTTATATAATATGTAAGTGATAGTGATCGAATGACAATTAGCACTGTTTTCGAATCAATCAATTTTAAAATAGAAGTAGAGATTTTGAGAACCTGAACATTTTGCTTCAAATAAAGACTTAATAATGACGAATACTAAGAGAAATGGTAAAAAGAAATTGTGCAGTACTGTCAGAGTCAATCTATCAAATGACAGTAATTAGGTCGTTCACTCTAATAGTCCTCGTCAATCAAGTTGCATGTTTCGTAACAGAGTCCACTGAAAAAATTGAGTCAAAAGATCGATAAAGAGGGTTGAGTGAAGTCATCGAGGACTTTCAGGCACAGCTGAACGGAAGGACAATCACCTGTTCAGGAAATCATCGGTGTCCGTCGTAACGAGCCATCCTTGTTCCTCGCGCGTACACCATCAGACACACGAATGTTTGTATCAGGTGATTCATGCAAAACACTCACATAGTCCTGCTTAACAGGGACACCATGCTCATTCTTAGGTATTCCATGTGTATTCCGTTCAAACTCTCTGCGGCACTATCGGCCATCGACCCTTAACTCCGTTCGCTCGAATTTCTAATTAGCATTGCCTCTGGTGACCTTGCCTCAGAGCAGCAAGCGTTTTGCTAATTTCTTTTGGATCATGATCCATTCGTTTCGCATGCATCTGCAGTATTGCAGCTTCACTGGTTTGCAAACTTTTAATCGATAAAGCTGGTACCTCGATTTACAGACCACAGGTCTTACAAGAGAAAATGGAAGCTCAAAGTGTAGCTGATGCTCTTAGTCTTTAGTCGTTTTTTTCTTCCGTTGTTTCTGTCTAGGAAGATGTGATAAGTAAAGTGCCTAAATGTTCCATTACATACTCACAGATTTCTATAACATCGACTCGTCACAATATAGTACATCAACCCATATTAATTAACCATCTCTTTAAGAGCACTAATAAATGATGCAAAAGTGATAACACCTTGAGTACTTCATATATGCACATGCAATTCTGCATTATCTACCACTGAAACGCCGCCATCGACGAAACAGCGTCAAAAGGTTCAACAATTTCCGGGCGATCCGCGAATAATTCTCCAACGACGTTTCACTCGTCATTCACCGCACAATAGATGCTGTTAATACGCGTCGAGTAGTCGCGCGAATAGCAACAGTGCCAGCGATGAAATTGCGTTGCTGCACGCACCAAGCGCATGCAGTGAATACGTGAGTCTCTTCCGATCAGCCTTATGAATCGCACGTTCTTCTTTTGCACTTTTCTAATCAACTGCATCGATTAAACGGAACTGCAGTTCTTCGTAGAGAAATCAGTATTAGCAACGTGGTTTTGTGATATTTTCCTAATACTGAACAAGTAGTTTGTCATGAAAACTCAAAATTTCTTATTTTTGGTGTTGGGGAGGTGTGTGAGAAAAAATTTATTTACCAATAATATTTCTTTATAATAAAATCTTGATAGAATAAAATTTGTAATTTTCTATCATTTCAACCCCCTTTGAGATGTGATATCCCATGCCCCCGTAGAACCTCCTTCTTTATTGTAGCATCTTTTTAGCAGTAGAAAAATAAAAAAGATATTAAGCCAATTTTTGGGATCCTCATTAATTACAGAAACCTAAAGAAACAGCGTTCAATAATGTAAATTCATTAAAAAAAATAGTGAATGAAGTATTGTGTTTACGCGACTCTGGGCCTTTATGGGTTGATAACTATAATTAAGTAATTATTGAAAATTGAACGAAGAAATTTATGATTGACGAAAATTCTCTAATCCATCCTTAAATTCCATAGTATGAGAATTTCTTTTGTACTATCACTCTTTTAACTTTTCCTTATCTTTAGAATAACTTTCTTCTGTAGTCTGAGGAAGGGAGGAAATTGTGTTTTCTTCATTACGTAGTGAAATTTCAGATAATTTACACGAAGTCAGTGGATATCCAACGGAAGAAATCTCACAAGCGTTCCAAGAATAGAACAAACCATTGTTGCTAACTGGTCACCGTCATTGGAACCGATACCGAACCGGAAACCTTCACGTATCTCGTTACGTGAATTGATTGTCGACCAAAACGTGAAACTGGTCAATTATCGTGGCATTAAGTTTTGTATTCGAAGCCTCTATCGATTTTTGCTTCTCCCCTCATCATTTCTTCTCTAGCAAATCACTGTTGTATCTAACTTTTTGCGAACGAGTAGCAAAAATCAATACCTAATTTTTCTTTAACCGAAGTTATCGATACTGTCTATTGTCATATATACACGAGTCTATTGTTTTAGAGGTATTTCCCTTCGTGGAGCACACTTGTCGCGTGGGACCAGAAGAATGCGAAGTGCAAGCTGGAGACTGCGCTGAATACACGAGACTACGGGACTGCTGTTGTCATTCCTACTTAGCTTCCCTCTGTAAGTATCACTTGCGACAATAGAATACAGGGTGCAAGAAATACAGCTTTCAATATTTTAAAGGACGGTAGGGAAATATACACTTTTAGGTTGTTTACTTGCTGGGACATTTGATATCATAAGCATTTAGATATTGGTACTTCTTCTTTTATTTTCGTTATTCGACTTTTCCTCAAATTTTTCCCAAGTCATTTTCATTTCAGGGAAATACCTGGCGAACGACGCAGGATCCTGCACAAACGCAAGTTTCATAAAGTTCCTGGCGATATTGGTGGTGCTCAGGTTACTCTTATAACCGATCTAACAGTACACATTTTCGTACCAAATATTTTGTATAGTAGGAATTATTTTAATAAATTATTTTTTCATCGACGTGGGAGTTCGACGGACGTGCTACAACGATATGAACTCTGCAAAGATTCGATAAAGAAGTATATCATTGTATTGTACGAAAGAATCATGAATATCGCCTAATCGATACATTTATACTTTTCTATACGCACGAAACTATGCAGCCGAATGAAACGCAACGATTTGTACAAAGCTGTATTTAAGGGTTTCTTTTAAAGTTACTGTCTCTCGTTGTTGGTGTAAATGTAATTAGAACGTAGCATTATTCCTTTCGAGCGATGTTTACTTGTAAATGTGATTGTTACTTAATTTTAAACGAAAGGAAACGATTGCCTATACCGAGACACGCGATCGGATCGTTGCTACAGCATCCTCGATTTTCGTCTCCCATAAGTGCAGAATCGATTGATAATTTGTAGACGGAAGTTAGAGAAAAGAAGTTATAGTTGTGTACCAAAGTGAAATATATACGTCGAGGATATTTTTAATAACGTTTTCTACGATATGTAATTTCAAAATTGAATATAAATTTTGGACACAGTGTTTTTGCTACTCGAATGAGAATTGCGAAATTAAACCGGATCCGTGTAATCCGACTTTCTACTCCATCCACCTTCGCATTCGACGCACCTATGGGCAACACGAAAATCGAAATTTGTTGTACTCCCAAATTGGACATAGCAATCGTGAGAAGCAAATAAATGTATTAACAGATTGTTCAATTATTGAACAATTTTTAACTCGAAAGGTGATGTGTCTTTACACCTTTTAAATAATAAAACGATAGATAATCTGACATCTCTGACAATTTTATATTCCTATGGTAGCGATGGAGAGGGAGAAATAGATAAATTATGTTATATAATTAAACAGTTCATATGGAACTAATTTTGTACATCAATACTGACTCAGCACTTCTTTATTCAGGTTAATGAGTTCTGCAAACCTATGAACTTTTAGATAATCTTTTATGAGTTTCAATTATAATTAATGTATCTAGGTCAAAAATATAATAAATAATTGTTGAACAAAATAATACAAAAAGGAAATCGGTTGAAACATCAGCTGTTCAGTAAAGGTCAAAATGGAGAAATTAATCGTTATTCAAGAATTCCTGCTTTCAAATAATATTCAAATTTTCCTTATCAGTCAAAATATTCGAATGCCCATTAACGTGTGACGTTTCACGCAGAGCCATCCATTCGCTATCCTGTTTTCTTGCTTCTCGAATGGCACTTCCGAAGATCTGGGCCAGTTACGAGTAACGGGTACATCGACCATTTACGATCCTCCCATAAGAAAATCGTGTCGCGTGTCTGTAACTAAAAGTTGCGTGGGTTTTGTAAAGAAACCGAAGCACAAGTCGCGTAAGAGCTTAGTCCTTTGGAAAGTCTGTGGATGTGCCAAAGTGTTGACAGTGGCGTGTCTCAAATTTCGTTAAAAGAATGTCTGTCTTCGCGGTAATACTCAGTGCGATAGTGATTCTGCACGCGTCTGATGCTGCTGAATCAGGTGAGTAAATTAAAACGTGAAATTTCTTTCTTAAATCAAGTTAAATAATATAACAACCCAATTTGTCGATGCTAGTTTTTGCATTCGTAAGACATTTGTTAGAAAATTGTGATGTTCAAACATAATTTGATTTGATTGAATAATATAAACCCACTAATAGTCTATTACTTTACCTTTACCAAAAAGATTTTCTAGTAACTATTTATCATTTTTTTATGGCGTAATTATTTTTTTCCTTCAATTCTCAGTATTTGTACATGTAACAAACTTCTTATGAGAAATAGTTACACCCTCTAACATAAAGTTGGAGGGCATAATGTTGTCCTATCTTATAGTCTACTTCGAAGACTATCTTCAGGTTTCTATGTTTCTGGTTTCTTGATGTGGTAGCTCCTGCGGATCTAGTACTTGAGCCTCATTTTTGTTTTAACGTGGAGAATCTTCTGTTTTATTAAAGATGGCATTATAGTTTGTGTAAAATTGAGAAGATACTTTATTCCAGAGTCGATAAGTTATCGACTTTTCTTCATATCCTAGCAGAGGCGGTGCTGCCACCGCGTCATGCTTCTCTTTCCTCTACTGTCTTTGCCTCTAGGTGGATATGTATGCTTAACTGGATATTCTTCATCAGAGACAGAGTGTGTCATACTCTTGCGAGTTTTCCTCGTTAAAAGCCTCTCTCATTCGAGTCATGAATTTATGAATGCCCTCAGATCTATTCCTCTTCTTCATAAAAATTTTCTATCCTCAGTACATCCAGTTATTCTATTCTTGTACATCTTTTTGTAGCAATTATTTTAATTTGTTTTTTTGTTAAATTTACTTTAAATATCATAATAATTTATATACTTTCTGCTATTTTTATAAAAGCTATTTCATGTCTAAGAAATGTGTATGTACTTATGCAATTTGTGGTGATAATTCATGTAAAAATGTATAACGTGCCATTTACTTGATGCAATAAGGCAAGCAGAGCGACACAGAGAGTAGTCCATCACTAGGGGCCAAGCAGGCGGGACTATTCAGTCAAGCACCATTCGATAATCGATACACTTTCCCCATTGATAATGTACATCGACCATTGCCAAACAGGTAAGCGTAATAAAATCTAAAATTTTACTATTGATTTCTAAACAGGTTAATATAAATGGGCCACTAGTTGACCATGACCCGATACATGAATGCTAACTTTAATTTTAGGCTTCAATTCTAATATATTGAATGTACCTAATTAAAATTAAAATTAATGTTATAAAATAGTATCCCTAGTTACTGGGACCTCATAATTTAAGTTCAGTAATTTAATGTTTATTCAGTACAGCTAAGATCTTTGTTTTTAGGAGATGTCCTCTGTGCGACAGTTCAGTCTACCCTTATTGCGGAGAGAAATTATTGCACGATGCGTGTTGCTGCACTGATCCTTACATCCACAATCTACCCTATCAATGCAAATTAGCAGATTGTCGGTTTCTTCACGCGAACAACTGCAGGGAGCATAAATTGATCGCCACCTGTTGCTGTAGCGACGACTATCGATCGCTATTGAGGAGTTTCTCGTTTAAAGTTGCACTGTGATACTTCATTCGACGGTAATGAATGTCGACGTGCTCAGATTCTTTCGTTTCTGTATTTAACATTAATCGTTGTGTCATGTGTTAACTCTTAAAGGTGTAATATACTCGAGCTCTAATGCTAGTTCAACGTTATGATTATTTATTTTCATAATATCAAATTTGACGATATAGGTATGTGTAATAATGTAAAATTGTACTTATAACTCTTCCCTTTACATTGCCATGTTTATCAAAATTTATAGACTTTGCAAAAGTACAGAATATTTTTACTGTGCAAGGATTCTTAGTAGATTGCTAACTTTTTTGCAAAATCAGACTTTTTTTGATGCAGGCTTTTTTTGGTTCTTAGTAAGTTGATGAAAAGAGCAAGAATTTACTATATCAATTATAATAAATAGCGTTGAAAATAACACCAAGAAATATTTATTATGTTATATCGTATCTCTCATAAAAGAAAAATATTCAGAATTCAAAATATGATTACTTTGTCAGTTATCATTTCACGATGTAATATTATCGAAGTTTGTATTTTGTAAAATAATTGCGAATCATGGTAAACAAATGCGTAGGCCATAACGTAAGGTAATCGAAAATTATTTCATTTCATTCAATCTTCAAAGTTTTAAAAAATATGAACAGCAAAGGGGGAGACGAAAATGACTCCAGTGTAGTCATGGACTTGAACCATAATCAAATGATGTCAGTATAATGAAAATGATTGATACTTATTTGTACGCTTAAGTAAATCGAACAAGAATTGGAATAAACAATGAGTTAATGGTGACCTTAATCGAGTCGCTTTCTGCAGTTTGAAAAAATGGGTCAGTCAATCTGTGACGAACGCATCGTTCATTTATCTAGAATAATTAGCCCTGGCACGAGTTCGATAAAGGATTGCAATCCAAACAATACTCAGGAAAAGCCACGTTAGATTTATCTGCTTGGAAACATTTAAAAATAGCTTTCGTTTCAAATTAGAATCAAAACCAAACGAAATATATCAGTGTCTATATTTGCAATTTATATCACAAAAATATGATTATTTGATAGGGGAAATTTAACGGGGGACACTGAATTAAATTAAAATGCACTAGACAAGTGATAATTCCGATGACCCTCGGAATTATTTTTTTTCTCTTTGTTCATTAATCGTAAACGGTAATATCTACGTGCTCTCATTAATTGTAATTTATTGTAACTGGTTTCGAAACTGCCAGTTTAATTACGTTCTTGAAAATGTAATATAATTACGAAATCGTGGCTGATAGAATATTAATGACAGTTTCTCCAGTGCTTTCACAGTGGCATGGTGAAATGTTGTTACGGAATTATTTATTAATTATATATTATTAGAGCTGCATTTAATTATATTAGTTAACATACGTAATACCATTTGCATTTTATGGATATTGAAACCTGTTATAAACAAGACAAATTTTATTCTCATATTAATTATTAAATATTTAATCAGAAATGATCAATTTTTAAGTCGAAATAAACGATTTTATCTTGTTTCCTTAATTCCTCTCGTAGCACCATCATTAAATTTCTCGAAGGCTGAAAAAAATTAATAGAAAACAAAAATCATGTTTTCGGTGATAGAACCTCAGACCAGGGGGTAGGTATTGCTAAGTTTGAGGTCAAAGTCAAGGCCATACACGCGTCGAGATAATCGAATGGGTGGTCCTCAGGAGCGCACGTGCACCCCCACTTCCTCGAGAGCAAACGGGAGGACCGCTGTTAAATCAGAGCGAGACATTCAAGTAGTCGATTCTTCCTTTCCAGGTAGAAGTTCATCGCGAAGGAAGGAAGACGCATCCTCCGTGTTCAAAGTCAAGGTTATGCGAGAATCGCGATGAATTTTGAGAGTGAACTGATTATTCCAAAATCGTAGCTTCTCATCATTCTGTGTTTCATAAATAAAACTTAACTAAGGAATACAATTTTTTCTTATTATAGAAATATCCCTTAACATGTCGACTGTTATGTACTGTCTAATTGTGGAGAAAAGCAGCATTTACTAAAAGAATATTTTACAGCTGCAAAATGTCAAAATTATCCAAAAATGCAAAAAATTCAATTTCATATTTTTTTGTAGTTACTGCCTTCTTATATAGTACAGAAAAAATTTAAGAACGTATTGAAGATGCCCAGTAAAGTCCTAAGTTGCTTTTAGGACGTTTTAAATGATACTCATGAGATGTCTCAAAGACGTTCAAATTACGTCTATAAAACGTTCAGACAAGGACTACCACGAACACCTAAAAGTGTAAGTCTTTAAGACGTCCAAATTATACGCATAACTTCTTTTCACGAAGTTACAGTATTCCAAAAATTAACGTTTCAATGTAATAGGTACTGGAACAATCTTGCGAGTCACTACACAGTGAAACTGTTTTAAAAAATCTGTTTTACGAGTAATAACCTTTGAAAAAATTCAAGTTAAAAATTCAGGAAGTGTACCACACCTCTTTTCCATTGACTGATATTCGCGATGTGAAGCAAAAAATCAGGCGCGACTATCGTTCAATGGATTCAGTACAACGCTGGGAAAGACAAACACACCGATGAGATAAACTCGATTCCAGTTTGAAAACGGCTTTCGCGATTATTTCTCGAATCTCTGAATTCATAATCAATTAGAGACTTTTGCATCGCCAATTTAATGAGTTGTGTATAATCGATAGCACGTAAGAACCAATGAGTTCTGGACAGCACGTAATCGATCAGACTATAATGCATTTGTGCAACACTCATCGTGATATAGCGAACGATCAAATGATTAATGAGAGTTGATTTCCCAACGCGTATTTCGCGTAGACAGATATTTCACCTTGTTGGACAGGTCGGCACGTGGCATTGCAGGATGTAAACATACGTAAAGAAATACGCAGTTGAAACAATATTTAAAAGGTAGGGCTTCGCGAATTGATTTGTTACGTAGAAATTCTGAGCAAAGTGATCGGTGCAATTTCTTGATCGATGCATCAGCGAATAATACCTAGTATTTTATGTTGATTCATAGTATTCATAGTATTTTAATGCTATGAGATCGTCACTGGATTCCTGAAATTTCTTTGCATTATTCTTGGACTTATTTCTTTTACTATAATTTAGGTTTGGGATATCTTCTTAGTTTTTCATATATTTATAGTAGAATCTCGATTAACCGGGGTTCAATTGAAGGGGTCATAATAATGATAATCGATAATATTATCGGTAATAGAAATACATGGTATCAGATAAGTTTGTAATGTGACTTTACAAGTTTTTTTATTTCAGCATCAATTTCAAGAAATGTCAATGCCAAGGCACTGATTTACATAGTGTCTTGCTTCTGCCTCGTATTCCCTGTAAAAATATTTTCCTGTCTCGTCGTTTAAGAAATAAAAAGAATTATTTCTTCTTTCGCGACGGTTCTGTGGACTTGTTTTCCTGAATTCGACACGTGCCAAAGCAGATAAGGTGCCCCACCTCGAACACCTTCTCGCTTTTAACACAGATCAACTGCTTACTGATATTGTGTTAGCAATTTATTAGCCCTCATCTATTTCTTGTGGTAATTTTTAATTGCCAAGTGCGTCAACTGCACAAAACAGAAATATTTATATTTATTTTGAATATAAAAAGTCAAGCATCAACCAAGTGCTGTGACATTAAAATTTCAGAAAATTCAAAAAGTGGAGTTAATCACTTTGGCCTCTGAACTACTCACTTATGCCTTTAATATACTACTTTTTACCATTGTATTTAATTTAACATTAAGGGATGTATTAAGTTGGGAAATGTGAGGGATAGACGAGGGTTAATTAACCCTCTATAACTCGTTTTCCAGGTAGCCTTCGTAAACATTTCTTCTTGCGTGTGAGTGAATATTCAAATTGCAATTTATGGATGTTTTATTCGCCCGTATCGTGAACGTGATCTACCCTAGCAGGATTCTCTAAAAGGGCTCATACGAGGCGGGACTACCTGACGAATTAGCAAGGATTGCAGGAATCTCCTATGTTCTTGGCAGACACCTAAAGACCTCAAGGACGACGGAGGGTTACACGTGCCGACCGTTTCAGGGCGACAACCCTCAATGTCTGAGACCCGAAAGAAATTCCAGTCCGTCCCTCCTTCGTCTCCTTTTAGATAAATCCATAGAGACGCCTCTTTCTTCTTCCTGTTCGCCCTCCTCTACCTTCCCAACTTTCTAGATTCGCTTAATATCCTGAGCTGGCTAGGATAATACCTTTCGAACGATTTATCTTTATTCTTGGTCCATCCTGGGACTTTACTTGCAGATATGCTATTAGAATTAATTGGATTGATATTTATTACATTTTCTGTATTATTTTGCTAGCACATTCACTGAAATATAAAGGCAATATTTTTTCATCTCGATTTCTTAATTATATTTAGCCTCCTTTTGGTCAGGACTTATACTTATGTGGAGGTCTTTAAGACAAAGAATGTAATTATGTAAACCTGTACATTCTGCAATATTTTTTCGTCATTCAATGCAATTTAGCAACTTCACTAAAAGAATTAGCTAATTTATTAATATTTAACGAACATTGATATATTTTTTAATAACTTGTACAAACATATCTCGTGTCCGAGTATATTGTATTACTATCGTACTTTTCACCTTTTTTTTGAGATACTAAGTTTTTTTTATTTTCTTGAAATTCTCTCTTAAATCTATCAATCCACTTAAATAACACCCACCGTAAGCTGTTAACACACATATAATACTCGATAAAACAACAGTTCAAAAGCTCGTAACGAATGTAGGTTTGTAAAACGAGCAGGCCAATACGCTTGACTCTAAAACAAATTGCGAAAATTGTTCGTGCGTACGTTGATCCGCGCGTTCTTCACCTGGAAGCTTATATTTAAGCGTCTTTAACGCGACTTTCTAAAATTAATTTTAACTCGTTGGAAAAGAAGCATTGCTCTGCTCTCTTCTTACACCCGCGATTCGTCACAAGCTCATCGTAAAGCTCGTGTAAGATATAAATAGTGGAAAACAGAGTAGCTACGGTGGCTTGCGAAAAATCTACTCGCGGATAAGATGTTAGATAAGAATGGTGATGACATAATTTCGGTATGCATCATCGATATTCGTCTCGGAACGCGTCGGCTTCTGGAGACCGCTTGCGTGGCAAATAGCGATGGGACCAAGTTTCGAATGTACTCGTGAACATCGATAGATAACTTTGTGATTACAAGGCAAAACGGTCTGCGTCACTTTTTCAAAAAAATTCGAGCTGAGGCCTTAACTGAGATCTAGAGTATAGAATAATTCATATTCTTATTGGAAAATTATATCTTTGACTTGAGAATCCAAGAAAAAAATTCGAAGGTATACTGCATTTCGTCACTTTTTAATTTTTAAATAATCAGTTTGAATTACGCTGTAGGCAGAATTGTCCAAAATCATTTGTATACCCTGCATTTGAGAATACTCGACTTATTTCGAGTTACGTGTACGTTGAACGGAGACCACTTTGAATATTTCTTGTGATCACTTGTGCAATAACGCGGAGCTACTTTCGTATTAAATTCCACCAAAGCACTTTTCGTAAATTTGAGGTATTCAGTATATCTATCAGTTTTATGATATCAGTTTAAAGTATAATTTATTTGCGTGTACCCGTAAAATATAGATCGATTATTTTATAACTGATGCTTTCGTTCCTCAAGGTACTCGCATACCTATAAAATGGAGCACGAGGTAAAAATAAATCGAAAAATGTAGAGTAGAGTTTTGAAATTTGAATTTGAAGATTTATCGAGGACATGAGTACTTGGTTATTAGTCGACTCAGCAGATTTAATTACGCATTACTACCCTGAACAATACCAAGACAAACACTGATAGTAAGCTCATTAGTGATTCTAACAATTTTCAAGTGAATCCATTAACTAACAATTTAATTTTCTATTTTCAGTTTGTAGTATTTTTCCGTAGTGTCTTTACAAGTAAACATTTTGAATAATAATGTGTAATATGTAACACATTTTCAATTTCAAATGTTACAATAATTGTTATTATTTCATTCTTCTCTTAAACTCAATTTCTTTAATCTTCATCTTCATATCGTTCATTTCCTGCAATAATTCGAATTTTTTAAAAATGTGACACAGGTCGTTTCGCCTTACAGGCAGAAATATTGCTTAGATAAAATTTCTAGCACGATTATTAACTAGTCGGATCTGCTTGCGATCCAGTTGGCCCCATCAGTAGTGGCAGACCAGTCTGGAGCAACAGAAACGAATTGGGGCCTCGTCCTTGTAAGTTCAGACACGTGAACGACGGATTGCAGGACCCACATTCGGTTCGTACGCCGTCTTTAATGAATGCAACCGTTCTGGGAATACATACGGCCTGAAGAAAGTGTCCCGAAATAAACAGCTCTGATTGAAACTCGCTTTCACGCTGTTCGAGGCAATTAGAGGGTCGATTACTCAAAATCGAGCGAAGAGTGTCGCAGTAAAATCTTTGCAAATTTTAAAATATTAAACTACGAAACTTCACCAACCTTCTTACTCACTTTTTCATTTTTCTTAGTGTAGATAGATAAATCAAATTTATTACACAGAATTTTACTTCAAAGATCTATAAAATTTGAGAACATTCACTATTTAAGAATAACTTACGAATCTTGCTAAAACTTAGCAAAATGCTTTCTTATCATACATAAGACAATTTCGACCCATTCTTGAAGGTGTAAAGTAATTCTTCGCAAAATTACAAAATAGTCTATCGATTTAACTTTTCCTTAATTGAATGATTTTTTGAAGCTTCTTTTACTGTTATTTTTGTGTTGATTAGCCTTACAACGTCATTTTAGGTGCGACAGCAGAAAACGAATAAGTAGGACATATATTAATGATTGCAAGGCACAGTGACCTATGCGACATGTTCAAAAAATTTGAGTTAAGGTCTTAAGTGGCATCTAGAATATAGCAAATTTTTAGCAAATGTTGCAATTCGATTGGCCCCTACTGTAGAATGAAAGAATATTAGATAAATTGTATCTCGAACGGTGGAAGAGAAATGTGTCGCGCGCGCGCAAACAGGTCCGCAGATCCAGAAGAGACAATCACCGCACCCAGGCCCATTTCGCAGATTCCTTGGTACGCGCGTGCATACGTTTGCCTCTCTCCTTTTCGAGAGACGAACGCGATCCACGTGCCTGACCTCGATCTTCCGCGAGCCGGCGAACAAGTGACCTTCCATTACATAATACCCCGTGTTTCCACGTGTAACGCGATCTAACCGGATCAGGAAAATCTCCGATTGATTTGGGCCTGGAAAAGATGGTCGGGGAAACGTGACGAGTTTCTGTGCATACGTGTTCGAAAAGCGCTGGGGATCAACTACATTTGCATATTTCTTGCCGACGGCGCCTCGGCCATTAGCTGGCGCGTTAGCTTGTGTCGTTGAGTCATGTGCTCGCCTTTTTACAATTAATCTATACTTAATTAGACACTGCAATTGAAGACGTATTTTTTTTTTAATTTAGGAAAATATTAAGTCACGTAGGAAAAGGATTTCACATGTTTCGATGATTTAATTTATGTAGCATGTTCCTTGTATTAAAAATTCTGATGTTTAATTTTAATTATGATTGAGATTATTTTCTTTTATCGATCTTTTATTCGTTTCGTCTACTCATGAAGAAAAATAGACTTTTCTCATTTTTACTTTTAAGTATTAAGTAGAATTAATGGGTCAGAAATAATTTTGTTTCTTAATTGAATCGGGAAGTCTAAGAACAGTAGAAATCTGAAAACCATATTTTGAGATATTTGATTCTAACATGTAGTTACATGCAATTTACATATAGTTTTGAGATTACGCGAAAATTGCTAATTTTGGAGTCGTACTGCTCTTTAACTCACCGATCCAATTTTTATCACCGAGTGTCATGTTATTCGTATACAAAATATGACAGTCTGATTTATCACGCGGCAAGTGTCGCACGTAAATTCCGATAAAGCTGCATCGAAAAAAGCCGATCGTCTGGCCAGTTGCCAGAACGTTGGTTTTACATAACTTGAACGTTGCTCGATCTCGATAATTATTGCGACAATCTGTCAAAGAGCTGAGAAGAATTATACCATGGGAATGACACTTCGGTTCACCGACTCTTTCACAGAGGCAAACCTTATCGCTTACCTAGCACGTGTCCTTTTTGTCATGATCATAAGTTCGACGAACCTGGTTCTATCCTTTGTTATAAGCATGTCAGTGACAGTGCGTTAGCATTGGAGAAACTGAATGCAAATGAAGCTGCAACAGCTGCATCTCTGAATGGCAAACTAGGCGCAGAATGGTTAATTTTTCTGTTAATGCTTGAAGGAAATGCGAATTATTGTCTTTTTGATGTTCAATGATTAAGGATGAATGTAATATTGATGGGACACCAGATCGTTCTCGTTTCTTCGATTAAATATGAAATCGTCGAAGGAAAAAGAGAAGAAAGAGAGAAAGAGCACGCGAGTGCATATCGATGCAATGTGCATTGACGTCTAGTAGAAGGACACTGTTCATTCAGATGCTAAAACGAGCTTCAGCACTGTCGAATGAATGCACTTTCGAGATTTGCAGCTGTTTACCTTCCATATATTATAAAATGCCTTTGTGGCCGATGTTAAGTATTCATTGTTGCAATATTTACATTCGTAGATGAAATTCGTTGAAATCTGAGTATTTTATTTAAAAAATTGCAAATCTATAAAGTTATTAACATCATATGCAGTATAATACATTTTAGAATTATATATCCTATATAAACTGTAATTTATAAGGCTTAACACTTTAATCAAAAATTCATTATATTATACATGTATCTATCTTTCATCAGTTTAATATACAGTTGAATGATAATTATCACTATTCAACATTCTTTTCAGGGTGTATTAATTTTAAAAACATTTAAGAAGTAATAAATCTTCGATTTCATCTCCAACATTATTCGTATCGGAGGCTCGAAAAAATTGGCGAAAAAAATTGACAGCCGACATATTCTCATTCCCCAATATCTATTCCTGGTTAATTGAAGATATAAAAACGTTGAACAGTAGCTGCTAATTTGAATACCAGAAGCCATCGATACGCAAAAGCAACGGTCCGCGAGGAAAGGAATTGCAAAAAATTGCAAACGTTAACTGTGCAAGGAACGCAATCGACTAACAGTCTCCATTAATTGTTCATTTTTTCTTTGTCGATTTTTCAGTAACTATCCAGCAAAATAATTAAGGTACTACTATGAGAAAATGAATTGTCATTTTCTTGAGTGTCATTCTAGTTCTTTCATATTTAACTTCAGAGTAGTTTATGATGCTATGAAACATTTTTTCGAGAATACTAAATTAGTTAACACGATTCAGTAAAAAATGAATTTAAGTACATGGAGAATTTTGTAGGAAATATTTACAATTAAGTTTCCAAAGAGTAGGTATTATTGCAGAGTGATTAGCTTTCACTGCGTTTACTTCCACATTAGTTTCACATTAGTTTCATTTATTTTCATATCTACCACGTTAACTAAAACTCTACCACATAAACTAGCATGCTGTTTATAAATGTAGATAATCCTTTAACAGATTTGATTGATGTGTAAAAATAAATTATCTTATCTCAATATAACATTCTTAATCAGAACCTAATTCAACGCCAATCTTTTTCGAGTTCTGAATCCATGAAATAATTTATGAACTTCAAACAGCGTCTCCATTTTATGCGGTACTGTATTGTTTTTCATCGTACTCAATTTTTCTGAATAATTCATGTCGTCGACTCAAAGTTACCTGAACATAGAACTTGAAGGATCCTTGAGCGTGCAAAATTGTCACCACTTCAACACGGCAAAAATCAAGGGAAACATTTCTCAGTACATAATGCACGTACATTCGTCAATTTCTCTGTGGTAATATTTAATATTCATGGAATTGTTCCATCGTCCACATAGCAAATTTGACCAGCATACGCTTGAATGTAAATTTCGTCCTTTTGCACATGAATGATTTTCCTTCTTCATTATATTCCTACTCTGTTTCGAAAATTTTCTTAATTTTATAATTTATTGTGATTTAATGAATTCGAAAATTTGAAAGAAAATTTAAAACAGTTGAATTCAATTTGTCATTTCGTTGAATTCAACAATATCGCTTCAGGTACGCATTTAAAAAAGTCCAAAGCGCACTTTAAGAAAGGGCAGTAGGAAAAAATCAGTTTTTGACTTCTCCAAATTAGAATACTTATTTAAATTTTACAACAGTATTTATTGGATATTTTGCTATATTTTTATTTTAAACTTTATGACACTTAAAGAATAATACCTCTGTAATAAAACAAAGCTTGATTTCACAAAAATTTGCAGAACTCTTTACCTAAATAAATATTCTACACCTAACTCCAAGCTAAGGTAAAACGATCTATGTCACATTTTCAAAACAATCGAGTCAAGGTCATAATTGAACTCTAGAGTATAGAATCTACGTTTTCAGAAAGCAGAAGGAGCGGTAAAAGTATCTTTTCGCTTGAAAATAAGAGTCTAAGAAAACATAACTCTACGAGCCAGTAAAAAACTTCAAATGCCAATATCTCAAAAACAGAAACATGGGACTTAGGTCATGTTGCTTTACAACCACAGAAATACTGTATCGTTGACCCAACCTGACTCAAATCCTTTTTCGTTATTTTTCAGGAGACCAGAAAATCATATAAATATCATATAAGAATTGATCGTCTGTTATTTGTCATTAACGTAATTCCCCTTTTTAACCTTAAGTATCACATTTATACTGACTTTCAATTCAACAAGTAGTATTTTCAGCAAGAGCAGCAATTTTATTGCTTACTTACTGTATACTATTAAATCTCCTTTACTGATAACTAGACTACGGATTCTTATGCAATTTCAAGTTTTCATAAACATGATTAAAGAAATGGAGCTTCAATACAAATTTCGTCGTGCATTTTGCATATTTTCGCAAATTTCGTGTATTCAATATTATCTTGCAAACTTTAATTCATAATAAATGCATAAACATCCACAGTCTACCTAAACCGAACTTAAACAAATTTCCATCACTCTAACAAAGCCAAGAGAAAGCAGTAAAATGTGCAAAATTTATATTTGAAAACAGTAACCTTGCCTTACTGCAACTCTCGTATCTACAATTAAAATCCCTAATTACCTTCTCCAACGAACCCCGACACCAGCATCGCTTTTGCACCATCTCCATTCATCACATCTCAATAAATACGCAAAAAGCAGAAGAAAGGCAATCGCTGGTACCTTGGCAACTGGCAGTACGGCACCGACAGCAGCATTTCCCGGCGGCTGTACGCCGCGTCCCCACGTGGTTGTCTCTATTGGTAGAGGAGTTAACCACTGGCCGTTGATGTAGTACACAGAGCATTCAGTAGTATATAAGGGCGACTGTTTCGGTTCGGGCACGCATAACCGAGGGAGTCATTCCATGACACGCGTTGCACGCGACCGACGGGGCTTCCTCCACTTCTTCGTCTCCGATTCGCCGCATCGCGATCGCCGCGGCGATCTCACTGACTTAGTCCGTCAAAGTGGACCTCGAGGGGTAGCTTGACCCTCCGTGATCCGCTGTAGCGAAACGCGTTCTGGGCCTTCGCTCCTCTGTCGTCGAATTATTCGAGTGAACGACACTGCTGGCTAACTGGATGACACGCACAGTTCCCGTGGAGACAGAGAGCGGAATTTGAGGCGGCCTGGACGGCTGAGGCTGGGGACACTTGTTCGACGAGCTGGAGAAGAGAATCGCCTGGTTTGATATAACTGAGAAGGTGATTGGGAGTTATTGGGAGAGACCTGTGTGAAGTATGACAAGATCGTTGGACTTCTGAGCAAGACGTCAGGAAGTATTGAAATGGCAGCGACCACGATCATCATGGGGGGATCCTGGATCACTCTGACCTTGTCTATGTGTCTGATGACGATTGTACTTCTGCTACTGGTGCGACGGGGGAAGTTTCTGTACGCCTTGAGGAAGGTGCCTCACCCTCCAGCTTTCCCTATCATTGGGAATGCTTATCAATTGTGCTGCAGCCCGGAAGGTAAGTGAATGAACTTGAGCGACGTCTTGGTTGGAGGATGTTGATATAGATATGTGATAGATTAAAAGGTTTGGAGTATTTTAGACTGTTTTGTTATTGAATATTACTATCTGTTGTAGTACTGTACTTGTAGTTATATAATTACTGAAAATTAAAATGTCAACGGTGAATATCAGTTGGTGGAAAAAAGAAATAAATTGCAGAGATTAAGAGCGTATAATTGAATACAGACGCAACAGAAGTATCAAAATATTGTTTACTCTGTAGCAATGAATGTGGAATATCGGATACTCAATCGTGACTGTTGAAAATATTAATTATTATTTTTATTGATTTTGGTCTTATTAATTACTGTGCCATTCAGTATTCGTTGTTATTTTAAGAGAATTATATTATGAATGGCAAATATGTGTTCCTATTTTTGCTTTCGGAATTTGGAAGGATTCTACAATTTATTGTCATTTTCGTATATATTATATTAATAATTAATATTTAAATTTTGTGATATTTATAAATAAGAAAAATATGAATAGCTTTTTATTATATGGTGAACGTTATTGGTATTGAAATACATATGCCATTATGACAATTTAAGATAATTCATGCAAAGAGGTTCTGGAAAAATTGAGTTTGTTTTTCGTCTAGACATTCGTAGAAAAAGCTAAAGTAAAACCAGTTTGGTTGACGTAGTCTTAATAATTAATGACGAAGGAATATTTGATGACCAGGCTGAATGCACCTATTGCAATTCACTGGATATAGAAACTTCACTAGATTTGATGTTCTTATAAATGAAAATGAATGAAATCAATGGATCAATTAATGAATTCAATTAATGAAAAATCAATCCATCTTTAATTCTTCGAATCCATTTACCTAGATACATGTTAACAAAATAAGAAAAATCTTGGCCACATTTTTTGCAATTAAGTTTATTTGAAAAAAATTCAACGAGCCTATGTAAAACTCAGTGCTTTTCAAATGTTTCAATTTTTCACTGAAATCTACAGGTGAGGTCGTATTCCATCGCTTCCATTCAAAAAAATTTCTCGAAAAATATACCACGTATAGACGAGATATCGGTTAAGAAATATTCCCGCGCGTAACCCTGGTATTCGCGTGTCATTATTCTCAAATTGGCACGAGATAGCGATAACCTCGGGAGACTGAAAAAAAATTTGGAGGAGGTGCATCACTATATCGAGCACGAGCGGGCTATTTTGTGCAACAGACCCCAAAGTGTAGGCAAATAAGGAGTACCAGTGAAAGTTAGATTACGTGACTCGATATGCCTATGCAGTTCTGCACTCGACAGGATGCCGACATGTCCATTGACTTTAGAGTACCTTTACGCAGCTAAATTTTACCAAAAACCTCAGAATTCTCCGTACGAAATGATCTGAAAAAAGTATGCGCCTTTTTCAAACACAAATTTCGGAAAATACTTTTCTTCCACGTGTTCACTTGACCACGTGTAGTATATAGATATTGTTTGTTTAATTTTATCGTGACAGGCACGACCAGTAATTTATTTAATGAGGTTCCCCGCGAAGATGGGCACGGTCGACGATATCAGAGATAAAGTCTGCCACTTCGCCAGCGATTTCAGTCGTTCCGAATATCAAAGGCGAATGAATTCGCGCGAGTGCACGCGCGAAAGAATCGAGGGAGGGAAGACGTGGCTGAAGATAATCGTCAGCCTCTCAGTTGTAACAAGACTAAGAAAGAAGCGGGTCGAGGTCGTTCGCGGCCTGAATAACTCGATGGTAGCTTGCAGTTGTATGCAATTATATATGACTGTAAAAAATGGAGGGTTTCTGGCCTTCATGGACCAGAAAAAGATATAAAAAAAAAAAATTAGTGATCCCTAACTTCTGGTTGCTTCAAGCATGGCTTGGATTCGCACGTGTCGGTGACCTAGTCTGGCATTACTGGATGGGATCCACGATTAGATAATGTCAGATGAAATGGTATCTTCTCAACTATTACCAAAATTTGCAATAGTTGTGTAGTGAATCATGTGAGAAATTCATTGAATTTTTCTAATGAAATTTAAGAAAAATATTACATCTTTTAAGATTAAGTACTTTGATAAAATACAGTTTATAAATTTGTTTATAAATTCAGTTTATAAATTCTACTTTTTTCAATTTATTATTTAAACCACTTTCATAGTTTATTATTAGCACAAATGTTACCCTGAATTCAAGTGGCGACTGGAAAGCACCTCATAAAAGCAAGTTTAATGCCGCTTCATCGAGTAGCAACCACTATTCGAAGGTCGCCCAGACTGTCATTGCACTCGAAGGTCTGCAACATTACATTCGTTCTTTTCATCCAGGCTTCTTTACTCGATGTCCTCGAGTTGTAAACGTGTACGTTGTCATTTTTACCAGTCAATGTCCGGTCAGTGTACAGCCACTCTTCTTTTACTAGAATTGCAGCGCAGCTCACTCCCTTTTCTCTCTTCTACAAAATATCCTCGTCAGTTGCTTTTGGCCCTAGGACATTCCTCAAGCCTCATTTTCTGTGATTTAATATCTTCCAAGATTTATTTTCAATTTAAAGGCATCCATTGAATCCAAGTTTGTCAAGACATTTATTTATTACTTAAATTATGCCGTATTTTTAATACAACATATTTACATGTAATAAAAGTATTTTTTAATTCATGTTTGGAAGCTCTTGAACTTCTTCGTTTCTTGGTGAGGAAATCGTCTCAATCCTCAATGAGAAATTCGCGTCGTTGAGAAGATAAAAGGGACCTAGAGACACGGTAATAACGATGATTGGCCGCAACGATAACTGCAAAAGGCCTACTTCTGCGCGGTGTCTCGGGTCGACGAACTTGAAGAATCATACTTGGGACATTGAAGGTGTTTATCGAAGCGCACGCGTCCAATACGAATTGTTCTGTACGAACAGAATGCCTCTTGCAAAATTCTCTGAGAATTCTTTTTTTCTGATTCACAATATCCGCAATTCGCTTCTTGCTTCTCCCATTTATTGACGTGTCTCTGTTATCTTACGTGTCTGACGTGTAGGTATTTAAATTAATGTTCATAAGAATTATTGCAATTGGTTGATTTTCGTGAGAAATTTTGAATTTCTGTAATTTTGAATTTCTTTAATTTGTCTCGTTTTTCTTAGAAGACTGTGATCTTCATAAGACTCTGGAAATAAAGTTTTACGAGAAGATAATACGATAACGTAATACTGTGTGCAGGAATCTACAGTAGCCTAACAATGACGGCTCTAAGAACATTATTTCTGCCAATTCAATGAGGTCGCTGACCGTCTGCAGAAACTAGAGAATTCACTTAGCCACGGGACAGCAACTGGGATCGTATCTTCGCGATACTCACGATCGTTATCTTCTGGGAATACTTCCTTTTGAATACCCATATCTCTAAGTGCGTCAAAGACTTATTATACTGATTATTAGATAATCAGACAGATTCTCTTATGCGCCTAATGTCTTTGCAATTTTCATTGTTGAATTGGAATTTAGTTTCCTTCTAATCTAGCACGCGGAATTTCAAGAATTTACTCATTTAATTAACTCTTAGTTTCATAGAGAAATTTTCCAAACTTTTTAGCAGGTCTTATGCAAACCATAGAACAGCGTATCAGTGCTTCAATATATTTTCAAGTATTTATATTAATTCTATTACAAATAAAGTACACCCTACAAGACATTATTTGTACATAGACTGCAGATTTGTATGCAACTTGTGAAAAACTGACAATATGCAATATAATAAATATCTGTAGTCAGATGACAAAACCTGATGAGTCAAGATTTTCTAATTATTTCTAACTATTTCGTTAGATGTGTCTATGAAGACGTAAATCTGCATAAAAATCCGCAGTTTACTTATGATATTACTGTTTATCATATCTACAGAACAGTACTGTTCACACATTGCAGAGGCCTTCAAGAAGATGATCAAATGGGCCAAGAACCTCGGGGACATGTACCTGATCTGGGTGGGCATGCGTCCATTCATCTTCCTTTACAAGGCGGAAGCGATCCAGCCGTTGCTGAGCAGCAGCATCCACATTGACAAGAGCCTGGAGTACGAGTACCTGCAACCTTGGCTTGGCACCGGTCTGGTGACTAGCACTGGTGAGTCCATTATCGGAGTTGCAATTTGTTACCTCATTAATTATAACAGTCACGGCGTAGTCATCTCAAGGAAGAGCTTACTTGAAATTTACGACATTCCTTGTCGGTTTCCCTCCGATTTCCCAGCATCGATTTCCACGGATGCAACTGGAATGACCAACTGCTTCCCATAGGCTGCATTGCATATAAATCCCATTGCATCCGCGCCTCGACGCCACGCGTTTGCTTAAAATTCGCGGAGCTATTTATACGTCGAACTGAATCCGCGGAGTAGGAAAGGACTAAATTTAAACGAATAGATGGACAGGAATAGGGGTAGGAAAGAGATTGAAGGAAGCTAGGTCGAATCGATTCGATCTACTCGACCAAGCTATCCATCTCTGGAGATTATTTTTAACCGTGGCACGCGGAGATTTTTTCGGCTGGAATTTCGGCAGAACGCCAGCAACCGGTTGCAAAAATCTGTATGACGAACGAGCTTGGTCTCAGGTGTCGCCGTAACGGTGGAATATCGAATCGTCTCTTATATCCCACAACGCCTCGAGCGATCCATGCTGCTATGTGGTTACTAACGTGGCGGTTTAATAAATCGTATGACTGGTGAAATGCATGAGTGACAGAAAGGAAACGTAAAGTATATTGATACCTTCGTTCGAGTACCATGTGTCATTATTTTAAACAAAATTTGGGTTTTGAGTTTTCGAGTGTTCTTGCGTCTACTTTTAATTCTGCATCGAATTTTAATGAAAAAAATAAAGGACAGCTATTGACAGACTTACTGTGCAATTAACTGAAACTACGTATCAAACTTAAGTGTTTTTAGTATTTAATAATTAATGGATGGCTATTAATAAGTAGTTACCTGCATTTACTGTGCTATTAGCAGTCGTAGATAACGTCATAAAAGCTCGTTTTAAAGATATTTAAGGTAATTATATGAAAAATAAGGTTGTACTGAAATAATCAGTTTCTTTTCTTTACTGTAAGATTGTATCCTTGTCAGATCTACATAGTATAGTAAGACCTAGGTAGTAGGATTAGAATGAAGGTATCGTTATTCCTGTTACAGTCTCTATTGTAACATGAAATTATTTAGAATAGAAGAGTTTGTTTGTATTGTCACTCACAATTTTTAATAAAACAAAAGTAGGACCAAATAGGACAAGCATGAAGTAAATAATGAACCTATACCGAGAAAAGACTGTACAGTTGGCGTTCGTTTCAACATCGAATTGTTTCATAAATGCGCAAATACGAATGCAAATGAATCTGTTATCTACAGACGCATAACATTGTAGCGATCACTTGGTTAATGTATTGGGAGATTGTTTGTCGTGGTAGTGATTAAAATACAAAACAAGTGACGTATAAAAGAAAGTTTAAAATTGATTTTTGCATATGTGCTGGTGATTATGAAAGGGATCTAAAAGTCAAGAATTTAAAAAAGTTTCAATTATCACATATTCGTTGATATAGATTTATACTGCAAAATAAATGATGAATTCAATTTTTGTTAAAGTATTGACTTACGTCACTTTCATAATTACTAATTAATAACTTCTACAATAGATATTTTACTTTATATCAATAAGATTTATTTATTCTGAGATATCTCCACATTTTGTATAACAAATATTTAATAATTTTGTTTTGTAAAATTCGTGTGTTTTTTCATTTTACTTATTTTTTAAACTTTCTTTTGTTGGCCACTGTACATTATCAACATTGAAAAATAAAGAATTTGTAATAAGAGAGAGGGTTTATCGCCTGTTGCAGGTGAGAAGTGGCATTTCCGACGGAAGCTACTCACACCGACGTTCCACAGTGGACTTTTGGAAGTGTATCTGAAGACGGCGATCAGAGAAACAAATATATTGATTTCTTGCCTCGGAAAGGAAGTCGGGAAACACTCGTTCGATATTGTTCCTTATGCAAAACGAGCGACATTGGATATAATATGCGGTAAGATAACATAATGATAAATTGTCATGTAGCTTAATGTGAACAGTGATCACTTTTAAAACAAGATGCTAATTAAGCCGTCAATTTTTTCTATACTTTAGTTTATGAAGCTGTTAGAATTCACAGGTTTTGATAGATATACATGACATTTGAAATGAAAATAGGAAGGTGTAGTAAACCCTCATAATGAGTTCATTAGTAGAGACCATTTATGAACATATTAATGAGCGAAAAATCTCATTCATTAAAAATTCCAAAGAACCAATACTTTTAATCACAATAACCATCGTACATGCAATACAACAGAGAACGGGTTCACAATAAACGATAAAAAATTTTGAGTTTCAAAATTACAAAGATCAACACTGGTAATCTCGAATCGTTTTATTTTCGGTAATCAACTGTGTCGTGCTCTTTTCGATTTGGCTCTCGAGCTATTTCTGGGACTTAAATCGACCATAATGATAGTTCTGTTAGAGTTCGAAGACCTCGGGGAATATTGCTTCCTCTTCGTTATTCTTTTCCTTTTTATCCTACGATCGCTTTTGCCTTGAAGAAACGAATCGTGATCTAAATTCGATCCTTTTTTTGTTTGCCTCATATGACATCTGCAATAAAGGCAACTTTTTAGAAAAAATCTTCTATAAGACTTCGAAATCTTTCAAAAAATGATTTCACATTCTCCATCTTTTTTTCATACAAAAATGGTCCCCTTTCAATTATAATTATTCTTCTCTGTATACTAGTTATAGCTTCTACAAAACTTGCAATCATGCATTCGTTACCTTGATTTGCCTTTGTCAGTCCTTCGTCTTTTTGACATTTTTACTCTTCGTTTCTTCTTTGGTCTTGATAATTCGATTATGCGTTGAGTAGCTGTGAAAGATATGTCTGCTAATTATTCTACCATTTTAATATTTAATATTTACAATTTCATTATTATTCAGTGATATAGAATGGTATGTTACTGGCTTAAATGACACTTGAAAAAAATAATTTTCTATATTTTGTAATTCATTTCAATTATTGACTAATGCAATTAGCAAAGTATACAGTCTCAAAAATATTGAATCGAGTTTTTGAATTCGAAATGTGGAATTGACAATATTTGAATTTGTAAGAGCATAATACAAACCGACTGCTGTGAGAGCGCTACGTGAGACATATCCAATAGGCTTAGAGGGTTGCTGATAGATCATCCGTGGCCTCGAAAGCTCAATGATACGCGGTGTGGCTTTCGGAATCTGCGATGCAATTGAACGTGGTTGCCACTTCATCTCTGCTTCTCGTAGACGTGGTTGTGCCAACTGATTAGTACGTTCGGTTATTTCATAAAGTAAAGCTGATGCTCTTACCTAATATAAAGTGGTTCAATATTAATTAAGTCGTCCTCATTAAATTCAATGCTAAACGATTTTACGGATATCTAACATTAATGCAGTTGTTAGAATAAAAATATACAGACTGATTCGGAATTATTAATTTAATAATATTAAAGTTTAACTATAGCAGAAATAAAGAATAGCAAGCGACTTTCCAAGGAACAAGTGCATGGTGGGTTGCTCATTAGTAGGCGTCCACGCATGAACTTTTAAAATACTATTCCTGAATTGGAAATACATTCAACACACAATAAAATATTATTACAGCATCCCTAGCTCGTCATCTCATATTTGAAATGAAAATTTTCAAATTAAATAAAATATGTTATAGTTATATAGTGAGATTTAATTTTAGATGAACTGAGCTTCACTATGGTATCACTCTATATATATATATATTATATAAATTATTTAATGAGAACGTTTTAATATTACTATCAATTGCTAATATTTCAAATTTTGCTGTATTAGATAATGTGTATCGTTCGTACGTTGCTTGACTCCAAAATTATGTTTCTGTAATTTTTGTTCACTTTTGAATTTGTAACTTTCGAGGTGGCGTTTAATGATCTCCGTTTGAGTGGTTGTTTCGAAGAATTGGTTTGATTTTGAGGCGATGTAGGTTCGGTCAGCGTTATTTTTTCCTTCTGCGGGCTTTCCAGTGGCGTCAGACGTTCTTTACTTGAAATTTCACCGAGATAATTCAACGACTCGTCCGATCCCCAATATCGAGTGAGCAATAAAGCAGCCATTTATCGTTATACTAAATTAACACCTATATAATTTTCCAAACTCGCGAGAGAAACAATTTTTTCTTTTTAGTTTTTGGTTATTTTAAGTGACTTTAGCCATTGTGCAGGAATTTTTTGAAATTAGCCAAACATTGAAGAATCGTGAATTTCCAGCGCCTTCTTAAACTGCACTCGGTTGTAATTTGTAATTTTATATAAATTAAGGAGTACTGACACCTTTCTGTGTTCAATGTTTCAGATAGTTCCATGGGGTATAGCATTAATGCGCAAACGAATTTTGAGAATGAATACGTGCAGGCTGTGAATACGTAAGTTTTATTCAAAATCCATTTATTAAAGAGTGTCAATAAAATCAATATAAATATTGTATCCTCTTTGTCAGATTGGCTTCTATATCGCAAAGAAGATTCCTGAACGTGTGGATGTCCTTTGACCCTATCTTCAAGCTAACTACTTGGGGCAAACAACACGACCACGCCTTACGTGTTACTCATGGATTCGTTAATAGAGTAAATATCTTGCATTTTTTTTTAATTCAGTTCGAACAATTCCGAGGAAATAATACAGATTCAGTAATTGCTGTTTTTATCATTAGATAATCGCACAGAGGAAAGCCGAATGGAAAGCCAAAAAAGATGGAAACTTCTGCGAACGATCCAACAAACACCAAGCTTTGTTGGATTTGCTGTTAGAACTGTCTGAGGATGGCAAAGTCCTCACTGACGACGATATCCGGGACGAAGTGAACACGTTCATGTTTGCAGGCCACGATACCACTGCAACCAGCGTGTCCTGGATCCTTTATGCATTGGGACGACATCCTCAGTATCAGGTACTGTTCCAAAAAATGTGTATTACATTTTTCACATGACAGAAAATTTTCAAATTCTTGCTAACTAATCACCTGTAAAGAAGCCATATTAAATGTGTACATAATTCTTTTCTCGAAACCCTTCACCTTCTCCACCTAAAATATGGTCTTACAGAAGACATAGTTTGAAGAATAATGTATGAAGAGTAGTTTAAAATTATATACTGAATTTGAATATACTTTATGTCTGAGTAGAATAGGGACTACAGTGAAAATTTGTTTCAATTATTTTTACTAACTAAAGTAAAAAGATACATCAGATCTGATACAAGAATATTTTTCATTACAGGAAAAAATTCTTGAAGAGTATTATGAGGTAGCAAGAACGAAGGAACTATCACTGGATATATTAAGCAAATTAACTTGGCTGGATGCATGTATAAAGGAATCCTGGAGGGTATATCCAGTGGTACCACTCATCGCAAGGCAGATTTATAATCCAATTATTATATGCAAGTATCATATGCAAAATAACTCTACACGTTACGGATAAATCCTCTTATAACGAAGTGTTTTAAATTTTAAACTTGGTTTTAGTGGGACACGATATTCCAGTGGGGTCAACAGTCATCATTAATTCATTTGTTCTTCATCGAGATCCTCGATACTTCCCTGAACCAGATATTTATCGACCAGAACGGTTTCTTCCCAATGGGCCAAAGTATCCTTCTTACGCCTTCGTACCTTTCAGCGCAGGTTCGCGAAATTGCATTGGATGGAAATATGCTACAATGATAATGAAAGTTGTAATTCTTGAGATGTTGAAAAACTTCCATGTGGAAGCTATAGATTCTGAAGATCAGCTTCGTTTTATTAGTGAATTAGTATTACACAATGCCGATGGACTTCGATTAAAAATTACCCCACGAACGCAGGAAGCTTACTCATAATCTTTTCGGAGCAATACTTAAATTCAATCAAATTGAAGTGAAAAATGATTTCTTGAACAGAATTGCAGAATAATTCGAATATATCATCTATTAATAATATTAAAACTAGTATTACGGTTTGAATTTGGCAAGAACGCTTGCAGCGCCACACTGCGTGTATGTGTGTGTGTGTGTGTGTGTACCGCATTGTTCGCCATGAAAGTTCCTATTATGTTAAGCGTTCGAATTAACAAGTTATTACGTTTTATATTTCTTCTTTTATGATAGGCAAAGATATTTTAATTTGTTCTTATAACTTCACGCGTGTACTATCAATAGATTTAAATATTGCAGACAAACCAAATAAGTTACACTCTCTGCCGTTATTTTGACAAATTAGTTTGTGATACCTAAATGTTGAAAGAAAAAGGCTAATTTTTTCTGTCAAAGAAGTCAGAGAAATCGTATTTGTGATAACAATGATGATATTCATTTAACACATCGTTCACGTTTATTGTCTGTATATACATATTTAAGGTGAAACAATTACTTAAGAAAAGTAGAGACTAAAAAAATAGGAGGATTAAGCAAAATATTTTTATGATTATCTGTAGAATTATGTGTTTTTATTTAATTATGAGTTTCGTTTTAATGCTATATAATCTTCTTTTATCGCTCGTCATTTTTTTTAAATCGTATGCTTTGTGTCATTTCAAAGATTAAGAAATACGGTAATATGTAAGATTCATTTTATTATAGCTTCGTATGTTTCAACACTTTTTTAATCTTACATATACTACAAGCTTGTATGTTGTACAATTTCAGATTTGTTTCAATTTTTTTTCGTGTGTATGTTCATTTGTTAATTGTTTCGTATTAATTTTTACTAAGTAATTGTAAAATTCTGTATGGAGTACTTTTTATAATACTTTACATTTTTAACCCTGGAACGACCCCCTGGGGTCACCAGCGTGGCGACACCATAAAATTTTAAACTTGAAAATACCTTTTTAGCATACACTTCGAGGCAATTAAAAAATTTGTTTCTGTAAACAAGAATCAGGCCGCGCAACTATCTTTTTTAAAGATGTCCAAAGAAGAATGCAAAAAGAATTTTTCAAATAATAAATATTAAGGTATTTGGGTGGCCCGCAATCCCACAGTGATACTTAATTATACCGAAAAAAGGGTGTCGTTCTAGGGTTAATGTAGAAGAACTAAAGTATAATTGCAATATTGTGATATTCTATAACATCTCTAGTTTGTAAGATGTGTAAATACAATATATGATAGTGTTATTTGTATTAATAAAATATTGGACAATTAATAATATCAAAAAAATTATATCGAAAAGATGTTTTCAAATAAAATATATAAATTCTATTTTTTGAATTTTTTAAAATTTTAGTGCCAAAGCATTTAATTGATGCCTAACTTATATTTAAAATAAATATAAATATTTTTTGTTTCGTGGACTATATACGAGTAGCTTATATATAATTAAAAATTAATATGTTTAATTTTAAAAAGCAATTTTTTGAACTGTGGACAGTAGTCAAAATTTCGTGCCAGTCATTTGTTCATTATATAATACGTTGTATACTTTATCTCATATCATAGTTATGAGAGTATTAGTGAAGATTTATATATAGCTAAATATGATTGAATAAAGTCTTTCAAGTATCCTATACGTTATTCTTTGCTGTCTGCGTGTGAGTGAAAAAATGTGACGTTTACGTGATATAATACATTACCGTGCAATGTTAACTGACTGATAATTTCCCGTAATCGTTGGCTAACGTGCTTCACATGATTTGAAAACAGAAGCGAGGACGAGTACGTGGAAGGCACACTGTTGCCTTGTAAGTTTAGGTTAACTTTGTGACATTCAACAAATAGTAATTATGCGGGCAGCAATTGCAATCCTCTTCGTCTTTCTCGGCTGCTGCAGTAACGTCGTTTTCTTGGAACTTCTTGTTAAGTAAATATCCAATATTTCTTTTATAACTTCGATCGTTTTCGTCTAGCCTATCGCTGTCAAACTCATAAAAGAAGTGGATCATATTAGTTAAAATAACGAAAATGATTATACTTCCAATATAGTATCATTTATTACGATTTTCCTTGGCTAATATAATTTTTTTTCTTACAGAGAAGATCCAGGCAGTGGAAATCTTATTACATTCTCACAGTTTCTTTTTATATCAATAGAAGGTTTTTTATTCACTTCAAAATGTGGAACCGTGAAGCCAAGTATAGGGATCAAAGATTACCTTGTATTAGTAACAATGTTTTTCATTGCAAATGTTTGCAATAATTATGCATTTGATTTTAATATACCTATGCCGCTGCATATGATATTCAGAGCTGTGAGTATTCGAGATTAAAATGAATTTTTATTTTAATTCCTAAAATCCTTGTAAAATGATTACTTGTATTGTTTTAGGGTTCTCTGATAGCTAACATGGTTATGGGTGTTATTATTTTAAAAAAGAAATATGTGCTTAGTAAATATTTATCAGTATTGATGATTACTTTTGGAATTGCTATTTGTACAATTGTTAGTGGCAAAGAAATCAAATCTTTGCAACCCAAAAATGTTGAGCAAGTTCCTACTACTCCGTGGGATGATTTCTTTTGGTGGACTTTGGGAATATCATTGTTAACAATTGCGTTATTTGTTTCTGCAAGGATGGGTATTTATCAAGAGGTGTTATATAAGAAGTATGGAAAAAATGCAAGAGAAGCACTATATTATACAGTACGTACTCATTTGTGTCAGTACATTGTACATGTATTCATGAAATAATGCTGTACGTAATATACAACCTTTCTTACAGCATTTGTTGCCTTTACCATTCTTTTTAACACTGGCACCTAATATTTGGGAGCATTTCAAGTATGCACTCGCATCTGAGTCATTCCATGTTCCAGTGATCAATTTAAGTGTCCCAATATTAGTTTTATATCTGATAGGAAACATTCTTACGCAGTATCCTTTTATCAATATTCAAGTATTTAATTAATTTATAAGATGAACGAAATTTTAATATTTATGTATGATTTATCCTTAACAACAATTTCAGATACATGTGCATTAGTTCCGTTTTCGTACTGACATCAGAATGCACGTCTCTCACAGTAACGTTGGTAATAACGTTACGAAAATTCTTATCTTTACTTTTCTCTATAGCGTACTTTAAGAATCCATTTACAATTTATCATTGGATCGGTACGCTCCTAGTCTTTACAGGAACAGTGATATTCACGGAAGTAATACCAAAGATTAGAGAAAGCTTACGGCCTATGGAAAAGACAAAGAAGAAAGAGTAATAATTGTCTTGATACAAACTGACCAAGCTGTTACACGATTTGAACAATTAAATGTGAAATTATTGTCATTAATAAAAAAACATTTTACGAATAAAATCTATTGAATCTCGATGAAAATTGCAGTACAATGGCATAATTTTTATTAAAGAATTCAATCATTTATTACTTTTCCATTAAATGAAAAAAATAAGTAAATCGATTTAATCTAAAGATTTATGCCATTGTATTTTATTGTGTGATTTTGTGTATTCTAATATAAATTTTGTTCGTTAATCTTCTTTATTTATTAACGTATAAAATTAAATAAGTAAGTAGTAAGTAGAAGGAGAACTTAAATTTTTATTTTAATACTGTTAGTAAATTTAAATAATTATAAGTAAGATATTTTACATTTAAATTTTTCGTTTCTAATATGTAAATTCAAACAGAAGCATTAATTCATTGATTTTGCCAGTAGATGGCTATGGAATTTTTAACCAAGTCATGAAAATTAATGAGACATGATAGTTCTACTCTTATTAGTCTATGGTACAAGTTTTGAAGTGTAATATCTATTCAATTCTGTAATTCGAATCCGTGTTAAATAATTATTTACAATAGATTTAAACAAGAAGAAGTGAAATATTTATTTTTTACATTATAAGTTATTCAAGTTAGTTTGATATTACTATATGAAAAATTGATTTGACCATCTTTGGTGGCACCTCTAAAAGCGCCCCCAATAGTCAGATTTTTGCACCACTTAAAGTAGCGCGAAGATGTTACGCGAATTCGCAGATTGATTCCACGGGTGCAATTAATAATCAAAATTAAAGGTAATGTATATATATTATATAGTTGTAAAGCTTAAATATAAATGTATGTATTTCTAAATTACATAATACACTGAGATCTGACTTCCATAAGAAGGAATGGTTACAGGCAGCTAAAAAGCGTTAGAACGTAGACATTAGAAAATTATGTTCGTTAGTGGTAGGTTAAAAAATCATTTATCCTGAAATGTTTTATACGTTTTTATGACTTTCGTCGTTACCTAAATAAGTTCGGACAAGGTCTATTGAAAATTTGTGATTACGAATAAGAATTAATATGTTTTGAGCATTTCCTTAGAAGCTAAATTGTCGAGCTACTGGTCTACCTCCTCCTGCCACCTACCATCACCTACTGTCATCTACCAGTCACTTCAACATGACTTCTACAGTCATTGAATTAAGACGAAAGGTTGTCATACATTTGGTGGCAGTTGGAGGGTTCGGACGCTTTAGAAATTTGTTGGTTAATAAGGTTATTTTATTTATTTATTGGCGTTTATTTATTTTAAACACTATTAACATTTGCATTTGCCTCTTATTACTATTTTTATCCAATGAGAATAAATTTTTGGATAGAGATTCGTTCGATTTCTTGAGAAAAGTTCAACCGACTTTTCTATTCCATTTCTAGCATTCATTAATAACTTTATATGCATTGAGTTATGATATTTTACAATATATTTCGAGTCCACTTGTTATTCAATCGCACAATATTTGTATTTTTTAGTATATTTGGTTTAAATTCGTCCTTTTCTGTTACAGATATTCGACTTGAATCAAAGAGAAAGAAATTGGCGCCAAAGTGAAACTGACGCGACGCCATGACAGTTAACGATCAATTCAAACGAATGTTCCCAGCAATTGGTCAATTTGAATTAGTGATGTAAAATGGTGAAATTTACGTGTGATCGTGAAAGTTTGTTTTTGTTCTGCAAAGCATAGTTGCTCAATGACTATTGTTCGTTTGTATTTGAAACTTAGATAGACGCGATAATAGAGTCAGTGTTGTTCGTCAACTATTTTCGGTTGTGCTTTAGTCTTTTATGTTTAATTTTTTTATTGGGATAAAAGGTCAATGTGTATCAGTACATAGTGTCACAGAAGGAGAGTTCGGGCGCCGGAACGTGAAGAATAATGTAAGTGCTATTTTATTTGATTAATAGTTTGAATAAAATTTAGTATTTATAGTCCAGACTTTAGAATTGAAAAATTTAAAAATTTGAAATTTGAAATATCAACAAATTTCAAAATTGTTATATTTAAAAATTGATTTTCTAATATTTTGTTTTTTTCTGATTTTAGGTCCAGCAGACACCCCCTGGAATATTCGTCGAGCTGCCTTCATCCCGTGGGTGTTAAGGTAAATCATGTTTATATATAATTCGTCTGGTTACTCAATTATGTCGTAGAGTAAATGTATGTTTCATGTGTACTTCATTCAGCAGTATCTGTGCTATATTAATCATGATATATTTCGGAGTAGTTAATGTGTCCGAGAAATACGTAACAAATACCAACAGACGCGTAAATAATAAATTATAGCGATGAATACGAATGTGATAATGTATATCAGACATTGCTTAGTAGAGATGGTAAAGAAAAACGATTAAGAACTTTAACATTGATAGTATATGTCAAGGAACGAAAAAATGGTCTAAGAAACATTTAATATTTTACGATGACGCATAAAAAAGTGGTAATGGGGCTAAAGTTAGAAAATTCGTAATCGATTTTTAAATATGTTATTTAATTTTGCTTGCTTAATATATTAATTTTGCTGCAAAGTGTATTTACATTTATAATTATGTACTATCTTGCACCTACCGACAGTTTGCAACCATTAACTATGGTGGAATAGTCCAGCGCTAATGCAATTATGGAATAGACGATTGATGGTGCGAGCTCTACCAGCTTGAAGATCAGTACGTCGGAGAGGCGTAGGGCACTACATGATTCAGTCCATTAACTATTGCTCCTTGGTGCCTCACAGGAGCTACTGAAGTAGATCCGCTACTGGTAGACTGACCAAGAGAATGTGCAAATGGCTGAATCGTGTAGCTTCTACGCCTGAATGTGTCTTTCCACATACCCTTCCGTGTCCGTACCGTTTCTCCTACTACTGACCCTCAAGGGGAGAACAAGCTCCACCGACTCATGATTCCACGGCTGGCCACTTGCTTCTACCAAGGGAAGCAGAGGTATTAGAGGGGTAACTCTTATTTCATACACAGCCGCTAACGTTGAGCGTGATACAAAAATGGTAATGGAACGTTGAAACTTCAAACGTGTGGGCCAGAAAAAAAGCATTGCTTGTCCAGTCCAATGAATTCGCGTATGACACAAAGATGGTAAGAAGGTACTTAAGCCTTCAAAATTAGAAGGTTAGATCGCTAGCTTACAAAAGACATTGGATGCTAGGTCTATCATCATTGACGCCACCACTTCGATTCACGAACACACAAAACTGTCACTCACAATTTCATACGAATGTCCATCATTTAGTCATCCCTCTTATATCACACACTTTCTTTAACAGAAAACAATACTTTTTCATCAGTTTTCACACGTCACATCAAATAACAAAAATACTATCATATAACCATAGTAGATTGCATAACGTCCGCCGTTGACTCGCCAGATCACCACAAAACCAAATACTCACACGTGCATATATGAATCCCAATACAACGATCTTAGATTACGTTCTTTATCCTACAAATACCTACTGTCACCAATATCAGACCGCTCAGCCTCAAAAACTGAGACCCGAAATATCATTGGGTTCATCTTATCGCACAAAATTCGAAGAATCCGACAAAAAGATTCGTCAGCGGAAGTGTAATCGTATATTATCGACGCGCTATCGCGTTCGTAATTGAGTTCTTGATTTGACCTGGGTTACGTCTGATGGAAGATTTCGTTTTTCCCAGCTGGAGGTAACGAACGGAAGTCGCGAGAAAAAAATAGGCCGGGGCGGAGTCAGATGAATCAGGGCAGTCCCTCTTTCCTTACGACACGAGTCTGCACGTTGCCATGGTAGGGGACGACGTTGATGGTTCGCCAAAAGGCTCGCAGCGATTAAACGTGATCAGACACACGTGATGTTCGAGAACGCCTCGATTCTTCTCCGAACACAGAAAGTCAACAAGCGAATAGAGCCGGTCTCCGGCCATTTGCGCCATTAATCGGCACATCGTTAGGATGCCTCGCGCCGTTACCATCTACCGTCGCTAATTTACTTATCACCTGTTAACGAGAGCAATATATTCAGACGCTTTCTTTGGTCCTCGGCCCCCGCGAGAAACGCGCTCAAGGTCTGTCAATCGAGTTCTCCAGTGAAGTCTCTTTTGCAATGATGCACGCGACGTATCGACTTCTGTTCCTCCTTGCAATGTGTTCATCTGGTTTGTGCTCGTATGACGTTTCTACGCTGATCGACTGCTTGACGCCTTGTACGAATGTAAGCAATTTCATGTTTACTTTATGTTGTTCTCTTTGTTTGGGGTTCGCTGAGTGGTATGATTATGGTTTAGGGTGGGTGGACCTGTTGCGCGAATATTCTGTACGCGTGAACGATTGTGTTGGAATTAATTCAATTAGTGATTTAGTTTTGATCGGTATAAGTATTGGCAATCGTTTTATGGGAGCTATTTGGGAATGTAAAGGTATGGCTACACTGAGGCAACAAAGGGAAACGTTTTATTGCCTCTTGTTGTAAAATGTTTCTAAGGGATAGTAACTTCTAGAAATATTTCGTCCACGCTGAAGCTACGTAATTTGAGGAATAGTTGTTGCTGCTCCGAATGGAGACGCATAACAAGCGGTTATATTTGTTGCAAGGAATAGAGAGACGAATTAGAGAAACATTCGGCAAGAAGCGACGACTTTTCAGGCTGCGTAGAACAGCAACAAAAAATTCCTTGTTGTTGCCTTAGTAGAGATATAGAGTAAGGAAGTATTCATTCGACGCGAGAAAATGGATAATTGTATTAAGAAAATGGAAAATGTATTAGGGATAACAAAAGTAGGGATAACAAAAACTTATTAAAAAGCAGAGGTCAATTTGTAGATTTTATCACAAAACGTGTAATCAGAATTAAAATCTAATTTCATTCTTTATTCTATTACGTTTTCTAGGTAACATATTCCTAATTTTGAGAGAAACTCTTTTCTGCTTGTTGCTAGTTGAGAAATTGCGATGGATGGATACGTTTTTCTAAATATTCTAGAACAATCGATCATATCCAATAGCAGTATAATATTAAGAAGTTCTTGGGGAAATTTGATATTTTCCTTCCAAGTATCCATATACTTGCAAGGATATCATTCCCATCATTAGTGAATAATGCTTTACACAAGTTTGTCAGCCGCCGTTAGGTGATACAGGATGATAATCGTCAGGATCTTGTTGCGATTTGAATCGGAATTGCTTGACTTGTGTTTTCGTTGCAAAGGGTAGAATATGAAACCTGTTTTGTTTTGAAATTTGAAACTCATTTACGCATATTTAAAATATAAAATAAACTTCAAATACTTTATTTCATACAGTAGAGTACGTTTATACGTCACTTGGCTATACCTTGTTAAGCCTAGGCGCACACCACCGACAATTTTGTCGGTTTAATTGAAGGCAGATTACAGGCTGAATAGAATTTTGAATCGAAAAGAATAGAAAAAGAAAGATTGTTCAGTCTATGATCAGCCTTTAGTTAGACCGACATAATTAATTATAATTGTCGGTCGTATGCTCCTAGGCTAAAACAAATCCTCATGGATTAGTGGACTGTTTCTAGTCTAGAAAGAAAAACGTATAGTAACTGAGGTAGTCATTAACGTAATTAATACATAAAATACTTTCTGTTGTATAATTTCCGACGTTTTCATCATCCCCGAATGTCTCGTTGATAATTATTGGAATGAATACCGTTGTACTTTGCATAATTGATAAATAGTGTAAATCTCTTTACGACGTAGAAAAATGCCCCGACAGCGATAATATTTGAAATATCGACTGTAGTATTGTAAGCGAATAATATAGCAAATTATTTTCGTGTATATTTATGAATGAATACGGAGGAATAATATGATTTATTAAGATCAATAAATGTAAATGGTCGAGTAGTATGGAATATTAAAGAGGAGATTTTAAATACAAGTCGATCTAAAGAAATGGTAGAAAATTAATACGTAATATATTTTCTTTTTATGTTTTATACGTATATAAGTAGTTTTGCATAATGGAGTAATGGTATAAGTATTTTATACTTATGAATGAACTTCTTCTATGTATAAAATCGCGATAATATCCATAATTTCAGTCATTCTCGGTTTAGTAATATTCAATAATTTCTATTAAAAAATTGTATCAAAAGCTCTAAAGTTAGTTATCTATATAAGACGGAATTTATGAAAATATTGCGTCGATCAACGTGTTCAGAAGAATGTCGCGCCAATGAATTTAATTTATTGACTCTGAGAGTTAATATTTTTTTAATTGATCTTTTAATTGCAAACAATGTAGATTTTTCGTTACGTTTCACACGGTGTGGATGATTGTTTAATTATCAAGTTACATATACGTCTACGTCTGACAATAAGTTGCTATCGTAAATCGCTTTTGAGACCATAATGGCACCAACTGTATAAACAGATACGTACATGTATATTGAATTAATCATAATTTGGAAAGTAACGCGTTTCATTAACTTACAAGACAGAGTAAAAACAAAAAAATTTTTTGATATTCAGCGGTAGCTTTCAAATGAATATTTGAGGTAGCTGTCCCAGTACATTCGTATATGAAAGTTCATTGCACATGGCTTCATTATTCAAGACTAGTTTGTTTCTCAGGATATGACAACACTTTCCAAACGTCTGTACGCCTTTTGCTAGAGCGTAATTTAAAAAATTTGTTAAGAAAATGTTTAAGACTAGAAAACCTACTTCCGTGTCTACTATTCATAGTGTTCATGTCTTAACAATATCAAGTTTTAATAACAGGTTCGTAACAATACCAAACATTAACAAGTCAGAGAGTTAGTCTTTTAATTTAAATCCAGACGTGTCTCGTTAGTTCTACATACCTACTAAATCTTTTAGTTTGTCTTACTGAGTTAGGTCTCAGCGAGTTAGTTTCATTCTTATTGTTTTTAATCACTATGCAATCCTGATTCAATGACTATGTTTCAAATAAATATTTTTAGTTCACATTTGTATTTATTATTGCCTAAAATGAACAATGAACTACTATTCTATAAGGATAAAACTGTGCCAGTAACTATTTCCCATAAAGTTTTCATCCAGCACCGTAGAGGCTAAAATAACGATAAAAAGACAAGTCTCTGAATCTAGTTTGAGCCAGTATCCCCAAGAAAAAGCAGGAAATTTTGATTAGAGATTAATGACATCGCCTTGCACATAACACTGTTCAACAAATTTTGACTTTTTTTCGATTTTGTAAACGTGAATAAACATTTCTTATAGATTTCGACGTGCTGATTACGAATCTGCAAACCGTTTTTTTCCAGAACGTACAGTTTTTGAAAAAATCAATTTTGAAAAAAATGACAAATTTTCAACTTTGGGATTTTTCTGTGCTTTTGCCGTAGTAGTTATTTAGTTGCTCTTTGCACGAAATGATTCTGTGAACTCTCCCGAATAAAACAATATAAATAGTTATTAGATTATAAACATCGAAATAGGTTTAAATAACAATTAAAGTGAAAAGGACACCCAAAACGCACCCATTTTTGCTGATATTTTTCACTTTATTTCAAAAAGTAAGGGTCTAGGAGAAAATTTGACTATAACACGCGATAGAGCAAACCTTTCTACTAAGGAAAGCATCAAGCGAATGTTCAAAATTATTTTTGTTTTCAATATAGAAATAAAATAGTTTGGCGAAACGCGCGGCGGCGGCAGTGGTACTCAATGACGTCAATGCGTATAGGGTCCGCGGAAGGGCAGGCGAAAGGCGAGGCGTCCACCGGTGCGCGCCGCCGTCATTGAGTACCACTGTCGCCGCCGCGCGTTTCGTCAAACTATTTTATTTCTATATTGAAAACAAAAATAATTTTGAACATTCGCTTGATGCTTTCCTTAGTGGAAAGGTTTGCTCTATCGCGTGGTATAGTCAAATTTTCTCCTAGACCCTTACTTTTTGAAATAAAGTGAAAAATATCAGCAAAAATGGGTGCGTTTTGGGTGTCCTTTTCACTTTAATTGTTATTTAAACCTATTTCGATGTTTATAATCTAATAACTATTTATATTATTTTATTCGGGATAGTCCACAGAATTATTTCGTGCAAAGAGCAACTAAATAACTACTACGGTAAAAGCAGAAAAAAATCCCAAAGTTGAAAATTTGTCATTTTTTTCAAAATTGATTTTTTCAAAAACTGTACGTTCTGGAAAAAAACGGTTTGCAGATTCGTAATCAGCACATCGAAATCTATAAGAAATGTTTATTCACGCTTACAAAATCAGACCCGTGTTGAACAGTGTAATCAAAGCGTGTTACATACCAAAGACGATTAACATGCGCATATAATAAATATATAATACAATGAAAAATAAATATATATCTTCACAACCTTTAAACATTGAAAAATTGAATAGTATGATACTCGAAATCGGTGTACTTGCGTTACATTGTCATCTGAATGAGCCCCATGAACTCTCTAATTTTAAAAGATTAAAATCGCAGTTAACCGCACTTAATCGCAATACCCTTTCTGTTATTTTTTCTTTTAATCGAACCATTTAAGATTAGCCACTGATTCAATATTTCAGCTATATATTGGTAATCACTATTGAAGTTAGTAAAATCGTTAATGAATTGATTTCTTTTTATAAATTGTCGTGTCAGCAGAAAAGAATTTATCATGAATAAATGGTTATACATATATGTTGCGCGATAGGATGAGAGAATAGATTTCATTTGCCCTGATCTTGCGAATGAAAAGCACCTCGCGCGTCCGATCTTCTTAATTGGCACTAATATGATCTGGACGTTCTGATCGGGGCGTTTACAATTTTCAGATTCTTTTTTAATCCTTAATTATTGACATGGAGTCTGATAATCTCTCATTTAAATATGGAAGTTTTTATAATGAAAGTTGGAAATATATATCGTACCTCATTTTTACATTGCAAATAACATTATATTAAGTTTACAAATATGTAACATCAATAGATTTTAATCAATGTCTTCGTATCTTAAGATTGGGTGTCTGTAATTGAGGATGAACATTAGGTTCATAATTATTCTACGCGATGCTGTTTTAATCCTGTTTCTCGTTCTCAATTTCAAAATTAGCGCCCTTTTTCCCTTAAAAATGTGATTTAATTACTTAATTCTTTACTTAGTTATTTAATTAATTAATATTTACTTATTTAATTAGTTATTTAATCACTGTCTTTTTCTTCAACAAAATCTGTCACGCTAATGCCTAAATAGAATCTATTCCATACAAATAAATCTAGAATCTACATAGATTCTAGGACTCCAGGTGAATCCATTTCAGATCTATGAACTTAGAATGAAGTTTTGAAGATGAGGACTTCGTTCACCATTGAAAACTTCGAAACGAGAATTTTCCGGGTATTCTTGTCTTATTTCCTTGAGTCGAGTAGTACGTGGTTTCATTTAATCACAGAAATGTACGTCGTTCGTGATGTCACTTGATTTCACTCCGATCCGAAAAGAAGGTTTTCCTGCTTTTTGGTCCTGTTCCCGATAGGAAGAAAGAATTGTCTGTGTGAGACGCATTGCAAATTTTGCTCATTGACAGTATGGAATACAAAATATCCCGTATGCATAGATTGACCAGATTTTCTTTACATTGTATACGCTTAACATATATAAATATATCAATATAAGGCGTACAATATCTTTGTGGGACTGACGAATCGAAGCTTCGAGAAGGAATTACCTGCAAGATGATTTCCGTCGAACTTTTGGAAAACGTTTTCCATTGATTGCACCTTATCTCATTTTTACCAACAAAAATTGATCAAAAATTGGTATTTAACGATAATACCATAAATAAACAATATTTTCTTATTTGTCGATCGTTTTGTTGAGTGTCCCACTTCGTCTTTGTTAGCACGGTAGATGTGAGCTACTCATTTGCTAAATCGGTTAAGTCCACGAAACAAAAATCTTTAAATTTATTTTAGATATAAAAAGTTAAGCATCAGTTAAGTGCTTCTACATTAAAATTTTTTAAATTTTGAAAAATGTAGTTAATCACATTGGTTTATGAACATTGTCATATTCTATAACTAACGATTGGAATTTGTTATTCATGGACCCTAATTCTGATCCGAAATTCAGTCTAATTCAAATAGACTGAAATCCGCAGTCTATTCATGTTCCATTGCACAAGTTAATTCTACTGTAATCTTGGACGCGTAAGGTGCTCCAGAATTATCAAATACTATTTTTTTTACTGTAAAGTACTGTCCTGCGTTTATTTGCAACTTTAATTGTCCCCTATTTAATATAAATGTCTGCTTATCTGTCGTTCTCATTTTCTCGAGTGTTGCATGATCGTATGGTAATCATACTCAATGTAAAGGATTTTATCTGACAAAGGTCACTTCATCTCTGTTATTCCTGTCCTCTTTTCACTACTCCTTTTATCAAGGAAAACATTACTTCCCAGGAAGTTCTTGAACGAGTTTTGTTACCATAAAAGACAAGAAACAGTTAGAAATTCAAACACAAATATATTCCACATAATATTATTCAAATTTGAAAGCGATTTTGTTGTTTTGTGAGAAACAGAACGAAACTACGCATGTGTAATCAGTTAAAGAACATTTTCATAAGTCTAAGGAAGCATTGAATTTTACTGAATCGCTTCCTGGTTACTTGTGTTACCTTCTACCATAAATTCAGGCGCTGCGACTTTGCTGGACCCATGCAGCATAAAAAGCTAGGGGACCATTTTATTGTTACTCGAATAAAGATAAAGTTTTTCATTTCTAGATTTGAAATGTGAGATAGTATAACTGTTTCTGTTGAAAGAAATTTAAGGGTTTGGTGATCTTGCTCTTGGAAATATATTTGGGACTAATATATTGGGAATAATATATTGCACCGACTCAGGATTGAGGATAAGATTTCATTTTTACATTAGTTGGACACGAACAGCCATATCAAGAGATCCTCGTGATTTGATCAATCAGTTAAATTAATTCATTGTCCTCCTAAAACTCAATTACTTCAATTGTTTCAAACTTACTCATCGACAAATCCATTAATGTATTTTCTGTAATGTATTTTTAGCTTTTCTTTGATTATCTTTCTTAGGTTCTATAGATAAGGTAGGATATTCTTGGTACCAACAAACTGGAAACTCCCAGGGCAAATATGTCAATGTATAATTTTAGAATTTCAATTCTAAATAGCCATGAGATAAGCCGTATATACGCTTTGCGTAACCATACCTTTGACTTTCATAAGAAATTATGAAACTGTTCTGAAGACTGTTTTTATGGGGTTCCTTTTACGATGCAAATCGAGGTCATGGTGATGACCAGTTTCGACCAATTCATTCTAGATTGAAAAGCAAGTGCAACTAAATATTTTAGTGGGGGTAACATGTCAGCGGTTTATACCATCAATTGATCGTTTTAATTATAGTACATTATAAGGTGAAAGAAGGATTGTGGTAATATTGAAATGATTTAAGTTAAACATTTTTTAAGTAGTATACCATACAGGAAATAAATACTTACAAATTTTCCACTAAGAATAAGGGAAATCAATCATACTATTTAGCAATCAACGTTATAAACAAAATTAAATTGCTATTATTAAAATTTAAGAATACCTCTAGACTGTCACAGTGTATTTAAACAAATGCTGATTCTGTATTACTTTCCAGGAAACATGCACACGTGCCTGTAACGATATTGTAAATGAGATTGACCGTAAGTATTCTAATTTTTAGTAAAAATCATAGCATGATGAATTAACTGTAAACATTATTTTTAGTATCTTAATAAATGTAAATATTATTTTACATAGTGAAATAAGTATAATTTATAAACTAAAAAACTAAAAGGATTTTTGTGAACAGTTTATTCACAGATTGACAAAGATTCTGCGGCCAATGTCAGCCTCGCATGTATCACTACAGAATTCATGGTAGTCACCTTCAATTCTGGCATGTACATCGTCGAAGAAACTACGCATGAATATAATTGGAGCTTTCCTCAAGCGGTTAGAAAATCTTTCATTTTATATCTGTTTCATCTTTGAGAATTACATCAAGAATGCTTGAGAATTAATTCATCAGCGACGGACATCTCATATATTTCTTATGAAGTTTCACTCTTTTCTATCACAGTGCGACTTATAATTTTCTAAGGGTATCCGGGTACTCAAAATTACGGGTACTTATTCGAACCTAAGGTCGAGTAGGGCGCCGATCGGGTTGGGACTCGAATATTCTTGAATTTCGAGTACCCAAATTTAAATTTGGACCAAGCAGCGGTCACAGATCTAGAAATACCAACGTTTATGCAAATTTCTATTTTCATAAGAAAGATTACAAAAGTAGTGCCTAATTAGAGATCTGTTTCTTTCTCTAAATACCACACAATGTATTTTTTATGTGAATTCTGCACGTTTTTTTACATTGAAATTTGCCATAAATGCATAAGAATCTGCACTCTAGCGATAATACTTCCGATTCTGACATTTAAGTGGGAATTTCGAATGAAAGTTCATATTTATGTCGTTACAAAGTCTCTAGATCTATGATCATTGCTTAACACGACTTCAGATTTGAGCACACGAAATTTACGGATACCCGAACATTCCAAACCTTCGGCTCTCTACCTGATCTTGACAAAAATTCCTGACTCAACTCGAACCCCAAATCTTGAGTACCCTCACCCTTATTTTCACTAAAAATACAGCGTCATTGAGGGGTTAAAAAGCCATTTTTTCATTCAGAGAACAATAAAATGAAACCACCAGTATCTATTTACTATTTCTTTGTTACCATTTAATTTTATTGCAATTGGCACGAAAACATTGAAAATTTAAGGTTTTGCATTTTTACTTACACACAATTATATTAGTTTTTCTTTAATCTATGTCAAATCCATGCATTCTTTTCAGAAGAAAAATGGAAGTTTTGCGTTACTAATATAAAATATTTTTCCTGTAATTAAGTAAAAGATTTTTCCGCCTTCGCCTCCAAAAAAGATTGAGAAACCTTAACCCAATAATGCATTAATTGTTTAGGCATTAACTGCATGCCTAACAAATTGTTCAAAATGCGACATAATATTTATAGATGTCATTACTCTTTTTTGGTGGGAGGGGGACTGCAATCCCTCCTTGGTTTGGATTGGCCATATCACAAGTCGAGCTAGACTCGCCAAGTCACACCCCGTGGGAAGTCTCTTTAACACTTACTCACAGATATGTGATAGGTTACATACATACTTTATGTGTGTCATGCACGATGACTCGATGACTTTATCTTACAGATTCAAGGAAATTTATGGACATTTACGAATTTAACAGCGGGCACCGCATATCGATTTCGGTTTTACAGACTAACGAGGGAAGGAATCACGCGACCGGAAGTGACGGATTGGTATTCAACGTATGATGGTAATTTATTATTATCCTACTTGTGCTGAAAAACCTTAAAATTTAAAATGAAGATCAGACAGAGTTTTCATTTATTTTGTGAAGCAAGGGTACACGAAAGCGTCCACTAAAAGAAGACATAAATAGTACAGTTAGGCACTTTATAACAATTTATTCCGTTTCTGTCGTGAGAAACGATTTATCTGATTGTCTGGTGACTGTATAGACAGTGAAAAATTTAACGTCGCTGATTCTCATTTTGGCAAAGCTGCTTGCAAGTCGTATCGCTGCCTCTTATATTTCCAAATAATGCTCGCCTAGTCGGCTTCATTTTCCCTATGAATTTAGAAAATTTGTACATACATTTAGAAATGTATCCACAATCCACAAATGCATCTTCTACTTATACTCTTTGGTACTACTTTTTAAGATACTATTGGAAATATATAAGTTGGTATAAGCAGTAAACAGATCCAACACTATTTGAATTATAATAAATTAGTAGAAGTTCTTTGAAAATGGTATTCTTGGAATCAATAATAAAATACGAAAATATTGCTTCATTTATTTATGTATTTTTCGTCTCTTCTAGTCAATTATGTGCCTTTACCTGTACGAAACATATCATATCTGGGATTAAATGCGACTGAATCGAACGCATACATGCTACGAGCAGGATTTGAGGTGACACCAGCAGAAGGTAATAACAATGAACAACAGGACACTTCATCTTCATTCTTTAACAAATTCTTGAAAAGAATTAAGACAATTCAACATTGCGAAAACAAATAAATATATAATGTCTGTTGTTTCATAAAGAATCATTACTTTTATTTAAAAAGATACTTTTACCTATCAATTAAGACAAGAAGGCACAGTCAATACTATTAGAAAACTGTGATACGCTTGAACAATTCCAGACCGCTGTTGCAGCTACGATTTCATTTACTGGAATGAAAACGAAAGTGTAGTGCATTTTCGACAAGAGAAGGTACTTGTCACTAATGATAAAATATAATACCTATGCATTTATTTTACTATTTGATGACTGAATTCGATACCCTGTTCCATAGATGCCAACGTTTCGCATTAAAATAGACCAACTGCATTTTGGGACGAACTACAATTTAACGATTTCGTCGTTTAATAAAAATAAATTCAGCCCTCAAATGTTCATTCTATTCAGTACACCTACTTGTCTAGAATATTATAGTAATTTATCAATTTGCGGTAAGTGAAGCTATATTATTACAATATATATATATGTATATATATACTATAAAACCGTCATCAACACATCAGGAAATTTACACAGAAAGTTTGTTTGGCGGCGCTTAATTAGTTTTTCATAAAAAATAGAACAGTGAAAACTAGATGAAAAGTTTGAATTTCTTTTTATTTTTAGTTACATGTTTAATAATTAAGGGGCCATGCTGCCGTGATAGCTCAAAAATAGGATGATCAGTAGGAATTTTTTTTGCATAAACTATACAAAGTATTATTTAAAAATTCAATGGGATTATTTATTAACTACAATTTTTTACACATCTGCCATTTTTGCTAGAACAAATTCTGAAATCTTACGATGTTGATAAATAATCCCATTAAGTTTTCAAATAATACGTTGTATAGTTTTTGCAAAAAGAATTCCTAAGGATCGTTTTATTTTCGGGCTGACAATAAAATGCAGCATCCTCATTCTACTAGCGCCTTAACACAGTATACAATTTATACACATGCTCTGAAAAGCATTAGGGACAATGCATTTCAGGGGACTTTTCGTGGGACGTGAATACTACTTGCGGGGTCTCTCATAACATAACGTCGAAGATGAATTTTCGACCATTTAATAATTGATTTAGTATCTAATAAATAATAACTCTAACACGAAACTAAATTTCAAATTTTTATTATAAACACTTCAGCTCCGGATTTAGTGGAAGGGCTTCGTGCCGAATACGTTTCTCTATACAATGAACTGTACGATGTTAAAGTTAATTGGGATAGACCTGTTTATGAACCGGACAATTACACGGTAGAAATCAGTTTTCCAGAAGAGGAAAGTCCTCCTATCAGCCAATCTGTACCTGGTGTGAGTAAAGTCATTCTTGTTTTTTCTTTCATGCAAAATAATTTTTATGTGAGAGGCACAGACTTATTTTTAAGTTGTTACATTATTTCTTTATTCGCAAACAACTCCTCTGTAGATCTCATCGGATCATAAACCCTCAATCATAACGATTGATCTATTGTGTTTCTTGTAGAACAGAACTGAGGTTACTTTTTCAAACATACAGTTGATGTCGCCATTCGCTGTAACTATTGCTGGTGAATCGGTGGCAGGAATTGGTCCAGGAACAGAGATTCGAAAGACCATCGCTGATGCAGGTATAAACGCTTTACTTAATCCTTTCGCTACGATTGCCCTCTCTGCTGGAACGCCTCCGCTGGACGAGACGCTTGCACCGAAAGTATTATAGGTATAGTCGACGACGAGATGTAACGACTTGAGCAGAATAGCAGGGTATCGGTCCTTTTAATGTTGCAATAGCCAGCCGAGGACCCAGAAACGAACTAACATGTTTTTTCTTTATTCTTAACAATTTCGAGCTCTAGAGGCGATAAAAACTATAACGCCGATTGTTAAAAGTATAGAGAACCGATACCCTGGTGCTTTATTCGAATTACTAGGTATATTTCGCTGTTGACTATACACGTCTTACGTCTTATACCTAAAGAACGCCGCTTCGACAATGCTTTTTGAACGAGAAAGGTCTTTTCTTTAAAATAAAATATTTATAATTTCTCTATAAACTTATTTTTTATATATGTAACGTCTTGTGGAGAGCGATTAATCGTATATCATAGCAAAAGGGTTAATATTATTTACTAATTATCGTACCGAAATGGTATAGAAATTAGCTCGAAGTTACTTTGATTTACAGTCTTGAAATGATCAAAATAGTTTTGAAATTCTTTTATTTAAAAGAAGCACCTATTATTTTCTAATGAAGGTACTTGTCCATATTTCTGTGTCTTAGGATTAAAATTATTTATAAAACAAAAACTTTTACACATAAACCGAGGAATTATTTTTCTCATTTAAATTTACTTATTAATATGCAAGATTAGAAAAGAAATATTAGACTTTTAATACAAATTCTTTCTTTTTTTAAAATGATTTTAATTTGAAGGCACAGAAATAGCTATGGGTATAGAAATACGGACAAGTACCCTAGGTGTACATTAGTTAATATTAGTTCTACTTGTAAAGCTTTTCAATGCAATAGAAAAATGCAGTTTTGTATCTTTTGAAGGAGACTGTATATCAATCATATTGGAATAATTGATTATATAGTAATAACATCCGCACTTTGAAGTACCATTTTCCGCTTTCTTCTCTACAGGCTTAAACAAGTTCTATCGCGAACTTATCATTGGAATTGCGAGCTTAATTACAATTATCATGGTATTTGGGACGATTTATTTGCAATATTATAAGCAAAAATTCCAGCACTTTTCTGTCGAATGTTCGCGTTTCGAGGTGAGGAAATATCAAGAAACAATTTTATCGAAGGCATCTTTTAATATACATATAAAGTAACTGCATGAATTAAATCATGAATTCTCATTAGTCAAGTGTTAAGTTCTATCCTTTCAAGTCATATCCTCAATTGGTTCCTCAGAACTTTCTTATTTCGTGTTTGAACACAAGAAGCCACTCGAAACTGAACGCCTCGTCAAGATAAATTATTCTTTATTAAATGTTTATCGCGCAGAACCTGAATCAAAAAGATCTACCCATAGAGGTCACGGCGAAACTGCTGCAAAAAGATTATGAAAGCGAAATTGGCAATAATACGTTAATACAAGACAAATTCGAGCTCTGTCCGCAATTACTGAAGCTCCACGGTGTTCTTGGCAGCGGGGCTTATGGTGTCGTGAGACTGGGCTCGTTGCAAGACGAGTTTGGCAATGTCATCGACGTGGCGGTTAAAATGCTTAAAGGTAAAACGAATGATATTCTTTTTACCCCCTTCACTTTTAGTACGACCGTCACATTTATATTTTGAAAGGGGAACAATTCTAATAATGCACATACATGTTTTAATAATGAATTTGTATGTTTCAAACATAAATTTAACGACCCTACCAAAGAGATTTCAATGACTTTAAGGGGGTACGATCAGATATGTCAGGGCAGCGACATTATCGACAAAATTAGGTAACAACATGGGTTTACGGGAATCGACTTTTTGTTCTTATCTGAGAAGATTTTGAGCTGGGAAAGGGTTCATTCAAAAGAAAACAGTTCAATGCAGCGTGATCTGATCGTAATGTAGTAAGATTCTGCTGGTGTTTAATAATACAAACGTTAAAAAGTACAGAAGAAATCAGAATCTTCTCTCTTGACTTTCCTCAGTTGTCCGAAGTCGGTCGCGAAACGCCGAGCTCACGTACACATAGCTCGTATAGTAGTGTGTGCAGTGGAAGGAGAAATTTTCTAAGCCGCGTCCTGAATTCGAAATGATAGAATGGCTCCATGTTGCGTTTATCAGGCAGCCACGTGTCTGTGGGTAATACTATTACTGTAACGAAAACTGTAATAGCAGATACTGATCTGTCAATTTCGAAAAGTTACATGACTACCGTACCCCCTTAATGAGGGCAAACTCATGTGACTGCTCAAGATCGTTCTCTTTCATTGTAACTCAGTCATCAACTAATAAGATGTAGTAGTATGAAGGAGGAGAGGGTTTAAATAATCTTGAGCAGCCAGTCATATAAGTTTATGACGTAAACAAGCTACAATATATAAAATTGAAGTATATAGGAGTTTTTTGTGTATATCGTTAAATTACAAAATTTTTTGTTAGCGTTAGATCACAAAAGAAAGGCGTAACAAAATAAAAGTCTTATTTCCAATCACAAGCAATTCTCCTATGAAAAAATAACTTAGTTATTCGTTGCTTTTCCGTGATCTGTTTGAATGCCACAACGCAGACAATCCGATGCCAGAAGACATACAGAATTTCCATAAAGAAATATTGATTATGAAATTCGCTGGGCAACATCCAAACATAGTATCGTTGATTGGTTGTTGTACTTTGCACAATATGCCAGTGCTAGTGGTGGAGTATTGTTGTAAAGGTGATTTGCAAACTTACTTGAGGACGGTGAGTTTATATTTACATAAATTTCTTATTAAGTATATGTGTGCATAATTACATTTAGCATCGGCTAAAGTTCATAGAAGATAAATCGTAAATTTAAACTGCAATTTTTAAAACATTTTATAAATTGTAAGTTATTAGTATCTACTCGTATATTTGCAAAAAACATTGCTACAATTTCATTGGAATAAATGCATGACCTGTAAAAAAATACGATACTATTTACTTCGACGATGATACTTTTTCACTCTTTCTACACATTACTATTATTCTTGATAATACATGAGATTATTAAAAGAATATTTTGAAGATGATTCGAGCAATGGTACAAGGTTCGTAAATTTTCTAGATTTGGCAAAATATGGTAAGCGTTGCCTTTAACAAAGCGCGTTTAACAAACAACGCAGATTCATTCACTGACAGTGGCATAGGGTATCTGTCAAACAATTCCGGTATTTACTATTTGTTCATCCATAGATCATATAAAATGACGAAATAATCAGCACCTGCCCGGATATATTTTTATCTTTTCTCATGTTAATTAGGTGGAAAAGAACAGAATTATCAAAATATGAATGTTATCACGAACCGTCTATATGAGATTCAACAAGGTAATTAGTAAAATAAAATTAGTATAACTAGAGTAAAATTACTTAATTTATAAAACAAAACTTGATTTGTATAATAGCTGCATCATTGATAGTAGAATAAAAAAATAAGAATGTTCTCACAGGCTTTTTATGACGGTCTCGACTCGTCTATGAATGTATGAATTTCCTTTTTATAATTATCCCCCTTTTTTCCATTATAGATCTAGCACAATATACGGATACTATTACAGCAAACGACTTGCTGAATTTTACAAGACAAATCGCTACCGGCATGGTAAAACCTTATTTTCTTATAGTTCTATTTATCAATTTCTTGAAATCATCTTGGTTCCATGAAGCTCCAAAAATCTTCGTTCAGTCGTATATTCTGCTTCTTTTTTCAACGAGTCTTTATTTCAATTCTTACCATTGCACATATCTCTAATTTATCAATTATCGTTATCGCGCTGGCATGAAAAATAACTAACAATAACGATCGACTGCATATACTTCATGAAATACGCTGTTGTGTTTCATAGTTTAATTTTAATTAACACCCCGTTTACGAAAATTACATAAACTGTTTACATTTTTTTTCATTCAACGAGACAAATATATATCCAAATTCATTTTGTCCAAAACCTTCTAATTTTGAAATTGTCTGTGTGGTATACTTATCTCTACGGATGTGCGTCAATTTAACGCAATAGTAAAATAAGCATTGATACTAGTAGATTGGCTTTACTCACTAAACCATTACTGCAGTAATAAATCTAAATGTAATAGAAGAGTTAATCTTCTTGAGAATTTTGAGAGATACTTTGAGGACCTAATACCTCAAATTTGATAGAAGAGACCCAGCGTCACTGTTTCTGTAGATATAATAAGTTTAAAATAAATAATTTAATATTTCATTTCATTTTTTATTTATCAGTTTTATGTTGAAGTTAATAGTGTATAATTATGCTGTTTTTTGAAGAAAATGTATGGTTTTATTCGTGCATCAAATTGACGCGTATTCATAGAGATAGGTATGCAAGAAATGTCCGTAAACGAAGTGTTAAAGTCTTCTTAGCATCCAGGTTGCTTGTTAATATTTTAAAAATGGTTTGCAGGAATTTCTGTCTTCGAATCGAGTGATACATCGTGATTTAGCAGCGCGTAACGTATTAGTGTGCGCAGACAAAATTGTAAAAATTTCTGACTTTGGCCTTAGTCGCGACATTTATCAAGAGAATTTGTACAGAAAGCAAGGAAATGGCAAGTTACCGTTAAAGTGGATGGCAATCGAAGCTTTGACACATCAAATTTACACAACTTGCAGTGACGTGTAAGTTGTTCCACAGTTTTACTTTACATGTATCTTGTGTTCTTCGTTAGAGTATTGTTTCTTTCGAATGCTTTTCTTTTAGATGGTCATTCGGTATTGTACTATGGGAAATCGTCACGATGGGTGCACTTCCATATCCTGGAGTTCCCACTAACGCGGTCCTCAAACTTCTGAAATCCGGTTACAGGATGGAGCGACCCCTCAGCTGTGGAATTGAACTGTATGTAACATGTGAATTCATACTTTAAGGCTTTTTTAAGATATGGAGACAAACATTTTCAGAAGTGTTAAATTATCAGTTCAAGAATATTCATCTGGATCTCTTTTTACACAATTTTTTTACATAGTACAGAACTACCGCGTAAAAAAAGACCCAGGTGTTTAGCAATTTACAAAAATTAGAATTAACTTGTAGGCAATATGGTGCCTTCAAATTCATTTAAAAAAAAATATTCAAAAATAGTGTTGAGCCACTTTCATAATAAACCGCTCAAATGCTTCTGTGACTTGTAATCTTCAAATTGAAGCAGTAGTGCTATTAGATTTGTTAAACATGAATAAGTTTCGTTTATGGTTTTTACAGATACGAAATTATGCTCTCCTGTTGGCACGTACGGCCACAAAGTAGGCCGACGTTTGCTGAGTTAAAAGAGAGCTTGGACAAATTACTTTCGTACCATTCCGACACCAAATATTTAAACATGGAGCTTTTGTGCAATTATCAAGATTCTGATCGCATGTGTAACGAGTAAGAGTTACAAGAATTAGAGAAGAAACTTGTAAAGATGCAACAGGCAAAGGTAAAATCGTACTATAATGGAGTTATTTTTACCATGTGCAAAATTGTTTATTTTCTAATTATACGTACAATAATCTGTGGTATAACTTCATCTCATATACATATGTGTGTATATACAATATCTTATTCTCGAACCTTTAAGAACTCAGGCGCAAATACATAAAAATAACTAAGGCTCTCCTGTATTTGTTCGCAGTTGCATCGACTGTCAGTAACAATATTACACACACACCACATCGAAACCATATTTCAATCGTTCCTTATTTTTTCTTCTTATTTATTCGATGATCGATGATTTTATTTCGTCTTCATTTTTTTTTTGTTTAATCGCTTCAGCTTTCTCTGTTCTCTAAGATCGATCGACGGGTCGAGCGGAAATGAAAACGAAGTGTCCGGAAGTCACAAAGAAGGTTTATGTGAAATTCAGTTGTCCGTCTAATCAAAACTGCAAATATAGAAATTTTTTATGGTGCGTTCAACAGGCACGTGGGTTGCTTGTCACGAGAGGAACTATCGGTTGTTTGCTATCGATTTTGACAGAAACGCTCGATTCGTCGATCTGGAGTAGCAAAAGTGTATTACAATTGGTGGATGGCAAGTGCGAGAACAACGCAATGCGTGTTACTTTTTGTTAATTCTAAGCTCCATACGGATGTCTCATTTCACTGAATCATCGTCGGTCCATTTAAAATACTAGAAATTGATATGAAAAAGAGGAACTGTCTATCCGTGGAACCTAACTCCATTTGATAGATCCTCTAAAGTTTAGTTTATCACCGAGAAATTTTAGCGCTTTTATCGGTCTTAAGCGTACGAAATATTAATTTCTAACAAAAAGAAAGAAAAAAAAAATTCAAGATTATAAAACATAACAATTAAAGAAAAAAACAAAAGGAAAAGATCATGCCTTGTATGAAGACCTGTATGAAATTTCTTTTTCTTTTTTTCTACGACTCCGTTCAAGTACCTGAAGAGGCAGCCAACATATATTCGCAATTCCTGAATATTTTTGTAGAAAATTTCGTTAGAAATAAATGTGACGGGCATAGAAATTTAATACTATCAGAAATTAATAACAAACCGTTTTTTTTGTACTATATAAAAATTCATATATGAAAGGAAAGAGTGCGTTTATCGTTTTGTTTGCATTAAAAAATGTGTTTGGTACTGAATCGGGAATGGTATGAAACAGATGAAAAACGGTTTGCTATATCGATTAATGCGATTAGCCCGTGAAAGTATATTATTGAATGAAGTATGCATATGATGGTTTTATGTAATGGTGATGGGAAATTGCAGCAATAAAATTTGAGTAATACACGATACTCTAAATGTTCGAGATTTGGACCAAACAGGTGTTCTGTAGTCGTTTCTACGTATTTAAAACGCGTATGATACATTCTTTAAAAATCTTTCAAAGAGCACTAATCACACTTGGATACAGCAACGATGTTAGACATTGCATACACATTATTCCTCTATTCGCCAGGAATGTGAATCTTCTAAAACATGTTTCGTTTGTAAAGAAAGTAATTTATACGTGTATTTTCTCGTTACATTCTCTTTCACAAGTAGTATGCTATCACAGAGAAAATTGTTGAATGTGTAATAAGTATTTTCATTTTCTTTTATTCTCAATGTTCATTCAACAGGTTTGCAAAACATTCATTCACGTTTTTCAGAGAATACGCGTTTCTCATTCCATATTATTGGTGTAAGAAATGAACGAGCTTTAATCTCTGCACATCGGTAACATAAATTCGTTTGTAGTAAAACATGAAAAGTCGTATCGGAAGATTCGCTAAGTGCAAAATAAAAAAATTCATATAGAAAAGACTTTAGAATCGACGAGGAATTTGTTCTTTTTTCTGAGGGGCGCGAGGGATTTCTTTTCCTAGAAAAATTTGTTTAGTAATAGACTTTCATTGAATACTATCTTTTGCCACACACGCTGACGTCGCTGTAAAGAATGACATTACTTACATAATTATATAATCTGCCTATACATCATAATAAAGAGTATCGTTACATATATCATAATAATCTTAATATAAATGTAAATTCAACAAAAACATTATTCGATTGATAAATTCCTTAGTTTAAGGAGCCGAAAATCACAGGCAATGTAGTCTTTATATCGGTACGATTTACCGATAAGAGTTTCAGGACTGGCATTCTTACTGCCCCTTGTTCTTATGCACGATGCTACCTATATCAGATATTATCGTTCCTGTTAATTAAACTATCTTCTTTGTCAACTGGTGGTGGGCCGGTGGTTAATGTGGTACTTGGACCAGCCGTTAAATAACCAGCAGACACCGGCGTCCCAGCTGTGCATTGCAATTTTCAATTAAATCACTGATATAATCAATATCTTCCATAAAATATTCAAATCCTTACCAGTAAGATAACCAGAGTTAGTAGTATTGGAAATGAACAAATCGTGTCGTTGATCTTTGTATTCTGCCCAGACGCTTGACTTCTCCAGTATAGCATTCACTTTTTCTCCCAATAACAAACTTCTGGTCATAGCTTTTAATGCTTTAACTATTTGAGCTTTGGTTGTTGCAGGATTTTCGATAATATCTAATCGCCCTTCTAGTATGTTCAGTAGATAAGGTACCATTTCAGCGTCGAGTGCCTAAACAGTTAGGTTAAAGTAGTGAGGAGGAACTACTTATGATTACTTAAAAGAAGAAATGAAAAGTGTATTTACCTGTTTTATGAGTCTATCTTCGTTAGTTGAAAATAATCTATTTAACGTTTCACAGGCTATTGCTATCATATCTCGCCTAGATTGCATGGCATGTTTCAATGGACTTATACATTCTGTCTGACAAATCGAAGATATACACACCTGAAACGCGATGTTTAATATAAATACTACAAAAATATATCAACCGATATTAAACTTAAAAACAGTCGACAAACTCACTTCACTTGTTGCTAACTGATGAAGTATTAATATCGCAGTTTTGTACACGGATGGTTGATTATTTTGCATTGCCATTTGTCGACAAAGTCTAGGTATGTGACCTAACGATGGAACTTGATCTGCTAAAGTCGGTTGTGCCTGGAGAAGACACACTAGTGCTTGCGTTGTCAATTCCAACATATCCGGCTGGCCATAAAGACATCATTAAAGCAATGTATTTTACAACAGTGGAAATTATGTAATACGAAATATATTTTACACTTACATCGGTCTTTTCCCTCGACATAAGTGTTAGCGTTGTATCCATGAGTTCACTTAAAAATTCTTTAGGTTTCCTAAGAGCCCATGCTGGACTAGCTATAAATAATCTAAGATACACTCCTCCTACCACAGGTTCGTTTGTTGCGATATCAATATTACTTTGATTAGTGTCGGGTAACTTCAATATTGCATTAGGATTTCTCCTTTGTAATGCGTAATACCTGCAACAAATTTTGCTATCGTATACCAAACTTTTGGGAAAAGTGTGAAAGGTTTTGCAGCAACGTTTACGTACTCATCCTTCAATTCAGTGACAATCCTTGAAACTCTGGCTTTGGCAATATCGTCCCAAATTAGTTCAGGATTCTCATGTTTGGTTTCAAACATATGCACGCATTGTTTAGGAGCGTCTCGAATTGCTTCGCTGAATAGTCTAGGTAGAAATTTGGATAGATCAAGTTTCACTTTCGGTCCAGCTAATTTGTCCGATGACATTTTGCCAAGCAGTTCTGCAGCTGCTTCGCGTATTTGAGTATTACTCGAATTACAGAATAAATCGAGCACGTACACAACAGCTCCTAAATATTTCAATGAATTTCATTTCAAACGAATATGAGATATGTATAACGTAACATTTATATTAATTTACCTTTGTTTAGTGCATCTTTTACGATTTTTGTAGAACTCATTAGAGCATATAAAGTTTCCAGTATTAGAAGCTGGTGTTCTTTTAATGTATTAAAAGATAGTAATAAATATACAATAACATCACTTGCCGCGATATCATCTACGCATTCTTGATTCTTTGTAACATTACTAATTACTTCGAGCGCGCTTTTCTGAATCAACTTAAAGTTATTGCAACTTAAAAGTCCAAATAATAATTTGAAATGTCCTATGCATTGTAATTCTATTCCTGGATTGTTTTTAATCACATTTCTCAAAGCTTCCAAAGACATAACAATGTGTTCCAATTTTTCTTGATCTTTCTTTACCAATGCCAGATTTCCTGCTGAGGTTAAGTATTCCCACGATTCAGATAAAAAGTCCAATAAATTGATCGTAAAACTTTTAGGATTCTGTAAAATATTTCCTTTTTTGAGCAACCTCATCTTTTATTATTAATAAAGTACTAATTTTATAGGGAATAAAAAATTACGTTACCTCTATCGGAAATACAGGCTGCTCGTTGTATACTTTCACAAATATTTCTCCTATAATAAGTTCATTAGCATGAACACTGTATTTGAAATCGCTGAAATCGTGCTCGAAAGTCTCGCTACCATTTAATCTCTCTTGTCGTTTAGCTTCCAAATATTCGTTTAATTCTGCTCTTGTTCCATTATCCCAAATCAAATATGGGTTTGAACAGTTTGAGTTTAGGATCTTCAATATTTCTTCTGGCTTATTCTTTGAAAGCTGACGCGCTAGATAAGGTGTTAACAAGCTTTCTAATGCAGCAACCGTGACAGGATTAACAGGCGTTTCGTCCTCTCCCGACATATAGCCGCCCAACCTAGCACAAGCTCGAACTGCTAACTTAGCCAAATTATTTGCCACTTCTTGACGGTTTTCCTCTTGATTCCTTTCAACCCCACCTTCTTCTAAGGTGTAATCATAATTAAACATAAATAGCAGTAAATGCCACAAAGCACCAGATTGTAACAACTGCATTTGCAGTACACTGTCCGTAGCAAGAGAAGAAATACACTCTGTGGCTACTGAACATAATTTTGTTAAATGCTGTAAATGAAAGGATGTGTAAATCGCTAGAATTAGCAATTTTTTAAACTTACAGCCAGTACCATGCACATACCTTGAAATGTAGTATTCTACAGAGATCTTTAACTAGTTGCGGCAGTTCGATGATTCTGTCTTTACAGCCTCTAAATGACCCAGCAACTGAGAAACATCTAGTGATATGCATGCAGACTTGCACTGCTATGTCAGTGGGTTTACTCGATTTATTCAGAACAGAAACACATCGAGTATAAGCTTCTAACAAAATATCCAATCCTCCTTCTCTACGAAGCTCTTCTGCGTTCAAAGCAGAGCACTGTACAGTATGATATGCAAGTTCGCTAGCGGCAGCTAGTAATGGCGCGGATTTTGAGAACAACTGCTCATCATCTGTTTCTAGTTTGATCGTTTTTATTAACTGCGGGTAGCCGGCATATTTATAAGGTCTAAGATCATCAGAATATCTGTGGAATAAAATACTCTGCGTTTTCAAAATGAGTACTATGTTATCAGGATTCGGACCATCTGTAGACCAACAACTTCGGCTACATAAGAATTCGTATGCTTGATTAACGGCTTCAAATTTATCCTATAAACAGAAAATATTCTTGCAAAATATGAATCTCAAAGTTTTGGCGCTTGAATGATTTTAACATCGACTTACTCTGCCTTCAGGATTTTTATCGGGATGATACATTTGTGCAAGTTTATAATAAGATTTTCTAACTTCAGCTTCATTGTGCTGCTTTCCGTTATTCAACTGCAGGACCTTGTAAGCTTCATCCACTGTCATCAATGGTGGCTTTTTCTCTACTTCTTTCTTCCATGTGTCTAATACATCTTTTAATAATCGTACCTAAATAGTAAATGTAGTTACGTGAAATATTTCCTAAAACTTTATACGTATACATTTTGAGGACATTTGGTTACCATTAACTTACCGGTTCAGGAATAGGCCACTGTGGAAATTTCACAGTATCGCAAAGATGCCGCAGGTAGAATATCTGACAGAACAATTCGTTCTCTAATTGTGGATATCTTATAGCTGGTATGGCGATGTACTGATACCTAGCCATAGTGTGACTTCTTAATTTTGGAGAGAAGTCTGCGATATGTGTGGCTATTTTTTCAATAAGCATTCTTCTCATTTCAGCATTCCAGATAGCTTCCGGTGTGTCATAATCTCCAAGAAATATTTGCGCGAACTTTTCTGCGCCGTGATTTTCTAAATAACTAACCATCGCGTCAGGCAGAAGCTGCCCGAGAATACTTCGCACCATGATATCGGATGATACGTTCTACAAAAATGTTGAAACGTGATGCATAGTGACTGTTCTACATCGTAATTAATAAAAATAGGTATTTTATAGTGTACACTTACATCATCACTTCTAAAAGCTTGTTTCGTATGTGTTAATTGTAAAAATCTTGCAATTGGTAAGACGTTAGAACCAGTATACATTAATATAAAATAGAAGACACCAGTAAGATAAATTTTTGAAACGTCTGCGTTATCTCGCATTATTTCACATAATAAAGTTGCAACCTTTTCAACTAAAACTGGGTCGAAAGTTAATAATAATTGAACAATGTGAGGTAGGCACTGAAGATCCGATAGTAATCGTTTCATGCGTGGTAAAGGTCTGATTACTGCGTCATCAACGTCTCTACTGGGATAATATTCGCACATATTGATTAAAATATTCAAAATTAAGGTTGCTAATTCACTTTCATTTATTACTGGTGTCCCTTTTGCAACTAATGTCCATTTTAATTGGGGAACTTGCGAGATCATTCGCCATCCGTCTAATCCTTGTGCCCAGACTTTTGTCTTGTATGTAATTTGATTCGATTGGTATAATTCCTTTAAGGTTTTTAGATTTGTAGGTCCTTTTCTTTGATCTCCGTCATTGTAATACCATTCTTTCTCCAATGCTTGCTGCTGCTGGGGTCCTGCTTCTATTACGTTAGTTTGCGTTGGTACGACCGCGCGAGAAGTATGCAAATGAGCCAGAGTCAAAAGATCCACTAGTGTGCGTACCCCGTTTTGATCCATTATGTCTTTTACGTTCCTTCTGTGCAATATGAGTTTATTAATAAACATGACTAGCCTATCACGTTCCATTCTATCCGTACAACGTTCCAGCATTCCTACAATATATTTTGTATCCGAAAATGGACCAATATCTTCGTAATATCGTTCATATACTATAGTCATTGCTTGCAAGCAAAGGCACTTCATTTCAACTTTTGTCGTTAATATGAATCTATGGTACAAGTCGTTAAAAAATTCATACCTATGATAAGAATAATAATTTGTTACTCAACATGCGCAGAATAATGTTATAAATGCATTGAAAAAGTGAAAATAATATTGTGATATATATGTAAAACATAATTTAATTACACTTTAAAAAACACGTACGATTTTCTTATTGGACTGTCTGGACTATCTTTCTCCAACAAAAGTCTCAAGTAATAATCGCCAATCTTTACTTCATCTGACAGGCACTGATACTGTACTTCAAATTCTCTGTGATTCCAGGCAATCAGAGTTCCACCTGCCAAATCTTTATCAGAACTGAATGCGCGAATTTCGTTTTCAAGCGCCGTCCTTAATTCCTCCCGTGTTTTATGATTCCAAATTAAATTCGGCAGTGAATGATCCTGATGAAACTTATAGTAAAACAAATTCCAGTTTGCTTCCGATTTAATTCGTTCTCTGCGTTTCCTTAGTACTATTGGACGTTCTTTAATTTTTTCTTTTCGTTCAATGCCAATTCTGGCTCCCCAATGTTGAAGAGCGTGTTCAACGTGTTTTTCAACCACACGCATTTGACGTTCAATCGCAATCCATTGTGGGCTTTTTTTATTCTTCGATGCATGGTCTATTGCTATCTTTAAATTGTCACGGTTATTCAACCTCTCTTTTTCGAGAAACGAATCAGGAACTTTCTCATTAGAGTCTAAGTAATTTAATAAACCAACAGGCTGTACAAACGCACAATGAATACAAACTTAGACATTTTTTATTTTGTAAGTAAATAGAAATAATAAGTTCACTCAATAATTTACCATGATCCTTTTCAATAGACCCATAGCTGTAGGATGTCCTGTAACCCAAAGTCCTACAAGGTGCCTACACAATTGCCTGTGCGTTAGGAGTCTACCATCAGTACCAACAGTAAAAAGACTATTCAGTAGATGTCTTGGTAAGGCTCCTTCAGCCAAGGCAAGTTCTTGCATTTTAGCAGCAACTTCAGGTGCACCTTCTTCGATAATTGCTCTCATTATCAATCCAGCGCCTTTTACAATAGCTAGTGATGGATGTTGAAACAGTTTGAAAAGTGACCTGCCCCTTGCTGCAACCATTTCCAGAAGGTTGTCGAAATGTTTACCATCAGTTGTTTCACTGTATGGTACACATAGGGCAAAAGTTAAAAGATCAAGCATGGCAGACACTACCAGGGCACCTGTACCATGATTCTGAAATATTTAAAAAAACAGTGCATATAAAAAAAAGAATATTTTGTATATAAAGAAAAGGAATTATTAAACATTAATGTTTAGATTATAAGAATGAAAGAAGTATGCGATACTTTAAGAAATTTTAATTATGTCAATATACTTTTTAAAAAAGAAACAAAAACACAAGATTTTAACACTTACAATATGATTAATCCACATATCAAGTAAACTTTCCAGGAATTTATTACTACTGAGAAGACTACTTTTATTTAACTGTTCTTGCCTTAAATCACAATCATCATGCATCGGCTGCATGAGAGCACAGATGCAATCTATAGCGGCTTGTGTTACACCACAATCTTGTCTTTTTAGTGCTTTTACAACTTTGTGTCCAATAGCTTCTCTGAATCCAGGAAGTGTTGTAAATGCAGTAAAACCAATTTTACTAGCAACCAGTCTCCTTAGAGCATGAAATTGTGCTTCTATTTCACCATTTGTTTCTAAATCTTTATTTACCAATGCGTTTAGAGCTCCAAGGATTATTTTATCTTTATTTTCAGTAAACAAACCCTGTAAGTAGTTATTCATCACGAGATATACTTGAAGTTGTACTGTTGTTACAGTCCATTCAAGCGGTTCAACAACCTAGACAAAAAAGAAAATATACCTTCAGTTTACTGTGCAATCTATTTATTTATATAAATAGACCCATTTATTCTAATTTCCATCTAAATACATTGAATTTTGAAAACTTAACATTTATAGTTCAAATAAGTTTGAGCTATTTCATGTAGTTTTTATTAAGTAATAAAATATTAATAATTTGTTATTTTACTGTATTTCGAATCTTTTTTTACGGACCGTGACCGCTTCAATGAACTGTACTAATTGCGTATCTTCAAACTATAATAAATACAAAAATTTCATATTAACTTTAACATAGTATATGCACATACACAAACATACACTTATATGTATATTTTAAACACATTTAAGTTAGTCTTACATCTTGAGTCACTGAATAGTTGAGGCCACTGTAGGGAATGTTTGCATTAAATCTTTCTAGAATTTCACCAAAAGTACGTCCAGTGGGTGGCTGCTGAAGGAACTTCACATGAGATGTTTCAACTTCTTCATCAACAGGTAAATTAAGAGGTCCAAGCCTTTTACCTCTGGCTACAGAATACATCCTGACATGAACATCTCTGTTACCAGATGCTCTAACGCCATCCAATAACGAGGCTAATAAAGAATCCCTGTCTGTTGCAGTATAACTGCGTGTTTGACCATTAAGATATTGTATGGTGAATAATTGTGGATTTTCATTATCGCGAATCAAAGCAAAGATATCTGACAAAGGTCGAAGAGTACAAACATTATACGTCTGAGGATCCCTCTCTAACAAGCATGTGTCAGAAAGACAAAGAGTTCTTCTTTGAGGATCTATATGCCTAGATGAATACTTGTGAACAGTAAATTCTGATACACTTGTTATGTGTTCATCCCCACTAAATTTGCCCAATCTCTGAGCAACAAAGTCATCTAGTTTGATTGGTTCTTTCAATACTTTTATGTTGATTCCTAAATTGTTCATAGCTGATTCCAGCAGCTTTTTCTTAATTTCTTCCATGTGCTGAGAAGCAAAGAGGTGCAAGCGTCCAAATCCACCACATACAATTACAAATCCATTAGGATAATCTTTCATTGTAGCAACTCCTTCAAAATCTTTATAACAGTAACTGGCTAATACCATATTAGTTGCTGGATCTAATTGATCAAGACTGTATGGTGTTACTTCTAATACAACTGGTAATCTTGTATCAGACCAATGATGTTTATAAGCTTGGTACCTCTATAAAAGGAAAAATATTAATTGAAGTAAGGTATATTAAAGCGCTTTATAAAATGAAAACATAATATCAGCTCTATTAATTTGTTTTAAAGGAGCTGTTTAACTTAGTATAGAACACTTTAATCAAACCATTACTGGCCATATGGCTAGGCTGATAACAACTCAGATTAAATATCAATTTTAAATACTTTATTATGAGCAATATACACAGAGATACATAACTCACCAATATTTCTTTAGGTTTCTCAACAAATTGATTCCTATACTTAAGAGCTTCAGTTAATAAATGAGCTCTATATTCTGAACTAAATTTCATATTGTCAACTTTACGTTCTTTGCGCATTGTTATACTAAATTCATGTGATCCTGACTGATTCCTGTTGGTTGGTTGTACACTTATAAAGTCTGAGTATTCCCATTTGTTTGTTACTTCTAATGTAGTGGGATTATATGTTGTTATACCCATGGATCCGATGGAAAAAATACGTTTATACCTATGGTACAAAAATAAGATTAAATACATGCAATATTACTATAAAAAATACTAGTTTCCAATATTCTTTAAAGTAACATACATAATCAGATACATTTTTATGTATTATAGTTGATATTTTTAATTGAAATATAGTAACAATAAGTTAGAATTCTGAAGGAATATACATAGTTTATGACAGAAAATATTAAGGTATAATGTGATATAATACATTTATGATATACTACATTTCTTCTTTATTTTTATTCATAGAATTAAATCTTCACCCTATACTATCAGTCACAAAATATTCTACATTACCAAAACCACATCAATCCTATCAGTACCTAGTATTACAATCTTTTCCTCATAACACATTATGTTACTCGATAGTTATGCCATCCTTATCAGAAATCAGTTCTCTTGAACTGATTAAAAGCGCACAGAAGAATTTACATTTCATAACAATGAATCACTTTACCAGAGGTTGCTATAAATATTTCAGGCAATGCGTAAACACCTCCATTGTTTCTCGCATTATCAACAACTCACGGTTACAAAGAATTGCGTGAACTGGAGAAAATTCTCAGCACAGTGTCCTGCAGAGACTTGAAAGAGGAGCTCGCACTTACTTTCCCTTCCACGAGTGTTTGGTGACCAGAAAGCACGCCACATCCTGGTTATCCTTTATCGGCATCATTGTAACATGTCCCGACAATACGACGCGCGTATTACGTTAAATGATGCTTGAACAAAACACTGGTTGCCGTCTGTAAAAGACAAGTAGCGTAGGAGGAACATCCGCATATGAATTGAAAGAGGAGTCACAGGATAGTCATCTCTGAAACGGAGAGCGCGAGAAATGCTGGATACACTCGGGCCGCGTGTACGCTGTGCATTCACGTTCGTCGTGGTTACGAGTAGTATTTAGGCACTGTTTTAGCACGTTTCACCCGACAAACGTCATTTTCAACGGCTCCGTCGGACTGGGAGCAGCCATGATGCTCGGGGGTGTTAACGAACAGCTGTTTCCAGATGGCAGAAGCGGTCGGAGCAGAAAAAGCTACTTGCATATTGTTGCATATACATACGTATGAAACACGCGCCTTACGTACGCGCTTCTGTTTTCTCGATTCCGTTAATGCATTTTCTAACCGGCAATTTCTTCCACTGGTTCTTCATGAAACAGCGAACACACGTTTTCCAGAGTAACGTGAAAGGTAGAGTCACAGCATTTTAAATACGGAATAAGAATGGGGAAATTGATTCTCTTTCGTCCATGATCGAACTACAGCACGTCGTGAGTTTTGTAACGACGTTTAATTCGTTTATTGTTTGTTATTTCAAGATTGAAAGTGTCAGCGTGAGATAATGCAGTTTAGATGTGAGTTGAAAGAGAATTTATTTCGCTTAATTGATGCCTAGATTTGAGTGTTAAATACTGTATACTATATTATGCAAACAAGTATTGAAGTTCATTTGCATGATCGTTAGTTTATGCTGTTCTTGACTTTGTTTACAAATTTAGAGTGCAATAATTGTGTCGGTACTTTGAACGATTGAGTAAGATGTTGTGTTTAACTGTGAGCAAAGGTTCCGTATTATCATTTTCAGTTGAGGTTATGTAAGAGATGTTTCATGCTTTTGTTTAGGAATCAGTTTATGTGGTGTATGTTTTTGTTCTGTGAAAGATTTAATCAAGATTTGAAAATTAAACAATGTATAAAATCTGTGAAATATGAAATCTTAAATGTTATGCTGTTTTTTCAGCTGAACCTAATAAACAATGATAGAGAATAGTGTATCTAGTGAAAGTGATGAGGGAGAGTTAAAGTCAGATTTCGAAGATGACTTTCAAGAAGAACTATGTGATTTTCCTCATGTGTTGCAATTCATTCAAAGAATGCGTGATCGTATTAAGAAGCAAAATAAAAAAATTGCTAAGTTACGGAATAAACTTCATGAACATGTAAGAATCATATTTCTCATTTTCTTTCTATTATATGTATTCATATTTTCATTTGGATGCACATTTATTGCAGAAAAATCATAAGTTATTACAAAGTAAAACATTGATTGACTATGGAACCCAAACAAATCCTTTGGAGTATGAGAAAGATTCATCTTCTTCTCAAAACTGGAATATCAGTAATGACAAGCCATCAGTCAGCATTGTCGAACAAGTTAAAGAGGCAGCTGAATCAGCTTTATTACAAACTGGCTTTGTTTATGAGGAAACTTCTGGTTTATACTATGATTATAACAGTGGATATTATTACGATGCTGTAAGTATTGTAACATATATTTTTATAATGACATTAAACTATGAACTCTTTATTTATTTGATATAAATGTATTTTAGAAACAAGGTTTATATTATGATGGCAACACTGGCACTTATTACTATTACGACGAAGCTAGTAAAACGTATCAATTTCATAGTCAAGCTCAAGTAACTGCAAGTGAAGGAGCCACTCATCTTCAAAGCAAGAAGGAGCAGAAAGTTAGAAAGGCAAATAAGGTTAAGGTTTAGGCTGTTATCTAAAACTTTTCTAAAGGGGATTTGATCGCATGTGGAAATTTTTTATTGCAGGTTCAAGATGACATAAATGAGTTAATAAATGGCCTTTCAAACATATCAATTGAAAATTACAGGCGCCAAGCTCTAGGTAATTATCCTATGCTTTTAATATGGACACATGTCTCTCTTGTAGGATGAGGGGAAAAAACGCAAATTTCCAAAAAGAGAAGATCAGTTGGAAGATACTGAGCTTGAGGAGGGTGAATGTTCAAGCAACGATAACGAGAGCAATTCTAATGACAGTACTCCAGAATTATGTTCTAGTAGTGACAGTGACCATGAGGAAGATCAAGGTTTATTTTTATTTTTTATATTATTTATTTCAAAGCAAGAGATAGAGCTTGGTGATTTATGAATTAGTATTATGTCAAATGAGTGATAGTAATTACTAGTATAATTATTACATTTACAAAGAAGTATTAGTTTTTATTTGGTGTTACATTAAAATTCTATATTCAAACAATATTAATTTATGATTAAAAGAAATACTTATAGTTCTTAATTTATAATTATAATGATAATATTTTAATTACAGATTTAGCAAAGATATATCCACCATGTATGAGAATTATAGTTAGAGAAACAAATTTGTCGAAATTAAAAGTTGGAAGTTTGTTTCTTGTTGCATACACGGGTGGTTCAATCGGTCGAGAAGGCGATCATTCAGTTGTTATACCAGATATCAACGTTAGTAAAGTAAGTAGTCCCAGATACAAGTGATTACTTAGATACTTTCATTTTAACAAATGTTTCATTTTAATTTATGTTTCAGCATCATGCTCGATTTACATACGACGAAGATAAGAAAATATATCAAGTTATAGATTTAGGCTCAAGAAACGGTACATTTTTGAATGGTAGACGATTGTCTGTAGCTAAACAAGAATCTGACTTTCACGAAGTTTTACATGGCTCAATTATTCAAGTGGGAAGCACGAAACTACTGTGCCATATACATAGCGGAAACGAAACATGTGGTCATTGCGAGCCAGGACTTGTTCAACAAAGTAATAACATGGAAGAAAACAAAGCTTCCAAGAAAGAGCTCCACAAACAAGAATTGAGACGACTGAAGCATAAATTTGGTGTAGAAAAGGATAACGTCGCGAGTGCAAGTCAAGTGGCATTGGGATATCAAGATAGAGCACAAAATAGAAGGCAGTGCGTTGGTTCGTTGAATCATCACGCTAAAACGCAGCAAAGTTCAATGGACATGTAAGTAATTTATTTGTAAATATTTTATAAATTCCTAAGGCTGCACTATTTATTGTTGAAATATAAGAAACAGTATATTTTTTTATATGTATATGATGGTTTATCATGATTTTAAGCTATTTGTAATTTTGTTTAATTTGTAGATCAATAGCAAAGGATAATAGGGGATTCAAGCTGCTGTCAAAGATGGGTTGGTCTGAGGGTCAGTCCTTGGGAAAAGAAGGAGACGGTCGTATCGAACCGGTGAGTCTTTCCCATACATATAGTACTATTTATTTCACAATGAATATACGTGGAATTTTCTCTCGTAATTATGTCACAAATTTAATTCGAAATTGTGCCTTAACGTCAAATATTTGGAGTACGTAGTAAAAATAAGATTTTCAATCATTTTCAATTAATTTTTATAAGAAGTGCTTAATGATGCTAACTATTAATTTAAAAGTGGAATTGAGATCTACTTTCACTAAGTAGAGAAGAGTGACTAAAGTCGGACCTCGAATTGGTTTCTTTTGTATAACTTCTTTAATATAATAATGTAATATAAATTAACGTTTTATTGGTAAAAGGCCTTTCGATTAGTTATTAAAAAATGTACCTTAACAGAATTCATGTAAAAAATTACTTAAATTTAATTAAATGAAGAGCATTTTTGAATTTACGATATATCGTCAAAAATGATGCTCTAGTTAGACTCTAGGTTCTAGAAAAAGGGGTCTAAAGTTGGACCACCTATTTTTCACGTTAAGACTGCCTAACATAAATGTTTTTTGTGGAGAAAGTAAAAATGTAGTAAAATGATTTATTTATAAATTTCAAAGCTTTCTTTGTTGATTTTGTTTGCAAAAGTCGCAGATATATTTATTTTTTTCTGAAAAACCTTCGAGAAACAATAAAAAATTTATATAGATTGTTACTTCTACTCCATTTGTACAAATTAAAAGCGAGAAATTAATACTTAACAATCTGGAAATTAAATTATATCGAAGGGAAGACACAATAAAACAATTTCACGAATCACAAAAATGAAAATGAACAGATCACTCACTGAATAACAAATAGAGGCACGTTATTCCATTATTTTATGACACTGTCCTGAAATAGTTATACGGATCATCACTTGAATACAGGGTACTTAGCAAAATACATTTGGTGGTCAACATAAGGGGAGAGGCCCGAGTTCGATCACTTTTCTCTACTATCAAGTCCTCATTTTTAATTTTACTTCTTAGTACTTATTACATTAATTGTGAAAATAATTTGCACTTTATTCGCGATTATCATTTATAAATTACATCACAGATACTAATATCGATATTGTCTACTTAAAGCGTTCTAATGTTACAAACTTCACCATACTTGATACACCTAAATTGTTATCTCAAGTACATTTACAGAGTAATCTTATCATACAACGTGAAGGCAATATTCTACAGCGTAGACCACCCAACGTGACCACCTCTCAATTACTTTCGTTATTCTTAGTAGCTTGGTCTCTTAAGTAAATTTTCAAATAATCTTCCAATTGTTTTTTAAAATCTTATTACCTATAGAAACAAATTTGAATTAGTGCAATAATAATGAAGTATTGTACAGAGTTGATAAGGTTGCACCTGGAAAAAATGTGGATCTATATAGTTAGAATAGATAGTCAAACTAGTCAGAAGTACTAACTGAATCGACGTATCCCCTATACAGTAAACCCTCTTATAACATGGTACTCTCATAACGCAGAACAAAAATCGCAACAGCCTTCCTATAACGCGGTACTCTTAAAACGCAGTAGTCTTAAAACGCGATGTCTCTATAATATGTACACTTTTACGGTTAAAATTAATGAGGAATTCTCCTCTTTTCATGCACGCACATCACCATCACGGTGCGAATTATTCTGATTTACACTAATTCTGAATTTCCTATAACGCGATTTCCATATAACGCGGTGCGAATTAATCGTCTCATAAAAGAGTTGACTGTACACGGAAAATTACTGCTACGTCAGAATGTCTCGGGTACAACTTTATCATCCCTGCACAGTAACTGATTCGGTCACGTTAGGTGGTCCACCCTATACACGTAACTTGAAAATTATTCAGTAAACATAAACCATAAGTATCTCCAATCTCCCATCGAATTACGGTAGTCACTGTCTCTAACGCGTATTCGACGACGTCAATCATCAATTGCACCCGTTCCCCGTGTCGCAGCCGGGTCGCAGGAAAAGTTGCACGGAGGCTGGGTCACTCATTAGCCGGTCGGTGTCTGGGGCTGCAATTCGCCCAGCCCAGTCTGCTTCGTCTTTCTCGCGCTAAAAACTCAACCACCCCCCGAGTTTTCCCTTTGCTCCTCGCGTCATCCCTGCCCCACCGACTGACCCGTCTGATAGGTGCACCCGCCCACGCACACAGATCAGGGCGGAAAAGCGGCAGACGGCGGGCTGCTGGGATCCTCGCTCTGCCGCTGCCGCTGTCCCTGGCTGCTTGCTCGTCCGGCCGCGTCGCATTTCGACGGCGACGAAACGAGCGCCGACGGCACGAGCAGAGCATTCGTATGATAACGAGCGTAACTCTGCGAGACATGAAACGGAATAGTAGAGGGGATCATCCGGGGGTGGAGACGAAAACGGGCACGGGCGAGGGTGGTTCTGGGGGTCGTCGGAGGGTGGAAAAAGGGGATGGGAGGACGGGTGAGGTGCCCCGGGGGTAATGAATGCAAATGTATTGAAATCCAAATCATTATTTTGTCTAGACGCATCGTATGCTCTATTGCACGCCCGTCGAGCTTAAGGAGGGGGCAGCGTGAGCCGCGCGGGGGTGGATTAAGGGAGCGGGGGAAAAGGGGGACCGTTGTTTTCTCTCGTCTCTGTGTACCTTGAAGCGCGGCTGCTAATTTGCTTGTTCCCTTTATCCCCGTGTGATGTCCGACGTTCCTTCCTTCTTTCCCTCCTTTTTCTTTTTTTATTTCCCTTCCCGCACCCTCCGCGCGCTCGTCTTTTTTATGTCGAATTTGTCTGACGCCTGTCGCGCTGTAGTCCTCGCCTCCGTAGACACTGTCCTCCCTCGTCTCAGCGCTTTTTGCTCGTAAAGCACCTTCGGCTGTTGACGTTTCCCAGGCACGGGGATACTCTCGCGACCGTGTTCGATCCGGTCTGCGTCCCGAGCGTTCGCTCGTGTTAACGAGTGCAAGGTAATTAATAGCTTGATGAACGGGGAGAGGAGTTTTCTTTCTCGCGTCTTTTGAGCGCGACGAAACGCGGAGGAAGTAGTTTCACGGGTCATAAATGCGTACCGGGCCGAGGGTGATTCGAGGCGGAGGGTGACGGAGTTATTCTTTACGAGATCGGATGAATGGAATATAATTTTCTTCGGGAGAGATTCTTCAGGTACTTTGTAATAGAGGTTTGGAAATCTTGGCCAGTCTTCCTTTCGATTCCTTTTGATTTTTGTTTTGGGTGGATCTAGTGTTCGGTTTGAGGAGACTTTGAGATGGGGTAAATTTTGTTATGTATAGCTTCGATAGTGAATTTGAGCTTCTCGCTGCGTGTATGGTAGGTTGAGATGCATTTTAGGTACTGACATTTTCTTGGAATTATGGAAACACGTGGCAAGCTGCAATTAAGATTCCTATAGATTCCAATTTTCAATAGAGACATTTTTCATTATTTTTTTTTAATATTCATACATTGTTTTTCTAGTTTTCCACTGAAATTTCGCTTGCAGATTTCAAGATATCAAATTTTTAATTATTGCTTTCATTTATTACATACTCCTATAACTCCAAATTTTTGGGCACTGTAGAATATCAATAAGAGTACCATAGAACATCATTAGAAATTTTAACTGTGATTTAGCAATAGCCTACAGAAAATAATAAAATTCATTTTGAGAAGTGTATCTACCCAATTTCGGCTCTTGTGTTAAGTCAATTAAAGAAGTAGATCATTTTGACTGTGTCTAAAAATAGGTAGATAATGTTTGAGAATTTTTTCAATACGTAATTAACTTAGTGAAAACTTCCGATTTTTTTTAGCGATTTAATGTATCTTTTAGTTTGATGTTCCAATTTTTTAAAAGTAAAAGGTTTACAAAATAAAGGAAATATTCGTTATTTCCGAAACCCCTTCCGGCTAGCTGGCTGCCATTGTCGACAAGCATTGAAATGTTTGAAATAAAACATTTTTTTTACTCATAAACTAGAACTCTTATTTACAATGTAGCGTAGAATCTATTTTGATATCATAAATAGTTATTGAATCATAAATTTTTAGAGTTGACTTTTTGTTGGTGACAAACGATTTTTTTTTCGCTTCAAACTAGTGCCATTTTTTACAGTTTTTAAAATTTCTCAAAAATCCTGTGTTACAAAGTAGAGAGTAGGTTCTAGTTTGCGAATCAAAAAGAATTTTTTATTTCGGTAGTTAATAGCGGCCAGCTATTGATAAAAGGTTTCAGAAATGGTAAATATCTCCGTTACTTTGTAAATTTTTACTTTTAAAAAATTGGAAAATGAAGCTAAAAGGTACATTAATATCACTAAAAGAATCATAGAAATTTATGAAAAAAAATCCCAAACATTACCTACCTATTTTTAGACGTAGTCAAAATGGTCTCAACCCCCTCAACCCAGAGAAGGCTGATTTTCTTGTTCTCAAATTTTCGAGATTTTCAAGATTAGATTACTTCAATCTCTACAATTTCGTATACTTCTGAAAGCCATGTAGCCTCATTTGGGTTAACATGTGACTGCCACTTGAAATTCATTAAAACTTCTATCACTTTAGCAGTGAATCCACCTTTAAGTAAAATTCTTCTTAATTCATTTTCATAATTATTTTAAAGTGTTTCGCTCAAATTCTGTATATTACTATCCTTCATAGTTATTCATAGTCATGTAAAAATTGTCACTCACACACGAGTGACATGGCAGTCAAGGTGTTAATCAAGGTCCTACTCTACTTAAAAGAAAAAAAAAGAAGAAGCAACGTCGACTATGGTGATCCATCTATTTCCATTTCTCCCATTTCATCGAGTTCTCTCACGTGGTCGCTTTACATCGTTCTCGAGCTATTCCGAGTTTACATCGCCTCTTGTTTTTACGAGTGCATCGGTTGCATCGTAAACCAGAAACGCGTTCGCAATCGCGCGAAAGGGGGATGCGTAACCCCGTGGACAGAACGAAGGGTAGGAAGGAGGAGGAATACACTCGTTGAAGAGTGAATTCGCGTTCAACTCGAGAGTCCCGTAAACCAGACATTGTAAAGCCCCTCGAATGGCGATTGCCAGTAAACCGCGAGGATGCGATAAAGCGTAAAATTGTCGCGGCGGTATGAAAGTGCCGTTAGCAGGTGTAGGTGGTGCGTGTCCTATCTGACTGAATGAAATCTCGGCTAGGGTCATTTATTTGAGTGCTCTGTCGCGAGCAGCGGACTTGGATCTTCTCCGAATGAATTTTAATCGCGATCCTTGTCCTCTCTAACTTTGAGAATAAAACGAGTTGATCCTGATTAACGAATTTTTTTATACAGTTGATTTGTATGTAATTGTGTGCTGACATAAATGGGATGAAATTTTATTCGAATAGACTTTGCTTCTTTTCGAATTTCAATGAAACTTGTTGCTCAGAAATATTTATTTAGATTCTATTCGATGTTCAAAATAGAATTTTCTTTACTTTGGTTAGTAGAGAGTCTTGTATTAATTTATTCGACAAAGACTTTCCTTTTTATAATTCGACCTATTTTCTATAAAAATATATTCAAAAACCAAATGACAAAGTCCAAATTACATTACAGAATAATAGTTACTCAAAGAAATATCTATATATAAGAAGTGTAAATTCAAATTTAAATGCTTTTTATTGACATTTCAATCGAATCGGATGCTTACTTTAAGTACTCAGTCTTTGTCACCATATATTCGTCTCCAATGGATAATGCAGTAATGTTACAATTTATCTCAGGATCGTAAAGTTCCCTGGGCTCGTAACACGTCGATCGTTAAACAATCTCTTGAAACGCAATAGATGCATCGGTTACAGTGCGTTTCCTTGTAAGGGCGGCCGGTTGAACTGCATCCGGGAACTGCAACAATTTCATTTTATGGACTTCCTCGTATACCAATTCCAATGTTGCGAGCCATTTCACAGGGCGCAGCGCGAGCATCCACGAGGTGTAGCGCCTTTTACGATTTACATTCATTTCCATGTTGCATCCGTTCTCCCTTTACAGTTCCGCGTGGAAAAACGTGACTGATTAATGACGCAATAAATAATCCAACGTGTAACCCTCTCTCCTCGAGGGAACGAGGATTCGCGGGGCTTCCATAAAATCTTTTCTTCGGGGATCCTTTCCACGATTTCTCTTTGAAACGTAAAAGGTGCCAGGTTAGTTGATCAATCAAGTATTTTGCGAGGGGATTGAAGTTCGAGTTTTCAATTCCTTGAGACATTTTAGCATTTATTTATCTATTTCCATGTGTACAGTCTTAGGTATTTGAGGATTCGTAATGAAACACTGATATACATATATACAAGGTGTCTGTTTTATCTGTAGTCTATTAATTATGGAACATTTTGTATATTAAAGAATGTAGATGAATGTGACGTTGAAGGAAATGGAATTTAGGGACTAATTTGGAGTAGAAACGTGGTTTGTAATTAAGGAGGATTTTCCTTTTCTTACTCATTAGGCTAGAGTTAAGAGAAAAGGGATTAGGGTTTAGTTATGCAAGGATTTCAGTGGTCTTGATGTCTGACTGCTGACTTAGCCCTTAGGGGCTTTCTGTTCTGAGGACTAGAATACAAATACCAACTGAATTTTCTCCTGTCCATAATTCTTCGCAAAGTGTTCATGTTGCTGTTCGTCATAAATCGACAGTCATAATATCGAACTATTTTCAATTGAAATTTACATAAAAGAATACTTCTGTAAATGTCTCGGTAAATGCAATATCCTTGACAAATGAATCGTTCCAGTCATCTCAGCCACTTCGGTATTTTTACTGTTAAGTTCAAGAAACGAGGAGCCATAGTGCTGAGTGAAACATCAACCGTTATGTCTGCGTATATGTTAGAACGCCAACAAAGTAGCTACGGATGAACATTAATCTTAATTTTATCTGTTTTTAACGATGCCAAATGTCTCATGAAAATGACACCCCCGTTGAAAGCAGACCTCGGCCCGCGCTGAGAGCAGCTTTCTAAATGCGAATCGAAGATTTAGATCGGTCGTAACGGGGTTCGCGCCGTAAATCTGTCGCTGATTAATTATATTTCCTGTCTGGAGCGTACGGATCGAAATCACTCGAGCGAATTCCGACTCTCAGACCGAGCACGTCCGATCTAAATATTTCGCAATGTTAACGGTGCGCTACGCTTCAGATATTTATCATAACGCGTCATGGCTGGCCGATGTCCTTGTTTCGAGCCACTTCATTGTGCTCCAGTAGCTCAGAATGGAATAGTGGAAAATTTATTAGTGGGCAGTGCACGTCGAGGCCTTTGAAGAAAGAAATACAGTTTAAAAGAGATAGCAATTTTTACGTTGAATCAGGATTGACTGTTCTGTGTGTTTTATCTTCCTATAATTAGACTGCGGAGTTCTATGTACTTATGAGAAATTTTAGTATGCAAAGAATGTATGAAAGTTACACTTGATAATGTTTGGAAGATGAACTAAATTCATAATGTTCCACTTATTTAGTTGTGTTACTGAAAATAGCAATTTGCGTATTTATCATCAAATGCATTTGCGTAATTACTGTAACGTAAAATGGGGCGAATAGAAACGTAACTCTAGGTGACAGTAAATTTAAATAGTATTTAAACTATTAATAATACTATTTAAATAGTATTTAAATTATTTATTTACTGTCATCCAGAGTTATGTTTCTATCCACCTCATTGTACTGTATGAAACAATGGAGAACCAAAATTAAACCAAATTAGACGACAATGTCATTTCTCGACACCAAATTCTTAGCTGAATAGCTGAAACAGAAGCTATCTCGACTTCAACCCATAGAAGCGATCCAGACTCTTCCTCAATTTTCCGCTCGATTTTCCTCCTCGCTGACCGTGGCGAAGATCGAAGCCGAGATGTTTTGATTCGCGCCACGTTCGGCGGTCGACGAAAAACAGGAGGGTAAAAAAGGAGAGTCAGACAAGAGTGAATCGTAGGTCTTGACTCTCCCTGGTCTTCTGTTTGCCCGCCAAAACCTGTTGCTGGCGTCCTCCTCTTGCTCCGCCGTGCCTTTATTCAACCACCGGTCCCCCTTTTTTCCTTCGGCGAAAGCAAGAATAGTGATAAGAGAAGGAAAAAAACCGCGCCGACGTTCGGTGAAGGTGGGGAGGGGGGGAGAGGCGTGACGATGATAGGAAAGGTCGAACGGTGGGAGAGAGAGAGGCAGCTAGCGAGGGGAAAGGATCGAGCGGGGGGAGGGAGGGGGTTCCGAGCGGAAGTTGTGCACCAAGCGTGTACGTGTGTAGTCCTGCCGCAGGTGGTACGATGGAACGCAAGGTCGTTTCGATATTATGTAATGTAGAGAGGCAGGAGAGCGCAAGGATACGCCGAGGATCAGCTCTCGACCTCCCTCGGTTACCCCGGAGGGAACCCATTGTCTTTCGAATTCGGGACAACGTTGGCAGATCGTCGACAGGAACCGAGAAAAAAGTGCGCCTCGCCGTGGTGCCGGGTATATTAGCCCCGAGGATTTTGTTTACCCGTTGCAGTGGCTGCGGACTTGTTTGCTTGGCTTCTGATTGAATCTTCGATGATGGATGAGAAAGGTGTCTGGCGGGGGTCGCTGGGATCGGGATGTTTCCCCTTTAGACTGTACACACTCGTTTCAGACGTGGAAGCGTTGATTATAACGCTTGCGGTCCTCTGTTTCTAGTGTCTTCTTTAATGATATCGTTACAGTGCTTTGAGTTTTCGAAAATGACTAACTTTTTTATTCGTATTCGCTTAAGTATCGAATGGTATTGATATTCTGACAGCTGTCAAACATTTTAAGAGGTGATTCTACGTGACGAAACCGCGTTTGCGACTTCGTTTTAGAGTTATTGGTTCTAAATGTAAACGTCTGCAATTCATATTAAATGTGTCTGACTAGGGATGTATTTTGCTGCTGTGTCTATTCAGGCAGGACGGGGAAATCAGTAGAATAAGATCCGAGCCAGACATAAAAAGTCAATAGAATAAATCCCGAGTCAGACATAAAAAAGCCTTGTAGAATAAACCTCGAGTCTGACCAAAAAGTCAATAGAATAAGATTGAGTTAGACACAGAAGCATCAGTAGAATAAACTCCGAGGCAGATACAAAAAGTCTGTAGAATCAATCCTGAGTCAAGTGCAAAAACGACAAGAGTATAAACCTCGAGCCAGACACGAAAAAATCAGTAGAATAAGTCTGCGGTCAGACACAGTTAAGCCGATAGAATAAATCATGAGTTTGACAAAGAAAGAGTCAGTAGAATATGTCTCAAGTCAGACATGTTTCCCACGAATTTTAGATGTTTTCTGAATAATTAATTCGGAATGAAGCTTCAACCGTTTTGAATTTCAGTAAGGGTTACTTGCATCAGCAAATCGCTCCTAAATTTTTTTTAATTTCTTCCCCACATAATACATCTAATACACTCGAAAAATTCCTTGTATTCCCACAGAATGTCTCATCTGTTTCGTAACATGTACCCTTCAACTTTCCCTCACCTAGGGCTACGGTTACAATGGATGCATTCTCTGACGAACATGTCTAAATTTGTCTCACCCTTACAATAAATAAGATAAATCGCCCAATACCTTTAAGACGCTTAAGATATAACATGATCCAGTAAATGAACAACCTAAAGAAACATGTCCTGACGCTTGGATTGCATTCCAATAACTGAGTATTCTCCTGTATGCTACTATTTTTTATATTTTTTATAATTCTTTATTAAGCACACTAGTATCTAAGCTTCAAATTAAATAAAATTAGACGTACTTCCCATACATCGAGACATGATCAACTACTCAGTCATTTACCTAATATAGTTCGAACATATTCATTAGAACATCAGTTCACCAAGAAAACGCATCCGCTGTGATCGCAGCCTACCACTGCAAACTCCTTTCAACCATCTCTCGAACATCCCACAATCTCGAAAATAAACTTCACTTCCACAGCCCTTACGTCTTTCCCAGCAGACTGTCCCTGCTGAAAGAGATTATCTTCCCAACATCGTCGCATTTTTCGTCGATCAGTTTATCAAGTTTCATGCCCGCCTCCAAGCTATCCCGTATTTTATCGCCAGGTTTCGACATCGAAGACCGCCATTCGAGTGAATACATGTCCGCGACGTCGGTTGCGCGACGCCCGCTCGCGAGGGGCCCTGTTCGGCGGTCGTCGGGACTGTCGTCGCGTCGGTCACGGTTGAACGGCAGAAAGTTATGCGAAAAAATGGCCAATCTTTACCTACGATCTTCGTTCATTGCCGTGCCGGTTTATGCAGATATGCCGATTTTTGCCGGCTCTGATCGGCCTGCCTCCACGCTCCGCGGCGCACTCATCTCCATGCCCTCCTCCTCGGGGGCCTTTTCTCCGCTGTTCCGAGGGAGAAGATATGCCCTGGCCCCTTCACGTTCGTTCGCTCCTGGAAATTCTCGTCCACCCGTTTCGACGCTTTCGTTATGTCGACTAATAACCCCGGGACACGCGGCGCCCGATGCGCGGATAAGCTTCGAGCTTTCCTTCCGCGCGATTACCGATCACGATCGTGCTGCAATTAATACGTCAGGCACGATATGGTTGAACGTTTGCCGATGAGGTGGCATGATACACAGTGGTTGATTCTTTTGAGGAATGGGACAGAAGTCGCTATTAGGTAAATGTTACAATACTTGGATATTTAAGATGTCAGATGTCTCAGTAAGTGAGTAACCTTTTTAGCTATTTTTATACATGTGTAGACACTTGAATCGTATTACAGTAGCTGAATATGCTGTTTTTCTCCTTCTTCTTCTACTTCTCTTTTTTCTTTTATTAGGTACATTGAAATTCAAGCTCAAAATTTAATAAGATTAGAGTTAGTATTTAGGTACTGGGGCATGGTCGGCTAATGGGACATTTATTTGATTTGAAAGCTTACTTTATTGACTGGAAATAGCATGAAACATACGTATGTATGTTGTCATATCCTACGATGGTCCTTAATGTACATATGTAATAAATTAGGTACTAATTTGTATACTAGAAGGGTGTGCTCGTTAATGAGTATTATTATTATTGTTAAATATGTATCTTATCGTTCTTCGTAGATACATCTATCATTCCTATCAAGAAATGATGTAGTGCCATTACTGAGTATTATACCTTCTTTCAACGGGAAATCCACGAGGCTTGTTATTATAGGGTTTGACGTTCCGCAAAGCATATGAAATGGGTATTCCATATTTACCTTCCTTGAGAATTTTGTTCTGGCCACCCCGAAGGCTCGTAGGCACTTGAGCTTGTTTATGGCGTTCAGATTGTAGAGCTGAGGAACTCGTAAGAATTTACAGCTACTTTTAGATTCTGCAATTGTAGTAATGAATACTATATTATGTGCCACAGGGTAGAATTTATTTCAGTAGATTCTAAAAACGTTACAGACCAATACTGAAACGTAGGCTATGTCATAAATTAAGCCTGTTATCCAATTATTTCTTTCATTGTAATACTTTAAAAATATATTTTCAGTTTATTAAAGAATTTGGAACATGTTCAATTCGTAGAAAGCAAAATAATTATCAAAATGCAAATAATTGTTCAGTATTTCAATTTTTTCAGTTAGTAAAGTCAAACAATTTTTAATTTATGAGACAATTTTTTTGTATTCAGAGAGGCTTATAAGTCTTCAGTGAAATAAGTATACGTTTGTGATCGATGGGGATGGCTTCGAATATGCAGTAAATAATTGTCAGAAACGAGGAAAATAATTTTCTGCAAATATGTTGATGAATGTTGCTGATTTGCTAAAAGTTATTTCATTTCATGTTATTTTTACTTCGACAGGTCGACATTCCTGTATAATTTTAGTAAAAAATACTTTAAGACAGTATTTAATCGTAACTCATATTCGAACACACGCCATTGTACGCCTCGACCACACAGTATTAAACTTATCGCAGCGTAAACGGAGAAACTACTTTCGATTGCCTTTCGAATATTCTGTGGGCAGCTGCTCATATTAACCGAAAAAAATTTCTCCAAAATTATGCCTGCGAGGAAACTTCAAAATTGAATGGATCATTAACAAGTCGAGAAGGGGAAGAATTTTACAAGCTTATCTTCTTGTTAAGTTGTTACAGAAACCTCGTCCGAAAGGATCGTCATTAATCACTCAATAAAATTTACACGTCAACGCGTGTCTACCGTGCAAATTATGCGATGCGATTTTTCAACGTCTTTTCTCCGCCGTATTTGCATCCATAAAGTTACTCAGTGCCAGTTTCAACGAGTTCATAATCGCACCGTTTTCACAACGCGTTTCCTGGGCGTGTTGCCGCCGCCGTTCGAGGCATTCTCTGTACGAAACTGGTCTCGTTTATTTCGAATCGTTAGCGCTAACCGTGTTGCTGCTACCGCTGTCTTTATGCCTGATTTGACACGATTATAAATTTAAATCGGAAAGTAATATTTTACGATCGTTAGACGGAGTCGTGAGTCTAGTTCCAAGGGGGTTACTCTGCGTTTGCTTTTAAAAGAGTATCGCACGTGAAAGTTCTCTATTTCTTCTCTGTCTGCTTCAGTTTCTTAAGAAATATCTCTCTATCTCCAAGTGAATCTCTGGTATGATCTTTAATAATGTTTGCCATTGGTGATTTGTGCTTTCTTAGAAAATTGTATAGAAGTCCGTACTTTCTCCAATGAAAGAGATTGTTAGACGATAAAATCTCGGCAAAGAAATCCATTCGTTGGGTAATTTTTGACAATCTTTAGATAACGCTTTAAAAGGAATCAGTGCGCGAGATCCATAATAAAGTTGACTTGTGGTATTGAAATCCTGGAATCCACTTTCAAGCGAATATTACTGACCTCTGGAAATTTGAGGAAAGCTATTCTCATTTGAAGCGTTATTTATATTATGTGAGTAAAATAAATGGAATTACTGTTTAAAAAAATCCAAAATATTTCCTGGATAATGTTGCTTCAGCGTGAACAAAATGTTTCTGTATTCTTTGGAACACGCAACAGCAAGAGGCGTTAAAATGTTCCTCGCTGATGCTTCACTGAAGACAGCTTTAGGATTACAATATCATCCAATCGAATCAGATAGATCATGATAATAAAAAGGTCGAATTCGACACTCGAAACGACAACATCTCTTACAGAGCGTTCGTGCTCCGACTAGCGAGATCAAATTCCCGACGAAGACCCAATGACTCAGGTGAAAATACTGTTGGCGGTGAAACCTGTGAACAACAGTTCCCTTGAAAGTACGTCGAAGAGGAAAGGACGTATTATTCTGGCACGAGCAAATAAAGTGGCGCGTAACAGGGAGAAAGGAAAGGACGTGAAAGGACGAGCAAAGATTGGCGTCTTCGGCATTGAGCCTTTCTTTCTCTCTCCTCCACTGTCTCTCTTTCCCCTCTTTTCTTTCTTCTCTCTCTCTCTCTCCCTCGGGTTTTTGTAATCTCATTGCAACAGACGGATATCTAGCCGGTGGCCAGACTTCGCTCAGACGCGAGGCATCCTCGGCACGCAGGCCAACGCGCAAGCTTGAATGCAAGCGAACGCGAGCGTACAGGTTTTTAATCTGCACACTCATTGCGTCTCGGCAATATGCACACACGAAGCAATGACCACCGGAATCAATCTTCCGCCTAAACGATCTAACGACATGGCACATGCTCGAGAAAGAACGCGGCCCTCGAGGCCGTAATAATTATTGGAGTGGTGCGCTGATGCAAGAACCACTATACTATTTGTCATTGTAACTTTTATTATCGGAGGGATAGTGAAGAGGCATTAGCCTCAGCGATCTCACAGGCGCTACGTGTATCGAAATTTGTAAAAGACGAGAAAGAAGGCTGTTTTCAAAAAGGAGATCGGAGCATAAAGACGTATCAATTTGGAAATTTTACCAAAACATATTTAATATTTAGAAAGTTATTAAAGTACACATTAAAGTAGAGTTTGTTCCAATTTCAGTTTAGTTTTCGTTGTTTGTTAAGAGTTCTTCGATATTTCTCGACTTTTCTATCAATATGTGTGGATTGAACTAAGGTAGTGGATTGTAAAGTGGGGTAGTTTTTGGGAACTTTGGATGCACAAAATTTTCACGTAATTCATGTTAAGTCCCTGTATCTGTTTACATCTGCTGACTCGTTTCGTTGACCCAAGTACAAACGCTTTAGAAGTACACTGACTATGGATTTCCAATAATATACTCTGGCTCTGGTGTCCAGATACATAAAACGTCTAAAACCACACGCTGTGATGAAACATCTGAAAATGTAGGTTTTAGAACTTGCACTATTCTCCACCTCGCCAGTTGAATCAAATCCCCGCCCCTGGCCTCGAATTCCCAAAGTCATCCAGCCTTCCCATGAGTCGTACCGTATTCCAGGTCTCGCAATACGGGCTAATTCCCCAGCGCACGCACCCGTACAGCGTGGGCGTAGCACGTCTGGTAGGGGTGTAGGAGCGCTAAGGGGGTGAGGAAGCGGGAGTCTGTCCTCCTTTGCGCGCGTTGTGTTTTGTAACGCGAGCAGAGAATGCCAGGAAGGACTGCGACGGAGTGAATGGAGAATGCATAGGATTTATGGTACGCTAACGGAGTCGGTGGAGAACGGAACGGGGGAAAGACGGGAGGAGGGACGGCGAGAGGACAGGGTCGGGGGGGAATGTGGAAGGGAAGGAGCAGGGCAGGAGAGGACGTGGAAGGTGAAAGAGCGGAGGAGGAAGGAAAAAGGGAAAAGAGAGAAGTTGTAGCGGTGCGTTTCGTAAGGGGCGCGCGGGAGGCAACAGGTGGGAACCCACTGTCACAAATAAATCCAACACAAACGTCCCTACCGTCTAGACGCCGATCCGCTGACTAACCATGGGCACCAGATTACCGCGCGCGCGCTCACTTTCTCTCTTTTCCTCGCTCCTCTTCCCTCCCTCTCTGTCTCTGTCCCACTGTTTATTTTTTCCCCGTAACGCCGGGGCCAGTAGGCGTCTGAGGGAGCCGGGGGATGACGGTGGTGGATGGAGCGGGCCGAGGCGTGTACGCGCAGAACTGCACGGCGGGATGCATGTACTAGCGGACTGCGCGAAGGGGAGGAGAGCGTGAGAAAGATAAGAAAGCTGGCAGATAGAGGCAGACCGGAGTGAAACCGTGGAGGGGTGAGGGAGAAGAGAGAAAGAGAGAGACAGACGCCCAGGTCCACACGAGACGGCGTCAGAGATTGTGCAGGCGTCGTTACACACGTTTTCGAGCGTAAATGCACTCGCATGTAACGCGCCGCTGCCACGGAGATAGGTGCACCGCTTGGCATGCGGGTGCGCGCCGTCAGATTGGCCAGCTTGCCCGCCGCGCACGCTACAGATCGCCTGTTTACTCGGCAAACCTCTCCCCCTCCGTCACAGACAGACGCCCGCATATTCGGTTACTCGCGAATCGCTGCGAATAATCCACCGTTTTATTGGCTTTTGTTTAGCCACCGCTGTTCGTAGCCTGTCTGCGACCTGCCCTGCCTTTCGACACCTGTTATGGGTGTTTGCTGCGGGGCTGGTGTTTGACACTTATATGACGGGCCTCGTGACACGTTGATCCTGCTGGGGAATCAGTTTTCGAGGTGGATGAATATTTTATTTGAGGGGGGATCTTGTATTGTGTTAGCCATGGAATGACACTCTGGGGCCTTGCATGGCATCAGCAAAGTACTGATTTCTGTTACTGTAGCGCAAAATATTTATGTGCTACTGTTGTGTAAGTAAGTTATATACTTGGAAGTATTTCAGTGAATTTTTGCAGCATTCTTTATATGTTCTAAGTGTGTAAAACTTAGGCTAAATTTGGGAGATCCAAAAAATTTCGGTATCCAAATTCCATAATCTCTGCCTACATTGCATTGATAAGTCTAAAATGGTGACGCTAAAATCCCATTAATCCTTTCTTTTGCCACGTACCTATGGCTACATATGAATCAAAATGTGAGTCTTCTTTAAGCTCTTTATTTGCTACTGCTAAGAAATAACAATGAATGGAGTGAAGACTTGAATAGTTCTAAAATGCTAGAATATTTTCATGAAGCATATGTTTGACATGCAAAGTGCTCAAAATATAAATACACTAATGCACGCTCAAATTTCAGTAGAGTTGGGTGTCCACATTGAAATTGTCGCCTAGAAGGTCCAGATTTTGTTCCAAAAAACGGCTTAAATTGAAATACATTTCAATACTTTTGTACATCAGTTGTAAAATGCAATACCTAGCAAGAAAGACGAATGACACACCATGTGTGCAAAACATGAACTAAAACAAGAATCTCATCTCCCGAAGGATCGTCTTATAATGATGCGTTTAAACCAAACAAGTACATTCGTCCCCCACTTCAATAAAATCCAAACGACACGAGCATTCTTTCATACAGTTATCGATTTCATTCATTCACAATAATCAATGTTTACCGAAAGTGAGAGAAGAACGAGCATTCGCTCGCTTGGTCCAAACGCAGCCTAAGAAATCTCATCTCGAATGGGTTAAAAAACTGGCTACACTCGTATCCTTTCCCTGGACCTCTAAATGCAGGTACATGTAAGCCCTTAACCCATACCCGAGGCAGAACGCGAGCACATAATGCTGTGCACACAGAACGGGCGTACACGTGCGCGCATAACCACGTCGTCAGTTTAACAGTCCGTCCAACTGTGTGTACACCCACACCGGTCGCAGGGGGTACGGGTGTGCGACGTGCGGTCTGTGTACGTTCGTATGCCGACTGTCCGTAACGTTGGCCAGCTAGGAATTCAGGCAGGGGCGGTCGATTGGTCTAGACACGAGGTGTGCTGCGCACACCGTGTCCCGAGCACAATCGGCCCAGAGGCCGGCATACAAATATGTACAACGAGAGATCTATTAATTACAAGCAGCGCCAGCCGGCTCTGGCTGGTATCGACGAGCGCGAGCCAGCCTCGTGGAACGAGAACGGACGTGACGAGACAGAAAGAACGTCGGTGCAGGCTGCATTATTGCGCATGATTGAAAGTCCCTTTGGCTCCTTTGATGAAATGATTGATCGAATGATTAAACGCCACGACGTTCGCCTAGTCCAATTAAGAGCGCGGTTTCCAGCGGCCCGGTTACGTTTACCCGCGACGAGGCTCAATGGGCCGCGGATGACAAGAACGAGGATGGTCGGTTTCGCTTGCCCGCGAAGCCTTTGCATCGCGAAGGTTAATTAAAGAAGACGCGAAATCGATGCGATGGTACAATCCTTTTTTATTTTACGTTCCAATTGTTTTATGCTCGATCGACGATAAGCGTCCTCGGGTAGTTTGTCGAGGATGTCCTGCGAAGGCTTTAGTAGGTTCGATGTGGTTAGTGGCTTGAGGAGGTTTCCTGGATCTTTTACTGTGGCGGTATCAGGTCGTAAACTTTGCGGATTCTGGCTGTCGGTTTCTGAAATGATCGGAGATTGTCGTTGTTTCCGTCAGACGAATGTGATATGGCTCTGGTAAGATAAGGATTACTGTAATTCGTTTTATGAGTAATATTGGGTGGCGAAGTCTGTAGAGTTGAGATAGTACAGAAGTATCCAGATACTTCTATTTCAGAATAGTTGTGATTTTTATTCCAGGTTACAATTAGGATGACATCCTCACTGCTCTTTTTAAGTTCCATTAGCGCAAGTAAAAGACTTCAAATTCTCAAGTATACCATTTGAAAAATCTCATTTTACGAGTCACCTTTATCGAATATTATTATTAACAATTATTAAGAATTTACGAAAACATTTTGTTGAGTATTAAAATTTCTAAGTTTTTCTTTAAGTTACAAGGACATGTATTTTAACATTGATTTTTGGTTAGAACGTTCTTTCTTTTAAAATAAATTCAGGAATTGGTTTCGATAAATGGAGGGAAACAACGCATTTAAATGGCACTTACAGTCAGGTCTAATTAGCGTAACGCAAATCCTCTTTTCATCCGGATTTTCGTCCATCCGGATCAGACACGGCACCATTAAACCTGGAAGTGATTTTCAATCATACATTTATCAACTTCTCCAAATATTTCATTCAAAGTCTTCAACGAACCAGAATTCTAGTCCAGACCCAAAACCAATACTTTAAAACACAATAACACGCCACATCTGAAAGTGCATATGGAATCAGCCAGTCCTATCTACTGTAACCACGTAGATCCACGTTTCCTTCAGATGCAACTTCAGATACCAGATCTACACACTTCTTCCCTCAGAACCTCTATGCACCACCTATTAACACTTTGACTGCCACGTTGGTCATATATGACCGGCCACGGTTTCTCCTGTGACGCTACGGTGGTCATTGGTGACCGAAGCACTTGATCGTAACGAAGACTTGTTTTAATTTGTCGTTATCAATCGTAACCAAGGCGCCACAATGGTCACCTGTGACCACTAATATAAATACTCCCATGGCGTCCTGAGCGAAACATGTGATTTCAGCGTGGCAGTCAAAGTGTTAACAGTTATTCTCGGAGCCTTTTCAACCCCCGTCAATCAATCACCTCCTGAACCCTTTTCCCCGACAAGAAACGACGTATCCCCGGTGGCTGCGGAGGATCATCGCGATCAATCTGATCGGAAATTTAAAAAGGCGCAAGCCCCCGTCTCCCTGGCCCCATTGTCGTCGCTGCATGCCTCCGCTGCCGTCGCGATTATATCCCCGGCCAGATACGTTGTTGAAACGCCGTCTCGTCGGAGGTGCATATCCTAGTGGTAGTCGAAGTAAAACCGACGTATCGCCTGCGCGCACCACGCGTGATAGGTCGGCTCTCCTATCGTCGCCAGACGGCTTCCGTCTGGGTAAACACACCGACGGTACCGAGCAGCCTGGCTGGCAGGGCTTACCGACTACCTAGAGACATCCATCACAGGATTATCGCGCGACCATGCTCGCGCGCGGTCAGGACGTGCGGCCTCCTCTCTCTGTCTGCTCTGGCCAGGTCTGTCCTGTGCTCCTTCTCTCTCTCTATTCCTCTCTGTCTCTCTGTCCCTCTGTCTCTCTCCTTCCTCTTTCTCCGTCTGTCCATAAAGCCGGCAAAGCGTGCATGTACGGGCGGAATGCCGCACGTAAGACCCACGTCTGGCTAGCTGTCTGCACGCGGCTGGTCGGCGTGGTAACGATGAATCGGCGTACGCGTAAGCATTAACCTCGTCTGGGATTGACCGATAAAGTGGTTGAAGAGCGGCTGAAGAGACGGGGAAAGGACAAGAAAGAGAAATCGTGGGGGAGCGAAGCGACAGAGGCGAGGCCTCGGGGTTGGATGAAGGAGAAGAGAGGCGAGGACTCGAGAGGGAAGGAGAGATAAAGTGGGCTCGGGGCGGAGGGAAGATAAAGTGGAGGCGGATGAAATTAGGGAGAGATAAGGTGAACGCTGAATACGCGGAGGGGAACGAGATAGTGGCGAAATTGTAATAGAATATGGGAGAGGGGCGGCCGTGCGTGTGTGCGAGGATGATCTAGACACGGATTGAAGAGTTCGAGGGAGGGGAGTAGCGCAGTCATAAATGCGCACGGAAAATGTTCAATTAACGGAGGGAACCTTTAGGGCCCTTAGGGAGACGGTTGTTTGGTTCGAATCGAATTTTTGTTACTGCCTCTGGGACGGGGTGTTCTGTGTCGTCGAAGGATTGGGAGAAGGCGAGGTTGGTTTGCCTGTTGTATTAAATTCCTTCGCTACGAAAACTCGAGAGAAATACAGGATTTGTCTTGTTCAGATCCAAGTGCAGTGCATCTTCGATCCGTAGATTAGTACCTAATAAATTCCAGCCATCTGCGTATGGGTAGTTGAGGACACTTAACTCTTTGCACTCCAATTATCACTACTGACACAGCGTCCACTGATAAATTGTTTCATGAAGATGACCTCGAGGTGACCTAACAAAACTCAAGAAAACATTTTTAAAAACTTCCCTAAAAGAGTCAATCAAAGTCTATCAAGAGCCAATCAGTCCTAACAAGAATTAACCCAAAAGCTGCAATTGATTGCTGAAGATGGAATTGAGTTAAGGAATTATTAGAGATACCCATAAGTCATCAGTCTTTTTTAGAAACATAAATTAAATCAGTATACTTTTACAAGACAAGAATTAAAAAACTTTCCAACAAGATGAGTCATATAACATATTGGATTTATAATACATAAGAAGAAAAATGTGGACATACATAATACAAAAACATGTGCGTTTAATCTTGAAATAATTGATTAATTATGGGTATCTCTAATGTAAGAAGCTACAAAGGTTACGCAATTTCGAAGCAAACACAAGTAAAAACAAGACAGGGGGCAAGGGAGGATGACAGGGAAGCAACATTGCACAAACGTCGCGTCGAGTTTGGTGAGGATGTGCAGCATCTCTGTGTCTGCCCTCCATAAAGCCGCCAAAGTGTGCATGTGCAAGCCATCTGAATGCACCATGTAACGCCGCGTTTGCCTATTTGTCTATATGCTTGTCTAGGATGGATGCACGTGCATGTGTAACACGTTCCGCGAACCAGACACGTGAATGATCAACTGGCTGGCGACGATTTGTTACCCTGTTCCATGAACGTCTCGCTTAATCGTTCTTTCTCTTACGTTAATTGTGTTGTCTGAATGTAGGTACATATTTTAGACGAGCATTTTGAATTAGCGATTGCTGAAATTTCACTTAAATGACGCATCAAAATTCCAGAGTCAAGTTTTTGTATTTTTAAGAAATTCTAAGTAGAACTACAGTGACTTTAGAAATCGTTCAAATAATAGGTCGAAACATTATGAATTTCTTAATTACAATAACTTTGTGAAAAGATGTTCATTAACTTTTCTGGAGTCATACTAAAGGACGAATCCTCCAGTTTCATATCCCTAAGTTGAATTTGCACCTAGACATTTTTATGGTAAAAAGCAAATGAGAAATTAAAGATAGTTTTCCTTCAAAAAATCGTTTATCAAATAATAAAAAATCGTATATCAATTTTTATAGACCTTTTCGTAAATATAAAACTTCAGTCTTTAAATATATAGCAATTTCGATCATGAAAAAATATTCTCAAAGAAACAAGATCCATTCAAATGTTTCAGAAAAATACTGTATTCACTTTCTTGTCTGCTTTTTAACGTATAAAATCTTGTTATGCAAATTTAACTTAGAGATCTCAAAGTAAAGGATTCGCCCTCTCAAATGTCTTCAAGAAGATAAGTGTACAATTTCTTTTCAAGTTACAACAATTAAAACTAGTAATTCCATGGCCTAGTATTTGAACAATATTTGTTAGTTACTGCAAATACCTCGAATCACATCGCAAAGGTAAAAGACGTATTGCAAGAAGATAATTCATTCTCGAATGTTCCCCGCAACGAACGTAATTATCCAGCGTGTCTTCGTGGTCGCTAAATAAATGTTAACGCGCGAGTGCGCATTCACACGTGCACACGTACGAGCGTGAAGAGGATTGTCGGTGACGAGGACGAAGGTAGCCTGAGCCTCGGTTTATCTAGTTCAGTCTAGCAAGTCCAGAGTCTATAGACGACCAAACACTAATTAATTCTGTGCAAACATGCCGCGGCTCGGCGAACAGGAGATCGTTGGCTCCGATGGCTGCGCGAGAACCTTCCTCCGCTCACGAAGGAGGATTCACCGCGTTCCTGCCGTTTCATCCCGGACCTGCTTGAAGTATTTGCCGTGGAAAACGTTGACCGAAAGTAATTGGCCCACATTTTCCGTGGCCAGAGCCGTTTGGTCTTGTGGCTTTAAATAATTTCGGGGCACGTATCGCAATCAACGTGGCTCTAAACTCGCTGAGCTCGTGGACTCGTGGTCTGGAGATAGGGAATTTAATTAGAGGCAAAGAAGGGATCAAGTAGTATAAATTTAAATAGGTCTGACTCCGTCAATATTTCAGTAGTTTCAAGTTATTCTCCGCTTAGAGCGGGTGTGGATGAAAAATTAGTTTATTATTGATCTTAGATTAGAACTAGGAAGAAAATAGGAAACTGGGAAAAGGTTAGCAAGGATTAGGAAATGGGAATTTGGAATTAGGAAGAAGGGTAAAATGAAGGAACGCATAAACTCAAGGACTCTTGAGTTATGAGTCAAAGGTGGGAAAATAGAAGCTTTCAGAAAGTATTCTATACCCTGATACGTCCGACGTGGTTCAAAAGTCGCCCTACAAGTCAGCACCTTCTCAAAAGGATCATCACAAACAAAATTAATTACCTCATTCTTATCACCAAACCTGAAACACTTACGTTACATTTTCAGAATCCCACTGTTTTATAGCTAAATAATTCACAGTTGCTTGAAATACTTCGAATTCCTCAAAGAAAAATACAGTATACACTTCTAAAGTGAAATACATAAATAATAATTCTTCACAGTCAGACAACCCTTTCGAAACACTGTGCACCCCTCGCAGCCCCCAGAAGAAACGACCTTCTCTCGTCCCGCTTCGATCACAGAACCGCGAGGTTTCAAAACAGAAAGTAGACGTCTCTCTGATGGGAACGAAGCGAGTGGTGCACGTGGATGGTTTGAACTTTCGGTATGTCCGATAGAGGAAGGAAATTCCTGGGTCGAGAGGCGGCCTCCAGACACCGTCGACTCGCGTCGGTACTCGGTCGCGCCAGTTCGATGCCAGTCGTCGGCGTCCCGATAAAGCGGTGGCCAAGCAGTGGTAGGTACAATAACATATCGAGAATTCGCGGGTTCGAGCGAGCGGCAAACGGTGGTAGAGTGCCAGACGGTCTGTGCCAGTTCGAAAGTTTGTCCCGGTTTGCCCGTCTGGCATGTCGGACGAAGCGACGCGAACGCACGTGCACCGCACCTTGACAGGTTGAATATGGGCTCCGGGAGCGCGGAGACAGCATATTGGGTTCGAAACTTTGCTCGTTTACAACCAGTCGCCAGTATGTCTGCCACCGCCGACACCACCACCACCACCAACCACCGACCGCAACAGCGAAATAAACTTCGCGTCTGTTTTCTTACTCGTGCTCTCGTTAGAGCTAGTTCAGACGATGCGGTTTTTTGATCGATTCGGTCATTCCGCCGAATCGATAATAAAGCAGGGTTCACATGGTACGTTTCTGCACCGAAAATGCTACTTCAGCCTTGTTCAGATTAGTCAAGTTAGGCGAATTAAAGTGGCCTGCATGCAAGTGATTCGGGGCAATATGATCAATGTGAACGTGTTATATTAGTTGATTTGAAATGTTTCACAAACGCGTGAACGGCAAGAAAGCTGTCAGAAGTGCATGTATTGGTTGAAAAATACATAACCAAATAACCAGGGCGTATTACCTCTTTTGACGACATTTATATTATTTTTGCTTGACAGCTTGAATTCAAGTTACTTCTGAATTTGAATCACTTGAATCCAAGTAACGTAACTTGTGTGAATACAAACTTGAAAAGGGGGTACTTGAATACAAGTGGCTCGAATTCTAGTAACCTGACTAGTCTGAATAATATGTCCACTTTCTTTGTTTTTGTTCAATTCATTGTCTGAATGCTGCCTTCGGTTATTACTGATTTGGTAAAATTACCGGATGCAACATTCACATGGTTCTGTATAAACAAATAAAAACAGTAGGTACACTTAAATTTTCAGTGAAGATACAGAATCATGTGTACAGTGCCTTATGATCGATTTGGCTAAATTACAGAATCGATCAAAAAATCGCATCATCTGAACTAGCTGTTACTGTTTCTAATTTTCTTTCGAAAGCCACTAAACGATTTTTTTTTTCGTCGACGTAGAAGGCACATTATGGGAGGATGCTGATTAGGTGTCTGATTGGAGGACTTTTTTATGAGAGTAGTATAGACGTTTGGAGTGATTTCAATAATAAAGAAACGTATTTGAATATAAAATTTTAATTTTAATTTTAGTATCAAAGGATGCAATCGAAAATCCTCGGTTGTTATATCAAATAGAGAAACGCCGAATGTATTTATAAGGGAGGGGGAAAAACAAAGGGTTGACGAAAATAGGTAGCAGGTCGTAGACACCGCAGACGCGTCGACGAGTTTGCATCGTCTAATTGGTAATCACGGTACATTGCCTCCGGTCGCCCGTGTCATTTATCCAGCTGGGTTGGCCTATTTGCCTATTTTCCACCCTTTTAGTTCCTGCCTTGGCACCGTGCATCGGTTTTCGCGTTTTCACGCCACCGATTCAGCGGTTTATTGTTCATTTTATGGCCACTTTCGCAACCGAGAGGCGTGCTTTCGCATGGCCGACATTGAAGCTATGAATAAGTCACAGTCGCCGATTGTTTCGCGTCTATGAACATGCTCGACTTGTCAACAAGTTGCTAGCCTTCAACAGTACTTTGAAACACAGTTTTTTTTCTGTTTTTTTCCCCTTCACTGAGAACTTAAGCCAGGGAGGCCGAAATATTTGGGTACAAATGTCTGGAGAATTAGTCTACTATTTTTATTTCTGATGGCTTTTAAGGGTTTTAAAGTTAACTTTAAATAAAATTTATTTTTAGGAGTAAAGGATACGGTATTACACTTCGAGATTAAATTTGCAACAAATTACAATTATAGTTCAAATTAAGGTATTAAACAAATACTTATAAATTTTAGATTTATACATTCTATAACTGTTGAACTATTTCTTTAGTTATCAGGCAAAACGGTATAACTGACTTGTTTTTAGTTTCAATACTGTCACATGGTGACTTCTTTAATCCTTATTTTTAATTAAAAAAATTCTTCTACATCTTTTCTTCATTCTAAAAAATATAAGTTCTAAAAATTAAGGCCTTAACTCGAATTGTTTAAAAATCTGACATAGGTCATCTCGTCTTACGTCTACACATTTATCTTTAAGAATTTTCAAACTCGCAACCTTCACATTTTCATCAAAGTCTCAGTCTGGCAACATTCTGTGTCGCCAGACCTAAATCATTAAACCTCGTCTCGTTAATCATGCTCCTCGAGTTGCCACCGATCCATCGTGATTTAATTATTCGGCTAATATCGCCTCGACCCGGCTGCAGTTCAATTTATGCTGCAGGAGAATTTCTCATAAAACAGCCACGGGTATCTGGGTCACGACACTCGATCGGTCCCTTGATGAAAAATAATTTAAAGCGATCGAACGTCGCTCGGTCGCCGCTTGATGTCTATGTTTGACGCGAGACAGGGCTCCTCTCGGCTCAGCCACCGATTTATATCCGTCTGAATGGCGCATAAGAGAAGAAGCGAGCTGCTAGATCGTCCCACAGACACTTTTAATCCGTTTTCAATAAGTAATCCGGGTGTCGTCTCGACCATCTGTCCATTGTGAACGGCTGTGACAAGTTCAGACGCGGACGGTCGATGGCCCAAGTATCGTCTCTTCTTTAAAAGATTGGATCAAGCCAATCAGTGTTTGTAAATCCCAATCAGGCGTGAGTATATTTCAATCGGCGATAGATAAACAGGTTTCTTTCTTGTTGTATTTCATTTCTTTGGGGGAAATGAACCCATGCTTCATTCGGTTATCGGTCGTTGGACTTCTGTGGGGTTATCGAGTATTTATTGCTATCATGGTACTCTAGTTTTCGGGACAAGAAAAATGGGAGTTTTAGTTTCAGATCTTTTACGTCCGCATTATTGCAAGCACTGAGCGAAATTTTAATTAGTGGATTTGAGTTGCGTTGAGGTGGAAGCATTTGTTGAGTGTTATTCAATCATTATATGAAACCTCAAGTTATGTCAATCTTCGATGACTTAAATTCTGCTAAACTTAATATTCGATTATTCTGAATAGTGAGATATGTGTTTAATAAAGAATATGAATTGCTTCTTGTATTTTAAAGATACTTTCTGTGAAAAAAATACTAAGTTTTGGAGCGGTGAGTTGGGAGTAGATTATACCACCTTTGACACAGACATAGTCTGACTACTGTTAAAGCAGGTTGAAGACCTAGGCTCGAGTAGTGCTTCCAATTTCAAGTGATATCTGCTGATTCTATTAAAGAAAAATATCATATTTACTGTATTTTATTCCAGTATTTTTCATTTATGTTGTTTTATATTAATTAGTAATGCCTTTAATAGATCAAACTTGAATTTTACAATTGAATTTATAAATAAGAAATTATAGGCCTAGAAAGTTAAGCATACGCTTTTACCCCACCTTTCCCTACATATTGAGAACAGAGAATCTTCTACAGTACATCGGTATCTCTGCCAAATGTACCACACGTCCCAAGGAATAGCGCAGAGTACATAGATCGACGATCCTGTTAATCGAGCATCGTTCTTTCCGTGCACGGACGTGCCACGAAATTCATGCTGGAGGAAAACGGCGTTCCGCGTCCGCCGACCGACCAATTCCAATCGAGACAGCGTTCCATCGAGGAGATTAATCATTTTCGTGACATAAATCGGGTAAAATGTATTCGCGAGGTCCGTTCTGCGGAATAGACCGACGTTCGCGCGAGTGGGAGAGAGAGGATCGAGCGAGCGCCAGTTATAATATATATAAGTGGTCTAGACAGGCCAGACGGATGCATCATCGCCATCATCGTCGAGCGAGAAAGCGAAACTCGAGTCGGGCCGTTTTGCTCCTGAACGTCTCGCGAGCTCGTCAATCGAGTAACGAGCGCTCATTTTACGCGGCACGATAACGCGCGTCTGTCGCCCGATCCATGATCCCGTTCTCGTCTTTCTTCCTCTGGCCCTCCCTCTCGGCCTCCCTTTCGTGAATCCTCTATCGGTCGTTTCTTCTTGTTATCCGAGGAAGAAGCACGCGACGGTGACGAAAGACGCCAGCCGATGGAGGAGCAGCTTTCGATACACGAGCCTCGTCGCCTTGCCACGGACGCGTAACAAACAAGAGCTACTGAAGATAGAGTGCTAGGAAGAGTCTTGTGTCATGCTGACATATACCTTAAGAGGGATATGTCAGTACCGATTCTCATCGATTTTAATCGAATTTGGTAGGATTATAGATCCACGTGAGCAACAATCGTAACTGGAGTTATAGCCATAGCTGACCAGCCAGATGTGAAGAAAATAAATGGAAAGTTTGGGAAAGCTGCTTAGTCAGGTATACTCGAGTAATACAGTGGCTGAAGTAACAGCAACTGTGGCATAGTGGTGAACGTGGAAATATTTTTTAGGAAGTGTGTACCCTTCCTGTGTCTCGTGTAACCACGATTTTTCAGGCTTTTCCTATGACTTTAGAAGAGAATGTTCCTAGCAAACATTAGTTAGTTTCAAATAGACTCCAAATTGCTCTATTAAAAATGCCCAAAAATGTTTTTTTCAAGAGAAAATCGAGTTGAACTTGTTTTTTAAATGGTATCTTATATTTTTTATTTTATGTTATTGTACCTCATATTGTACCTCACGAATTCAATAACCTACTCTATCATGCCTTGTGTATATTCCTAGGTGTAAGGAAACTGTTAATTACTATATAAATATAGTATTACATTTTCTCTAGGAGTATTATGAAGTATTATAATGGATACAGGATTTCCAAAGTGCCAAAAACACTTGATAAATATACATACAGTCTCTTGTTGTTATAAAATCTGGACCATATGGGGTTTTCATTTTTTGGATTTATTATCTGAGTTTCTTTCACCTTCTACCCTGATGGCATTTTTGCTCACAAAAATTGCTATATTTACTCAAGATCCGTCGGAACTATATTAATTATTCTATTTCATCGTTTCTTACCTTGCTCTTACCTTAGCACGCCACTCCTGCGGCTTGATGAATTCAACGTAGGCCAAAGTAAGAACACTTGGCTCGATTAAGGCCTGAAAACTACTCACGCTGGTGCATTCGGCGGCCACTTAAAAAATTTCAAACGAGCTTCTTTCAAGGCGTAAGGAGCGTGCAAAGGAACGCTGTAAAGCGCTTCTGGCGATTCTCTGAGCTAGACCTCTAATAAGTAGAGAGAGATTTTTGCACAATTTTTAATACCTGGTGTCAAATAATATAAATCTTACTAGGAGGTTTATTTCATCAGTTTACAAGTATCCCTAATCTATTTCATCTGTGACAGAAGCATATCATTTATTTTCTTCAGAAATTTTGTCCAATCATACATTGGGTAACACTCGATTAAAAATATAATATCACACTGATAATATGTGAGGTCGAAAGAAGAATTTGTTTGAAATTTGTCAATTTACTTTTAACACTGAAATGTAGCAGAATAAGTTGTCTGATATAAGATTTAAGAACATATTAGTAACAAATTCAAGAAAATTTTCTGACGAGCCTATCACAAAAAATGCCTCGATCTAAATTTACTTCTCTAATTCCTATATACCACAAATTACGTCGCAATAACGTGACAGACAAAAAGTGACAGTGATAAATATTTCCAAACCATTTGTTTTTATTACAAGAAGAGGGTCACCTTGATTGTTTTCAATGGAATCGCGTCATGTTTTCCTGAACGTAACTTGGAGGAGATTAAAATAAACAGAACAGCAGCCTTTTAAAAAAAAATCAGGTTATTAAAAACTGTCCCCACATGAATCAACACTTTCTCGAATGATCACAAACTCCAGAATAGATACTTTACGGTATAGAAAACCGCGATGTAAATTTACTAATTCGAATGATTCTCGACGGAACGTTCGATTAAAAATTCAATCCTGTTCCCAACTAATTATCATTTTTCGTTGTCACAGACAGGCTCGAGGATTTTCTCCGAGATCTCTGTCTCCGTGCTAGAGTCGGACCTTGTTTTCGTGGTTCTCGGCCAGGCGCACAGGGTAGATCCTTTCTTCTTATTTCCTTTCTGCGCTCTCTTCTTTCCATTCTCTCGTTTTCGTCTTTTTCCCCTTTCGGCCAAGTAAGTCAAGTGTCGACGACGGTAGATAGGGGCCTCATTTACAAGCCAGACGGGGGAAGGCCACTTGGCCCAAATACGCCTCGAGAGAGGGTGTTCTGCCCACTGGATGCGACTCAAAACTTAAAATAACCCTTTCTCTCTCTGTCCCCGTCTCCTGTCCTCTTATTCTCCCTCTTTCCCTCCCGTCGCTTCCACTCGATAAGAGCGAGCGTCAGACAGAGTTTCGCTTCCTCGTTCGACCTCTCGGATATTTTTCGCATTCGTTTCGGCGGGTTGCATCGAGAATCGACCCGGGAGACAAACAATACAATTAGGCGAACAGACGTTATGGTTGAACAGGATTGACCTCCGACGATCCTGACCGAGGATGATACTTTTCTGGGGAAGTCGCTCGATCGAGACGGTCTACAGTGAAGGGAATCAGTGCTCCGAGATATTAAACATTTGTAACGAGAATATTGAACTGTATCTTGGACGTGGAGAATCGAAAGGAAGGGGGTGTTCGAGGAGGAGGAAGAAAGCTTCTAGATAGCACACGACGTCTTAAAAACGTCTATTTTATGTCTGTTTTATGCTTGAACGTCTTATGATATAATTTGGATGTCTTAAAAACATCCAACAGCGTATATCTTCAAGACTTGCGAAATTTACCTGCATAAGATATCTTAAAGACGTCTTATTGTGGCATATTGTTGAAAATAGGCACAGATTAATCACGATAGTTCTAGTGTTAAATATGTGAATATTTATATCTTCCTGTTTCTGAATATTTGTATATGTGAATATTACGTATCTGAAAATTTGCAAATTTGACTTTTTGAAAATATAAAATTCGTCAAAATTGAAAATTTGAGTATTCGAAGATTTGAAAATGCATATATTTGGACATTAAAAGTTAAAAAATTCTTATATTTAAATATTTGAATATTTGAAATCGTTTCTGTTGAAAGAACCAAACATGTAGCATTTTATAATTGCACACAGTTAGTATCTTCCTTTATTGTTCTACCTTCGACTCGACCAATAGAATTTTCACTGCCGTTAAATATCATGGTTTGCATCCGACCTAGGGGGCGCAAGGAGACGTGTTAATGGAAACTGATTGCATGTATAGGTGTAATAATTTTGTTGCTCGCTATTTGATCGACTCATGTTTACGACGGTGGTTCGTTTGCAGGTACCTATGACTAATAATCCTAGCAAAACTGGTCTTGGAGCAGCGAGCGAGTTCCCTACGATCGAGCTGGATTCCACGACTGAGAAGAAGCAGGCTTTGTGGCGGAAGACTCAGCAGCGTTATAAAGAAATAACTGATCAGCCGCAATAATCACGCCGCGAACGTTTTGCTGATGAAGAATGGTTCAAGGTTTTTCGCAACTGGTCACGGTAAGCGAAGATATTTTTTTTTGTTATAAAGTCACCACAAAGCGAAACGGAAAGGAAAGCCTTAGAAATATTACGAGGATGCACTGTGCAGGTGTGTCACGTAATTTTCAAATTTCTAGTCAGGTGGTAAAACCTAACATTTCATGATTTTCTAATTTTTCAGCACAGTGATTTTCAAGTCAGATAAATTATTAGGTACACCCACATATTATGAACTGCCATCTTGTCTTTTCTTAAACGAAGTGATATGTGTATAGGTATCATCTTTTGCAAACTGTGAGATCTCATTTGCTATAGATACAGGCTTTGCCATCTGACTACAGCAATAATACAATATTATTTATGACACTGTATACAATTGTATACAAAGAAAGAGAAGTTCGAAATAGTACAAAATATTCTAAGAATAAATGAAACAATGTAAAAGTTTGTTGAATTGTAAATTAAAAATGGGAAGACATTGGTATACGAAATGAATTTGTTATGAATGGTTCATTCGGGTTCTTTTTTCAAATCTAGTAAATGTTATTACGTTTAATAATTTTCTTTGTCTATTTACGTATGTGTTACGTAATAGTGTATGAATGGTTATTGAATTTAATTGTTATAAATAAATTTGAAATATACAGTACTAAGGTATGTGAGAAATACAGTTTTCTTAACTTTCATCTACTGTTATATTTATAAATGAAACTCAAAATAAAAACAATACTAAATTTTCTTGAAATTATTATTTTCAGTGTTTTACATAAAGAATGAGATTATGAATGTGACACGATTTTTTAATTAGTTTCGTTAATTTTTGATTCTTTACCTATAGTACATTTTTGTAGAGTCTTATTGCCACTTTTTTACTACATCACTATTATTTGAAAGGCTGTTTCCTCAAGTAGATCGACATGCAGAGAGGTGTTTTCCCCTGATTTATTTGATTCCTTCACAAAGTGTTAGAAGAAACGACAATCGGCGAGTTAACGAGGGAAGTTTTTCAGAGACGTAACATAGTTCTTAGCTCTGATAATGAGCTGTGAAATCACTTGTACAGGAAATGCTGTACAACTCGACTATGTGTTTAATTTACAGCCAGCATCGCGCAGCTCTATAATTGTAAGCTTATTTGTGTAATAAATAATACATTATAATCACGAAAACATTAGACTGTAATGATATTATCTTTAATTACTAGTCCTACAAAACGTTCAGTTAATTTACCATTATTTATGTACATACAAAGCTTACAAAAAAGTGTGCCTATCTTCAGAAATGTGTAATTCAGCTAAGGATTTTCTCGATGAAGAAAAAATTCACGTAAGAAATAAGTCTTTTCAGCACTGTACCTTTCATTTCATCTGTGCATAGAATATCCAACTCAAAATCCTCCTGTTTTCATTCTTGAGAAATTTTATTCGTCAATTAAAATATTGTGAAAGAGTGAACTACTTTTATAATGCAAATTTAATAATCGACAGGTTGGACTTATTCTCTGGCTATCGACAATCAGCTCTCTTGATTTCTAGCTCACGTTAATGAACTGTCTCGACTTTTATCTATTTTTTCTCTTTTTAATTCTCTGTCCTGTACATATCTATAACAATTTATGTTCATACTTTTACGTGCAAAGTGGCTATATTCCCATTGAATCGAATAAATAGATAAAAGAAACTTCAGAAATGTTTGAAATTTGGATCAAAATCGAAATCCAGAAGCACCAAAAAATAATAATTAGAGGGTGCAAGGTATTCGATCACAGTAGCTCGATTAGAAATACGAATGATGGGAGAGGAATCGCGTGGTATTAGAAAATAATAATTGGGAACAGGGGAACGGATTTTTTGCTCGACTCGAGCGTGGAGGATCCGAGCTAGACCCGTTCGTTTCATCCAAGACACGGTTCGTTTCTCTAGACAGTCCGGTGCACTGGCTGATATTTATAAAGCAAACTTCACGGTGCAAAGACCTCGGCCAAGTGTACGGAGCGAAGCCGTAAGTTTAGGCCAAGCCCTTAACTCCTTCGGCACATCGTGCGGTTTTCATAATAAACTACTTCCAGCGTGGCTCGATCTTCATTATTTTTACGGCCACGCGCAGCCACGCCGCCGTTTCCCCGTGATCCACGCTGGCTCCAACGACAACTACGAACGTTCATTTTGATCGTACCGCGAGGAAGAATGAGAAACTCCAGCTGTGATTTAAACGAGATACGACGTTTTGCCTAGGGACCTTAATTGGGGAATTACCGCGACGGTGGAGCATGAAGCTGGTTTCTCCGAGAGGAGAAAAACTATTTTTGTTTCGTGTGTTTTATTTGATGAGCGCTTTCGCAGGAATTTAGATCGATTAGTGAACGTGTTGGTGTAAGAACGCACTTAATATTTCTTGCTATTTTTATTGGCTATTTATTTCTTTTACATTCACTGCTTTAGTTTTCCAAATTGAACGATTAAAATTAGTGAGAATTGTGAGAATTATAAACGTCAGTACTGTGTCGCTTAGCGTTTTCTTCTTCTTGTAAGGTACTTAAGTGATAGTTCTGCATTGATTTGAGGACTCTTTAGAAATCTGAAATAAAGGTAGTGGGAGGTACTGTTGAGCTTACATCGAATATAGAATCGAATTTTCGCGCTGTCTGACTTGGAATTTATTCTACTGATTTCTCTGTATCTAGACTTGTGCATATTCTACTGATTTCTTTGCGTCTGGCTTAAAGTAAAACATATAAGAGAAGCAATAGCTTATCACTTAAATTATGTCTCACTACCAGCTATTAAATTTCACGTACAAATATCAAAATACGTAACAATTATTTGCTAATTTTCTGGAACAAACAAATACATTTCATATATATATTTCATCTCTAAACTGATCAGAAATTGGGTTCTGATCAGCACCTGGGTCCTCGAAACAGTTTTTACATTACTATTTAACTTTCCATCACCATTCTATTCCATTCCCATTGCCATCACACCCAATATGCACAACTCTAAATAACAGAAATCGTGAATATTCGACGTTCAGCTAATCGAGGCTCCGCTGCATCCCATCCTTCCACTGGCAGTAGCCAAACATAGCCCGAGATCCCACAGAGCCGCACCTCCGCGTAAGTCATCAAGTTCAGGGGTAAATAGTTTCCAAGAACGCGCTGCAGTCTTTCACGGGCCGGTGAAATATGCCCGTCATACTTTTCAAAGTAATCCTCAGCTGTTCGCGAGCGGAAGAGACCCAGCGGTCCGTCTCGCGCGAGACACTTTCATGCGCTCGATAAATCCCTCCTGTCGCCCCTCTCCGTCTATAGTCCTGCTAAACTGGCGATCCTACGTGGCCGATAACGGATACAGGAAGGTCCCGTCTCCCTGGCGGCCGCGGCTGCTCCACGGTTCTCGGATAGAGGGTATCGCCGTGGAGTGACCCTCTGCTGTTCGATGATTAAAGCGGCCAATCCGTTTCTTTGCTTGTCACCGCCGTGTTTCCTGCCACTCGTCTTCGTGTTTTACGACGCCCGTGTCTCACGGGTTAAGCCCGTTTACGAGCGCCTCCGTTAGAAACGGCAGCCGTACGTCGGCGCGTTCATTAATTTCAACCGGCGGGCAGCATCGCGCCGAGCAATTACCAGCAGCTTCGTGACAGCTGATCAAAGCACGCGATCAGCGTTCGCAGTCCTCTGCCCCGATGGCTTTCGGAAGATCCCGACGCCTCGGGGTGCACCGACTCGCCGTGAAGCTGTTTAATTGGTTTCCCTCGGGACCTGGGACTTTTGCTTCGGTGGCATTGCAAATTTCGAGGTTGGCCCGCGAGTTAATCGAATAGGCGAACTGAGGGACAGTATGGCCAGCTCGAACGGTTCTGGCTGCGTCGATGCTTTCTATGTTTCTTTCTGTTGTTCAGTGGCTCTCGTGTAGGAGAGAGATAGAGAGAGCATCGAGGTGGTCAGATTCGTCTGAGGTAGGTGTACGAGTGCAAAATTTGAGTGCTTCGCTGAGGCAACAACGAGCAACAACTGGAAATGTGATCTTTAGACTTATACTGTTGTTCAACTTACTGATTCGATTCGATTTTGCGTTGAGAACTGATGTAAATGATGTCTGTAATGATCGAAGCGGCTCCTTGAAATTTTGGAATAATTTTAACCTTGATTTGAGAGAAATAAATTAAACGAGATACTTAAAACAATTTTATTTTTCATTGATCGTAGGATAATAGTAATAGTCATTTTTAAGATTCGATTCGGAGTGAAGTGACACGTTTTACCTTTGTAAATATACGGAGATATTTGATAGAACGTAAAATTCGCGCTGACAGGATCGAGTTACCAGGAATGAAAGCGCAACACCGCGCAACAATTATATACAGCGTCGTAAACACGAATTGTTTCGTGAAACGATGCTTCTACGGAGGATAATTCGAGATACTGGACATGATCGTATTTCTGCCGGTTACGCGCGCACCCTCCTCTTCCGGTTATTCGTGATTCATAGGTGTGAACAGGGATACGTTGCGAGTTTGTAACTGTCAAGATAATTAGCCCTGACACGGGCTAAGAAATCGAGCGTTACGTTTTCTCAGAATTCGTTTTCGACATTAGGGACGATGTTCCTTGAGTATTCAAATTTATTCTATTCTCTAAATAATACTTATAGATTTATATTATCGGCTCTCTAATGATTGAAGAGAATGAAAGAGTAAATGTTTGTTTTGAGTTGTTGCAAAATGTGATACATGCCTGAAGTTTAGATTTGCATTATGTTAAAATTGAACAAGTAGAAGTGTACGTTTAGTAATTGAATTTTTTTAGAACAGGTTTTATAAAAAGAGTTAATCTCTTCGATGTGAAACCTTTTATTAGATATTAACAAGTAGACTGTGGATATTTATGCAAATTTCTATTTTCATAGACGCAATTAGAGAAATGGAAGTTAATTAAATCTTTAACGGTGTTTGACGAGTATACTCGTCGCGAGAAAATGATCACTTTTAGGGTAATGACGAATATGCTCGTCATGTGAACAAATAAAATACCGTTTGTAGTACTTGTCATTTTATTATAATTAATACAAATTCAGTAAGTGGATTTACTCTGCATTTGACAAATATACTCGTCATCGCTCGATTTTATTTACGCAGGCAGATATAATTTACTGTAAATTTGAATTAATCGTAATAAAATGGTAACTTATTTATTCACCTTATTTTATTTATTCACCTAACAAGTATATTCGTCAAGCACCCTTAAAGGGTTAAAGACTTGTTTCACCCTTGAAATATTCTAAACAATAATTCCTACATTTTTCTGTATTACACAGATTTTGTACTTTTTTGCACATTGAAATTTGTCACAAATGTATCAGAATCTTAATCTGTAATAAAGTACAAAATACAGACAACATAGTACATACAAAAACATGTAAAATATCAACAGCAAAGGCATTACGATATTTAAAGAACGACTCGGGTAATTACTTAACTTTTGTTCTTTACAACGAATTTATAAAAGTTTGATTTTACATAAAAATCTGTAGTCCAGTAATAACGATGCACATCTCAAGTTCAATTCGATAATATGTTCATAAAGCATGAAGGATTACGGAAACCTCGACCAAGCCCTAATAACAGCCGCATGAAACATTTTTCCGGTGTTCCCGGAACAGAGGGAATATTTCAGCCAATAAAGCTGCGCAAGTGGGGCGTTGCATACGAGAAGATAGGCCTAGGAAAATTAGCCTGTGTGCCCACAGAAGCGTGGATGGTTGAATTATCGCCGTCTGTGAATCATTCTCGGATTTACTCGACGGCTGTATTAATCAAGCTCTCGTGTCGTCGACCATCCCCCTTCCTCATCTCGCTGTGCTCTTTCTCCGAAGAAACTAGCGATCTCACGAATTTACGAGACCCACAAATCTGTGTTAATAACCGTGCGTACACGTTGCACGCGTATACCCATCAACCACTCGATATACGCTCTCCTGATAAGTTGATGTCCCTCGATATGATGGCCATCGAAGCGACAAGCAGGCCTTTTCGATGAATTCGCGAATGGATATGCGAAAAAGTGGCGCGAGAATGAGTGTATACTGATTGGAGGGATGAATATTCGTATACTTGAAGTATTTCATTTAAAAAATATTTACTCAGAGAGAATTTAACCCTTAACTATTGAGATGGAGTCTGGTAGAATTTTTATTCTCTTCTGCTCATTTAAATAAGAAGGATTTTATAATGACAATTGCGAATATACTTATGTGTTTCTGTATTATAATTAATATCGTAATATTTAATGTCAGTAAGTTTTAATAAAAGTTTTCGTATCTCGAAAATTGGATGTCTGTAGTTGAAATTTAATAAAAATTGGTCAATTTAATCTACTCATATGTGTGAATGTTCTTAAACAAATTATAGTATTTTCTGCAAGGCTTCTACATATTAAATATATTCAGTAAATATTCTAGGTATAATCAATCTTTTTATCTTAACGAAATTTTAAAATTTTAAATAATTTTCCTACGAAAATTCATAAGAAACAGTGTTCTTAATAAAAAATTTCGCGAAGGAAACGTGATAAAAACACGCGTATTTACTGGTCAAGCGTGTCCATTAATCTCTACTATTTCTACCCCCGTTATGATCATAAACTCAGCGTACACGTGATTGTAGCCTGAAGACGTGCCATCCTACCATCGAGGTATTCCCCCACCTTTCTGTTTACCCTACCTTTTGTACATGAATCTCCTCTAAATGTTAAGACCTTTTAAGGTCGAACACAATTTCGGATAGTCAGTTTTAATACGACCGCGATAGTGATAAGGTCGGATTACGCGACTCGGTGCATACACTGAGAATCGATGCGTGTGTGTGTGAAGTAAAATTAATTTTCTTCGATACTCTACATATAATCTCATTAAACAAATTCTTCTTTAAAAATACAATAATTTTTAAATTAAATAAATTAAACTAATTTTTCATTTTGTTTATTTTTATGAAAATTAGTAGAAATATTTTGAATGGTTTTCGTCGTATTATATATGTAAAATTTTGTTCGTGTTAAAATAATAATTCTTTTTATATAACGTCACGGGAAATTTTTTTATTACAGTTAAAAAGGGAAGAAGGACTTACGCTGTATATAAAATCGTGAGAATAGGAGTATGCAAGTTGTATTGCAAATGTTTGTAGTGCATCAGAACATTAGCTGTTTACGAAGGAATGTGTGTGAATGTTACTGATGCGTTTGAAAAGCGTGTGGCTGAGACCGTATCTCCCAATTTCAACTGTTTGCAGTTTGGACCCGAGTTCGAAGACTACGAAAGGTAAGTGAGTTTGTATCAGTATTTATTTCTTACATACTTTTTCAGCTAGTATATATCTTTTGACACGTTGATTATCATTAAACTCAACATTTCAATTAAAATCGTTTTACATATTTCATAGTCATTCTATTTTTATATTCCATGTTAGTAATTAATAACAGTGTACACTACCATTAATTAAGAATCATCCAAGCAATATTATCAGAAGAGCATCAGGTGGCACTTAGCTTGTTACAACTATAATAATTGCACTTTACTTAAACTTATTTTTATCTGAACATGCATTTCACTGTACTCAAATTAATTCAAGCACCATATTAATCAGAAGTCGTTACAACATTGTTGGCTATCAACTAGATCAAAAATAAAAAGCTAAAAATTGAATACGCTGCATGCTCCTATCGTAGCTCACATCGGTTGTCATAACAGCCTTCTAGCAACCACAACCGTATGAAATCGTTAGTACCGTGTATCCTGCAATTTTTCAATTATCGGAAAATACGTGGTGCGCGTTGACGGATATATGGTTCGTGTCTTGCGCAAAATTTGATTATCAGTCTGGCCGTTTTTTCATCAGCACTGAGCACGGTATTGTTCCTGAAACGAGAGTGATTTATTCTGCTCTAGATAATGATTAAACGCTATATCCTTGGCGCATAATTTCTAACGCAATACCGTAATTTGAGCGAGCGTGCGGCGTACGCGAGAATATTATTGGGTGGTCGGTAATAGCATACCTCATAGAATAATGCGAATTAAGACACGGTTACCGCTTACTCATTTCTAGACAAGAAGATCGTACGTGATTCTACGTATGTACATTAAACAATTCGTGCGCTCCTTCTTTTTCCATTAACTCTCTTTCAATTCAATGTGTTCTGCCAATTATAAAAGTGGTCTGATAGTAAGTGAAAATTCTAAAACAATTGAATTTATCATTTATGTGGTATTGTCTCGAGATACGTTACAAGATAAGTGATAGATTGAACTTTTTAGGTTCTTGAGTTAGACCATTTTCATAGTTACCATCACATGGAGGATCGTGAGTTATTGGAAATGCTGGGAGCATTTTGTTGACAACAGATATGTACCTGTTAATATTAGTGTTTTTACTGAGTTAGATTCTTGCAAATTTGAACTGTGCTTTTGTGTTGGAAAGTGCTTTGAAATTGAATCAGCGAGTTGGAGAACAGTACAAATCTAAAAACCATATTTTGACATATTGATGTATTTTGTTCTGTGCATCTTGCGTAGCTGGGCCCCAGAGTCAGAGCGTATTAAGTACACATGATTACTGTGTGTCTTGATACACTTTGGCTCTGGGGCCCAGGCTTAGTTTCGAGATTATTTGAGAATGATTAATTTTGGACGTGTACTGTCCTTCCACTCACTCATTCAATTATGAGTGTCAGTCTTTAGTACATCTTTCTACAGATTGATGTACAAAGTGTTACCAGACACTTTCTCGAGAATTATCAGAAATAATGAGAAATTTTATTTCATAACGCGTATTTGAAATATAAAAGTTCCTCTTTTTGGCACAAATTAAGTATTTCCAGGAATTTCATATTTATTAAATATAGCTCTCAAGAAAGATTGTAGCACTGCAAATCAATGATAACTATGTATATAATTATCGGTTATAGTCTACAACATTTTTTAATTTTAGTTACGAGAACTCGTAATAGTGATGTGTTTTTACGATTTTATCTGTTTTCAATAATTTCCGAATATTATAAAGTTTCTTAAGTGTCTCCGAAATGAACTGTGCATTACACGATCGAGAATCAAGGAATTAAAAAATTAATTAGAAACAGAGACGATGACGCAAAGGAAAGGTATTTATGGTACATAGACACTTTACGATTCGTCGTGTTCTTGAAATTCGAAAATTACGCGAGCATCCGTTCTCGGTACAGGCTCGTAAATCCTCTCGAAAATAAAGCTGCGACCAATTATTCGACGACAAAAAAGTGGCTTTATGGACCGATTTCTCGAAATCTATTAGCGATGATGAATACTGACGACCTTTCTCGCTTTGATCACCGAAGGAAACAAAACGTTGATCACTGGGTGCGAAATTTTGTTGTCCCATTTGAAATTACCCTTTAATTAGACACGCAGCGATGGCTGAACTGGAAATTCATCGATTTCTTTGTAATTAGTGTTTGCGCGTCGAATTGTAGCGAAAAGTGAGTAGAGTGGGATACTGGTAGGGAAGTGTCTCGTTTTGCTGTAGCATGTTTAGTGTTCTGCCACTAGAGTTCTCTAAAATTTACGTTTTGAGACCCTAAGCTCTAGAGAGCTCTGTCAGGTAAACTTAAGGCTCGAGTGCTCGGTCGAGAAGCGTATAAGAGCAATTCCACGTCGTAAAGCAGAAAATCTTGTGTATTTTACTACGTTCAGGCATGCCCTCGGGCTCTATTCTTTTGTTGGGACAAAAAAAATTTGCAAGACACTTTAAATATTCTGGACAATATTCTTGAATATGTATGAACAAAAGAATATACTCTGCTTAATGTCAACCTTCTGTGTTTTCAGTAAAAACGTGTCTTTTATATCGATTTAGAAAAGTATTATTTTGTCAGTAAAAAGGAAGGTATTTTTATTTTGATTAGACAAACGAAGAATGAACTGCAATTATTTTTGGAGCTGATCATTTTCTGTTACAGAATAGTTCAAACTTTGAATTCATATTTTGAGATTAACGTTTTGAAAAGTAGAGTATTCGAGTACTTGAAGATTTGAAACTTTAAAAATGTTGAAGGATATGACAATTTCAAGGCTTCAAAGTTTCAAAGATGAAATGTTGGAAAATTTGAAAATTTGATAATTCAAAAGTTGGAGGATTTAAAAATGTCAAGGCTTCAAAGTTTCAAATTTGAAATTTGAAATTTGAAATTGAATTTGAAAATTTGAAAATTTGAAAATTTGAAAATTTCAAAATTTGATAATTCAAATATTGGAGAATTTAAATATTTCAAGACACAATTAAACAGCTAACTCACTTGCAACAGAACAAATCCCAGACCTCCAATTCCCTGAATTAATCTCAGAAATATCCTCGCTCCACAATAACTCTATTACTATTAAAAAACTAGCGAAGGCACGGTACCGAGTACTGCTCGTCCATAAACGAAAAAAAAACATTCTTTCCCCATATCCAACCCAAAAGCAAAATCAGAGAAACAGGGTGGTAGAAACGAAGAAACACCGCGTGACAAAAGAAATGCTAGTGCCTCGGAGAGAGCAGAGGTGAAAGGCGTTGACCGGATAGAATGGTATTTCGATGTCCCCCGAAAGCAGAGAAAAAGGACACGCGAGCAGGGTCCCGCGCGCGCCTCGGGAATCTTCGAAAACGTCGCTGACTAATTTTCGGACGGTTCCTCTGGCCCTCTCTTTCCTCCCTCTCGCCCTCCACCTGCCCCTTTCCCCCTTTCCCCCTCTCTCCGTTCCTCCTTATCCACCGAGTCGCACTCTCCTCCTTTTTCCCCCGCGCTCGCCGCGATAAAAAGTCAATTTTATACCGGCGGGTATCCGGAGCTAATAGCGACGGCACGAAACTATTTTTCGACGGCCGTTCACGGGATTTTATGAGCCTTATAAAAATGGCACCATGCAACCGCGCCGCAGGAGCAGCGCCGCGAAAGGGATCCTGAGTGCCCCGGCGACGACGACGATTCGGGGATCTCGTCGAGGACGGGTGACTCACGGGGACACGGACGTCGAGACGCGATCTTCTCTCGTTCAAACAGAAATCGCAGCTTTCGAGGAATCCCGTCTCTCCCTGGACCGCGTTCCTTTAACGTTCATTTTTTCTCTGGACATTTTCTTGCGCGCCCGTCCTTGCCGCGTCCTCTGGACCTCGGCTTCGCGGTTTCTTGGTCCCGGTTTGGAGGGGTGCGCGAGGGTGTGTTATGCGACCAGACGATTTTTTTGTTTCTACTTTTGGAACAGAGGGAATACTTTTTTTTTTGGGAGGATGTGGCGTGGTTTTCGGGAGGATAGGAGAGAGAGGATTGAAGCTGAGTGGGTAGGATATTCTTGTATGAATTTTTGGGGCTTGATTGTGGATTGGGGTTAATAATAGTTTGTGTTGGCGTTGCGCGGGTTTTAGCGATTGAGTTTGTTTTATGATTGAAGGAATGTACTTTGTGGATTTTTATGTATTCAGATTGGTGAGTTTAGAGTTATTGGTGATACTGTTTTGTACTGGGTATAATTTTGTGTGTCATTATCTATGATAAGCTTGTGGAGAATAGGAAAGAGCTTAGTAAAATTACTTCAGTCGTGAAATTGAAATAGAGTGTAAGAGTTTGGAGAAATAATGATAGTAATAATACCGAGACTGTAATCAATAACTAATACACCTTCTAAGTTTCTCAATCATATTTTTACAAAATTTATGGCGATAATAAATGCCCGATGTTCCATTCTGCAGATGCAATTTTCGACGATCTCGATCTCGAAAAGTCTCGTCCCGCACACCTCTCCGAGTGACCATCTTGTAACTATAGCTTTGTACGAAGCAATGAAGGGGGTTTCTAAGAAGAAAAAAAGCAAAAGAAAAAAAAAGATACATATACAGTGCGAGGGAGAGGCGAAGGAGAGAGAAGGAGAGACTCCGTGAAGTCACCTGCGTACACGTTCGTAGCAGGTACTCAAATTGCATGGCAACAGCACTCGCTCAATCACTTTCTCCCCTCTCTTTCTTTTACCTTCCCTCTTGTGGCGTACCTGTCCTTTTCTCCCTCTCGTAAATTCTCCCCTCGAAAGGTTTCGTGGTACGTGCAGATGCGCGCCTACTCGTGAAATCAGTCAAGGTCCTCCTACCAACGACGGGAAGAAGAAAGCACCCCTAACCATTCAGGGACGTACGCGAGGGGGATACTTCCGGACTTTGAATTTCCAAAAATCATATTGTCACTGGCTGTCTCCTTTTTTCTCGCGGATTAGTGTTTACGTTGAGACCAATTGGCGATGCGTTCTAATGGCAACGAGCAGACACGTTATCGATCTTCGATTCTTTTTATTGAGTAAGGATTCGTGGTTGTTGATTTCTTAGAGATAGGATACATTTTCATTAATCTCTTGACAATTTACCCAGAGTGAGGCTCGGACATGGCAAGACGTCGATAAAAATAAAATAGAAAATAAAATATTTTTTCTTTAGGTTTCTTAGAATGTATATAAGCATTTTAAAGAATAAAACATATGTTCTTTTGGTTGAAGTTTGCAATTTTATTGAGCTGTTAAGGGGTTAATGGACTGGACCTCTTATTGGGTAACCAAAATAGTTCTGAAGCTTTTTTTCAAATCAATAATTCATAAATTCTAGTTTTATAAAACTCGGAACCTTGACTATCAGTAGATGCAGTTTTAAAATTTTTGTGATTCTGTACGATTTGTAGTTTTCGTGATTTTAAAAGCTACTTTTTATATGTAAGAATATTTATAGGTATTTTATAGTACAACTTCCATAATAAACTGATCTAGCTAAGAATTAATTAAGTACATTTCACTTTAGTTTACCCAGTATATTTAGTCTAGTAATTAAATCCTCGAAAATAAACAAGATATTAAATAAATTCTGCAGAGAACATAACACTACCAACTGCAACTAGAGTTCCTCTTCATCAAAATACCCAAGCCAAAGAACTTAACTGAAATAAAGCAAATAAAAATGAAGAATCCCATTTCGAACCTAAAACTAGAATAAGAACTTGAAACTAATATTAAAGTAATCTGCAGTGTATTGCACGTTGCTGTTGAAAACTGCAATTTCACGTGCGCCAAGCTGACAGCCCGAGTGTTATCGGAAGCTTAGCGACGCGACGGGGTAAACACAAAAAACGACGAAAGCACGCGAGATAATTTAATTTACTATAGAAAGTAAAACGGTACGGTTCATTGAATGTCCCGGGCGCAGTTGAATCGTTCAACGGGGTCAATCTTCTTAAAGGATTGGCGGGCTTAGGCGGAATAAGGGTGCAAGAGCAACCGATTAATCGATTATCGAAGACAATAGCGTGGAAGGGTTTGCTGTTTCTTTCCGTTTCTCCCTGCTGGAGGGACACGTTCTAAGTGTACGCTAATGAAGTTAGTTCGCCTGGTCCTCGCCGATGTGTGTCCATCTTCTCTCGCGTGAATCGCCAGAACGCGGCAGGAGTTCGTTCCCGCGCCCGGAAATGCATAATTGAAAGGAGAGCATCGTAAATAACCACGCTAATTGTTTCTAGCCTCGCCAATTTCCTCTACCTTCTTGCTTACGTTTCATCCCTACTCCCCCTTTTCTGGCCCACGTTTGGCCCGATGCCTTCGTTTCGTCTTTTCCTTTTTCGCCTCTTGGGCTACCCTGAAGCCACGTCGCGTCCCTCACGTGTCTCTGAGTTCGCTGTTCTCTGCAGGATTTAAATTGTAACATGCTCATTAGGAAGCCTTATTTTTGAAATCTTTGAAGAGGCTGGCCGAATCATCGGGTCATGGTTATTTGATTTTATTCTCTCTTTGGTTTTACGAGAAGTCTTCTTTCCAGCGAGGTGTGGGATCAGTTTTAATGATGGTTTTTAGAGCTTTGTATTTTGTGGAAAATTTTGGTGGACACACTGTGGTGTTTTAGATCGTTTAGGGTAATTCTAGGCAGTAATTGAGGAGTTATTTGCTAGGACAGCGTGAGTACATAAACTTGGTTACGAAAAATCGTCTACATTTATGTCATGATAATTGAAGAAGTCAAGCCATACTTCAAAATGTTCTATTTTTCTTCAACTTTAAAAATATTGGAGTGAATTAATACTTTTTTAAATGCAGAATATATAGAACAGATGTTCGCAAAAGTGGCTTGAAATAACCTCACGCCCTTATTGCACCTATACCTTCAATTATGGGTAATTCAGTCTGCGGGTATTATAACTGTTTTCATCACTTTTCCTTTAAATATGGTATGAAAGTGTGTAGTGTTATTTTGAAGCCTGTAATTATCAAAGTTTACGTTTCAACGATACATTTTATGTATATTTTCAATTAATTTCTAATTACGTATTTTTTTAAAATCTTATTTTGACTGCTCCAAAAAGAATACAAAAATATTTAAATAAATATATGATAATCATGACAAATTTTAATGTTAAGAAACTCTGTTTTTACTACTTAATGTAATTTCTAGAATACAGCACTAGTTAAAAGAAATTTCCAAGAATTTCGTAGTTGAGTGAGAACGAATTACATTTTATGATCAGACTAAGAGAATTCTCTACCTAGATGGTGCGCAGAATGTCTAATTTGTCTGCGCTAGAAATTATATTACTTGTGGGCTTAGTTATTCATATATTCTTCCACAAGCTCATCAAGAGTCACTTATAAATTAACACGAAACAGTCTCGAATAAGACAGTGTCTCCTTCATCTCCGAGAAGTCGGTTCCATAAACACGGTCTCTCGATCGCTCGAAACATCGTAATAATGTCCCTCAGTATCTGAACGCAATAATTTAACGAACGATCCCGAGCAACGCGCCATTAAAAGAGGCCAGAGATTATTCGAATTTCATCGTGGCGAATGGAAGGCAGTCGTAGAATGATTCTCGTCGCTACTTAGAAGGGTCAAGTTGGTGATAACAAATGGCCCTCTTTTGTCCCCTCTCAGCCATTTTTCGGCCCTCTTTCGCTACAAACGGCCCCTGGACATCGTTTAGCCTTGACATGCCTCCTCTAGCCGAGAATGGAAAAGGCAGAGGAATCGAGCTCGCGTTTTTTTTCTTCTGTTTTTCCGAAACGCCCAACTGGCTGGCAATCAGGAGTCGATTTATTTCCACGAGGCTTCGTCTTCCTCAACGACTCCTTCGATACATAGGAACTCCTGTCCTAACCGACATGTCTATTATTCGGTTATTTGGGTGATCAGATATCGATGAACGTCCATTAGAATATTATAGTATCGATCGTGTGGATTTTAGTATACGACTGTATTACAATTTTGTTTGTCCCCTTTTTTATTTCTGGTATTAATCATTCCTGCGGATAAGAATTCTTGAAGGAAATCGAAAAAATGGAATGTTAATCTTATAATAAGCTACATTTTCGCAAGAAACTTATGCAGGTATGTATAAGAATTTATCGATCAAGGCTGCTATATTACATGTAAGCTTTTCTTGCCACGTGCAAAGTGTCAGAGGCAGACACTGATAATGAATAATTCAGAAGCATAAAAAGTTAAATGAATGTAGCACACGGCTGAGAACAACCTCTTTAGCTTCGGTTCAATTTAAAAAGAAAGGTTTAATTGAGGAACAGAAATTCCAGGTGAAACTAAAAAGTCTTACGTACGACTTGTAAGTATTCCTACCTCCAGCAATAATTAATGTCAACAGATAATTAAATGCAAAAATTTAATTAGCGATCTCGTCGTTGGGGCAGAGTGCTTTTTACCTGCGCCATCTTTCGCGTGTAACGTAATTACTCAAATTTCCTGGGATATTACATTTACACCTACCGGATGTCTAAGCCCGCGAAAAAGCCCCGGGGCCAATTATAATACGAAGCTTCCGTCGTGAAAAAAGAGCATTAATCGTTTCTCAAACGCTCATATTATCCGTGGATGCCCGTTGATCGTCGGTCTGGAAAAGAAGTCCCCTCGCTGGGCGTCCCGAAGGAAGTCCAATGACAAGATGTCATTATTAAGTAAACGCAAAAACGGAAATCAACGATTAGGGGTTGTTACATTGGTATATCGAGCAACGGGCCCGCTTTTTTACGATCGATAAACAGTGTAATTGTGGCTGGTCGTCTGACAATTAGTAGCGGCGCGACTCCGTGTCGGAAAACGAAAAAGAAAAGGGGGAAGAAGAAGGAAATTCGTTTCCTGCGATTCTGAACGTAGCTTCTTGTGGGAAACGATACAGGATGGCGCGAAAGTAACTCCAAGTGGTTGTTTCTGCCTCGAAAATGAACCTTCCGAGGTTTGTTGGTAATTACGTACTGAAAGCAATTTCATTTTATTCGCTTTTGTTTGAAGTTTAGGGACGTGTGTCGTTTGGATGTTGATAACGATGAAAGGGTAATATTTTCTTCTCGGCCTGCATAAGCTGATGAAGAGTTTCTAGAGGAGAGTAGCAATTGAATAGGAATATTTAATAGTGTATATGCTATGTACTAGTGTAAATGTGATACAGTCTCTAGAGCAGTAATTTTAGATTAAAATTAATGAAGACACTAATAAGGATTAATTTGAAGAAAATCGAGGTACAGAATTCAGCTTTTATTCAAGTCATGCTGATATACTGTTCCTATTAAAGTATTTTAATGATTCATAATTATGTATAACTCGAAGTTAAATGACTGAGAAAATTAAATCCTAAGATCTCTGGAATATTTGTAAAAGGTCACCTGAACTATTTCCTGTGTAGATAATTGTATCCATTGATTGCCAATAGCCAACAAAAGCAAATTACGTTTCAAAATTCCTACAACATTCTCCGGAATAACTGCATTTGAAAATTTAGTTCAATTCATCTGCGTAGGCAGTTCTCTCAATCGATTGTCAATAACCAATGCAATCGGTATATGCATACATTCTAGAAATTCAAGTAGAACACTTCCAAGACACAAGCACCTACTCATCATTTCCACAAATATTTCCCTAATTTCATTACTCACAACTTGCTGAAATTCTGAAGTCTTTAAAAATTCCTCTGAAAGCTCTGTTCTACTCATCTTCATGGATAGAGATAAAAACCAGAAATTCAGATAGACCACTTCTAAGTCACAAATACTTATTTATTCCAAATAGCACATGATGTCTTGAAGCCATCTATTTTATATCTATTTTCTGTCTGAACATCTTATAGACGTAACTTAGCCATCTTTAAAACACACCGATTTGTAACATCGAACGTCTCAGAGACATCTTTTGGACATTTCTAGCGCTTCACCAGATGTCATTAAAACGTTCTTAAGACGTCTCTACGCTACATGGAATCGTTTCCCTAATTTCATTCCTCGCAACCTGCTGAAATTCCGAAGCCTCCAGAAAATCCTTCGACCAGCATCGCCAGAAAGCTCTGTTCTATCGATCTCCAGTTCCCTCCATCGATCGTCAGTAGCGAACGAAACCGATTTACATGCGAAAACGACGGGCGCAGAAGACAGCAGGCCGTCGCGGTCAGCAAACCGGATGGCGATCCGCGGCATTGCCCGTTAGCTCGCGTCGAATGACGCTACCAACAAAGAGCGGCCAGTTCTGCCTGAATAATAACGTCCCGGTGCGCCAGGCCTCTCCTGGTTTACGTTTGCCCGCCGTTTGCGCGGCTCTCTAATGGGCGATCGCGGCGGGCCGCGGCGTACAGCAGCGCGACGTAAACCCGGCTACGTAAGCCGAACGTAATTGAAGGCTAGGAATGCGGACGCACGCATGAGGTAGCAGCCGGTAGACAGAGCACACGGAGGGATACACACACGCCGAACGTTAGCCATGGCTAACATTAATGCGCGTGTCCCTGTTGCAGACTGCGTAGGCCGCGCACATTAATTAACCGTACAGAAACAAGTGGTGCCCGATACTATGTGGGCCCTGCTCGGGTCCTTCCTTCTGAGGGAGAAGCCTGGACGAGGGAGAACGGAACAGAGACCGAGTGGTTTTCGAGTCTGAGGGCTAGTTAGGTTGTAGGAATAATGGAGGATCGTGGGGAAGATGCTGTTGGGAGTATGGGAGTTTGGACCTGGAAGGTGATGTGAGCACCCCCGACTTCTGGGGCTTGGCGGTTGAATGTGTATCTGTGCGCGGGATAATGGTACAGGAATTGCTATCTCATGGGTGGTGGGAGATTGTGCCTTGGGTACTGAGGAATGTTTGTTCATTTTTTTGGAGTTACTTGTGTTTGGTCTTTAGGATTCTGGGGCGAGGGATGTTTGGTTAGAATGCAGTTTTTGTTTTGTGAAATGTGGTTGATGGTGAGAATTTGGAGTTTGGAGTTTTGTGTGAGATTGAAATTGAGTGCTAGGCATTGTAGGTTTTATTAATTTAGGGTAGTACAGAATATAGATAATGGACTGAAGACATTGAGCATGCTGGAGATCGTGGAAACACTAAGGTCACTAAGGACTAAGAATACTGAAAATATTAGAATACTATAGACACCTAAGGTAGGTATTAGAGACATTCAAAATGTTGAAAACTTTGGTGGTACTAAAGACACTATAAATATAGACACTGAAGAAACTGAGAATATTAAGGACATCGAAGATGCTATACATATGAGTAAGAAGACTGAAAACGCTGAAGAGACTGGGAAAGCTGAGGATACTCTGAGGATGTTGAGAACGCTGAGGATGTTGAGTGTGTTGGGAATGCTAAGAACTGAGAGCGCTGAGAATGCTTGAGCTGCTAACAATATTGAGGGTGCTGACAATGCTGGGAATGAGGATTATGAGGCTGACGATGACACTGAGAATACCGAGTATGCTGAGAACGCTGATGGCGCTGAGAATATCTAAGAACAGTTCAGCTCACAACTCGCAACACTAACAGATTTTATCCTCAGAGCTAGTGTACGCTTCTATCTGCCACGCTACTTCGAATTTCGACTCGTTAGTATCGAGAACAGAAACGATTGCGCGTGACATAAACAGATTCTGTCGACAGCCATAGACATCTAGTTAAACCACTTGCCCACGAAACCGTAGGATTCAGAGTGGAGTACTGGTAATCTTATCAGTCGTTTCTTTTTTTGCCTGTGTAACATATCTACGTCAAAAGAAGACATATAGGTTGGTCAGTACCATATGCGTTATTTATATAAATCTCGGCAGTAATTAGGGTGGACAGCGGTATTAATTAGCGAGAAGTAATTGACGATGTCAAAGGATATAGATGTCGGTGTGAAACGAGCGGTTCGGTGATAAGCGGAATAAGACGTCGAAGTAGTTCTCTTGTTTCTTTTTCGTCGTCTTTTTCGCTCTGCGTGCGCGACGCGGTGCGTGTACCGTTCGAAGGGGGGAATGCGATCAGGATACGTTTATATGGACATCGGTATCAATTAACGTTGCTGGAGGTATTAATTAGCACTAGAGACCGACTCGGCCCCGCGGAATGTGTGTCTGTTAGCATGTAGACGCGTATTGATTGCCGCGTCGTTCCAAAAGAAACGCACATGTATACATCCTCCGATTATTGGCGATTTCTGAGCTCAAACGATGCTAAACGTCTTGCTTCTTTTGTTACGTACCTTGGCTGAATCGTATCAATTAGTTCTCCGATTGCTCAGGTTGCGCAAGTGGTCGACACAATACTGATAAGGATAGAAGTGTTGAAGGTTTTCCTTTTCAGATACCTGAATCGTGAATATAAAATAAGAATTCCTTGCCTTCATAGTGTACGGTATCCTCGTCGTAAAATCTTCGGCGACTTCATAAAACTCGGTGTAGTGGAGATATTAAACACAGGTAAACTTCGAACTGTGTAACTGATAGTAGAAATAATAATTTTGATTAAAATAATGATCAGTATCTTACTGCATAATGTTTTACTATTTTCGTTGCTAAATGCACAAAGAAAATTGACTTGTTTAATATTAATAAGAAGGGATCTTTTAACAGTAGAAGAATTTGTTTCATTTACAAATCACAGTATTTTTTTCTAGCGAATTAGATTAAATAGTAGATTGAGTAGATAATGTTGCCCAAGTGTTAATAAAAATAGACTTAATATTGAAATTTCTTTATCTCCTGATTTTCTATGACCAGCCCTGTCAATGTTCCTTGAGCAATAGAAGATAAGTAATAATCTTCAGCAATAGAACCTAACAGTATTTATCCATCAACTCAATGAAATTAAGCTATAAATATATTCTTCTACACAAACCCTCCAATATCCCTTCTATCTAAAACACTGATCTTCCCAAGAGATCTTCCCAACACCGTTCTATTTCGTTCAATATACATTCAAATCTCTTGATTGGAGCTGATGTTTCTTCCTGTTGTTTTTCCAATCGTGTCTTCCAGTGAGCAGGTTCACACGAACCCTGGCCACGAGGCAGTCCGTGCACGTGTTTTCAGCAGCGAAGATGCTTGTCAGTAAGTAGGTTGGCCGGCTGTTAGCCAGACTAGGGCCACGCGCGTCTACGAAAGGGCAGCCCAATCTATGATAAGTGGTGCTTCCTGTTTTGTCAACGACCATGCCACGCGGAAAGTACTGGTTCCCGTATGATCACCAAAGTTAAACCGCGCTAGACACAGTCATCACTTAGAAAGCTGACTATCTAAGTCTCTACCGTGTATTTTTGGTATTGGCTATTTCCAATCCACATGGAATCGTAGATCCTTGCGGTAGAAATTGACAGAGGTGTACATATGATTTCGACTGTAGCAGCGATTTAGGTTGGATTTAAATGTAACTTGAAATTGTGAAATTTTGAGTATGGAAACGAGGAATTGTGAGAAAGTTTTGTGAATTTAGTGGGTTCTAGATAGAGTCCCTGGGGCTATGGAAATAGGTAGTTAAGATAGTAATTTGTATATCAGAGGAGTGATGAAAACTAAAGGCCTTTTAGTTAGAATTATGAGAATCGTATGTCCTCAATGTCAAAGCTGATGAAGTTAGAAGCTCTCAATTGAGCAAATAGTATAATATACCGGGATCATTGCTTCCATTAGAAAAACTGAGTTATAATAGTATTAGATCATCCCATAAAGAAGAGGTCTCTGAACCCTGTATCTAATTTTAAAGAGAGGTGGTATGTGCAGCTACATGTAATCACTACTTTACATATCACAATTCTCTACTATCTACCATCTTCATTCTTTTAAATAATTTTTAAGCTTCTTTATTACTTCACAAATAAGCTACTCATCGAACAGTAGAACCTAACACTGCGTCTCCAGTAGCCCACACAAACTACTATCTAGTTGTGCATAAACACACCTTAAAAAAAAGGCATCAAAACTAGCTCAGCATTGGTTGTCCGACAATCAAACGCTTAATGTACAAGACAATTTATCGTAGCTATCACGTTCCCACTGTGTCTGCATATCCAAGCAACACTATTTTTAAGAAGCAACACAGTTTTATTAGTCGTTATTGTATGTACACACTCTCGAACGTAACGTGACCACTCAGGATTTCATAGTAGGCGGAACAAGGCGGAAAAGTCGGACGGTGTCGACAGCGACACGTGCTACCGAGCGGAAAGCAAGTTGAATACGCACGGGAATGGGCCGCGGCACGATCTTTATAGATCGTTTAACGTGCAATCTGAGCGCGGTTGTAATTACGAGGAGAATAATTGTAACTGCCTGAGAGTTCCACGACCGATTAGGCGACGCTTAAGTAGAACCGCGAAAGGATCCCGATCGGTGATTAAAGAAAGCGTCGGCGAGTACGTGCGGGGCACGAAGCCGATTGCCTGCGATAATTCTTCCATGAAGGAGCTCCGAGAGATCGATCGCCGCTGATCGAGGCTGACGGGATTTTAATGCGTTCGGGCAGCGGACGAGGGAGCGCGATCTATAATTGCTCGGTGGAGCTGAGTTCTCCGAGGAGCTGAGAATTGAGGCGTTCGAGGGTAACCTGCCGTGCTGGGAGTATGTTGTAGTGCTCTCGAGATGGCTTTCAATCGATCACCGTTGATATCGTTTGCGGATTTTCCTTATTTTACGCTGAGCCAGGTTTCTGTAGAACTGTCTCTCTGGTTCAGGTGGCACAGTGATCACTTGATTTTTGAGGAATTTTTATGGCGAGTTTTGAATCGTTTCCATTTTGTTACTTTCTGTGGAAATATTTCTGTGGATAAGTTGTGTAGCCACAGGTGTTGGATTTCAGAATCGTGATGTTTTATTAAAAAGTTTTAGTAAGTTTAATTCAATTCTTGCGTTTTAAGTTTGAGCAGTTTTTGAGCAAGCCAGAGGAATTTGGATAATCTCTGATTTTTGACATTTTGTTGTGTATTTTTTGCGAGTATAAAAAATTGTATACTTTTTTATTTTATGTAAGTATTTAGAACATTTGTGATACGTTTAATAAGAATCTTTATGAAAAATTCTCTATGAATGGTGAGACACCTAGCATTTCGACTTTCAACTGTAAATTTGAATCGAAGAAATTAAATATATTCTTAAACCCTCGTGAAATTTTCGAGACAGTGAACCTACAAAAGCAAAAAAAATGTTTAAAGTCAAACATAATTTTTTTATCAATTTCTTTCATCTAAAAAAGTCCCACCTGTCCGAAAAATGATGTTTGGAGAAAAACATAAATTAAGTTAAAGTTGAGTCGCCGATAGCGGGCAGCTGTCATTTAAAAGCCTATAAAATTGATAATTTTAAAATTTCTTTTTAGCTTCATATTCTTCAAACATCAAAGAAATAAAAAATCTAAAAAAAATCGAGCGTTTAAAAGCCCCAAACCAGAACCTCCCCTTAAAGTTGAGCCACTGATATTCAACTCATGCAACAGCTGTCACTTAAAATCCTTTAATTTCAGTAATTTTGAGAATTTTAAAATTTCCTTTTAACTTCATACTCGTCACACATCAAAGACATGAAAAATCTAACAAAAATCGAGCTTTTGAAATCTCCGAACTAGAGCCCTTCCTTAAAGATGAGCCAGTGATATTCAACTCACACAGCAGCTACCACTCGAAACCCTTCAACTTCGCTAATTTCCAGAACTTTAAAATTTCTTTTTAACTTCATACTCCTCAAATATCAAAGAAATACCAAATCTAAAAATGAAATGAAATTTCTGAAAGCTCCAGACCGAAACCTCCCCTTAACAATCAAGTCCCGCCATCGTTCCAACGAGTCCAGTTTCTCCCAGCTCGAATTTCGAGCTATCGAATGCGTCCGAGTACCCGAGTACCGCCCTACTTCATTCCCTTTCGCTTAATCTGCTTATCTCGTCGCGTCTTGCTCTGCAGAAGACTGGCGTCGCCGTTTCTCGGTGCCGCCTGTTACGGCCTGTTGTGTCTCTCGATGCACGCCAAAGACACAACTAACTGATATTACGCTTGGCCTACACGCCACGGTGATTTTGATAATCATATCGATCGGGCTCGCATTCTTCGCGACCCAGCCATCGATTGTGTTCCGCGCGTATATCGAGCTCTCCAATTGCATCGATTCCTGTGCACCTCGGCGATCGGATACACGACGGGAGGCGAAAGAGTCGCGGGAACCAGGGCGTTTATCAGACCGAGCAGAACGTGTGGCTCATTACGCGCTTCGCATTTGCATAATTACGACGTTTTTCGCGGAGGCTGGGCTCGAACTCGGAACTGGACTTTTGCTTCGCATGTCTGTTCTTCAATCGCTTCAATCGCTGCGTTGGTACATCGATATCGATACAGTCAAGATGGTTCATGGATAAGCAAAGTCTCGGATGGAAAACAGAGATCGAAGTAATTTCAGAATGTCTAAAATATCGACTATTGTATTATACAGGACTTGAATTTCGTGAGATTCTGTGTTTTCAAGAGGGACGAGTTTTATCGTACTGTATATATAAAAGAGGCAACACTGTTTACATATCTACATATCTCGAAGTGCCAATGTTACAGGTTTCAAACGAAAACATGGTTTCGGGGAATAAAATGTTCGTAAAGAATCAGCTTACGGGTGATCTCGTCTCCCCTGGTAGTTTCAGCGTTAACCAATCCCATAGAGGAAACAGTTTTCCTCATCGTCACCTCAGTTCTCAAATTCAGTGCCAAACTGTCGAAGTCCGATAAAATCCCCGGTGTCTCCGTCGTGTTCAATTACCTCACGATCAAAGTACCCTACGACTGGCGCACTCGAATTTTTCCTTTCGCTTCACGATCGAGCAGACACTTGGCTCGCTCGGCCCAAATAGTCCGCCGTTCGGAGCAAACCGGAATTCCATCGATGCCGATGTCGCCCATTCAGCTTCGCGAAAAAGGAAGAGCAACTCGGTTCCCCCCGTACCTCACCTCGCCTGCTCCCTACTCACAACCTTTTTCTTTCTCTCGGATGCATTACAAATGCAAGAGGTGCCCTTCGTGCGTCTGTTCCAGCTGAATGCTTTCCTGTTCTGGGAACAGGAAACCGCGCGCGATGATCGATCACGCGAAATGATCCCCGGCCACGGCTACGCGTAACCATTCATTCAGCTGCACTCTGTCAAATCGTCGTGTCCCCCCCCTTCTCCTCCCTACGTACGCCTATAAATAGGCACAACTCAATGAGACGGGTTCCAGAAAGTCGAGGCTACGGTCCCGCTTCGGGCGATCCTGCGAGCGACCGAGGACAAAAATATCACGTAGGTGCACGCGATATTTTTGGTCGAAAGGCAAAAAAGGGAAATTTCTGCGGGCTAATTATAAAAGCTGCGTATTGAGGGGTAGTCGCCCAGGGCTCTGTGGTTTCGTTGGTTACAGGAAGAGTTAGTTCTTGAGTGGCAATGGGTGACCAGCTGTTTGGTAATGTTTTTAGGTAGTGCGAAGTTTCTTCAGGTCTTCGTAAGTTTCTGTAGATTCTGATCGAAAGCATTTAGTGTTCGTCAGACTATTTTGTGAAATAGGGGGTAGCTTTAGAGAAAAGTAATCATAGAGTGTTTAAAATTATGTATATATTGGGATTCATGGGGTTAGGATTAGTAGGGTTAAATTATATTTGTGGTTTGAATTATATGTAGTGAGTTTCCTACTTAAGCTCATCGCCAGAGGCTAAAATAGTACCTACAGAATAGCATAAATCATCAGTTGTTACACTAGATTAATTGTCTCGATGATTGCATGAATTTTAATGTTTGCACGTACTCTCAGGTATCACTTTTGCAAGAATTGAGGTCGTAGAAGATACCTACATACCTACGTAGTATAATAAAGTATTCTCATTCTAAACTTGAAATCAGAGGTGAAAGCAGTAGGTACAGAATATTATGTTGCATCTTCACTAGATTAACCCTTTTAGTGCCAATATCCTAAGCACAGGTACAGTCAGGATTGCTAAGTCAATATTTAACTAGTTTTCATGGATGAAAAAAAAATTCTAAATTGACAATCTAAATCGACAAATTCTTCAAGGACTATTTTAGAGCATACCAACTAAAGAAAGTTGTATTTTTTCCATACACCAAACAGTAAAGTTAGAAGAATTTTTGAGCAAATTTTTCAATTTTAGCACTGCATTCTAATACCAATAGTTCCTTAGCTTGCCCCTAAAGTATCCCTTACACGATGAGACTTGCCTCGAGGTGATGAGACCAGACCACTTCGAACCATGTTGCTTCTCTATCCATCTTCAAAGAGCTACAGAGATTTAAAATAATTTAAAATTGTTTAAAACCCATCACTCGCTTAGAAACAAATCGCAAGTTAAGTCTCATCCCGTAGAAAATACTTAAGATGATTAAGGGTACCTATCGACTCCAAAGAATCTCCAAAAATCAGTAATCCACCCCCTACTTAGCTACCCTATAGCAAACCCTCTCCCAAATTCCTCCATCATATCTCCAAGTATTTTCCACCGATCCTCTGCCAAACCACCGACGCGTAAACTTCAGCAGTGTCTTCATTCTCCGCTGCCAAGGTTAACGAGGCATGCAGATCACTCGTACAATCCGCGATCCAGAATATCCGCCAGTACGTCAGTGGTCGCGCGTTTAGCGAGGATCACGCTCGGCGGCGTCTGGTACGGAAATTTCCACGAAGTCATTATTATTGCATTAGCTGGCGGCCGAGGGCCGATTTGAATTACGTATAAATTTGCAAATTGGAGGAACGGATAATTACGGTGCGCGTGCGGCTGCCCTACGCGAGTGTCCTTGTCGTCGTCGACGTTTTACTTGTTGCACTTAAAACGAACCGTCCGTTCGGGCACAGCCCTGCTCTACTTTATCCCTGCACGTCGCGATTCGTTTTCGATGGCTCTCGAGGCTTCGTATCGACCTCGATATCGACGCGTTCACTCGCGACCTGCGACACTTTGCTAGGTTTCACGCGTCGTTGTCACACATTGCGCGCGATTCGTTGTGACTCTTTTTTACGCAGGATACGGTACTGCTGACTCGTTGTGACTCTTAGGCAAGATACGGTACTGGCTTCTCAAGAAAATATAAATGTAGGTTTCAGTTTCATTTTTTAACTTCTTAAATGTATGAACATTACAACATGGAGTCATTCAAAATCTTTGCTGGTAGAATATCCACTGTTGATCGCTGTGTTTTATTAAAATAAGAAGCTTATTAATTCGTAAACTGGAAACTATATTAACTACAATGTAGCATACAATTTTGAAACAATTTTTATGATTGTGGAAATAGTAGTATTTTAAAGGAAAAAACAATGATCAACTTTAATCATTTCTAAAAATATCAAATAAATGTAATATCATGAAATTCGTACACTAGGTATATTCTAGATCATAGTTTCTAGTTTATAAATCAGCAAAAGATTTTCATTTGCAACCTATCAATTCTTGGTTAGCGTGGCGGCCAGCAATGGATGTTCTGCTTACAGAGACTAGCGAATAACTATGCCATTTTATATTGTCACTTTTAAAAAATTGGAAAATAGAACTGATACTCACATTTGTATTATGCCAAAAGGACTGTTTTTCATCCACTAGAGACCTGCGACAACATTTCCAAAAACATTGCTCATTTTTTGACGCTTCAGGTGGTACCCCCCTTAAGAGCGCGGACCTTTGAAGGAGTTGTAGCAGATGAGAAAATGATGATAGGTTTTGTGAATTAAAAATAAATTAATCATATAGCCCTGCAATTCGTAGCACCGTTTATCTGGCATTTTTCATAGAACAGAGATCGAGTTTCAGAGGAACGTGGCGTAATTTAATACATTGCGTACCGACTAATTTTCAGAAAACTGTACCAGTATGGCCAATGATGCTTGCCTCGTTTGCTGCAACTCAATTTCGCGTTTCCGGTCTTACTACGCCTTTCTATAAAAACGAGATTCCTCGTTTCCACTAGGCGACGTGTTATACTAAAATATCATTTAAAAAAATTCACCTAACCAGAGAACCATTACACAATTTTCTCAATAACTTTTCAATTATTATAAAACATCTATGCTACACTACTACTACTTAAAAAATATTCTTGCACGCCACAAATTGCCTAGCGTTTCCTCAGAAGAATTGCACCTCAAAAAGTTTCTTAAACGCCTCTCTTATTACTGAATTCTCACGTAAAATAAATCCCACATAAAAAAAGTAATTCTCGAAATAATCGAGACCCGCTTAAGCGACGTTCGTATCCCCGAATTTCGGCCCCCCTTTTCCCAGCATCCTTCAGGAGTCATCGAAACGCTCCAGAATTCCGTATTGCGTCGCAACACCCTCCATAGAGGAGCCAGTCCAGCGTGGCTCCCCGCGAGGGGTGTAATCCTTGCGCGTCTAACAGGTTCGAGGGGTGGGGCGCAGGATACGGGCAGGACGCGTTCGACGAAGCGAGAGAGGCTGGCTAGCGTCTCGCACGCACTCTCTCTCCCGACCATTAACAGTGTGTATACGTGGCTCGTCTACACACGGTATATATTTGTGGCCGCGCTGGATTACACGCACACGCCGATCGTTCGTAGCCCCGTCTAGACAGCCGTCAGACGTATTATTGGGTTCGCGTAACTCTATGCTACATAGCTATCGCGTTACCACACGTATGTCCTCGGTCGTGCCTGCTCGGTTTGATGGTACGCGAGCGCGCGCACACGAGGACGTGATCGTCGCGTACGTACGCGCAGGAGTACGCTTCGTTACGTGTACAGCGTCATTCATGAACGGTGCGTGTGCCGATTCTCCCTCGCTTCGCTGCTCACCTCTGCCTTCCTTTGTTTTCTTTGCCCGTGGATATTGTTCATGATCGCGATTTAGGTAGCTTTGAGGCTAGATTTCTTTAGGATTTTGGGATATTCGTGTCGGTAATTGTGGAAATGGTCTGAGTTGAAAATCTGGAGAAGTTCAATTAATCATTTGTTTTGTAACGTGACTCGAGGCGATAGTAAATGAGTGATGGATTCAATTCCTTTTTAGGGTTTTGAATTAGATCAGTTTCATTAATAAGGGGGTATATTTGTACTTGTAAGGTGGTGAACAAATAAGGGAGAGGGATATTGAATGGATGGATGGTTTTGTTTTTTAGAGTAGATTAGTGTAACGATATTTTGCTTTGAATTCTTTTTTTGGAGCACTAGTTTATTATTAGTTGGAAGTTTCAGAGCTTCAGTTTTTGCGTGTACTGGAGGATATTCTTACTTGTTATTGCTACCATTCTAAATATTTCAAAATTGCTCATAATATTCTTTACAAAATACTTAGCGTTAAATGATAATAAATATTAATTATCACTAGACCAAGGTATTAGAATATTTCAGTCTCACAGTATTTTGAAGTATACCATCACGATATAATTATTAATACCTATCACATTTTTCATTAATTTTGTTACTCGAAAGCAATAACACTAATCGAATATTTCTAAATACTGTGATTTACAATCTGTACGTATTTCCAAAGAATGAATGTCGATGAATTACTCCCAAATGAAGCATTCCTATTCACTTTGACGGGACACTACTCGTGAGTGGTATTGTAGCCCCAGGAGCGATCCTCGACGAGTTTCAGCTGACATAACCGTCGCTAATTACCAACCGGCCCGATTGCCTCGCTAAATCGGCCCCGATGCGTCTTCCACACGCGCGTGTGCGTGCGCGTGTCATGTGCATCGGCGCGTGCATACGTGCACACGGTGCATACCACTCGACACTATCCACGTGCACCATTGATTGCGCGTCTTGCATCGATATGCTCTTTCTAGTTATCCTTCGTGAGTGAAGAAGCGAATAATTTAACCATGGTATTATTATTATCATTATTGTTATTATTATTATTATTACACTACTCCAGTTCATCATTAACTTCTTCATTTATTTTATGGGACTGGAGCCCTTTAACAGTATTCATTATAAATTTTTGTTAATATTATTAACAACGGAGTAAGTTAACATTGTTTGGTTGTCAGGAGATAAAAAAGTCCCTACAACTGTAAAGATATTATTTACTTTTTATAAGAAATGAATAAAATTTTCAAGAAAAGGTACAATTGAAATAATTGCACAATGAATGTATCTTTTTTTATGAATTACGGGATACATGTATTGTACATGTTTGGTACTGACTGTATACAGTATATACTAAATGTATATACTACATATAAGTGCAAAATGTTATATTTGTTATAATTAAATGTTTAAATTATGTTTTTTTTTTGAATTTTAAATAAATGGCGAGCGTTCAAGGAGGCCCATGTATCATTTGCCAGGCTGACACCCTGTCCAGTCCGCCACTGATATGAGATGTATATGTATGTGCATAATAGTTAGAGTAATAATTAAAAACTTTAATTAGTAAAAGTTTCGTTTCGTTGAAAAATCCATTTCCACTATTCTTCGTAATATTATTAGCGCAACGGAAAGGGTGCATTAAATTGAATGACACTTCCAATTGAGTGGTCTCAGGAACAACTTTACAATGGAAAATCGCATTTTCCGTTTCAAACGGTCAGTCGTCTATCATTAGTCGACTAGAAAAAAATGAGTTATCTGTCAGCGCTGGGGGACAGTCACAGGAAACCTCGGAATTACGCAAGAAATTAATGATACATAATAACGACGAACTGTCTTTTTACCGAAAAATTCCAACGAAATGGTCCGATCGACCTAATACGTTTTCAAGCAGTCTTCCCACAAAGAATGTCCCGGTCATGCCACCCGTGACATCACGCGTGTGGCGATAGGAAATAACAGGAAGTCTCGTCGTTCCAACTTCTATTCTTCTTGTACATGGTCGCGTTGCTTCAAAACAACCCAACTATAATTACACCTAAAAGGAAGACGCGAGATTAATAATATTCCTCTTGTTAGAACTAATCGAGCCCGTCGTGCCTCCCCCTTTGTCAGCCCATCCGGCATACGTTTCGACCGAGAGGGTAATGAAAGAGTATCAATTCATCAGGGTCTGTTATCGGCGCATAAAGCCGCAAAATGAGTTTAAGGTATCGCGTTTTACGCGGCTTAATGTTTATCTTTCACTATTAATCTCGCGTCGCGTAACTCATTCGGCTGGCCCCGGTTCTCAGGCCCTAATCAATTAAATCTGCCCTTGCTCGTCAAGCAAATTATTTATTTTTTTTTTTCACCCCGACGCCCCTCTTTCTGCACCACCTTGTCGATGCGCCGCCTTTTTTCTTCGACGCTCGCAAATCGCGCGCAACGATACGAGCAACAACTCGAGCACACGCGTTGCCAGTCGAGATTCGCGCAGATATATCGATTGAAAACGCATGATCTATGGGACCGTGTTGTTCCACGCGCTCAATTCCAATCATTCGTTCAATTATCGATGATAGATCTACACACGTTACGTTGTAAATTACGCCGCGACGGAGGCTTCATTATGGCAACACGATCGAACGATATTTTTACCACGTTGAATTATCCTCGATAGAGGCGGACACGGGGCAGTCCGATGCGATCCTAGATTGACGTCGACTCCACTTCAAGACTTAATTGGTTTGCTCGAGTTTTTTGGCCGATTTGGATTGAGTCGTAACTGATAGTCAGCGGGCTCCGTAGGCACTTTACGAGAAATTGATTTTTGTTTAAAGGTAGAGCTGGTAGTGTTAATTACATATAGGCATTTTTCTGGAGAGGTTATTGAAAATTAGTTTCTGAAGGGAGGGGACAAACATCCTTTTGCTTTTAATTCGAAGTAGAATAAGGCAAGGTGTTCAGTTCTGAATATGAAGATCGAGAATGAATATGAAAGAAGAATGCTAGTATCTCTTCGTAAATAATAAATAGATCCTATTTATGAATTAGAAGAAAATGTAAATGTCAAGCTGAATTCAGTATAAGAATCTTATAATTAGTTCTTAGTTTAGTGTATAAAAAATACTCTTTTGATACCTATAACTTGATCGTTCCATAATTCAATTTAATAAAGACCCTAAATGGAATTTGATTAAAAAAGAAATTTCAAATTTTCGCAATTCTCTAATCATTGTCAACAGTGCTTTAACTCAAAACCATTACGTGCCACCGCAGAGCACGATCTATCAATAATTCTCCAGAGCGTTCCATTTCAATCACCCGCATTTTTCCATCGACGGAAGTAATCGCTCCGATAATTGCTCAGCAATCCCCTCAATTTCCCTAACGAAAATAAGCTACACCGATCTATCGTGATCCGAATTACCGTCAAACAAACGCAAATCGACGTTAATGGGCATAAATATATCCCAATAATAATCGGGGCCGAGAAAGAAAGACAAAACGAGCGTCGATCGGCATCGATTTAAACCATTCTCGTGGCAGTCCCTGTTGTATGTTACCGAATAAATAAGATGTGTCAGAGCAAGATGGAAACAGATAACGCGGCGAGGCGAAGCGACGCGGAAAAATAAATCCCGTCGATGATCGGAACTGGTCAGCGAGGAGGAACGGACGCAGATACACGAGTTCTGCGTTTACGCATAAACAAAATCCTTCGACAAGGAAAAAGCGGGAAAAAAGGTCTTGGGGAGGGAGGGTGGGGACGGTACGCCTACTTCCTCTCGGGGATAGCGTCATAGCCTTCTAGGATTGTATCGGGGTTGTACCTCGGGGAGAGAGTGAAAAAGGAACGAACCGCGAAACCAGTTCGCAGGATGAACCGGCGGGATCGTCTTCTCACGCTACCGGATAGTCGTAGATAGTAATCGTAATTACACAACCACGAACGACGATACGATGCGTATGAACGCGTAGCGGGGGCTCCGCTTCTTCGTTTCATTCAGCATCCTCTTATTTCACCGCGCTTTCTCTTTCCTCTCCGCCCTCGTGATGTTCCTTCTACTCCTGCGTTCATTCAGTGTCTCCGCTTCCCCTCTCTGTTTCCATTTATTTCACCACAGTTGCTTTCCCTCGGCCAGAAGCTCGCGTGTCGCTTCTGCCATCATCGGTCTCTTTGCTGGGCCCTCGCCTAGTTTATGAGTTTATAATTTACTTCTTCGGGGAAGTTATGGGATACGTCGTGGGACCAGTCTATGGGGATGAGAAGCTCGCGAGGTATCTATTGGGGAGTTTTTACGTCGACGGTGGACGATTGAGTTGTGTTGAATTGAAAGGGAGTAGTTGGGTTGCCTGTGGACTTGAATAGTATAAGTTAAGGGGAATAGGGTTTATTGGCTTATGCGAGGGTATGGATTATTTCGTGTGATGAGGTTAAAGTTAATTATAAGTGTCATAATATTGTTTTGATATTATTGGCAGCTTTTTCTGTATTGTCATTCCTCAGTGTAGTAATTCCTAAGGTTAGAATATTTGCAAAATTTAAATGTTTTTAGAAACCAAATCATCAAGTATTCATGTATCTAAATTTTTAAGTTAGTATTTAAGTAATCAAATTCTTTCATTTTCAACTTTTAAACATTCGAATTTTCGAGTATTGACGTGGTCAAATATATAAGTATTCAGTTGTTTAAGTATCCAAGTACTCAATTATTCGTATATTCAAGTAGTCAATTATTCAAGTATTCAGTTGTTCAATTATTGAACCTTTCAACTTTCCAAATATTTAAATCTTACATAAATAATATAATTTCTTAAATATCAAGAAAAAGTTCAACTTCCCAATATCTAAAAATTCTGAAATCTCGATATTTAGGGACTTCTCCAGAAGATATCCAGAACCTCAAAATCATCAAGATTTTTGGAAACCCTAAAAAATTCAAATTCCTTAAAAAATTGAAAGTCTTGAATGCGTTAAAAATTTGCAAAATCTCTAAGTCCCTCAAAAATAAAAAGCAGTCTATCTTAAATGTACCATTAAAGAATTGATTGTCAGCACCGTCTGAGGCCAAAGCGACACTATGGCAAACGATAGGCACTCGTAGACGCGAGAAAATGCGCATTTCGTCGGATTAATGTCTGCCGTCCGAGCGTCGGCCCCTGTCGACGGGGGCCGGAAGACGCTTTCTCGATGTTTCGCGTAAAACGCTGTTAAAAAACTGAAAGCCACTAAGGTCCGCTCGACAGGGACACAATGGACCTGTTCTTCCTTCTCCCGTTCTCTCTCTCTTGGCCAGCGGCCGAAGGTTTTCAGCACCCTAGTGGTCAATTTCCCACTCAGACGGAATCATTAGTCTACGGCCACGGCACCGGGGTGCTCTCGCCACTCTCTGACAAGAGAGAGAGAAGTACACTCGATGAACGCAACCCAGAACCGAGCGTGCACGCTAAAACCAAACTCGCAATCAGAGATCAGGAAGGGCGATATCCTACCGCGAATATGATCCTTGTAGCCCGCAGCCAGAGCCCGGGGGGATTGGCGAGTTAAGTATTTTTGCAGCCCGCCAGCCACCCTTTGCTTTCGCGTTTCGTGCTGTCTGCTAATGATGATTCGGTGAAACGCATAAAATGGAGCGAGCCCGTTCGCTTTGAAGAGGCTTCCTGGGTAGCCTGACACTCTTTTCTACAATGCTGTGGGCTGGGTATTTAAGTAGAGAATGTTGTTTGCTGAAAGAGTTACGAGAGATTTGTTTCAACCTTCAACTCGTTTTCGAGGCGATGGGATACGAATACGAATATGAGCTTCTAATGAATTTTAATTTTGGGTAGATGACGATAGGGATGTTTAACTAGATTTTAGCTACATTTCAAATTCTAGATTGGTAGCATTCTGATTTTAGCTAGATGCTAATGAGGGAATTTCAAACTTTGGTTAAAGTTTACCTTGACTTCGAATGTTGGCTACATCGTATTCCAATTTTAGCAGCATGCTAATGTAGTCATTTTCAATTTTAACTAGAAGGTAACGAGGGAATTTGGAACTTTAACTAAACTGCATTGCGAGAATTCCAAATTCTGGTTAGATGGTAATGGGGAATTTCAAATTCTACATAGATATATTATTAGCTAATTCTCAAATATAAATTGGATTTTTAGCTTATCGTATTTCGTAAGATATTTTATTACAGGTATGAGTAGTCTGAATATGAACATTGTTCTTAGAAGCCTCAAGTATGATTACTAATAGTTTCAACATAAGCTCAAACCAGTTATAACATAATTTTCATCAAAATAGGCTTAACTCAGATTTTTCTAATCAACTGAATCCAATGCTTACTCTCACCTACTTCATACCATTTCAGACCTACTTACTTCAGTCCAAGCTCAACGTAGAGCAATCCAAGCTTACCTAGACGTAATCAAGATTAACCCAGTTCCAAGGAAAATTCAATAGAGATTAAAACATAGTCAATATTCAGGGTCCACTTCATAGCTTACGAATTTATTCTTAACTTAACTGAATTAATATTGAAAATCGTAAGCTGATATTAATTCTAGAATATATAACAAAGGGACTGTTACGACCCTATTATAAAAAATAATTATTTCCTGTAAGATATCCATGAATATTTTTATATATACCAAACGTAAAAAGTCAAGCCATGAATTAGACACATTTCAAACCAACAGAATCCCCATCCCATCTATACATCATATACAAAGTTCAATCCACACAAGAATGATCGAAAACCCCTTTAACGTCCACCGACTCCCTCGTCCTCCCCCTTTATCAAGATATTTCCATTCCGGAAAAATGGCGTAATTTATGCGTCTGAGAAGCATCCGCGACGTCCTCGATTCGCGTAAACCGGTGGTCCACCGTTGGAAATCATATTTATTGTGACAACAGTTTGCATTGTTATCGAGGAGGCCATTCATTACATCTGGCGGGACCGATGATTAATGGCCGACGCGAAGATAAAATGTGGGTAATTGGGGTCCTAAGTTCAGCGCACGCCCCGGTGATGAATAGTAGAATTCACCCGTAATTTATAGTCAGCTAACACCGCGTATCCGCGCGCACAATAACCACGACCGTGAAATAATGGGCAAGATCTAGCCACGGTGGATGCGCGAACCCGCGAAAAATCGCCTCCACTCCGGTTGTTTTAAATACAGATTGGCCATCGTATAACAAATGACCTCGCCTGGCCGGGGTGTAAAACATAAACAAGTCGTAAATCACGCGGAGTCGTGAGGCAAGCTCTGGCGCTGTACGCTCCTTGGCAGGACGAAAGAAACGGGATTCGGTAAAATCTGATCGCGAGGGATGCGCTTCACGCGCGCATCCGCACGACAGCTTTCTCTTTCGCACCTTTTGCCGATGTGAAAGTGCCTGTGGAGTTAGGGAACGAGAGTGGATCGTGGGTGTAGATACAGGGTGGTCCATCTAAAGGTAGCTATCTGGATATCTCCCTCGATTGCAATGATATGAGAAATATTTCTTGTGTAGTTTCTATGATAGAAGACTACACTGCAGCAAATATTTCTGTGAAAAGATCATTTTTTTGGGAGAGTCAGTCATTGATGTTTTCTTCGCATATGGGTGTATTCTTTTTTCTCTTCAATGTGGTGACTCGCAGTAAAATGTATTGAATGATGTATAATTGCACAATTTTGAAATAACCTTTGACTCCAAAAATTATAATTAAACATAAAATGTATTTCTATCAAGGTGTCGTAGACCTTAACAGTGACGAGCGAGAACCTGTGAGTGTATGTGAACATGCATCTTGATAGAAATAAGTTCCATGTTTAATTTTAATTTTGGGAATCAAAGGTTACTTCAAGATCGTATTACGTAGCATATAAAGTATTCGTGATATCTATTCTTCACAGAATGAAGTTAAATAAAATTATTGTTTATGAATGTATGCTAAATCTTTGTAGTAATAATGTTTGAAGTGTCTTGCTCCTAGCTTCTTATTGTGTCCCTCGTATTCGTTGTACGTGTCGCATTGTTATTCGAGAGGATAAAATAGGAGCACTACGTAAGGTAATAAATAATAGACGAAGGAGATTCTTCTTTCACGAATCATAATTTATGGGGCACCCTGTGTGATAGCTGCAACAGATGGTAGATGGCTAGAAATAGTGAATGACTGAGCGATTGAATGAATCCTTGTGGCGAAAGAGACCATAATCTTGCTTCCTTACTACTTATTTTATTTATTCCACAAATAATAGTATTCAAAAATTACATCCTTCCCTAAATACAGACGACCTGGATAGATTCCTCAAACGTGAATATTCACTGTTGATTTCTCTATTTTCCTTCTGTTGATGTTTGCTTTCATTTAATCATTTTTTAAATTAAGCTGAGACATAACATTTTTCTTTTCAGATGTACCCAAAAGTAGGTACATAGCTCTGACGACGATGTTCACCTACCATTTCACTCAAAGTATTAACTCCTTCTTTCTCACACCTGTCCCAAAAACAAATATATATCCGGGTTAGTAACTTTCGAATTCTCTAACTACTTCAAAATTACCAATTTCTAAACAAATCCTGAACAAGCATAAAAAGAGATCTTTTGATACCCCTAAGTAGCATTACTGTAATAACCCAAGCCCTCGTATCCTCATTGAACGACACAGTGTCTACGACTTCGACTTCAACTTCACGGCTCAATCTCTCTAAAAGACACAGCCTCGCTCTCAGGAACAAATAATCCCTCGACCAGGACTTTCGTCCCCCGAGCAAAGGATCAGGCTACCAGCCATCACCGCTATCGCAGCTCTCGCGGATCCATCGATCCACAGACGCAGGCAGCGAGGACACGTCTCTCTCGGAGGACGCTACATATGCGCGTCGTTAGAGGCGGACTGTCAAGTTGCGCAGGTGGCCAGGTTGGACGTGGATAGATGGGCCACGGCGTGGGCAGCAACGACCATGGCCCCTGGAGGCAGTCGGTCTCTCCCTGTCTTCCCCTTCTGCCTTTTCCGCCGCCTCTTGCCTCCACGCTGGCTGGCTTCTCTGACGAACTCGAAAAGGCCATTCCATCGTGCGATTCCGAGCCCCGGAAGACTCACTCCCGGCACACGTCAGTCACTTGGGTCACTGGCGTCCTTTGCTCGCTTGCTCTTCTCTTGCGCGCACTCGAATCACCTGCACGCACACGTAGCAGGGAAGGAAGTCACGAGAACTAAAGTGAAGACGCTAGAGTCCCTGGGCATCGCAGAGGCTGTCGAGAGGTCGCCAAGGGTGTTTTCGAGAGAGGAGCTATTATCGATGATGGTTGATCGGGGTATCGTGTGTTGCGTTGGGAGGTGCACTTTGATAGCTTGAGTTGATGATAGAGGAAAAAGGATATCGGAAAGGTTGAGGATGAAGCAGGCTGGGATAAGGAAGCTTGGGTTAGTCTGGGGACTCTAGATGGGGGTTCTGTGATTAATCACTCTTTTAGGATTTGTTTTATAGGAAGTAATGACCTTCTCTGGAGATGTCTTCGTTTTGTGGAAATAGAGTCCATTTTTATACTCCCTCGATTTGGCACACAGAGCTTTTAGAGAATGGAAGTAATGTTGCGTATGATATATTCTGAAAGTGACACAAAGAAATGTGATTTCTGTGGTATTTTCATTCATCATCAAAGCTTCACTAGTTAAACTTCGAAATTGTAGAGTTTATTCGAAGTACTCTTGAAATGTTAACTACAAATTACTGAAATAACATCAATAAGATCATTCGTTGCAAATATTGAGGGATTATACTTGAAATGATTTACTCAAACAAGATAACCTTCGTTACATAACACTATTCTATTTATCAATATTATTTATTTATCGTATTTTTTCTGAGTTCATAACCTATCTTCTGACTTTTTCTGAAAACTCACATTTTTTATCTTGTGTGACTTTTAAAACACATATGATACGTATTTGGTTTTGGTAAAACTGATTGAATTCTTAAAATTTCGCATTATTCAGAGTACCATAAGCGTATAAATTCTTATTTCAAAAACCGAATCACTACTTACCATCGCTCCTGAGAAAGTTAGCTCTAGAATCATAGTTTCCCAAGAAATTAGGATTATGGATGCTCATTCAAATTTACATATTCGTGGGAAAATCTCCGAAACTAATTATGCGAAATTTTATACAAAAAATAGAAACTATCAGTAGAACCGTGACCGATCCTCAGAAAGTAACTCTTACTCGGATGCCAGCAACGCAGCTCGGCAAACTGATCCTCGGAAGAGCGTCGGTTGCGCATAGGGCTAATTAAGCCAGGCTACGCCAACGATCAGCCGCGACGGCGACGAGTCAAGAAGATTAACGGAGGCCTTTCCTCCCCCTTTCTGTCGGTGTGCGCGAACATCACCCCTCTAGACAAAGAGAGAGAGGCTGACAAACAGACAAACCAAAGCGTGGAGGGTAAGAAGGAAGTGCATGCAGACAAGCACGCAGCCAGCCGGGACATACATATCGAGAACATCCACCGGGAGCAGCAGGGGACGGGAGAGGGCAGGGGTCCACCCGCGCTTGAAACAGGGTAGAAACAATGAAGATTTGAAGGGTTGACTCGGGCGGGGGGATCAAAGGTTGAACGAAGGGGTGCACGATTTCAACAGCCCCACTGAGTGGCTATTAGGCACCCCCAAGCCAAGCAAGAGCAATTTGCTATAATCATTACCATTCAGGATCTCCGAGCCGAGAGGGTCCGTTTCTCCATGCCCGTCTCGTGTGCCCTCCTTGACGAAGAAACCCGCGTGGCTTATAACGCTGCCTGCCTGCCGTCCTCAATGCCGAGCGGTAATATCTGGCCAGCATTGCACGCTCCTGTGGGAAACCCACGCGTCACCGCGCCGAACCTACTCTTACGCCGCTGAAAAATTTCACGTCCTACCCTTGTTTCGATTAAACGCGTTTCAGGCGTTGTGCACTGAGATGAATTCGAATTTTCTGTTTGTGACGATACTTATGATAGTGATTTAAGTTGAAACTCTTAAAGAATTGAACTTATCGCTTACATACTTGGTATTGACTCGATTTGCGTTAGAGGATAAGTGATATATTCTACTTCTTTAGATTTTTTACTTAGAACTTCCATAAGTACTAGCACATTTGTTGAGAGGTATTATGTTAGAGAGTTTGAACTTGTATACTGTTTTATTTATTGAGGTAGCATATTTTTTTACCTTGGTGAAGTTTTACTTTGGTTTGTTTTTCTTTTCTGATGCAGGTTCTAGTTTTGCAATCTTTGTTAGTTGAATATTTGGCTTGGGGATCAGGTTCATGAAATGTTAAATTTGTGGAAGAAGTAGGAGAATGTTCCCTGAGATATCATTGATTTATAAATTTATTTCTTCATGATCATTTAATACTTTTTGTTATTTTATTTAATTCTGAAGTGGAAGATTCGAGAAAGTTGTTCCCATATTCTATTCGTGTGTATTCTTTAGTCTGTATCTCTTCTGGGGTAAATAAAGTCAGTCACATTTTTTGATTTAGCATATGTGCTATTATATTTTTATTATCGATTATACATATAAAAATTATGAATCATGTTTCCTAATGGTCTTCATAATGTAGGTAATTATAGATAATCTTGAGCTGTTTCATATTACAAACAGTGTCGCACTTAACAACAATACTTCTTTTTCTACTTAAAGGATAAAAAGGCAGTCGATATAAAAATTTACTCTTAACCACAAATACACTTCAACCCTCCACAGCTCAAGACCCCCCAAAAATTCGAATTCCACTAAAACCCCCACGCACATTAATTCCTCCCACTATCTGCAAGTACTAACAAGCTACTCTAATTCTCTATCTCGAGCAAGTGGAAGGTTCTGTTAGGCCAGCTTCCGGACGTCTCGACGAAACCGTGGATCGGAATCGCGTTCACGGGAAAGAAAATGAAAGGGAAAGAGGAGGATTGTGTGACGGGGTAGAGAAGTGTAGAGAAGAAAAGGTAAAAGGGAAGCGTGAGAAAGCGCGAGATGCGGAGGAGGTGGAGGCAGATAAAGAGGGTGGCGGTATAGGTGCATGGGCAAAAGAGTCGAAGACGAGAACACGGGGGCACTGTGTAGCTTAAGAGAGACAGAGGGAGAGAGGAGGATGAGGAGGAGGAGAAGAAGAGGGGGAAAGGATGCATGAATGTGCTAGCAAGAACAATTGATGAAAAACGGTGCGAGAGTGGTTGGGTTTCTCGGAAAGTCTCTCCGCGAGAGAGGCACGTTGCTGCAGAATGAAGGGAGGCAGGTGCATCGCGGGTGCAGCTGGGAGGCTGCGTGCACCGTCGTCGTTGCAAGATACTCTGACGTCCTTTCTCCTCTCCTCTTCTTACGCTTCGCCCTTCGTCTCCCCCTCGCCAGCCCCCTGGCCCCGTTCGTTCTTCACCTTGATCCCTACCCTCTCGTCCATCAGGGGCAGACCGGCGAGACAAAGCGGCGGGCCCAGGAAAATATCGCACGCGGTCGGATTTTCAGCCGAACTGACCCTGGACTGTCGAGACGTTTTCGATTCCTTGGATTTCAACGCGTGTCCACCTGGAGATCTCGTTCTTCCTCTCCCAAGGGTTTCACTTCCTCACTTTGGTCCTTTGTTGAAAGATTTTGTATAGTAGAATCTCTATTAACCGAATCGTAGTTACCCATCTTTGGTATGTAGGTACCATGATCTTTGAACCAGACATAAAAGATAGTAACACCATTATGACTTATATAACAGGGATATTCTAAATCTTCAGTACTAAGTATTCCATTTTGGCTAGCCTTCCCCTATTCGCAGCCTCGACCATTCAATACTGCTACTGCACGTATGATATAATGACAATGAATATACAGTAGAACATGAATGGAAATACGATCCTTGATCCAATAGCAGGATATCAAAAATACTGGAAGTAACCATCAGGAGGTTATTTCACGCTCAACCGACTGAAGTCACTTAATCAACATACCTCCAAATAGCTCATCGATGTCACAGATATGTCCTCAACCACCTGCCAACCGAAACGAAAGACCCAGGAAAAGCAACCTAAAATTCTTTATTCATGGATCCAAAGAAAAGAGAACGTAGGAAGAGAGGGACAACCAGAAGACCCAAGGAACGGAAGCAGAGGCATCCCACCGAAGAGAGGGGCGAATCGGTATCGGTCAGGGCAGGTTGCGTGTGTTGCACGCGCGAGAAAGAGAGATCGTTCGGTGTGTGTTCGTAGGGGAAGCAATCAGGCTGGTCGGCTACCTGGCGCAGCCACGGTTACAAAACACAGTCGAGCCGGGGACGTTTATCGCCGCCCTAAAGGTGAATTCGCTCGGTGACGTCGCGACCGGACTCGAGGAGAACTCGGAGAGAGTCTAGACTGCTGGCAGACGTGGCAAAACGACGATATACAACACGCTGAGGGCCCCAGTTGCTGCGAGCCGCCCGTACCGTGATTGGCTGCCTTTACACGAACGACCAGATACCTTGTGCTACCGGCGGACTCATCATGGGCAAAACAGCTAGCCCCAGGAACGGGGGGACAGATACTCTTTATTATCATACGAGTCCAAGGACGGTGGCTGTCAGAAGCAATTATGCAATCGTGATTGACTGGACCTGGGCAGGTCGTTGGTTCACTTGTTGCATTGTTGCAAGTTTTTTTGTGAGTGGTTTTTGGAAGGATCCCTTAATAGGGATTGGTGTCATTTTTGGTTGTTGAAATTTTTGGACTTGTAGTACTCATTGCCAGTTTTTTAAGAGTAGGTACGGAGAGGAATTTTAAGGATTGATGTTTGTTTGGTTACTGTATGTTAGAACGAAGGGTTATGACTAGTTATGACTAGTTGGTAGAGTTTTGTTACTATTAGAGATATTAAGGATTATTAAGTATGGTATATATCTGATGGGAGATTGGATGTTATCCTGACGTACATATGAGTCACTCAACTAACACGTAAAGTATACAAAAATACAAATTTTATTCAAGACTAAAATCACTATGCACTTACATCGCTATCATCAGCAATTAGTCATGATGTTCCTAGCCAACACGTGCATATACCACACTTACCAAAGATAATTCTGAATACCACAATCCCATAAAATACCCACAGCAACTATTTATCTCATCCTCGAGTCCATGCCAAGATCCACGAGCACCATAAAATAATTCCATCGCGCTACAATCGACTCGTATCTTCAACTGTATGAAACTCAAATAGACAGTCTACCAACGACCTCGACAGACATAATCTCCCCTCAGACACGGTCAAACCAACTCGATAGTACAATTTGAATATTCACTTGTCCTCTTCCCCAAGCTTCTTTGCCGTGGACAGTACCTCAAGAAATGGAATCTCCTGGGTATCCACAACAATCTCAGCATTCCAGCTTGAGAAACGTCCGCTCGCAGTAACAAGCCCATCAACCGTGCGCGTTTGGTAGACGGTATCGTCCGGCAGTATATTCGGTAGAACGCTCGGTAGACGTCGGTGTGCAGTAAAGTTTCTCGAGGAATGTCCTTGACTTACATCAGATGCCAGGAGGGGTTCACAGGACGAGCGAGAGGGGGGGTAGGGGCGGATAGGCAGCATTGATTTTAAGCTAACGTGACATTGGATCTGATACGTGAAATTACGAAGGTTCACTCACATGCATAATGCAGTACCACACAAAGAGGGGGAGAGGGGGTGAACGAAGGATGGGGAGGGAGGAACAACAGCGGGCGAAAGCAGGGAACAAGATGAAGAGGAAGACAGAGAAGCAGATCGAGTCGAAGAAGAGGAAGAGGGGAGCGAAGGGGAAGAAGTAGAAGAAGAAGTAGCAGTAACAGGCCACCTCCCCCGAAGTATACCTCGTGTCTCGCCCTTTTCGTTCTTTTTCATGGCTCTTCTGCTTGAATACTTCTTCTTGCTCGTCGAATTTATGAGACGACGAAATCGTTGGCTCCCCTTTGCACAGCCACGGAAATGTTGCGCGTTCTTCTCCGTTGTGTCGCTGCAACATGGGAATAAGGAAGCATGTAAATAAGAGACGAAAGGAAGAAACATTTCTGGCGAAGATCTCCGCGCGAGGAGCGCGATGCTGCGCTCTGACAAGTCGCCTCGAGACGCGAAGATACTCGAACTCTCAAGTCGCGGTCCGCCGACGAAATATTAAATATCAATCGCCGTATGATACTTTCGGACGTTTTACATCGACGGTGCAGCTTATCGGCGAGGAATCGAAAACCATTTTACGGGGCCTGGAGCTCGCGATCGACCGAGAGGTTGAAAGAGATATACGAGGAGGAAAATTATAACAGTTTTCTTTGAGGGGGATATTCCTAAGGAAGCTTTATCGAATGCTCGATCGATCGGTGGATACATTTCGCTGTACAATGTTGCAGCGCTATATTTTCGCGTTATGGCCAAGATCGGGTACGTTAATGCGCGACGTGCAGTCACGACTTTTGTATCTTATGTCGAGTGCGCTGGCGTTACTCGTGATCGACGCGATATCTAATCATACGGTGTGGCACGAAATTGGAGTCGAGGTGATTGGTGGTGACATTTTCGAGATAGTGTGGGAAGATTGTGGCGCAGTGTTTACTTAGGTGGGATTTTTTAGTTGCTTTTTTTTTGTAAGTGGAGGTGGAGAGTTTGCACACTTATGAAGTTAACAGCTAATAAGGCTTTTGAGAGTTTTTCAATCTGCATCTGGCAAGGCTAGAAATTTTATGGTAAGAAAGGTTACTGTTCGGATCTGATACGAGGTGCTTAGTAAAGGGAACTTTCTAGGTGCTGTGGTCATACTTTGATGAATGTTTGTCAGTTTTTAAGACATGTCAAGTTGGATACATCTAAATCACTAAAGATAAGTGTGACTTATCTTGCTAATAGATTTGAAAATTTCAATATCTGTAAGTTTAGAAATTCAACAATTGAACGGTTGAAGAGATGAAGAATTAAAGGAGTTGAGAAACTGAAGAGTTAAGGAATTGAAGAATTGAGGAATTAAAAAATTGAAAAACTAAAGACTTGAAGAACTTAAGAATTCGATAATTTCAAAAGCGACCCCCAAGAATATTTCTTCCCCCAAACTCACTACTTGCATCGAATCGTAACCTCATAACAAGTGACCATTACACCCACTACCTGCAATTTTATATTCACCAGTAACAAAGGTTCACTAACAGCTCGCCTCGGTTTCAACTACTGTGTATCATCTTACCATAGTAACCCCGAAACGCTCCAAGAAAAAGAGTCAATAACAAAAGACAGTAGATCGTAGATCAGACATTACAGTTACGCCGCCCTCGCATGGACGTTCATTAACATAAACGCACGTGCATCGTTGAGCGATATTAAGCCGGTCAGGTCGGGCCCTCTTAACTCTAATATCATATTCTTAACACGACGGTGGGATATCACCGCGTGGCCGTTGGGCTACCGTGAAAAATTAAAACGGCATTCCGTGCCTTATAAAGAGTTTCGTTGTCTCGTTACGCGGGATGCACGAGAACGTGCGCCGCGGATACACTGTTGGTGCACGTGTGCAACGTAAATCTCTTAACCTTACTGATGCGACTGGGGTTGCGCGCGGCGAGGAAGGAACGGGCCGCGCGAACATAAACTCAGGAATGAGAACAAACGCCTGACCGAACGGGGAGACGGTGTTGCCTTTGGGAGAGGCCTTTTGCAACATTATGGAACACCATGAAAAATATCGAAGCAGTGGAGGGTTTAAGTTTCAAGTGTTTTTTAGTTAAAATTGGATTACCAATTTTAACTATGGATTACTGGGTTACGGCGAGCTGAAAATTATTCACTGGTGCTTTTTACGCAACGATATTATGTGCCTGTTGTTACAGAAAATCGATAAATTTTTATGTTGGGTCAGAGCTTCTATTAGATTGCTTCACAGGTAAGGCGAATTCCTTTCTATTTTTATGGAAGAGGAAATAGGGAATAGATGTCACTAAGCGTCCAAAAGTGTAATTCTTTAAGAGGTCCATGTAGTGTGTTTCTACAATATACGCTGTTGGATGTTCTTAAGACGTCCAAAAGGGACATAAAACAGACGTGTCTAAGACATCGGGTGCTATCTGGAGCAGCATATAAAATCATAAAAAAATCAGTCAAAGTTAATAAACGGAGAAAACTGAAGCAAAATAATTGGTACCAGACTATTAAAACAGAGAAAGAATAAATTCTTCTACAAAGGGTTAAAGAACCATCTGTCTACCATTTTCTAAGCAATATAGTAACTTCCCTCGAAAAGAAATTCCACAAAAAATACTTTGGACAAAACAAGCGATGGAGTCGAAGAAACGAACTCGAGAGGGGAATAATGAATTCTACCCACCGTCGAGCGAGTTCCGCTCGCTGGGAAAGCGGTGAAAAGCGCGGTCTCCCGCGGCTACGGTGTCAGCCGTCCGCCGACACGGCTGGCAGCAGCGGTTGAAAAAAGAGCGAAGCGTCGAATATAGTTATTCGATTCGGTCGGGCTCGAGTGTTACTCGCATATGGTTAGCCACGGCGCGGCGCGGCGGTCCCCTCGGGGATCATGTAATTACGCAACGCTATTGCCGCCACGGTAGCATAATGTTCGCCCCGGGCTACTCACGAGTCTCGGGCCACAGATTTGCCGATTATTCGCCGACAATTCCGCGCGCGGAGAACGCTGCCGCGTATCTTGCATAAGTATATACTTGCCGACGTATATGCTCGCCCACCCGACGGAGGTAATCGAACGCGCCGAAACATGACGCGGCATCCGACGAGTAGGCGATCCTCTATTGGCCACGCGTGTCGAATTCAAACTGAATTGCAAGTGAAACTTAAAAAGCAAGGGGGCCATTACGTTGCCATTTTCATGCGTTTCAGCTAGAGATGGGATTAAGTGTACTTGTAAGCAGGTTTGAACCTTGACTGCATGGGTTCGAACACTTTAGGCGTATTTTGGAAAAGAAGAGAATAATTGTGAGCACACTCGAATCTGGGCGAGAAATGTTCGAACTCTTTATGAGTACTTTGGTAAATGTAAAGGGCACTTTCAAGTATAATCGGAAATTGATCGAGAATTGGGGAGAGTACGGAGCTAGGGAGGTTGCATTTGGAAAAAGTGTGGATCTACATGGTTATAGTAGATAAAAGCGTTTAGTTTTATTCTGTTTGTTGAGAAGAGAAAATGTTTGGTAGAAAGCATATGTGGCAGATGAGCTATTGTCAGGAAAAATTGTTGAAGGCTTGACAAAGGTTTGATTATGTAGAATCACACCCAGGAGTATGAGCATATCACTGCTTTCTTACTTAGTAGTAAGTGACTCATCCCATATGTGAAGAGAATGTTTGTTATTTGTTAGGGTTCGAGTACTCTTCCAAGATTCGATTCTCTGGAACATCAAAGTAGTTCCAAGATGTTTTCGAAACCTACAGGAACTCGTTCCAAGATTCGAAACCAATTTGTACAGATTGAGTACATTACAAGTATAATCAATGAAACCACATTTCTCATGAGTAATATTCGAAACCTATGAAATGAAACTTAGATATTGAAATTGACTCGGATTCTGGAGTACATATTGAACTTGATTCCATCTCTAGTTTCATCATAGGGAATTTTATTTGGCTGTTTCTTGGTCATTTTGTGTAAATGAAAACAATTTCTTACGAGAGACGCAGATCATGGGGAATATAATCTGAAACGGGATGCGCAATTGCCTGATTTCACTTCAGATTAGAATATCAGGTTTTTTAATTCTATAGCGCGAGAGGTTTCGGATTTTCCAATTTGTAAATGCATAGGAATAATGATTATCCAGAAAATCACGAGATGCAAACCAGTGGGATCCTTTCGATACCTCGTTTCATCTTGATCAGATTACTGTTCAAGTCTTAATCAAAGTTCCATTGTACTTTTCTTATTATTACCCTGAATATTTGCAACCCTAAATAATAGAAGCTGTGAATAATCGAATTTCTACTGTATCTACTATATCCATTAGATCAAGACAATATTTTAACAAACAGGATACTTAAAAAATATTGCAAAACAAACCCAACGCACAAAAACTCCTCACATACGCTAACCTCATAGAGCTATTTTAACGAAAGTAAAATTCTCCCCTCAAAAAAGGGAAACAGAATGAATATTACGATCATATACCATAATTTTGTCGCGTATGCCCCATCTCAGCAGTCGAGGGTACAGGAAAGAATCGATGAAACATCGCGTCCACCAGTTGCCTCGCGCAACCAAGGCTCCGCACCGTGAAACCCACAACCGTCTCCCCCCATAGAGCAGAGGCAGTTGCTTGGCAAGCAAAGAACGCGGAAATTTTTCGCGCAAGTTCGAACAATCCGTGCGCAGAATCCCTCGGGCACGGGTGCGGGTTCTGAAACGAGATATCGTTGAATTGAATCCGCGGCAAATACCACGGCTTTTCCCCTCCGTGGTAAAGACATTCGAAGGGCACGTCGAAATGCATTGGCCGCGCAATTGCAGGCGGACTGCGCGCGAGTGCACCGTTCCCGCTCTCCACCCGAGAGACCAAGGGGAGGAGAGGGCACACACACACATAGATACACATACACCGAGAGAGAGAGCGCAGCTGCAGCGTGCATACGCTGCGTGTCCTGTACCGAGTTCGTGCAAGAGCAATAAAGTCTAGGAAGTTGCCTAGACCCGAGACCGAGAGCAGGCCTGCCTGAGCGTTCTTAGCGACCGCTGCTTCCGGTGTGTACGCGCGTCTCCTTGTCGCTTCCGGGCGGATAGCGTGAGAGCCTCGCCTAGATCAGACTTCTATACAAGGTGTGAGGAATATAGCTTTTGATATTTGAGGGGATGGTAGGAGGTTGATATTGCAGCGTTAGATGTCCTGGGATGTGATGTCTGATTTGTCTTTGTTTTGCGATCGTAATGCTTTAGAGTTAGTACATCTGTAGGGTAAATTGACAGCGATCTAAGGAGTCTGTAATTTTATGGATATTTAATGTCAAGGACCCAGTTTCTGCCTTAAGAGTAAGAAGCATGGTTTCTTTAATATATTCACGAAAAAATTAACTAATTCCCCATACGATTGAATGAAAATTGATGGTCTTCGACACGAGAAAAGCAAGTCACGATCTTCAGATTTTGAGAAAATACACCTTAGGGAAAGGAATCAGCGAAAAATTCTAGACTATTAGTGAAGACCAGTGATCGTTCTCTACTTTTCTCTCTCTTATATAATACTTCTTAATAGTAAGAAGCACCAAACACAAACAAATGAAATGAGTAATCCATTACAAGTACAAGGACGCTTATTGCAGCAAAAAAGACAGTTTTCTTCAGTCTAAAGCTAGACTCTCGATGTCTCACGTATCCAATATGAAGCTTCCATTCCTCTTCGTCACGGTTAATCCTCGGTTCAAGTAGTGAAACACTATTTACAACGGGAGACCGTTGATTTTCTCGCGAACAGGATTGAGGATCCTGCGGCTTCGCCTCCGTAGATTACACGGCCGCGAAAGGATTTTGCAGTAATGTTAGGGAAGCGACGATGGGGTTACGAGGAATGGCGAGCGACGTCCTTATCCTGCGGCTGTTTCGCGGCCTTGTCGCTGCAGAACGACAACGAAGAGACTGGGGTGCGAGTTTATCGTATTCTAAGAGGACTCGAGATGGATCGAGAGAGATATTTGATTCATCTTGAAGGATTTTGAAGATTCTTTTATAAGGGACAGATTCGTTGGTGGGTCTTTTCAGACCCAGGAATTGAAGTTCTATCATACACCTCTTTTCTAGTAAATACTTTTAATGTAACATTTAAAATACTAATGTGTTTCAGAATATTACAATGTGTATCTCATTGGCAGTTAATTATTGAGAAATGAGAAAGTAAATAAGCATTACATAAATATTAGCATAGAGAGGTAAGGGTCTAAAAAGACCCCCTGATGGTTGTCCAAGTAATTTTTTTACTGATGGTCCTGCGAGTGTTAAGCTATATGTTACATAATTTTTTTGTAATACAGCTTTAATATTGGGTATTAGATGTTTATAAAATTTCAAGATAAAAAATGGTAACTTTCTGAAAATATAAGTCAATAAAACAAACGTTTTGTATACTGAAACAAAAATGGTTTCATGCTGAGTGACTGATGTAAATAAGCGACTAATATGAATCATTTTTCGTGTTAAACCCTGACTACGGAGATGAGATTCTAAATATCTGAGAATTTTAGTCTCAAATCGAAGTATACCTCTCATTAAAATGATTATCAAAGAATATCTCTAATTCCTAGCTACTGGTCACGAATTTGCGTGTAAAAATCTATCCATAGAATGAATATAAAAACGAGTTAAAAACAGTTATTTCTTAAAGTCAGAATCACCGTTCACGTAACAGAATTTTTAGCGAATTTGGCGTGACGCACCCAGAGTGTTAAACGGTTCCCTAAAAAATGGAAGTCAGACACGTGCACGCGGCGCATCGAGGCTAAAATTAATTTTGAACTCTCGCAGATCGCGATTCTCCCGTTGACAATGGCGCGTCGGACGAGTCGGATGACAGCGGAAGGTGACGGCGAAGAAATCGTCCGATAAAAATGTCTGTGACTGAGGGGGAGGCGTGTTTCGCGTACGGGACACGTTGGCCCCGAGGATTCGTCCAAAAATACATACCTGTGGCCCCCGCGACAAAAGCGACGAAAACGAAGAAAAATCCTCGCGCACGGGGGCATAAACGTTACGATCAACGGAACGATAAACAGAACGGCATGGCGCACACCCACTGAGCTTCTGGACCCATAAAAATACCGATCGTTCGTTTTTTATTCCCCTGGGCCTCTGTCTTCTTTATCAAGCTTCCAGGAGAGCTCTCTGCGTTTCAAGAAACGTCTCTTTTGCAACGCTCTTGCGCTCCTCTCTTCGCTTTGGTCCACTCGATCTTTCGAGTTTTCTGCATCTTGCGACTCGTTGAACGCTGTTGGGACACAATTTCAGTTTCTTGAATATTCAAAGATTTTCCTTTTGCAGAGGGTTTGATAATCGGTTTAGGCACTGGTACATTTGCTACGGAATTTTTGATTGATTTTCGGAGGAACTTTTGAGCGTTTAGTGGGTACTGGTGCGAGATGTAGATTATTTTCTGAAGTGAAAGTGATATGGATGAGAGGAGTAGCACAGCAGTTTTCTTTTGCATTATTATGCATGAGTCTTTTTAGATTGGAATACATTGAACGTCAAATTTGAATATAAACGTTGCAATTGATTTATGAATATATTTGCAAAATATTTAGCAAAATTATTGCGCCATTAGGCCAGCCATAAACTGCGGTTTTATTGATTCATGCCAGCTGTTATGTATTAAAATATTCCAAATGGAATTGCATGAATGTAGTGATGTAAAATTCCTTTTAAACGAAGCTAACATAAAAAAAGCTGGGTAAAATAAATGGGGTGTAATTCTATAAAGAGATTTACGTTGCATCGAAACACACAAAGGCCGTATTTATAACTGAACTCCTTACAAATAAAAGTAAAGAAATCGCGACATCTATATCACGTTACAACAGCATGTTCAACATGCAAATTGAACACACAAATATAATTGCTTGTCCCATTATTATCGCTAAACGTTTAGTTGTGACTAAAAATAGACGCCCATCGAAAATACCACATAAAAATTCCTGGAGAACATCTCCAGATTGAAACCTCTCTCTCCCCCTGATTTTTCTAAGGCCTGATGCACGCGAGTCAAAATATCACTCGCTTGCATTGGCTCTCGATCCTCACAAGTCATTAAAACAGATAGCGTCGAAGGGGCCATCGAAAGCTTTATCCACGTAACCATACATGTCCACGTCTATCGTCTGCTCGCCAAAAATCAATTTCACCTTGATTTGGCGTCGGTCTAAAGTCTAACCTTCCTTCAGACAGGTACGCCTAAATCGTTTCTGCCGCTGCGTCACGTCGCACAGCCGTTTCGTTGGTCCTCGTTCCATCGAGTTTTTCCAGTTTCGCGCCGATTGACAGACCCGCTTGGCTACCATATAGAGTATCCAGTCAGACGATGACCAGGTATGAATGGAGCGCCGCTCGCTGTCGCATCAGCCTCGAAGAACTCTCGAGATCGACAGTAGAGAGTCGCAAGAAACGTTGCGACAAGAACGCGCCAGGGGAATCCAATAAACACTAACCGTGTACCACGCGAAAACGGAGGACACGTTTTACATCGCGACGACTCTCTTTTGGAAAGAGACTAATGTCCCCTTCGTTTTCATCTTTTTCTTTTTCTCTGTCATCGTGATTGGGAAGGAAATGTGTCGCAGAGTCGAAGAAAGAGATTTTTACAGGTTTTGGAAGATTTGTGGGAAGAGAAAAGTTATTTGGTTTATCATATGTTGTGTGTAGATATTTGTTAGTGTTCATGAATAGGTTGCGTGAATTTAGGAAGACTCTTAAGGTTGCGGTAACAATGTATTGACATGGTGACAAGATTAGGTACAGAATAATATATTCAGTTGGGAAGATCTGAGAAGGATTGAGGGTTGTAAAGAAATTAGGATACTAGTTAAGAAAGTTTGAAGTACTCTTAATTTGTGAAATTAATATTCACAAATTAAAGCAAGTAAAAATTTGAAAATTTGAATATTGAAATATGTACAAACTTGAGTATCTCAAGTATTCAAGTGCAAGTTTAAGTATCAGAGGAATTTCAAATTTCAATGACCCAAGACATTGATATCCCATAGTTCCAAGATGTCAGGATTCGATAATTCTCGAGGCGCAGTAGAAAAAGCAAGAAAAAGCAGGTAATCGAAAGCAGACATTGGCCATAACCAGCATTTATCCGTTCACATATCTCCTCTCGCAGCTCGAATGAAACAACTTGCCCGCCTTTAGATCGAGCCGTATCTCGAGCCGCAGTAACGTAGCCTCCGTCTCTCGTCTAAGGTCTGCGACTGTTGTCGGTCGCAGTCGAACGACTCTCCTCTTCGGCTCCGCTTTTCCTCTCCTCCCTCGTCTCTTCCGGCGTGCCAGCCGTTCGTCCATCCATCCAACCATCCGTCCGTGCGTCCGTCCATCCGTCCGTCTGCCTCAGACTCCGTCGCTGAACAGTGAATCACGTCCATTGACTGGACGCCGGCCAGACGGACTGGGCCCGACCATATACAGACTAGATTCACTCGCGTAGCATCGGTCGCGCGAGAAGTCGATGCTCTCTCAGCTTGGAAAAGGAGGAGGACGCCAGCACCGCTGCTCCATAACCGCTTCCTGTCTCCCTGTCGAAGCTGTGCCATTCGCGAGGCATAATGGCCCGTCGATCGCCTGTGCTATACGTGTATCCTGGTCGTACAGGTGTTCACTGTCGCCATGGTTCCATGCTCCGGTTGCTCTTTTCGGGATCGAGCCTGATGTGGACAGTTGTCTGAGAAAAATTGCGACTTTCGATAGTTTTGATTATTTGATCTTTGGTGTGGTTGAGTTTGCAAATCCTTGAGGATATTTGGTTTGGGGATGCTTGGAAGGTTGTTTGACTGTAGCATTGTTTAAGTAGAGGAATTTTTGTACAGAAGTCTGTAATTTCTAGTGGCTTTAGAAATGTCTTTAGAGGATCGTGTTCTTCTTTGTAGTAGTACTGAAGCATTTTGTCCTTTATGGATTGTGCAAGAAGGTACCTACCTTATATTTGCAAAAAATTCAATTAAGATAATTGATGACACTTTTGAGTTAATTTAAGCAGAGACAGACAACTGTTTAGTGCAGTTACCTTAGGTTTCGGAATGAAAATCGCCATTCTGCATCTCTTAGTACATCGAGGTGAAAAATTTATTGAGATAGTACCTTTGGATGGATATTCGACCAATAATTATACTAGACAATTATAGGTATACGTAAAATTTTCATGTAGCTTTATTAATATATCTATGATAGAATATTCCATGAAGAAATGGTATTCTTATATAACTAGACAGTAACTCAGAACCTTCAAAATGTTCGAAAGAAAAATAAGTCGAGAGTCAAATCCCCTCACGAACACTTTGATCATCGGCACCCGAGACATCGATTTGCTTTTCTCGCGAGGATCATTCCACTCCGTGCACCGCAATTTTCTTCGCACCCCGTGTATCACGATGCATCGATCAGTGCCATGGGCATCTCGTAGAACGTTAAGGTTCGAATTACACGGACGATCGTATCCTCCGTGCTGTATCCTCGCTGTACTCGTCTGATTCCTCCAATTATTCCCTGCCCTCACCCGCTATTCGTGCGGCCTGCTCTCCTTTTATCGTCCGATTCTTAGAAAGAGGAGAAAGTGTTACATGCCGAGACGCCGATCGTAAAATAAGAGGTGTCTCTGATGTTCCTTGAACCTCGACGCTGTTTGCTCTCCCGACGCGAGGAAGGGGACGAACTGAAATAAATTCACCGAAAAAACCGAACATCTCTTTTGCTCTGTTGGGGCGACTTAACATTGCAGCGTTTCCATTATTGGGTATCGATGGGAAGACTCAAGAGTAGCTCTCGTGATTCTGGTGAGCTGGCTCACTTCCTGGATCGGTTGGACCAGTGACTTTTAAGCAGACTTCTTGAAAGATATTTTATTCATTCGAATTTGTAGAATTTATATAGGACGATACATTGTACTACAGAACGAAAGAATGATTGGTTTTCAAAATTAACTCTAATTTAAGGTAACTTACTCTAAAATACTATACAATATAAATGCCAACTCTTCTGTGTCACAGTTGCCCCAACATGTAGAAAAAATGACACAAAGAATTTCTCCAAAAAATTGACCTCTTATATTTAGTACTAGATGAAACTGAAGGAACTAATTTGAAGGGAATGAATTGACACTGCAAGCGTCGATGAGATAGTCTAGAGAGGATTTCCCTCACGTTCGGTCAGTTGACGTCTAACTGGCGTCATTGAAGCGTATCGGAATCGCGTGCGGCAAAATCGTGGATGCACAAAGGAAAGAGATTGCCAGAACGAGGCTAGGCCGTTGCATCCGGTCGCGCAGCTGACCTTGACTTGCTCGCTCTATTCTTCAGCGATCGACGGTGACCACCAAACGCATTGGCCATCTAGATACTGGCCACCTGTCGCGATTCTATCGTGCCTGAAGATCGACCACAACCGCGACGACCAATCTATTTCCTTCGACTTCCTCCCCTTTCGGTCGCTTTTTATCCCTCGACGATCCTTCTTCGCCTCCTCTCCTCGAGAAGAAAGTTTCGTCGCTGACGTCGACGAGTTTGGTGAATTTTTCACGCCGAGGGCCGATGAATCGATTGTCGACTCCGTTACATCTGTCGTTTTCAGAGGACATCGATTTACTGTGACGTCAGACTATGGCGAGATTTATTTACAGCGGTGGCAATGGATGGTGGGAGATGTTGTGACTAGACTGCAGATTTTTATGGATTTATGAAAGTTTGAAACCTGTAAAGAGTTAGAGAATGCATAGAGAATATGGCAACTGGAGAGCAAATTATAGCATTTAAATGTTAAAATTCTTATTTGGGTCTCATTTTTTAAAATTTGCAGTCTAGTCAAGATAAGAAACATTTCTTTTTTTCTAAGCGATTTTTAATGGAAGGTTTAATAATTAATACTATAGTAGAAAATGTAGATTTTGCTCCATTATCGAAGAATTCACATCAAACTTAAACTCCTTAAAATTTGTCTTCCAAGTTTCCTTAACAGAATCTCATAGAATTAGATTCTACATTAACCCTTCTCATTAACTCTTCTTAAACAAATAAATCTATAGGTTGTTCTTGAGAGCAACCTGTAATTCTTAAAAGAAGAGGTGTATAAAATCTATGATTTTAATTAGTTTACTATCGATGGATCACGCAATCGGAGAATCAAGGGAAATACGTCTAAACATCAGATTTATTTCTTAATGACGCATTCTTCCTCGAAAACACGCGAAAGAAGAAGAGCGTGGGCGATGAAAGAAAGTAAGAACAGAAGGAACAGAATCGCGGCGAGATTTCTTGAGTTCCCGCTATAAAAGAATGCAGTTGGGCTTCGCGAGAATTTCATTGCACGCTGCATTAAAACGATGGGCTCGTTCAACCGTGTTTACCGTCCAATGCAACTTCGTGACGTTTCTTATCTTGCCTTTGTTTACGCGACCCTTCGGACATTCTTGAATCCAAAAGAGAATCTCTTTTCGTTCCTGTTCTTCCGTCGTGAAATTGCTTCTTGAAACAGTGGCAATGAATTATTGTGTTGTGTTTGAGGAGAAGCTTGGAATAAAGGGATTTAATTTTTTGTAGAGCATGCGTAGATTTGCAGACTACTATCGTCTCTTTATTTTTTTAAGAAATACGAATTTTACTCAAATTTAATAAAAAAAGAATGTTAACTAAAGTTCAGGTACTAACGAAATCATAAAGAATCCTAATTCAAGGTATAATTCGTTCTGAAATTCCTCAAAAACCACCCTCAACTAAACAAATTCAAGCCCAACCTTCTCATACTCATACAATACTCAAACAATCATGCCTTCAAACAAACCTTCTTTGATCCTCAAAAAAAAAAAAAAAAATCCCGAACCTTCAATAACACACCCCTAGAATCAACCCCTCTACTTAAGCAACCCATACCACAAACTCTAATCCAATCTTCAAATCGCACACCTTCCTTCACCGTTCACCCAAAGAAAGTCACAAACATCCCTCGCCAGGAGCCCCGAAAACAGACCCCCTAGAAAGCACCCCTTAACCAGAACCAAACCCAGACCTAACCCAACCTCCGCCTGTGGCTACCTTCTCGAATCTCCTCTAGACACAGTCCAAAGCATCCGCCTCTGAAGTGGCCAGCCCTGCCGAAAGAACTACCCCTAACCAGCCTTAAGCTGCGTCTCTAATTCTCGTCTACTTAACGAACGTGAACGAGTTGCATCGCCTGTGCAAAGCGGAGACGGAAAAAGGAAACGGCGAAAGGAAGGAAGGAAGGAAGGAAGGGTGTTCGTAGTGGGGGTTCTGGTGGTACCCGTTTGAAGGGGATGCGCTGCAAGAAGCGCGCGGTAGGTCCTGCTGCAAAGGTGTCGTCACGTGGCCAGCGGGGGCGGTACCGTTTCCTCGTGGCCGACCGGTATAAAAGAGAGACGTAGCACCGGTGCATCCACCAATTACTATTGCACTTTGCCGCCGCGACGGAGGCAAGGTCGGTGGTGTGTTACACCCTCTCGACTCGCTCGAACTCGTCGCGGTCCTACGCGCGCGTTTCACGCTCCTCGCCGATCTTCCCGCGTTCTCGGCCACGTCCTCGCGTGCTTCGAACCTCTCCGATCGCCGCGGCGGAAGGACTCGCAGCGCGTGTGACGGTTGCATCCCTCAACTCCGCTTCGGCGCGCGCGCGATGGGAGGAAGAGTTCGTAAGATTCGAGTGGATGTCTGTGGTTGCGAGGGGAACGATAGAAGGGTGCTCTGGTTTTGAGTACAGTGATTTAGAAATTTCTTCGAGATCCATTCGTAGATTCTGATTCGAATTTTACAATTTTTGTGGATGCTTTGGGTTAATACTGAATTGGGGAAACTTGAGAGGAAAGGAAGTTTGAAAGGCATGAAAGTGTATGTGAAGATGAAAGAAAATGTATATTATAGTAGTTGTTTGTAATTGATCGATATTTGTCATGTTTGCACATGTGAGTAAATTTGTGAATCACTGTCTATTGGGACTTGTGTTAAATTCCTATTTTTCAAAATACGAATTTAGGCTTGTATTATATCAATTAAAGTGTAAACCCAAATTCTTTGATTGGGGATGGTTACTTATATCGTTTCGTCTTACAATCACAGATATGTTGTACATAGTAGATAGTAAAAGAAATAGAAAGTTTGAAAAAAAACTAGCATTTTTCGGAAAAATGAAACGGTGGATCTGAGAAAGTGATTCTAAATCTGGACCTTGAGTTTGGATTCTGAATATGGACTCCGAAATTTGGACTCTGGATCTGGTCACTGGATCTCGACCCTAGATCTCGGCTCTAAATTGAGGAATACAAACACTAAAATCAATTCCACAACAGTGGTCACAGAAATTACACTACCTAATAAATATTTCTGATTTATGTGGTCATTAACCATTTGTGTCATTAGGCATTAAAAACTTTATTTATAAAACAATGTACTCTAGGTACCACGTGCTCAAGAAAACTGTATTTCTAAAAGGTCGTGTAATTTTACAGACCACTACCGTAAATGTTCTTCTATACTCGATTAGATAAGTCAGCGATGCATTTTCATACATTAGCGTGGTCAGAATCGAGTAAGACAAGAACGTGTACCTTTTAATCAAACGTCAGTCTCGATCCCACGTGGAAATCGCAACCCGTCTGCTTTGCGAAGTTTCGTTGATGACAATTTGTCAGTTTGAGGGCCCTCGGTGAGCGTTAACCCTTCGCTGTAAAGGGTGAGGTGAGACGAGGGGAGAAAGGAAGGCTTTGCCTCTGTAACTTGTATTTATTCTGTATTTTTCCTTTTTATTTCTCTTGAACCATTGCGTTATTTCGCTTCGTTGTTGCACGTTCGAGGTTGTTATTTTTTATTCTCGTCGTGTCTTGCTCCTTTTCTTCGGTATCGTTTAGTTTTGCCGTCGAACGAAAAGCGTGGATTTCTTTCTCTTTAGAGTACTGTGTAATTTAGCGATGTTAAGAACAGGTTGCTACGCTTTTTATTTTCTGCTTGATGGTTTGATTGACGAAGATGGGGTCCAAGCAGAGCGCGCCAAAGATGCAACTTCTTCATGGCGTTTTCGTCTGTATTGTTGTTCGTGTATCCGTGAATATATACTTGACTGGTTATGGAGGACTGGTTATCGAATACTGTAATATGAAAAAAGTAACTTCGCCGAAGTCGAAGTTTGGAACAAGAAAATTAAGGAATTGAGTTCGAGGAATTGTCTCTCTCTTTGCATAAATACAACCATGGATTCTCAGTATTATATTCTGGTCACTTGCTGCAAATAATGGGATGGAGAAAATAAAGTTGATGTTCGGAAGATTTCAATTTTTATTCAGCAAATTTCTTTGCAAGTTAATAAATATTAAACGAGGAGAGTAACAATGTCTGCTTTATGAACGTTTAATATTTTTCAAGCTCTCCGATTACAAATAAACGTCAAGCTTCATGTATCAAATCAAATGTATCAGAGATCTCGGTAAAAAAATGAAAGAGAAATATTATTTTTTTAATATCAGGAAAAGCGTACGTATCGAAGTATGTTATAGACAAACACTTTCTAAAAAGAATATTTAATTTCTACGTTGGTGAAATTTAAATACTTAACACACGACGAGTGCGGAAAGTCGATACAAATTAATAGAGATCAGACGACTATGGAGCGAAGCGTGCCAGGAACTTCTTAACACTCACTTGGATTTTGCACGCGAAACCGGATCTTATTTGTAGACTACAAAGTTTCACTGGCAAAAATAGTAATGACTGTCGTTAAACCATCACACACCATAAGACACAAGAAATCTGCATCAGAAAATAAAATGAGAGATAAGGAAGTAATTAAAAAAAGTGAAAGGAGGAACCAATGGTCTTGAGAGTGTTCTGTAAATGTACTGCTACTAGAAATCTTGATTGCTTCTAAAAGTAAAATTAAGGATTGTTTCACGAAGAAATTGGACACATGCCATGATCAGTTTCTAATAGGTGTAATAACATTGGCACAAATTTTGATTTTAGAAGAAACTGAAATTTTTTGGAAATTTGTCAAGAGACCATGTGCCACGTGGCGTCTCTCTCACGGAGAGAAATAGATCAACTTCCTTCCTTTCGAAAACTCATACAAAACATGTCATAGAGGACTTTCCTCGAAATTCCCGATTCCCTATAAAATCCTGACTCCAACAAGAGTCCTAATTTCTACAAAAATTCTGATTCCCACAAAAATCTCAAGTTCCACAAAAATTCCAACTCTCAGAAAAATTCTGATTCCCACAAAAATCTTTATTTCCCACAGAAATCTCGAGTCTCACAAAAATTCCAAATCTCAAAAAAATGTCGATTTCTGTTACAATCTCATTCCCCTAGAAATGTCGAGTCCTACAAAACTTCAAAGTTTCACAAAACTTTAAATTCCTACAAAAATCTTAACTCTCACAGACATCCTGATTCCGACGAAAATCTCGAGTCCCAGAAAAATCCCGATTCCCACCGAAACAACTCATATCGTCATCTCGACCCGCCATCCACGTCTGAAAACCCATTCTCCATTCACCGAAGCGTCCACCATCCTCCAGATCGACCGCCTCTGAATCCCTCTTCGCCTGGTTTCCCCTCGGCCAGAGATACCGGAAGTAACCGGGCGGTGTAACGCGCGGCGAAGCCCGATACCCTTTGTCGGGCCGCGGGCCTCCTTAGGGTGCGCGTCGTGTCCGCAAAAAACGGAAGGACGAGCTCTCGGCCTCAGAAGGAGACGGTGGTCGCGGCGGGGACGTCGGGGACGAGGAGGAAAGCGTAGGAGGAGCACGAAGAGTCGAAAGAAGGCGCGTGTATCGGTCGGAGGAAGGAAGGAAGGCGGCCTGGGGCCGGTGAAGGGCAGGAGGAGGACGCAGGCTCGCGAGTAGAAGGAGGCGAAGGAGGAGGAGGTGGAGGAGGCATCGCGGAGGTGGAGGTGGAGGAGGAGCAGGAGAAGGAGACGAACATGCATGCATGCATGCATGAGACAGGCAGGCGGACAAACAGGCAGACATAGAGGCAGGCATAGAGGCATACAGGCAGATAGGCGAGCCGCAGCCGCGATCGCGCGCTCCGAGAAGGGAAGTGGGGACAGCATAACACAGCGCGGCCGCGTGTGCAGGCCGCTTTTGCAGAGCTTCGCTCGGCACACGGCGAGAAACGTTCCGGGCTTGTACTGCTAGCTGGTGGCTGCTGCTGCTGCTGCTGCTGCTGCTGCTGCTGCCGCTGCTGCTGCTGCCCGCCGACTGTCGACTGCTACTCTCAGTCTGTCGGCCGGCCTCGTGCGCGCTTGGCTCCCATCGACGGACCCGCGCGCCACACGAAACTACCCGCGGAGGCACGAGACCCGTGTGTTGCCGCTCGACGCAGCTCTCGCACGTCCCTGTCGCCGCGATCTCTGAGCGGAGCGAGTAGGAGCCAGAGAGAAGGACCTCTGAGAGTGAGGCAGGTCGAGGTCGATCCGTCGACGGGCCGTTTCTCCGCCAGCGAGGACCCGCGAGCCAGAGATCCACGTGCCCCGCGGAAGGACGACGACATGACGACGCCGGTGCGCGGCCCGCGCGACGCTCCGCCGTGCCGCGGCCGATCGTGACTGCAACACGCGCGCCAGCCTTCTAAACAGACACCGGCCAGACCTCGGGAAAGTACGCCGGCCGCCGCGTACGGTGACAGGACACGCTCGCGAGAACGCGCGCCGGCTACAGGTGTTTCGAATCGATTCGGCCACGAGGCCTCGATCGCCTCCTCGTGCACCCGTGGATGCTGTGATGTTCAGTGAGTTTCCGGACACGTGATCTCTCTCCCTCTGGCTGGCTCGTGTGTCGCGTGCCCGTACGAGCCTGGCAGTTTCTCCTGCGAGCAGCTTCACGCCGGACGGGAGCCCGAGGCCGTTCGAGGGAAAGAGATCGAGCGAGTGTGTGCTCTCGGTGGCTGTCATCGCGAGATCCCTCGAGACCGAACAGAATTCTCGTGCCTGGATCGATGGCCGATCTGATCGTTGAGATGCTCGTCGGGGGTCCCCTGTCCTGTCGCGTGACATGCGTTCTGAGATTCGAAGCGGGCCCGAGAGCGAGGCAGACGGGACTGTAGGAGCGTAGGGATCGAGAGGTTCGGTTTTCGCGCCTGCTGGCGAGGAGAGATTGTTCTTGAGGTCCGGGAAGATCGGACGCGTGAACGATCGAACGTTTTCAGCGGAAAGAGTGTAAATGACGAGGCAGGTGAGGAAGAGGTGGCGCGTTGCGAGCTGAGAGACCGACCGTGCAAAGGGAAAAACAGTCGCTTCTGGGGAGAGGAACAGAGCGGAGGAGGCAGATGAGATGTGAAGCACGAGGACTACGCGGCGTGGAGCTGGCGAAGGCGGAAGTTAAGAAGCCAAAGGTGCCGAAGGCGGTCGCTGGGGCTGCAGCGGGGCGAGGGGGCACCTGGCGGGGGCCGCCTGAGATGACGACCCTGCGACGGGGGATCGTGGCACCCCGGTACAACACCTATGTCCTGGTCTCCCTGATTGGACTATTGCTTCAGACGCAGTCCGCCACTGGTGAGCGAGATTTTTCTTAGGCATTGAGTAGGCTGACGCAAAATACAGTGAGAGTCTAAAGTGAGTATACACCTTACGAAATTCAAGTTTCTATAGGATTTCTGTATAACATCGTATCTAGGACATAGGTAGCATTAGGGATAGTTCACGATACTTATGGCATTCCACGAGCCTAGACGATGACACATACATATGTGTAAGATTTTTTTAATTAATACTGTACTTTCATTGTATACACTCACTTTTGACTCTCACTGTATTTCTAGGCGTGTGGTGTGAATAAATCTCTAGTCAGATGGCAAAATCTGGTATGTCATGATTAGGCTGCGGATGTTTCTGCAAATTTCTGTTTTCATAAGCACGATTAGAGAAATGGAAGCTAATTGAAAATTTTGTTTCATCCTCGAAGTAAAATGTATTTATAAAATGTATTTAGCTTTTGATACTTTGTACATTTTTCATATTGTGTGGATTCTGCACTACTTACGACTCTCTAATTTTTTAGCATAGTAATTTTAAAGTTAGGTAAACTCGCATGTCATGAATTGCCACCTAGCTTTCTTCTTAAACTACGCGATATGTAGATACCGTCATTTGAAAAGTGATAGATCTCATTTAGATACATATGGAAAAGTACATATCTCGATTTTGAGAGAAAGTGACAAATCAGATTTTGTCATCTGACTACAGTAATAAACGCTAATTATACAGAGTGATTCATACAGAGTGTCTCAGAACTGGTGGTACGAGGGAAAAAACGGGTGATTCTACATGAAAAAATAAGTCGAAAATATACGATAAATCATTTTGATATCACACTTCATTTTCGAGAAAATTGACTTTGACTTTTGGCTGAGGTCGAGTGTACTGAAGTACTTACAATTGTCGGGATTTGAGAGATAAACGAGGAAAGGAGAATGCTTCTACTCTACAGTCTACACAGTCTACTTCTACACAGTCAATGGTCAGACCATGAGTATTTCCTTTACCTCGTGTACCCTTCAAGCACCCAAAACTGTACTTCCGTACACTTGTCGTACCCAATCATAATTCAAACTCAAGTTTCTTGAAAACGAAGGACGATATCAAAAAAATTGTATTCTATATTTCTGACTTATGTATTTTTTCATGTAGAATCACCCTCTTTTTGCTTGTACCACCAGTTCTAGGATATCCTCTATATACATGCCAATATTTCGGAAAATCTACATACTAAAATGAGTAAAAAATATCACATGAATACATGTGTACTACGTACTTTAATTTTTTAATTAGAAATTCTCTGAATACCTGGTGCCTCAATGCATGCTGGTGCACACCTTAGCATTGAGGTTCACACTTGCTACAAAATATCAGGTGTTTGTTGAATAGTCTCAACTCCAATTGTATTCTCTCTCGCAAATTACACATTGTTAACTTGTGATGAATATACAGTAAATTTGAGATGGCTCTAACAATTAAAATCTAAGGGATTGAGATCGGGAGATCGTAATGGACATATTATTGGTCCAGCTCGACTTATCTACCGGTTTGTGAATGTACGGTTTAGTAATGTTTCCACTTTGGAAAGAAAATGGGGCAGCATTATGCATGAACCACTTGTCTTTAGTCATTTATGACTTATTTTAGTCTGTAGATTCATCCCTAAGTATTGAAATGCATTTATGAATCACTCTGTATAATTTAGTTACAATTCTATCACTGCGAAATATTCGTAGCCTTTAATATGATATAAATAGTGAAATAATATTACATAGGTTTATGCTTGACATATGTTACTATCTTTTAACGTTGATAGCGCGATATATCAATATTTCCGCGAATTTTGATGAATATTGAAACGAGGGTATCACTTTCCATATTTAAAAATTTCTAATACAATTTTAATCAGAGCTTTCGTTCCTGTGGTGCAAATTTGTGTAGCTGAACCATAATATTTTATCTTGAAAAAATAAATATGTGCAACTTGATCGCTCTGAATAATTTTCTTGAATCAGAAAGAAATGCTTCTGAATTAATACAAATATCTATTTAAAGTAGATTATATTATTCATAGATAACTTATTCCTATCTTATAAAATGAGAAACGAAGGAAAATGAAAAAGTATCTAATTCCATGAAATGAAGCGAATAGCGACTAATTTCAACCCTGAAGATACTGTATCACAGAATCTCCTTGATTACTCGAAAATTAAAACGCTATATGCACCGCCTGTTCATGTTACGTATTTAAGCTTGAATGGCCTTCATTGGTGGAGTTTTACCTTTAATGACGATCATCAGATCGCACAAAGCCGCTCGTGAGTCGCTGTTGAGATTAAGAACGCCAACATTCAAGACTGATAGTCTTTAATGTTGCAATTAATTTCGCACGAGTATCGATATCCTTAATAAACGTCGCGTAACAATCGCTTATATTTATTGATACACTTTAAAGCACTTTACCGAACGTAGCTTTATCTGCACCTGTGCTGCCTGTACGTCTTGCAGAAATTTATGAACGCAAATTGTGTATCGAGATTATCGATCAAATACTCGTAATTAATCTTGCATATGTTTGTAATTTGTCTTTAGCTACTGTGAATTATCTTTACACGATTCCATAATTATTTTGCAGAAAAATTTCTGTAGCCTGCAGATGACGTTAGTTCGGGATTCATTTGATACAGGAAATCTTGTTATATTCAAATTTAAAGATCTTCTAAATCACTCGTATTCCAAGTTTCTCGAATTCTCAAATTTTCAGTGTACCACTTTTAACACATGCACATACTTCATACATATATCTATCTCTCAATTTTAAGAACTCGTACAACGACAGCACTATAAGAAACTAATAGAACAAAATAAACTAAGGCAGATGACCACAATTCCCCCTGTGCTTTCAAATTTGCTATCTATGAGAAATTCATAAACTACTAACTAAAATCACAAAATAGTATTAGTGTTCTAAGCGTCAGATAAGACCCTATATTTCATGAGACATCTGATAATTTCACTAAATAGATACATAGAAACATTGTCAAAAGCTTTAAACATTAACATAGCGAACTTGTGGTCACTCACCTAGTCATAAAAATAAAAGATGCGTAGAAACATACGCAAAGTAAAATATGTACGAATTCGAATGTACGCATAAAAGCTCAAGAGGAGCTATACACAAATTTCTTTCTAAAGTACCAATTCTGCATTCTCTATCCCATTCCCAAGGGCAATGGGTACATCAAAGAAGGAATCGAAAGCTATTGAAATGTCAGAAGCACGTCGCCTTAAGCTTCTATCTGTAGCTCTCTCATAGAACAACGACAGCAGTTTAAAGTCTAAATGACAGTCGGCGTTGACGTAACTCGAGCCAAGGTGTGTTTCGATTGTCGTGCCATCGGAGCGTAATTCTCGTTACGCAAACAACGGGAACAATCGATCAATCGAACTGGTTGTTTATTGTGCCGCGAAGGCAAACCGTGTCACCGCATACGGGCCGAGCCTAAACGATTTTCGATTGCATTTTTGCACCAGGCGAACCGTCGAATCGGGTTCACCGTTGCTCCCTCGTTTTCAGCAAGTTTCCGCCCGAAACACGTAACAGGTAGAAGAGAACACTTATTTTCGTTCGCGTTCGTTTATTTTGGTAACCGCTTGCTGGCCGGTTACGAAGAACCTCCGTCGAATATTTACGCGAACGAGAATTATTGTAAGATCGTACCAGGGAGCTCGAAGGATATTTGTCGTTAATATTTCGCGCAAAGCGCGATTGTTGGTTCCTAGAAGTGGGTGCGCTGCAGCGTCCTCGTGGATCGAAATATCGATTTAACGAGATGCTGTTCGCTGTAACTATCTATGTGTATTTTGTTTCGTCTGGATCGATATCGTTAACTTCTTCCAAAAATTTATGCTCCTCCTGGTGGTAACGTTTTGAAAAGGTATTTTTTTGCTATGAGGATTGCTATGGTCCAGCAATTTTCTTAGGTTTTTAGTGTTCTTTCGACGATTCGATCCTGGCATCTTGGGATTATTAACAAAGTTCTATAGTTTAAAGGATTATTCATTTTAGAAGTTGTCTGTGAAATATGTCACTTGGAGTACTCTGAGACTTGTATCATGCTTTTGTCTAAGATACTGCAGCTTTCGTATCGCTTGTTGGCGATAAAATGAGAGAAAATTCGAAATGCATAAATACATCGTAAGTAACATTTCAACATTGTCGTCTTATTAACATACGAGATAAGGTAAAAGTAAGGCAAAGGTTTTCTTCACGATATTCAAACTCCAGATTTTCGATAAATTCTGAGTCAATATTGTTGCATTCTACGCGAGTATAAATTATACGTTAAAGTTCCTTTAAAGAGTCTGTTTACATAAAAATCTGTGAACAGAATTCACGAATTAAATTATTCACGTAAATTGCGGATTACAGTACTGTAATGTTTATAACCGCTTTGCATTTCAAATTAAATTATTTGCATGTTGATTCAGCGATTATATGATAATCGATAATTATATTTCTAGTAGTGAATATTTTTATTTTCTCAATTATAACAACAATTTATTCCGTGCCGGCACTGTAAAGGATGAAGAAAATTGTGTTAGCGTTAGTGAATGGTTGCTATGCCGCGGTCGAGTTTGGTTTAAAGTACGGTTGCAAAAGCGTTAAATGTTTTTACCTCGCAGTATGTCGTGCAGCTAGTGTTCTCGTTCTATTATTGCCTACTTTGCACGTAATTTAAAACGACCGCTAATCGTTCGACTGTCATGCATGTCAGGTCCGCGACAGTGTGAAAGAAATCGTTCCCCCTGGTTTAAGCAAGAATTTTTTACAAATATATTTCACTCACTTATATTAATATCGAAAGGGGTAAAAATTTATGGAACAAATTGACCATAATTAATAGTGACTGAGAGAAAAAGCAAGTAGCAACGCTTTCGTTCTACTATCTATCTGAAGGGAATTTTTTATAAATAGGTACTTCTAACAGAATTCAGTTCTCGCTCGTAAGTAATAGTAGACTGCGGATTTTTATGTTAAATTTAAAAAATCAGAATCTGAATAAAAACCTATTTCTTTATTTAAATATCGTGATGCCTACTTTGCTTTTCATATTTTATATACTCTTGTACACATATAGCGTGCATTTTGTACTTTTTTAAACATTTAAAGTTTCTGTAGAATTCCTTAAAATATAGAGTCTAGTAATAATAATGGGTAATAATTGTATTAGATTTAGTATTGTGTGTATTTAAGGTGATTGAAAATTATGAAGATTTTTTAGGGATTTCATCAATTTGCTTTCAAGTGTTAAAGTTAAAACTAGGTTTAAGGTTTATGCACAGTTTATGGCAAATTAAGTCGAATTCAGTTCTAATCACTTTCGTTGAATTTGATACGGCAGTCTTTAGGGGATCGTCGAATTTTGATTCTATATGTTGTTACGTCATCATAGACAATTTGCTTGCTTGATAAGACTAGGTTTAATCTTCAGAGCCCAATTTTCATGTAAAAATGAAATGGAATTTCGATTTTAATTACTTACATTTAGAAATTTGTCAGAATTGTGAATATTGATATCCAAAAATGATTATTATTATTATTGTTTCAATACGTAATAAGTGTTAGTGTTAGAAAATAAGAGCTTATATTATTGGAGAGTCACTAATGGTGCAGATGCTTTATTATCCTCTTAATACCTATTGAGGAAAAACTAGTTCAAAGAATGGAAAAGAATTAAGGAATGACTCATTTCGACTCAATTAATCCCTCGATCTTATCCTCTATCATTGACACTAATTAAGAAAAGAGAACTATTTATGGCTTCCTCGACATTTACCGGTCAAGTGTCATGAGAGCAAGTAGTATCAGAATTGAAGTTGCTCTAGAACTGTAACTAATTACTACTTTTTCACTAATTACCCATAGTAATCAATCTTAACCAATACCAAGAATTTTTAACTGCATATTATCTATGTACATATTATATGTTCACTCAACTTTAATTCCATCAGCCATCATCACTAATTTTTTGTGTGCTTTTACTCTTCTCTATTACCAGAAAAGAAAAATTAGAGGCACACATACAAAAGAAAACTTATTAAAACTTCCAAAGCTCGTTGACACGAAAGAAAAAAATCATAAAAAAATAATTCCAACGCTTCTAACATTCTCCAACTCTCATCAAACCTTCAAGCATTTCTCTCAAGGCGATTTCAATTTCTCATCGCGGGCTCGAAACGTCTCCTAGCCAGTCCTCTTCGTCGTCGATCAACAATAGCAAACAACGATCGACCAATTATCGTCGCAGCGCCAATGAAATTAGTCGGTCGTTGATACCGCGGATTAGTCGCGAAAATGCACCAGGCTGCGGCGAATCGCGTTCTCCTGTGAACGAACGATCAAGCGCGAATTAATTCAGCGCTAATTCCACTCCCGTCGTCACAGTCGCGAGGGAAACACGAGAAACGAGCGGCTCTCTAAAATTTCATTAGCGTGTTCCACAGTGTCCTGGGACTAGAAACTGTATTCCATCGAGCTGGACATCTTTATTTACACCATTAAGATCAATTACGGATCATTGGCGGGGCTGCAGTTTCTTTCATTTCCTCTTTTATCGTACTTTCTTTTCTTGGAAGTGTCTATTGTCGAGAGAAAGCCTTTGGGATTGGATAGAGGCGATGCTGGCGATGCAAGGGGGAACACGTGGGAAGAATAGGAAAGTTGAGAGTTGGGGAGGATTATTGGGGGAATGTTAGCTACTTGTGTGGGTAGCTTGACAGTTAAGCGGCTATGGGGTGTATTAGGTAGATTGGTTAAGAGTTTGAGTGTCAGCCGAGGGGCTGTATCTGTGGTTGTTAGGCAAAACGGCATGTCACAGTTTTAATTTTTCAGACGATGTTCAGAGTTTTGCACTCAGTTTTGCGTTATCGACTCTTGTGGTTCAACTGATGACTTTTATGCAATTCCTTATTTGGGTAAAGAAATGTTAAATGAAATGGAACCTAAATAGAAGTTTGCTTCATCTTTCAAATACTATTATTCATATTTTTGAGCATTATATGCCTTCTATTTATCATATTCCAATTTCGCAAGTGAAGAGATCCTTCAAAAGTTCAATACAGTAGGTATTTGAAGTCACAGAGACAAAAAATAATATACTTATTTTTAATGAAATACTGAATATCAATGCAACATTGCTTCTCAAGTAGCACTCAATTCAAAGACCTCCACTTATCAAGCCTCACATAAAGTGTATCAACGCTACTCTCATTAACAGGTCAAAGAAATTTCTTCCACACCTCATAGAAACTCGTTCCCAAAAGTGTCAGAATGCAGCCTCGAATTTTCGCAAACATGCGAGCCACCTCTAGAACACAGTTTAACCAAACCGCTCTGATCGCCGAAACCAACGCAGACTCGCCACTCCCGCTCAGCCCCGCAATCCACCCCAAATCCGCCGATCCCCCCGAACCAGCCTCGCCCGAAATCGCGCGACCCGTCTCGCCACGAAAACCCGAAGATCGATGACGCGATAGACACCCGTGTCGCGACTGTTAACAGGTCGTTTAGCGGCTCGGCGGGGAAAAGCACCGTCGGGTGGGCAAAAAAGCGAGCGAGAATAAAGGCGGTCGGCTGGTCGGCTGCCTATAAAGGGCCAGGCTTGCGCGAGGTTTCGGGGTATCATTTCGAGCGGGCGATCTCGCTGAGCACGACCACTCTTACCGAATCCCCGGCATCTTGACGAGGCCGATCGTTCCGCAGGGGGTTGGTGGAGCTCTGACACGGCCGCAGGAAGGCTACTTGTAAGCAGAGGAGACGCGCCGCGTCGCCGAGGGAAAGAGCGACCGAGAAGGGAACGAAGGCGACGCGAGGACAACCAGGGGGGTACGGTTGCCGAAGAGGAACGGAGACAGAGGCAACGCGACTCGGGGGAGGTGGAGGGGGGGAGGGGGAGGGGGGAAGGTGAGGGGGAAGGTAGGACGAAAAGGGGGGAAAGGAGGTGGATGAGGGGCAGCGAAAAGGGTAGGGGGAGAAAGCCTGGTGCAATGGAGGAACCAGTTTGCGGGTCAGTGCTCCGCATCAGCGAGAGGAGCTTCAGCTTGTAGACGTAGCGAGGACGATGCCACCAGGCGAAAGAAGGACGGCGACGAAGGGGGCAGAGGGACCCTCTAGGTCCTCGCCAGGGAGATGAGGGAGGCACGAAGGGCCAGCGAGGCAGACCGAGGGGCCAGAAGGGCCTGGCGAGTCGCGAAGCCGCGTACTCGGACGAGGAGAGCCCGCGGCAGGGCCAGGCCTGACCGTCGCGCGAAGGGAGAGTCCCGCGGCTGGCGCCATTTTCCTGCCGCGGCAAAGAAGTGTCCTGGACTGGCAGGAACTTTCGAAAGAGGCTTTCCGCCCTCGTTACGCGAGGGGGATCCCCCTCCTGTCTCGCTGAGAGAGAGAGAAGGAGCTCCTTCCCCGAGATGCGACGATGGGTCGTGGATATGCTACTGATGGCGGCTTTGGGATGCTCGAGACAGACGCGCTCGGGGACTTTGGGCTCGGGGATGCTGTAGGGGATCGTCGTCTAAGAACGTTCTTGCTTAACCCTTTCGGGATTCGGCCCTAAAGAGAGACGTCCACAGACGTCTGCGGGCGTAGGGACGAGTCTTTCGTTCTGTGTGGATGTCTGGATGAGCGACTGAAGTTCGTTACTGGATGGAGGGGTTTCTTGGGTTCTCTTGAAGGTTGCACAGGGGTTTGCTTTGGAAATTAGCTGCGTCGATTTTAAGGTGGGTAACGATTTTAGGTCGAGTGAGAGTGTACGAACTTTTTTAGATACACGTTTTTTATTTAACCGCGGATCAAATTGGAGAATTTTTACTGACTTCTTGACATTATGCCTTTCACTGCCCACCCCCTAACCGCAGGTATAGTGAGAATTGCCAAGACAATATTTAGCCAGTTTTCATGCAATAAGAAAGTATTCTCTCCTCATGACAAATGTTATTACTGGAAATTCTTCTTGAGTACACCAACCCAGAAAATTTATACGTATTTGTTTCCACACATTCAACAGTGAACAAAGTTAGAAGGTAGAAGAATTTTAAATTAGGTACTGTCGGATCAAACCGCAGTAATTTTAGCACTGCGTCTTAATAGTATGCATACCAATAAATCGGTACTTGGCATTAAGAGGATTAAAACAGTATACAGGAAATTCATAGCTTTACATAAATTAAGTACGAATATTCTTCCTACAAAATATCAATGGTTGTAGAGTAAAATTACCTTTGCAACATTTTTCTGTTTTCGAGACATTGGTGTTTAAAGTTTCCAACTTCAATACTGTCTTATGAATCTGTCACTCTTTAAACCCTTATTTTCAAGTTAAAAATTTCTTTCGATGCCTTTTTCTCTTTCTGAAAATATAATTTTTATTTTACAACCATAGATATTAAAATATGAACTATCACAAGTCCTGTGATCCTCACTACACCAGTCCCTCTTTACAGGAACAGTATTCACATCTTGAGCCCCTATCCTCAGTCCTCGCAAAGCAATTCTTTGCATCTACACTGCAATAAATTCCTTGACGCGCTCCCGTCTTTCGTCAATCGACACCTGCCCTGCGTTGCATCGGTCACTTCGCTGCATTTGCACTTCGTAAATATTTTTCTCGCCTCGCTATCGTCACATGTACACGCTGTCGATTCTATCGATCGTCAACGAGAGGAAGGATAGCGCGAGTTATAACATCGTACCGTGACGTACGCATTAAAATTCGCTAAGCTTTCGTGTTCCTCGCATTACAGAGCCGACGCACGGTGTGTAACGTTAGATGCTTACGGAATATAATCCCGGTTCGATATTTTTAGTTAAATTGCCGGCTGTTGCGTAACCGTCGTTCGCGAACGAGCGAAACTCTTTTAGCTGCGCGGATTTTTTGCCTCAATCGCGAAAATCCTGAAGACTTTTCGGCGTTGTTCCACTGTCGTCGAAATGGTGAACTGTTACAGGGCGATGTGAAACGAGTTGAATTGTATCGGGGCGTTTTGAAGAACAGTACTAGCCCATAATTACATTCTGTGATATTTGATATGTGTCAATGTATAGTTTAGTGCATTTTACATACCTGGACTCCAGAGTCAAAGTGTATTTTTTGAAAATTGGAAAGAAAATTTGAAATCGCTTGAAAAATCAGTTCTTCGAAAGTGTTTAGATGGTTTCAAATTTCCAATTCGAGAATTTTCCAATATCTGAACTTCCAATGCCTGAATTTTTAACACCTGAATCTTTCCCAAGACCTGAATTTTTCCAGTACCTGAAATTTCAATTACTTAAATTTTGCAAATATCTGAATTTTTCCAGTACCTGAAATTTCAATTACTTGAATTTTGCAAATACCTGAATATTTCCAGTACCTGAATTTTTCAATATCTGAACTCTCCAATATCTAAATTTTGAATATTCTAAATTTTACATGTTTGAATCAGCCACCGTTCCACCATTCAGTCCATTTATTTATTGTGTAACTAATGTTTTGATTGGGATCCAGATATATGTGGTTTTGAGATTATGTTGGACTTACACTGTTCTTTACCTCACCGATTCAATTATAACGACGTGGGATTTCTGGGAAGAGTATTACACATTTTCTCTTTTCGAAATTTTCTCATTAAATACGGAGTGTTTTAATGCAGCGGTCACTATGAGATTTTGCCGATTGATACAGACAACTAATTCAGAGTAAGGTGAGCGACACTGTTGTACATTTTACATGCTTTTGGATCATCAATAGCATATGCAAAGGAAATTGAGAAAGACATTTATTTGTCTATTCAAGTGAAATATTCTTCTGCAGAATGAATAATAATCGTTGAAACAAGTCACCGATTGCGTGCAAAACGCGAGATCAATTATATCGCGTCGCTACGATATCAGGAAATCGAATCGAACGATCATGCAAAATACACGGCGATACGCGTTACGTAAAATTATGCCGCGATTACGATTTGCAAGGAACAATATTTGCATACGGCCTCTGCGTGCAGAGATGAACTTTCGCGTGGCCATGTGAAGTTCTTTTACTCGAACTCGTGGTATGTATGTATATTTCTTCACTGTGAGGCATCGTTAAATATTTTTATGCAATAACAATGATGGAAGAATCAAATAAGAATAGAAGTATTAGATTGTTCTCACTTTCCTAATTTAAGAAAAGTAAATTTCTGATGAGTTACGTTTTGAAATTGAATAGGTTGGAGAATTATGAGGATAATTGGAATATTTGTAATTAAGTACTTTTTTATAATGAATTGTCTATTAGGAACTTATATCATTACGAGGCCTCATAAATTTTAATTGTTATAGTTTGAGTAAGGAGCTCCAATTCGTAAAGTCTAATTGTATACTATTAGTACCTGTATCATCAATACATGCTATCATTAATTGTTTTATGTCCCAAGTAAAAAGCAATTTAATAATTAAATTTTAGCAATCACTGCAGTATTTATACCGCTATACATCAGATGTAAACTAGAAACAGTTATAAAGCTTGCACCTCTGTGCCCAAGAAAGTTGAACTCATTTTCCATCTACAACACTAGAGTTTTCAAACTTAAATTTCTTTCTGACTACCACCAAAAGCCTCTTAAATACTGCATCGCTAGCCTCATGTCATTTTTTAACAAAATTTACTTAATGCTCCAATTAGCGATTATTTGTACGCACCTTCAACTTCATTTATGAGAAGCCACATGCTCAGGGTCTATTCCATGCACATTGTAGTCCCCAAAATAACCATCACCTTATCCTACAAATTTCCCCAGCGTTCACAAACCAACCAACAAACCATACCGACCATCATCATTCACTAAAATCTACGGAACTCGAAAACCCGATCACCGTAGACCAATATTCCCCGCGAAAGGATGCGCGTGCGCCTCGACTTGAATTTTCGACCACCGTGCGACGCGCTCGAAAACAAACGGAGCGAGTCTGACAGCAAGAAGACCAAAACTACTTGGCGATCGGTGAAAGCAGAGAATTCCCCTCAAGGACAATGACAGCGTGATAAAACAATAACACGCCACGAAAAGTTGGCAAGGGGGCAGTGGACACAGAGGGGGAGGGGTTGGAGATCGGTCGTCGATCGTGTGTAGGTGTGGAGGATTTTTCGTAGTTACGGACGTTTACGTTTTAACAGACGCCGACTGGTTCCATATGCCCCAGCGTCCCAGCACACAGACGTATCGGATTAGCACTTTGACTCGGAGGCCTTTAATACGCGCTGCATAGCAAAAACAGACCGACATACATGGCCGAAGGCGCAGTCTGCGGTGATGATGAGGTTGCGATAAAACACTCGAGTTATGCGCGCGCGTGCGGTTAGTTTCAAGTTCCAGCAACGAGAGTGATTACTCGAAAGACAGGCACGATAAAGCCGACGTTATCGCGGGGCCAGTCGGTGAAATGGTCGGTTGTCGGCCGAACGTGAGGGCCTCCCCCTTTCACGGGGAAGCCTCTGGCTGGAAAAACGGCTGAGGCGAGAAGAAAAATCGTCGGCGAACCGTTTGATCGTTGCGCGTCGCGCCTAATCGCGATAATATCGCAGGTCGACCAGGGATGCTGGGTTACGTTCAGTAATTGGGGATACTGTGTTTAGGATAATCGAAGCTGGAGATGGGATCGAGTTCAATATGTATTCACGAGTTTGAGTAGATTTTAATGTCTAAGTTTTGTTACGTAGGCTTCGAATACTACTCATGAGAAACGATGGTTTATTGAATATACTTGCAGGTCTTCTGCAAGGACTACTTGCAGATGTTTCATGTTTTTTTACTGTTTTCTGTATTAGGTGTTATTGTAAATGTTGTATTTAATTTGATCAAAGATTTATTTGATATATTTTTATTAGTACTAATTTAATTCTGCCAATACTAGTAATTAGAATTTTATTCTGATGCTCTTCGAAGTTAGAACAGTGTCTGATGGAATCCATAGTTGACATCGAAAGTACTTCATTTTTGTACTTTTTATGCTGTCAGTGTTATTTTTACGAACTGTAAATCAAGTGCTATTATATTTTAAGCGTTTTAGTTGTTTAGTCGTTTACGATGTATAATTATCTGACTTGTATAGATTTAATCTTCCATTTACATATTTATTGTACTAATATATTTTTATGGATATAATTATTGCAGCAAGATGTTCGATAATATGGCTATCGATATGGATAAAAAATCTTGCTGCATTAATTTGTACTACGTTGCAGTCTTTTTAACAAGAAAGGTACAAGTTTAGGTTATAAATAGAGCAGAACATCTTACAATATCGGTTAATAAAGGAATTTTTTTGAGTGAAAGCATTAAGAGACAACAAATTTAAATGAATTTAATTAACATTTTTTAACAGAACTTACTCAATTAATGCTCTAATTACCGATTTGCATGCACCTTCAAGTTCATTTATGAGAAACCATGAATTCAGTTAAATTACTTTGTAAAGTAAAGGTGGAGGAAATTTCTGCACCACAAAAGTCGAATTTGGTTTATGAGATAGGCAAAGTACTCTTTCCTAATTAAAAACCCAAATAGAAATTATAAGTCCTTTTAGCATTTATAAAAGTTATATGTCCCTTTAGCATCCCTTTACCACTCCTCAAAAGAAAAAATGCCTCAGTTTCCAAACATATTTTCCATGGTCCCTATAAAAGTTCCCAGAACCTTACCAATTAGGCTATCACATGCTTACCTACTTCCAAAAGCATAAATTCAAATATCAAAAGAAACAAAGAAGAGGATTACACTATTTCACGTACCAATCAGACACAAATCTTCTTCCGAGTTCACGAAATTAAATATAAACCTTTGCCAGTAAAACATCTCATCACGACCCGTGATCAAACATGCAAAACCAACGAAACTCCTCTGTTCACTTCTTTTATCCCTCCTCCTAACAATAACAAGCGTCCGTACAAGCCATTAACTAAAATTTATATTCCCCAAGGTGATGCAGCTTCTTTTCCCACCCGTAGACGTTACACGCAAATACATCTTCGATGCTGACACCGATTAACGGTAAACCCATGGCAGAGATAATCTGAATGAGCTTCGATCTAATCTCCCGCGGTCTTCGCCGGATGTTGCGCTCGCCTCGCCGGAATTGCCTTCGAAGACTGAGATTACATCACGTTTTTCACCGGCAATAAACAAGTTGTTTTACACTGTTAATTAACCGAGCTAGATTCTACGGCTCTCCGATCGCGATATTATAATCTCTCTCCCAGGGAACTCTTTTCGTCGATTGCACGTTCCGTTTCTTTCACCTCGGCCACGAACGTGCGGGTCGGAAGGGAGGGGCAACGAAGGGGAGGGAATTCAACCGGCAAGAACAACGTCGATTAGCGTCTTTAGATGGTATTCTAATGGACACCGATCCAGTCAGTTAAATCCGGTTAATTTCCTCCGAACGATTTTGCTGCTTCAATGTGTGTTTATTTTAAGTATATTGTAGTCGGCGCATTAATAGATCCTGCACTCATTCCACGCCGCCATATCATTGAAATGCCGTGTCTGGACGGTATCTCGTGAGATATCAGACAGAGGAAATCGTGAAATTAATGAATTCTAGGTGCTCGAGGAGTTTCGTGTACAGACTGCGGTATTATGAATCGTAAATTTGATAATATTCTAGTGTAAAGAATTAAACGAGGATAAAATAGGATATAAATGAAGAGCATATTAAAAACGAGCCCAAAATCTGCCAGCCAGGACCCCTCACCGCGGGATTTTCTACAACCGACTACGGTCGCGCGAATTTCACCTGAGAATCTCTCGCCTTAAATCCCGATTTCCCCGAACGAACCCCAACTTTCGTTGTGCTATTCGAAACAATATCAAGCAAAATCCTTCTTCGTCCCCTGACAGAGTCCCGCGGTCAGACCTTGCAGACGTATCCCCTCGAGCGTTTTCCGGGGTAGCGAACCCCGAGCACCGATGAAATAACACGAGAAGGCGTATCACGGGATCGGGCGACAGCAGGTGGTAAAAAGATCGGTACTCGGCGGAGCAAACGCTGCGCAGGCATTCGCGACGTGCCGCAGGGAGGCGAGTTCTTGCCTCGGCAAGACGGCCACGCGGTTAGTCATCAAGGCCCGGAGATTGTTCCTGCGGACGGCGACCCGACCGGTTGACCAAAACCACAAGCTTCTCCCCGCCTCCCTACCCTCTTACGTTCGTTCGTTGGTTCGTCGGTTGTGTTTGCTTGTCTCTCGCGATCTCCTTCTTCTCTCTTTTCCTACTGTTTTGCCCCATCGTCCTCTCTCGCCCTCTGAACGCTCCCCCTCGCCCCGCTGTCCGTGCGTCCCTACCTCCTTCTATCCGACGTCGGCCAGCATTTCCCTCCGCGTCGTGGCCGCGGTCGGCCGCGTCTCGAGTACCCTCGCGTCCGATCTCGGGATCGGGTAATCTTAGAAAGTCAACTGGATATCAGGTATTGATGGCAACATTGTTGACGGCAACGTCTCTGATCCCTCCAAGCTTCAGCCGTCTCGGCTATCCCTTTCCCCGTCCTGGAGCCAGGTTTCCCGCGATTCGACCCACTGCCTTTTTGCCCCTTTTGCGATTTGTTGTTGTTTTACGCGGCCAGAAGGGGGGAGGAGGCGGCTTACCCGCGACCGGTCCCCTCATGGTAATCGTGTTGAAGTATCGGGTTAGCGTCGACTGCGCCGTGGCCGCGCGTGTGGCGGCTTCGGGTCAAGATAGACGCGTCGCTGGCACGTGATTCTCGATCAAACGATGCCTGGACGCTTTCCAGTTTCCACGGGAAACGGGAAGGAGGTTGGGACGGGGGCAGCGGGTTACACGCGCGGAAAGGGGTGCTGTGGCTGGTATTGAGGGGGGATTGAAGGGGGATCATCTGGGGGTGGTGAAGGAAGGAATGAGGAATTCTTGTGAGGTGGTGACGAGGGGGTGGTTGAAAATTGGATGGACGGAATTTGGGAACTTGTTCTACGTTTAGTATACTTTAGTATAGTTACATATAATATGAGTGTGAGGCAAAATGATATACCTGCATTACAGTTTTAATAAATTTAGTGTATTAATTTAAATGCTGATGAGGCACTTAATTGAGGAATTGTTTCGTTGCATAAAATAGTCTTTCTTTGTTCGGCATATTTCATATAGTAGCACTCAAATCTCTAACAATACGACCTAGATAATTGCTGCCATTCTATTATCAAGAATGATTAATGATAGTGAGCAGAGATTTCACAATTTTTCAGTTTACTATTACGTATAAGGAATTCACTGATATTTTACACAACTAATATTAAAAGTGAGGTAGTATAAATACTGTGACGCCATCATACCGCATAAAGCTTAAATCCTACATCCCAAGAAAGTAATTAAATCCGACACTCCTCAGTGCAAAAGGAAAGACGTAAACTACTATACATAAGAATGTGAACTCTTTCACATGATTAGAATTACATAAAATAGGTACATTTTTTTTATTTACACTAACTAATATCAAGTATTATTCTCACAGATATTTGTAAACCTTGCACAGTAATCATTTTAGAAAAAGTCACCAGTCAAAACTGTATTAGAGAATTTTATTCTACTTGAAGTGTATTTCATACAATTTCAATAACACCAGTGTCCAAATACTTGCGCACAGTAGTGTAGCTGCTCTCTTTTTACGTAGAACCCTCGAGTCCGCGATAGAATTTACGGAAGAATAGAAAGTCGCGTTGCCGAACAATTCGTCTTTAGAAAACGCATTCCGAGGACTATTAAGATAATTCGTACGGGGCTTTTGTTCGAGGTAACGGCATAAGTAGGAGGCGAGCGTGGCTGGCAGGCATCGAGACACCTCGCGCATTCGGCTCGCCGCCGCGTCGGTGCGTTTAGAAAAGCCAGCGTTTCCTGAAATGCATAATGATCGGTGCACGATCGGAACCGAGATAATTGTCTTCCG